>NC_136649.1:6425457-7837957 GCF_949748355.1 Melanostigma gelatinosum | reverse complement strand
AGCATGCCCAAAATCCTCATCTTTGCAAAGAAATCATAGATTTTCTTTCATTTCTTATGGTTTCTCCACAAAAGGAGCCCACACACACTGTCCAAAGTCGCCATAACCGCTGCAAATCGTATCTTGCAGCATTTCGACGGAAAAAGACACATTACAGACCCGACAACGTGCTAGCGGATGTTACCATGGAGCTACTTCCTTCAGAAAACGCTAGTACTTATAGTACAAACCTTATCCTCCTCTTCCATAATCCGTCAAACAACGTTTGCGTAACTAAGCTATTCTCATACTCGATCGTGTGCTCGGTCGCAGCCATTAAGCACAGCAAGTCCGCTACTCACACACCAAGTCTTCGACCATATATACATCGTTTTTGCAATTTGCAAAGGCTAATAATAAAAGGAAAATAATATAATATCAAAATATAAAGGGAGAAACACATTTAGTGTGTCAGAATATCATGTGGTTACCATGTGTCCATTTGGGTCTCCAAATGTCCTTTTAGAGCTCCGCCTGGATCTCTTCATGGAAGAAACACTGTACAATGGTCATACTTTGTCCAATCTTCTTCAAATTTGAGGCAGTTGTTCACTGATAGTGTAGTTACAGCCCTATACTGTCCTTTACCTGTACAGATACAGCCACTGGCAGTTATTTATACTGAAAGATACTTTTTTATTTTATGCGGACAAAAATCTTAAATTTTTACTGACTCCAAAGGCCCACTGCTCTGTTTCTGTATGACCTACAGGTTGTCTGACACTTTTGATGCATATAGTCAGAGTGGGCCCCGGGACACTTTGTACTTGAAAAGTTGGGCCCCGAGGTCAAAAAGGTTAAGAACCCCTGCTCTAGACCACTCGTTGTAGAACTACCAGTACTATTTGTAAATTGGATATGACCAAGCTAAAGAAAGTGAAGTTGGTGTTATTCCAGGGGCCCCATGTATCATACATGCATATACAGTTTTAGTCATGAACCTACACAAAGAATTAATATGCGAACACATCAGATTTCTGCAGCTGTATGTCCTCCCGGTTCTGTTTCATACATTTCAATCATTGTGGAAGTGGCTCAGGCGCGTACAAATACAAATAGCCATGTTCCTTATTGACATTGTTCATCATGATCATTTTGGGGGAGTGGCTTTGGAGGGAGGTAGTCCACGCTGTAGGTGTGGTGTTGTTTTTCAGTTGGATACCTTTTTAAAATCAGCGTACTCTTGCTGTTTTTTTTATATAACAATATTTACCACTCAAGCTTTACCTACAGAGGTGATTGATAAAATAATAAAAAAAACACTTAAAACATAGTTTTGCAAGGCAATAACAACTTGTTTTCTTGACATTTTCTCAGCCAGTCCAAGCATTCAAACCCAACTTCTACTAAAAATATGAAATCGACTTTCAGAAACTTGAATCGTAAGTGTAAAGACCAGAAAGTACCTTACCTGACTTAAGGTACCACATGCTTCAGCTCTGCCTGTGGTACCTACACTTTTATTGAAAAGTACAGAAACACACACACACACACACCGTTTCCATTATCTCTCCCTACCAGCTGTTAGATAGCCCACCTACTGGTTAGGTTGCTGTGGGCATCAACAGCCTTCCAGTGGCCCACAGCGTTTGAGATAGTCCTACTAGACGCTCTAATAACACTTGAAATGACCCTTTGTGTGTGTGTGTCCTTTTTATCTACTTCATTTGGATTCCTCCACTCCCTGTCAGAGCATTATTTGTGACATTAAGAGAAAAAAAGCTCTGATTTTATGCTCTTACGTATGTAGTTGTAACATCAAACACACAAAAAAAGTGGAATGCACACACTTCCTTTAGCGTCTGAATGTTTGAGGATGCTCCACCTGGGAGACAGGAAACATCTTTTAGGTACACACAGTAGTGATATTATGACTGAACAAGCCAATCGTATTTTGTAATAGGAGAGAGTAGAGCAGGGGTCACTAATAGGCGGACCGCAGTCCAGATCCACACCCAGACGCATTTGGACCCTGGATACAAACACTTGATTTAGATTTGCCTACTCCAGACACATTCACACTGATAACCTTTGAACGCACGCACACACTATCATAGACAATTATTGTACTGACAATTATTGTACTGACCCTGGACAACCGATTGAGAATTATAACATTTTGACGGATCGCTTCTATTTTGACCGGTGCAGCTTTTGCAGCCTTTACAACACTCGTTCAGCCGCCCAGGAAACACACCGACCAATTGCATGCGTTGAAAATCACATCACATGATGCTGCTCAGCCAATCACATGTGTGTATTCTGATAAGCTTCCCAACTCGAGTGAGCTTAACACACACGGGAGAGACGGGCGACAGGCCGAATAGTCGGAGAACGACAACGTGAGTCAGAGAAGTTATTTCACACGGCGTTCTCCAAAAAGAGCAAAGTGGACGGCTTAACCAGAGCCTTCAACCAAGACTGGACAGACTCTGAAATGTTAATTCATCCCACGGGCAGATCAAGCCCAGTATAGCTCATATGTTCAGGGACTGTGATGATTATTAGAAGTGGTAATATGAGCCGTCACTACGAGGCAAAGCACAAATCCTTTGAGAACTTGCACCCAATCAAATCTAAAATGAAGGCATAGACAAATAAACCTAACAGCCCAATATGATCAGAACTCAATACATGAATTCACTGCCCAACAATGATGTTACCATAGAGCAGCGGTTCCCAAACTTTTTAGGCCGCGCACCCCCTTCTACATTCCGACCGGGTTCACGCACCCCCAACCCCCCACACTTTAAAAAAAAAAAGCAACAGAGCCTATTTATAGCCACATAGAAATCGGACCAATGAACAGTTTGCTCATGCGTGGCGTTTGTTTACAATATTTAGTCCGCTGTTAAATGTTGCAGCGTGAACACAAACCGAACTGCAACATTGTATCATATTAATCCCTGAATCAGAACAAAGCAAACTAACTGAAGGTGTGAAAACGCCCTGAAACACTGCAACAAAGTTTCAATAACTTTCAGTTACACAAGGCGTCACTTTTAAAGAGCAATCAGGATGGCGAGGGCACACGCACAGGCTCAGAGGCAGATTATCACATTTAATTTACAATTAACCACACATAGAATGAGACTGCAGTTGTAACTCCAATTTCGATAGAACAAATGTAAGGGGCTTTTGACTTGCACTGGCATGCTTGGTGTTCAGGTGGCGACGTAAATAAGAAGGCTTCATACAGCTGTTAGCCAGAACCTCACTGCACACCACGCACTGTGGCTTTGGGGAATCTGCGTTGCCAATCCAAGTGAAGCCCAGACACAGATACTTTTCATCATATTTCCTCTTGTTTTTCCCAGTCTGATGCTCTCTCGTTTCCTCTTTTTTTACCTTGACTCCGCGATGGGCCTATGTGCTCCCGATTTGTCTGTGCAATCCCTTCCTCCTTCCCATCTTCCTCTGACTCCCGTTCGACTTCTTCTCCCGGTCTCTCCCCAACATACCTCTCCGTTCCTCTCGCCTCCGATTCCTCTCTCTCTCTCTCTCCCTCTCCTCTTTTATGACTGATAGCTTCAGATGTCCCACCTGACAGTTTCCCCGATTTTCAGCCAGTTTATCACTTTTGCATGAATGTTGCTGAATGAATGAAGTTAGCTGACGTTAGCTGCACAAGCTAGGCTAGCTACGTAAAAGACAGTCTGGCGGCAGGAGCAGAAGTGCATTTATTTCTTAAATTGTACGTCTTTAATTTTAAATTGAAATCTTAAAAGGGGAATTTTTATAATTCATGTAACCGAGCGTCTTGGGTTCGTGTATAAGGCCACTTATCATACACTAGTAACTGGAGTTGGGAGATTAGACATCTTGTATCAGCCCACGGCTACTCTCTTTATTATCGTTTTCTCCTTTGGCCAGAGGCGGGGGTTGCACCTTCGCTACGGCAACCCTCAAGGGACATATCATCGTCAACACCAGAACGACAAACACGAGACAGTCTGTTACATTCATGTTTTTACTTTGTGAAAATTATATTTAATATTAATTATTACACCATTAGACCACCATTACATTTTTCCCTAGAAGCAGCTCGTGCACCCCCAGGGGTGCGTGCACCACACTTGCCATAGAGGAATAAATAGCTGAAACAAGTGGTTTTAATAACCACAGATAAAGTCCCTGCTCACAAATTTCTCCTTTTAGAAGATGAGAAAAATATAATACCATGGTTTTCTTGGTTGACATCACTTCACCCTGAATGAACTGAATTTAAAGCTGCAGGGCAAAGACAAGTCAATTCAATTCATTTTTCTAAAATTAAGTACTTTATTTTAAGAGTCACATTTTTCAAAAGCTTTCTGTTTATTATTAGATTATGTATTATTTATAATTCCTTCATTTCAATTTGAAAACTGACAATACATATTGTTGAGATATTATTCAATTGAATTTTCTGTATTTATATGTTGACTACATACAGACCTTAATACAACTGCTAGGCTACTAAATCGCAACCTAGCATTATTGTGATGTTCCAGACCTTTGCATGAGGAAATTCTCCCTAAATGGACCTCGGTGAATATTAATTGAATACCGCTGGACTAGAGGATGCATAGGAGTCATGATTAATATGAGGAAAATAATAACATCGAAAGCACCACGATGAAGGAAGAGCTCGGGTTTGTAACCTTTTACAATTAGCATAATGTCATTAAGCTGGTGTCACACCTTGACCCGCACACAAACCCTCCACTTCACACACACGCACACAGACGTGCTTATGCAAGGCACACGTATATCGGCAGTCAGAGTGAAGTAGAAAGACATGCATGTACTGTATCTGAGGCGGGGCAATGTGGAGAAAATCATATATCATCATTAGTAATGTGTATAAAATGACTAAGTGGGTAAATGCAACCAATAGAACAGCTAGAACAGTCTAGTAAACGCAGGAAATTACATCACTTTACTGCAATGCAGCCTTTAAAACCAGGGTAAGACAACACATATACAAAATCTATGATATCTAGTCTCATATTGCAATATCAATACAATATCAATATAATGCCCCGTCCTAACTGTATCTGATACACATATGAAAAAAAAGCTACTGCTACCACTTCAGGTTGCAATATTGTTTGTTTTTGTAAGACTCACTTGCACCCCACCACCACATTATTACAAGACATGGAAATGTGATGACACCCGTAACATGCTTCCGTGACACGAGGGGTTTTAATCCGTTCACCCAGGATTTGCACATCGATGCCAGAGGCAGCTCCCAGGCACAGTGCGCGTTCCTCCGCCCGGGATCGACCATGCGAGTGTTAACGCGGCGGTGGGAAGTGTCCCAAACTCCCGAACAAACAAGCTCCCAAACAAGATTCCGGCACATCTTCCTCATTGTCCCTCTCACACCTGTTATAAGCCCGTGAGACGCCACGAAAGCGGGGTTTTTATTGCTGCTTGTGCCACAGTGTCCTCTATAAAGGGCCCTTATTAAACTTGAGAAGAGAAGTGTTTATCTTTTGGCTCTACGTGCGACGTGTGTTGACACCAGAGCGATCAGCTCGGGCTCATTGACACTGGAGTATTTACACCTCGGCGCCAGGTTAAGCAGGAAGGAAACACCGTTTCATCTCATTGAAGAGCTTTCTTTCTTGACACTTACGTCTTTAAAATCTGCATACAAATAGATTTGTGTTTACTGTGTGTGTCAAACCCTATATACTTGTTTTGGTTTTTTTCTTTAAACTCCTATATCCACTTCCAGGTGTACCGGCAAGACTGCAAGACATTTAGCATGGTGGTGAAGATGCTGGTGGCTAAAGACGCCAACCTGGAGAAGCAGCTGCAGGTTCCCCTCAGGGAGAACCTCGGGGAGATCCGCGAGCGTTGCCTGGAGGACCTCAAACACTTCATCAGCGAGCTGGACGAGGTGGTCCGGCAGTCGGAACCTTCTGTCTGTAACTCGACCACCCCGTCGACAGCCCTGACGGGTCATAAACTTTCAAAGACGGGAGTCAATCACAGCTCGTCTTACTGACACGTCGGATGTGTGCTCCAGGATGGAGAGAGTCCTCGTTGTTGTCAGGACTGTCCCTTTGTCTTTCACAAACATAGCAGGATTCATTCAGGTCATTGGACATGTGCAAGTCGTTAGTGGCGTGAGGAGCTTTAGGTTTGCAGCTGGTGATCAATCAGAGACCTTTTCAAGCAGAGTCGTTCACTGAGAGCTGCTGTTGGAGTTTCTCAGAGTACAGTCGTTTGGTTTCTCTCACCGTCTCGCTACACCTGTACTTTGATTCTTGAAACCTGTCCTCGTCCTCCTGAATGATTCTTCTGTGTTCAACCTCAGCTATCTGTCAAAAGGCTTCAGTAGCAACCCCAGGCAAAGCATATGCACTTGTGTGTAATGTGGCCAATAATCCTGAAGTGGACTTACCATCAGTCTACAATGAAGACGTGCGTGGGTTCAAAGATGCTAAAGCTACAGAACAAATGAAATGAGTCACTGTTCTTTGTTTCCTGCTCAGCTTTCGTCATCCACATGTGCAGGTGACACGTCCCTCAGCCCACCTGCTATAATAAAGGATGATCATGCCTTCATAGAGTGCCTGTAGACCGAGACATAAGGGCGGCATCTCATTTCATTCTATTCTCTTTGTTCAATCTCATAACTCCACCTCTGCCACGCTTCCTGAAGTGAGAGAGCAGAGGTGGTGCAGCGGGCCAAACAATTATCGAGAATGACCACCTCTCTCTCTCTGTGTGTGTGTGTGTGTGTGTGTGTGTGTGTGTGTGTGTGTGTGTGTGTGTGTGTGTGTGTGTGTGGTCCCAGAGGAAGTAATATCTGAACAGCTGTGGCATGTCTTATTGGAACAGACCTGGTGCTCTTTTCTACATGTATCGCACACACACTAGGGTATTAGACACAGAAGGAACACACACATTCTTGTCACTTCCTGATCGATCAGAGCAGAATGACTCTTGAGAGGAATGTATTTTGAAAGCATTTTGCCAACTGTTGATGTGTTCTGTTAACTCACTTTATTTTGTTAAAATTGGAGAAGACCTCTGCTGCTGTAGATACACAGTGTGGTGTACTCTACTTTCTTTTATCCTCCTTGCCCTCGTCTGTTCTGAGCCATTCCAACCCATTCAGTGTGTTTGCATGAGAGGCAGGGAGAAAAGAAAGTGTCAGCCAAAGTGCTTCTTTCCTCTTTTCAGCCCTTTTGGGAAATGTTGTACTTTGGAACACGGTGCTGGATGGAGGAAAGGATTCTTTCTTTTCATACAAATTTAATCGTTTTTCTTTTAAAAGCACATCCTTCAAAGTGAGAATTGTCAAAAGTGTGTGTCCTGTCCAGTGGAGCGCAATCCTATTGCAGTGGGTCCCATTTGGTGATACCTGCGTTTCTTTTTATCTGGTTGTCTTCTGATCATACTGTCATTTTATTGTAAATTATTGAATAAAGCATTGCAACCAAAACAGGTCGGCCAGTTCTGCAAGTAAGACAACCCCACGTAAAAGTCTGAAGCTCTGCTGTTAGTTCTAAGAGGCAACATCCTTCAGTACCACGCACACAATTAGAAGCTCGGGAAAACACCAGGGCTTCAGCAGTGATGGTGGGATGTGAAAGATTAAAGTAGTTCATCCTGACTAAGGGGAGACATGGTAGTTTCCTCTTTTAAAAAAAATCTAGTTTTGGGGCCTCATTTATCAAGCGACGCGTGCGCACACGTGCACAGTTTTTTCTTCAAATCATGCGTGCGCTCATATCTGCTTTATGTTGAAACACAGCGCTAGCAACAATATAGGGACATTATGTAAAAGCCTGCTCCCATATCAGTACGGCATCTCAATCGCATTGTCGTCTGTGTTTTTCCTCTTCATCTTTCCCGGTTGGTACTTGCGTCCACAACACGACAGATAACTCTAAAGAGAGCCGAAGACCCGCCCCTTCCAGTGTCCCCCATGGGACCTTATTTATTTTAAACTGACTGATATCATATGTGTAATTCATGGCACAATTCAAACGGGATAAAAGAAGTTGTTTGTTTCTCGCTACTACCGAACATATTTCATTCAGAAATAAGGTCCCATGATGCGCCCAGGAAAGGGGCGGGACTTCGTCACTATATTAAGGCAAAAAGACTTTCAGAGGGATGATGTTGACCATACATGGCATTCAGGGGGCATGTCTGTATGTAAATGAGCCTGTGCATGCACAAGCAGATTGATGTGCAGTGGGTGAGATTCATCATCATTCATTGCATGAAAGTGTGAGATTAACAACTTTCTGCTAATCTCTGAGCGAGTGAGTGAGTCGCTGAGTGAGAGGTTTTTTTCGATAATTCTTTTTTTTTTCTCCTTAGTTATGTATGATTAATTTAATGTGGTTTAGTGGTTGGTGTTCACTTTAGTTTAGTTCTTTGTGCTTTTGTTTTTCTTTGGGTGTTTTTTTCCTCCTGCCGGTGTTTCGCCGGTCGGCGTCTCTAGACGTCATGGTGAATGGAGACACGCTGTCCCACCTCACGAGGAAGCACGGCATCAAGATCGCCGTCGGCTCCTCGTGCAGCATGGAGGACGTGGGGCTGGCTGTGGGGGAGAGGGTCGGGCACAGCAACATCAAGTCGGCCGCTCGGATGAACGGCGCCGTGGTCCTCTTCCTGGACCAGGTGGAAAAGGTGAACCGTGTCGTGGAGGCAGGCCTCGCGGTGAATGGATTGTTTGTTCAGGTGTTGCCCCTGGCTCAGCCGGCAACTAAGGTTGCCAGCAGCACACTTTCAACGTCACCCGAGACATCACCCGATCTATGAAGGACCTGGAGACTGATATAGTGGACCTAGAAAGTTTAAGCGAGTCCACAGGAGATCGAGGACATATTGAAGTCCTCAAAGGAAAAAAGATGGCTCTGGCCGACCTGTTGGACGTTAAAGTTCAGGGTGCACTGGTCAGGTCCCAATTCCAGAGCATCACGGAGATGGATACTCCCTCTGGCTTCTTCTTCGGCCTGGAGAGGAAGAGTGGGCAGGGGAGGGTGATCCACTCACTGTTGGCAGACACGGGACAGCCGATTGTGGAACCAAGCCAGATTCGGAGGCGAGCTGTGGGCTTTTACTCCTCCCTGTATACAAGTGAGTACAGGGAGGAGGAACCCCTCATAGAGGAGTTCTGTCGGGGGCTACCTCAGGTCTCTGAGGGGACAAACATGGACAGCTTGACAGGCCCATAAGCTTGCCGGAGCTCAGTTTCGCCTTGCAGGGGATGCAGGGGCGGCGTGCTCGGGGCTAGGGGAACTCACCGGCCCCCTGCTCGCTACGACGTGCCCGGAGACTCTGACATTACACAAGGCAAATATTTTTAATATCTATTAAATGATATCCAGCAATAACCTTCAACCTCATTAAAGCATTCTCAGACTATCGATAGGGGCATTGGTAATGACCATTGCATTGCACACCCATTGCAAATGGACATTATCAATTGTTATCACTACCACTAATGCTTCTATCTGCACGTTGTGAATTGAAAGAAAAGTAAAACTATTTAATTTGATTTACGAAAAGAAAAAAATCATGGTTTGGGTAAAAATAGGTACGTTTGTTTTGTACGTAAGTTACGTATGTGACATATTATATATTATGTTTATACCTTTTATATTAAGCACTCAACATAACCTTATATAATAAATAACAAAATATAGAACACATGTCAGTATGAAGTCATACAATTGAAAGCCCTCACAAAGTATTAGACTGCATTAGTTTTTGGCACGTTTAATAAACTGTCAACTGAGGTTTGTATTCTACTTGACCCACATGCACATGAATTTGAACTGAAATGACCCTTTGTCACAGTGTCTTGTGGTAAACTAAAAGAATGGTTGTGAAAACATTCCATGTCCCACACAATAGGTAATAAACTTGCTATTTATAATAATCTTGGATAGAACTAATTACCTTGCAAATCATGGTGCATAATATGCTGTATAAATGACCTCATAATGTAATTATTATACAGGTAAGACAGTAATGACTCATTTAGTATGTTTGATTGCATTCCAATGAGGGAAAATGGCGCAAATGTGCACTAAAAATCATCCCTGTAAAATGTAAATGACAGTATCCAGCAATCCATTGCATTGACAAGGGTTACTTCATGCTCAAACCAATTAGAGGAATTTTTTTAATTATATTTTTGAAACTCTTACATTGCCTGAAACCAAGAGTGTTCCTCATCAAACCGTAGCCCACAAACTGAGAGAAAAACCATAAAGACAGAGAATATCCAGCAGTTTGACAAGAAACAGGCTGCATTTAGAAGCATTCTACATATGTGGAGGCGATAGAGGGTTGGAGAAACATGAGAGGAAATTATTAAAGCTGTCAGGTATTTTTGCACAGCCCTGTTATTGAAGAAAATACCAAAGCCTAGAGGGCAGTCTGTGGTGTGTGTGTGGGGTCAGTGGTGGATGGTTACTCGAACAATTGGGGAGGACAGGAGGAAAACCAACCCACGCCGTCATGTTATTTCAAACTACCGGTAGTTGGCTACTTATCTCTACTTTTTCTTCTTCTTTTTAACCAGAAGAATACATATAGGGGCTGGTATTCAAATAGAACAGGAACAGGGGTTCACACTTGACAAAAATATCATAAAACATAGAGATATTATGTGTCTGAATGCCTTTTTGTTCGTTGAATGAGAATTTAGTTTCACATATTGCTTAGCATCCTTTGGGAAAACAACAAAATACGATTTTGCCAACATCATCAAATTTGTTATTAAAAAAGATTTTAAATGGTATGATCAATGACAGCTGGTTGGGGTTATCTCTACTTTCTTATTAAGCAGCCTCAGGCCACATCTATTCTGTCAGGACTGAGCAGGAAGGACATCTCATGCTCACATTTGCACTGTGTGAGCGTGTCTGTGTATCATCTATCAGTCAGGCTCTCGGCCCACGGACAGGAAGTAGGAAATTGATAGACAGGAAATTAACCTAAAACTTAAAGCGTAGCCGCAGGCGTCCTCCTCTGCGTCCCTTTCTGTTTTACTCCTCTAGTCCTCTTTGTTTTATCTCTCGGTCCGCTGCCGGCTCGCTTCTCACTCACTCTCTCTTGTTCCCTCTCCTCCATCAGCCTGCTACTTTTTCTATCCATGTCTCCGTCTAGAAAAATCTACGACACACACACACACACACCGGAAAAACACAAGCACTCTCATGAACCATGAACAAATGAGGGCAGACTTGCCTGGATCTCTGTTCAAATTCTCCTCACGTTCACGTTGAAGCGCTTGCTTGTCAAGGCTTTTGATCCTCACTACAGCAACAGTCAGACGGGCTGAAGCGAGTTTCCACATTGTTATTGAGGCTCTGAGGACATCCTTTCAGCTCAGTGCACATACCTCTGCTTCTCTCTTCACCTCAGCTTTCAGCGGGATCATTCTCTCCTGTTAAAACATTAAAAACGAATAAAAAAATCAATGAAATTAACCAAATACGTCATGCTGTGATATCACATACTCCTACTATGTACTCTGCGCTGGTATGTGAACCAAAGACCAAGACCAAAGACTGCTGACCAAGAGCGCCTCCAGATGCAAAAAGAAGTCTGATTGTATAGAAATCGATTAGAAAATAACTACTCCTCACTTGATTTATTACCTCAGTAAACATGAGTTTATGGTCTCAATCCCTAGTTTCAAGTCAATACAGCATGATGTTTATTCAGTAACTCATGGTTCCATTTCGAGTAAAATAGACAATAAAACTGGGTCTGCTTTAGGGCGGGCCGACTGCGATTGACAGGTCGCTGCCGCTGCCGTATCCGGTGTCACTAGTCACTCCTCGCATTCGAAATATGGTAACACCGTTTATCGGTTGGAAAGAAAGCAAAGATGGCCACGCCCGTATTCCAAGATGGCGACGGCAAAATCGCCAAACCCGATGCTTCATAACGGCAGTCCTCAAACCAATGGCTGACGTCAAGACGACTATACGTGCACTTCTTACACGTCTATGGTTACGATGCATCCGTCACATGGGAAATGAGGAAGCCGTTGGACTTTTTTGCACCGGGGGAAACCAAGATTAAGATCACCCGACAACTCGATCTTACTGTTTATAAGACGCGCTCTCAGTTTAGTTTAGTACATTCTAGCACACTCGCTTTTTTTTCTGAAACGTAGAGTTATCCCAGCCTGTGGGCAAACACAAATAGACCATGCTATAATGAGAAAGCCACAGTGAGCTATATGTTCTTTTGTACAAATCCATTGAAATGAATAAGGCTCAGGTTGGTATTGATGTTGCAGTGTCTACAGAATCACAGCATATTTGAACAGCCCGTCCTCCTCTCTTGTGGTTCATGGAAAAGATGGATTGTACAGAATTAACACTTGTGTCTGAACAGCCAACGGCAGCTGTGACTTGGGGGGTGAAAATCACTCGACGCAGCTTTGATATTGTGCCTCAAGTCCAAACAGATGGAAGGGGATTGTAATTTGCAGTTTTTACAGTTGAAAGCAGATTACATTTATGCCTGTCAGGAGCAAAGGCAGAAGCTGCATGCAATGCTTTTCGGTGAATCCCACATTCTTCACACGTGGATAAACACGACACCTAGTTTCCTTTTCGACAGCTCGAACACGTTGATTTAAGCACACACAAACAAATAAGTCTTACATTCAAGAGGTGACCATACAACCTCCTTTATTAGCGACTGGACAAAAAGACAAGTTACCGTGATGTAGAACATGACCAAAACTGTTTGCACACCTGGGGAGGAGACTGACTTTTCTCCACACACTTCTTTGTCTCCAAACTGGGGCATATATAGATGCCGTGTAAAAAATAATGTATTCGATTAACTACATTAATCTTGCGCACACTTTTTATGCTTCATCTGTTATGTCCCGGAATGTCTTGCTTCTTTCTTCACCAGACTCTCTGGAAGAGAGACAGAGAGTTGCTGTGTGGGCGAGGCAGGAGAGTGTGTTCTTTTCCCCACAGAGAGAGAAAGTAAGCTAGAGAGTGGGTGAGAGAGAGAGAGAGAGGGGGGGGGGGAATGATTTCAACTCTTGTGCTTTCTTTGTACTTCAGTCAGATAACTCCCTCAGGTGAGAGGGAGAGCTCCTCACTAAGGCACAGCAATCACATTGTTTCAGCATCATTTTTACGGGTAGGTTTTATTAGCACTTGATGAGGGCTGTCAAAATTGGCCAAAAATGATTGCAGAATATTCATAAAAAACAACAACACATAGGTTTGAACGATTCAAACTAACTGGCAGCGAGAGCTACAGCACTGAGCTTTGAACTGAGCTCAACTTTTGTCAGACGTCGTGTTTCTATTCATTCCTGACGCTGGTTTTCAAAGCGCCGCAACAGAAGGAGAATGGCTGATAGAAGAAGTTGAAATCAGGGTTTTTCTAAACGATACCTCCTGATCTCCCTCCAGCGCTGGCTGGATGGAGATCGCCAGGGAGCTGAAAGTCTCCTCCTTGCTTTTGACAATTATGTAATTTCCCTTGAATATCACAACATCGAATGTGTGTGTCCTGTTTAAAAAGTGCAAATGTCTGAAGGTAGCAAACACAACTCACCCATCTTTTAGGTGGTTACGTCTCCGTTCTGGTCTCGAGCTCACTGCGGATATGTACGCGGTTAGTCTGTTTTTGTTTACCATTACACTAGCCCTGCAGTTGATACTAATTCACTTTCACATTCATTGTTCACACTGAGGAGACCAGCCTTTGTTCGCTCTGTGTCCTCATGACTGACGACTGACCTCAGCTCTGAAAAGGACACAAACCCCCCAGTGTCTCTCTTTATCCGCGCATCCTTCCAAACCTCCCATCATCCCTCTCTCCTAAATCCCACCCATGGCTACCACTTCGACTCCAAAAGCCCACGAATTTTGTCTCTGCCTCACTGCCAAATCCAGCCTGTCGATAATACTCTCGGCTTCAAACACACACACACGCACACCGGGACACCAGATTCTTCAGCTATGCGACTTTAACGTGAGGGCATATTGCAACAAATGAACCGTACCTCCTACATCACTGTTGTTGCAAGTCTTCACCTGGCATCCCCAGAGTTGTATGCTGGTCAGGTTTGCTGAGGTGGTGGTGATAAAATACGGTTTTCAAGTATCAGATATTCTGTGTTAAGTCATGATTATCCTCAATATTAGGCACCCCAAGGCCTCTATCATGACAATTCATGTTGTGGTATCCTGGGGCCCCGGGGCAATGTCCAGCTTGGTAATCCGGCATTGCATGACTCTCCTCACCACACACATTTTTTATTGTTTCTATTTAAAACAACTACTCTCACCTGAAATGCAATCTTTCTGTAATCAATATGTACGTTTGTTCTTCAGTTATATTTGAAAGTTTTAATACGATAAATGTATTTATTTAGTGTCATCATGGGTTTTCCAGCAACAAGACTAGGATTGGGAGCAATGAGAACAACTTTTAGTGTGATGATTGATATTTTTAAAAGCATTATTTTATTGGCAGATTTATATCCTCTAGATAAAATACAACTACAAACAAAAACAAAGAAAGACATGTCACTATCTGTACTTTGACATGTAAACTTCTGCACACACTGGTTATTCACAGGCCTTTAAACTGTGCAACAGCATTCGTGTGAAACACATTGTGGCACAGATGTGCTGCAGCTTTTCTGAGTCGCAGATGTGACACATTCTACCCCAAACACACATGCAGAATATTTGTCAAGCAGAGGCACCAGGCTGGAGTTTGCAGTTTGTGTGTGTCATTTGTGCGAGCGTCTGCAGAGCTGCAACCCTCTCCTCATCGTATATTCATTCAAAAGGGACGATGGTGCAAACAAACGTCAAATCATGTGTTCCGCTGGATTTGCTGAGTCACGCTATTTGTGACTTTCAGTTTAGCGGGAGAATTCTCCGCACAGATTTAGGGATTTAGCCACCAAGAGCTAAATAGATAATTGCTGGAGATTAAATTATCAGAATTTCATGGGTAATATTTCAAGTACTATTAACATTATCAGGTTGAGTTGAATTTTTTGTTTTTATTTTGTAATCAAGATCACCATATTTCAATTTCTCTTCTGAGCTGCTGCCTCAGTAAACCAGGAAGTGAACCTAGACTCACTGAAAACCAATTCACAACTCCATTTTCTCAGTAAATCTGGCCCCCTGTGTCCTTGGAACAGCAAACGACTCATTTGTATCATGCAGACCGACCTTTCTGCCAATTAGAATCATGTTGTGTACATCAGATGCTGCTGGGTTCTCATTCTATAAATATGACTTTGTCTTACATGCAGAGTTATGTACATGTGCTATGGCACTGAGCAGCAGGAGTCCACGCTGCATACTATGGAAACCCCATCTCATTATGAAGCATTGGGGCCCCATGCGTGGAAAACAGCCTCGCCCAAAGAGCCCATCAATTATAAAGGTAGACTCGTGGGCCGACCTGAGACTCTGGTCCACTGCGTGATATCATGGCCTCTTGGCTCATGTCTTATTTTCCAAGAAATTCGACTTTTTTAAATTTATTTTTCCCCCCCATTGTTATTTTCCGACCTGAATAATTCATAGGCGCTGCCTGAATCCCACAAGATGACACACTCTGTAAAAACAGTGTAACTCACTGTACAGTGAACTGCAATCCCAAAGCTCTTGTTTTAAAGCTCTGTCTTAAGTAGAATTAGATCTGGGGATTATATTAGGACCTGATTTTGACAGCATGTTTTCATTATTCCTCTGTAATGATAGTTTTATAATAAAATCAAAAAAACCCCGCTATTTCGGTCTCCAGTTGAGATGCGATACGGCAACCCCCTCAGGAGCAGACGAAAAAAAACCTCTTTTGAAACAACCCAACTTATTACTCCCAATAAAGCAATGAGTTGAAATTCATTCATTACTGGAAACTAACAAGCCCAGAAAATATGTCTAGTATTGGGGGCTGTATACAAATAGCAGCAGATATGCGTTCAGACAGCAAGCAGCTTGCTAAGATAAATCATCGGAACTACATAAACTGTAAACTGAGTGTGTAAGGGTGGGCTCCACATTATGTACTGATTGTTTTACAGAGGAAAAATGAAGAGCGACAGACAAATCTTTCTGGGAGGGATAATAAATGATTAATTTACTTATGTAGTCAGGCACACACACACACACACACATTCAGAGACTACGCTCAAAGACACATTGGTGGTTGAGGAAAAACAGCATCCCAGATGAAGTAAGCCAAGTACAGGAGAGAGCCACATGTTCAGCTTGTTGTTATTTATTCACATTTTTACACTCCGGGAAGGCATAAGGCATGCAATAAAAAAGGGACTTTTTTTTTTACAGTAAGCCATAGAATAAAGTGTTTTACACACAGAGCTGTCAGCCAAAGAAAGGCATTCATTCAATGTCTAAAAGGGATCAGACTGTTTCTGCCATAACATCTCCATACACTGATGTTAATGGTGTGTTTACAGCTTGTTCCACTGCCTCCAAGTAAACAAAACTGAAAGAATAGAACAATACTGCTTTAACATTCTGGCAATTATTAACAAAGCACAGATCACTTATTTGGAGTTAGATAGTAAAAAAATACCATCAGCACTCAAGTCAGGTCAAGTCAAGGGGTTAAATTTGGCCAATGTTGAATTTGCAACTCGACACATATTCAACCAGTGGGGCACTCGAAGAGCTCAGACCTCCAAGGCCAGTAGCCATTTCTCCCAACATTGAAACACAATTTGTGTATCCGCCCCGTGATTTCGACCTGCTCCAAAAAGTAATGGGTTCTTCCTTTGCCCACGGCCCATCTTTCTCCCAACTTACACCAAAAGCAGGCGTGTAGTTTCTTCCGTAATCCTGCTGACGATCAGACGAATCCAATTGTAAACATAACCTCTTTGGCAGATGTAATTAAGCTTATTTAGTGTTATAATAAAACTCAATTTGCCAAAATGTCCTATTCATGAGTTCATCTGCTATTCCAACCTCTGCTTTCCCACCGGAGATCATCAACTGTGTTTCTCTTCTTTAATGCACTTCCCTCATTTTTAATGCACTTCCCTCATTTTCTCCTCCCTCCCTCACGGTGCAGTCCCCTCTCTGATTGAAGGTTATGGCAATGGCACTCCAGTTTTTCCATATATGGTTAATAAATCCGAGGGAAATAACATGTAAATCACAGTTTTGCTCCCGGCGGTTTGCGCTTTGAGACCGGCTTATTCAAATGTGCCGTCCATTATTTAACTATAAATGCAGGAGAGTAGATTGAAGTTGCCTTTGCGAGGACCTTCACTGAGTAGTTTTCACCTTGTTTTAATGGCGCCCCTTTTACAGGACCGAGCAAAGGTGAAGCATAATCACAGATGTGATTACGGTAAACCTGCCCTCATAAATGATTTAAAGTGACGCTGTCACCTGATTGCAGTGTGGTGGGCGATCATGAAACCATGTCGGTGTCACACACATCCACAGTGCGTTAACAGACTCTGCCGGATAGACAAACAAACAATCTGCAGATACACAAGCCCATGGAAGCTTTTTTTTTTTTTCAGCTCAGTGTTGGTGAGTTGTGTTTAACAGTCAGTGGACGGATTTCATGGTTTTATGGTTTGTGGCAAATTCTCCGACCTCCGGGCACATCAAAACCCTTTCAAAGCCATTGGACGAGCTACAAAATGCACGGTGGCCAAGTTCAAACCAAAGCTGTTTTGCTCAGATACTGAAAAGGTTTTAAGCCGACAGGGATGATGTGTATACCGTTAAACGCCGTACGTGCACTGGTAACTCTCGGCAACGTGAAAGGTCAATGCAGGATGAACTGTAGCGCACTAAGCGTGTCTGACTTTTGTGCAAGGCATCAGAGTTGGCACCCCGGACCCAGATCACGATTGTTTTTCGCTTCTTTTTCAAACCATAACCATAATCTTTCCAATAGTTTATTTGCCAAAACCATCCTCTCTTTAAACCATAGCATACCATAGTTGCCATGTGCAGAAATTGTTGAAAGAAAGAATTTTTTTCAAACATTGGCATTGCACAGTTTTGCAGAATCCAACATTTAATTTTTCTGGTTATAGGGTTGTTATTAGAGCTACAGAATCAGAGACTATTTGAAATGTATCATTAAACTATACATACCTTTTGTCCGATAATTGTAATTCACACAAGATATTCATGCACTTCATAATTTTGTACTAAATTACACAAGATGTGCAGTGACTTCTCATCATCTCCCACAGTTATACATCAACATCATTTTGCATGCATGCTTCTTTTACAATACTTAATTCTAGGTAATGACTATGCAAAGACCTCTTTGCAATTAGAATGGTATGAGGTTGAGACATAACTCTGTCATAGGTTCATTTGACTGAGGAAATAATTCAAAGGAAGTTACTCTAACTGTGCTACCGTACAGGTGATTTAGCTCCCGCACTGAAAAATGGCCTTTCTGGTTCTCCCAGTGGAGCATACGAGATGGGTTTAATTTAGACAGCATTACGTAACTCATGACTCTCTTAAAGGGTTAAAACTGATTATCTATCATTTCATAGTAATTCTACTGCGTTTGGGAATGCACTGAAAAGTGAAACGCGAGGAAAGGAGCAGTGGAAAGGTTCTTATTTTGGTTCACATCTCCATCAGGCCTAATTCATGTAGCGTGTTACTGTACAACTGAAGCACGGTTTTCCAGCAGGAGGCGATATTACACTGAGCTTTGAAATCAGCAAAAAAGAAAGAAAGAAAGGAAAACCAGGCTTCTCTTTCCAATGCAAAAATGCCTTTATCCATGTGGTTGCCTTTCAAGTTCTGCTGCCAATGCTGCTTCATCAAGGATATCTCAGGAAGGGTGTCCACATGTACCTCTCATATATATATATATATTTATATTGTGTTTGATGATTCTTTTCTGCACATGAACAAGCTCTTTTTTTTTGCACCCTTTTCACGTATTTCATTTCCGTGATAAACAAAGACAAATAAAGTTTGTCTCAATCAAACTCCAAAATCTGCGCCTCTGATATTTACTGGTGCAAGCACATGCTAAACTGGCCACCTGTCTCTCAGCTGGTCTTTGTTGCCCTGTGATGCATTTTAAAAACACAAAAACAAATTAATTCACTGTGAAGTAGACAGAAATAAGAATTTGTCTTGACCTACATTTGTATTACAAGTATGTACGGTTAACCCTCAATCTTTAAAACAAACTGTGCATGACGTATCATGTCGTTAGTAGAAGCGGGCGACGTGTAGTGTGTTGCATTGAAGACCGAACTCGGGGGAAGGTGGAGTCAGTTGTGGAAATCCTTCAGGTGATTTTGATATGCGACACGTCTCACCACATCGCCTCTCTGTGGACCCGACTACTGAGGAACTCCCATTCTGTCAGGGCGGATATATCAAACGCAACCGGTGGGATCTGAGAGGGAAGTTGACTTTACATAATAAGCGTTACTCAGTATGTGGTTTTCTTGTTTTTTCTCCCCTCAGAATGAATACATTTCCTAACAAGCAGGTAGCGCATGATAAAGAGAGAGTTTTTCTGCTTCTTTGTCTACTTTTAAACAAATGTATACTTCACACCCCCAGAGAGCACAACTAACGAGAACAGAAACGTTAGAATTATGTCTGGTGGTGTTGAAGGAGCAATGCACATGATTCAGAGCATTAAATAGTTCTCTGTCAGCACATTTGCTGTAGTTTGTTCTGTTAGCGCTGTTAGCTACAAGTCGCCGGCTCAGCCGTCGACAGGTTGAGAGCCTGTCTCAGAGCTTATGTTCAAACCTTATTTTTTGTAGATTAAAGCACACTTGTAATTCACTGCAGACGGGTTTCTGATTTGTTTTTGTAATGTTTTTTGTACTAAGGTGGCGCACGCAGTTACTGGTGTTGAAAATATATTGTAATCAGACTGTTGTGGTGCGAATGTGCGAAGTAGGGTCATTTTCTTATTGACTTCTATAAAATCTGACTTCTTTTCGCAACCAGAAAGAATTGCATCCTGATGGCCAGTAGACAGAATGCAAGTTGAAGGCACTTCCTAATTGGCTTAACCTTTCAGAACCAGAGGTTGCTTACTGATGGCAATCCATCCAAAGGTTGCTGAGACATGACAGTCAAAACCACAAATCTTGTGGTGGCTCTAGAGCAAATGTCATGAGATCACCAAAGTAATCAGGATACCTCATATGAGAACCATGAACTAATTTCTCTGGTCGATGTTGAGATATTGCAGAGGTTAATTGAAAGGTTAATTGATTTGCAGGGGGAACAAGAGGAAAAGCCAGGCTCTCACCAAAGTCATTGGTATTCATCCTGGGTACCATGGATGTCTGTCCAAGTTGTTTGTGTCAATCCATCCAGTGGTTTCTGAGATATCTCAGTCTGAAGTCGTGGACCGACCAACCAAACACTGTTGCCATCCGTTGAGCTAAAACACCAATTGGCCTACTCAGTGATCGACAGGTTCAATCATATCACACTGGACAGTGAGCCGTTATATTCCACAAAAAAATACAAATGTTAGCATCGGGCCAATGAGGGAAGCGGTTTCGTCATTTAATGGTGGTGCTGAACAGAGAGCCTTAGTGAAGTGAACTATATCTTCTCCCCTTTCTACTTTTTATACTCCTCTGCAAACAATTGATTACTCGCATACCTACATACATTTGTTTGTTTTGTTTTTGTGAGAACTTCTGAGCAGAGCTATCACCTTTTCCCTCTCATTTCAGATAAACCGGAAGCAGGAACTTCCAACATGGCCACTTGGCCAGGTCTATGTGGAGACTGCAAACTCGCATACTCACAGTTAAGGGACGATTTTCACCGCCTGGAGTCTGAAGTCCGGAAAAGGGAACAGCTGATCGACGGATTCGTATCCGTAGCAGCGGCCCAGGCAAAGCATATCTCTATGCAATCTCAACTGGTCTCGGATACTGCAGACACTATTCCCTGGCTACCCGGCCCTGCGTACGGGGAGTGTAGTCGGTCCTCCGACCACGAGCTGAGAGGACCTGCTATAGACCCGACCCATAGCTCCACTCCGAAACCATCCTGGACGGAGGTGGTACGCCGCGGCGTCCTGAGAAAACCAGCTGGGGAGTTTCCGTTAACCACCTCCAACCATTTTGCAGTCCTGACGGAGAATACTCCCTCCCGGGCTTCCTCTACCCTTCACCCCTACTCGTTGGCGCAGACGGAGGTAACGTTAACTCAACGGTTAGATGCAAGGCTTAGCGAGATAGAAGTACGGCTCCGCACCATGGAAGCTAAGACGCTGGTGACTGCGGGCGTAGCCGATGCGGCCCAAACAGACGTGGCTCCCGCTAACCGTCTCCCTGCAGCCCCCGAGCAGCCGGGGGGCCGGGTGACTGCTCCCGGGAGGCTTAAACCTGGGGCGAAGCACTCGACTCGCCAGCAGCCACCTCGCGTTACAAACGGGTCTTCTGCACCCAGCAGAGTTCTGGTCATAGGTAGCTCTATTCTGAGAAACGTGAAGTTAGCTAAACCAGAGGCTACAGTTACATGTATACCCGGGGCCAGAGCAGGCGACATTGAGTCCTACCTGAAAGTACTGGCTAAAGATAACCGTAAATACAGTAAGATTGTTATTCACGTCGGCGGGAATGACAGCCGGCTACGGCTCTCTGAGATCACTAAAGTAAATGTGGAATCTGTGTGTACATACGCAAAAGCCATGTCGGACTCCGTAGTTTTCTCTGGCCCCCTCCCGAATCTGACCAATGATGAAATGTTTAGCCGCATGTCATCGTTTCACCGCTGGCTGTCTTGGTGGTGCCCAGCAAACAATGTGGGCTTCGTAGATAACTGGGACACTTTCTGGGGAAAACCTGGTTTGCTTAGGAGGGACGGCATTCATCCTACTTTGGATGGAGCAGATCTCATCTCTGCAAATCTGACCCAGTTTCTGTATGGACCTGGTACATGACAACCCAGAGATCAGACCAGGAAGCAGAGTTGCAGTCTTACACACTCCTCTGAGCTTCCATTAGAGCAGTTACTCATGCAAAACCACATAGAGACTGTGTCTGCCCCACGGCCACTTAAATGAATTCAATCAAAAATAAACGATCGAGGAGTTAAACAAAATAACTTAATCCAAGTTAAAACTACCGCAACAGTACAACAAATAGGATAATTAAATGTGGACTCTTAAATATCAGATCTTTGTCATCTAAAGCTCTACTAGTAAATTAGCTAATATCAGATAATCATATTGACTTATTTTGTCTTACTGACACCTGGCTGAGTAATGATGAATATGTCAGCCTGAATAAATCAACTCCTCCAAGTCATATCAATACTCACATTCCTCGAGGCGCCAGCCGAGGAGGTGGAGTAGCAGCCATCTTTGACTCTAGACTATTATTAAACCCTAAACCTAAACTAGACTATAACTCATTTGAAAGCTTGGTTTTTAGTCTTTCACACCCAACTTGGAAAACAATACAGCCAGTTATATTTGTTATAGTGTACCGGGCCCCAGGTCCGTATTCTGAATTTTTATCGGAATTTTTTCAGTTTGTATCAAGTCTAGTCCTTAAAACAGATAAAGTAATTATTGTAGGTGACTTTAATATTCATGTGGATGTCGAGAACAATAGCCTCAGTACTGCATTTATCTCATTATTAGATTAGATTGGTTTCTGTCAGAATGTACAGAAACCCACTCACTGTTTTAACCACACTCTCGACCTGGTTCTGACTCATGGCATTAACATGGAAGATTTAATAGTCTATCCACAGAACCCTCTTCTATCGGACCATTATCTAATAACCTTTGAATTCTTACTAACTGAGTGTACACCGTTAAGCAAGAGTTACTACACTAGATGTCTATCTGATGGTGCCGTAGCTCAATTTAAAGAAGCGATTCCGTCTGTATTTAACTCGATACCATGCTTCGATGTGACGGAGGACTCCTGTGCTAACTTTAGTCCGACCCAGATTGATCATCTTGTCGACAGTGCTACAAGCTCACTGAGAAGGACACTAGACTCTATTGCTCCTTTAAAAAAGAAGTTGGTAAAACAAAGGAGGTTCGCTCCATGGTATAACCCTGAAACCCGCAAATTAAAGCAAACATCGCAAAAACTTGAAAGAACATGGCGTTCCACTAACTTGGAAGAATCTCGGTTACTCTGGCGAGACAGTCTTAAGACATATAAGAAGGCCCTCCGTAATGCCAGATCAGCTTATTACTCATTGTTAATAGAGAAAAATAAGAACAACCCCAGGTTCCTCTTCAGCACTGTAGCCAGGCTGACAGAGAGTCACAGCTCTGTTGTGCAGAGTATCCCTTTAGACCTCAATAGCAATGACTTCATGAACTTCTTTAATGATAAGATTATAATTATTAGAGAGAAAATTAATAATCTCCTGCCCTCGACCGATCTTTCCACAAATAGAGTAACCTTAGAAACAGCTGTAAACCCTGATATATGTTTAGATGGCTTTACTCCCATTGACCTTGACAAACTGACTTCAACAATTTTTACATCTAAACCTTCCACCTGTCTCTTAGACCCTATACCGACTAGGGTGCTTAAAGAAGTGCTACCATTAATTAGCACAACTTTATTAGATATCATCAACCTGTCTTTAGTAACAGGTCATGTACCACAGTCCTTTAAAGTAGCTGTGATTAAACCTCTTCTTAAGAAGCCCACTCTGGATCCAGAGGTGTTGGCCAACTATAGACCGATCTCTAACCTTCCCTTCCTCTCTAAGATCCTTGAGAAAGCAGTTGCAAATCAGTTGTGTGACTTTCTGTGTAACAATAGTTTATTTGAGGATTTTCAGTCAGGATTTAGAAAGCATCATAGCACAGAGACAGCTCTGGTAAAAATAACTAATGACCTTCTAATCGCATCAGACAAAGGACTCGTCTCTGTTCTTGTCCTGTTAGACCTTAGTGCTGCGTTCGACACTATAGACCACTACATCCTGTTGCAGAGACTGGAACATTATATTGGCATCAAAGGAACCGCACTGAACTGGTTTGGATCCTATTTATCGGATTGATCTCAGTTTGTTTATGTAAATGATGAAGCCTCGATGAAGACCAACATCAGTTATGGAGTTCCACAAGGTTCTGTGCTTGGACCAATCTTGTTCACCTTATATATGCTTCCTTTCGGCAATATTATCAGAAAACACTCTATAACCATTCATTGTTATGCAGATGATACTCAATTATATATATCGATCAAACCAGATGGAACCAACCAGCTCGCTAAACTGCAAGCGTGTCTTAAGGACATAAAAACCTGGATGACCTGCAACTTCCTGATGTTAAACTCAGACAAAACTGAAGTTATTCTACTAGGCCCAGAACACCTCCGAAATCAGTTATCTAATGATATAGTTTCTCTAGATGGCATTGCGCTGGCATCCAGCAGCACCGTCAAGAATCTTTGAGTTACCTTTGATCAGGATTTGTCTTTCAACTCTCAGATAAAACTTATTTCTAGGACTGCCTTTTTTCACCAACGTAATATTTCAAAAATCAGGCACATCCTATCTCAAAGCGATGCGGAGAAATTAGTTCATGCATTTGTTACCTCTAGACTAGATTACTGCAATTCCTTATTTTCAGGCTGCTCTAATAAGTCTCTTAAATCTCTCCAGTTGATCCAGAATGCTGCAGCTCGTGTACTAACAAGAACTAAGAGGAGAGATCATATTACTCCTGTATTAGCTTCTCTGCACTGGCTCCCTGTAAAATCTAGAATAGAATTTAAAATCCTTTTACTTACCTACAAAGCCCGAACTGGTCAGGCTCCATCATATCTTAAAGAGCTTATAGTACCATACTGCCCTACTAGAGAGCTGCGATCCAGTGATTCAGGGTTACTTGTGGTTCCTAGAGTCTTAAAAAGTAGGACGGGAGCCAGAGCCTTCAGTTATCAGGCTCCTCTTCTGTGGATCCAGCTTCCCGTTTCAGTCCGGGGGGCAGACACACTCACCACATTTAAGAGTAGGCTTAAGACTTTCCTATTTGATGGTGCTTATAGTTAGGGCTGGCTCTGGCTTGCCTTGGACCGGCCCATGGACAAACTGGTATAGGCAAAAACTACAGGGGGACTTCCTACACTGAGCACCTCTCTCCTCGTCTTCACCTCCGTCTGTATGCATTGATGTCCCATTAATGCTCATTACTAACTTTACTTCTTCCCCGGAGTATTTGTGCTTTCTCGCCTCACAGGATGACCGCAGTTTTATCTGGACACTGGTTCTTCAACCAGCCATGGCCCTGCTGACACCTACTACGATCTTCATTATTAACATTATTAATCCTATTACCGACACCATTAATGCACAGTACTGATTTTGTCTCTTCCCCGGAGTCCTTGTGCTTCCTCTCCTCACAGGTTTCCATGGAGCATGGTTTCATCTGGACCCTGGTCCTTCCTCCTACCATGGCCCTGCTGACTCCAACTGCTAATATCACTTTTATTATTACTCACATTACTATTTCATATTACCGATACCGTTAATGCACATTATTGACCTGCTTCTTCACCAGAGTCTCTGTGCTTTCTCGCCTCACAGGTTCCTGTGTATCCGGGTTTACCTGGACCAGGTGTTGCCTCCTGTCGTGGTTGTGTCATACATTGAATGTGCTGTAATTACATTGAATGTGTTGTAATTCACTATCCTGTTCTACACATGACATCATTGCACTTCTGTCCATCCTGGGAGAGGGATCCCTCCTCTATTGCTCTCCCACAGGTTTCTTCCTCTTTCCTCCCCGTTAAAGGGGTTTTTGGGGAGTTTTTCCTGTTCCGATGTGAGGGTCCCGGGACAAGAAGATGTCAAATGTGTACATATTGTAAAGCCCTCTGAGGCAAATTTGTCATTTGTGATTTTGGGCTATACAAAAATAAATTGAATTGAATTAAAATATGTTTTGTTTTATATACACACACACATGATTAAATATGGACAACACTATTGTATCTAAAATGAGCTGCTCATCCTTAGTTAAAACTACTCCACACATATACAAGACAGTGTGTGTTTGAAGTTGCCTGACAATATGAATGTCTTAATTAATAACCCTCTTCAGAAAAACCCACAAGTGTTTCTCTAAACCGCAGTGAGACGCATTTCTACGTGGCACATGCTTCCATTTAATGAGTGATGATGAGTGTTTTGAGCTGTCTGTCACTGACAAATGCTAATTAAGAAAGTGTTTTTATTTTCTGAGCGGTTGTAGTTCCGGGCTGACTGGTAAATTAACTCTGGATGTGGAGGTATATTAACACTGTCAGTGGTAAATGAGCTGCCAATAGTAAGCGAATGGTGACAATGTTGCGACTGGGATTAAATTAACTCCAACATCATTATATTTCAATTTGCAATCATAAATCAATGCCCATATGTCTGTGAACGCATCTGTGTCGATCTAATTGCAGATCATTACACTTTCTAGATGAAACAACTAGAGGATACAAGAGGTTTTTGGTCCTGTATCTAATGCACACTAAAAGACGTCGAACAGATGCTCACTAAATTTGGAAGTGCTTGGATTAAAATTGGATGTGAGTCACATTTAAGTTGATGATGCTGAGAGGCTTTTGAAAGAACAAGTTGAATGTCTCCTTTGGAACTCAAGGTGACAGTTACAGGTGATGAGTCGCATGTTGTTCACTCAGCCCATTGCATTCAGCTACCTGAGCGAGTCACTCGACTACGTGTCAGCCGCAGTCGGCTACGGTCCTCCGTCCTGCTGTCTCGTCCGTCGAGTGTGATCTGGAACAGCATTGCCCTTTGACGTCTGAATCTCTGCCTCGGTTGGGCCCGGGCAGGTAGCCTGCTCCAGACACTGCTTTGCCACAGGTACATATTGTCATTCAGTTAGGGCACTGTTATAATTTCAACATTATGACAATTATTCTTTTGTTTTATTATTCATGTGATAGGTATTGTTACCCTTTTGTCTTTTTATGTTCTTGTTGTTGGTAGAGGCTTGATAAATATGTTGATGTACTTGTTGAGTTGATGATTAGAACATGGCTGCAGAATGATTAAAGGTCCAGTTCACTGGACCAATACCCAACCTATATAGTACTGCATATTCATGGGACAACAGGGAGAGGACACCACAATGTCTTTTGACCTTTTATTTGACTGGGATCACATGTCTGCTGGGAGAAATAACAATGATGAATGCATTACAGACATGCTTACACTGTGCATTGAAATGATCACCAACTCCCCCTTCTAGTGTCCTCTGTGTCTTTCTTTTTTTCCTCCATATATACGTCCAAGTCCTTCGGGTTTATTATGTGGTATTTGATTTTGAACTCTGCCAACTCTGACATTTTGTGAATTCTGTAAAACACATTTCAGCACAGCAGGCATTTGGCATGATGTGAAAGTCCTTCAGGTACTCACCATGTCGCCAGATTGGCTCTCTAGTGTCTAGGTCCTGTTTCAAACATGATATTTTCTATGACTCGCTGACTTCTCATCCATTATGGACTAAATAAGTATTTCTACAAGACTGGCATGGTACCTCCAGCCTATGTGTATTACACAACTCCAAAACTGTCTGTTTGTCCAGCACACATTTAGGTGGTGGAGGTGAATATCACACATATATATAAACTCTGTACACATACACACATATTGTAACATTGTGGATTTATTGGTTGTAATTAATCTTCATACTTTTCATGGTACATTTCCTGAGTAACATAACCTCCACTGCTCATGTTTAAGACAAAGTATATAACTGTTCATTTGTGCAAATGGTAAGATACTTGAATTCCTTGAGTTTTATAATCATGACAGTTTTAAGGGCAGTAGTTTGTAAATTAATATTTATGGCTACTTATGCATTCAGTTTGTCCGTTATCTGCCACGCCTTTAGCATGTTTCTGTTTTGACATATTAGATGCTATCATCGGCCTTGTGGTCTGTTAAAGAAAGCTGTAAACGCGCAGAGAATCACTTATGCCTCGTTTAACCTAGCCACACCTCCTGACCCTAGCTTGTCTTGTGTGAAACGTGTCAATTAGGACGCACTGACTTTGTACGTCTGTATAGGTCAAGCCTCGCTTTTTCGGTTATCACGGATTTCTTAATCCTGCTTTGGTAAAATAGCCCCCTGATGAATATAAGTCGAATATTTACAGTCCTATTAGCAATGCTTCAGTCCTGAGAAAAATATCTGGGTTAGGGTAACACTAACCCTTTAGCTGGTACCTGCTATCCTTACCAGCTAGTCCCGTGCTTTCTCTATCTACCGTTTGGAGCTGGACAGGTACTCTACGCTGACTTTTATTTCTGCAGTTTATTTTGGGTAAAGCTGAACCAAAATAGTAAATCCAAAATAAAACCAACTTCAGTTTTATAATGCAGAAAAACATTTGTTGACATGCAACTTTGTCACAAATACAACATCTTTTACTGATTAAGAAGTCAGTCAAAAATAATAACAATGGCAATATCATTTCATGCCGCATACAACACAAGTAGACTTCCACACAACAGCAGGACTCAGTGAAAGGAGTTGCAACTTTGCCAAAGAATTCGCAGCCCGTCACATAAATACAGAAAAAGGGGGGAAAACTATTTGGCAAGCAGACCTCTTGCTACCATCCACACGCTGTCCAGCTGAACCGAGCTGCGCACTGCACTGCAGACAGCAGCAGCATATTTCACCTCCCCTCGGGGCTTGTTTTTCAAGCAAAGACTAACTAGCCAGATACGTAAATGAAGTGACACATGCATGCCTACATTTATTCGTGCTTAAAATGGTGGTTTGCAGTAATGGTGGGGGGGGGGGGGGGGGGGGGGGGTTGTACTGGTAGGTATCAGGCCAATTCAAAAAATGCTTCTCTCCTGGGGTGAAATTAAATCACATAAATGTACATAGTGTGCATAATTTAGTGAGGCGCTTACCTCTAAATGAACAGCTGGGAACTATGGTCATCCTTTGAGATAAATAAGGACCATAAGTCAGCCATGGGGCAAGACAGAGACAGGTGGATAGAAAGAGAAGCTATATGAGACACTATAAGAAGCTGTTGCGATCTAGCTCTGAATCCATGACAAAAGAGAGGGTGGCAAATCATAGGGGATTTATTTAAATCTGAAGTTGATGGCAATAAACACCAAAACAATGGGATGTGATAATCAGTGGCGTCGGTGAGTGCTGAGTGTGGTGTGAGAAATAGACGTCGCTTGGATCAGTAGCAAAACAATAATGCACGGGAGCAAAGAGAGTTTCGCGGCCAGAAAGGCGGAGCACCGGGCCCAGGTGCCTCCAACTAGGGCGATCAACACCTCCAGGGACCAGTTGCATCAGATAGACTCATACATATACAAATAAACAAACCAGCTGAGAGTCACAACAGCACAGAGGGCTGAAGTTGAGATTACACTGTCTAGGGAGGCGTGAACTCATGTGGGCGCCTGTTGTTTTTCAGGGAAATGCGGCGATCCATCAATCTAGTTTGCGCCTTTCATTCTCTCGATCGTTCGTGAGTGATCCCTGTCCCCGTTTGTGCAGGCTCGTGAGAGTGTGGGCGGATATTAGAGAATATTCTATGAGAACATTGGCTCTACAGTCAGAAACCACTGAAACAGACGTGGAGGACAAACAGTGGGAGGAAAAACACAATTGGGCACGAGTCAACACACTAAACCGCAGAGTTAGTCAGTGTCATCCAATACGCAGTCAGGACTTTCAAAGTGGCTCATGTGCTTAAATGTTGGGCTGTTAAGATGAAGCAATGGCTGATGACAAGATAATATTTCGCGGTGGATAATATTATGTCTCATTGCAATTGTAAATGTAAAAGTCGAAGTATAAATATCTACGATTTGCACAAATCGGCAGAACAATGGCATTGAGAGAAAAAGAAGAATGACATTTTCAGACGGCGAGCTAGAGGTCCTGACTGACAAGGTGCAGAGGCATTCCTCAAAACTTCAGGCAAAGACTTGAAACAAGCTGCGGCGGGGAGGGCCTTGTTTTGGCTCATCACCATGACAGGACTTGGGAAGGACCGACAGTCATACACCCATCGTTGGGTGTTACTCAGCTCTAAAGTCTCGTCAGAAGATGCAACATCATTTTCTATCCATCTGTTTTAGTGTTATTCATACTGTAGTTCTTGTTCAGTTTCAGCTCAGCACCACCCTAGGTGTGGTCTGTCCAGGCACTGTGGTTTTGATACGTTCCGTGCATACATTCAGTGTTTTCTCCTTCCCCCCCCCCCCCCGAGCCGCCGGATCAGCAGCCTCTCTCTAATGGCACTAGATGCTTAATCCTTCTGTGAATTGGCCCCTCACCATTTTTTAACCAGCAGGAAAAAAAACACAGGCAGTGTTGTAGCCAATGTATACGGTATTTGTCTTTCTCCTGTGGCGACGCCACACAGGTTCTAATTACCAACGTCTAGCTCCACTGATGAAGAAAGTAAACCCAACCTCCCGAGGACGGGTTCAGAACAATTGTTGATGGTGTCTTACTGTCTGTGGTATTTAAAAGGCCTTTTAGATACCTGTCTTTGTCTTTGGACAAGATTAGCACACATTATTTGGCAACTGGCAGACAGCAGGAGGCCCTACTTGACAAAAAACTGAAAACCTTCCGCTGCTAGACTCCTCATGCCATCCTAAATAATCAATCCCAATCTGGAAGCACCAACATCATGACCCGTACTGTGAGTAAATGTGTCCCTGTAAGGAAGAGGAGTTAACATTCATACGTGAGCACTTTTTACACGGGACTGCATTGTTTTGTCACTGATATGAACTCCTGCTCCCTTCTCTCTCAGTTATGCTGGGTCGTATTAATACCAACATGGCGCCATGACTCGATTCCCCCTACCATTCTGTGTCGGAGCTCGCCTGCTACTATATTTGTCATGCAGGGTGACAGGAAGGAAAATAAAGCATGGAGGAGGATGACAGGAAGGAGGGAGAAAATAAGGCAAACCCGCCGAAACAATTCGTCTGATCTAATTTTGCAGCGATGACTGGGAGGAAGCACACTAACTCTGCTTTGTTTCATCTCGTTTCACCCACGTGATTTTCTGTCATGTACATCTGTCCCTTTCCTCCTCCCGTCTGTGGTGACAGTGACTCCAATGACAAAGACTTTGAGATGTATCGCATGTCACCCGTGCAAACATGCACCAATCGTCTCTTGTGGGGGAGGGGGTAACAAGTATTGGTAACCACTGTATACCTTGTGCATGTATGTTAATATAAATGTAAATGCCAGATCAGACACATGCCCCAACTCGTCAGATACGTCAGTATGGTCAATGGCCGTATGCTTCAAACTACGGCGATCTTCACATCCCTCTGGAGTCAGTTTTGCACGTGACAGTTTTGTTCGAGTTGATTTCCGCTTGCTACATGCTTACACTCTTTTCAAAATAAACTTTCCCGGTTAGGGTTCAGGCAACAAAACCACTTGGTTAGGTTTGGGGAAAGATCTTGTTATGGGTGGAAATATAAACTTTTGTAATGTAGTTAAGTTGGCTGTGTTACATACGCGATGTAACGTTATGAAAATTGAGTTACGTATGTCAGTTAAAATACGTCAACGTTGCCCATTGGTTTTACACGTGACACAAACTCGGGACTACTGGGTAAAAGTCTTGTGTTTTTTAGTCATTTTGTCAAACCAGACCTCCTCCCGACTTTATGGCTTTTTATAATCTGGCACCTGACTTCCTCACTTACCCCCGCCATAACTAGACCGTCACAGTTTGACGCGTCGGGCCGCTGACCAAGCTGCCATATTTGACGACTTGGGAGTAAAATCATAGCAACAGCATATGTGATGATTCATAATGGACTCCAGAACAGAAATGTCTTCTTCATAACTTGCCAGTGCATACACGCACCTTGTCTTGTGAAACTGTCAAATATCCATCTCTTATTTATTAGTTTGACATACAAACAATATAACTGTCACATCCTTTTCAGAGCTGCTTATTGCTCCGTCAGTGCGCAGCGAGATCAAATGTATTGTCACGTCACATACAAGTAATAGATATTTTTTTGACAGATGAAAGCAGGTTTTATTTCAGGTAAATGAGTTCAGTGGGTGCTCGGTGCTTCTGTTTGAGAGAAAAAGAAGAACAACAATACAACTCTTCATGTTTGTCTTTATGAAAATTGTAATGGAGACAGTCGTGTAAAGCTTAACCAGCAATAGATATATCAATTGATTATGAACAGCCTATATCATAGGGCTAACAATTGTTTTCTTTTCACCTTTCTTTCAAGGCATGACCAACTTCTTGTTTAATCATTTCTTAAAATAATACGTTGTTGGGTTTAAGGAAACATACAATATATCAAGACCTTGAAAGCCTAATTAAAATGTTTATTTTTAGCTAACGCAGTCTACATAAAGGCCCTAAAGCCTTAGTAGTCCGAACAATCATGCCTTCATCATCATTATGTCATCGTAAGATCTTAATTCTTAATTGTCAAGTGAGAACTCTGGACCCTGTTTCCATGCAGGCATGTTGTGCAAGGCATGGCTTTGGGCCAGTGGAGTGGAATGTTTGCATGGAAATTTGTAGTAGATTTCCTGTTTAAAATCACCTTTTAATATTCTTTTAAATGTTATTGTGGTGGGGCGTAAATACGTGACATTTGTCATGTTTTTGGTCAATTTGAACCACCAATAAGATAATAAAAAATGTCGATCAATGCGAAGATGGTTAAGGAACTGGTTTGTAGATGTTTTATGAATGAGAAATTAATTTGTGCTTCATTTGTACTGTTCTAGCAAAAACACGCTCTGGCTTTTTCACACACACACACACACACACACACACACACACACACACACACACACACACACACACACACACACACACACACACACACACACACACACACACACACACACACACACACACACACACACTACCAACAGTGGACTATCACACTACTCCAACCAAGGTTGGACCTCTGTTTCTGGTTATTTTGAAAAATCGTAAACACAAAAGAAAATTTACTTTAAAAGGTCTTTTCCCAGAATTGTTTTTTTAAGAAATTGCCAATACATCCTGGAGCCATGTCTACCTATCATAAAGGGGACCACCATACGTGTACTGCATAGGAACTGTCAGCAACCCCTTTTGGTGAATATGTAACAACTGAGGTCCATTGATGGATGAAGAAGGTAACTGGACACACACACACACACACTAAACACCCCATAATGCTCAACTCCCCCCGCCCTCCACTATCACATACCCATCACTGCCTTGTGGTGAATACAAAATGACATTTCAATTCAGCTTTTCCCTGTTGTGATGCTGTTGCACTCGCATACCAAATCAGCTCTTTCGCTCATTTCCCATCTCAGTCTCTCTCCTCATCTCTCACAAAATGAAGAAATGCAAATAAGGTAGAAAAATACAGGGGAGTAAATGCTTAATGTGAAAATATAGAGGAGAGGTAGATTATATCCGCACCTCATCCAGTCGTCTTTCTTTCCTTTCCCATCCATTGCTACACTGTCCCTCTCCCAAAGTCGTAACAATTTGCTTTTTTTAACACTGAGTGTGCACCATCATTTATTGGCCGTACGGACTTTGTGTGTGCATTCATTCACGGCCTGCTGGATATCAGTCCGGGCCCGTAATCAGCTCCCTCACCAATCAGTGCCTGTTGTTCAGAGTAAAATGTCAAACCAGTCAGAGCCCACCATTTAGAATCAACGGACGGCCAATCACAGGCTGCATTTCGCATAAAATGGAAGCCAGATGGGTCAGTTGGACCAGAATCCTGTGAGTGAAAGAAATCAGAGAAAGACACATTTGTTTTGTCCACTTTTTTTTTTTTCTTCAGGCGTGGTTCAATCAGTGAACCAACCATACTCGCCATTATTCAGCCCAGTCTGACTTCAGTGTATACCATGAATTATTCATCCGAGTTTCACAGTTTCTACTAAATAGCTATTTCTTCTATTCAGTATGGATATTTTTTCTCATTAACTTGAGGATAATTGCGATACCTATAGTACATTAGTAAATTATACAAATACAAGGGACACATTCCTCACTGGCCAATAATAGAAATTAACATGTCGGCCTATAACATGCTTCCACTGTGGAATTCCAGGTAGGTCAAAAAACATCTGGCAATATCTTACAATGGGGCAGTACAAATTATTATTACACTGTGTACCAGGCATTTTACAGCTTGTCCACTAAACTAATCACATTAGTTTTCCAAAAGAAACAAAACGCCCTTAACTGTGAAATATGTCAAAAACAAACCAAGAAAGACGAACGTCTTAATATAAAGCTTCCATCTTAATTGTTTAAAACCATGGGGTTAGCGTCAAGGGTAAAGTAGGACCAATGAACATTTATATTCAACATCTAAACAGTTTTTTTTCCATGCACCAATATATACTGTGTATACATACATATACACACACATACACACAATGTCAATATTGACAAAAGGTAGGCAATCAGTCTCTGGTTTTGAGGTGCCAGAATTGAAGTAATAAAATCCAAATTTGGATCACCTGAGGCAAGCTAGATCATTCTTCTTGAAATGAATAGGCTCGTTTGAGATGAGTCAGATCGTAGGGAAAAAAAAGAGAATTTAATATGTTCAATATTTGCACAAATACAGGATCTCACTGGCAGAAAGGACACAGAAAAAAAAGCATTCAATTCCTGCTTTGCTTCTTCTCGTCAATGTGTATAATTGTTAGGATATCTTCAGCATTGATTGATGTGTTGAATTTTTTCTTACAATTAACGGTTGGCATGCTGACTGACTGGCAGTGTGGCAATGGGCTGTAAATGTCAACGGGACTTCCTGTACAGACTGGGGAAATGAATAAGTCATTTCTGGGTGATTCTCGATCCACTTAATAAGTTATAGGTTCGGTAGGTGCGTCAAGACTGACCTGGTTGATTGGATCGTGCATCCCTGGTTATAGCCTATAGACTGTTTCAACTGAAATTGCATAGGCAACAGCTTGGGTCCATGTTCACTTCATGTCAGCTTAGGACATTCACATAGACTGTAACAGGAAATCAAATGGGACACATTTGGAGTGTTTGCGTTTGCAACTGTGAAATGGCACATCCAGGGTTTTGCCAGTATATAGACATACAACAAGAAAAAAAAAATTCTGATGCTTTAATCCAGTGGAGATTTAACTTAGACCTGGTGGAGTGCCAGGCCTAAACCCAGGCGGAAACCCTGCCATGACGATACGAACAGTTCGGTACTCAGACACATTGTATCCACATTTTGCAAATGTAATCTAGATGAAACTGGATCCTACCTCATAACATCAGGTCAGAATTTGACACTGGAAAAGAAACTACCCGAGATGTACTCAGAACGATATGTAGAGCTATGTCTGGGGTCAACAATGTTTTGAAGGCTCATAACTTCTAAGTTAATCGTTGCCTTGGTCAAGCAGCACATGTTGCCCACATGACGGTTCAGATTGACAGATTTTACTTTTATCGTTAACGACAGAGGCACCTACAGGGACAGTGACAAATCACAATAGACCTGTTTTACACCAGCCATTTTGACATGTCTTCGCAGGATGAATAAATTGTTTAATATGTTACATTCATTATGGCCTTGTTACGTTTAGGTTGGCCAGGGCCCTGGTGTTATGCATGCTGGCTCACTGGAACGATTGTGACACACTCAGGCCATGTCCATACTACTCTGTTTACGTTTGGAAACACATATGTTTTGCTACGTTTACACTGAGCGGCCACACTACGCCGGAGTTTTGGAGCACCCTAAATGGAGGAGTTTGAAAACTCCGGGGTTGCATTTGAGTGCGGACAGTCGGAAACTGATGCGTTTAGAAAAAATGACATTTTCATGCTTGTATTTATCCCTCCTCTCTTGCCGTAGTTAGTGCCTCGTTGTTTTTAGATTCTAATGAGAAGACACGCTGCACTAACGTTTTACTTCTTCCGTTTGGTAGCCTTGCGAGACCTTAGTCTGTAAGTATTTCTTCATGAAGCATGAAAAGATCTACGAAGATATATTCTATTCGCTCTTTTAGTATAGCATTTGTGTTTTATTAAATGCTAATCGCAGTTAGCATTTCTCTATTGGCGCTAATGTTAAAATGAGCTTAGAAGCTAGCTCGTCGGACACGTTACATGATGGCTAAGCAAGAGCAGAATAGAGTGAGAGACGAGTGTTGACCACATTTATGGACCATAATCTAGTAAATGTTTACGTGTAAGTGTTGATTTTAAAGTAAATTTGATGTGAGAGAGAGAGACCCGCAGCGCTGTAACTACGTCTGAAAAATAAAACTTCTAAAACGTTCCACAAACTGTCTGTCTGAGTTTATAGAGGAAGATCTTAAGTGTCAAACACAACCTTTTATTATTAAAGACTACTTCATTACTCTGTTGTATTTTTTTAAAACTCAGCAACCAATCCACTTCCTGTTCACACAGACACACGCATGCCCAGTGTACGTTAATGGTCACGTGCTGCCCGTCTTCGAAGGCTGCCGTGTGGATGCAGTCTCACCGCCATCCAGTCGTGTCGGAATTGTTCAGTCAGCCAGTCGCTCACAAACTGAGCTACTCAATTAGTGGATGAGTCAGCTGCTATGCCAATCACTCAGGCAAACAGTCTTGCCTCAGATAGTCAACCAACCAGACAGTCAGGCAATTACACACTGAAGCACAGGGCCACCGTGTGCAAGTGTGTCGTGATGCTTTAGATACCCGCCATAATTTAGCATGCGCAAAGGTCACTCATCGTGTGCCTTAGACTAGGGATTTGTGTAGAAGGATAGAGAGGCTAACAAGAATGTACCAGTCAGTTTTTAAATGAACTCACCAGCTGATGCTCTTGAATGTCCATGTAGTGTCTATTCTTTTGTATACACAAACACAGAATACAGGGTGTATAAAAATAGCAATTATAAGTAGTGGCTTTTAAACTATTGAGCATGTGCATGCCATTGCATGATGTCCACTCAGGCAAAACCATGGCTAATTACATTCACCTGGTGTGCCAGGTGTAAATCACTCCCAGATGAAGTAAATAGAATGAAAGTCCCGAGGACCAGGATTAAAGACCAGCGAGTTCACATTAGTTCGGGGCCAGCCGGTACATTGGGTTCAGATTGGTCTTTTTATTAAAAAGGGATTACGGTCCAGTCAGTGTCATTCCGCTCTGTTGTGATGGGAATGGTACAGTTTGCCTGTGCAACACCAACTACAGTGACACAGTCTGGGGCGAGCCTAAATGTGAATTTAAAGCGACAAACATATCATGGATTTTACAGCCGAATAAAAACAAAAAAAATAACGTCTGCCCTGCGGAAAAATATGTCAGATAAAAGCTGTTTGTTCTCTTCAATCTGGTTCAGATCTTTATCGTTGCTGTAACAACGCAAACATCATAAACAGGCTACACTCTACATTCACAAGTGCAGATCACCATACGCTAATTAAGGTAAAAACGTCTGAAAGGAGAAACAGGATTTAGTGTTGAAGATTTATTTTTAAGGGACAAACTTAGTTTTGACATTTGCGGTTGTGTGATTGACAAAATAAAATCTAATCAATAATACCCTAATAATCTGACAACATTTCAATTTCACTCAACTCCAACTCAAGTTGGGTTAAATGGGACGGGACAAAGAACAAAGGCAATAATTCGAGGGTTTTTACGACTGATGAGAAAAAGCAATAGATTGCAGCATCATCAGTATAAAAATGGTACAACGCATTTGAGAAATTATCAACATATTTAGAAAATTGTGGTTTTCTGAAGCCTCACATGCTGCAGACAGAGATATAAGCCGTGTAGAACGTAGGAAGAGGGAGAACATACTGTAAGCAGGGTTGAGGTTATGCCTCCTTCACACATCATCTCACCTTCTACTTTGTATTCCCCGCCACTCTACCCTCTGTGCCATCTACTCAAGCAGAAACGCCTCAAAGACAACATTTGTTTCAGATATCTGAACTGAGAAGGTGAACTATGCTACGTCAGGGCCAAGGTGTTTGAGACCGAGCGAGAGAGATACGTCACAATGTGGAAAAGGGCCACTTTCAAATGCTGTTATACCAGCAATCTGTGACCTACAAGCTGACATTCAAGCAGACTGCACGCACGCACGCACACGCACACACACACAGCTGAAAAGAGCATTGCGAAACAGAAAGGTGGGCCAGTAATTGTTTGACCTTTTATGTTGGCAGTCAGGTTGAAACAGTGGACAAAGACAGGCTTACCCTGACTGGGGAAAAGTTAAGCATGAGACTAACTGCTTGGTTGCAGCTACCCAAAGTCCCCTGAGTGTGTTCCTGATTGTCCGAGTGTTTGCCTGTCTCAAAGTGTCAGAGGAGCTGTCGTGTTTTAGAGGCTTAGCTGTTTGGTATATTATACTCGATTCAATTTAGTGAGTGGTTATGCAGAAGGGTGTTTCCCCACCTTCTTTAGGGCTGATATGAAGCATTTAGCAAGTCAAATGTGTCAATCATGGGTGTTTTCTGAGAATTAAACGAATCCGTGCTTATATTTTTGGCTGTGATTTGGGATGCAACGGATCATAAACCTCAAGGTTCAAATCGTACCACGGTTTTGAATCACGGATCAGATCAGCAGATACAAATATAACTTTTAGAGATGTCCCTATCACGTCTTCTTTTGCCGCCGATACCTGATTGCCAATCATTGATGAGCCATATCTGCCGATACAGATGTCTTTGTACTTTTTTTTTGTCATTGCAGCTGGAATACAATGCTATACAGGCAAAATTGCACCCGCTTCAGTCATGCAAACATGCAAAAGTTCTAAATGTTATTAGTAGTTTTAGACCTGATAAGAGCTCGTATTGGGAATTTAACACCAAATGGAATATTTAAAGATAAGGGAAAAGCAAGGTGTTACTGCTATGACAAGTCAAAATGTCTGCCGTGAAAAACATCTATGCAGCATGTGTGCAGGAAAAGGCAGCGTACTGTGTTTGGTGATCATTGTTCTTGAACGCAGCTGTCCAGCACTGGTGTGTTGGTCGGATGCAAATGAAGTAAGATGCGTTCAAAACGGTGAACTTCACTTCATTGCTCGACTCCATTAACCAGGTTTGTCATCATCTGCACCGTGACTACTTGGTCACAGTCGATCATTGTCACCGGTGTGTTAGCCAGGCAGTTTACCAATCCACTGAAAGCGTGTGTGTGTGTGTGTGTGTGTGTGGGCGGAAATACATCTGATATACGCTCAGATTCATTTGGACACATGCCAATGAGTGTTAGATATGGACGTATCAGATTGACAATGAAGCCAATAATATTTTTTGAGTTTGAAGCCGTTCACACAACATTGCTGGAATGTATTATGAACACTTTTGGATTCTGGAAGAAAATACTAAATAGGCAAAACCAAAAATAAAAAACACAAACCGTGGGTCTGACAAAATTAGTAATCACAGTGGATAGTGTTAGTACCTCCGACAGCTTGGAAATAAAGCCTCATAGCTCCGAAAAGTCAAACAAATCATTTTACATTTTTCTTTAATTGAATCCTTTTCAAGCATACTGCACCCAAAAGACTGTCTGATGTTCTAAATCAGATATGTCTTCTCTAATGACATGAAAATAACCAAACAATAATCAGAAATAGATCGAAAAGTACAACCTGAACATGTCATTTTAGGTGCTGGTTAATTTATTTGCAGAATAGTAGGCAGCAGAGCAGGATTCTGTTACATGTAGCGTTCTGGTTTTAGTTTGTAGTCCTATTGTAGTGGCTTTGTTTGAATGCAGGTAGAGAGACAGTGTGGCGCACAAAAGAGGCATTGGCCAAAATGCAATGTGGGAACCCACCAGCTATATTTAGCTTATTATTAGCTTAACATTAGCTTGTAAATTTGCTGCTTGTGAAACAAGCCAGGTCAATGACATCCCTTCTCAACTCCAACCCTGCGTCTCAAGTTTCTGATCGGACTGTGAACAGGAAGCCTGGGCCCGGATATCCAATGGCTTCACCGGAACCCACGGAAATATAGTCCTTTTCCCCCAGAGGCTCATCCGCGGTCAGACCGACAGCCGATATGTTCAGAGGTTGGATGCTGGTCAAATATCTTGCAGTGTAAGTTTGCACCTAACTGAACATTTGAACTTGTAATGCACCATGCAGGCAAACACTGACCGTCAGACCTGAAAGATGTTGTATCTGCAAATGATTACCGGAACGAACACTGTTTGACTGCAGCGAATGCTTTGGTGTTTGACTCGAGGAGGATTGAGTTGAACATCGGATAGGCTTTCATGTGTATTACCATAACACGGCTCTTTTTCCCTCTCTTCTCTGTCTCTCATCTGAAAAGCCTGTGCTCTCCCTGTTTTTGTCTGCAACCCCATCTCTCCGCTTCACTGTTTGCCATGAAGCCTGGGGGAGACAGTGTCAACATGTTAATAGGAATGTAATCCATTTGGTAGCAGTGCCATTAGTAATGCTAAGCACACCAGCCACAGGCAGCCAGGCAAACAAGGTATTAAACAAGGGAAATCAGGGCCGGGAAGTGAGTAAGAGAAATCTCAAAGCTAATTCTACATCAGACAGCTTTGGCTGTTGGTAGCTCTCTGATTCTTGATAATCCGCATTCCGTTTGTAATATAACCTGTATTACCAAGGGTGGTGCTATGGCAATCATGCAGACTTCTTTTTTAGCCACACTAGCGGCTAACTACATGGCTGTAGGAATGGCAACGTCTGTCTGCCGCTAAGTTGGACCAACACCTTGGTCAGGACTGGCATATCTCAACAGCTATTGGATAGATTGCCATGACATCCACGAAGCCATGAGGATGTCATTGCAATGACTCTTGCGCCATCATCAAATGGGGATTTTGATTCGCGACACTTGGGACAGATGCTTTGATATATGACCAAATGCCTTCAAAACTAGGGACATTCACGTCAGCCTTACCTGAGACTGCAATTGGCATGTGAGAGTGCGTCCGTGTGCATAGATGAATGAGAGGGAAATTGTAAAGTGCTTTGATTAAATATATATATATATATATATATGCAGTTCATTTACCATTCATTGTTGGCACGCTGACGTTCACATTTGGCTAAATGCACTGCTGTGCCTCAGTGTGACTGGGTTCCATCTTACAACCCGGCGCAGCATCTGTCATCGCTATATAGTTTCAGACCGAGTTTCAGCGGTCACGTTGTGTAAGTACAAAATGTACTTGTGCGCCCATGGGTATGTTAGTCTTAACAATAAGTTTTATTGTCATTAACTGTCTTACTTTTTTTAACATTTGAAAATTCATCAAAACGTCGGCAAAGCAGATGATAGGCACATGGTCGTTTAAATTGAAGTTTTGAATCATTTGAATCTGGTTAGCATAGATTCTTGTTTTTTTCCATCACGTCAACCTGAAGCTTAAAGGGAGTTTAAGCCAAGCATTTCCTCTTGCCCTTTGCCCCACGACTAAGCCACTCTCTGATGTCTTATTACTGTTATCAGCTACTTCTTTTTTTAAGTGGTCTTTCAAGACGAGTCAAATTTAAGTGAGAGCAGGATCCTGTTCATGAGAAATCTCTTCAATTTTATTCATTTTGTGACTGCAATATTTGTTAGTGTGTTGCTAGAAAAGGCTTTAACAGCTGAACAGCCTTTTCATGCACAACACAGCATTATATCTCCTATATATCCAACAATGAATTACTTGTTCTCTCTGAGGTTCCTCTCAGCAGATGTGTGTATTTAACATTTTTTACAACAATGAATGATTACACACACATAATCATCACAGGCGTCGGGGCTCATAAATAATGACTATCGTGACTGCGTAATAAGAAAGCCGATTACTGTAATTCACAACTTAATTCCAGATGAATGGCTTTGCGATGAGACTGGATGTGATTGCATAGAGTTCAGGGGCTGGAGACCCGTGGGGGAGGTGAGGATGGGTTAATCAGATGCTATTGTTCTCTTAAAACACACACACACACACACACACACACACACACACACACACACACACACACACACACACACACACACACACACACACACACACACACACACAGCAATTTTCGGCTACCGAGCGTAATCAGTCCAGCTCTGAAGCATAGGGACCATTCAGTTGATTTTCTTAAGAAGTTTCACAGCTAAAGTCGCCGCTTTTCTTTTTTTTTGGTCTCTGTCTTCTTCTTTGTTGGAGTATACTGTCACCCCGTGACTCTTCTTTATCGCTAATCCTTTTCATAGCGAATGAGATAATTGTATGTAATGAGCTTTTTAATTCACTCAAATGCGGCCAAAACTGATGAGTGCATCATCCCCGTTGAGTGAGATACTGTCCATTTACACCATTGTGGTGTTGAAACATCGCGACCTAGAGATCTGTTAAATGTACAGGGTGACTTGCATTTTCAATTTGATCTTATTTTTATAGATTCTTAGATGCTTCTGGTTGGTGATTTTAATCTGCATGTCAATGATACCACAGACTGTATAGCTACTGAGTTTCTCAACATTACTGAATCTTTTAATTTCACGCAACATGTTTCTGGCGCCACTCACAGGGGTGGTCACACCTTGGACCTTGTGTTTTCTCTGGGTCTTGATATTGATAATACCCGTTGTGAGGACCTATTGATCAGTGACCATAAATGTATTTTCTTTGATCTTTCTGTCAATGCTGACCCCTTGTGTCTGAAACAAACATTCCACTCACGCATTATTACTCAGAGTACAGCTGATCAGTTCTCGATGCACTTCTGCTGTGACTTTTACACAAATCTCAATGATGTTGAACACTTGATACAGTCCTTTAATGAACATTGCACCACTTTGCTGGATAAAGTGGCACCTCTTAAGGAAAGGACCAGGGCTGCCTATAACACTACTCCGTGGATGACAGAAGCTGTGTGCAGCGTGAGACAGAAGTGTCGCAGGGCAGAGCGACTCTGGAAAGCTACTGGGCTAGAAGTGCATCGTTTATATCTCAAAGACCTCAGAGTTTCTTTTAATACCACAGTAAAGGAAGCTAGAACTGCTTATTTTGCCAACCTAATCTCTTCTTCAAAGAAAAATCCCAAGATTCTGTTTGACACAATTAGAGGAATTGTTTCACCACCTGTCTCCACTGTACCATGCTATTCTGTTGACGATTGCAACAAATTCCTGATCTATTTTAATGATAAGGTAACAGGTATTAGGTCTGGCATTCGGCCTGGGATCTGTTCGGCTACTTGTAGCTCCTCGCAATCTCCTGCTGTTATGGGCTCTTTCCAGCCTATCAGCCTTCAAGACCTGATGGACTTAATTAACAATACAAAGCCATCAACTTTCCCTCTGGATATAATTCCATCCTCTCTATTTAAGAACGTTCTGTTAACTATTGGCCCTGCAGTAACATCTATTGTCAATTCCTCATTGTCTACAGGAATTGTCCCTTCCTATTTCAAACATGCCACTATCCAGCCCATATTAAAGAAACCTAACTTAGATCCAGCTTTGCCCATGAACTACAGGCCCATATCAAAACTGCCTTTCCTGTCCAAACCTTTAGAGAAAGTGGTGGCCAAACAACTTACTGCTGCACTGGAGAGGCACAACATGTATGACAAGTTCCAGTCTGGGTTTCGTAAGCAACACTCTACTGAAACCGCTCTCCTGAGGGTTTCAAATGACATTCTCATGTGTGCTGATGCAGGTGACTGCTCTGTGTTAGTTCTTCTGGATCTCAGTTCTGCATTTGACACTGTAGACCATGACATCCTGATTAAGAGGCTACGTGATTGGGTGGGCATAACTGGCATAGCGTTAGACTGGTTTACATCTTACCTCAGTGACAGAAGTTTCAATGTCTCTGTGGGTGCTTTTGTGTCTGTTACCTCTCCACTGTCTTGTGGTGTACCGCAGGGCTCGGTTCTGGGGCCTCTGTTATTTTCACTTTATCTGTTACCTTTGGGACCGATCATAAAAAGCTATAATGTGTCCTATCACTTATATGCAGACGACATCCAACTTCATCTGTCATTCAAACCCAGCGAGGCATTCACATTAACTAGGCTCCTGGACTGTGTCAATGCCAACAGAGACTGGACGGCAGAAAACTGCCTGCAACTCAACGACTCTAAGACGGAGGTCCTAGTTATTGCTCCAGAGGAGTTTGTCCCCATGATCAGGCAGATTATTAGTCCTCTCTCCTCTGCTTCCCATTGCAACCTGCGCAATCTTGGGATTTTCTTTGATCGCTCCATGTCATTTGACCCTCATGTTAAGCAGCTGTCCAGGTCATGTTTCTTCCATCTAAGAAATATCAGTAAACTGAGATCTGTATTATCAACGCCTGAATTAGAAATGATCATACACACATTTATCTCCTCTCGCATTGACTACTGCAACTCACTTTTCACATCACTCAGTGTATCTGCTCTTAACCGTCTGCAGGTCATCCAAAATGCTGCCGCCAGATTACTCACCAGGACAAACCGACGGTCTCACATCACCCCCGTACTCCGATCTCTCCACTGGCTTCCTGTAGCATCTCGGATACACTTCAAAATTCTCACCATCACTTACAGAGCACTTCATGGTCAGGCTCCGACTTATGTAGCTGATCTACTTCGCCCCTATTCACCCGCCCGCACTCTCAGGTCAAATGCTCTAAGTCTTCTGTCAGTCCCACGCACACGATTTAAGACCCGTGGTGACCGAGCCTTTGAGGCAGTGGCCCCGAGGCTCTGGAATGCTCTGCCTGCAACTCTACGCCTCGCAGATACTGTGGATACTTTTAAAAGCCAGCTAAAAACCCACCTGTTTAGGCTGGCGTTTGTGTAAAAGTAAACCCATGTCCTAGACCTGTTCTTAACATTTGTTTTACATTTTTATTTTATTTTTATTTTATTCTTTAACATTTTTTATTCACTCTGTGTATGTAATTTATTGACCGTAGGGTCACATTGTGTTTTTTATGCTTTTAAATGTCTGCTCTGTTAAGCACTTTGTGATAGTACTGTCTGTGAAAAGCGCTATATAAATAAAATTCATTCATTCATTCATTCATAACAAAAATTTGCCTCTAATCAATGATAGGCTTGAAGTTACGTTGTCTCCCTCACATGTTTGCACCCCATAAACACACATACTGACTCACCCGAGCACCAGAGAGACTCTACGGGGAGGAATAAGCTTCAGTACCATGGACAGAGGCTTGACCTGATCAATGGAAAAAAAACATTGTAAAGTCAAAATGAATTGGAAAGGACAAATCAAAAGAACTGAAAAGTCGATTGTCTTTGCAGTACTTCAGATAAGTGACTGAATCAGTATGAAAAAACATTTAATGTTGGAACAGCAGTATTTCCTCAGCCTATGAACACTAAAGCGATGTCCTCAGCATTAAAAAGCATTTTATACGTTGTTGCGTTCACTCAATTAGCATCAGGTTGCCACAGCAAGAACTGTTCGATAGTTCTATAACAGTGTGAATAGAGGAACAGCATATACACACCATACTCTCTACACTGTATACCACATTGTTATTTACACTTCAGGTCAGGAGGAATAGATTAGGTGTTTGAATGTGTGCCATTAATGCTTGCTATTAATTATGGAAAATGTTCTCCAGCAAATGAGGCAGCAAGAAACAAGCTGGCTGTAGTTTATCAATGTAGTTTAAGAACACACACACACACACACACACACTAAAACAACAAAAAGAAAAGTCAATGTAAAAAGAAAAGTGCACTCGCTCGTTTCAAACAACTATATTTCCACAATTTTCCTGCGAGGATTTACAGATGATGGTAATTATGCATCATGACTGTGATGTATGATGACTTCGTGCAATGATGGAATATTTATTCGCTAAGTGATTTAACATTACAAAGAAAAAGGAAAAATACTTCAATCATGTTGTGAAATACTGAATTTATTAGCTTTCTTGTATCACTGCGGTCTCCAAATACGTTTTTAGGCCATTTGTTTCTGTAGTAAGTGTAAAACTGTGAAGCTTGGCCACTTCCTGCACATCCCACTTTGTATAATTCTTCTTAATGTATCAACATGCGCTACTGCTTTGATACATTATCGTTTTGGATTGATTTCCAAAATGCATCCCTCCACCTGCCTCTCCAGGATTCATAAGTGCACTCTGAAGTTGTGCTTTCTTCATGGATGTGCTTGACTATTTGTGAGTGTGTGTGTGTGTGTGTGTGTGTGTGTTTTTCCATCTCCCAGCAGCCAGGGATGGAGTTATCTCAAAACCCAGACTCCCCAGTTACTGTGGGCTGCTGATATTTTTCTCACAAATTTCTTTTTTTCCCTTCATCAGTAGAGCATTCGAACAACGCACAAGCACACACACACACACAAGCGCACACACACTCTACCACCATCATGCCTTCTTCCCAGCATTTCTAACGCTACATTTCAGCTAAACTCTAAGTAAGGCGCCATTTAACTGCAGGTTTGTTTACCAGAATTATTATTCTGTTATTTGCTGCCCGTTTCCATCTACTGAATGAAGATAGATGAATGATCAGTCTCCAGTGCTGTTTTGTTTTTGTACAGTTGTGTAAAATCCATATTCTGTATATTCATCTTTTTCTAAACACACATCTAATAGATATTGTGCGTGATATATTGCACACATTAAAACATTGTTATCTTTAAGAGGCTGTAGCGGGCTCAGTTTTAAAGCTTTAAAGTATATATATATATATAAATATATATATATAAATATATATATATATAAATATATATATATATATATATATATATATATATATATATATATATATATATATATATATATATATATATATATATATATATATATATATATATATATATATATATATATATATATATATATATATATATATATATATATATATATATATATATATATATATATATATATATATATATATATATATATATATATATATATATATATATATATATATATGCTATGTCATGCTTGCTTTTAAAGTGGCTAAATGACGCTACAAATCTGGCGAGGGAAAAACTGGAACGGTCTCTAGTGGACTCGATGAGCCTAATAGTATTCATATGCGAGGATGTTAGTCTCCATAGTAGCCATTTCATTGTAGTGAGACTATTTTTTACTTGATGTCACTGTATAAAACGATCTGTTGTGACCTCTGTATGGTTTGAGTATATTTATAACAAGGAGGTTTCTGAGAGGTCTCCAGAACAGAAGAGCTCGCCATCCAATCGCTGAAAAATTCATTGCTTACAGACATAGATACCGAATCACAGGATGATTCTTTCAATATGGTGTACTTCAAATTCTTGTGGTCTTAATGAGGTTCTTTGGGAGGATTTCTGAATTTACATTGTAGAACACCATTTATCCTCTCATACTGTGTGTGACGGGCTGCTTTTGAGCTGATTAATCGGTTCCATTTTCATCACTCTTCCTCTTCACAGCATCACACTGTTGATCCTTGAGCCTTGCCCTGATTCCTCCTTATCTCTTCTCTTCCTGAGGGGAAGGCAATGGTTTTTTCCGACACAGCTACAAAAGCAAAGTTGTACCTGCTGTGACAGCTCTAGACTCAGACCCTGGTACTTTAGACAAGCTCCCTGTGCTAAATCAACCACGGTTTGATTTGTTTACTCTGCAACTCTTTCAGGGGGAGAGGGCAATGTAACTGCCCCCACCTTTTGAAATGGTAAATAAACGCCATTCCACCAGCAAAAAGAAAGTTAGCAAATACTCTCTCTCCCACCAAAGGTTGAGGAGATATGATTGCTAGAAATGTTGAGGTATGGCTTAGTGGGAAAGGTCACTGGGCCTCCAAATCGATACGCTTCCTCCTCCTGGCAGCCAGAAAATATAACAAATTTAATAATCAGATGGACTGACCCAATCACAAAAATCTGGTCTTTGGTGAAAGTACAACCCATTCTCACTTTTAACTCGTCAAATACAGCTTGGTCAGTGCCCCTCTGCGGCCGATACGGACGCACCGCGGCACCCTTTAGCTTCTGCATGAACCACGCTGGGCTTTTAACTCACTCCAATGTAAACCCATGCGTGTCATTCTTAGACGCTCGGGTATAAAGAGTGAGAAAGGCCACGCAAGGCGAGTGGAGATAGAGGATGGATGTGTCAAACCGACAAAGGACTTTCACGCAGCAGACCGTTGTTCCTGTCTGTGTGGAACCAGAACTCAACATGTTGACTTATTTTAAATGAGGTAAGTTGACTTCCACACACTTCCTAAACCTAACCAAGTTATTTGTTGTTTCGTTTCAATTGACAACGTTAACCACGTGATTACAACTGAGACCGATTTAACTTTCACTTCCACGTCTGAAGCATTAAAACATAACTTATAACGGCCATTTAGTAAGCTGATAATATTCTAAATAGGCGTCTTTACATTTGTAGAAACCGACGCCTTCTGTTATTTTAATGTTCAGAAAAGTATTTTTACTTTTCTCTGTCATATCAACATAATCAACTCTGAAGGCAGCGTTCAACCTTTCCCTTCACACAAACCAGAAAATGGACAAATTATTAAGTTTGTAAAAAAGTCATGCAAATTATATTTATTTATATTTCTAGGCTGTTTGCATTGCATTCAGGGCCTCATTTGAGTTTTAGAAACCAGATGCATTGAATTGTCTAAATCTCCTCCATATACAAGACTGACAAAATATATTAGCATCAATATATCAACTATAAAACTCAGCAGGTTCTATATAATATGTCACATCATAACAGCAGCAACATTGTATACATGAAAAAAGATTGTATTTGTTCATATAAAATACATACATGTGTATACTGGACCATTGCTAATTCATGCAGATCAGTGTGGCTGCACCATATGCCGCAAATTTGATTGCTGTTATAAATAATGCATTATTTCCAGATTGTTCTCCATTAGTTCTCTAACATGGCACCAGCTGTGATGCTCAAATGTTTGTAACATAACTATGTTCTGTGCTCGCAAACATGTGACAACCGTTCTCTCCAATGCAAAGGAAAGGAATTTAAAGATGTAACTGTAAACAAGCATGTACAGGACAGCAACTTTGGAAGGTGATAATAAGTCAATGCTATGTCTACAGCTTGTTCCGCTGCCTCCAAGTGGACAGAAACAGACTTGTACTGCTTGAAGTAGGTGTGTGAAATTGTATGCACTACTGAAGTACTGTGAATGCCAAAGACGTCATCATAAGATAACTCAGAGTGAAGTTGACATGACAGGTGTATGATATCACTGAGAGTATCTCAGTATATTTGCTTTAAAACATGTTAAGAGTTGAAAACACTTTCCATACAGGGAGAAGGATTCATTACGACCATGACGAAGTGCAGCGCTGGTCTTCCATTTTACACAAAGATTTGCAATATGCGTCACATTCTTCTGCATTCAGGCCCTCTTTGTTGTTCTCTCCTCATGAGCTCCTGCATCCTGGCGGGAACAGCGTGCCCCAAATTGCACGGCGCAACACACAACACACCACGGGAAGTACGAGTCGACGTATTGTTGAGGTGGAACACACATCGCGCCGCAACACTTTTTCTTAAGTATCCAATTTCGGCCGCCCATGTGCTGTGGATTTCTTAATGTACAATAACTTTACAAACCAGACTCGCTATTTACATTTTTTTTTTCAATATTATGAAGTGTCTCTTTTATTTAGTGTCTGGCAGTCATCAGTGTGCACGTGTGTTTATATTCTCCACGGTGTTTATAGTCAACAGAGGCCTCCCTGAATCAGATTTCCTCCCGTACTCTCCTGTCTGATTGGCGTCGGGGATAATTGTCACAGCCACTGAGGAGAGACGACGAGAATACAAATTGAGGAGGGAGCGAGGACTGATTGCCATCACTAAAACAGATAAAATTACAGACTCAAGCAGAACCGATTGGTGTCCTGCTGAACGGAAGGCTTCACTCCAACAATCAAATCACATTAGACTTTAAAGCAACAGAGCAGACTGCAGAGTCAGCTCGGTCCTTACTGTGGAAATGACTCGGCGCCAACAAAGCCACAGAAAAGAGGGTTTCTAATAGTGTCCATGAAATTAGACAGCACAGTAAAGTTGTACTTTTTTCTCCAAGGGCCCTCGAGTGCAATGAAAGATTTCCCTGGAAAAAAATATTCTGCCTTCCAGACAATTGTGATGTGCACTTTGGCTGTGATTCCCAGTTGGCTGAATAAGGTTATGCTGTGTTGGGGAAAACTACATTCATATTTGCACATAGACTGCAAGGCGACGTCCCTCATGCTTTCAACTAAATGTTGAAATCAGTCAACTGCAGCGCATGTCCTCAGGACAACACTTTTCTTTGTATCCGAATGTTTTTCTGTGTATTTACGACAAACCCTCCATCAAATCAGAACAACAAAGAAAACATGCTGATGATCAGGTATTGTTAGGTTGTATTATTGTACTATTATCATTGTTATCTTAACAATGTGTTTTGGTGAACAATGTGACATTGATTTGCAAAATTCACATTTGAGCCAACAAAAAACAAATGAACGTGTGCAAATCGTTCAACACTGATTTTAAGGAATGGACCATCATTCCAAAGTATTGTCCTTTTTTAAATATTGCTTACAGCTGCAAACTTATTTCTAAATTAAACTGATTGTCTGAAAGAAGAAAGATCCATCTATGCTCAAGTATGAGTAATTCATAAGGCACATTTATCAAACATTGTATGGTTTTGCAATCTATTTCAAATGAAAAAAGGGAGCTGATATAAATGAGTCACTCACGGTGATGTTCATGGGTGTTTGATAAAAGAGACATTGTTAATTAGTCAACTAAAGTTAAAGCATTTGATTGTATCAATTCGGATTGGTTGATTGTTGACGTTGGTATTTATTATTACCATTTGCTTCGGCAAGATAACTTGTGCTAATTCATGACGAGCACAAGAAGGCTGTTTGTGTTTTTTTGTAACGGTGCATGATAATCTCATGTGGGATGGGCCCTGTGATGGCATGACACGTATAAATAAATCCCGTTTCATTTTTTTATTCATTCATACACATTACCAATTACAGATAGTATGCAGTATGCAGCAAATAGGAGCTTAAATTAGGAACATAAATTAGGAACATTTTAGGACCACTTGCAGCTGCCAGAAATATATTTACGGTAATAACTGAATGAAATCTGCTTGATTTCCAGTGCTTTTAGTATTAAATCCCTTCTCTGTAGATTTAATTGAAATCATTAGTCATTTTCAGTTAGGATTACATTTTTGTAAGGGTTTCATTCAAACATGTATGAGGTACAGCATCTTGAACAGACGGATTCTTACCATTTACAATCGAGGATTTAACTTGATATGAGAGGATAGAAAGCTCTGTTATTCCTCTGTTAGCCACACTAGCCGCATGGCTCCAGGCATAGCAATCCCTTGGCTTTCCCTCAAACGTCACCATGAGGTCGACATTTTGAGTGAAACGTCTCAACAACTTCTGTGACAGGCTTTGTGTCGCAACTTCATTTACTCCATGTCCCCAAAAGTATAACTTTGGTGACTTTTTAGCCTCATATCTACTTTGTGTTCACCAACTCAGACGCGTACATTCACAGCCACAAGACGCAGAGCACGCAGCCCCATCTTCCAGTGTTTAAGGGCGTGCTCCCTGTTCGGAATTGAAACCTTCTCCAAAGTCAGTCGGATGTCATTGTGCTCGATGGAGACACAATGCGACGAGTCGGTCTACGACGTCAACGACCGCCCCATTACCTTCATGCCCTCACAGCCGTCCCACCGCCGCCTCTCGGATACGACGCGCCCGATGGCTTCATGGATGATGGTGAATCATAAAGAATAAGCCCGCTGGGGAGAGAGCTGTAACTATGGATTTGTGTTCCAACACCAGCCATCACCATGCAGGGCCTGTCAGCGCCCGCGACCCCGGCTGAATATTTATGCCTGGCACAGAGCCTCCCTCCGGGGCTAAGTGGCCTGGAAGAGAGGGCCCATACTGAAGGTGATCTGCGTGTCATCTGCTCGTTTGGAGATGTGTGTGTGTGAGAGAGAGAGATGGCAATATAAGTGATGCCACATGTTAGCTGTTAATATTGATCAGGGAACGTGAAAGAGAGGAGACGTGGGCTGCATGCTGAAACACACTCCCACAGATCCAGATATGCGCCGATATGCATTTCCTCGCCCATACATCGCCATCACCCTAATGTTAACCCTGAATAAGCCGTCAAGGGATAAAATGCACACATAAATGCATACAGTAGCGTAAACACACACACACGCAGGTGTATGCGTGGGAGCAGAGAACAAGCCTGAGGATAGCCATGTATCACCCACCCCTCTGCTCAGTCAACAGGCATGCACGCAGACATGCGGGTCCACTACTCAACACAAGACACAGGTACAGATACAAAGATGTGTGCATGTGCAGCTCAAAGGAGATGAGATCAGGAGCGCGTGGGAAGGTGTGGCATCAGGCCAGAGAGGATTTTAGCTCATATTTAGGAACATGCGAGCGTGTTTAGTACCAAGCTTCTTACTCCGCTGACCTGCAGTTCTCCCCGAGGCAGTGCGATCCAAAAACACATCCATTCATCCATTAAAACAGCTGCAGTGCATCAAAATGTTTCCCATAAACGCCATTCTTAAAATACCTCAAAAGAGCACACGGTGCAGTGTGTGTTGTTCAGTTATTGTGTCTCCAGCCTCCCATTGTCCCAGTCTCTGCCTCATTGCCTTCATAACCGCTATTGATTTATGGCAGCATATTGTTTCCTACAGCCTGAATGGATCCTTAAACTACATCCCTGTGTGTGTGTGTGTGTGTGTGCGTGTGTGTGTAGCGCTCTCTTCATATGATTTGTGCTGAAATCTGATCGTGTTGATGTAATTTATTTTTTAGCAGAGAGAGGCGGGCCACAGATAAGCACAGACTGAATTAAAGAGAAAACGATGGGTTGTAATGGGAGAGAGACGAGAGGGGCCAACACAAGGAGAAAGATGTAATCACAGCATTGTCCTGCCTCACGGCGCATGAAGTGACCGACTCTGTTGTTTGTCGTCATGTTGTTGGCTAAGTGTTCGGTCTAAAGTGCCTCAAGAAGAACTTGAAAATGTGAATGTTGCTCCCCGTCTTTAGTCACGCTGACTGGATAGGATGTTTAGGTCTGTAAGATAAGAACAGATCAAGAAAACAGTAACAGATGGAGCAAATGGAAAAGTATGTGTAGCCCGTGTTATGAAACACATTGTAATAGGGACCAAATGTACTGTATATTTGTAAAACGGAGGGATTATCTTAACCGTCATGTTTTCTTTCTTTGTTCCCTTTTTGTTCCCTTTTGTGACTTTCTTTGCACCACCGTCACTCTTCCTTTTCTCTCCAGCACACCTGCACGTTTCCCATGGTCTCATATGTAAATGTTAGCGGTGTAACGGTTCACAAAACTCACGGTTGGGTTCGGTACGATACAGTGGAGCCACGGTTCGGTACGGTTCGGTACAGTAGAAAACTATAAATGCCAGAGAAATGTACTTGATTTTAAAATATATTTATTCATTACAACTAACATCATAAAGTTATTCTTTGACTTTGAACAATGATGGAACTATACCTGAGTGACTCATCTTCTGGGGTGTCTTCTTAGCAACACATAAGCATCAAAAACAAAAACTGCTCCTTAATGTTATGTAGTATTGTTACTTACATCTTGCAAAAGAGATTTTTAATCTCAATGGGACTACCTTGGGAATAAAATTTTAATTTTTTTTAAATTTTTTTATTCAAACGTATTCGGTTCGTCATGCGTACCGAACCGTGAGCCTCGTACCGAACGGTTCAATACGAATACGCGTATCGTTACACCCCTAGTAAATGTACAGTGTACTCCTCTAAATCCATCACGAATATATTGCATGTAACATTCTGCATGTGAGTGGTGCACACGGCGAGAGAAATGTTCTCGATTACTGCATCTGTGTTATGCTGAACTTCCTGCAACAACATCTGGCGTCTTAGCTACCGGTCTCACTATTTAGTACACCGACGTTGGTGGAGGGTAGAAACGAGAGACGACGGAGAAGTCAAGGCAGAGAATCGATGCTTCATCGCTCTATACACACACCTGGCTGACTTCTAGGAAATGACAAATACACAGCATAGATGGCCCACACCTTCACACAGTCTAAATAAAACCTGTTAACATTAACTTCTGTCTCCTGTGGTCTTGCGTTTGGGTCCTACCTGTGAACTCCCATGACAGAACGACCTGACCATAATGGACCCAGCAACCACAGGAGCAGCTACACTGTACAGACTTAACAGTCTGCTGGAGGAGATGAGAAGTGTCGCTGCTGAAATTTCTCGGATTGGCTGTTTCGTGCAGGAACTAGCCCAGACAGTCAGGTCTCCACCAGTTCCAGCACCCGCACTATTCCCTCCAGTCCTCGCTCTGCCGGTCTGGGAATCCCCCGTGCCGGCTCCAGTTCCCTATGACGGAACACTGGGGAAGTGCCAGGGCTTCCTGTTGCTATGCCAACGGGTATTTGACCGTCAGCCTCAGACTTTTGCCTCGGACGGGTCCAAGGTGTCCTACGTGGTGGGATTACTGCAGGGAAGGGCTTTGGACTGGGCCGCGAGAACGTTAGGTTTTGAGCGGCCTAATACTGTGGGTTATGTGGACTTTGTGGCGGCTCTGATGAGAGTTTTTGACCCTCTGGGGGACTCTGATTATATGGCCAAGCACCTTCTCAGCCGGAGACGGAGCCAAGCAAGTGTAGCGGAACACTCTGTGGCCCGGCCGACTCCGGCTCCCCGTATTCGGACGGCATTGCAGCCAGCTCCTGTTCCTGCCGCCTCAGCGCCGGCTCCAGTTCCTGCTGCCTCCGCGCCACAGCTATCCCCGGACCCGGTCGCCGCCGCCTCAGCGCCGCAGCTATCCCCAGACCTGGCCGCCGCCGCCTCCGAGCCGCAGCCTCTCCCAGACCCGGCCGCCGTCCCAGAGGCGCAACGACCTCCAGTTGCCGTTTCTGACCGGCAGCGACCTCCAGTGCCCGCTGCCGTCGCGGAGCAGCAGAGACCTCCAGTACCTGCCACTGCTGCACCAGCCTCCTATTCTCCAGAGCCCGCCCGGCCGTCCGCCGGAGCACCCGTGTCCAGAGCCCTTCTGCCCTCCCGGCCGTCCGCCGGAGCACCGGTGGCAGATGCTCTTCGGCGGCCCCATGGCCGGTCAGATCCTGCCCTCCTTGTGTTTATGGATTACACTCCGCCGCTCTGCCCGCCTTGTGTTAAACTGACTACACTCGCCGTCAAGCTGCCAGCCCTCCGGTGTCGAGTCACGGGACTCACACAGTCAACCTACCAGCCCTCCGGTGTCGAGCCACGGGCCTCACACCGTCGATCTGCCACTCGGGTGTCGGACCACGGGCTCCACACCTTCACACAGTCTAAATAAAACCTGTTAACATTAACTTCTGTCTCCTGTGGTCTTGCGTTTGGGTCCTACCTGTGAACTCCCATGACAGGTAGAATCCAACATTCAAAAGTTCTTGAAAATAAGAAAGATGAGGATTTCCAAAATTCCCAGCATGATTTATCCAACAGAATATTCTGCTTCAATCCATATTTGTTGACGTTTAGCCTTTCAAAATCTTGCCATTGAGACGTTATTAATTGTTTTGGTAAACAAATGTATGAGGTAACAGCCACCCATCCATCCAGCAAGACAGAGGAACATTAGCATTTAGAGTTGTGTCTCAGTCCGGGTGATTGTAAGCCTAATATTCACTCTTCTTGTAGTTCTGTTGGGTAATAATTCACAGTTGGTTCCTCGTGTGAATCATACCTTTCCCATTATATACGCGTAATGCATCCATTGTAAATACAAATATGATTATTGCAGCTGTAAATGTGATTCATAGGAGTGTTTGTGCATTGTGTTGTCATACATTGCACCAATAAACACACCAAACTTATTCACCTTCACTCTCTTTGCCAGGAGAAAGCAACAAAACCGTAAGTTTGCAGCTAAAGTCATTTTCTTGTCTTTTCTGTTCCACAGAAACTCCATTTTTTTTCTCCCTGTCCCCTTGGGCAATGTCAGTATCATCCTCTGGATGCAGCGATGACTCAAATCTCCTGATGCAGTCAAATCCTTTGCAGCAGCCTGCCTCTCCTTTTTCGGAGCGTGTGGATTTTTTACAACCTCAATACCTCTTCCCCGTGACATTCCGAAAGAAACTGTAGCCTGAAACACTTGTGTCATTGAAACATCTCAAGCGAGCTTATTGGCTTATACCGGGGGTAAAAGTTTGGCTTGGTGAGAGGAAAATAAATCTGCAACGCCTCAGGGTAATGCCAGTCGCTAGAATACAAGGTTAACATGAAAGATGCCTGAAATCTGTGCCTTAAATTATGGGTTGTGTACGCAGCGATTCACAAGCTCCAATGCGGCGGTCCTTTTTGCACGCAATGACAACCTTTGTCAAGTCTGTATTCGTGAAAAAGGGAAAGTAAATTTAAAGGGGTGGTAAATGGAAGCGCTGTATTTGGTGTGCGTCTTGATTCATATGGCCGTGTTCCTACGCGACTGTGTGTTGGTGAAGCTACAGCCGTGTGTTTTCTGAGGTGTTTTTGCTGAGTGCCTTGTTGAGCTGATGCAGGTGCATGTGTTTGTGTGTGTCTGTAACCTTCCCAGAGCCAGCAGATAAAATGAAGCAGCTTCCTGTTATTTAGCCTCGTGACACATGGGCGTGTGCGACCAGTGTCACGAGCAACGAACAGTACAGGAGAGAAAATGTCAGATAGAGAGGGGGGAGGGAAAAGGACTTGCTGGAAACACCTAAATTAGTTAGAAATTGATACTTCACTTTAATTTAAAGGGGACATATCATGGAATACTCACCTTTTCAGTGATTGGAGCCTTAATTAAAATCAAAGAAATTCACCTTTCATTTTTACATTCTTTTGGGTTGCTTTATGGCATTATAACTGTTATACTCCTCAAAAGGCATTTTTGATTTCTCTCTAGTTCCAGGCAAAATTGTGCTGTTTCTATTGAGGTGCAGGACTTTTAAACGACAGAGAAAAACAAGGCCACGGTGAAAATAATGTGACAGAAGCAAAGAAAAAGCCCTGAAAAAGCTTGGGGTTCAGAGTGTGAAGTAGGCTACCACTTCTACCTTTTAAGTGCTTTTTAAAAACAGTTGTGGTACTTTCTGATGTTGGACTGCAGGTGTTTGCACCTTACAGTTTGTGAGCTTTCGCCCTGTTGGTGAGGTACGCCATAGCATGGATTAACAAATGCCACAGGAACATTTTCTGCCTCTTTTTGCCCTAGAGATGGAGACTTTGCCTCAGTCACTGGAGGCCAAGCCCGTCGGGACAGAGCGGCGTTTCCCCAGAGACCTCTGCAGGACTGCTCGGGAGGAAATTCCACCCTAAGACCCTGTCTTAGGGTGGAATGTCCTTCATGGTTCATGTCCTTTTATTCTAAAGCAGGTCCAAGTGCTTTCTAAATACTGTTAAAGTATGTAAACGCTCAATCCATGGAGAAATACACACACTGTGCCTTTAAATGAGCCGTCATCACGGTTGCGGTGTCAGAATCAAACCATGTATAGACCAGTTCACAGTTTTAAATGGGTCCCAGTTTAGTACCCGTTTCAGTGGATTTGAGTGACAGGAAGTAAAGATGGACCCTAGCTGCTCCCTGGCAACCGAATTCATTTGAAACGTGCTAAAACGGAGCGCTTCAGACAGATGGGGAACACAAGTAAATTCAGACAGACAGCATGAGAACATTTTTTTGAACATCAAAGCGTGTCAACATGTTCTGGTAGAAACCCAAAGACCCTTGAAGTGAGCATAAGGTTTTATTCATATAACAAGGTATCATGCCGTTCAGCCTTGTTCATAGAGATAGACAGTGGGTAGAGGGAGCAAAATCCCTCAATGTTTCTGTTCATCTCTCTTGATTTTTACTGTCTTTAGTTTCTGTCTTTCTCAGCTTCCACCTCTTTCTCACTCTCCATCTGTACTTTGGTTGGCTTTCCTTATCTCCCCTTTAACTCTATTTGTTTTCTACGCAGGTATACCCCTCTTCCACTCCTTTAACCGCTTGAATAAGTGCATTAACCATTATTTCACACAAAGGAACAAGTACCTGCCGGATAAAAAAGAAATAAAAAATTTGAATGCTGGTTTGTTATTGTCCTACATGCATTAACGAAGAGGCCTGAAGGTCTGGAGAGGTTAAGTAATCAGTTTGACGATGTTTTAATCGAATTAAAAGGTGCTATTGATGACATTCAGCCACTAGATGTCGCACTCTCTGTGAAGACAAGGACAAACTCCCCATGAACCTCGAAACAACCTAATGGACATGGGAAAAAACCTCGGGAAAGGCAATTCAAAGAGATATACCCTCTCATCGGACGGCTGTGCGTGTGTTTGATAGTTGGTGTGTGCATTAGTTATTTTATTCTTGTGAGGACTGGTTTCAGTTTTACTCCTGAAAAGTGAGATCACATCACTGTCCAAGTGAGGGATGACTTGTCCTGAAAGCAGAGATGCTCAGTTCCCAGCAGATCTTCTGCCTTCTTCAGGGCTGCCAAGTTCTTTCGGGTCTCCCCTCTCTGTTCTTCCAGCTGGGCTGCCTGGGATCTCTCCAGCGTCTGCTTCGCCTCCTCCTGCTGTGTTCAAAGAGATGCTATGATATTTAGCTGGTCATATTGTCCCAGCTCTGTTTCCAGCTGTGAGGGAGGACTTCTCCTCCTCCCACTGCTGACTTCCAGTCTTCAGCTCCTGCTCAGCCTTCTCCAGAGCAGCATGAGCTTACCAATATTATATTTCTGCTCATTCAGTTGAGCTCTGGATGTCTCCATCTCCTCCAGGATGGTAGTTTTCTGCTGAGAGTGGAGGATCTTAGTCTGATGGAGAATGGCCATGTTTAACCTGAGCTTTATGCAGCCGGGCTTTCAGGCCACATATCTGCTTCTGCATTAGTTCTCTCTCTTTGCTCCACTTGTCGCTCTCAATCTTTTCTTGGAGCTGATGGAGGTTTAACCTTCTTGAAATTGAATTCCATATCTTCCAGCTTCATCTCCTGCTGGACCTCTGCCTTTCTTCTCTCCTGTCTTTGTTTTTTTTTTGCTCTGTGTAACTTCCATTGTCACAGTCAAATTTGTCTCAGAACCAAACTGGCGTCTGAGGGAAATTTGTGTCAGAACAACATTTTGGTCCGGTACTGATAGACACTAGAACAAACATATAAACACACTGGAAATAATTTCTTATCTGGAAATCATTTTCAAATATCTTATCTGCCAAAGATGACATAAACAGTTGGAAGCTGTTCGAAAGAACAGAGAAGAACATAAACGTGTGAGCTGGGAACCTTTCCACTCTGTTCGTCAGTATGTTGCCATCATCTAGTCACTCAAGGTTCAGCCTTTAAATGGCAGCCCTGATCTTCAGAATTTCTGTTTCATTTGACAGAATGTGAACAAAAGTGAATGGAGGAAGTGAAATTACCATGGTGATATTTTGGTTGTGGGTGCCAAAGCCAAGAGAGACAGCTGGTCTGAGAGTACCCAGAGTCCAGATCACAAAAAAGATAAATAATGCAACCTAGATGAAACACTTTAGTACCGTCGGATGTTGAACTCAGCTTTAAGGGTCACATCACCATGGCTGCCTTTTTTTATACTCCGAAACTTCTGAGGAATAACAGGCTTTCCATCAGGCTTTCCATCATGCATTCATTTGTTAAGAGCAGGTCAGATTAATGCAATTCTCCATTTATGGGTCTTCCAAACAAAACAAATGAATGTTTCTTTTGGTTTACGAAGCTCTTCTTGTTCTAGCTGCACAGTATGTCTCAGACATGCTGTCAGTGTATAAACCCAGCAGATTTCCCCGGTAGAAATCCTCTCCATCTGCCCAGAGCACTGCCTTAGTCCGGTGGGTGAGATGGCAGTCAGTATGTATGCACCTAAAGAATGGAAGAGTTTGCCCGTTGATAGTGGTTTTGCTCCGACACGATGTTCTTTTAAATCCAATCTGAAGACCTTCCTTTCCTTAAGAACCTTTTCTTAAATGAACACATCGCATTCATTCAGTCTGCTGGTTTGTATGTGTATATATATATACACACACACACACACACACGTGTACTTCTATGTGTTGGTATCAATAGATGTCACCGTTTATATGCAAATGTTTGCCGTTTTATTTTGGTTTTATGTAAAGCACTCTGAATTGCTTTCATAGGATATTGTGCTGCACAAATACATTTCAATTGAAATGGGTTGTACAGACACACGTACAATTGTTGCAGCCAGAGTTAAAAATGTATTACAATGTATCTGATTTCGAATGTAAACATTAATATATATATATTTTATTTTTTTTACAAAGTACCCGATTAATGAAAACATGATTGTTTTTTCTCAAGATGAGTCAAGATGGGATGAGGAGCATCTGTCTGCTGCTATATTCAAGTGCTGTCGCAGATTTCCAACCAGATCCAAGTGTGTGTGTGCTTCTGCGAGGCTCTGTAACCTCCTCCCTTTGAAGTTGTTCCAGTGTTTGGCTCTGTGCTCAGTGTCGTCATCCTGCTGGAATAGAATAGTTCCCTCGTTCCAAGGTTTTTGGCACCCGGTACTGACTGAAACGTAATCCGTCGTGCCTTCTGATCTTATAAACAAAGTCATTATCTAGAATAACGCTCATGCAGTTTAGTGAAATGTCCATTTCTTATCATTTCAACTTCAACACCACGAATAGAAAGAAAAATGACGCTTCACTAGTAGATGTGACAATCAACTGTCACAGGTGACGTATTGCCCAGCAGCTGTCTGCTCAGGAATGATTTGTCTTGTCTGGAAGCTGATGGATCTAAATCATCGAAAAATCTCACACAATTAGCTCCAATTGTGTACCTATAAGGTTCATGATATCATGGTATCATGAACATTTACCTTCATTATTACCTCCAGTAAAATTGATGTTGGAGTGTCTCACACCAAAACAAGTGTCAGCAAGATTTACGGGAGCTTAAGAGACCCGTATCGTTGTCATTGACGTACAACTGGGCTTGAATAAAACAAGCCTAAACGAAGAAACGCACCAGCTTCAAATGTCCAGATTATTGCGGTGGGTGGGTCCCACTGAGCTGATTACAGTGACAAAGCTGCCACTCAGCAATGGCTTTCATACCGACAATATTAACCGCAGAAAAATACCTTTTCACTAAATCTTGTGTGTGAAGTCTACCGTTTACAAGTGAATGTGCAGTGTTTTTTTTTTCAATAGATTCTTTGGAAGATTCACTTCTGTCTAAATGGTGAGTGTGTCAACTCAATTCATGAGATGATGCAAGGAACAAAATACAGAACAAAAGCATTCACATCCACTGGGATTCAGTGGATCTTTAGAAACACGTCATAGATAATTGAGTAGGGGAAGCTATTACTGTCCAAAAATCATTTTTACACTCTCGGGTGATGAGCTTGAACCATTCTCCTGTTATGTTTTCAAAAATGCTTTCTACCGTATAGCTATAAATGACACATGTGCCTTATCGACAACACGTTTCCACTGTAATAACTTTATGGGCGATTAAGGATTTTTTTTTTATGTATTATTTCCATTCAGCCTCTCTTATTGAAGACAAATCTAAAAGTACTTTGACACATCGTCGGCTCTCGTTACCCCTCAGCAGCACTACCCTCTGAAAAGTGCTTGCCAGCAGTCTGTGAACTGGAGAACGATGCGAGAGCAGACACGTGCTGTAAAAGCAGCACACTCTCCCTTTCCATCTCTAATCTGTTTGTTTTCCATCCATCTTTGTCTGTGTGTCTTACATGTACCCTTTGTAGTCGGATAAAATATATCCCCGCGTGACTGCTGACATGCTTTCTGTATCATCTCCAGCAGTCTTAATAAGCTGTTTCTACTGCCGTTTCTTCGTGCACGGTATTCCTTGACAGGGTCGAGCCTTTGTAGTCAGATAATGTGAGCTCCTCGAACACGTCGGTCTTCCGACAGCATAACAGCGTCGGGCTGCTCTGAGTGCGAAAAAGGCTTTCCATCTTGCTCAGTTTGGAACGGCCTTTATTAATAATTATCGCACACAGAGATTACGCCTTCTCACAGCTGAGAGAAGAAAAACAACATCTACTTCACAGGGAGGGAGAAAAACGGACTTGTTTTCCCCAATGACCCCCACATTAGTTTTTTGTGCTTTCACGTCAGCCTTTGAAAGCAATGCAAGGGGCCTGGGACCCTTGCAGATGTGCAGCATGTTATTAAAGAGCATGGCCGGACTGTAACTTAGCTGCCGTGGCCTTACCCAAAGACTTTGATTATGTCCGTTCAGACAGGGAGAGAAGTAGAATGTGCATATTCAGAAGTGCTTTTAATTGTTAAAAACTTCCATTCTCACACTGAATATGCATAGAACATAACTTAATAATTTACGATGAGTCTGACATTATCCAAAATATGATAGTATGTAGTAAAAAAAAGATGCACCTTCGTAAAATATGTTTAAAATATTATTGATTGAAAGAGTGGGAACTTTCATAATCATAGGTGTTGCTGGTGGTTACATCATTTTTATTTCTCCATCAATGTTTTAACCTTACCCAATACAGAGCCAAATCCCTGACATCACATCTGAGATAACTGTTCCTGTGGCTTCTCTTACTCAATACAATCTCTCTTTCATCAGTCTCTCAAAAAATCAAAGCGTGATTTGGGGGGGGGGGGGGGGGGGGTTCGTTACATTTTCCGAGTGACATCTCGGCATGTGCTACAAGCGGCTGTTATAAGAATTTGAAACCTTTGTGATTTTAAACAAAGCTAGCTGCAAAAAGGCATTTCATACATATAAATGTGCACCATTACGTCAGTCAGTGAGACTGATATATGAACCGTAATAAGACTTCTGTCACATCTCTGGCTTTGTGTGCCGCATGTGTGAATCAGACACGTGACGCTCGCGTGTCGGCTGTCAGTCACCAGCCCCAGCGTAGTGTGTGGAGGTGTATTAGAGGGACGGCTCTGCCTGTGATGTGGAGATGCGTTGATGGGCTGAGTGATGCGCGGCAGGGCTTTGTTCGTAGCATGAAGACAACTTTCAAAGAAGATTTTGGTGATTCATATATACGGTGCTTGTGTGAACACATTCCAAACACGGTCAGTTGCCTGGGGAATTTATTTTATGAAACAGCAGGGCCACTCGTAAAATAAGATGTTAATTAACATCGTGCACTAAATTACTCAAATGAATTAATTGCTGGGTGTGTAAAGGACAATGGATTGGTTTGAATGATGTGGTTTCATATGACAGTGTTTTTATATGAATACAAGATTACTTGACCGGGGGATGTTAAATGACTTTGGCTGGAAGGCTTCGTCCATGTAGAGTCACGTACAGTACAAATGAAAAGGGAGAACTTGGAGTGAGGAATCCCATTTACTTCGTGGTGACCCCATTAACCTCCACTAATAACACTAACCACGGGGATTCATTCGGTAAATGTGCCATAATACAGTATGAAAAGCCTCACACTGTTAATGGTGTCAGCAATCTCATTTAAGAATAAAGGAGCATGACTGGCACCCTAAACATGGATATAATATGATTGGAATGTTTGTAATTGCACAAGCTTTCATATATGCCTTTTAAATCGATCAATCAGCTCTGCCTGCTGCATTTTGTTACAGTATTTAGCCAATGACAGCTGGTATGTATCCAGACATCATTACATCGACAGCAATAAAACAACGCTGTCAACCACGGCTACTTACCGCAAGTGTAAGGGTAGATTAAGCTGCATTTCTAGATCAACATCGCAGAATGTGCAGGGAAAAAGGGATTGCATCATCGATTAAAGAGAGACTGAGTGGGTTTATGTTTTCAAAGAGAGCACGATGAATGAGCAGAGAGAGGCCAAAAAAGCCAATAGAAAGACATGCCATCACTTCAAGTGATCCGTTTATCTTGCAGTAGTCCGAGTAAGACAGCTAAAGCCTTGCAACTCCAATAGTGCTGATGCTCACTTATAGAGGAAGCAATTTAAATCTATGATTAGAAATATCTTGTTTGTACAGTCTAAATACACGAGAGACACTTGTTAATGTGCGTTTCTTCCAAGCTGCTGTCAGAGAAACGTGATTGCTGCAGTCATCGCTGACGTGGTATAAATAATGTAAAGTAAAGCTGTCTTTAAAAAATAGTTCTTTCATCACATTGTATGTAATCCTTTGCCTACCGTTCCTCCTCTGCTGAAGAATGGTTGCAATTGTGTGTGTGTGTGTGTGTGTGTGTGTGTCCGGGTGGGTGTCTAAATGCCAGCAGCATCATTCAGGATGAAGGCCAGACTTTTACACTGACCTTTAGACCCTCATCAACCGCTGTCCAACTACACACACTCTTGTCCGTGTCCGACACACACACACACACACACACAGTGTGTCACAGCTAGAAAGCCTTTGTTAAACTGAACTGTTTTCACCTTAACCTGGAGGGAAATATCACACCGCCCTCTTCTTGTACTTCTAGTGATCCTCCGTCCTTAAAAAGTATATAAACTGTCTCAGTTAGTGCACATTCAATTCAGTTCATTTCAATTTAGATGGCAATACACAGACAGCACTGAAATATAATTTATAAGAAGAAGAAGAAGAAGAAGAAGAAGAAGAAACCATTTTTATTGTCATATATTTACACATACACGAAAGTTGACTACTGCATTTGACCCATCCCTGTATATAGGGAGTAATGGAACACTCTTGAATTAAATACAATACAAAAATGCAAATGCATTTATTTCAATAAAAGACCTTTTGTTTTGTAAACAGTCAGTGCATACTGACCGCTTGCTTGCCGTCAAGAAGGCGGGTCTTGTCTGGTGTGAGCCTGTCAGAAGGAAGAATTTTGGTTTAGCTCTGCATTGCCGTTGTCGCCATGTGAAGCACTGAAACCTTCCGATGAAAATGTATTCACAACATTACGAACGAGAGCCTGGCGGGAGCTTTGCCTTCATTATCGACTAAACTGCCAATTATTTCCTTGATTAATTAGTTGGTCTATAAAATATCAGTAAAATGTGAATGATGGCCATCAAAGTAGCCTGAAGCCCAAGGTGACATTTTGATGTATTTTTTTATTGTTTTGTCTGACCAGCAGTACAAAAGCCAGTAATAGTAAAAGTAAAAAGTAGCAAATGCTCTCATTGGAGAAGCTGGAAATATTTAACATATTACTTGCTTAAAGATGAATCAATAATCAAAACGGGTGAATATAAATTTATTGCAGATGTTTAATTGAATAAAAGGCCCATTCTCAGTCGTTGTCTGATTACGGTGGGGAGGGTTTTTGAATGGGGATGCCACCAATTTATAGAATTCGCCCACAGTCATTGTACTTACAGACACGCACACCCATAGAACGAGAGAGAACACGTAATCTGTCATCTGGCAGCTGTTGAGCTGTGAAACTGATTTCAGGGTTTGCAGTTATTTAAGATTGTATCCTGCAGGAAAGTACCACGATTTGCATTTTTACTACCAGTCAAAGATGATGTCAAGCTGAAAATATGGACAATACTCTGGTGATGTGGTGTCTAAAAAAAAACACACCACAGTACAACCAGATATGTATTCTGAGAGGATACTTGAATATTGATTCGATCCAATGCACCTCACAGATACGGTTGTCATTCACTCACACTCATTTACCAGACTTGACACGTCCTCACTACGCTGTCACTGTCCCAACATGGAACACATACACGGAAATTAATTTATACATTTTGTTTGGACTCAGGAAAACAAGAGAAGGATGTTACATTCGGTTGTTTGAGCTGGACAGAGCGATCGGATCTCAATGTGGACAACATGTGGACACACACGAGCAACATCAACTCAAGGCTTACATTTGATTTTTTACAAACATCTCTTCTGTTACTTTCTGTCTCTTACAGAAAGTAGCTTTTGTTAAGTAGATCAGCTCATAAAGATAATCTATTTGATAGAGTGTGACATTGATGGAGGAAGAAATAAATGGAGAGAATAATGGAAACAGTGAAGGAAATATTGAGATGAAGATATTTAGATGCATGTCATAAATTCAGTGCAGTGTTAAGTCTTATGTTTCCATTTGTCATTGTCTATCTTAATATTTGCAAATGAGACGCTTTAGTGTAGGACTTTGTAGTGACCGTTGCTTCCCAATAAAAAAGTCACTGTGGTTGCTGTAATGCTTGTTGTGACGCGTGCCATAAATAACAGTCCAGTTTCAAATATAGGTATTTTATTCCTCACATAAATCAGAGTTCACCACTTTCTCTTCCAGTTATGCATTTCTCCATTAAACCAATAAATCATAACACTTGCCTTTGTTACATCTGCACGGTCAAAAACTTCCACCTATGAGCAACACCTGTCCAATGACCCCACTGATTATATTACCTGTGGCCTGACTCACAGCACCACTACCGCCCCATGTGGTGGGAGGTTGTACATAAACAAAAACAACAAAATGGCTCTTCCAGACTTAGTTTCGCAGGAAAGACCCTTCCTGCTGTCTTTGAATTATTTTCTTCTTCCTTGGTCACCCCGCTCTGTATATGAAATGAATACCAAGGTTCAAATGTTTAAATCTTTACATGGGATTGAGGCCTTGGCATTGGGCAACCATCAAAGTTGAGAACTTCACACCATCCATCTGTCACAAGTGGAAGTTTATTCAACGCATGTTTTTTGATTAATAATATTGATACGCAACAACTATGGCTGAGTAAGACATTCAGTTGCTTTGATTTTATCTAAAAGAAGAAGTTGAGTGAAGCAGGTATTTAATGGATAATGAAATCAGAACAGGAACACATTAGGGAATCCACAGACGAGACAAGAGACGAGGAGGAGGAAAATCCAGCAGAATGAGGCAGGACAGGCAGCCGGGAACAGAACGAGCCAAACGGGCGGGTAAACATGACAATGAGCTGGCAGTGAGGGCTGTGTGTGTGACTGGGGCTTAAATAGTGGATGCAGCAGAGTGAGCAGGTGAGAGTAATGAGCTGACGAGGTGGGTGTGACTGGCAGGTGCACTGAATAAACTGATTAGGTGAGTGAGAGATGGACAAAACAGGATAATGGTGGCAGAGCTGTGACACCTTTCCCAGTGTAAAAATCTATCTTTGACTTACTTTCACAATATTTTCATCATCCCAAGTCGGATACTGTTCGTGGCTCAGTGGGCAAAGGTTTAGCCATGATATCATCTGTGCTACCCCCCCTTTCCTCCCCTTGTCTTTCCTGTCTCTGTCTACTGATGCCAGCTATCTGATAATACATGTCAGCTTGCTGCAGCTTCCGTGTTATTGCCATGTCTCATTTTTGAGTAAGCATCAAAGAGTGAGCTTAAAGTATGGACTATGAGCATCACGAAAGCTCAAGCTTCCACTTCACTTCACTTGCTAACAACAATTTAAACCAAGGCTGCAGTGAAATTGTCCAAAAATGGCGTATTGTGGCCCCGATCACACCGAGGCGCGTCGCAACAGGTGCTTCAAAAATGCCCCTTGGCAAAGAGAGTAGGGCAAAACAGCTGATGAGGAAAAATTAAATAGTTCATCGTAATAAAAGAACATCTTAACTAACGCCCGGTAGGAAAACAATGGTTCTCCTTTCCTTTTGTGAAGGATGGTTCAGGGTACCCTAAGCTGAAGGGGATACGAAAGGAGGCATTGAAGCGCCTTTCTTTTGCGTTTGGAGAACTCGACCAGCTCGGATCATTGGCTCCCACTTACCTGTAGAAACTTCTGGGTCATTTTACTCTGTTAGGAACCTTCTAAAACTCAAAAAATACTATTTTACAACACAACCCCTGGCATGGATTCAGCCCAACTTTTACAACTTCACTACCTCAGTGGTTTTTGGGAGCACCCCAAAGAGTCCTTGATTGGAAATGCAGCAAAATGAATAGTTTATTATAATCAGATTGAATTAATTAGAAATCGTCTCAGTATTTGAATCAGCAATCCCCCCCTCTTGCGTGTCCTACTCCTCTCTCCTTCCATTAGTGTGCCTCTATACCGTCAAATAAAAGCAGAAATGCCAAAACATGTCTTGAAAAAAGGGACAATGTTTAATTGAATGAGGGGTCTAATTTGTGTTGACAGTGTTTCTGGCTCAGTGACAGCAAAATGTTTGAGAACCTCGGCACAAAGGGACCGAAATTGCATTTGGTCATGTGGTGTAATCTTAATTAACAGTAACTGTCTCTTCCTGTGCTTTTGAGAGTTCTTAAAAAAATGGAATTGTTTATTCCCTCTGTCGTTCTCCATTCTTCTCTGCTTCTCTCTATCCATGTCCTGCTTTAAGAAACGGCAATAAAGAAGCACTTAGTGTGCTCTCACTCCTTATCTCTGTCTCTCTCTCTCTCCCTCACACACACACAGAAAAACATCCAGCCCATTCGGAGCCTTTGTGTATTTGTTGTCCATCAAAAATCCTTCAAACATTGATCGATGTTATGGAAATCTGAAAGTTACTGCATTGTTTCTCAGAAAGATGGAACAAAGAGATAACACACATGAACACACACATAGTAAGCCTTTGCCATCAACAAAGCTAGAGCCTACAATTTACAGGTATCGTCCTCATCTCTCTTCACAGCTCCTTCTTTCTGGTTCATGTTTAATGGCAGTCAGGCCATTGTTTACTTCCTTTCCTTTTTTTTAAATGATTTTACCGTTTTAAAATTATTCTATTCAGCTTTTTATCCTCTCCCAAAGTTTGGACTCGTGAGAGATTGCTAGATGCTGTCTGTGTGACTTGTGTGACTGTTTATGGATGTGTGAATGCTTACAAGAGAGAATTATTATTGTTGTTTTTTTGCTATGTCGGCTCTTCTGGGGCAAACTCTACAGTACTTTTCTCTTATCAGTGTTGCAGGATGTGACAATTACAATATGAGATATCCATGCAGATCTTTCCAATGTCTTTTGTTAAAATTTCACAATGTACATAAACTAAGTTCAACAGCTACATATATAGCTTTAAAATTGCCATCCATTAGACCAGTGCAGCGCCGGTTTCAAAACCTGCCGGCTCTGAACAGGCTGACTTTGTGGCCCTCCGGTTTTGCAGGTGGCAGCTTTCTCGAGAGCCGCTCATCAGCAATCAGCGCTACAGCTGACGAATGTGAAGTCGACCGGATGAACGGTTGTCAAGAAAATCGAAGGGCAGTCCATTTGAGTCAGACGGATGGAATGTTCTTGTGAACAAATGTTTAATACATGCATATACTTTCTCATAGAAACATTTGCAAAGACAATTTTTTTTTATTCTACTAAGTAAGTATAAGTATTTGGCCTGTATATGATGTCCCTTTGTGCAGCATGCTCTTTTGACCTAAACGTCAAAAAAGCAGCCACCATAAATGTTGAGATATTCAGTCTGGACCAAAATGGTGTCCAGACTGACTAACAAACTGACATCGTCACCCATAGAGCTTCACTGCTAACATGGCGAAAAAAGAATAAAAATCTGAACTTTTCTAATTGCCGAGTGCAAAGTAACTCAGCACAACCACTCCGAACAGAGAGGAAAGGGACATCAATGTTGAATGCAGAAAATGTAATGGCCACTGCTCTATGTTGTGGCACATGTCCCTCTGTGTTTGTCCAAATGATTGCAGAAAGCTCAGCAACAGCTTTGTGGCTTTAGGCTGCATTAATCCAGCACTTGTGGATGAGCATGTTTACCAACAAAAGACTTTTTGCAGAATGAGCATGCTGTATTGAAGGTAGCCTGTGGAGTTGCAACTGTGCATCGAGCATTTCTCACCAATACACATTGTCTGTGTCCTTCAAAAAACCGTACCAGGCTGCGTAACGGCAGAAGTAGACGGAAAGGCCTCAGATGGCTGAGTTTCTGCTCTCTCGCCATTGAAAAGCTCCGGGCCTCTGGGGTCACAACTTTAAAAGCTGGCTTGAAAAGTGGCTGACCTGAGATTTCAATTTCAATTTCAATTTATTTTTGTACAGCCCAAAATCACAAATTACAAATTTGCCTCAAAAGGCTTTACAATATGTACACATTTGACATCCTCTTGTCCCGGAACCCTCACATCAGAACAGGAAAAACTCCCCAAAAAAACCCTTTAACGGGGAGGAAAGAGGAAGAAACCTGTGGGAGAGCAATAGAGGAGGGATCCCTCTCCCAGGATGGACAGAAGTGCAATGATGTCATGTGTAGAACAGGATAGTGAATTACAACACATTCAATGTAATTACAGCACATATGACACAACCATGACAGGAGGCAACACCTGGTCCAGGTAAACCCGGATACACAGGAACCTGTGAGGCGAGAAAGCACAGAGACTCTGGTGAAGAAGCAGGTCAATAATGTGCATTAATGGTATCGGTAATATGAAAGAGTAATGTGAGTAATAATAAAAGTGATATTAGCAGTTGGAGTCAGCGGGGCCATGGTAGGAGGAAGGACCAGGGTCCAGATGAAACCATGCTCCATGGAAACCTGTGAGGAGAGGAAGCACAAGGACTCCGGGGAAGAGACAAAATCAGTACTGTGCATTAATGGTGTCGGTAATAGGATTAATAATGTTAATAATGAAGATCGTAGTAGGTGTCAGCAGGGCCATGGCTGGTTGAAGAACCAGTGTCCAGATAAAACTGCGGTCATCCTGTGAGGCGAGAAAGCACAAATACTCCGGGGAAGAAGTAAAGTTAGTAATGAGCATTAATGGGAAATCAATGCATACAGACGGAGGTGAAGAAGAGGAGAGAGGTGCTCAGTGTAGGAAGTCCCCCTGTAGTTTTTGCCTATACCAGTTTGTCCATGGGCCGGTCCAAGGCAAGCCAGAGCCAGCCCTAACTATAAGCACGATCAAAGAGGAAAGTCTTAAGCCTACTCTTAAATGTGGTGAGTGTGTCTGCCCCCCGGACTGAAACGGGAAGCTGGTTCCACAGAAGAGGAGCTTGATAACTGAAGGCTCTGGCTCCCGTCCTACTTTTTAAGACTCTAGGAACCACAAGTAACCCTGAATTAATGGATCGCAGCTCTCTAGTAGGGCAGTATGGTACTATAAGCTCTTTAAGATATGATGGAGCCTGACCAATTCGGGCTTTGTAGGTAAGTAAAAGGATTTTAAATTCTATTCTAGATTTTACAGGGAGCCAGTGCAGAGAAGCTAATACAGGAGTAATATGATCTCTCCTCTTAGTTCTTGTTAGTACACGAGCTGCAGCATTCTGGATCAACTGGAGAGATTTAAGAGACTTATTAGAGCAGCCTGAAAATAAGGAATTTCAATAATCTAGTCTAGAGGTAACAAATGCATGAACTAATTTCTCTGCATCGCTTTGAGATTTTTGAAATATTACGTGGGTGAAAAAAGACAGTCCTAGAAATAAATTTTATCTGAGAGTTGAAAGACAAATCCTGATCAAAGGTAACTCCAAGATTCTTGATGGTGCTGCTGGATGCCAGCGCAATGCCATCTAGAGAAACTATATCATTAGACAACTGATTTCGGAGGTGTTCTGGGCCTAGTAGAATAACTTCAGGTTTGTCTGAGTTTAACATCAGGAAGTTGCAGGTCATCCAGGTTTTTATGTCCTTAAGACACGCTTGCAGTTTAGCGAGCTGATTGGTTTCATCTGGTTTGATCGATATATATAATTGAGTATCATCTGCATAACAATGAAAGGTTATAGTGTTTTCTGATAATATTGCCTAAAGGAAGCATATATAAGGTGAACAAGATTGGTCCAAGCACAGAACCTTGTGGAACTCCATAACTGACGTTGGTCTTCATCGAGGCTTCATCATTTACATAAACAAACTGAGATCGATCCGATAAATAGGATCCAAACCAGTTCAGTGCGGTTCCTTTGATGCCAATATAATGTTCCAGTCTCTGCAACAGGATGTAGTGGTCTATAGTGTCGAACGCAGCACTAAGGTCTAACAGGACAAGAACAGAGACGAGTCCTTTGTCTGATGCGATTAGAAGGTCATTAGTTATTTTTACCAGAGCTGTCTCTGTGCTATGATGCTTTCTAAATCCTGACTGAAAATCCTCAAATAAACTATTATTACACAGAAAGTCACACAACTGATTTGCAACTGGTTTCTCAAGGATCTTAGAGAGGAAGGGAAGGTTAGAGATCGGTCTATAGTTGGCCAACACCTCTGGATCCAGAGTGGGCTTCTTAAGAAGAGGTTTAATCACAGCTACTTTAAAGGACTGTGGTACCTGACCTGTTACTAAAGACAGGTTGATGATATCTAATAAAGTTGTGCTAATTAATGGTAGCACTTCTTTAAGCAGCCTAGTCGGTATAGGGTCTAAGAGACAGGTGGAAGGTTTAGACGTAAAAATTGTTGAAGTCAGTTTGTCAAGGTCAATGGGAGTAAAGCCATCTAAACATATATCAGGGTTTATTGCTGTTTCTAAGGTTACTCTATTTGTGGAAAGATCGGTTGAGGGCAGGAGATTATTCATGTTCTCTCGAATAATTATAATCTTATCATTAAAGAAGTTCATGAAGTCATTGCTACTGAGGTCTATAGGGATACTCGGCACAACAGCTGTGACTCTCTGTCAGCCTGGCTACAGTGCTGAAGAGGAACCTGGGGTTGTTCTTATTTTTCTCTATTAACGATGAGTAATAAGCTGCTCTGGCATTACGGAGGGCCTTCTTATATGTCTTAAGACTGTCTCGCCAGAGTAACCGAGATTCTTCCAAGTTAGTGGAACGCCATGTTCTTTCAAGTTTTCGCGATGTTTGCTTTAATTTGCAGGTTTCAGGGTTATACCATGGAGCGAATCTCCTTTGTTTTACAAACTTCTTTTTTAAAGGAGCAATAGAGTCTAGTGGCCTTCTCAGTGAGCTTGTAGCACTGTCGACACGATGATCAATCTGGGTAGGACTAAAGTTAGCACAGGGGTCCTCCGTCACATCGAAGCATGGTATCGAGTTAAATACAGATGGAATCACTTCTTTAAATTGAGCTACGGCACCATCAGATAGACATCAAGTGTAGTAACTCTTGCTTAACGGTGTACACTCCGTTAGTAAGAATTCAAAGGTTATTAGATAATGGTCCGATAGAAGAGGGTTCTGTGGATAGACTATTAAATCTTCCATGTTAATGCCATAAGTCAGAACCAGGTCGAGAGTGTGGTTAAAACAGTGAGTGGGTTTCTGTACATTCTGACAGAAACCAATCGAATCTAATAATGAAATAAATGCAGTACTGAGGCTATTGTTCTCGACATCCACATGAATATTAAAGTCACCTACAATAATTACTTTATCTGTTTTAAGGACTAGACTTGATAAAAACTGAAAAAATTCCGATAAAAATTCCGAATACGGACCTGGGGCCCGGTACACTATAACAAATATAACTGGCTGTATTGTTTTACAGGTTGGGTGTGAAAGACTAAGAACCAAGCTTTCAAATGAGTTGTAGTCTAGTTTAGGTTTAGGGTTTAATAATAGGCTAGAGTCAAAGATGGCTGCTACTCCACCTCCTAAATAAATCAATATGATTATCTGATATTAGCTCATTTACTAGTAGAGCTTTAGATGACAAAGATCTGATATTTAATAGTCCACATTTAATTATCCTATTTTGTTGTACTGTTGCGGTAGTTTTAACTTGGATGAAGTTATTTTGTTGAACGCCTCGATCGTTTATTTTTGATTTCATTAATTTAAGTGGTCGTGGGGCAGACACAGTCTCTATGTGGTTTTGCATGAGTAACTGCTCTAATGGAAGCTCAGAGGAGTGTGTAAGACTGCAACTCTGCTTCCTGGTCTGATCTCTGGGTTGTCATGCACCAAGCGTCCCTCATCAAATCTTATTTTTAACACAGTGGCTGTGGCAAAGCAGGGATCAGTGGTCTCCAAGACCGATGACACTGAGCTTCCTCCAGGAGTGATGGCCACTTCGGCTGCTACAGATAACTTGGAGGCAGCTGCGGGAAACTCTAACCCTGTCCTCTGGGTTTTTTCTCGCCTCATCTAACAGTGACACGCCCTTTTGATTTTACAGCAAAGCACATGGTACCCAAGCTCAGCCTAGTTTTTTGACTTATGATTCTTCTACGTCACTGAGGTTACTAGGTTTAGCTATAGCTGTCAACCAGGTTTCATGTCAATTAAGTTTCATTTTGGAAATTCTTAATTCCATCAGTGATTTGATCGTCAATAATCGACTTTACATCATACAAAAGGATGCTCTCCAGCAATGTTCCCTCTAAGCTGCGCGCTTGAGCAATCGCGCACTGCTCGCACATTCTCAGCGCACAAGAAAATCTATGCAGCGCATAAAATAAAATTCAACATAAACGTATTAATTAATATCTAATATTAGTCCTAATCTTATCTAATCAATTAAACCAATAATAATAATAATAATAATAATTTTGTTTTCTGTACTATTTTGCAACGTAACTCAGTGAGTGACAGGTGTCCAGCCAATGATACGATTCGGTTCACTTACGCTACGCAGCCAATCATAGCATTGACACTATTGCCCTGCCCATTCGCCCCGTGCAGGTTAGCTAGCTATCAACAGTGCGGCGGAGTTACGAGACGCAAATGCTAACCCCTTATCATGGCGAAACGAACGGGCAGCGACACATCCACTCACCAAGCCATTGGAAAAAAGAAATGTGGTTCTTTTAAGATGGAATGGCTGTCGGAGTATGTTCAAATAGAAGAACAAGCGGTGAAACTGGGTGAGATTTTTCTTTTTCGAGTGAGAAGGGTCTACTCTGCAAAACATGCAGCGAAGCAGACGAAGCCATCAACCTGGACAAAGTGTACAACCATTGGAGAAGTGAGAAGTACAGACGTGAAAAATAAGGTAAAATTTAAGTCAGATTTGTGCATATTCTAGTGACATTTATTAAGATTTTTTACTTATGGATATTAATCATTAAATTATGTTACTACTAGATAATTTATGGGTAGTATAAATGATAATAAAAAACTGAGTAATTACATATTTTACAGACAGAGTTACAGGAATTTACACTGTATCACAAGCTACAGCACACGTCATTGTGCAAAATGTGAATGTTTTAATGTGAACAAAATGTTACGTCTGAAAGGTGTATATGTATCATTTCTTCCAGAACAGGACCCTCACACAGGCCAAAGCAGGACTCTTCCCATGGCCAAGCAGGACTCTCACATAAAACATACTACACATCTCATGAACAACAAGATTTTTGTCTTTTTCCTGTAAAGTTTGTCAAATCACTTATATTAAAAGTAAACTAGTGAAAATTGCTGCTGTAATTTGATTATTTTAATAAGCCATGTAACTTGCTATGATCCAAGGTTTTGAACAGGTGTGATACTGGTGTGTGGCCACAGCGTGCACATCTGATGTTGCTCACAGTGGTCCTCAGTGTGCTCAGGGAGCTTGTGTGTATGCCCAGACACATGAAAAATTAGAGGGAACATTGCTCTCCAGGATACACAATCGACTGAGTACTTGGACTGCTCCATTATGGTAAAAATATTTTGGTCAATATTGAGATCAAGGTTACTCAACAGGATTACTCATTGACTTTTTAAACATCATTTAGAGAGAAAGTTCAATCATGCACCCTGGTTGTATAGCTATGAATGGACAACAATCCTCTCCGTTTGACAGTTGCTCTGGAAGTATGGCGCCTTGTCCCTCCACCTTCCACCCAGGCCTTTCCAAGACGACCTAGAGCTGGTCACAGCGCACCACTACGGAGGAAATACGCCCAGCAAGGGCCAACCAGCGTCAGGGATAGTTCTCTGAATGGTAGTCCCTGACACTCCGAGTTGGGCAAAAGTGCAATGCTGTAAAGGAAAGGGGTTCACTGGATTTATTACACAACAACAAAACGAGAGCGTCATTGCACAAACAACCATGACCACTCCCCTTTCGGAGACAGGAAGTGTATATCATTTTAAACCACTGACTGAGCACGTCACACATGATCCTTGTTATTGAGCGTCTTTGGCGTCGCTTAATACGATGATTCAACTGTTGAGAGCAGATACACTGAGTGATGAGGAAAGTGCGTTACCGTAGTCAATGCGTGAAGAGACGATGGTGTGTCTAATCATCTCTGGTTCAGATGTTGATACTACAGATCTCAGTTTACTGATATTTCTTAGGTGGAAGAAACATGATCTGGACAGCTGCTTAACAAACGACATGGATCGATCAAATCATTCAGAAGACAAAAGCACCGCTCGCTAATCCATTTCAAGAACGGAGATCTGTGCTAGCTGGTTGCCAAAGCTAACACTGCTTTACTTTTACACAAATAAAGTTGGCACCGCACTTGGCCCATTTCAATTGTTAAATCACTGCTTTGCAGCCTGAATAAACTGCTTCTATAACCTGAAAATAGGCCATTTCCCTTTTCGTCAGTGTATTGTATCTGGGGCTGTTTAACAAGTGCTCCCATAAGGCCTGCCTCCTTCTCTCTTCTCTTATCTCCTCCTCTCACAGTGTCATACCTGCATTACACATTTGTATCTTCCCTCCCTCTCCTTTGTCCTTTCCCTCTCTCTTTTGTGGTGACTGTAATGCCAATCCCATGATGCCGTTCCCTAGTCTCCCTACATTCCTTTTGTACTGTAAAGACAGACAACGGCTATTGCAAAGTTGCTCACTATGGCCCTATACTTCCCACCCTAATTACTTCCTTACATCCCATCCTACAATTATCCTACAATACCCCCCCCCCCCCTCCCCACCACACACACACTCCTTATCTTATCTTTTCACTCCACATAATTCCCTCTTGCCTCCTTCTGGCTATCCCATCCCTCCCTCTCATTGTCTCTGTAACACACACAGGATAGATGCACAAACAAACACACTCAATAGAGTGAAGAGTAAGAGAGCTAATATGTGGTTTTGCTGTACTTCCAGGGCAATCATGATCCATTTTGGTTGTGCAAGAGAAGTGCGCAAGTTTGTGTATTCCTTACTCTGAAATCCTAATGTCTTTTCTAAAATCATGTCAAGCAAATGGAGGGTGCAACACAAAGCGTAAGAGAGAAAAGACCGTCTCTATGAGAGGGTTTTTTTCGGTAAATTTGGGATTGAGCAATGTGTGCTTTGACTCCTCTGTCGGTGGAGATGACGAGGGAATTGCTGGGGGAGTAGACTGTCTAATTCTTTGAAATTAGACTCTTGTCACTTCTGTGTCTCTCCGTCTCTCTTCTGTTGCTCTGTCACCCTGTGAATTTTGTTAACAGTTGCCGTAAGGGCAAGTATCTCCATCTGCTGAGCCTGTGGCATTTTCCAAAGGTCCTGGTGGGCCGATCAAGCGGCAGTAACATCTTTATCCTGTTTACACTGCCAGTATTTGATTCGGCATTTTGTCACACATTAATGTTGCAGAGCAAAGCAAACTCTTTCATTTGACTTGTAGTCCAGATCTAAAAAACAATGTCACAATTTTATATATTATGTTTCCATTTGTTGTAAGAAGAAAAAATACTAAACTTGTGCATTTGCTTGCATTGAAGTAGTCCCACGAGATTGCTTTCAACTGCTTTAAATGTCTATCTCTTTAAATGTTTTCTTTTGATCATTTTGGATAAAAGTTGTTGTTGTTCATGTTTCCATGTCAGCAACTTTAATATGAGGTGTGCCTCAGGGGTCATTTCTAAGTCCACAGCTGTTCTCTGCGTACAGAGGTTCATCCCTCATTTAAACAACAATGGCTTTATGTGACTATACATACAAGAAGAGGTGTTTCAAAATGTATTGTACTAAAGCTAATTTGACAACTTCATTCAAAATCGTGTTCATGGTTGGGTTTGACCCCTGTCTGAATTTAGCCTTTCGCGTAAAATCTTTTTTTTTTTTTTTGAGAAAACTCAAAAGAAGTTGTTTAAGAAGGCACTTACATCATCTCATTTTTGTTAAGGTATGACTTTTTAAGGCATGTAGCCCTGCCAACAGGGTCACCAGATCAGAAAATTCCCACAGGGCCATTTCTTGGAAGTCACTGACAAACAACCTACTTTGTCATTGAGGGACAATGACACAAAGGTTAATTGAACAGAACTTGTAGGATGCTGGCCCACACCTCTGCTGACGCAACAAACAAAAGCACACTCAGACCCCCTCCAGCTTTCCCCCCCCCCCTCTCTTTTTCCTCTCAATCTGTCTCCGTCTCGTCTCCATGTGCCTTTGCCTTTGCACCACTGTCTCTCTGTAATTGGCTGTAATTGTGAAATCCTAGCATTGCAGTACATGGGTTTGCGTGAGAATGTGTGCGCGTGCATGCACAGTAGGTTTCACCGCCTTTGGCGAAGGCTCCTTATTAAGGAGAGTTCACGCTATAGAGAGCCAGTCACTGTTAGCGGGATCCACTGTGGATGTGCAGGGCGGCACGTATGGAGAGATCTGTATTGTGACACCGTATGCTTTACGTCAAGGTCTTTTGTCGCTGTTTCTCAGGTATATCGTAATGCCATCTGTGTTCAAAGAGTAATGGCATGTCATCATGGCAGTAGCAGGAGAAGGTTGATGCCTTTTTTTAAATGTATTTCTGCAGGCTTTTGTGAACGATAGCAGACGAAGCAAATACAAATCAAAGACCCTTTGAGCCAAAAGTGGAAAAGCCTATAATAACGTCTTTTCTGTTTGCTGCTGCCTTTAATTGAACCACATTCAATTAATATATTAATCAATTTCCTGCATTTCTGCATTTTACTACTGCATTTTATTTCTTGCACTGTTTTTTTAATGTTTTAATGAATGTTCTTAATTGTTTTTAAATCTCCTTTTCTTTTGCCTTATGTTTTAATGGTTTCATGTGAAGCACTTTAAATGACCTTGTTGTTGAAATGTACAAATAAACTTGCCTTGCCTTGCCTTGCTAAAGCCTACAAGCTGTCATGCCACCGTGACACCCGTAAGTCGTCGCATAACTTGGCGGTTGATCCTGGCATCACTTTACCAACAAAATTGACAGCATTAAATTAAAACAAATATGACACCGCTTAAAAAGAGGTTGTCAACATGTTCAGCATTTCCACCCCTTGATTTGTTTCCATCTCTCACACTTGTTGTCACTCTGTGATGTTGAATGACTTGCAGGTGTCTTTGTTTACTCTCTGCAGTATTCATATGTCCTGAACCTGCCACATCCACTTCTGCCTCACTCAGGGATTTCCGAGAATGACTTTTGACAACCGGTAAGATTGACTGAAATCTATGCGAAGACAGAGACGACAGCTGTGTTGTGAGAGAAAAAAACAGTTTTCTCTTCAGTCACAACAAAGACACGCAACTTTTTTTCATGCCTTCTTGCCCAATTCCGAAAATAAATAGCATTTTTTGGTTTATTAAGGCTACTGCTTTTGCAGACTTTGATCTGTCTTTGCTATAATTCGGTTCCTCCTTTTATTAATGACCGCAGCTCTGGTTGATATACGTCTGCAGCCCGTTTGAGAAGCTGACACCAAAATACGTCAATGGAAATGAACTTGCTTGCCGACACAAAGGTTCATCATTCCCAAGAGTTGTCAAAAGACAACAAACTTTTAATATGATGCCAGTCCGTCATTCCGAATGCATGAATTGATTGTACATTTGACAGTGCAGCTGCTGGCACATTTATTTCTTGTCTGTTTATTCTGATTTGTTTTGAACTAATAGAATGGATCGTGGTCAAATTGGAAAGGACACGGGCGTGTTTTCAGCTTCCAGTCTCTTTTGATGAATGTTATTGATTCCAATTAGAGCTGAAAGGCCATTGAGTACACACTGCAGTCTCAGTATAATAAGTGAGATCTCCAGGGGTTTGACACGTCTCAGTAGAATGAAATTTAGATCAACACAATCATCCTGAACTTACTGCCACACCCGACTACTTGTACTACAGTACCATACTAGCAACGGTTGGAACACTTGAGTGCATTTAGTTTTTTCGCATTTAGGTACAAATGCCGGAGCCATGGGATTTTAATGTAACTAACACAAGACAGGGGGCATTTCAAATATGCAACTCATTTTTAACTCGAGAGAGACGGAGAGCGTGTGTGTGTGACAGTTAGCAGTAATGTTATAGCAGTATAGTGTGTGTACAGCGGGGATTATATGCTACAAATTCTGAAGACACAAGCCAAGTCCCTTTTTCTTTTCTTTTTTGCCTACTGCTGATTAAAGTGAAGGCCCTTAAGTTAGCCCTTAAGTTAGCCACAACTTTGGGCCAGACTCACTTAAGGTGGACTGAGTTTTAAGGCGGAGCAGTCATTGCAGTGACACACCGCTCCTCCGGGTTTTGCCGTCTTTCCTTCAGCACGTGGACCGTTGAATGGAGGAAGCTGTGACCCTCTACTGAAGGGGCCACATTTGTTGTATTGCAATCAGTGCTGCTGATTTGGAATATTTTTAGCACCCTCTTTAGACAGAAAAGACTTATTGTCGGTATAACAGTTTGTGATTAGCATCTCTAATTGCATTCCAAATGTACTATAGTTTGTCAGGCCAAGAAATGACTCACCCAGTCTGTCAGCAAGTCCAAAATAACTTGCAGTATTTCATATTGTTACAGTCAAACATCCATGTGGAAATGTAACTGTACCATTGATACGATGATTTTAATTAATTACTCAAATTAACCTTCAAAAACAGATTTTTCCAATAATTAAAAACTGGAAGAAATGTACAAAGCCAGGACACAAGAGGCCGAGGAGGCAGTGACCCTCACCACTACTCCATTAGTTTGCGTGAAGCTGAACTTCTTTCGAGGGCCTCTGAATGATGACGAGCACCAGTTTCTTTTTTTTAAACTGATTTGGTCAGTCTGCTCTAACACACCAGTGACTCATGCAAGTGATTCCTGCTAGAATCACAACACAGATGCTTTTAGTCAACCAGGGCCGCGTGGAACCAACAACTTTCACTATAACACATGTTGAACATGGCGATTACATCTTTCATTGCGCTACAGCATGCATGTCAAAACATCCAAAGCTGAACTTTATACCTGCAGCTTTTACTGTCGAATTCGCACACTTGATCTCTTGAGGGCTGGCAAAGAGCAATGTGTCCTGTTGTTTCAGTGACTTAATATGATGGGTGTAAGGTTTTTATGCTCCAATCTTCTGTCTTAACATGATTTGATTGATGATTTGATCTTGACAATAGGAGTCATTTTAAAAGTCATCGTTAAAACACAACAGATTCATTGCAGAATGACTTCAAACAAAAGACTCAAGTTTCATATCAACTCCAAACGCATGTCAAAGTGAGAAGTCTCCGTTTGAACGCTGCAATAATGAATAATTTCTGCCAAATGAGCCAAACTCACGCTGAGCTGAACCGTCTTCTGCTGATCAACCCTCCTAATGATGGGAGGAACCCGAATAAGTCGGAAAATTGCAAAGGAAGAGATAAACAATAAACAGAGCTATGAAAGAGATTGAGTTATAACAAAAAAAGATAGGAGTCAAGAGAGGAAGCGAGGAAGCAGCGCAGAGAGGGAGCCACAGTAATTATAGTCATCTCCTCCCCTCAGCTCTTTGGTAAATAAAAGAGCATCAATTAGCCACAATGGTTGCCTCAGTGTCGAACTAATTAATTTCATCATTGGTTTCTTGCTGCTCGCCTCCTCCTACTCTCTTTGCAGTCTATTTAGTTTCTCTGTTTCTCTCACTGTCACTTTCTTGCTATTCTGAAAGTGGGGCATTTTCTGAAGAGCATGTGACAGGATGTCCTGACCTGCATGACTGACTGCATCATTTTTTGGACTAAACTATTACAATGTGAATCTTTTAATTCAGTAAATCTAACAAATTTTAGTTAAAAGTATTTTAGTTAAAAGTATTTTAGTAGGTTAGTGAGGGTTAGTGAGGGCTTCTAAATGGCTATGGTCCAAAGGGGAAGGTCAGAATTGCCCCAATGACCAACATTTTGAAAATCTATCTTAAATAACCACTCACCACATTGCCATGGAATTTCTTCATTCTTCATTCATCCGGGACTAATTTAATTTAAGTCAAGCTGAATGGAGAGATTTCACTTGGAGGTATTGAGTTTTAACATGCATGGCAGCTGGATTCTCGAGAGATCACGCCATCGCACGAGGATCGCGACATTACACAAAAATCCATCTTGTCAGGACAGTAATGAGCTTGTGTCCGAACCACAGCGGTTTTGGACCAATCATTGTCCCGTGAGGAGCTACCGGCAGCTACGGCCGTGGTTTAGGTGTACGTGACGACGCGGAGAGGTGACTGTTCGTTCTAAACAACAATGGCGGCTCCTGAAGAGGTTAGCGTATAGATGCTCCAATCGCATCACCTACAGGAGAGCGTGACGGTATTTCTTCCCGAACAGAAGTGCGAAGAACAGTACTGAAGGCTTTTCTCTACGGAAAAGACGTTTGTGGTTTTCTACAAGAGAGGGATTGACAGATGATTCATCCAATCACCTGCCAAGTATTTTTTTTTTTTTAAGTGCCTGCCCTTTTCCAAACAGTTTCCAACAACGGCTTCTCAGATGGTTCTGTGTGACAAACCATCTGCTCCCTCTCCTTCTGGAGTATCGGACCGTATGAGTCAGCTGATCCCGTGGCTTCCTAAATAAATGCTAGATCTTTTGAACTGCAATGCTGCAGCCCTGCCGGTATGTGGACTCCAGAGTGAAAGTGTGTTAATCCTCTCCTGCATTCATTATACAACACTGGCGTTGCTGCGTTAAATGTGTGTGGGTGCATTTGCATGTGTGTCAGTTCCAACCGTGATATACCACCAAATGCAAGACTTGTATCCTGTGTGCGTATGTGTGTGTACAAGTCCAGCCACAGCACACTTGACTATTGATTGCTACAATTCATTAGATATCATAATGACTGAAAGGAGTACACACAAGAACACATAAATACACATTGATCAACGTTATCCTGATGCGATTAGACAGTTTAGACAATTCAATAATGGTACGACTATCGAGGAAGTCATGGTTACTGAGCAACTGTATTTAAGAGTTGAAGGTTTGATATTCATTTTGCATTCAGTATGATCTCTTCAAATACCAAAGTCCCCCAGCACACTCAATGTGTTTCGCTTCACTGCGCAGAATGATGTGCCCATGAGTTTATTTTAACTTTTCATCTGCCTGAAGGGTTGAAAATGTGTCTGTGTTGATCTTAAGTCTAAGATTAACAAATATATGTACAGTTAGAACTAGCTGGGAGCCAATCATAGTCAAGTGTGATGTGGAGACTTTGAGCCTCCGGGTCGAATACAATGAGAATGGACCGTTCAGTGAAGTTGGAGACGTCTTTTGTCCAGCAGTTAAACTTTAACAATGTTTGCATATTGATAGATTCTTAACTTTTGAGTGAGGGTGAAGGAGTAATGTGTTCCTTTACAATTTTAATGAAGAGTTGAACTGAGGAGTTTGAAGGGTAATTTTCCCCCCTGTGTAACTGTGTAGTTATTTACAGATTTACAGAACTACTTTTTTAATTCTAAAAGTATAATTGTATTTATTTCTATTTATTTATTTATTTTTGATACTTTTTATCATTATGATTTTTGTAGAAATGCTACAAGGCTTTTGTGAAAAAAAAGGTGCTACCAGTTAAAATGAAATAATCCATATATTGACACTGGATTTTAAATGTTGGACTAGCCAGTCATGAGACACCTTGTGGTGTCTCAAAATAAACATTGGTTCAAATGAAATGTTTGTTTATAGTATTAAGTATAAAGTGTAGGTCATATTGTTGTTTCCCTGCAAGTGAAGCAGGTCAGGTACAATTAATCAATCATTTTGATGGTTTTGTGTTTTTCATTTTCAAATGTGATGAAAACAAAATGACCAAGGCAGCATTTGATCAGATTGAGAGAATGTGTCCAAAACAAACTGAAAAGACTTTGTGGACTCTGGGATCAAGCTAAATTGCAGCGATTCCAGCACATATGATTGACATTACGTTGATGGATTAAGAGAGTTTTGGACCGTTTGAAAATGATGCATTTCATAATTGAACTTAAATATAATATAATAGAATAGATGTATCAAATGGAAATATCTCTATGATCACCTTTTGAAAATTGGAAACCGCATTTGTGACAAAAATAACTTCTGAAAGTGGAGTAGTTGCTGATCTTTCATCTGATAACTTGTTGACTGGTGACACATCAGCCGAGTATTCACTTCTGGTCTCATTGCAGCACGGAACACGCAGTCAGTAGAGCTGTATCAAAGGCAGTCAGAGACAGCAAAAACTGGTGCCAAGAGTGTGAATCCATTTTTTTCATAGGGCCAGCCAGCTGCATTCGGTATTTTTTTCTGCTGTTGACAGCAAAACATCTTGAGTATTCTGTTATATTCATATCATAAAATGAATGAATCTGCGTCAAAAAAAAAGGCTGTCAGCGTGCGATGCTGAGATTCGTGGACATGCTACAGCTCTTGGCTGCCTTGAGCTGTAGATTATTGCAGATGCAGCATATGTGTGTTTTATGTTGGCTGTAGGACCGCACAATCAATCGCAGTTCGATCAAAAGTCAGGCCTGTGTGCGATCAAAAGTCAGGCCTGTGAGCGATCTTAAGTATTCGCGATCCGTCGACAATTCCACTGTGACGGACACGAGAAGAAGGAGGTAAGACACGGATGTGAATAAATCTAACATGTTAGACACACTAATAAAATGCAGTAGAAGAAAACAGTTTCTCTGGGGCAACAAAAATGTGTCACACAGGCAGACCAGTCTGTTGTTTGTACTTGAATTTAGCATTTCTTTGAATTTAATAATCGAACTGTAAAGCAAGTCATTTCTGTCTTTGTTTGTTCGGTGGTAAATCGTTTGCATGTCTCAAGAACCGTCCACCTGATCTACTTTACACTCGGCAAGTGCATTGCTGGGGACGCAAAAATGTGCAGTGTCGAAGTTGGTGCAATTTGAACACGTTTAATAATATCGATACAATTTGAACAAACAAGTGGTCAGCGCTCTGTGCGGCATCGGGGACGTGACCTCAGCTTTGCTGCTGGATGCTGGGTATCGTAGTGACTTAACTTACAAACTCTTCCTCACTTCCCTGGAGTCAACGAGCGATGAGCGAAGCGCGCTGCAAGCAGCACTTCCCGAATTTGCCATGCGCTGAAGTTGCTCCTTTGCCTGGTGTCGCTGATATGATGAATCAGTGTCTATCAGTCCTCTGCATCATCCTCCCTCCCTGCCTGCCCTTGTGCTCTGTGTGCATGAGTGTGTTTGATCGGCGTCGCTCCCCCACCGTCCCTGCCAGAAATGCTGAAAGTGATGTTCTGTGTGCTCACTTGTCCTTCACTTGATCCATCTGAGTGTTTTTTTTATAAGAGACAAACATGGCATCATGGAAACCCCACTTGTCCCTGGCAAAATGCTGTAAATCCATAGTGACATGTCACCAGCCAAAGACTACACACACACAGCTGGCATAACAGACATTTGGCTAGCTCTCGTCTCTCATCTCGGCTTCTGACACTTCCACTGAGAGTCTCTGAGATTGACTTGGATTGATCCTGCCATATAAGGCTCCAGGTCCCGATGTGAATTTCTTATTTTATTTCTCATTATCTGACATGTCTTTTCCTCCTGCTGCTAGCCTTTCTGTTTAATCCGGAGGCAGATAGTGGGCGTTTTCTTCTTAGATTTATTCCAGGCTACACGATATTGAACAATGGCAAAAATGAAACAAAATCTAAAATCTCACTCAGTCACGTGAGATATTTTGAGAGTTTGAGAGTGTTTCGAGTGCAACATGTAAAGCAAATGAGAGGAGTCGTAAGAATGGACGAAGTCAGTCAGTGCATTGGTTAAGCCGAAATGCAGCCCGGCCTGCCGAAGTGGCTGCTGTTGATAAACAGCGAGGAAGAAAAAAATTGACACTCCGGCAAGAGCATGTGGTGGTAACATCCTACCCTCGGCTTGCAGTGGTCTTATCCCAACAGTTCACTTCCAGTAAGTCAAAACATGACCTCTGGCAGTTCCAGTAGCTTGGAACGCACTACAGATGGTGGAGCTTGAAGCTGCCGAGCTACTTTTATGTTTTTATTCCTTAGAACAGCTAGAGGCCAGCAGACAGAGCTATAGACACTGGGCCGACTGCATGTCCACATTTTACTTTTTTATTTAGAACCGACCATTACTTTCCTGTCCATCAGTTGTCCCCATGCGTTCCAACCTTTCCTTCATCTCCCTCACCCTCCTGCACACCAGCCTCCCAATTCCCCCATCAGCCCCTCAGTATATCACTGCCCTTTAGAGACAGCGCTCCAGCAGATTGTCTATCATGCCATCCATGCTGTAATAAGGCCTTTTTGTCTTATTATCCTGCCCGCCTTGTTTTTTGTACCCTTGCCAGGCCTTTTGGACTTTTACCTGTTCCTGCCCCTTCTAGAACCCTGCTCAACATCCTAGCCAACTTTAGTAAGCTTTACCTCACCTCTTCTGTCTGCAGGTTGGGCTTTTAAGTCCTCATCCTGCTGTACTCAGCCTTTACAGACTGTGTGTCCCATAAACTGAATTCCAAGCTGACCAGAAAGTCAAAGTCTTTCATTCAGACCCTCTCTCTTTTACATTTAGCTGTTTGTGTATTAGCTCAAGTACTGTACTTAATTACACGTTTGACGTACTAGGGTATACCTATTTTATGTAACTTCATACTTCATATCTCCACTGTCTGGCAGCAGAGATTACTAGTTATTTTCAGATTTTCCTACCCTCCCAGTCCGGTGAAAGTGTCTCCAAATGTGTGATTTTAATTGGTGATTTCTAATTAAAAATTTTCTGATAAACTGCAGGATACGACTACTTTAAGCTAATTAATATATTTGAATATTCCTTCCACCACTGCTCATGATAATTATTTGATGTAGCAGAACCAAGGCTACTCAAAAGATATAGCATTCTGTGATAAATACTTTTCTCTGTGACGGAGGAGTTGTTTGCATTTTCATCCTTTTAATTATCTTTTGCCAACAAATCACACAAGCAGCCTCCATCAGACCATTAACAGGTGAATAGATGTGTAATGACATCTCTTTGGAGCAGCAAAGCAGATTCATAATCTTTGAAGTTAATTGAAAAAAACCTAATCAGACAGAGGTGTTCTTTTTTTAAAACAAATAATGTACCATTGTTTCAGCGAATCAGTTTGAACTGCTGTTTCTCCAGTTTATTCCTGTCATTCCTGACATTGTTGTAGATGAGGCCAACCACGGCTGTTTAATCTGCAAACTTGACAGTTGTGTGGAACCATGTACGGGTCGGGCAGTCGTAGGTAAAGGGCGAGTTGAGGAGAGGACTCGGCACACAGCCCTGTGGGACGCCGGTGTTAAGTGCGAGATAGTCCACACAGGGCGAGTGGATGGGTCAAGCAAACACAGGACCTTTGCCCAGGAGGCTGCAGATGGTGGCCTGTGCAAAATTAAAAATAAATGTTGACATTTTGACGAGGTGAGAATGTGTTGAAATGGACACATTCTCTGGCGATACCCAGGGATCAAAACAGAGACCTTTATATGTTCAGTCTAACGTTTACCCAACTGAGCAATCTCTGTGCCAAACCCAACTGTTTTGGGTCAGTTGTGAATCAAACTGTATTTCTTCTGTAAGTATTTTCACTGTCTTTCCTCTCAAGGTGTCAAGATTGCTGTACTGGTCATAATACACGATGGGGTATCTTGAAGTTGCTGTGGAGTGATCGGCAACGGGTGGCCACACATTACAAGACATTTCACCAGGAGGTAACCCCGACAAGTCTGTCTGGTCTCCAAATGAGGTTTTGCCAACAAAACACTCTCAAGAAGGTATAAGGGAAAAGACACAAGACCACTCAGAATTTTTGATTATATTGTTTATTAGCCACTTGACCAAGGCTTGTGGAAGTTGTTTTGGTAAAGTGTGCTTTTCAGCAAATCTTTAACCTGTTAGATGCCTCTCATGCATCTGCGACCCATCTCTCAGATAGTGTCTCGAAAATGGGAGTGGGCACTTTGTCGGCCATCTCCAAAAACTGCCAGCTAGAGCAAAATCAGGGGTAAAATCCTCACTTGCATCAGAGTTCGTTAAGTATTTACATTATAAGACCTTGGACTTTGATACAAATCAGGTGCCATATACAGCAGTTTCTGAATTTTATCAAACACAGAGAGAGAGAGCTTTCCCTACAGAATTTACAACAAAAGATAAAGTAGTAAGTCCTTTTTGACATTTAAAAATTTTCTGAAGATACTGAAGTGTACTATGATTGATAGTAATTCCTAAAATTTGAATATTGCAAAAAGGAGGTTGTTTGAGAGCGAGTTATTCAGCGACAGCTCTTGTGTCTGCATGACCGTGAATGGACCTATTCTTCTCCAGAACGCCTTTTCTTCACTCTCAATGCAGTAAGTGGTTTTGATCCCATGTTGAGATGTGATTTTCTGCAGCAGGTCAGGAAACGGACTATTTATGAGCAAGCTACCACATTCTGTCACTTTATCTGGAGCTTACAAATGTGGGGGATTTATGGTGCTAATAAGCGTCATCTTACCCTCGGCGTGTAATTGCTAATGTATCATCAAGCCTGCGTTATTTTGCAATTCTAAGCCACCCTCCCACTCCCCCCGTTATACTCTTCTGGGAAGTTCTTCTTCACCATCACTTTTAGATAATGAATGCCTTTTCTCAATAAACTGATTGATAGAAAGAAACTTATGATGGGCATTTCCTCCTCCAGCCTCTGTGGATTTCTTATGTCCGGGATATGCAGTCATTGTACACGGCTTCATTTCCATTCTGTTCAGTTTTGATGGATTGTTTTCTCATCCAAAAAGCAGCCAGAATGACAGTTTGTGACAGGAGTGACCCTATATCAGCTCCATCTGTTAATCATGCATTGATGGCTGTCAGTGTGTTGATGGAGGAAAATACCTCTGCTGGGAAGATTACAGATGAGCCTCCTCCCCCACCGTATGGTTGGTGGCACTCACAGGTACAGTTATACTGTGTTTGCTGATCGTGCATTGTTTGCTAATAGTGTGTGCGAAATCAAAATGAAATCCTGTAATTGGCTCTGAATAAATTAGCTCTCCGTCCATGTAAATGGATAAACAATGCCATGAAACGGCCACCGCTGGGTACTGAGAATCAATAGGTGGTGCTTTGATGAGAGCAATAAATGTCTTTGGGTGGTTTACTTTTTCCCTCAAACGAGGCTCACTAGACAGCAGACTTCCACAGCATATCTATATCTGTGGAATTAGTGTTGCAAAAGCATGTATGTTTTAATTATGGCTGGACTTTTATTGTTTTTTTGTCTTGAAAGGGACTTGAAGATATTGTAGTGCAGTGGTTTGACTATGAGGTTTAACACTTTTATTTTGAAGTACTGTTCCCCTTTGCACAATGAGTAGAAGGTGTTATAGCAGTCCCTTGATAGTCTTCCAGCGGGAGTTACTGAACATTACATAAGTATAAGAGTGAACTTAAAGGAGACATACCATGGTCATTTCCAGGTTCATACTGGTATTTAGGGTTTCTACTAGGACATGTTTACATGATTTCATGTAAAAAAAACATTTTTCCAATAGGGCCTGCCTGAATTTACCTGTATTTCCCCTCTGTCTGAAATGCTCTGTTTTAGCGCCTGTCTCTTTAAGGCCCCTTCCCAAAGAAAAGCTCAGTCTGCTCTGGATGGTTTGAGCCTGTATGTGACATCGGGAGGGGAGTCAAATCTGACTGGCTTGTTGAATCACATGTTTTCTGATCTGCCTGAAAATAAACCTGACATGGTTGTCTTTGTTTGTTGACACCCAAATGTATGTGCACGAGCACTGAGAAAGTCAGTATTTCATGATATGACACCTTGTGAAAGTTCAACACTTTCTATTTCTATGCATTTCTCACATTTTTATTTAGCAGACAAAGTGTGTATCCAGAGCAACTCCAGGAAGCAGCAGCACAGGACTCCATTCCCCAGGGGGACATAACATTCTTGACAGTTTTATAATTAAAAGTAGCAAGATGACTGAATGATTTGTTAACTTTACAATGAACGAACCAGATCACCGAACGCATAGAGCTGGAGCTGAGTACTTCTCCAGATTTATGTCTGAACTCAAGATGTAATGGGTCATTCATTTATTATTATTGCTCATTTCCTTCTGTTCTCATTCCTCTGCATTCCAGCGGAAAACAAGGGACTTTGGGCTTTATGGCAAAATTTAACATGGGGTTTTGTGGGCCATTGGCACATGTGTGACACGGTGACAATGTTCCGTTCACACGGCCTACATCCCATTGTTCCGTGGGGGAACAGATGAGCTCTTGAGGGGCAAAAGTGTGGTGAAGTGGCAAATCCTGTAGAGCAGTGGTCCCCAACCCCCGGGCCGCACAGAAAGAATAAATAACTGTTTTTCATTTGATTGATTATCAGAGTCGGAAATATATTTTATTTTGAAAAACGACCGGATTCTCTCCCAATTACATGCGCCTGTGGCGATTACATGCGCCTGGGGCGATTTATGCCTTTCAAGTTCAAAACATGGAAATGGATCGGCCAAATGGGCGGAATGGGCCGGTCAGGTCCAAAACATGGAAATGGGTGGGGCATGTCCCAAATGGGGCGATTTATGCCTTTCTGGTCCAAAACCTTGGAAAACATGGAAACGGATCAGGTATCACCATATGATGCCACAAACATGTCGGATGCCTTTTGGAACGCTTTTCCCATGACATTTATTTTAAATCAAACGTAGGGGACAACAGAGGACACTCTTTAAGAATCAGTTGAATTTACATCAATACGATGTTCCTGAAGAAAAAACAAATTCCCAAAGGGCTACAGACTTCTCCTTTGGCATGCTGACTCGAGTCATCAGAGGGAGTGTGTGATGCAAAATTCAGGCAGTTTCAACCTTCTTTACCCGACTTCCGGTCCATTTTTACAATTGCACCAATTTCAGCCCCTGATCCCTTTTTGAATGTCCCTTTTTGGAAAATGAGGGTTTTTGGATTTTCGAAAAAGCTCAGTTTTCACTCTTTAGGGTGGCGAGAGATTTTTCCGGTCCTATAAAAACAAGAATAAATGACATTTTTGATATATAATTGACAATTCTTGGACAAAATTGAACACTCTACTAGGATTGATTGATTGGTTTTATACCAGGGGTCTCTAACTGGCAGACCGCGGTCCGGATCCGGACCCAGGACCTAAAATCGACATTTCGGAATCATATATTAGGCCAGCGGTTCCCAAACTTTTTAGGCCGCGCACCCCCTTCTACATCCCGACCGGGTTCGCGCACCCCCCCCCCCCCCCCTTAATAAAAAAAAAAAGCAACAGAGCCTAAAAATAAAATCGGACCAATGAGAGAACAGTTTGCCCGCGCGTGGCGTTTGTTTACAATATTTAGTACGCTGTTAAATGTTGCAGTATGAACACAAACCGAACAAAGGGGCAATTGCAACATTGTATGATATTAATCCCTGAATCAGAACAAAGCAAACGAACTGAAGGTGTGAAAACGCCCTGAAACACTGCAACAAAGTTTCAATAACTTTCAGTGACACAAGGCGTCACTTTTAAAGAGCAATACGGATGCGAGGACACACGCACAGGCTCAGAGGCAGATTATCACATTTAATTTACAATTAATGACCGACTAATGCAGCCAGGATGTCTTCGGATAAAGCATCGATGCGGCGCGACACAGTGTTGTTGGACACCGGGATCATGTCCAACTTTTTTGCTTCTTTCTCCCCAATCATACATTCCACCATCTCTCTGGCAGCTGGCAAGCTCACGTCTTCGGCGATTGTGTGCGGTAGCCCCTTTCTCGCTATTCTGTAACCAGATATGAAGCCCGTAGTGCGTCATTTATAGACCCAACACATGAATGAGACTGCAGTTGTTTTTGGCTGTTTTGTAACTCCTCCAATTTCGATTTAAAATATGTAAGGGGCTTTTGACTTGCACTGGCATGCTTGGTGTTCAGGTGGCGACGTAAATAAGAGCTTCAGACTGTCAGCCAGAACCTCACTGCACACCACGCACTGTGGCTTTGGGGAATCTGCGTTGCCAATCCAAGTGAAGCCCAGACACAGATACTTTTCATCATATTTCCTCTTTTTTTTCCCAGTCTGATGCTCTCTCTCGTTTCCTCTTTTTTCACCTTGACTCCGCGATGGGCCGATGTGCTCCCGATTTGTCTGTGCTATCCCTTCCTCCTTTTCGGTCTCCTCCGTCTCATCTTCCTCTGACTCTGGCTCGATTTCTTCTCCCGATCTCTCCCCAACGCACCTCTCCGTTCCCCTCGCCTCCGATTCCTCTCTCTCTCTCTCTCTCTGTCCCTCTCCTCTTTTACGACTGATAGCTTCAGATGTCCCACCTGACAGTTTTTAAATTAAAATTACATTTTTTTTTTATATTTAATATTATTACACCATCAGACCACCATTACACTTTTCCTCTCGCGCACCCCCTAGAGGCAGCTCGCGCACCCCCAGGGGTGCGCGCACCCCACTTTGGGAATCCCTGTATTAGGCAGTGCTCACTGATTTCTCTTTTTAGATGACAAAAATATAATGTGGCTTTTTGATTGACATCACTTCACACCTGAATGAACTGAATTTAAAGCTGCAGGACAACTCAGTGAAATAAATTTTTCTAAAATGAATTACTTTATTTTAAGATGCACATGCTTCAAAAGCTTTCTATTATGTCAGTTATTCTTTAATCCAGCCATTATTTTACTTGAAATGAGAAGAACATTTATTCATGTATTATTTATATTCCATCCAGTTCAATTTGAAAACTGAGAATGTGTTAAAATATAATTGGGTTTTTGTTCGTTTTTATTGTTTCATATTCCATAGAAGTAGTGTACTTCCCTGTATATTGTATTTGCATCAGTGGGATTAAATTCCTTTTAATTGTAAACCAGTTTTGGTAGAGTTATTATCGCAGCGTGTCCACTGTAAACAGCAGCTGGACATGCGCTCCGGCCTCCTCCCCCTGGGGTGAAATCTAGCCCCGACACTACACAGAGATGTTGTTACTACTACTAGGCTTCTTGAATATATATATATATATTAGGGGTGTAACGATACGCGTATTCGTATTGAACTGTTCGGTACGAGGCTCACGGTTCGGTACGCATGACGAACCGAATTCGTTTGAATAAAAAAATATATATATATATTTATTTTATTTATTTTTTTTTACTTTATTTAACCAGGTTGTCCCATTGAGATAAAAAAAATCTCTTTTGCAAGATGTAAGTAAGATGTAAGTAACCATACCACATAACATTAAGGAGCAGTTTTAGTTTTTTATGAATGAATGAATGAATGAATTTTATTTATATAGCGCTTTTCACAGACAGTACTATCACAAAGTGCTTAACAGAGCAGACATTTAAAAGCATAAAAAACACAATGTGACCCTAGGGTCAATAAATTATCTACACAGAGTGAATAAAAAATGTTAAAGAATAAAATTAAAATAAAAATAAAATAAAAATGTAAAACATATTTTAAGAGCAGGTCTAGGACATGGGTTTACTTTTACACAAACGCCAGCCTAAACAGGTGGGTTTTTAGCTGGCTTTTAAAAGTATCCACAGTATCTGCGAGGCGCAGAGTTGCAGGCAGAGCATTCCAGAGCCTCGGGGTCACTGCCTCAAAGGCTCGGTCACCACGGGTCTTAAATCGTGTGCGTGGGACTGACAGAAGACTTAGAGCATTTGACCTGAGAGTGCGGGCGGGTGAATAGGGGCGAAGTAGATCAGCTACATAAGTCGGAGCCTGACCGTGAAGTGCTCTGTAAGTGATGGTGAGAATTTTGAAGTGTATCCGAGATGCTACAGGAAGCCAGTGGAGAGATCGGAGTACGGGGGTGATGTGAGACCGTCGATTTGTCCTGGTGAGTAATCTGGCGGCAGCATTTTGGATGACCTGCAGACGGTTAAGAGCAGATACACTGAGTGATGTGAAAAGTGAGTTGCAGTAGTCAATGCGTGAAGAGATGAATGTGTGTATGATCATTTCTAATTCAGGTGTTGATACTACAGATCTCAGTTTACTGATATTTCTTAGATGGAAGAAACATGACCTGGACAGCTGCTGAACATGTTGGTCAAATGACATGGAGCGATCAAAGAAAATCCCAAGATTGGGCAGGTTGCAATGGGAAGCAGAGGAGAGAGGACTAATAATCTGCCTGATTATGGGGACAAACTCCTCTGGAGCAATAACTAGGACCTCCGTCTTAGAGTCATTGAGTTGCAAGCAGTTTTCTGCCATCCAGTCTCTGATGGCATTGACACAGTCCAGGAGCCGAGTTAATGTGAATGTCTCGCTGGGTTTAAATGACAGATGAAGTTGGATGTCGTCTGCATATAAGTGATAGGACACATTATAGCTTTTTATGATCGGTCCCAAAGGTAACAGATAAAGGGAAAATAACAAAGGCCCCAGAACCGAGCCCTGCGGTACACCACAAGAAAGTGGAGAGGTAACAGACACAAAATCACCCACAGAGACATTGAAACTTCTGTCACTGAGGTAAGATGTAAACCAGTCTAACGCTATGCCAGATATGCCCACCCAAGCACGAAGCCTCTTAATCAGGATGTCATGGTCTACAGTGTCAAATGCAGAACTGAGATCCAGAAGAACTAACACAGAGCAGTCACCTGCATCAGCACACATGAGAATGTCATTTGAAACCCTCAGGAGAGCGGTTTCAGTAGAGTGTTGCTTACGAAACCCAGACTGGAACTTGTCGTACATATTGTGCCTCTCCAGTGCAGCAGTAAGTTGTTTGGCCACCACTTTCTCTAAAATTTTGGACAGGAAAGGCAGTTTTGATATGGGCCTGTAGTTCATGGGCAAAGCTGGATCTAAGTTAGGTTTCTTTAATATGGGCTGGATAGTGGCATGTTTGAAATAGGAAGGGACAATTCCTGTAGACCAGCGGTTCCCAAACGTTTTAGGCCGCGCACCCCCTTCTACATCCCGACCGGGTTCGCGCACCCCCCCTCCCCCCCCCATTAATAATAAAAAATAAAAAAAGACGCAACAGAGCCTTTTAAGCCTTCATAGCCGCATAAGAATCGGACCAATGAGAGAACAGTTTGCTCGCGCGTGGCATTTGTTTACAAGATTTAGTCCGCTGTTAAATGTTGCAGTGTGAACAGAAACCGAACAAAGGAGCAAGTGCAACATTGTATCATATTAATCCCTGAATCGGAACAAAGCAAACGAACTGAAGGTGTGAAAACGCCCTGAAACACTGCAACAAAGTTTCAATAACTTTCAGTGACACAAGGCGTCACTTTTAAAGAGCAATACGGATGGCGAGCACACACACACAGGCTCAGAGGCAGATTATCACATTTAATTTACAATTAATGAGCGACTAATGCAGCCAGGATGTCTTCGGACAAAGCATCGATGCGGCGCGACACAGTGTTGTTGGACACCGGGATCATGTCCAACGTTTTTGCTTCTTTCTCCCCAATCATACATTCCACCATCTCTCTGGCAGCTGGCAAACTCACGTCTTCAGTGATTGTGTGCGGTAGCCCCTTTCTCGCTATTCTGTAACCAGATATGAAGCCCGTAGTGCGTCATTTATAGACCCAACACATGAATGAGACTGCAGTTGTTTTGGCTGTTTTGTAACTCCTCCAATTTCGATATAAAGAATGTAAGGGGCTTTTGACTTGCACTGGCATGCTTGGTGTTCAGGTGGCGACGTAAATAAGAGCTTCAGACTGTTAGCCAGAACCTCGCTGCACACCACGCACTGTGGCTTTGGGGAATCTGCGTTGCCAATCCAAGTGAAGCCCAGACACACATACTTTTCATCAGATTTCCTCTTTTTTTCCCAGTCTGATGCTCACTCTCGTTTCCTCTTTTTCACCTTGACTCCGCGATGGGCCGATGTGCTCCCGATTTGTCTGTGCAATCCCTTCCTCCTTCCTCCGTCTCATCTTCCTCTGACTCGATTTCTTCTCCCGGTCTCTCCCCACGCACCTCTCCGTTCCCCTCGCCTCCGATTCCTCTCTCTCTCTCTGTCCCTCTCCTCTTTTATGACTGATAGCTTCAGATGTCCCACCTGACAGTTTTTAAATTAAAATTACATTTTTTTTAAATATTTAATATTATTACACCATCAGACCGCCATTACACTTTTCCTCTCGCGCACCCCCTAGAGGCAGCTCGCGCACCCCCAGGGGTGCGCGCACCCCACTTTGGGAATCCCTGCTGTAGACAATGAGGAATTGACAATAGATGTTACTGCAGGGCCAATAGTTAGCAGAACTTTCTTAAATAGAGAGGATGGAATTATATCCAGAGGGCAAGTTGATGGCTTTGTTTTGGTAATTAAGTCCATCAGGTCTTGAAGGCTGATAGGCTGGAAAGAGCCCATAACAGCAGGAGGTTGCGAGGAGCTACAAGTAGCCGAACAGATCCCAGGCCGAATGCCAGACCTAATACCTGTTACCTTATCATTAAAATAGATCAGGAATTTGTTGCAATCGTCAACAGAATAGCATGGTAAAGTGGAGACAGGTGGTGAAACAAATCCTCTAATTGTCTAATCTACTTTTTATCCTTACCTCCCATTCAACTTAGCTCCGCGTGTCCCGGTGATGCCTAAGGCCGGTTTGTCTCGTGAAATTTCTCCCATCAATTTTTATATTTCCTTCCTTCCTTCCTGCCTGTCCTTTATCAATCCCTTTCATGTTTCTCTATCTTTCCTGAGCTCCATTTGCTTTATATTTCAGTTTTTTGCTCTGGGAGACGGATGGCCGGCTCGTCACGGCCGGACAACTAATTTCCTTCGATGTTTACCAGTCGCAGACCGACACACACACACACACACACACGCATGGAGCAACACACTCGCTCACTTGAGCACACACTCATTCACAGCTAATAACAGAACCTGTCAGACGCAATTCCACTGACCCCTCGCTACCTGCCCCCACCGCCAACACACACACACACAAATGGAAGTCGATGGGAATAGCCAAGCCCCACGGGCCTCTCATCCCTCTAATAACAGCACCACAGACTTTATTAGCTGTCACCGTGTCATTGACACAAAGACAATAAAGCGCTGAGGTTTCTTTCTAAAAGGAGAATTCCATGTTGATGCTGGGGTTTGATTACCCCCCCCAATGCCCCCGCAGAGAGTACCGGCAGCAGTATATTAAAAAAAGGTGTGATGCTACACACAAGCAAGAGGCAGGGAACATGTGGACAGATGTCACATGGCATACAGACACACATACCGGCAACTCAGAGCGTCCAATCAACCTAACCTATTGTCTTTGCAATGTGAGAGTAAGCATGCGTGGACAAGCGCTTTACTCCCCTGATACTAATTCCAATAAACCACCTCTGAAATCAATGTTCAGTGAAGCCTTTCTCTTCTGGTCAATTACATCCATCTGCGTCTCTTCACCCCATCACTTCTCACGTGTTTGGCACTGATCCGCTACACAACTTGGTGTATTTTTATTTTTTTTACAGCAGTCCCGAGAATGTTATTGTTGATAAGTTGCAACACCACTCCGCTTTATTTTTTTTAAGCTCTCCAGCTTCGTTAAACATGCATTTAAATGTACGTCGAACGTGCAACGTTTTCAAAAATGACTTCTTGACAAAAATGACAAACCAGGAAATGATTTAACACGGATCTGTCATGTCTGGGTACGGTTGATTGGAGTGAATCTTGTCTGGTGTAGTTAACGGTGGGTGCCGAGAAAATGACGCCTCAATGCACAGGCTTGCTGGAGCCTCAAGAGACATGAGCATAACATTTGTTTTTAAATACTTATATTGTAAATAAAAAAGTATGTTTGCACCACAGGAAGTCATGGAGGTTTCCTGTGCATAGATGTGACGATCAGAATACTCCTGCCAGAGCAGTTTTGGGTATTTCAATTTTATGGGAGGTGCCCTGACATCACCCACGTAATATTAGGTTCTCTGCCCCATGAGTGGAGGCAGTGTGTTGATACATCATCTTACTTTCGTTTTTTTAAAGAAGGAAATGGGGGTCATCGTTACGTAGAAAATGACTGCCCCCCTTTCCCAAGCCATCCATTTCTTGCCTCTGTTAAGGCGTGTATGTCATCACCTGTGGAGGCTTGATAAAGCCCGGAGGAAGTCTGATGGTCAGAGACACTATCTTCCTGGAGACCTTAAGGGATGATTACACCCACTCACTGTGTGATAAGAGACGTGTGTGCTTGAGAGAAATCTGATGGCAGGCTGATGGGGAAGACGGACACATAATGCCATATTTTGTGTCTCCTAAATGATCATTGTTTGAGACACACAGCCCTACGGACACTTAACAAAGGGCGAGCGAGTGCAGCCATTTATTTCATTTGCCCGTCACCGTGCCTGCACACATGTACACTCGTTCTGCCTGTGTCTCAACACACACACACTCAGGCTGTCCTGAGGAGATCCATAAGTTGATAATGCATGTGTTTGTGAGAGAGTGTTTGTGGAGAGGGGACAGGTCATTGAAATAAATCCTCTATCTTCTCTCTTTCCTGAAGCTACAGCCGTGAGCCCCTCAATTGGGATGTGGGAGAGGAATGAAATAGAACAGGCTCCAGCAGCTATGGGTCTCTAAACATGGACACCAAGAGCAATACTTGTACCACGATGAAGGTTCTGATAGTTCTAATCTGCCTGCCACAATCTGCACTATCTGCCAATATTCAATATCTTGAAAATTGTGCGACAAACTAATAACACATCCATTTTTATGGACTATAATCATGATACCATAACATTCTCTGCATGATATTTTTTGAGTTTAAGTTGTTTCTGATTGAAATGTGTAGAAATATGTGGAAGCTGTGGTCCTGTATAAAGAGTAGGGTTTCCATTTTCTCACCAGGTAAGGAGTACTAGAGCGTTCAAGAAAAAGCACATGAAGCCTTTTGTTCAGAGTAGACACACACACACACACACACACTCTTTCACCTGCACTCAATGGGTGACAATTAAAAAATTGAGCGAAGCTCTTTCTACCCCAGAGAGTCTTCTGTGTCTTCTTGTGTCTTCTGTGGAACATCAATCCACACACAGCAGACCGCAGGGAGGACGTGTGGGCATGCGTGAGAGAGGATGTGTTGGGGGGGGGGGGGGGATTCGGAGGGGTAGGGTCACAAGCTGATCGACCAGATCCATCAGGTGGAAATCATCAGTATCTTCGTCGTAAAGCGATTCACCTCCTCCTCCTCAACTCCTCACTCTCATCTCATCCATTCTCCCTCTAATCCTCCCTTCTCTTTTTCTCCCGTCGTATCTCGTCTCCCCCATTACCGCGCCTCTCTCCCTGCTCTTTTGCACCACCACTTTCATGCTGGTTCACTGTGCTCATCCGTCACTTCTTTCTTCCCATCTGTCACTTTCACAGAGCGGGTCTCTTTCTTCCCCGTTCATAACTTTCTGCCATTCCCTTCTCTTTATTGCTTTTCATGCTAAAATCGGCCCACTTTTCAAGCCATCCATCCATGCACCCTCCCCCAACACTTCCCATTCACATCTCTTTTTAGCGCTCACTTTGACCCTTGCATTCGTTCTCAAATTCTCTCGTCTCTCAGGCTTCTCCTGCCATCGCTTTTCTTTCTGTGACTTCCACAGAGTCCTTTCTTCTCTCTTTTTTCCAGCGAAAATGCAACTTTGAACACAACATAAAATGTACCATGGAGGTGCTAATCATCTCTCTGTCCAGTGTTTCCTCTGTTTCCAGATGGACAAGCAAAACTGCCAATACTTTGAAAATCATCCCTCTGGAGATGCATTTTTTTATTTGAGCAGCAAACTGAATACAACCAGTCTCAATTTCACATTAAAATGGGAAAGCATGTTCCAAACAAACAGGCACCAAGCAGCTCAGATAGAAGCCTACCTGGCAATGACTGCTACATTTGTTGGCTTAATCGAGTTTGATTGAATGAAGTCCAAATTCTGATAATTCCTTAAAATTGGTCACGTTTCATCATATCACCATTTTCAAAAGCTCCAACATGCTCATAGTTACTGTTGTGCGTTTTCACGTTAATATGCAAATAAAATCTCCATTTCAGTCAGGAAAGGGAGAAGACATTTTAATGTGCATATCCCACAAGTCCTGAAATGCCAAAACAAGTTCCATGCAAACCTGAAACAGGAGAAATAATTACAACTGGTTGCCACGATGTAAACAAAAAGGAATCGTTACATAACGCTATCACATTTGCATTTCTAGTATGAGTAGAATTGAGGGTAGGAGTAAAAGTAGAACTTGAAATTATAATTCAGAGTGGGGACAAGTGCTGTCGGCACCAGAGCCTCATATGACCCCGACCTAGTCATTAAGATGTTTTTCTATGCTGTAACAACACCATCACACGACTTCCACCTTAGTTCTGACAGAAGTGAGTCATTATTCACACCATCACAAGGTTGCAAGAAGCTTTTACATATGTGCATTTCCTGTCACGAAATGATCTTCAGGCACTGATACGGGATGCATATTAATGCCAGATGGAAAGGGTTGGGGGGGGGGGGCATTTACTTTATTCGGAACATTCATCTGAGATGAAGTCACTTTGATGTGTGAACAGCAGGCCTCTCGCTTGTTCAAGTAGCACCACCTAGCAGCTGTTCTGCCCTGTTTATGTCAAGCACCACCTCTCAATATTCCCAAGCAGTCGTCATGATAATTTATCTCATCAGGCAGAGTAACACTTAATAAGATTGCTTCCATCACAATACTCAGAGGGGGGGGAAAGGTATTCCCTGGCTCATCCTGTTGCAGGTAAAAACAAAAGAAGGTATTTCTTAGGTTGAAATGTGATACAGCTTGTGGAACCTTGGTTGGACATTAAGATACTTTGCATTTAAAAATAGGAATATTTTGCGGCCGAGTTCCTCTTTCCTGACCTCCAGTGGCGGCGTGCGGTCTGTCATGGTTAATTCATACCCACTTCAATAATTAACCGCGGCTAAGGAACAGTCAGCTGTGTCAATGTTCGGCTCCCACCATTTGGAATAACTTTCCTGCCAATGTGGGGACACTATCTTCATATTTGAATTCAAGCTCAAGGCCAAATTATGCCCCAACTGCCATGATACCTATCACAAAGTTGTATTAAAGGATTCGAGTTTAACTCCCACTATAAGCACACAAATATCACATGTATTGATCTTGTTCTCATCGCAGTGGCCTCTCAATTACAACTACCAGACACCATCTCGTAATCAATGCCTAGTGCAGCAGCACAATAGTGGGAAATACTAATCCCTCTAATTCCAATAAGTAGCATTGATTAAGTCAGAGTGTGCTGGTGGGGGCTTTGGCATTGGAGACAATGTCCTGCCAATGCTCTGGGCCCGCAAGGGCTGTTCTGTTTGTCGTGATCCTCCACATTACACATCCAGTTCAATGGACGTTTAATGCTCCGCGTGTGTTTGTGGGAAGAGATCAGAGTTTTAGAAAACGAAAAAAACGGAAACATACAGTGCGTGTCAATGTGTGTGTGCAAATACACACACACAAGCACACACACACTACACGGCTGTGAATCAGAGCTATTAGTTCAGATAGAAGCCTGGTAAATGTGCAGTCAACAAACAGTTCTGTGATTCAAGGCTTAGTGATAACAGAGACCGGCTTGAGGGCAATATATGTTTGTCCCTGAACTACATTTATGGAATTTGTTGTTAAAGAACTGCCATGTTGAGGAATTACGGTCATTTTTATTCCTTCATTTTTGCATGAAACAAGCTTAAACCAGTTTCACCAGTGCAGGCCTAGCCGGACTGAATAAGCCCAGTTGAATGCACGTGAAGGACTCAGTCTTCGCCATGGATGTATGAAGAGAATTAGATACAGTGTTGGAGGAAGGGCCCTATTCATTCCTATAAAAAGTGTCCTAGTGACAAATGACCCCAAAATAGTTTGACTTCCGAGTGTAAAATGACCCAGATCTCCAGCGCTGCGTTCGCATCAACGGGCTCATAGAGCAAGCGCAATAGCGTTACCTTCAAGCCCGCCTTCCATTTGTAATACCACCGTTTGGCCACTATGGCATTTGCCTCAAAGCCCAGCGCTCTTCCTGGGGGATCGGTCTGTGCCCTCCAATCGGCCTTTCACCATGCCCCGGGGTGATATGGAACTTGGTGGCCACAGACCTGATTTCATGCTACAGAGCTACATGCCCCAAACAAAGGTTAGCACCCTCATCAGCTGACAACAGCATTGCTCTTGTTTTGTAATGAAAAGCTAGTTAATCCTACATAAATATATGATCATAAAAAATGTAATCTCATCAACTCAGATGAGCTCCTTAGCGTAATTGTTTTTAGGATTAGGACTATGACTGGACAATGACTGTTTGGGGGAGGGTTTTGGTGAACGGACATTTATGGGAACAGCCGGGTTGCACGGTATATATTGCACAGAAACATGCTGGAATAATAAGCTAAAAACATAACGTCAGATACCGTTTCTCTGATCCAGCTGATCTGTCAATTTAAAGCTGCGTCTCTATCGCCTCACTTCCCCTCCTCCATGTCACTCCTCCATCCTGTGAGCTAGCCATAATTTTATATCATTGCCAGCTCACTCCAATGCAGGCTTGTTAGAGTACCAGACGCAGCCACTCCATCACTGTCAGTCATCTTATCTGTAGTATCTACTGTATGGCTTGCATGGCTTGTATGGCTGCTCAATGAAGTCAAACTGGTACATCTGGGAGAAAAGAAAAGAAGAGAAAATCCACAGTTTCAATGAAATATGATGATATAATGTTGTTGGGAACGTAGACGGGCGTGTTTGGGTTATCAGCATTTAAACAGCATTTAAACTGAATTCTTGACAACAGAATTATTAATGTAAGTAACAATTATTAATGATTATTAATAACAACGGGGCACCACTCTGTAAACAGGGACCAATAACCAAACTATAAACTAAGTCTCATAATTAGTGGCCACTCGTAATGTCAATAGTCTGGTACGACTACACATTCAGAGTGACAGTGAAGGGTTAAGTTCGTACACGGGCTACTACATACAGATCTTATTACACACATATGCACAAGTAATCACAAACGACTGCTCTTTAAAATATAACAGAGTTTATTAAATCAGAATAATAAGTGATCAGATCAATTAATATCACAACCAACAAACGCTATCATACAATTTTATGTGCCTAATATCTAAACAAATGAATAAAATGGGTGAGGATGTATGTATACAAGTATGTGTGTGTGGGTCTGTGTGTGTGAAAAGGAAGGGGGGTCTTGAAACTACAGTCAAACTACAAAGATGGCGGCGTCGAGTGACGCAGACAAACTGGCGGAGGGGGAGGCTGTGTGTAGTCACGTGTGTAACAGGGAAGGGGCCTTAAAGAACTACAGCTAAAACCTACCACCAGATGGCGGCGTCGAGTGACTTAGACAAAATGGCGGAGGGCGGGGTCAGCTGTATGTAATCACGTGTGTGTGAGCACATGTGTTGGAACAATAGGTGAGAGTTTCACTCACAATCAGCCGAAGCTTTATATGTATGTAAGTTACGGAAAAGAAGAGAAATAAAAGGGCAGAGAGAGGAATCAGAGTTTCTGTGTGCGGTGTTGCGTTGTAGTGAGAGTGAGGGTCGCAGATCGTATCTCACATAAGCTGCCATTGTCGCTTCGCGAACTGACGACACTTATGCCCGATAGCCGCGCTTTGTGGAAGGTGATTCAGGACTTGAGTGTCACTTAGTAAAATAGCACAAAACCTTTAGCACAGTCACGTCAACGCATGTTCCTACGCATGGCAAAAAAACTGTTTGGTTATTACAGTGAGTGATGCTGTTTGTGGTCAGAGGAATCTTTTAAACACAGCGGGCAGCAAAACACTGCCTCAGCCATGGTGTTAAGTTACTGTAAGCTAATGTTCGTGTTAGCAGGCTGCTACGATGTAACATGAGCTAATGTGCACGCAAACTGAGCCTTTTCATCGGACACATTCGTCAAATTACATAAATGACTCCCTCTAAACGAGGCGTCCCATCAAACAAACAGTTGAGTGGAACTTGAATGGGACTCATTTTCAAGATGACTGCGAAGTAATCACTTTGTTTGTTTTTTTCTCCTCTCAGTCGTCATCCCCGTTCAGACATGGCGGCATCCATTTCACTGCCAGTCTCGTTTGGTTGTGAGCTGGCGTTAAATCCTCTCATTCTGCATACAGATGAATGTATTATTTGGTGAGGATTAGTGTTAAATGGCTCTTTTCGCCCGCTCTCTGTAGACTTAATAGAATGAGAAAATTAAACGCCAACCACCATTCTAAACAATACTTAACCAGAATGGATGACACTGGTCTCCTTCTGCATGTGCGCCCATCTGTTTGTGTGTGAATAGAGTTGTGTTTTGGCAGTGCCTGTGTATTCCCCTGTGTGTGTGCAGTCATGTTCTTCTGTGGATTTCTGCATCACACTCAATCGAACAGTTGGTCATAATCCGCCCTGCTGTTGTTACGTGTTTCTTTTATTTGTTTTATTTCTCTCGTGTCAAATCGCTTCACTTCTTGCCTTTCTATGTTTTCCCAGTCGGTTTTGATCGTCTCACCTGTCCTTCATCAATCCTGCAGTCACCTCCCCTTTTGAAATGGCAAAACGTTGCTCTTTCCCACTGCAGTTCTTTTTATATCCATGTAACCATATTTGCTCACCAATACCTCTATATGCCCTCCATAGTGTATAAAACATGGCACATATGCACAGCATGTATCCTGTGCGTTCCTTTTTAACAGCTGCCCCACCGTGCAGCTGTTCATGTCCATGAAGCAGCTCAGCAGCTGGCCTTCTGGGAAAGGATGACTCGAACTCTAACATTTAGAAGGATAAATATAGCATCAGCAGTTAATGTCCCTCCCTCCCTCCCTTCCCATACATCTCACCGTAGTGTTTCATACATGGCATGCAGTCATCCATCCTCACAAGGGTAGTGAGTGAAGGTTCCAGCTGACGATCATCCCATCTCACAGTCACTCTATGAATCCATATGGAAAGCAGCTCATGTAAAAAACAATGTGTGGAAGATGGCAACCCTGAGCCGGTGAAAATAGGATTTAATGATCATGATGATCCATTTATTTAAGTTAGGCTATTAAAGCCTTAAAGTTGGATTTCAAGGCCTGTGTTAAGGGGTTAGCATAGCTACGGTGGCTACACACACAGGTTTAGAAGTGTCTTTTGGCAAAACTTCATGGTGTTACAACGGTGACTGTTGAGATATGGCTTTGGCTGCTTGAGTTTTGCTGAACCTAATCAAGTCGTCTCTGCCTAAACCTAACTGCAGTACTTTTGTAGTTTTTACATTTTTTGTTTGTATAGCAGTGTTGTTCCTTCAACGTGGTGGCTCACGTCTACACTGCGATCTGTAGGCTTTAGCTTCTATCTTTATCTTTCTAACCTGTTTTCGCTCACTTCTTCTTCTTGAAATTACCTTTTTTTTAATTTGTCAACACAATTGATGTTCATGCAGGAAGTGCAGTTAGTGACAGTGTGGGCTCCATGGTAGCTCTGACAGCTTGACTAAAGGTCAATTATTGTGTTTCAATACTAACTTTAGATTCTATGTTATATCTAACATGAAGAATCCTCTTGGCCCTTTTACCTATTTATGGGTGAAACCCATTTGTCTTTTTATATCTCTTTTTTTCTTACTTCTCCTCTCCGTCTGCCACCTCTACTTCTGCTTCACCTCTCCAACCAAGTCATCCAATTCGCTCTTGTCTCCTCTGTTCCCGCTGTCATATACTGTACACTCCTCCCTCCTCCTCCATCTTTCTCCCTGCTCTTCCCTCCTCGACTTTCCTCTTTTTCTTTCTCTCTGCCAGTCACACAGCTGTCCTGCCCGGTTCTCGACCTCTTGTCTCTCACCGTCGTGCTCGACATCATTTCTATCCTTCTCTGTCAAAGTCGAAGGCAGTGCTCTCCGTGTGACTGATGATCTCGCTCTGTCATATTCACGTACTGTGTTGTTCACTATCTATTCCTCCTCTTCTTCAGTCAAACTCTTATGTGCGCCTTCTCATCCGTTATCCCTGCCAAAACACGTTGCTATCACAATAACAGCAGCTTGAAGTTGAACATGTGGATACTCGTTTATACTTGAAAGCATAGCCTACAAACTGCTACTATTGTGTTTTTGTGTTATACAATCCTTGCCAATTTTAATACATGTTCGGAAGCAGAATACGACGTTTATTAGTATCCAACAAAGCATTTCAGGATCCACAGCAGCAGCGCATTCTGATTTGTATACAGCGCAGCATATGGATCGGAAACTTTGCAGGCCTCATTAATTCGCTGCTGCAGATGGTGCTCGACTTTTCTTTTTTTCCAGGTATAACTGCAGAAAGTATAAGTGAGGGGATTCAAGATGCTTATTTAAACAATATGATGTAACAGTTAATATTGTAGACTGCATTATCAGTGTTCATGATGTAAGCTGCTTAGCGCTGTTGGAAGGTTGAGCAGGTCTATTTGTTATTGCTGTGAAATTTCCTTCAAACAACTGTATTTATTTAAGTTGATCAGCTTTACTTAGTAGAGCTTGAATGCACCATTGTATAAGTCAATGCAACCTCCGTGAGTGTTAGCTGTGCAGCTCCGTGCTCTAAGTAGGAGAGTCGCTGTGATTACTCCGAGCTGCATCTGCACGGAAATGTGTGTAAATGTGACCAGCAAAAATTGGAACGATATATCTGAGGGAGTTTGTGTCTTGTACAGCAAAAACTGTCTTTAATCATCCATTCTAGTATTTGTTTTGTAAATAAACAACAAACAGCCGTGGAGGATGTGAAACATTTCTTGTAAATGCACACTTGCATCCAAGGTGGGAAGCAACGTGATAACGGCCTGATTAAGGGAGAGTGTGAAGCTTAGAGATTTGATGAAAAACATTTTAAGATAGATACGAATGTACAACTTATTTAAACGTGTCAAATTATGTTTGTTCCCAGTGTATCGGCAGTTAAATCCCTGCGAACACTGTCGGCAACACAAGTCCAGCCATTACAAACACATTATTTAATTTTTTAATTTTCCCTGTGTAGATAATTTATTGACCCTTGGGTCACATTGTGTTTTTTATGCTTTTAAATGTCTGCTCTGTTAAGCACTTTGTGATACTACTGTCTGTGAAAAGCGCTATATAAATAAAATTCATTCATTCATAATGTTGAGCTAGTGACTGTTACATACAAGTCAAACGGGAGAGAGGAAAATGTCCATTGTTAGAGGCACGTTATTTGAAGAGGTGACAATGTGAAAGAGTGCCACTTGTACTAATGAACCGACAGACAATTATCACCTGAATTAGCAGCTCACGTCGCATTTACGGAGCTTCAAAAACTGAGACTCAGCTCATTATTTAGTCCCACAACTTCTCTGTTTCAGTTTTCTCTCACCTCTCCCACAGCGCCGTTATCAGACAAAAAGCTTTAAAAAAGCCAATCCTCTGTACCTGCTTATCACTAAACAGCAGACAGACGCAGTTAAGAGACTAGCGGGTGAACACGGTGGTGCACTTAGTCGCAAAAGATCCAGATATTTTCCTCAGGAGTTGGCGGAGTCCAAAAAAACGGAGCTAAAAAAGAATGATGGGGTGGCCAGAAACACGACTCCGGATGAATGATGAGATGTCAATTGTGTGTTCACAGCGCTTCCAAAAATGGCAAGTGTTACAGGTTTAAACTTAATAAAAGCGATGCATATACGCTGAAGACGAAGAGAAAGAAGTCAGAAGAAAGAGCTCGAAAAGTTTGTGAAGAACATTGAGATGTCACAAAGAAGACGATGCAGATCGAGCGAGAGGCACTCTGGGGAACGCCATAACAGCTGTGTGTGTGTGTGTGTGTGCCAAGCAGTGAGTGGTTCCTGTATTATTGATTGGCTATCGTTAAAGAAGGAGATTGAGAGTGACAAGTACGATTCCGACACAGACGGGGGACACGCACAGGTTTCACAAGATGAAAGAGCACATGAATTATTGGTGTGTGTGTGTGTGACTCTGTTCATGGGATCCACTCACACTGCCACCTTTAATACCTCCATTATATTAATTGAACATGTTGTGAACAAAGTACCACACGTGCACACATAGACAGACACGCAACAATGAATGATCGGTGCTGACAAGATGGCTTCCAGTTCTACTTGTCTCCCTTTATCACCTTGTGTAGTGCAGCACAACATGCGTGTGTGTGTGTGTTTGTGTGTGTCGGTGCACATATCTGTGTGTGCATATTTAAATATTGACATTCTTTTTAAAATACCCCTCACTGCCAATTTAACCAATTCCATTCTACCACATGATCAATGTGGCTTTAATTTGTGTGTGCATGTGTTTGTGTACACGTAACCTTTTTAATGTTACATATGAAAGTTAGAGTGTTCCTTTTTAACTTGAGCGTAGATCCCCTTAGTAAAGCAAATACTGATATGCGTGCCGTGAGCACTTCAATGTGTGTATCTTAGTGCATATGTAACTTCTGGACGTTCTATAGATGTTGACAGTAGACGGTACAGTGCGCCATCAGTTGTGAGAGCTGTGCGTGCTTTGTACACATGCAACTGTTGAGGGCTTTTTAAAAGCGTGATGCAATGGGGAACATTTCAGTCATTTCTAATTCAATTCAAAAGAAGTGGGGTTTATGTTTGGCACACTGGAGTTCAGAGAGAATAAAAGACAGTAAGAAAGGAGAAAATGGTGAAGTGAAATTAAAAACTGGGTCCTTAAAGTACCTTGCTTTTTACAAAAAAGTAAATGGTCTTGAATAGGTATGCTTTGTACTTAAAAGGTACAGTCCAGTTGTTTTCAATTACTTAAAATGAGAAAGAAAACTCCAATGAGCCTAAATCACCCAGTGGAGCTGCACCGTAAAGGTAAATTCAGTAGATCCTTATTTTCCACTCACAAAAGATTCGTTTTGTGGGCAGCAGTTCCTTACAGAGTAAACCGGACTCACAGGGCTCATAAATCCAGTGCTGCTTCCTCTTTGTCTTGACTTTGGTTTCCTTCGACATGCAGCGCCACAGACCAGCTCTGTGTTGAGTGATGGCGTGTCACGGCGTTTTGCACCATTGGGTGTGAGTGAATCTTGCTCCAGAAGACTGAAAAGCAATTTTGACATGATTGAACCCATATGTCTGTCAAGGTAATATTACAGACAGAATTGAACAACGGACTAAATTGGATTCGTTAGCAGCCAGGCTGATTAATTAGCAGCTTCAATTAACATGGACCTTCATTAGTGTGTGGGTTCGTCCCACGGCATTGTGTGTCGGGCGCTGAAGCAAAGTTACATACTGTACATCACAGCTCTCTCAATGTTTCCTCTCTGCTGGTATCGCTCGGCGTCTTCTCTCCTCTGCGACAGCAGCATTCATTGATTCTTTGGCCACTTAGGGGCAGCAGAACAAGCTGTAAACACGACGCTGGCATGTTATCAACTTGCGATATCTTATGGTGAACATGTTAGCTAAGAGTTACGCTAACTCTTTTTGAGTTAGGGTTAGAAATGCAGGGAGGAGTAGGAGAGATATTTGTGGTCTCAGGAGTGTATATATATATATATATATATATATATAAATAAATAAAAGATTGAAGCGCTCTGCTGAAGCAGAAAAGGGTGCGTTGCTCAAATGAACCCTGTTAGCTGTTATCAGATTATTGGTCGTTCTTCATCCCGGCCCACTTTATTTGATTGCACTTCAGTTCTCAGCAATAATTCGTGACGCTTAAAGAGAAAAACATCATTAACGCTCCATTATAATTACACTGCCGTGTCTCTACACAAGTGCCCTTGTTAGCAGCCCTCTTCGCTGCGTTTCCCAGCATTCTGAATATGCACTGCCTCGTGTGCCTTTAAATACATTGTGACAAGTTAAGACATTGTCATGGGGAAAGTTCTTTTTGAAAAAAAGTTTTTGACTGAATCATGAGTGACTGTCACGGGATTTTCCTCTGGAAATTTGCTGTTCTGTCTGAGACAGTTTAAGGCAGTTATTTTTGTCACATTGGCGGCCAATTAAATTCTACTGTAGGTGTTTAGCTCTTTGCTCCGAGCGTCCCGACCTGGTTCAAACAACAGCACAATACAATCAGCTCTGATAATTCTGAAAGTGTCACAACAACAGTAAAGACACACACACTGTTTGCCAATTTCACATTTTACAGATTTGTTGCGCATGAGTGAACCAGCGTGAACCACAGTGAAGCTCTCAAAGGCTTTCAAGAAGTTCCACGTGCGCCATTCTCATTCTTAAAAGTCTGGATTCCAAATGAATCAAACTTTCTAGTCAATTCCTAACAATAGCTGTGATCCCAAAATAGGGGAATGTAGAATGGTCTTTTTTCACCACGAAAACATTTCCCCCAAAAGGATTTTGGGATGTTGCTGTTATTTTAGTCTGGTATTGTTGGAAACTCATACTCAGTTTCAGCAATTTGAAAAAAAAGGAAGTTAGGATTTTATTGTCATATACATTTTTACACATACACGAAATTTGACTTCTGCATTTGACCCATCCCTGTATATAGGGAGCAGTGGGCTGCCATTGATCGGCACCCGGGGAGCCTGGGGTTCAGTGTATTGCTGAGGTACACTTCGACACGTGACACGTCCCAGTCGGGGATCGAACCGTTGACCTTCCGGTTCCCAGACGACCCTCTTAATCGTGAAGGAGAAGAAACACAGCATACATGTGACCCTTAAAAGGAGGCAAAAGGTGACTGAAAACAATCCTATATGATGCCCTTGTGTGCTGTAACTGTCTAATTTCACATCCTCATTTCACAAGTGATGTAATATATAATGTGGATGGACCTGAAGGACCAGTCAGTGTTTTGCTTTTCAGAGATTTAACGATATGATTTAATGTTGTCGTAATAAAGATAAAAAAAGGTTTTATACAGTAAATATTTGTTAACATTGTTTCATTACTTCCATCAGCTTGAACGCCTCATATAGGGTTTGTGGAAATGACACGTTTTACCAACAACAGTCTCAGCACCACAAATAGAATTCCATTCACCAAAACGATCTGCATGGATGGACACTGTTTTTGTTACTTGGTTGACGAGGAGGTGAGAGAACGATCCTGGTACTGCTCCCATCAAAATGCATAGAGTGATTATCGTGAATGAATGAGCGCTCGCTAAGTCAGAGAGGGGGTGCACTTTGCAAGCACCTTTTAATTTGTTCGTGTCCACTTATGTGTGTTTGTGCTGGTGACTAATAGCTGCTTCTTGAATTAATTATGCATTTCGTTTGTCGCAGCAAGTCAGTCTTCACCGTTTGTGGGTGTGTGACTGCAAAGCTAATGTTATGACGGATTGACACAGAGGCTCAAATTGGATTATTTAGCAGCAGGACCGATTAATTAGTACCTTCAATTAACACGGACCCTCATTAGCGTGTGGGTTAGCTTTGTGACTCCCTGTGGGCTGTTTTTTATAGCTCACACCTCCCTCCCTACCTCTCTCTCTGTCTCCCCTGATTTGCTCTCTCTCTCTCTCACCTAATCCATTGTTTTGACTCTTTCTCCCCCCCTCGTGTGTTTCCGACCAACATCTGTTCATATTTATATGGGCGGCTGATGTGTTTTTATGCATCTGTGTAAAGGCACCGTGTGTGTGTGTGTGTGTTCACTTGTTTGTGTCCCTATTCTCCATTCTAATTAAATTGACGGCCTGTAAAATCGCTAATTGCCGCCCTCTATGACCCAGCTCAGGTTTTAAGGGGCTGCGCTTGTGTGCGTATCAGTTCCAGTCAGAGTTTGGAAGAAAAAAAAGGCTGAATGAATTATTTTAATTGAAGGTGATATTTGAGCAACTCTTGGCAACCGTGTATAAAACTGTGTCAACTTGTGTGCTGAATGTTGTTGCTTTCCTCTGAGGATGAAAAAAACAAAGCAATTAATTTGCTAATGTTGGGATCTAAAGGAGCGTGTTTGGGTTATCAGCATTTAAGAAACTGAATTCTTGACATCAACAGAATTATTAATGTATGTAACAACTATTAATGATTATTAATACCACCACCCTGCGAACAGGGACCAATAACCAAACGATAAAACGAAGTCTCATAATTACTGGTCACTCGTAATGTCAATAGTCGGATGCGACTACACATTCGAAGTGACAGTGAAGGTTTAAGTTTGTACACAAGGCTACTAAATACAGTTTTATTACACACATATGCACAAGTAATCACAGACGACTGCTCCTTAAGGTATAACAGAGTTTATTAAATCAAAATAGTAAATGATCAAATCTATTAATATTGCAACCAACAACGCTATCATACAATTTTATATGCCTAACCTAAAGTCAAATGAATAAAATGGATGAGGATGTATGTATACAAGTATGTGTGTGGGTCTGTGTGTGAAAAGGAAGGGGGGTCTTGAAATTACAGTCGAAAACTACAAAGATGGCGGCGTCGAGTGACGCAGGCAAAAGGGAGGGGGAGGCTGTGCGTGTAGTCACGTGTGTGTGAGGGGAGGTGCCTTAAAGAACGACAGCGAAACTACCACCAGATGGCGCAGTCGAGGGACTGACAAAATGGCGGTGAGATTGCTGTATGTAATCACGTGTGCCGATTGAGTTGGGACAATAGGCAACGGGGTTACCCAGGGGCAGACTATGTGTATGCAAGTTATGGAAAACCAAGAGAAATAAAAGGGCAGAGAGAGGAATCAGAGTTTCTGTGTGCGGCGTCGCCGTAGTGAGTGTGAGGGTCGCAGACCGTATCTTGCACAAGCTGCCGTTGTCGCTTCGCGAACTGACGACACTTGTGCATGATAGTCGCGTTCCCACACTTCACTCACAGAATCGATTCAAGGAAATAGAGCAAGAAAACAAAATGAAATCAAATAATCCCAAATAAAACAGACCTCTATCGCTGCGGTGAGATGAGCGTTTATGTTTCTTATCACATCTCTCAAGTGATAATACACAAACTCTGAATCTACCAGTAGCGACGGGTCTAATGCAGACAGTTACAGCAGGCAATACACCAATATAGTGGGGCTCCGTGGTCCATGATGGATTACGCAATACCTTGATATTGTCACGTGCAACTTGAAGGTACTGAGTGTAGATACAAAACGCCGAGTTCAGGAGCCAAAAGAGGTAGAATTTAATAAGATATCCCACAGAGGGAAAACACAGGAACAGACGTGTCAAGAAAACATGAGGCTCGAATGAAGGGCCAGGTACAGACACGCCTTAAATACACTTGAGGCAATTACACAGGTGAACCCACTTAAGGTGAGCCAAGTCCAATCAGTCCACAAAACCTAATTAAGGCGCACTCTGCCACCATCTGCTGGATGTCCTGGGGTCCTACGGCGCAGTCCTGACAGTACCCCCCACCCGACGGCCACCTCCAGGTGGGCCAGGCTGGAGAGGGTGTGCACGGTGAAAGGCACGGATGAGGGCAGGATCCAGGACGTGCCGTGAGGGCACCCATGAGCGTTCCTCTGGGCCGTAGCCCTCCCAGTCAATCAGGTACTGAAGGCCTCGCCCCCTCCGCCGGGAATCCAGCAGCCTCCGGACGGTGTAGACAGGGCCACCAGCGACGACCCGCGGGGGCGGCGGCAGTGGGGCAGGCCTGGACAAGGGCGAGGAGAAGAGAGGTTTCAGCAAAGAGACATGAAACACTGGTCTCACCCGGAGAGTCCTAGGAAGTCTGAGTTTGTAAGCCACCGGGTTGATCCTCCTCTCCACAGGAAACGGACCGATGAACCGGGGAGTGAATTTGGAGTCCGTGCGCAGAGGCAGGTTCTTGGTGGAGAGCCATACTCTCTGTCCAGGGCGGAACGTCGGGGCGCGCCGTCTCCTGCGATTGGCCTGGATCCGATGGGTTTCGGTGGCGCGTGTAAGCGCAGCACGGGCCTTCTTCCAGGCCTGGCGGCATCTGGCCACAGCAGCATCCGCAGAGGGGACCGCTGACTCGGACTGCTGAGAGGGAAAAAATGGCGGGACATATCCGTACTGAACCTCAAAAGGCGACATACCGGTGGAGGACCCACTCAGTTGGTTGTGGGCGATCTCAGCCCACACCAGCTTTCGACTCCAGGCACCCGGATTGGATGATACCATGCAGCGTAGGTATTTCTCCAGCTCCTGGTTCACGCGTTCCGTCTGTCCATTACTCTCCGGATGGTAGCCTGATGAAAGACTGACAGACGTTTCAAACAAGGACCAAAATGCACTCCAGTACTTGGACATGAATTGGGGCCCTCTATCAGAGACAATGTCACTAGGGATGCCATGGTGACGCACCACCTCTCGGACCACCAAATCAGCGGTTTCCTTCGCAGACGGCAGCTTAGGTAGTGGGACAAAGTGGCTTGCTTTGGAAAAACGGTCCACAATTACAAAAATCACTGTGTTACCGTCAGAAGGTGGTAGGCCAGTGATGAAGTCCATTGAGATGTGGGACCATGGCCGATAAGGAACCGGCAGGGGGTGGAGCAGGCCCGCCGGGGCTTGGTTTCCTGACTTCTGTGTAGCACAAACAGAACATGCGTGAACATACTCCTCAATGTCAGTTCTCATGCGTGGCCACCAAAAGCGGCGGCTGACTAGCTCCATCGTGCGGGCAGCCCCAGGATGGCCCGTCACTGGTGAGTCATGCCCCCATTGTAGAACTTCAGAGCGGGCGTTGAGCGGGACATACAGACGGCCCGGGGGTACTCCACTAGGACCTGGATCCTCCTCTTGCGCACGCAGGACGGCGTCCTCCAGGGCCAGCGTCACCTGTCCCACCACGCAGCTGGGGGGAATGATGCACTCAGGGACCGGGTCAGTAACGTTGGCGTCATACTGGCGCGATAAGGCATCAGCCTTGGCATTCTTGGTGCCGGGGCGAAACGTGATGATAAACCTGAATCTGGTGAAAAACAGGGCCCACCTGGCTTGTCGGGGGTTCAGGCGCTTGGCCTCACGGATGTACTGGAGGTTCTTATGATCCGTGATGACTGTGAATGGGTGGCGCGCTCCTTCCAGCCAGTGTCTCCATTCTTCAAGTGCCCTTAGGATGGCCAACAGCTCCCTGTCACCGGCGTCATAGTTCCTCTCAGCGTCACTAAGCTTGCGAGAGAAAAAGGCACATGGGTGCGTCTTGTTGTCCATACCTGATTTCTGGGACAGCACAGCTCCAACACCAGACCTGGACGCATCCACCTCCAACACAAACGGAAGGGCAGGGTCAGGGTGCCTCAGCAGTGGGGCTGACGTGAACTGAGCCTTGAGATGCTCGAACGCCGCTTGCGCCTCCGGGGTCCACTGGGGTCCAGGTGAGTCGAGCCCTCAGGCAGAGGCGCTTAACTGGGTTGGGGTACTGAGATTGGACAAAATTGCTCACTACGCTGTCCCCTCCTCCTAATGAGCATCCTCGTTTCCCTGCCGCTGGGGACATTGGTCCCGGTAATGTCCAGCTCCTCCACAGTAAAGGCAGCATCTCTCTCTGCGGCGTCGCTCTCGTTCTGCAGGTGTAATGCGGTACCTGCCTACCTCCATTGCCTCCGCTTGAGCGGGCTGAGCAGTGGGGCCCGACGCGCCCAGTGGTGAATGCGCTTGGGGAGGTGCCGAATTGGGAAGCCTGCGCTCACGCCTCCTTTCGCGTATGCGCTGATCGAGGCAGATAGAGGTGGTTATGAGCTCATCTACAGTGACCCCCCACTCCCGACTAGCCAAATCATCTTTGACCGCCTCAGACAGGCCATTGTAAAAAATGGTCAAAAGTGCTTCATTGTTCCATTTGCACTCAGCTGCCAAGGTGCGGAATTCTATGGCATATTCAGACACAGGTCTAGCTCCTTGGCGGAGCGAGCTGATGCGGCGTGCTGCTTCTCTGCCACTCACTGGGTGGTTAAAAACCTGGCGTAGTGTCTTGGAGAACTCTACTGCATTAGCACAAAGTGGGGAATATGCCTCCCATAGGGCAGTAGCCCATACTAGAGCTCTACTGGTTAGCAGCGAAATCATAAAAGCGACCATAGCTTTTTCTGAGGGGAACTGATCAGGCTGCATGACAAAACACAGGTCACACTGTGTCAAAAATCCCTGACAGGTCTCTGGAGTGCCGTCATACCGCTCTGGTTTCTGTAGGAACGTCTTGGCAGCCGGGGGGTTCGGCTGGTGCATTTGCTGGGTTATCCAGGCTTGGATCTGCTGGATCGAGGTTCCCTGGGATTCCACAGCGCCGAGCACCTGGGCTAGGCTGACGTCTCCTCCTTCGGCGCCTGTTACACTCATGTTGGTGATTCGAGCCTACTGTCACGTGCAACTTGAAGGTACTGAGTGTAGATACAAAACGCCGAGTTCAGGAGCCAAAAGAGGTAGAATTTAATAAGATATCCCACAGAGGGAAAACACAGGAACAGACGTGTCAAGAAAACATGAGGCTCGAATGAAGGGCCAGGTACAGACACGCCTTAAATACACTTGAGGCAATTACACAGGTGAACCCACTTAAGGTGAGCCAAGTCCAATCAGTCCACAAAACCTAATTAAGGCGCACTCTGCCACCATCTGCTGGATGTCCTGGGGTCCTACGGCGCAGTCCTGACAGATATCGCGCGACAGTAACTTCTCACAACAAAATATGGGAATATCAACACATAAATGAAATGACCTGAATTAAACTTAAGTCAATTTAAGCTAAGCTACGCCCAGATACCATGCCTCTTACTTTGAGGCGTTTCGTTGCAACGTTGTAGAGTGCTTGTCGATGAATGGTTTTTCCTCCTTTCCTGCTTGCTGGTCGGCGTGGCGTTTGAGCCGGCTTCGGGCCGTCGTGGCGTGAGCTCGCTCTGGAGCGAAACGCAGACGTGATCTATCCTCGCTGCAGGGAGGACAGTTTAACTTTGGCTAAGACGGCGTGGTCCTTCCGTCTTTCCGGTAATCGTCGGAGAAGGAGGGAGGCTTCGTCGTGCTCCTTCGCCGGGTTATGTGCACAAAAAGAAAAAGAAGCGGAGACGGGTCGTGGGAGGGATTCGTCTCGGCGGGGTAAGGGAGCCTTACTCAGGATCGAACACGGCGGTTTCGTCCAGCGAAATGGCTCGTGACCTGTCAGGGTTTGAGGAGGGGAGAAGGCCTTTGCTTCCTCGTGGCCAGCGTCGCTAGCGTGGCGCTGGAGGGGGAAAGCTGAATCTTCTGTAGCCGGGACGGAGGTCCGGGGCGAAGAGAGCGTTTGTGTGCTCCCTAGCTCGACAGCGGTCGAAGGGAAAAAGCGTTGAGGTGTGATCTGCAGACAGTTTTGTTGGACAGTGGTTGAACCACAGGGGTCCTGGTGCTGTCTTGGCTCTCGGCCAATGAGATTGCAGCGGTGCATTCAGGAACCATAGTTTTTTTTTGGGGGGGGGGGGGAATTCACACCCTAATGTGAAATTCCTTCAGAGGAGGTTTGCTCTCATCAAACCACAATCAGGATGAAACCTTTGCTTGCAAAAGGGAAGGCCTGATTCTCTTTGTTCACAGCACATGTTGAAGCCATATGGTCAGACCCCAACACTAATCTTCTCATTCACTAATAGCCAAAAACAACAAGCAGCGTGGTAATTCAAACAGAGGAGGGACAGGTTCCCACTGTAGTGACAGAGTTGTTATTGGCAACATGTCAACCAACGTCATCAATGCTAAAATCAACACTGTTTTCTTTATTTCTTTCTTTGACTCATTACTGTATTTTTTTACAATGTTTTATCATGAAAACATTCAAAATGTACTAGTTTGCAGTATTTAGAAATAAAGAATTTATGGATTTAAATACAGATTCTGTAGCTCTATGAGTTTAGCATCATCTATTTTTCAAGCAACTAAAACCACAATTGAACACTTTAAAATAATTCTTTCATTTCATATATATATATACCGCTTTATATTATTGTCCTTGTAATAAGCATTAATAGGCAATAAGGCCATTATGAATCAATATAAGGTGCTTTTCAGCATTATTATCAAATGACAACATTATTTGTTAAGAAAACTATATAAGTGTAAATAATAACATCATAAACACGTTTGTATAACTTTAAAGCTCGTTTAAAGCTTGCTTATTAACTCCCGCTTGTACCATATTAAGGTTACCACATGTCTTTCAGTCATATCCTTCAGTGCTCAAGGAGCAACACTTTACTTGACGTGCTCATTGGACAAATCATAATTTGGGTTGCTTTTAATGGTCTGTTCAATGAGTAATGATTTATTCCTGAAATCAGTAAAACAACTTCTTACCAAGTAAACCTGAATTATTAATGAAATTGTATTGTTGTTACTCATTTAGTGCTTTTACATTCATCTATTTTACCTACATGATAAGGCCAGACTTCAATGTTGTTACATAAATAATGGGTCAAATAAATGCATGTAATAGTAAGGCCGCAGAGAACTAACACCCAACTCTTGAATTCTCCTCAGCTCAGTGACTTGGTGTCTTTCAGCTCAATAATTAGGGTTTATGGCCCCAAACTTAACTGTGTTGGTTGAGTCTAGCTTATGCTAACAGCTCTCATTAGCCTTGTTTCCAGCCTTAGCTGGAAGCCGTTTTCAGAAACCAAGATCCGATAAATTAGCTGATATGCTACCGAGGCAGACTGGCTGTTGGCGAGTTAGTTAGCGACCTTATGAACGCCCCTTGTCTCATTTTTTAGTTTGTTCATCCTCGATTCCTTCCTTGCCTCCTCTCTCCGCGTATGAGGCAAGCGAGAGAAGTGAGGAGTGCAGGCCACCGGCACTAAACAAATGAGACATCTGCTCTTCGGAGCCATCACTTTAAAGCGCCGCCAATTCAATATGATGTGTGGCACATCTAAATCTGCCCATTGTTTTGTTATACCGCTGTATTTCACCAGCTCTGTCACATGAGCACAACAGTGTTCGTGACAACTCATGTATTTACTTTTAACTGAAGCGAAAGAGTTGAAGACCAAAACATCATGTCCAGAAACATGAATGAATGAATGAATGAATTTTATTTATATAGCGCTTTTCACAGACAGTACTATCACAAAGTGCTTAACAGAGCAGACATTTAAAAGCATAAAAACACAATGTGACCCTACGGTCAATAAATTACATACACAGAGTGAATAAAAAATGTTAAAGAATAAAATTAAAATAAACTTAAAATGTAAAACAAATGTTAAGAGCAGGTCTAGGACATGGGTTTACTTTTACACAAACGCCAGCCTAAACAGGTGGGTTTTTAGCTGGCTTTTAAAAGTATCCACAGTATCTGCGAGGCGTAGAGTTGCAGGCAGAGCATTCCAGAGCCTCGGAGCCACTGCCTCAAAAGCTCGGTCACCACGGGTCTTAAATCGTGTGCGTGGGACTGACAGAAGACCGAGAGCATTTGACCTGAGAGTGCGGGCGGGTGAATAGGGGCGAAGTAGATCAGCTACATAAGTCGGAGCCTGACCATGAAGTGCTCTGTAAGTGATGGTGAGAATTTTGAAGTGTATCCGAGATGCTACAGGAAGCCAGTGGAGAGATCGGAGTACGGGGGTGATGTGAGACCGTCGGTTTGTCCTGGTGAGTAATCTGGCGGCAGCATTTTGGATGACCTGCAGACGGTTAAGAGCAGATACACTGAGTGATGTAAAAAGTGAGTTGCAGTAGTCAATGCGAGAGGAGATAAATGTGTGTATGATCATTTCTAATTCAGGCGTTGATAATACAGATCTCAGTTTACTGATATTTCTTAGATGGAAGAAACATGACCTGGACAGCTGCTTAACATGAGGGTCATGACTGCAACTGAATGCTAATGCTGCTCCGTATCTACTGGATGTATAGATACCCGACCGTTTGCTAGCACACTCGTGTGAACAATAACGCAGTCCTGTTAAAGCGGCAACGCTCATGTGAAATAGTATTGCCGCTTTAACAGGACTGCATTATTTCGCTTGCCACTATCTGTTTACTAGCTTAAAGCTCTCAACATGTTATTTGACTGGAAAAAAGACTGGGACGTTTTCTACCACTTCATGGTCAAAGTAAACTGTAATTGACAGCCTTTGGCATATTATCTCCTCCCCAGACCAGGAAGCTGGAAGTCACACTTTGACATGTGGCATGTAAATGACAGTCTGCGGCCAGACTATTGATTATATATGGCTTATGCAATGTAGGCTACTAGCGTACAAGGACAATGGAGTATTCCATGATAGAGCCAAATGGTGAGATCTGATGAAGCAATTTCTACTTCTACTGGCTTGCATGTGAATTATGCAATCTAGTTTTAATTGGGTGTTGCTTTAGCGAAGTGTGCAAAATATTTTGGGTGGGGGGGGGGGGGGGGGGTGATCCAAACAGTTAATTTGCATGTCGAATGAAATTTGAGACAGAATGTCATTGTGAAATGTTATGTGTAATTTTTGACTAATACTTATTCTATACAGAGCCTGAACGCATCATCATGTCAGTGAATGTAGCCTTCGTTGGTTTATTGAATGATTTTCCATGGGTCCTTCAACGTCTCGGGGAAACGGCTGATATTATAGATAGGGCTGGTGCCGTTATTCTTATTATGTACCGTATGAGTTGATTTATCCTCAGTTTCTTATGGCAATAGTTCTTCCAGTTTTCCTGCTTTGCACATATACTGGTTGTGTCTGTGAATAGTTTTCCACCTTTGGGACTTCCAACAAAGTTTCTCGAGTCTGCCTCCTACTTCACAATAGACCCTCTGGCAACGACTGTCTGACAGAGACATAGAGCAGCAACAGGGGCAAAACCACGACAAAATAGACAATAACCAAAGTCAAAGAGACACAAAAAAAGTCTGTCTGTGCCCAGGGGCCCATTGGCTCATAATCCACCCATGGTCACCTCTTGGAGTCAATTGTCAATAAAGCACCTGTCTTGAATTTCTCTTTTTTTCCCCATCCTATATTTTACTTTTGCTCCAGTCCAAATCCCCTTACAGTCAGAAAGTAAAAGTGTTTTGCCTGTAGATCTGAGGTGAATGTAAAAACTTTCTGTAAAGCCGCATGGAGGCTCGACTCCACAATGAAACCGAAATGGAGAAATTCTGCGTGTTGTAGGGGATAAAATGTCCTATCCGTCCACTGTCTAAATGTTTATTGTAGCTTTCCAAGTTAGTTATTGCTGTATCTCATATGCAGTTGTGGAGAGTTTCATCTTTCTCTGCTGTCCAAAGAATATTGCAGCTCATAAATCTGTATGAGAGACGCACACTTGCTCAGTCACACACGCTTGCATATACACGCATATAGCTCCGCACTCTTGAAGACGCACATGCACATTCAGGAACGTGCACGGTTGTCGATAATAGATAAAGGAAGGCATCAATCAAACTCTTGGATTAATGTAAAAACACTCCCTATGAGGCGAGAGATCAATCATGCACACACTCAGAAACACACACACACACATCAAGACAACCACGTCTTCATACACAGGAAAGTGTTGATGACAGCATTATAAAAGGGTGTACTCTGGTCCATCCAATGTTCATCGCATAGCAGCTAGAGGGCTGATAGCTCTATCTATTGGCCACACAGAGAAAGGAAGACAAGAGGGAGGCGGAGGGGGAGAGGAAAGAATGGACGCAGAGATAGAGAGGATGTTCGACAAAATAGCGTGAACTGAATGAGCTGTGAATCATCCCAGTGTTCTGGAAAGAAATGTGCAATTGTGAGTGTGTGAGGGGGAGGGGGGTGGAGAGACGGAGCGACAGGAGGCAAAAGCGGGAAGGCAGACTAAGATGATGAGAGACGGAAGAGGAGACAAAAACAGAGAGGGTGGACATGAGCTGTGATTTTTTGAAGTGCCATGTCTTTGTGTTTCCTGGATTTGTCTGCCTCGGAGCTAGTTGCTGCCGGTGAGTAACTAGACTATTTGGGAGGATAAACGTGAATGGATCTTCACAGGGATTTCTCCCACAGTTTCTCAGTCTCGGGTTTCTTGGCGCCTGACATGAGTTCTATCTACTATTGTGATGATCAGCAAACGCTCAAATACAATCTCATACTGCAGCCTGCACTGTGTTTCGATTAGCCTCATTGCTGCCTGCCAAACTGCAAGAAAAAGATTGTGGTTTCTCTAGGCTTGACTGAAGAGAGCTATTTGAAAGATAACTCAGATTTCGTGCAACTTGGATTTTATTTTTGTAGGTTTGGCCATCAGACCAATATTTTTCGTTTCAATATGGGGATGAAGTCTTACAAAAGTTGTTGGACACAGCCCCCAATTTGGAATTCATGAAGGCTTTGTGGGGTTTGTCAAGGCCGTTTCCGTCAGGCACTTCTGACGGAGCATGCTTGCGCCTCAATGCTCACCAATTCACAATAAGCAACCTGAAGTTTCTGTCATCAAAAAATTCCAAGAAGTTGCTGTGCCAAACATTTACACATTCTGGTTGTATGGATAAAGAATACGTAACATGATAGCTAGTTAGCCTAAGTGATGCTAGTAGAGGCAGATTTATTCATCTGTGAACATAGCCTGGCTAGCTGTTTCCCCCCCTGCCTTCAGTCTTTATGCTAAGCTAAGCTAATACCTTGCTGGCTTTATCTTCAGAGTGTACAGACATTAGAAAGGTATTGATCTTCTCTTGTAAATCTTGGCAAGAAAGCTAATTCATTGGTTAGATGGGTCAACTAAAGACTTTCACCAAGGACACCGCTGTTCGTGTTCCATGTGAAACCAAGTCAAGGTTGACTTATTTTACCTGACCCAAACGCTGGTCAAGTAACAAGCATCGTCATCATCGGTAACAAACATACGAATTCAAACCCAAGCCAAAATCTTTACCGAAGGCGAATCAAGTACATTTTTGCCTTAACCTAACCACGTAAATAATCCTAAACACTAAGTACACCTACTGTAGAAGGTTATTTAAAAAGAGACTGTATGCATGTAAAAGGCAGAAACGGTACATTTTCTATCAACATGGAAGTTTCTTCTGAAAAGACTGTATGCATGGCAAAAGGGGAGACTGACACACGTCCAAAACTGCTCCAAAGGGGAACCGAGAGCATCACAGTTTGAGGTTTACAGCCACTGTACAAGCGTCGGTATTTGATGACTTGGCAGTGAGAATGTGTTGTTATGTGACTGTTAACTGTGTTAGAGCATTGTGCATACAATGTGGCAGCATCCCGCTGTCTCTCCACAGCACAAACCTCAATCAGTCTACCTTGGTCGTCTCTCCTCACATGCCAGCCCCTCCCCTATTCTCTGTCTTTTCAGTATAATTTCCTCAACTCTTCCTCTCCTCCTCCCGTCTTGTCTTCTCTGTCTCTGCCCCCCCCCCTCCCCTCCTCTCGTTGCCTCTCTCCCTGCTCGCTTGTTCGCTGGCTCCCTCCCTTCATCTTTCTCTCTCTGCATTGCAGTATCTGTGTCAGCCATCGGCAGAACGGTGTGTGTGTGTGTTAGACACTGCAGTCCGTTCTAAGCAGCTGGACAGGAACTGAGATGGATCGCGTTCGTTCACCTCACTTTTTTCCCCTCCACCCTCTCCCTTTATCCGTCCTCTTCTCATTTTTATCTACTTTTATTTCATCCTTTATCTCATTCTCCCTTTGCGAAGTCTCTCTATTTTATATAATGCACTTTTATATTGTCTTTTCTTATCTCATGTCAGATTGTACCCTTTGTTCTTTATTTCTTTTCTTAAATTCTCTCACTTTTTTTCTCATTACACCCTCTGATCTATTTCTTTTGCTCATCTTTTCTCCTCTGAACTGCTCTTCGTTCATGTTTCTTCTCTCCCCCTACATGACCAACTCGCTTGTTTTCAGGTTAAAACCCTGGCCAAGGCTTGTTCTATAGACATACAGTACATGACAGCTGACCAGGAGGATACCGGTATCCTCCTTGTTCGAGTCCAGCTCAGCTTCCTTTGATCTACTTCTCCTCCGCAGTGACTAACCAGCCACCAGCAGCACTCGAGTTCTTCTGCCCACTGCTGGCTCTACCGCCTAAGGGCAGATCGGCCTATTTTTCTCCGGCCATACCCTCCAAACATGCAAACCTCTTCTTTCCTTCTTCTGCTACACTACTAACTAAGGCTGACATCTTCGTGTTCAGAGCCGTGTGCATGCAGGCAATACCGGCTGTAGTAGCTGCTCTACGGCGGTGGTCCTCTCTAGATTTTTCCAGATCACAAAAAGGATTGCAGGTATTGTTTGACTGGAGAAGTTTTAATACCACTTAGTACTGGGTTATGTTGTAGTAAAGATACCCAGCCCTACTGCAAGTGCTATTGCACAATAGATCGACTTAGGTGCAACACTGTCATAGTTGAACCATGTATGTTAAGTTGATATCGATGCTGTTCAGTGCATGAAGGTTTTCTTTAGTCAAACCAGACGCAGCAATTAGTTGTGATACTTGTGAGTAGAAGCGATGAGCGGAGGGGATTGACAGCGCATCGTCTGCATGTGCATGATGAGTGATTATCCAGTCAAGGATGAATTTTAATTAACCACACTTTTTCTTCCTTCACTGATGTAGCACTGATGATCATCTCTCTCAGACAGGTGGCATCCTGCAGCTACACTGACGCATCAGGTCCTCATCGATATCACTCACAGTCTCTTTGCATTAAGAGTGCATTAAACAAGTGATCTAAATCTGAAACATGGCCAGTTTACTCATCATGAGGAGTGCGCATCCTGCGATGGATTCAGAGGGAGCTTTCTAAAGTCAAAAAGAAAATAATAACCTGACGATGTCAGGTTATCTTGGCTCGGGCGTGGAGACTTACAATTTTTCTTTTTCTTCCTGCAGAAACAGCTAATACATGCAGATGCAAACCAAACCATCAGAAGCAGAGCTTGGCTAAACATAACTAATGATGGAGGTAGCATTCTTGTTACGGTCCAGTCAATTTCTTTCCCTTCTCTCTCCCTCTCTCTCTACACTCCTACGCACATGCACGTATGCACACTGCTGATTTTTAACGACCATCTCAAATAGCCTAAACATTGTGGGTGTTAATGGCTGGTGACAGCACACTCTCGCACCCACTGGGACAAATGATGATGATGCAGGGGCCTGATGTTTGCGGCGGTGTGTACGGGTCAGATGTAGGACACGGTGCCTCTCATTGTAAAAATAGAAACTGCTCTGCCTGTAATTCCATTACATGGCAAGGCATACTTTCTTCACAAAATTAAATGACCTGCTCACATTTTGGAAATGACAGGGACGGTTAAGAGCCCAGCCTGGCTGGATCCGAGTGTAAAGCTGACGTAAATTGGTTGGGTATTAGAGTGCAAGTCCATGTAATGACTTGCTGAAGGGATTTTAAGATATGCCGTAAAGCTCACAGCCAGCCGGAGAGGGGCTGCTCCCTCGCCCTCTGCTCCGAGCCTGGACTCCTGCAGGGATATTCTGGACAGTCTTGCATATTTCTGTGGTCAGTGTTAATGCAGACAAATGAAAGTGGTGTTTGGTCTATAATGAAGAGAGGAAGAACACTACCATAAAAAATGAGACAAGAGACAGATTATACAAAGTAATGGTTGATATCTCACTTCACTTTAGATTACCTTGTTTTTAGCCATACAGTTTCGCTTCAGGCACAGCAATGCCAGTCTGTTGGTCCACTACTTTGATCCAGACTGAAACACTAACTCGATGGATTACGAAGAAATTCTGTAGAAACATTCATTGATAAAGCCAAGCGACTTTGGCGATTTTGAGTAAAATGTCTTGACAACTCCTGGGTGTATTTTCACAACATTTGCTACAGATATTTATGTGCAAAACTATAATGACACGCCCATCAGCCTCAGGTGAGCATTTTAGTAAATGCTAATAACATGCTTAAGTAAGTAGACTAAGGTAGACATGATACATTACCTGCTAATTATAAGCATGTTAGCATTTAGCGCGACAAAAGAATATGCTTAAGCACCACTTCACGGAGGTGCTGGCGTGGCTCTAGACATGTACTCTGTGTCCAATTACATACAGCAGGACATGCAACCCCGTATACTGTTGTGGGAACTTTACTCAAAGTAGAATGTAAAACACGAATATAAAACAAGAATTCACAAAGAACATCTTTCTATTTCAAAGCTTTATTCCAACAAATAAGGGTCACATTTGCAATCGTTGACCTCCCACCTCACCAGAGTGGGAAGAGGTAGGGGTAAAGGTTTAAGAAGAAGGTTGTACGTACAGGCGTGATTCACTCACATTGTTTATTCTTTTGATAAAAAAAGTGTTTTGTCTGTCCCTTCACAACCTCATGTCTACAGAGTCTCTTTCAGAAGCTGTCTCCTGGATATATTCTAATAACAGTCATTTTCAATCAATGTGCCAAATACCCGGTGGTAATCAGGGGTCGCCCTCAACCTAGTGCTGTAGTGTTATGAAGTCTTGACTCAATACCCTATATGGGCGTAGACGATGCCATTAATGCAAGCCAAGGCAATGAACTAGGCTATAAAGCACTTGGCACACACATCACCATGTCCAATATTGTAAGGGCCAATCATTCAACTACACAACCATGCAACAACTATGCCCCTGCCACATAATCCACACAGCACACTCTCATGAACAGGTCATTCGCAAATCCAGTCACAGCAAACATATAGGCTGGAGATCAGAACTTATTCTTACCTTACCTGCTCTTTGACATATTTCCCAGAATTGGTGCGTATTGTGTGGTACAATGATGTCAAGCAGGAAAAAAAATGTATCCAGTGCTTTTCAGGTCGTAACGTTATTTTTTCAATGTATGCATTGCGGACTCCGTGTAAACAGCACCATCCACGGAAGAAGGCCTTACTAGAAACAACCTGGTATTCAAAGGCAATATGAAAGGAAACACCATGACAATATTTTCCTGTATTCATATTTGTCAGTAAATGTTTTGCAGTTTGAACATTGAATCCTGCTGGACATAGTTACATTTAAAAAGACAATCGCAATGACGACCCAGACCCCCGCTGAGGTCCCCTGTATTTCACACACTGAATATAAACACGAGTCTTTAAGTTTTTATGAACCTCCACCTAGAGGAGACTCAGAAGACATTATTGAACAGGTTGCAGCTGGTGGTTGGGAAGTGCTCCTCATGACTGGTAAACATACTTCATGTTTCCCGAAGTGGAGATGTGTGGGGTTTTAAGATTCAGTGTATCAGCAGAAAAGAGTCTTTCGTTGGTCGGCAGTATTGTGTGACAGCACAGACCACAAGACGACACATTGGGCGCTAAATTCATGTGACCGCCTCAGCTCAACCAGACTCGGTCAGCAAACTTTGTTAAATGCACATGTGTCCATTGACTTCTCATTATGTGTTTAGTGACGCTTGCTCCTCTGCTGTGATTGTCTCATAACCCTGATTGGGCAAGAAAACAGATTTTTATAACAGATGTTAAATTAACTACTGTGGTGTGACACTGGAAGACAGCTAACCTACCGGAGTACAACAACACACGAGCGTGGATCCCTCTCTCTCCCCCTGACAATACATTGGGTGACTGATGCGGTTATCCTGATTGTTCCAGGACTGCCGTAACTCGAGCTCCAGCAGCAGCGGATGCTGAGCACGTCGCTATGGGCGCTGGGACTGCGGAGTATCTGAGCTCGGCTGCGTACGTGTTTCTCACCCTGGTTTGGCTGACGCGCCTCCTTTGCGCGTCAAAGTCAATGCTGAACATTTTGCTGAAAAATCGCACCCAGGGAGACTTCAAATAAAATAGAAAAAGAAAAAAGAAAAACTGTTTTTGCTCATTTTGACAATGCTGTCAAATTAATTTGAGAAATGATCTATAATATAGATTAGCTATTCTACATGTGGGAGCTTTTTTCTTTAATTCTGTCTGTTTCAGACAAGAGTGATGGATGATACGTAGAGTCAGTGAACGGTTCATTTTAAGAGAGTGTTCTGGTTCTCAGATATCTTCATGACGATTTGTTCTCAGCTTAAGATAGCTCTGCTCCAATCCATCGATCTTTTCCCATCAATCCTCATCTCTTCCTGTCTCCTGTTCTGGTTTTCAATCATTCTATCAACCTGGAGACCCGTCCGTATTGGCTCTATCTGTCAGTCACTGCAGCCTTAGTTCAATCTACTTCTATTGATACACTGTAGCTTCTCTGCCTGGTGTCAGTCAAAGCCTTTAGTGTGACCAGAGAGCTGGACAGACAGGTACAGTGGTCCATTTATCCGTCATTCTGTCAAACCCAGAACCTTGTCGCTGTCACAGAAAAGAGCCTTAAGCCACAGACCGACCAATGTGTCCAAAAAGTCAGGGATCACACTCTTTCCTTCATTGACCATAAAACAACATGTTGTTACTTATCTCTCTGGACATCAGGGTGTCATTTCCTGGTGTATAGGTTTTTGGGAATGGAGGAACTGGGCTGCCAGGACTTGAATCCTTGATGCTGGTTTAGCTGTGGATCCACACGGGCAATCTGAGTTCATGCATGACAAGTAGTGTAGTATTTTCCACATTACAATAATAAAAGCATGATTATTTTTTTCACCCCCGTTTATATTAAAGAAAGCCAACAACGTTCCTCATTGACAGTTGTAAAAAAAACAAAACACTATCCTATCATCTTCAGAAATAAAGATACGTTGTTTGATCAAGTGTGCAGCTAAATCCCAAAAGTATTTTTTTTTTCTTAGTCTTGCATTACATATAACATAGATACACAAGGTGCCATGACTGTTTTTTAGCCAAGCTTATGACTTTAGGAGTGAGAATGTCTGAACCACCAGTGGTCCAGACTGAAACACCAAAATCCCTATTTGATTGATTCCCCTGAAATTTTGTACATACGTTGATGGTCTCCAGAGGATGAATCCTACTGATGATGGTGTTCCATCGGGGACAATTCTAATTCGTCCAATACTTTGATTTAGTATCCAGCAGTGCACCAAATGAAATATCAGCCTCAGCTTTACTTTTTGTTTAGGGCTAATTGGCTAATGTTAGCATGCTAACAAGCTCAATTTCAGCCAGGCTTAAATTTGGCCTCAATACAGTCAATTCCAGACCAGTTTCCTTTTTTTATATCATCATTCAATATGATTCCCACTGTTTAGGAATAAAGAGCCAAGCAGGGAAATTAGGTCAGCTAAATTACAGTTTGGCAGCATACTGGACAATGTGAACATAAAGCTCTTGCTATACATGTCATGTCTGCAGTCTTAGTTTACCATCAGGCTGCTTTTTTCTCTACTATTGTCAAACATCAATATACAGAGTGCATTCCCAACTGAAATATTGTTGCGTGGGAGGGACAACCTAGAAGAGAGAGGCAGAGAGAGTTCATAAAAAGTATAGACAGGTACAGTTGTCAAGCTGTCTATTTCTTATCAAAACTTTGAATCTCTGTGAGCCTTCAGTGCGTCACTTTTCTATTGTTTTCCCTTCAAGTTGTCCTCTGCAAACGCAGAAGACGAAAAATATGACAAAACTCGAGGATTTCTCAACCATCGTACACACCTTGCTACTTTTGTGTGTTTGTCATTTCGGTGGCGGTATATTAAAATTGATCGTACATTGTGTCAAGAGAGATGCTGGCGAAAGTATAGTCGCAATCAATTTCAGTTGCAGAGGGTGGATGATTGATTTCTTTCTAGCTTAGTTGGACCAAAAGGACTGCTGCAGAAATGTTGAATAAGACCAAAGCAGACACTCGTACTGTTTGGACATAGTATAGTACATGGTTTTGTGTGTGGGAGAGACAGCAATGCAAATATTGGACTAAGACCTTTTGGAAAACACTTCCCTTTCTTTTACATTTGTAATTAAGTCATGAATTGTGTTGCACTCATTACACCTCTTGTGATAATACATCTCTCCTGTGTGAATATGTGGCCGCGCACAGTAACTAAGTACATTTACTCAAGTACTTAAATGGGTATGTCTACTTTATTATGTTCCAGCCCAATCTTTTTTGGCTCATGACCATTTACAAAAAAGCAGTGTCTGGTTTGGGGCCCTTAACATGTTCCAGGTGAAGAAGATTTTGGCAGTTCCAACAATTATATTAGTTATATAATTAGTTATCTAAATAACTGTTCTATTACCATAGAGTTTTTTTCCCCTCTTCCTTCCTACCTCTTTAATCATGGCGGGATTATCCTGATTGGGGGACCCCCTATTGTCTCCAAGTGCCCTTCAAGACCATTGCACACAGCACACTATAGATAGCATCTGCCGAAACAAGTGCTTTTTCCTTCCGATACTTTATGCACATTTAGCCAATTATATTTTTGTGCTTTCTTTTCTGAGTACTTCCTCCACCACTGATTGTGAGAATATTTCTTTCATACTTTAGGAGTCTTATCTTCATTGCCAAGTAAATCAAAAATAACTGTAAAGAAATAGCTTCCTTCATTGCCTTCACAGGTAATGGTACCACTACTGTTCGTGAATAATGTCCAACAAAAAAATAAAAAGAGCCGTTACATCAGTATCAGGGACAGAGCCCCTGGTCATTACGTACAATTGAGGAGGGATAACGGTTTAACAGAGTCGCTTGAATCCAGACTCGGTCATTGTCTACGAGCGGCCTTCAATCTGTTTGTGATCATCTATCACATCAGTATGATAGGTGATGATTCCAGACAAAGAGCATTTCCCCTCTTCAAATCAGTTTCACAAAGATGACATACACACACATACTTGTTTCGGTACATCGTGAGGACTCCTGACTAGGACGCATTTAATTCGCTCTTTAGCGCACTTGGCGTCAATGAAGGCTCCACTGCCGGTCTCGCTGTCTACCCATTACAACGAAGTTCAGACGCAGAGACGACGCAGAACATGATCCTTACTACGGTTGGGCCCAGAGTAGAAACATCAGTAGCAAATGTACGAATATAAAATACAACAACTCACACACAAACACGTACAGAGTGGAGGATAAGGGGTAGCCAATGCAACCGTTCTGCCATTAACTATACTTTCATGATACCTATAATGTTCTTTATTTATTTTCTCATGGAGATGTTTATTCAATTATGTGTTGAAGCATTGAGGTCATTATTTCGTGATGACTTTAGCCATGGGTTAACAAAGCTTTGGCTGTTGCTGTCGCTGTGATTGTGATTGCATCCATTGCTGTGCTTTGGTTCTTGCGATTACGGCTTTGACACGTCGTTTATAACGGGTGTAACGATGCTTACTCGCCTAGTGGTAGTTGGAGCAGTAAAGCCATGCAGTATACAGCTACCATTGCATCATCGATTTAACCACAAATGCAGCCATCTTCTGAGCAATAACCATATCCACAAGTCATAGCTTCAACCAGTAGATCAAAGCAGAGCAGCTGCAGCTGTGCTCACAGCCGGTAGCTGCATACTGTCAAGTCTCTACCTTTTGCGAGGAATAATAAGCAATAAATGCATAATGTAAAGCTTCACACCGTCGCCCCTGAACAATAAGAGCTTGGTAAAGATAAATGTTACGGTAGGAGTGTATTGGATTGCATTAGACCAGGGATTCCCAAAGTGGGGTGCGCGCACCCCCAGGGGTGCGCGAGCTGCCTCTAGGGGGTGCGCGAGAGGAAAAGTGTAATGGCGGTCTGATGGTGTAATAATATTAAATATTAAAAAAAAATGTAATTTTAATTTAAAAACTGTCAGGTGGGACATCTGAAGCTATCAGTCGTAAAAGAGGAGAGGGACAGAGAGAGATAGGAATCGGAGGCGAGGGGAACGGAGAGGTGCAGCACAGACAAATCGGGAGCACATCGGCCCATCGCGGAGTCAAGGTGAAAAAGAGGAAACGAGAGAGAGCATCAGACTGGGAAAAAAAGAGGAAATATGATGAAAAGTATCTGTGTCTGGGCTTCACTTGGATTGGCAACGCAGATTGCCCAAAGCCACAGTGCGTGGTGTGCAGTGAGGTTCTGGCTAACAGTCTGAAGCTCTTATTTACGTCGCCACCTGAACACCAAGCATGCCAGTGCAAGTCAAAAGCCCCTTACATTGTTTATATCGAAATTGGAGGAGTTACAAAACAGCCAAAAACAACTGCAGTCTCATTCATGTGTTGGGTCTATAAATGACGCACTACGGGCTTCATATCTGGTTACAGAATAGCGAGAAAGGGGCTACCGCACACAATCACTGAAGACGTGAGCTTGCCAGCTGCCAGAGAGATGGTGGAATGTATGATTGGGGAGAAAGAAGCAAAAAAGTTGGACATGATCCCGGTGTCCAACAACACTGTGTCGCGCCGCATCGATGCTTTGTCCGAAGACATCCTGGCTACATTAGTCGCTCATTAATTGTAAATGAAATGTGATAATCTGCCTCTCAGCCTGTGCGTGTGTCCTCGCGATCCGTATTGCTCTTTAAAAGTGGCGCCTTGTGTCACTGAAAGTTATTGAAACTTTGTTGCAGTGTTTCAGGGCGTTTTCACACCTTCAGTTCGTTTGCTTTGTTGCAGTTGCTCCTTTGTTCGGTTTGTGTTCACACTGCAACATTTAACAGCGGACTAAATCTTGTAAACAAATGCCACGCGCGAGCAAACTGTTCTCTCATTGGTCCGATTCTTATGCGGCTATGAAGGCTTAAAAGGCTCTGTTGCTTCTTTTTTTTTTATTAAGGGGGGGGGGGTGCGCGAACCCAGTCGGGATGTAGAAGGGGGTGCGCGGCCTAAAAAGTTTGGGAACCGCTGCATTAGACGATACATGTGTACCTAATGTTGCTCACTACACATAAAATCGATTTGGCTGTAGACCAGTTGAGTTTACTCTGTGCTTTTCTGTTTATTTACGCTGAAATATAACTCTTAAAATGTGACCAACTGGACAGGAGGATCAGTACATTTGCCAAAAAAAACAGGAGGTAGTTAAAGCTGTAATTATAACTCAGTTGGGGGCTGATAAATCATGAACATATGCACTACAGATGGGATTTTAAGAGTGAGTGCAGTAACATTGAAAGAGCCCCATCTCCTACAGAGAAATACATACCGCTCCAAGGTGGGGTTAAGTATAGCACCATTGCCACATCTGGTTTTCCTCGCATGATGCAGATTGATGTGTGGGATGATGAATTCATGAAAAGCTGGATGCCAAGTTGTTGTTTTTTTGGTCACCCCTGGAGTTTGGTGATCTTAGACTTTGTTGTTGATATGGATCAGCTCCATTTCCAGTTACAAATCAAATCTCAAGAACTGCTGGAAAGCGATATTTGGTTCTATAACAACCTCCAACCGTGAGCTGTAACATACCTGCATAATTAGCAGGGATTTTGATGTGGTGATTTCTATATTTATAGCTTATGTATTTTGCTTTGACACAAACCTTGCTGGACCTCTGTCCTTGCATGAGAAACCTCGTTTCCGTTGTGATAGTAGACCGCTCAGCACCTGTTTGTGAGGCAGGTGGAAGCTTGTGACGCAGCAAATTTGAAATTATTTCAATAGTTGGATGATTTCAATCTTCAGAGTGATTGTAATGGGCCTGCTCTCATTTAGACAGGTGGCTAAAATTATGGCTTGGAAAGAGTTCGATTCGTTCCCAGCACACTGCAATAAATTTCCCCAAAGACATTAGAGTCACACACTCAGGCACTCATAAACTAATGAGGTGATAAACGCATCACAACCAGTGACTTTATCACATTCAGGTGCTTTTCCCGCTGTATAGTCGAGGTTGGAGGACTCATGAAAAGTTGGATTTGAGTTAAATGAAATGAATCTGAGTTGATCACTCGTTCGTCATCAGAATTGTAGTCATCGATGGAAAGGTTTGTTTACGGTTCTTGAAAAATGAAACAGTTCCAGCCGAAGACGGAAAGGTCGCATTTTCGACTCGGTCAACTAGTCAGCGTCCTGACAAAAAGCTCAGAGGACAATCTAAATTTAATATTCATGATCCTCCCCCCTGATGTATATGTATGGTCTTCATGGCTGAATTGACCAAGCGAGTCACACAATCAGCTCAAGGCCCTTCCCACCGGTCATGAATATTTACAGGAATAAGTCCAGCGGGGAGACAGGTCTGCATGAAGGGTCATATACAGAATAGAAGAAGGAGCTATTTAACATGCTCACTCACATGTTTTGCCTTTGCTTGCACATGCCTCTCTTTCAAAAACATCCTTGTTAATCCAACATGTATCGTGAATAATCTGACTTTTACAAGTTAACAACTAGCTGGTGAAGCAAGTCAGTGGTTTCATCTCTCAGCCCCATGTTCACTCTTTCTGTATTTTATTTGTTGAAATGATGCAGTTGGTGGATTCAGGCTCAGACCTGAGGATGAAGTTACACTGCCATATGAAAACATGTTATATATCACACTTATTACCCTGCGGAACCACAGGTCTGTATGAGTTGGAGGTGGAGAGTGCTCAACCTCAGGGCCACCTGCCGTCACATAAATGGACAAAAAAAAAGAGCCATATAGACACCAGGTCAGACAGCAGCAGGACATGCAGGTGATCATTAACGTCCATGTTCAGTCTTCTTTCTGTCACATTCAGGATGAAAAAGGTGAGAGAAGCTGATTTGTTCTTTGTCAGTCACTCGCACACATACTGATGCACACAGTCCTCTTTGAAGACCCCATGCAGCTATAGATCGAGAAGGGGAGAAATGAGATGGACACTATCTTTAACATCCACCAGGAAACCACCACAGTACAAGTCAAGACGGAGGTGAAAGGGAGCGAGATTGGAGGCGATTTACAGTCGGTATATGTATGAATATGTCCACCTCTGGACATATATACGTGGCCATCTAGAATGCATTCGCTTGCTATACTAGAAGCCAAGAGGAATAATGTATGACTTGGCTGAGCTGAATATCCTCCAAGTATGACTCTGCACGACTCTGGCCGTCTCTTCCCGTCTGATGTTTATTTAAACATGGTGGGCAAACCGAGCCATACAGCAACTTCAGGTCCAGCTCAGTCACTCTCTCTGCGGCTCGCTTCGTCGCTCTGTCTCCTCCTCCTACATAATTCAGGGCACTTGGCTAGTTGAGCAGGAGCGAGTGTGCGATTGAACGGGTCACCTGCTCAAATCTGCTGCCTTGGAAAAGGAAATCTGTGTTTCCAATGTGATGACTGTCAGAGGTTAACAGTTATTGGCAGGAGCTGCATACCACCTGGGATGTTGCTCGTGATGATGGCAGAATATCAATCTGACGTTAATTGAAAATGAAGTGCGCACACAGAGATACTACCTACAAAATGTGTACTGTTTAGGTTTGGAGGTTTTGAGCTAATGCTACTATCGTTCCTACTGTCACTCAGCTTCAAGTGAAATGAGCTTGAAAAGTCCATGTTCTCATCCCTGAAATGCTCGTCGCTTTCACCGCTCTCATGCGTGTGTGTGTTAAGTACAAGGCTGGAGCTCGTACTAGCCTAGCCCTCTGGACCGTTTTAGTTAACCACAAAACAATTTCCACCTGAACAGTTTCATGTTTCCCATGATGCAAGAAGCAAAAGTTGCTGCATCTTTTTTCACTGAAAGAACAATGGATTGTGAAAGAGCCACATTGAGAGGGTACTCCAAGTCTGCCTCTTTGGAGAACTAAATGTATTTTCTGATTCAGAGTTCCGAGTATTATTGTGAAGTAGAGTTCATGTGGATTTACAGCTTCAGTCAATAGTTTAGGATGATTGAAGATAGTAGTGGACGTTGTACTTGTACAACGCTTCTGAATAAGAGGTGGCTAGGAAAAGGGATTACGTCCAAAGGTAAGGGAAACAACTGTAGCACTTTACACAAATTGGCTTGAATTATGTGTTCACACGTTTTTCAACAGTTTTACTTCATCATCCTTTTCCAGGGTTAATAATGATATAAATTTTGTTCAGTGGGGTTGACGTGTTTATGGAAATGAGCCCAACTGTGAAGTAGTGCTGTTATGAAGAGCATGAGGCAATTTGTGCTCAACAGTCATGTTTTTCTTCTTCATATTTTCCATGCCTGTGTAGCAGGTGCTCCTCCGATATTGAATCATAGAAGGAACATTTTGACAGGCAGTCATTTGGATTCCGGTATTGGCCGTTTGAAAACATCTGTAAAATCTTGAGAGTACAACTTGGGAGTGAATGCGATGCGAGCAGCCTGTTGGATGAGCGCAGCTTACCTGACTGACAAGACGCAGTGCTCGCCGCTTCAGGCCAGCAAACACTTGACGGACAAGAGTGCTGCTTGTCAGTCAACAAACTCAATAACAGGCAACCAGGTTTCTGTGGCTTACTCGCAAATACCATACTATGCCAAATTACCACTACCATTATTGCTGTCCCTGCTGCTAATAGCACAAGCCACATTTCCATCTAAATGTATCACACATTTAAACCATTTGTTTTCTGAGAATAGGCAGAGAAAATGTGAATTGTTAGTTCACTACCATTATGCAATTATAAGTAGTCGGTTCATTGAGATACGCAGGACGTGGCCCGAGTTGTCCAGTTGGTAAACCATTGAAGAAGAAGAGGGTGCAACAAGTGGATGGGAAACACACCAACAGTAACTACAGATGTTGTTAGCACTGATAATAATATAAGTGAACAAATGCAGTTCATATCAAACTAATAATGAAGAACCACACTTTTCGAAGCTGTCCAAACATTACAGAAATGTGCAGCTTAACACTTTACATATACTGCAGAAATCACGACGTTATTTTGCCATGTGAGGGTCGAGTGTTAGGTCCCAGAAAAATAAAAGCGTTCTTTCGTCAAAATGAGAAACATAACAAGCAACTTTGAGAAGTTTCTATGAAGGGTTTTTTTTCAGTCTCGAAAAACAAGGCTGCTGCTGTGTAGTCATGGTAGGATTTAGCATTAATGATGAGTGTCTAATCTTATATTTATGGAGCATTTATGGAGCTAAATAGGAAAATGTACTCCTGCGGCTGTTCATATTTCTGTGTGCATACTTTGGGGTTAATACTGTAGTGTCACAGGTTGTCCCGTGCAAAAGAGAGCGTAAAACAGGCCCAATCAGACAGTGTAAACAAAAATAAAGGTTTACTGGCAGTTCCTTTAACTCAAACATCACAAATCAACAAAAAAGCCCATGAATAAACATAAATCGTCCCGGAGGAGAAAGTAGTTTCTTCACCAAAAAAGTACTCTCACCCTGCAAAGTCCTTGGTATCTGTTCCTCCATGTAGGCGTCCTCTCTCCTACTCCGGGCCCAACTCTTCTCCAGTGGTGCTCTCCCCTCTGCCCTTTATTCAGTTTCCCAGCCCTGCCTCAATTAGGGACCTTAAGCACCTGCAGCTGGGTGCATGATGAGGCAGTCTGGGAGCTGTAGTCTCTAGCCTGGTGGCCATTTTGGGTTGTGGGCCCTGATCCTGGGTGAGGATGTAGCGCCCCTCCACAACCTGTCCCCTTGTGATGCCACAATACATTTGACTAATAATGTCTTTTATTTCACATTGGACAAGTCATCTGCCTTAAGTTAGCAAGATATACACTTTTGAATTGGCTTTGGATCTTTTAAAAGGGAACGGTAATATTAAGATGGAATACCAGGGTATACAATATTAATACCAGCATTAAAAGCCCCATGCTCTGTTAGCTGCACCCTGTAGGAAGCGTGGCTGGGCTCTGTGTCTCTGTAACTGCAGTATTCATTAACCGCATTAGAAATGCACTACAGAGAGCAAAAGAGGATCAGAGATGGCGAAGAAAGGAAGAAGGGAGAGAGGAGGAAGAGGAGGAGAGAGAGGATGAACAGAGCACAGAGGATAGAGAGGAAGAGGTGTGGATTAGGTACAGGGGGAAACAGTGGGCAGGAAGTGTGAAGGGCAACATCAGGCTGCTTCACGTAAATATGAATATTGATTTAATTAACACTAAACCATGTTGACTCTCTCGCACGGACACACACATACACACTCTCTCCGGTATAAATATTTCAGCGCCGTCTTGTTTTGTGAAGGTGGTTATTTTGCTCAGAGGAGAATTTACAATGTATTCCCAAATCCATTTTCTCCTATCAATTATTCAGATGTGACCAAGACTCATTATGGATGGTGATGTTCTCAGCTCGCTGAAGCTGTGTTTCTACATGTATGTGCGTGTTTATATCCCTCCGCACAGTTTAATACCGATGAACAAAGAACACGTGTTTGTCTGTGTGTGTGTGTGTGTGTGTGCAGGTTTTTGTCTGAGTGTATGTCTGTGTTTGCATGCTGTGAAGATTGTTCATATTCACATGTACTCACTGAGGAACAGCTAGAGTTGTGTGTGTGTGTGTGTGTGTGTGTTTGTGCTTTGTTGCATGTTACAAAAAAGAGAAACTTGCGCCATTCAGTGTTCTGGCATTTATTGAAAAGCGTGGCAGGATAAATAATCTGCCATTTCAAAGGGATTACATTTCCCTTTGATTGGTTATTATACTGGCAATTTGATATATAAGCATAACATCACACCGCTCTAAGACTAAACACTACTCGTTTGTGGCATTGGTTTCTAAATCAGAGTGGCTGTTGGGTGAACACATAAGCCGTGTCCCATGAACTGTACAGTATACTGCAATTACGGAAAGATACTGCTGATGTCAAATTTGAAAAAGTAAAGATTGCTCCGTGGAGCCATGCAGCAGTGTTCTGTTGTAATCAGACACTGATTACAACAGACCAGAATACACATAAATGCATTCAACAAGCACAGGCATGGTGAGGTTTACGGATCTTGTCAGCTTTGAGCACATGTTGCTCTGCAATACACGATATACACTGAGTGCAACGCTTTCCCACCATGTGTAGCATTTGAGTTTCTGACTTTGAGTTCTCCCGTTGCAACCCAGTGGTGGTGTCAAAAAGACACTGCAGCAGACAGTGTGTAGTTTGCGTATAATCACATGTTCTGTTGCACACCTTCACTGACTTTCCAAGTTCAGTGACTCGAATATTTAATATTTAACTGTCCAATTATATTCAAGACATTTGCCTAGATTGAGATCAGGGATGCATGGTGAAAAATTCCAAGTTCAGGTCATATATGTGATTGAGGGATTGTCTCCACATGGCTCTCAACGTGGCAACGGCTTGGCTGGGGACTTGTCCGCTAATGATACTAATAAACATATATCTGTATAAGGGGAGGATGGTGGCGAAGAGCTAGCCATTGGGGCACACACGCTGGTACGCACATGCACCAACAGGCACATCCGGCTGGACCGGGTACGTAGCCAAAGCACAGAGAAGCTCAGCTTACAACACACACAGAGGGAGGATTAATACATTCTCTGCTCAAGCACACATTACTATACAACTCTGGTTTGATATCTTTGTGAATTCAGAGTTAAGAAAAAACAGTTAGATAGATAAATCAAATATTTGGACCAATTTCATTTTCCCTGATGAAGGCTTTGGATGAAAAGTCGAGGGATCAACAACATTCATGCAAACAATGAATGTCTGTATCACATGGTAAACCATCCAACAGGCGTTTTCCTATGCAGACCATGGAACGTGACAAAAAAAAAATACATGAAGTATTAAATACATTTGCAGAAGTTTAATTTTTCCCTCTTTTTATTATATTATGTATGGGTGTATTCACTTCTTTATGCTCACTGTATTTTAGAAAATTCATGCACAATTCCCAAAACAATTCTGACAGTATTTCCACTGAAAGCAAACTTGGCAGATTGATTTCAGTCTGGGCTGAACATGCGTAATATGAAAGAACAAATTATTCTGTGGCAAAAAAACATGCAAAAAAATTCTAAACTCAGGTCTGAAAAGCAAGAAACAAATGCTCAAAGCCTAAAGTGAAGGATGTGCACACTTACTCAACCAAGGTCCTGTATTTGTATTATGGTACACTGGCAATGAGAACCCTTTAGTACTTGGCAGCAGGACTGATGGATTCTGTCATGGGTGTGTGTCTGACATCCACTCAATCCATATTGGCATAGGCTCATGGCTCCATGAATATTCCAAACATTTTAAATAGGCCTGAGTCTTCGTATCTTGTTTAGTGCCTAAGCCACTACATATTGTTTAAATAGTTTCACTGTGAGTATACTAGAGTCAATTGTGACTTTGCAGAATGACAATGAGCCTGACGCTGTCTAATAAAGACAGAACAGGTCACGCATACACATCACAGACCTGAACGGTTGCTGTGTGTGTGTGTGTGTGTGTGTGTATCCACGCTCCAATTAATTCTGAGATGTTAATCAGGCAGCTCCCCTCTGATTAGTATGGTTGTCATCGCAGCACTCCTGGGATCTGACAAGAGTTTCTGGGATGGATTGTGACAGAAAATAATGTCAATATCTTCTACGGTGTAGGTTTCAAAGCACATTTACTGTAGAGATTTTACAACTTTGATGAATGCACGGTGCCTGTCCATTTCTGAACCGAAGTTGTGTCAAACGTACCTTTTTTTTAACAAGATTTGCAAATGTAAATACAATTTTTGAAATTTGATATTAAGAAATTAGGCTGGGCAAGTTAACACGTTAATTTCGCGTTAACGCATTCATGGGGGGAAAGAACGAGCCAATTCTTGAACGTCACATCAAGAAGAAACAGTGAGGATTTACTCCGGGACCACCTCTTTACCCTCTCTAGGATATTTGAGGTGTCATAGAATGTATTAGTTGGCTGAAAAGAGACTTCTGACAGTGCTCCCTGAGGTATTCTGTGAGCAATGGGGTGAGACCATTGAGTATTAATGCAAGCCATTAATTCACTGTTCATTTGGTGTGAGATTTATGAGCTTGCATTCTCCCCATTAGGTCTAACACATCCAAGGGGGGCCATGCATTACTACGAGGGTATAACCTTGCTGCCTCATAATTCTCTTCTGGAAAACGGTGGATTGCTCAACACAGATGAGGAGGAACAGCTTCCACATTTTAAGGAGTTCAGATAAACCTTATTTCTTATTTAAGTCACTGTAAAATCTTGTGAGATTGATGACAAATCCGGGGCATCAGGTCCAAGATGTGAAGTTTTTTTTCTTAAACGCAAGTAATAGACCTTTCGTAATATCCAAAAGAAAGTACTGCAGATACAGTCGGACATGAGGTCTCTGCCCAGGACGGCTGGCTGCCATCTATGTGATAGAATAAGAGGCTTGGTGACTGGGGAGGGGACTAGGTGATGAGCCACTCATCCTTTTAGGTGACAGAAGCCACGTGAAGTGGTTCAGGGATTTGGTAAGACCAGGTTGCCGCTAGACTTTGCTTTTATCAGACAGCAATCAAATTATCCGGCGCAATCTCCGTCAGAAAATGGACTTGTTCCACCACCTATACGAGAAGTATCAAACAATCAGGATGTCCGAGACAAGGTCAGGAGCACATGCTCCCAATTAAACAGAGACCTTCACACTGGAGGATCTTTGGGAGCCTAAACATAACCATTAAAACATTGCTAAAATACAGTGTTTATAAAACTGGGGGGCGGGTTTCCCTGGGGAGGCATGGAGCCAGTAGAGGGGGGGTTTGCGTGACCAGGGGGGGGGAGAATGTTGAGTGGACCGATTGTTGCATGATCTTGCTAATGTGAATCTTGTGTGTATTTCAATGGCCTTTCTTCTTGCTGGCATGAAGAAAGGCATGAATTGTTTTTGGCTTCCGAAGAGGGGGAAAAACGTTTGCAAAATAACCTACGGCTGTGATTCTTCTCATTGTTTTTCCACATTATGTCAACAAAACAAATGTGGTTCAGGCGGCATTACATTTTTTTTCAAAACAAATGCAAATTATTAGTATACAAACATAATTATAAAGAGACAGGAATACAATCATATTTTCTCAAACCTCTATTGGTATCCAGCAGTATTTCGGCCTCCATACCATTACAACGGCTGCACATGGAATTAGATGTGTGAATTCCACATCATCTAACATTGACTCCTAACCCCTAAACCCCCCCCCCCCCCCCCTTTCCCTCGCCCCGGAGTTCCCCTTTTTGGGAAATGCAGCAAGCATGCCATTGGATGCCTCTGTGGTGGATATAACACCTGATGACGTGACCTGTATGCTGACCCAATCTGCAAAGAAATGTGTTTCGGGGCCCTCGGTGCCCTGTATGGTGTCCTAAATTGTGATGAATTGCACACTTAGATGCCCTTCCAATGGTGAAATTGTGATAAAGAGCCCTCAAGGGGCCCTACACTGGAGGAACACCATGCAGTACCATTATAGGCTGCATCCTTTTGCCTACACGTGCTCTCCTGCATGCTGGTGCCCCATGGCACGCCCCTGCCCCTCAGACAGCCTGAGTCCGCCACTGACTTAGTGTATTGCTACATTTCGACAGCCTCTAAACTGGGCTGTGTGTCATCACACCTGATGAAGATGGTCAAGCCAATCTGCGACTCTTTGATTGGTTGATTAGTGCGGTTCAGGATGAGTCAATGTCATCGTGGGGAGTCTGCTTGCACTGCAGACGTGCCATCAGTAGAATAAGAGATTTACACATGCAGAGGCAAGAACTCTCTGTAGCGTGGTCCTGGTGTTTCTGATAAGTGTCCCAGAGCTGGTTCATTGAACAGAGTGAGGGTGAATATTTTAGTATTGCTTAAACGTCAGGCATGTGTTTCTTTTAACCACATATTAAAGCAGACTTAGTCATTTTCACTTCCCTTTCACCTATTGACATGTTTGTCTCTTCGATTTGTAAAATATCCCCACACAGATGGGACTACTACCCTTGTGGTTCACCACTAATAACTCATGGGGAACAGGATAGGTAAAAAGCCCAAAGCAGATTCAAAATCTTTGTATTGCACTCCTTGCAGAGGAAGTAAGAACTCTCACAAAACGGTTCAACACTTCAAATTCATTCAAATCCGGTTCCATTTCTGGACGTTTTGGTGCTCTAGGCCTCAAACTGTGAGCCATCACTTTCCCAGTGCTTTCTGCTGCAGCATTCACATCACGTATACTATCCGTGGGACTGAATTTGTAGTTGAAAGCCCCAGCTCAGATGCATTCATGCATTTGAGCTCATTTAAAACTCTTTCAGACAACATTGGTGAAGTTTGGTTCAGCTTGTAGCTTCTTCAAATAAACCTTTTTTTCCCTCACAAACAGTAAATCTGCATAATGCATTATGTCTTTCAGTCAGAAGAGGTGCTGTGGCCCAGAGAAGAGGAGGAGACTCAGAGAGATTCACACAAACTGAAGTGAGTGAACCGTCTGTCAAGAGACAGGACTAAATGTATACTTCACATGCAGCTATTCATGCAGCATTTACCCATTAGCCTGTGCAGTGTAGCTTTTTAACACACATTCTCTTGGTGAGAAATTCATATGCGGCATTGTTGTGATTTATCCTCTTTTTTATCATACACTTCACTAAACAAGAAGTGTTTCCTTGTTGGAAACTTCGGTGTTCAGGGAGTTTGAGACATTAATGACCTAAACATCCAGTTCCCCAGTACAGCTGACCTGCATCTCAACAAGGAAACATATCTACCAGCTTGGAATGAAAACAGCATCTCTCTCTCTCTCTCTCTCTCTGTCTCTCGCTGCCATCTCTGCTCCTTGTTAAGAAATGAGGAGTCACTAAACGAAGCGGCAGATTGTTAATTCCCTCCCTCTGGGCACAGACTGCACAGGGTTGAAGTCCAATTCTGCTTGGAGACAGAGGGAAACACTGTCACGTTCCTCCTTTCCACTTGGACATGTTTTCCCACCCCTCTGTCCTTCTCGCCTCCCGCTGTTTTCACATCTCTGCCTCCCTATCTGGCAAAGTAAGCTAAAAATACATCCCTAAACTTATTTATTAATATATAAGCATATTAACAATATATTGAATATAAATTAGATAGGAGGCATGAGTAAATCTGGTGTTATTCCTGGTGTTTGTTTTTGTGATAACATTTTCAAGATATGCATTAAAAATCAACCATAAATTACAATGAATACACACACGCATATATATATATATATACATATATGTATATATACATATATGTATATATACATATACATATATATATACATATACATATATATATATATACATATACATATACATATACATATACATATATATATATACATATATGTATATATATATATATACATATATTTTGATATATATATATATACATATATTTTGATATATATATATATACATATATTTTGATATATATATATATATACATATATACATATATGTATATATATATATATGTATGCACACATACATACATATATGTATATATATACATATATATACATATATGTATATATATACATATATTTTGAGATATATATATATATATACATATATATACATATATATATACATATATATGTATATATATATATATATATATATATATATATGTATGCACACATACATACATAGCCTGTACATACAAATAATACTAAATAAATAAAAACAACTAATGGCAGGAATACAAGGAAGAGTGACTGTGTTTATGGGCTATGAGCAAACAAACGTATGTTGACAGTCAGTCAGTAATGTGTACCATCTGCATAATCAGTATAACTTTGATATGGTGTAAACAGACTGAATGAAATCAGCGATGTTGTTAGTGAGAAAAAGAAAGGAGCTTGATTACATGCTGCATCATGTTCCCATTTACTGTGAATATCATCAAAAATGGGGCTTAAGTGTACATGAAAGTGTTCATTACGCATTGAAACAGTATGTGTGTTTTATTTCTACCATGTTGTCGGGTGAATTCAGGCATCAATTGGTGAATTAGCTCTTTCAAGTATTTTGATGGGCTGCTGCACCATCATGATCCATTAGTCACAGTATCTTTTTCAATATGACTTCCGAACTATTCAAGCAAAGAGACGCACTCATTAAAACACAAAACCATCATCCAAATGAATCACTCATGGGGAAACAACAACATGAACACCCGTGGTGCTAATCAGAGAATACAATTGGCTGTTGCTTTTTCCATTCAGCCAGAAAGTCTGTACCGTTCATTAACCTGAATTATGACTGTTGAATGATCGTAAAGCCTGTCAGTCGGATACACAACTAAAGGCCTGTCCACACTGGGGCCGAAAACTGAAAGAAAATAATGTTCGTCGACGTTTCACACCAAGGTGTACACGCGTTCTGTTCAATCCAGCGAAAATGAAAGTTTGGTCACACAATCACCGTTGTCTGTAATGTATCCCACATGGTCAGGTTTTATAGAATACCTTTCACAAAGACAATATGTCAATTCTAAGATGCATAACGTACATAGCGTAACATCAGCTAAAGCACTTTGAAAGGAATAGTTCTCTGTTACCTTGAAAACAAAATATCTTTATCTCTCTGTTGTCTATCACTCAGCATCACAAGCAAGTCAAACTGATACACTTCTCCAGATGTCTTTATGTTCGTTGTCTTCAGAATTGTTATTCCATCAAATAGGACACTACGCTGTGAGACCTAATGCATCAATGGATCAACATCCATATTACTGTGTGACCGTATGAACACAACGATGACATTGACGTTCGTGGAAATCCATTGATCGCGTATTGTCAAAAGTAGCACCCCGATGTGCTTTCAGCTTAAGTCCGTGGTTTACAACCCATTTGATCCAGTTCTACATCCACGCTGGTCGAAGAGAAAAGTTGTTGCTCCTACTATAGCTTCTACAGTGGTAACCCACTGCCATCTCTCCAGTTAGATCCCGAGGACTTAAACCTAGCCAGTTTTTGTCTCTGATCCATTTCCATCTCACATTCTGTCCAAAAGATTCTGTCATATTCAGTCCAACATTCTCCAACATCTTCATGTCTGTCATGTTGAGTCTCTTAGCTGTGAGTTACCAGTATTTGTGGCCTCCGTATTGACGTTTGACAGTTTTCCTGTCGGCTTCGTCTGCCGCTCCGCAGGATTAGCCACTTTCCGGCTTGGAACCGGGCGGAGGCGTGGAGACGCCTCCTATTGACTTTGTCCATTTCCTGTTTTTTCCCTTGACTGAGAGAAATAAAAAAACCTTAGTTTTGAAATAGAACTTTGCTGTCTGAGTCTGCATTTGGGTCCGTGAAACACCCCACATCATAATAAGACCTAATTGGTTGGGAGCGTGATGAAAACAAATAACAGCTGATAATCTCCAGGCCCTGGAAAGGTTTATTCCCAATGAGTCATCAGCTGAGTGATTGCTCCAGCAGGGCACACACAAAAGGGTCGTGGGTTGCAGTTCACACACAGCAACAAGTGACATTTTAAAAGATTTAAAACATTGCACTTTGAGACACTTTTTGCTGGAAGATAATGTTGATAGACATTGCAATTGAATACAGCAGTTACGTATAGACAGATGAAACAAAGACTGATTGAGGTTGACATGAACATTATTAATTATATTACCGATACCATCTCTATGCTTTCTCTCCTCACAGGTTTCTATGGATGCTGGTGATACCTGGACCCTGGTCTTGCCTCCTGCCGTGGTTCTGTCATGTGCATTGAATGTGTTGCAACTCTGTAAATGTTGTTCATTCTGTACACATGACATCTATTGCACTTCTGTCCGTCGTGGGAGAGGGATCCCTCCTCTGTTGCTCTCCCACAGGTCTCTCCCTCTTTTCTCCCCTTTAAAGTTTTTTTTGGGGGAGTTCTTCCTGTTCCGATGTGAGGGCCCCGGGACAGAGGATGTCGTATGTGTACAGATTGTAAAGCCCTCTGAGGCAAATATGTAATTTGTGATTTTGGGCTGTACAACAATATAATGAATTTAATTGAGCATCTTAATAGGTTATGTTACATGTCAGTTGCAGGGCACAGGCAAATAGATAAAAAACATTAAATGGAATAACAACAGATTTGAAAATATACATAGAAATATGTAATTCATCCTATCTACAATATTCAGGGGAATGTTTGCCAGCATGATCAACATGATGCCACCTTATGTTCTACTTGTCAATACAACATTCACCAGTGAAATCCACAACATGTAAGCTTGCTTTGGCCGTTCTGGCCTCAAATAGAAAATTAAACCTTTTTGATTTCAAACTGTCTGACAGTTAATTTATTTACAAGATTGAAAAGCATCTTGTACCCTTGTCAAAATAAAAACCCATTCCACATCACGTCACCGTGATGAGTCTGGCAAATAAAAAAACACCCTGCTGACCACTGCATGGTTACTGGTGGTTATAGTGCATGTGGCAGATGTGACAGTGATCGATGCCAGGTGTCATGCAGCAAATTGTCCATTTCCCACACGCACACGCACACACACTCAAACACGCATGCAAACAAATGCTTGCATGCACCAGTACACGCACAGAGTGAATGTTCATCGTCATCCTTACTCGCCCACACAAACAGCTTATTTATCACGCTTGCACAGACACACACAGACGCCACACCACAGCTCTTTAACTAAATGTCTGCCCACTCCCTCTCACGCACGCAGACACACGCAAACACGCATCATGCCACGAGTCCAACACTCAAGATACTCCACTCAATATACTGTCCGTCTTCAGTCAGTTTGTCTCGCTGAGATCACACACACACGCACCATCTCAACCCTCAAAGAAACCTTCCGTTAGCTACTGTAGATGTCATGAGTGGACTGTTTACCCACAAAGACCACACACACACACGTGCTTCCTTCACACAACATATATACTTCCACCGATGACCCTCCCACCCATATTCCCATCCCTCCCACCTCTCTCTGTGTGTCACCAGTGGATTCTCTCCTCCTTACTTTATGTCAAACAGCTCAAGCACATGTGACCGAGAGAGACAGAGGTCATTGTAGTTCGTTGGCAAAGCGTATGACTTACCCGTAGCTTCTATTATCTCCCTCTCAATCTCACTTTTTCAGTTTATCTTTGGAGCCTTTCCTGAGTACCTCTGCTCTCCAGGATATTCTGATGTCTTTTTTTCTTATTCCCCTGGAGTACATCCTCTGAGGAGTTTTCTTTGTTTCTATTAGTTTCAAGTGGATTTTAAAGCAGCATTGTTCGTTTCCCTAAACCTAACCAAGTTGTTTTGCTGCCTAGTCCTAACTGAGTTTCCTGTGAAGACATATCGATGATTTTGAAAATACCATATGCATGTAACTAGCGGGAATTGAAAACGCATAAATCCTTTTGTAGTATATCATACGAACCACTGCATGAGGATACGTTGAACTAAGAAACCCGCATGGTAACGTATATCATTTTAGAGCAGTCATAATGGACTGATTTTTTACAGTGTGTGTTCGTTGTCCTATAGTGTGACCAGTGTGATCATCAGGTCTGTCATTCCAAGCCTATGCAATTCCATTTTCAATGATTCTATTTGTATTTGTTGCATAATTTTTTACTGACAAAAAATGGACATACCTGAAGTCCGGGACATCATTTTTACCTTCAACAACCCTGAGCAAATTCTCCCATTTGCATACATACCGCCTTTGCCAATCAATGCTTCTTAAGACACATAAAATAAAGGGAAGATAATTTATTCTAACACGGTGTTGTTCAGCTATCATCAATAAATAGATGTGTGTTGCAATGTTTAGCTTTGTAGATCAATACACCTTTGATTCAAATCAATCAGAGAACGATGGAGGGACTGGTATTTCTCATCTTCTGATCTCATACACTGTTATAGTGTTTGATTTGCCTCTACAATCTTCTCTCTTCGTTTACCAGCCAGCTTTAAATAATCCTAAGACTTATTTATATCACAAGGTTGAATGAAAATGCCAGGGCTGATATGCAGAGGTGCACCAGCAGCTTTAGATGAGGAGTCCACTTCAGCGCTTCTGCAGTCTCAGGGGGAGGGAAAGATGGAAGAGAGAGGGAGACAAACTCAATTTACACCTGGTATTAAGCTGTGATCTGCCCGTGGATATGCAGTGTGGATAATGAGCAATCCAATCAAACCGTTGCAATTACACCTCACTTGAATATGCATTGCTGTCTGCACTGAGGCGACACCTAATTTTTCTCAGACAAAGTAAGATTGATACATTAACAGCTTCATTTTTACATGTAACTAATATAACAATGACATGTTTATATTATGTTTTTCCTCTACATTATTGGCAAATACAGCATGACTAAGGTCTTTGGTGTTAAGTGAGCAGTCTTATGTTTAACCAAATGGAAGTATAAGCTTATGAGGGACACATTTTGGTGATATACAATTAAGATTAGCAGCTATTGGGGCATTGCATAGTTTGTGGTCTTAGTTAAAGCTGAATTAATCAATGTTTCGCCACTTGGGGCAGCGCAACGTGTCAGCAAAAAGCTGCTTATTTATACTTCCAACAGACATAAAGGATTTAATTTGGGGTCGAGTTTCAGACCACGCCAACACTCTCATTTTTAGCTCTGTTTTGGCCTCTGCTGTACCAAATAAGGGAAATATCAAAACAGTCGGGAAAATGATAGCATTAGTAACTTCAGCAAATGGCCAATAGCAACAGATGTTCATGTTCGAGTCACAAAGCCCTGAAGCAGACAAGGTAGTCAGGTGATGTAAGTATAGAGAGAGAAAGTCTGGGAAAGTCCTCCTGCTTGCTAGAGATTGGTGATGAACGTAGGGGAACGTTGGGGAAGGTTTGATGTATCGGTGCATTGTGCACGCAACCGTTAACTGCCACCTCTTTCTCGTTGCACTACTTTCTGCATATTGACCAATGCTAAATAGTTGTATGCCGACGTAAATTGACCCAGATCGCATCACAGACCATGCAGAACATGTATGTTTACAGCTCACATTAACATGCACTGTTTCCTTACCCAAAAAAAGGAGACATAGATCAGATTTACACATTAAGTGTAAAAACGGTCAGGGAGTGAGATGTGGCCCAGAATGAGCTCCACTGAATTTGAATGTCATCTTTCCTCAGTGATTTTATTACTACATTTTTACCTCACTACCAAACTGCCCCCCCCCCCCCCCTCATACTGTTAAAAATCCTTTCAGAGATCCTAGATTGGGCTGTATCAGCATATTGCCCAACTGATGGAGGACCTTGTCAGTCTTGGTCAATGGACTGGAAAACTGGAGCTGTCCTTGCTCTTCACTTGTCCTCTCTTAGCTAACCGTGTCCTGTTATCACTCTTCTTTTTTTTTAACATCGAACAGATCCAGAGCTTGGTAATGCAAGAACATTGCTTTCACAGAAAACTGCATGTTACTTGATTCATTTGTTCTTTTTTCTTCCCTCCTCTCCTTCCTGGAACATAATGGACCTTGGTTTCAAAAACCGGGAGTAAATTATTTTGTCCCCCCTTCTCTTCTGTTTTCATGCAATGCTTAAGTGCAGATGTGTTACTTTCTCCTGCCTCAGGTCAGGTCTTTCCTGCACATCTCTTTTCACATCTCACACAATGAGCTGAACTGGAACTTTAATGTTTTTTCATTCTTTCTACTCAAGCTGCATCTTTGTGGTTGCCGTGTGGCTTTTCTATTTTCCACACCTCATCTCTTCACTACGTCTTGTTCTTTTGCTTCAGAATAGGAGATAGTAAAGGGGTTTGAATGCTGACATTTGGAAGGTTATTAAGAGTTCTGTGAAGATAACTGAGCTCTTTCTTTGGTCAATAAATCTTCACAGCATTGACAGGTGTCTGTTGATTCATTGCTTTACTCAATAACCCTTTCAACCTCCTGCAAATATCTTATAGACATTTCTTTTCTGTCTGAATAGTTAACAAATACAAAAACAAAAAAGCAACCGAACAATGACAGATCTGCTCTGCAGAAGTAGGATTTAATTGTCGTCTTGAAAACTCCAAAGGGATCCTATTGTTCAGTGCTTCCAACCTCTTTAATGAGGTAGAATTTCTCAGGGTTTTAGATTTTGCTCTTCCCTAGATGTGCCTGGTATCAACATTGTATTATAGAAATGCCAGACAATTTCAGAAGTATCATTTTTGTGACTTTAGATATGATTACCCTCTTTAAATCTCAGGTATGTTTGACCAAATTAATAAATATATAAATATTATTACCAGGAATTACTCCTTTTTCTACACAAATTAAAAAACATCTGTGATCTTGTCGGACAAGTTAAAAGGTTGTCATAGAATAAGACAGTTTTGTGTTTCACATCTAAAACCTAAGTTTAATCTGCAATACCCAAGCTAATGTCAACACAGCTGATCAATCGGAGTGGTCCGTTGATATTTTATTAAATTCACAATTCAAGGTCTCTATTGGTATGACAATATAATCGGCAATCTTCTCGCTGATGGTCTCGTTTACTTACGTAGGTCATATAGAGGCATCATATCAGTATTCCTCACAGTCACTTCAAGAAGAGGAATATAACGCATCAATGAACACATGAATATGTTGTATCTTCTCCCTAACTAGCTGCATTAGGTACCACAACCTGTAATTTCAGCTGCAACTGCTTTAAAAATGTGACTAAATTAATCGAAGGGCAGTACATGTACCTTGGGGGCACGATAGAGTAATGGAAAGGACACAGATTATTAATTTGACGAAACCTGTTAGTTCATTTGCAGGTCGAAGTCATTGATTTTAGAGCACTAATTGCTGCTAACCAATTAAAATAGTTCTCACATGTGAGGTCTTTAACAGTGTAATTAGAAATTAACAACTATCTGAATATGCAGAAAAAATGGAAGATAGATTGGTTGATATTCAGTAATAATTGAGATGGTTTGAAGAGGTTTTTCACCTCATTCTAAAATGATGAGAATTGATTTCATTCTTTATATTTCTTTATATGTTAAAACATTGACATATGACATTTGGCTGAATCATATTTTTCCCAAAATATAGAAGCCTTATGATGATTCATCAAATTTTCAAATTCAGTTTAAGGTGTCGGTGTTGTGCATTGAGTGAGTCAGCGCAGAGCAAAAAAAGACACAAGAATTATGAACAACATAATCACAGCACAAGTGCCTTCAAAAGCAAATCCATTCAAAGTGAATACACTACCAGGACAGTATACAGACACTGGTTCATGCAGTCCACAGCCTGATGAAGCCTGTTGTATACTGTATGGCGTGTTTTACTGCGGTACGGCCAAGAGTCACTTATCAAGCCGTCCTTCGGTCTGCTGAGAGAAAACATTTGAGGTTCGGGCCGTTGCATCCCGTACCTCAAAGGACCAGATGACAGGATGATGAAGGGTTTCTTCCTGTGTATGTTTGGCCTACATCAGCCCAGTTCACAGGATGATTTGTCGTTACAAAGTCCTAAAGTGAGCGTGTGAAAAATGAAAAAAAAATCCAGTGCTACAGCATCAGCATCATGCTTTTATTTTGGGTTCACTCCTCACAATACCTGATTACAAAATATAGATATTCAAATGAAACCAAACGGGGCTGATCAACCAGTGAGACACTTCAGATCAAAGACTGAAGCAAAAGCAACTTCTACACATCTGATATGGGCTTTCATTCACAAGTTCAACCTATTTAGCAAAACATTTTTTGGGCAAAAAGTATTACATGAATTGAATGGAGTTGGTCTTCTACGCATTATTTCCTCACCAGTCTGACCTGAAACTCTCGAGCTGCTGGAGATACAGAATAATGTCTAAAACCGGAACAAATGAGCAGATAAAAAGACGTGAAACAATGCGGATTCCACCTGCTATCTCACCTTGAGACAGCAGAAGAAGAGCAGGATGAAGAAGGAAAAAGTTAGACAGTCAATTAGCACTGCGCTAACCTCATTCCTCAGTACCTTAAGGACAGTGATGCAATACTCATAAAACACCAAGGGAGGAAACAACAGAGAGGTAGTGGAGAGAGAACGAAACAATTAAACAAATATAGCAGCGAGCTAATGACTTGATGGAAATGCTGCGAGATCAATCGATAGACAAATGCCACACAGATAAACAACACCAGATGAGTTTGTCGGAGGGAAAACATTTAGGAAATGGATGAAGAGTGCAGAGGGATAACGAGGAGCAGAATGAATGCTGATGCATGGCCAGATAGAGGAGGAGGGCGGTCAAGTCTCTGACAGAATACTGCTCTGTAGCATCTTTCATTTCTGGAACACGGTTCTGGTACGTCTACCTCTGGTCATAGGTAGTCTTATGGCAATAGTTGGTGTTCGTGAAAACATAATAGAGTCAAATAACAGAAAACAGCACGAACTACAGCCTCAAAACTAGTGAGTCTATTTCCTCTGCGCACTAGCTTACCTTAGCGTGTGAGCATGCTCAAATTGAACGTAATTTCAATAAGAAAGAACGCAAATTACCACTGAGGCTGGAGGGAATATCATTAGTTTTAGCAAGTGTTTGGTCACAAATTAAAGTATTTGACGGATTAAAATTTTTACATGATGGTGCAAGATGAAAAGATTGGTGTTCACCCAAATAATTATAATTCATCCTGAGGGAGACATGAATGTTTTGTTAAATGATATGATTATCCATCCAATAGAGGCTGGTGGCATCCTACAGGCACCAAGGCTGTCTGAAATAAAACCTGTGAATCCATCACGTTAATGTTGAGATATTTTGCCGGAAAAGTAAAACCTTTGATCTGCTGGTGGCGCTAGATGAAAAGTCAGATGACGAACATAGTGATTAATATTCATCCATCCAGGCTCAATGAATGTCCTTATCACGTTTGATGGCAATACCTTTAACGGTTGTCAAGATATCTCACTAAAATCTGAAAATATCAACGTCATGGTGACCCTCTGGTCTTAGAGATAAATCGAGACACAGGGAGAGAAAACATTCGCGATGGAAGAGAGCGACCTCTTTAAAAATTCAGAAGTTTAAACCATGGGTGGATATGTGGGGGCGACTGTGGCTCATAACCCCAAATTGCTCCTGTCGGCGGTGCCTGGGGTGTATGAATGGGTATGAATAATTAGTTTGAGTCCTGTCGGGCAGATGGCACCTTGCAATGGGAGCTCCTGCCATCAGTGTATGCATGGTATGTTGTGAATGTATTAATGACATGTAGTGTCGGAAGACCAGAAAAGAGCAATACAAGGCCATTTACCATTTACCTTTACTGCTGTGTGTTGATGTTCACAAATGCTAAACGAGCAGAGGAAGGCCAGAAAAGAAACACCACTTACATATATATAAACAGCTTTCTCTGCCCAGATATGAGATATGTTTCATTCATCGATCTGCGCAGTGGAAAAGAACAGAAATAAAATAATGGACACAGAGGAGATTGGAAGGTATGGGAGAAGAAAAGAGCAATGAATGAGGAAATGGTGTTCAGTAAGAAGATACAAATAAAGCAAAGAGGAGGCAGTAAAACCAGGTGCTTTCTTCAATGAAAGAACAGCACTAATGTCACCGTCATCATCAGGGACAACATATTTACCCAGCGCAATCAAATTGCTATGTTTTCGAGTCACGATGATAGTACATTTTGTAAAGCTGGTGTTTCAGGCTTCCACTCCAGATTACAGCTGCAAACAACACCGTGCATTAATGTGCTTTAGCACACAAAAGCACTCACTGACACGCAGACAAAATATGACACGCAGCGAGAAAGAGAGAGCTGTCAACTCCCTGCAGGTTCAGTGTCGACAGCCATGAGGGGAGAGGGAGATACAAAAATGACTGAAATAGGACCAACTGCGAGCGACTGAGTGAAAGATTCATACGGAGAGAAGAAACTTAGTAAAAACTGTCATTTCTGCTGAAATCATTATCAAAGCTAAAGAGAGTTAGTCTGGCAGACAGACAAACAAGGAAGTCCTGCAATTGCAGATCAAGGACAGTCTCTGGTTTAAGAACTTTGAAAGATCTTTAGGATTAGAGTCTCAGGTCCATAATCACAAAACAGCAGGCAGGATGGTATTCAAGTCTGAAGACGTTTTGGGTCAAACAGCTGAACACTGGGTCTTTGCACAGGTGTGTGTGGCCATAACATTTTTATTAATTTTTTCTCAATACAGCATAGCTTACCTCATCTGTGTCTATAGGATGAAATGTTGGAAAATGTCCCCTCGCGGGACTAATAAACTATCTATCTATCTACGGTAAATGGGAGTTATAGAACATGCATATGCTTGCTTTTGAAGGAATGGTGATAGTTTGGGAAATACATAACTTTACTTTTTTGCGAAGAGTTGATGAGAAAATTGCTTTGATCATAATGTCTTTGTGCTTACTATGAAGATCGAGTCAGGACGTGGTTAGCTCAGCTAAGGGGGTAACAGCTAACCTGGCTCTATTCAAATTTCGGAATTTTGCTAACCAGGACTAACATCGTGTTTCTCCTTTGTTAAGTCATGTTCTCATTATTTCTTGGCTACCAGTGGCCAATAATATTATTTTCTGTGTATGGATTAAACTAGGTACAACAGCTGGTGAGCTTTAGAGGTGATGGTCGACATTTTCCTGAACTCTGGGGAGAGCTGTCTGCCCCTGACTTTGTGCTAAGCTAAGCTTACAACTTCCTGGCTCGAGGTCCATTATTGGCGCACACTGTTATTTCGTATTTACTATGTCGATATGGGCATTGTGCACATGCACAACCAATGCTTAGAAGGAGTTCGAAGCATTGGTTGTGCATGTTCTCAGATATGTGTCTGCAACATGGACCAAAGTTTTGAGAAGAAAGAGGCGTCATTTTACGAAGGGCCTAGAATATGGTAGAGACATGTCACCACCAATATGCAGGGTAAAGTGACTTTATCGGAGGTGATGTGGTGAAAATTTCTGTTGACCTTAAGCCTGTAAATGACTAATTCGATGTGTTTTCAGTTAGTTTTCTGGTTCCCACCTCCGATGAAGAGCATCGCAAAGCCCTTCCCTACACTTTGTCTCACCAAGAGAGATTCCAAAAACGGGGTTCTGTGTCCGTCAGCCTCCCTGAATGAGGTACTTCCATATCAGCAGAGCGATACCATAACGCACAGCGGACTATCAGACTTTATTTTCATTAAATTACAACTCTAGTTTGACAGCAAAACAGAATGCCTGAGAGCCTTACTGTCTTATATTCCATCAGATTTTGAATAGTTACCTGGTGCAGACATTGTGAGTTTTCCTTTAAAAAAATAAAGACATTTCCACCATAAATTGATGCAGAAAAATCCATCGGAATGCAGGAGATCACGTACTTATCACTCCCAATGTTGGACATAAACCAGCACCCTTGTATTCTACTGTACAGCTTCAGAGACAGACAAAGAAAACTTTGAAGAGGTATCATACGACCTAAGCGGTGCAGAAAAATCAGCAGAGATGGTGTGAAGGGGACAAGGATGAGAAGAGGTGAAGAGGAAGGAGAGAAGGAAATGGAGGAGGCTGTTGGCCATCAGAAGTATGAAAAATAGATCAATCTCGAGTCAAAGGTGCTCAGCAAGACTTGAGAATGTTGAGTGTCCAACACTGCATATCACCCAACAGCGGCACAGAAACGCACACTCACACTTCATCTCGGAAGCTGATTTGTTATCGCTGCCTCTCCAGGGTCACTGCTCGTGTTTGATTGGCTGCCACACCGTAATTTAGAGGAAGTGGTGTGTTGCTATGCCGACGCCAGTCAAGGCCAGAGACAGGGAGGAGGAATAAGAGCGATGTGTGATGAATGTCGATTCGTTCAGCGTGGCATTTGGGGCCAGTCGCTGCTTCCTGACTAAGTTGAAAGGTGATGAATTACTAACGACTGTATTAAGATAATGCACCTGCAAGCATCAGTCTGAGTAGACATGTCTTTATGAAGCGTGGTAGGCAGGGTGCCTAATGCATCAGAATTTAGTTCACAACTATATAATGATGATACTTTCAATCTGGCGAAGTTACTAGTTCTGCTCATGAAACCTGTGTTTCCGGCATTTGCCCTGTTGGATCTGACCACATGTGATAAAGGGAATCTCTGAGAGTGTTGCTGTTTAATTAAAGTCTTAACATCAAGCACTGCCAGCTTCACCATATATGTGATATGTAATTTGTTCTCCGGGTATCCACGGATTTACGTATCCACAGATTTTTTAATTCAATTTTGGAAAATCACCTAAAATGTTTTTTTGGTTTATTATGTTTTGCTTACACTGCCTCTTGACTTCCCTCTACATGTAATGAGGGTTTTTTTTCTAGTTATAAGTAGCTCCTTCATTTCCTATCAACCACACAGACACACACACAGACACAAATATACTGAATACACGCTACATAAAATAATAAGTGAAACAAGTAAAAGGATAAATAACTCAACTGATAATTGTTTTCATTGATTAAATAATCCTTTATTTGATTTACCATGGAATGCCAAATGAACCTCACATATTCCATGTAACCCTTTAAAAAAAACACACCTCTAACCTATTCACTCTTATTTTTATTTCCATCATTTCATATTAAATACAGGTGCTTTTTTTTCATAACCCACACAATAACCAGCATGACTGTAATCCCTCATTTTTAATCCTCTAATCCTTAACGCTGCTCTCTCTGTCGTATTCATGATGCCGCCTGAAAAGCATGAGCGCAGGACTGAGGACTGACTGCAAGAACAAACAGGACAAACATTTTATTTACACCTCTCGAAACAAATAGAGGCGAATGGTAAGGCAATAAGAAGATGTCACACACACTTACATCTGCTGGCAGGCATGCACACGCATGTGATTCAGACAGGAAGGAGGTTGTGTGAGTAGATAGACACACAGAGCAAACAAAGATCCAGAGCATGGATACACACACACTTCGCTCATAGTCCCTGCTTTTGAATCGAATAATTGGCAATTGCTTTTTTTTTTTTTTTTTTAAATGGGTGTGTTCTTGTCTCTTCAGCCAGTAAACTGTGTTAATGAACCTCAAATGTTCCTAAAATGATAATTCTCTGTTGAATATTGTGGAATCCAATGCTGCTTCTTCATACACTCCCAGCAGCTCAGTAGAGCTCGTTCTGAGCCCGGAATAAAGAGCACCGAATGGCCAACAACTGGGGTTTCATTGTAGTGTGTTGTAAGTGTGACATGGAGCCAAGAGAGTGCAAAGTACAATTTATCTGGTTTCCCCCTATTTTGTCCACACAGTTCTTTCACATACACACAGCATTTTATTTGTACAGCCCAAATGTCCCTCCAGGCTCCAGTAGTATTTTGTGAACTGTACCTATCTGTGCATCGAGGCCACTGGCAAAGATCTCCACATTTGGCACCAGTTGGCATACACACAACTAAGCCTGAGAATTAAAACGTTTTAAACGAGCTGGGCCCTGAGCAGCCTTGAACATCCAGACATACTGGCACGAATTTAAAAAAAATGTCCTCTGCACATTGTGCGGATTTGTTGTTGTGCGGACCAATCTTTATCGGGAAATAAGTTGATTATGTTTCACAATAAGAGCCTGCCTCTGGTTCGCTGGTGGAAAACGTTTAACATGACGCAAGGGCAGCAGGACCGTTTGCATCAGCAATACCTAAAGCAGTTTAAACACCGCTTACAGGCTGTAAAGCGATCAGTAAACAGTGTAATAAGGCTGATGTCCTTAAGTACAGGCAGGCTCAAAGAAGTGAAACTAAACTCTAAACCACAAAGATTCAGCTGGAAGCAGCAAGAGTAGAGAGAACTAAACAAGAAGGTGCTTTCTTTTCGGTTCGGCCCCTCCTATAGCATGACCGCAGCAGTCCTGCTCGGCGCACTAATCCCTTGTTTTTTAGGATGTAAGACACGTGTTCATGGCTCGCGCGGCTAGGCCGTTCTATGATAACGGCAGTGTAGCGGGAAGGAAGAAGACGAGAGATGAAGGGTGGTGTTTGCCACTTTCTGACATAAACCATGATGCCACTTTGCAGCTGTTTGTGAAACATGTGCTCTTTTAATGTTTTAGAAAGAAGTCATTCTGCTTTTTTGGGTCACATAACGGAATCAAATAGTACTGACTTGGAGACTGGCATGTATATGTATTATACATGTTTCATTTACGAGGGGACAGTGTGCACGTTTTTCTGTTTTTTTAAATTATTTTCTTCGTAGTTTAAAACAGCAATTTAAGGCAGGGAGAAAAAAACAAGGTGACATTAGACTAAAGGCATTTCAGTTGTCTTTGTGGAATAATTGCATTAATTGAAGTAGTAGGTGACCATACACATATAGACAAATATAACCATATAAACACAAATAGTGGGTTCAGCTGTGGGTCGGTGGGTGCTGGACAGTGTTTTAGCTGAGTGTTAGTGATGCTTCCTCTGCCAAGGTTTTGCTTTCTTCAGCTTGCTTCTCTGCTGTGTGTGTGTGTGTGTGTGTGTGTGCTTGGCCTCTTTTTTCCTTTCTCTCTGTTCACTTCCCAACAGCAGTAATTACATAACCGTCACCACACTCATGCGCACGCAATCACACAAATGAGCGCACACAACTATTAAATAGATGACCTGGTTTACAGCGTTACACACCTCTTTTTCTCCCATGCAGCTAATAAAGCCTATTAAGAGTCTAAAGCCCACCGCTGTATTCACCACAGAGCTCCTACCGTCTGCTGCTGTGAGATTAACCTACCTCACAGGCGTCAGAGGCTCCCAATATTTTTCCAAAATCCCTAAAACAGCTCATCCACACAGCTGCTCTGTCCTGACATAACAAATCAGAGTATAGCAGCTTTCCTAACTTGGCCTTGCTCACAGTTTTTGCTGCGAGTTTAAGTTTTGTATCATTAGAGTCTACTGTCACATATACCTGGTGACAGTGACAGTGTTTAGGAGGCTTGGAAATAACATTCAGCTGGAGACACAGAGTCATTCTTTACATTCAATGCTGGTAGAATGTAATCGAAATACGGTACCTCAGAGGCAGCGAGGCCATGTTAGGAAGAATCAAGATTCACACTAGTTATGCACGAGTAAGGATGTGCAAACCACAGCTTTTTTGGAACATTTTCACAAAAAAAACATTACAATAATGTGTAATTTCTTCTTTTCTTTTACATTTACACGCAATTCACTTCAGCTCCGTAGTTTAAAATCACAGTGGAGCTGTTAACCTCCCAGGGTCTCTGAATGTAACAAGTAGCCACTAAAGAACACTTTTGTCTCTTTCTTTTCATTTAACTCTCCTCCTCTCCCTCTCTCCACTTCTCTTGCTGAGTGTTCACCAAGTAAAAAAAGCGACACGCCTCCCTCGACTTAAAAAAAACATGTATTCATGCATCTTCTGTCACCCCTCTCTCCTTCTCCCTGTCAATCTATCAGCATAACCACCCACCCTTCATCGGGCCCTCTCTCTATTGAAACATCTCTCCACTTACCATTCACTCTTCCATCCATCCGCAGAGAAGGGATTCAAGTGCATGGTCACACTGCAGAGTGGGCTAAATTGGCAAACACATGCCTGCACTACTGGGATGTGGGGAATGGGTGAGGAGAGAGACTGGGAGGGGAGGAGAGGAAATTACAGCAGAATGGAGAGCTTTTGAAATGGAAAGGGAGAGACTGTCTCTGTTGACCTCCACTTTTTCACTTTTTTTTCTCCTTCTTCGCTGCCTGATTGATTCTACTTCCTCTTCACACCACAATCCAGTCATTTTGCCCACGTTTCCTCCCTCATTCTTCATCCATCTAACTCACTCTTCTGCTGATTCCCTGTGAGGATCCTGATGTAAATGTAATGACTTTGGTGATGCCCTGACTTTCCCTGTAGGAAATATCAGGTCAATTTAAGCCGGTACTTTGGTCTTATGACCAAATACCTCAAGAACCAGTTGAATGGTTGGTGGCGTGATGTAAGCATAGTGGGATTTCAACGGTGCTCATTGTTCAGCGCATGGAGAGCGCTAGCTTGCTGTTCTGTGCCCGAGCTAGCGTCCACAGCCCACCATAATTGCCTTCACTGATATATATATATATATATATATATATATATATATATATATATATATATATATATATATATATATATATATATATATATATATATATATATATATATATATATATATATATATTGTAGTGTCACGGGTTGTCCCTAGGGTGGGGCAGTGCAAAAGAGAGCGTCAAACAGGCACAATCAGACCGTATAAACAAAAATAAAGGTTTTATTGGCCCATCTCACTGGCAGTTCCTTTAACTCCAAAAATCACACCTCAAACTAAAAAGGCCATGAATAAACCTAAAGCATCCCGGAGGAGAAAGGGGGTTCTTCATCCAACAAAGTACTCCCACCCTGCAAAGTCCTTGGTCTCGGTTCCTCCAGGTAGGCATCCTCTCTCCTACTCCTCTGCCGTGGTGCTCTCCCCTTTATTCAGTTTCCCAGCCCTGCCTCAATTAGGGGCCTTAAGCACCTGCAGCTGGGTGCATGATGAGGCACTCTGGGAGCTGTAGTCTCTAGCCCGGCGGCCATTTTGGGTTGTGGGCACTGATCCTGGGTGAGGATGTAGCGCCCCTCCACAACCTGTCTCCTTGTGATGCCACAATATATATATATATATATATATATATATATATATATATATATAAATAAATAATATAATATATGTCAGGGTAGCTATTTTCTCCTGATTCATATTTTGCTTTTAGATGTGAGAGACTTACTAAACTCCCAAATTCTCAAAATGCAAATGTGTTTTTTCACCAGTCAGATTTCCAAAACGAAGAAAACATAATCTTTTCAGATGTGGGTTCCCACAATGGTGATTATTTCCGATTGAAGTCTTCGTAGTGTCTTCAGGGGTTGGAAAATGTTGTTATCTAGCCAATCTTACAAAGGTAATAACACCGCTATGCACTAGCTTTTCAACTCTGCATGTAGAAGCAACAAGGCACATTTAAATAAATACTGAATCTTTGACATCTTTGACATCGACCTCCACTTACCCAAGATGTGTTGGAAATTATACCTTTTCAGCGGCGCAGTTCTTCCACTCAACTTTTCATTCACCCGGTCGATGAATATGAATTCAGGCCTCCTTACTTCTCTCATTCACCCCACTTCCCCGTCTGCCCTGTTACCATCCCTCCTTTTCCATGCCTCCCTCCTTTTCCTTTTTTTTCATCCCTTACTCATCTTCTTAAAAGGCAAAAATATGGAGCGGTAGTGTTTGAAAAATCAGGCCGCATGTAATATTCAAATCAGTCTCGTCCTCGGGGGAGTGCTGCAGGAGAGTGTTTCACTTAAGGTGCTTTGGTAAAGAGGGGTGGGGAAATGGATGAAAGAGTGGCACAGGGGTTGTACCAACACCTCCCTCGTCCTTTCATCCCCTTTTTTTCTTTCGAGTCCTTCACACACCAAAGTCTCTCAGGTGAGCTCTGTCTCCGACGTTGCTTGATGCACGAGCAAGCCAAACATCCCCCGCACAGCAGTGTTTGTTCTCTCATTACGACCCATTCATACTCCGTTTAAGGCTGGAGTTTAATGCCGTGTGACTAATTGGTTGACAAGTCAAATGCAAGGTGTAAGGAGAACACAGAGCAACAGTGTGTATTTAGTTTTCAGGGGCACAACAGAACAGCTTTTAAGAGAACATGATACTGGCAGCGAAATAAATGAAATCTAAAAAATACATGTTCATATGTGAGATTAACTGTTTTTAACTTCTGGGACCGAGAGTAATTAAAAGAGCGCCAGTCAAACATTAAACTAGCTTGAACGATGTAGAAAACATGATGGAAATATGGCATTTCTCCTCGTTTTAATGTATTGTTATTGTCGACATCAACAAAAAGAAAATGTGCATTAAAAACGGGGTTGGAAACACACTTAGTAATCATAAACCTAATGGATTCATAACAAATGCCCAGCAACACTAGAACAGTCTCGTTCATATTACAGTATGCCTACGGAGCTTGAAGTACATGTTGCTGTTTCCCCTTGTTTCTACAGTGATCTTAAAATGTATTTTAACACGTGGAGCATAAACCTTCAGTCGTTGCCTTGCGATTTCTCAAGTTACGAAAACATAACCATCCCTAAAAGCAGAGGGTCATCCCTAAATACTCAAGGCCAGGCGTTCCTGATTCTGCCTTATATATGCACCTTTACAACCTCTTTTCCTTGAAATTTCCTCCCATTCCATGTAATTCATTTTCTACATTTCCATATAATGCATCACTATTTCTTTCACTGGGGGAAAGCAAGGCAAGGCAAGTTTATTTATATAGCACATTTCAACAACAAGGTAATTCAAAGTGCTTCACATGAAACCATTAAAAACATAAAGGCAAAAGTAAAGGAGATTTACATTACGCTGCACTCAATCAACCATACACTGCCGCAATTCTGCAACTACTCGCACACAAACCACGTCTGGAAAAGATCTCTGCCGATCTGCGTTTTATAGTGTACGCTTTCCACGAACTCGGTCCCGAAGGAAATGGCGATATAGTGTGCAGTTCTTTTCTTCACATGAAACCATTAAAAGCATAAAGGCAAAAGTAAAGGAGAGTTAATCGATGTCTCCCTGAGACATTACGCTGCACGCAATCAACCATACACTGCCGCAGTTCTGGAATTACTCGCACAGAAACCACGTCTGGAAAAGATCTCTGCCGATCTGCGTTTTATAGTGTACGCCTTGCACGAACTCGGTCCCTGGAGGAAATGGTGATATATTGTGCAGTTCTTTTCTTCACATGAAACCATTAAAAGCATAAAGGCAAAAGTAAAGGAGATTTACATTACACTGTACTCGATCAACCATACACTGCCGCAATTCTGCAACTACTCGCACACAAACCACGTGGCGATATATTGTGCAGTTCTTTTACTTGTCTTCACATAAAACCATTAAAAGCATCAAAACATAAGGCAAAAGAAAAGGAGATTTAAAAGCAATTAAAAACAGTGTAAGAAATAAAATACAGTAGTAAAATGCAGAAATGCAGGAAATTGATGAATATATGAATTGAATGTGGTTCAATTAAAGGCAGCAGCAAACAGAAAAGTCTTCAATCTTGATTTAAATGAGCTGAGGGTCTCAGCAGACCTGCAGCTTTCTGGGACTTTGTTCCAGATATGTGGAGCAGAAAAACTGAACGCTGCTTCTCCATGTTTAGTTCTGACACTTTGTTGTTTTGCATAATCTGAGCTAGTGGAAGCATGTAGATGTTGAACAGAAGAGGCCCCAGTATTGACCCTTGGGGAACACCACATGTCATTTTAGTCAGCTCTGATGTGTAATCAGCTACAGACACAAAGTATTCTCGGTCCTTCAAGTAGGATTCAAACCAGTTAAGTGCTGTGCCAGAGAGTCCCACCCAGATTTTTAGTCTTTCTAGGAGTATGGCATGGTCGACCGTGCAGAGAGGCTTACGTAGATGAAATGCCTGGAGCTTTTCACTGTATTAAGTCCTTGATCATAAACGATGCTGAATCCACTTGTACGTAAGACGCTTTCATCTCAAGGACCCTGTTTTTTAGTTTGATGATTATTTAGCCGTTGTCTCTTCTCTCTATCATAACATGCATTTCAAAATGCATGTAAATGAAAAAAAGAAAACAAAAGACACCTCCAGGTGTCTGAAGTCTGAATGTTTTGCAGCATGCATGACTGGTAAGGAAGATTAACTCATCCTTACCAGATGAGTTCATCTTCCTGCAGAGCCTGAACCTCATGCCCCTCAGCCGGTAACTTACGAATGCCTGCTCGAGGAAAGCAAGCTGTAGAGCCTCATCTGTGCCATGCACGGTCCATTTGCTTCAAACTAAATGATGTTGCTAACTTGACACTTTGCACTTATTCAACAGGATGCTGTTGAAAAAACGAATCTCATTATTTTCCGTCGAGGTGATGTCGAGGTGATGTTCGCATCACTCATCACACATTGACATGCGGGCGTTCAAACCAATTCACACACACACACTTCCTGTGTTGCGTACATGCTGACGCTCTCTTTCTCTCATGCACACACGCATCACCACAGTTGGCTGGCACATGCTGACACACTCAGAAAGCATTCCTTCTGGCTTCATGAGCAAAAGGAAGAAAGTGCAGAATAATTATGCTCCGATGAAAACAAACACATACATGTTTGTGTTATTTTACCCTCCAGAACAATGCATTGATCTACATTACGCCTGTGAGGCTAACCTCTCTTTGAATCCCTCAGTTTGACATTTAACGCCATAGAAATGAAGCAAAGCCAGTTAGATGGACAAAGACATTCACACAGGCACACACACACACACACACACACACACACACACACACACAAGACTAATTAGTGTTCGGCTCATTATACAAGACCACGGTCCCTGAAGGCTCAGATAATTCAGAGTGGGAAATCTCCTGGAAAGCCAAAGGAAAGTGTGTGTATGTGTGCAATTCAGGTTGCTGCATATTGAGTTCCTCCGCCACAGTATCAAACAGTCTTCTCACTTTCAGACCATATAGTCCATATGGTTCTGTGAGCATCTGAGCAGGTGTATTGTGTTTTGTTGGCACACTCACACACGTACACACACACACTCTTGTCTTAATTGATTTAAATTAATTGTAAGCATTGCAAATAATTGCTTAAGAGGGAGAAATGATTATTGACTGAATAGGTTAAAAGTGAGCAACATATTTCAAGGAAGTTCCTCTGGAAGTCAACAGCTGTTTAGAAACTCAACTTTATCCTCAACTAAAATAAGCTTGCTCTTTATTATCACTGTAATTGGTTTAAACTACACATATAATTTCTAGAAAATGATAAGCAATAACAGACCCATAGCATTACCCAGGTTTTCCGATTTGTTAGAAAATCCCCTTTAAAAGGACGGTCAGGAGGGTTAGAATGACTTCCCTACACCTTAATGACTCTCCTGTTAATCTGCATACTCAGCCTTTTGATCTTACAGAAAACTGTTTCGACAGGTTTCCAAGCATGTTCTTGTTTCACAAGTTATGTTTGTACATGTTGCTCGAGAAACTACATTGGAAAAGTGTACTTTTTCCAATTCCAGAAAATGACATTGGCATCGTTACATCAGCTAAGCTCACTGGAGCCTCAGGAAAAACCCGTTCTCTTCGAAGAATCAAGCCCTCTTCAGCCCTGTACAGACTTTAGCTTAAACCTGGAGGTTGAAAATGAGGGATGCTGATCACAGTCAGTCAGTCTTGGCCTTCGTTGCTCGCTCTACTTCTGTATTCAGTGTCATCCATGCTAGAGGAGCGCAGTAGACAAATTCTTAAAATGCAAAATGACAGTGACAGAGACTGTGACATGAAGAAATTCAGTAACCATGGTAAATAGAGGATACAAACAACAGAAATAAAATGTATGGAAATATAACCTATCTATCTATCTGTCTGTCTATCAATCAATCAATCCACCCATCAACCTACATACCGGTATATAGTTTGTAAAAAAGTCATAGTCGATTAAAACTATTGTATAGCTAAAAAACATGAAAAAAGTCATAGTATAGTATTTTGAAAAATTCATGATGTAGTATAAAAGTCCTAGTGTAGTATTTTAAAATGTCATAAAAGTCTAAATATAGTATAGTCATAAAATAAAATAGTCAAATTATATCAAGGTAAAAAATTTAGAGTAAAATATTTCTTAAAATATCATAAAAAGTGATGTTATAGTGTGTCATAGAAGTTAAAGTGTTGTGTTAAAAGAAATCATACCTCAGCATGTCATAAAGAATGATGTGAAAACTCACTTTGATCTGCAACCGACTATTCTGGATCACATAGCAAAGTCTTTAATTAATTAGTAATGTTAAAATATCACGGATTTCTGTAATAAGGCTTATTCTCTGCCGTCCATCCTCCTCTCTTGCTTCCCATCACATTTGTTTAATCATTCATTCCAACTGTTTCTAACATTTTCACAATTGATCCTCACTTTCAGTTTCCTTCCTCTCAGGCACCTCTGCCACCTGCTTCCACAATATCACTCAAACGTCCGCTGGGTCTTGGTCAGGTTGCCCATATCAGAGCAGTCTTCCAGGTTCTGCACCCAAGTCATGGATCATGTGACTCTGGAGTCCTCAACAAAACCTGTGTTTAATAGTTTAAATGCAGGGTGAGTGTCACAGATTATTGCTTTCATCTTCTCCCACACAAACTATCACTTACTGCAAAAAGCTCCTGCTGAATCCCCCCCCCCCCCCAAAAATACATAAATGATAAATGAGAGAAACAGAGATGAAGGGAGCAAGAGGGGGTGAAGGGGAGGGGAAATGTGGAAGAATTAGAGAGGGATTGTCTCCTCCAAAGCCTATTACCATCAAGCATTTACAGCTGAAGAAACACATTAAGATCAGTCAAGGAGGCATGAACCAGGAAATGATTGTCACAATTTTAAGGACAGCATGATTGCGGATGTGTGAGCTCCCTTACTTGGCTGTGTAGGACAGCTCTACAGCTTTTAACACAAATTAAACAAGGACAATTGTTTCCCCTCTCAGCCGATCATATGACAGTCCAGCAACTCGGGTTCCTGTTTAAATATTCGCCTGATGTCTGTTGGCATCGTCAGCCATTGTAATTCAAAACCAGGGAGAGAAGCTGAATGCAATCTTAGTGCAGCAGTGGGGGGTCATTTTGGTTTTAATCCCACAGGAGTTCAGGCTTGTATCCCACTCGCTTTAATTAAATAACTTTGCCAGGATAAGACACTTCAATTTCAGAAAGTTTGACTTCATTATTAATAATTGAACCTAAAGGTCTCAGGGTGAGGTCCTGCCACTGTAGAAAAACACAGGAAAAACAAAACGGCAAAATATGCTCGCAAAGTTCAGTCATGATCCGTTCAGTCAATTCAATTTACTTCATTAAAACATCAATGTGTGATAATTGAAGGGAGAACATCCATTTGCAATTGCCTGTCAGAACTGTTTCATGTCAAACTAATTTCAGTGATTTAATTCCAAAGTGAATCAACTCCGCTCCGTTGATGTTGACCAATAGTGACTTCACCCATACTGGCTGCGGCCCCCGGGTCGCCTCGTATCTGTAGGTGCGGGTCTATGGCGGCATACTTTGTGGTGTTTATGATATGTGCCGTGTGTACCCCACATCCTTATTGCTGCGATCAATATTTAGAGGAGATGTTAAAGTTCGGGTCTGAGAGAAATGCCTACTCGTTTAATTACCATGACTTGATATGGTAATAGCACACCCTAACCTGTTTGATTTAGTTATTAATTTGGGCCGGTGCGAAAGCTGTCAATCAAACTCGGATGCGGACCAGATTGGTGTTGGAATGCTGGTGCCAGACAGTGTGTATGAGTGTGCATACACACTGATGTATCAAATCATGAAAAGATGAATACAGAAGTGAAAAACTACCATCTGTCTGTTCTGGTTTCTTTCTCTTTTTTTCTAAAAAGTAACAAATGATGTCACAAACATTGATGCCAGTTCGACCTCCCATTATTATTCCCGTTCCTTGTCATAAGAATCAATCTCAGGAGCGACTGATGCTGGAGACTTTATTGCTGCAGTTAGAACCTCACCCGTGCTCAATATGCAAATACCAAAGTAAACAACATTTCCTCACAAGTTTATTGTGTCCATAAAAACACACACGTTTCACATTTCCAGTTTTCATTTGATCCCTTTTTATTTTACACAACATAACAACATGTACATGTTGTCTTTTTCTGTACAGTAGCTTTCCGGGAGCTTGTGACCAACACAGGCTGCAGTATACCAATGTCAGTGAAAAGCTCACAGGGTTTTTTTTTTTTATTCTTCCGTTTAAAAAATATCAATTTCATAAGAGGTCCGTTAAAGTCTTCATCTGTTTCTTACTTTCTGTCTCCGTTTGTGTCCAGCGACGTCTGTACTCCTCAGCAGGTAAGAAAGGCTATGTGTGAACTCTCTTCCTTCATGTTCGTCCCCCCTTCCGTCCCAGTCCCTCGGTCAGGGAGCGTGGTGGAGTCCTAACACCGGATGTGTCTGTCAGAGGGTCTGTTCGTGCAAAAGAAGGCACCGACTGCTGTTCTCTTGCTGCGGGTATGGACACACACACTTCCTGTGGGCGTGCGAGCGTAATAATGGTGTGCTTTGCAGTTCTTGTACTGTTTTTTAATTCCTCTTTTTCCTGTAATATTTCCCTTTTTCGTGGTATTTTCAGATAAGGTGGAGTGTGAATCGGGAAATGACGTGGCGAGCCCATTGTCTTGTTTTGTGCTATAAAGTGGAACCAACGAGACAACTCGACGCTACGAGACAAGGCAAATTATCCACTCGCTGAATGACCGACTGAAAACCAGGCAGGAAACTGTTTTGGGAGAGAAAACAACAACTGTAAACTGAAGACAAAGAATTGCATGAAAATAATTTTAAAAAACAGGCTGAAAAAGAACAGAAATATGTTCACGCTTTCACCCAGAAACACAAAACCACCCTTTCAAGCATCTATAAACATGAAACACACGCACACAAACTGTACACACCAAAAAACCCACATCCAAAATGTCAACAACACACACAAACACACATTAGCCTTCACTCATACACCTCGAGGGAAGTTCAAAGTGACACACAAAACCTCACACATACACTCATACAAAAGATAAACAAATATGAATGACTCAAAGTTGTTTTTTGTCATGGGTTTGTGTCTCGTTCCAGTTCAAACTGTGCTTTCTAAGATCCAGTCCGAATCGCACCGCCCTTTTTCAGAGTCTCCGTCCCCGTCTTGCGGGAGTAGAATCCCGCTCATCGATTGGCTCCTTTTGTTCCGCATTATGCGCCCTACTTTGGGCGCTCCTCCTGCTCCCTGATAGGACGAGTGAGTCTTTGAGCCGCCTTCGCTGAGCGAGTACCTCCTCCTCGCCCTGCTCCTCCCAGCCTCCTCCGCAGGGACAGTCCGGTACTTGGCGGAGGCGCGGGGAGCCCTGCGCAGGATCGCCGTCTCTCTAAATCGGGTGGAGGGCACGGGGCTCAGGGTGGCGAGAGGGCTGGAGAAAGGGGAAGGGCAGAAGGAAGGTGGGGGTTGGTTGAGGGAGGTGGAGTTGTTGCGGTTGGTGTTGAGGTTCTCCTGCGGAGCGGAGGGGAGGAGAGCAGAGGAGGCAGTGGAGAAGGGGGAGGAAGGAGGGCGAGGGGAGGAGGAGGGGAGGTTTTCAGCAGTGGGCGAGAGGTTGGAGCTCGCCGAGCCTGGCTTACTCGGAGCGGGCTTCCGCTTTGGCTTGGTCAGTGAACCGCCGGTGCCGGTGGGCGACGAGATGCCGGCTTGAGCTCTCTCCTCATCGGCTCTAGCTGTTGGACTTCTGGCTCCCCAAGGCTGGCTGAGAACCGACGTAGTCGTGGAGCAGTCGGGCAGGGATGAGTCGGAGCAGTCGGGCAGGGATGAGTCGGACAACTGAGTTATCGTATCCTTACACACTTCTTTCTTTGTGCCTCCAGAGAGGTCGTCTAATCCGATGGAGCCGTGTTTAGAGGAGCTGGGAGTGACGGTGCAGCCCTGTGACTGCTGCCCGTTGGTCTGTGAGTGAACGTTGGTCATCGACAATGAAACGCCTTTACCACCCTCGCCAGGGTTACACACCTGAGGGAAAAGACGGACGGAAACTTTGAGTTGTTTATTTTTTTAAATGTGCGCATATGAACCCTTTCACTGATGGCTGTGATATACTGTGTCTTAAATGGTCAAACATGTCTTGGGAGGGCTTGTCTTCCTACTTAAGTTATCCACTCTTATTATCTCTCCTTCTGGTCAGAATGCATTAGGCAAGAGAGAGACAGAGAGACAGAGAGAGACAGAGAGAGAGACAAAGAGAGAGAGAGAGAGACAGGGAGAGAGAGAGAGAGACCCACCTTGTACCGTATCATCAGAATGATGATGAAAACGAGCACCGAAGCCACTATTATCCCTCCGATGATGATGATCATGGTCCCGCCGAGGAACTGCGACTGCATAAAATGACACTTCATGTACTCCGACTCGGTGGTGAACTGCACACAGCCGACGACGCGCGTCGCTGTCAGAGAGGTAATGACATCGTCGTAGATGGCCAGAACGCACAGGTCGTACTGGGTCCCCGCTGCCAGGTTGTTGACCAGAAAGTTCTTGCTCGATGGCGGGATCATTCTGTGGCAAAGGAGAGAGTCAGAGCGGGATAGGGACAGGAAATACAGTTTAATATTTGACAGCATCAACAGACTGGATGCCCTTTGAGGAAAAACAATGTACTGGTGAGATTTGGATTCCCATTTTGGACCAATTTCCTCAAACAAAATGACCATCCTTAAACAACTTTGAAACCCTACATTCATTTTCGTTAGACTGTACAAGTGTTAGGTAAGTAGGGGGGTACAGGGGGGGAGCAAACACATGCGCTTTTACAGTCTGCTTTGTTGTCAAATGAATAAAGCACCTTTCTCCATCGGAAAAAAGACTGTTGAAGGAAGAAGAATGAATATAAATGAAATACTCAACAGAGAAGAACAATGAATGCACGCAACTCCACTGTGTATAGCTGGGTGCTGAATCCTCAAGAACAGTCATCAGCAGAACAGCAGACCAATTAGATGATTTATTATTGCACGGATCGGGAGAGATGCCCTTCCTTTCCAACAGCTTTCATCTCCAGGTTCCGCAAACAAAACATACAAGGGCATTGGTTTTCAGTGACGTTAAATCTGGATATTGTTTTCGACAAATACAAAAGGTGCCGTGCCACTTTGAGTGAAGCTGGTTATCCTTCACTGGACACACCTACGAGACGATTTGCACATTTGCACTTCAGTTTCCCGAAAAAAAGAGCTCGTCAGCCTTCCTGGATTCATTAGCATTCTTTAAAATGCTAATGAAATTCATCATTAAAACCAAAGAGGGTGGCTAGTTCACAGCTCACGGCCTCGTGTGCACCGAGAGGAGCAGAGGACTGTTTTGGCCAGGTTAAGCATCTGGTTGAGAGCTTGAGTTAAGTGAAGGTTAGGAGACATGGTGCGGTTTAATGGTTCATATTAAGAGCTAGGGAATGCCATTAGTATGCCCTCAGTGGAATAACAGCACAAGACTGTAAGAGTGTGTGTGTGTGTCGGAGCATCTTAACACTGGGGTGACCATGAGTGTTCTCCTCTTTGCTTCTCGTAATGTTTTCATCACAAGGGTGGTGAACCCTGGTCCGACACACACTCGCAACACCATTATTTCTGTGTGGGGAGACAATAAGAAGTGTGCAGTGTTACTGATAGGAGTGGATGTTGCCACCGCCAACAACCTCAGATACAAGCAGCTACATTTGTATACATATACATACACGGACAGAGATTAATTTCCCCATTACCGCCGTGGCCTTGGGCTGCCTTTGTGTGTATGGATGCGAGTGCGTGTGTAGTTGTGTGTAACATTAGCCAGCAAAGCATCAATATCTTAGTGTTAAATAATGTGCTTGTTTTACAACGCTGGGTTCATCTGTTTTTTTTCTGTTCTTGCATGCTTAACACGTTGTCACACCATTTTTTTGGGAACATTTCTTGACGAAAGAATGTGTTTTTCTTCTTCATCTCAGTAAACTGTTGGTAGGGAAGACAAGGTGCATTCTCTCTGCAGCAACAAGTTGATACCAGCATGCAAAGGTGAATAGGGCGGTAAACTGGCGGCCGACGGGTACCACGTGGAATACGTTCTACGGCTTGTGTCTAAAGGCCGCCCTCAATGCAAGTGTGTTGTGAATTTCCCGCCCACTCTCTCAATCTTGGACTGCAGCACTCGCACAAACTACTACCAGGCACTTCTCTCCCCATTATCTGGAGGGCCTCTGTGGTTTGCACAGCCGGACCTCCCTATGATATTATACTGATATCACATGTTCAAAAAGACATGAAATCCCTGCTGAGTAGCCGCAACAGAAAGTCTTTTTTTTACTGCTATTAAAGACAGAGAAGCATCATAACGTCACTGTCCTGAGACCACCTCAGATATTATATGATGAACAAAAAGAATACCGCTGTTTAATCAGACCATAGGAATATTATAGGACATGTACATATCTCTTAATGCATTATTTAAATATAATAAACAACTAATGGCATGTATAGGCTTGTGTGTTTTATGCCTCGACAATAAAAAGTCCGCTAATGAGATGGTGTACGCTGGTGTCCCATTCTTTCAAGAGATATTTCTTTCGTTGATGGTTTAAAGAAGGAGACTGCAGTCTAACATGTTCTCCACTGTTTTTCCATGAGATGGAATGAAACATAAAAGTCCTCGTATGTCTTAACTTGGGTCATCTGGGTATCTATTAGTATGCTTTGTTTACAGCAGGCATGTCCAAAGTCCTGCCCGCGGGCCAATCACGGCCCGAGGTCAGATTTTATACGGCCCGCGCCTTCTGTCTTAAAATGCATTATTTATGGCCCGCCAGCACAGTCAAAACGGAATGAATAAATCATACAAATTCAACATGCAATTCCTATTTTTACCTCATGGTGGCAGCACCACTCTGTAACTGTCTGGCTGTTTGAAATTGGCTCTGACCCTTGAACTGTCATGGCTACGGCAAGTAAAAAAAGGAAAGTCGATAATGAGGGCCGCCGCTTCCAGGAGAGGTGGAGATCGCTATATTTTTTTCACCGAAAACCGAAACAACTGTGTCTCCCTAATTTGTCATGAGACTGTTGCCTTGTTTAAGGAATATAATGTAAAGAGACACTATGAGACCAAACGTGCTAATGCTACAACAAGCTATCAGAGAGTGTCCGTGCTAGAAAAGTGAAGCAACTCCAAGATAACTTGGCCACACAGCAGCGGCCCCTTTCACATGAAAACATCATCAAAGTAAGCTGCGGAGTGGCCGTGGTAATTGCTAAACATGACAAACCTTTTACGGAATGTGAGGTTATCAAAGACTGTGTTATGAAAATAGCAGAAAACATTTGCCCCGAGAAGAAGACAGAGTTTGCTAATGTTTGCCTGCTCGTAACACTGAAGAGCTATCATCAGATACGAAGAGACAACTTGATTTTTTTCGTGAGCCTGTTTCATGTGTGTTGAATTTAAATGTTAGACAACTTTTCATCACCCTCACTAAGTCATATTTAAGATTGTCTTGAGGTGAGAATATTGATCGGTTCCTATGTAATTAGCTTTTAGATGGCTTGTTCTTTGTTATCTGACTTTCAAGATGTGAAAGAAAGGCAGAATAGTTGTTGAGATGTGTTCACACATGAATGCTTACATTTGGTTACATTGCTATTTGCTGTCATTGAAAATAAAATGATAAAATAACAATGTATGTATAGGCTACTTGTATCGTTTAAAATAATGTCAGCAGGGACTGTTGGCCCTTGGGCATTTTCACATTATCAAATCTGGCCCTCTTTGAAAAAAGTTTGGACACCCCTGGTTTACAGGGACGACAGACAGACAATTGTGATTTAAAACAGTAACAAAGGCCAATTAAAAAAGAAAATGTTTGCAGCTTGTGTTAAATTCCGAAAACACTGAATGTGCTTTTGGTTAAAAATCCATGAAAGTGGCAGCAATTATGCACCTCGCTGGAGGGTTTGTTTGCCGCTTCGCCACGTATCCACACAAATAGATTACGTTCTGTCTTCTCGCCACCTCAGGAATATTCGCTTCCAAGAAACCATTAGCTCCATGACTCCTCCTCCTGACCGGGACACGGCCAAAATGAGCTCCTGAGCAAAATCCATTCAACCGGACGCTGCGGCCAATAACACTCACGTTGCATAGCTGGTGTTCATTGTCAACGTGTAAGCCAAGCTGTCATCATTTATAATTCATATCGATACAATGCAACATCGAGATATATCGGTAACGTGCTCGGGCCCTGCTCCGCTTGCAGAGTTCACAAAACGTATTTTCATGCAAATCAGTGGATTTTGTTTGCCTCGCATATGATTATTCCCTGACTGTGTGAGCCGTTAGGATGGTGAAATCATCCAAACTGACTCACTCATTGTGGTTAATTTCTTTGTGTCTGAGCGGCATCTTGCTGCCAGTATTTGAAGCCCTACAGTGGGCAGATGATTGCCTTGGCCGAGACTATTACACTAATCTATCTACTCTGCTCTGCCAAGCCCTCAGCCCAGAGCGCCTGCGTGTGTGTTTCTGGGTTTCATCACACAAGAGAAAGTGTCTGTGTGCATGCTCCTCTATAAGTATGCATTTGTGTCTATGTGTGTCTGCAGTATATTACATGTGTGTATACATGCGTGTGTGTTCCATTACAGTAATCTTCTCCTCCCATGACCGCCTCTTCTTCCCAGCGGCTGTCACCGTGTCCCGCTCTCTGCCAACATTCGTCACCGATACGGCACCGGCATGCTGGTATACCTTACCGTGCACGCTCGCTCACTCACGGATGTGAGTGTTTGTGTGCGTGTTTATCAACTTCAGCTTTGAGGACAACGCGCTCTCCATCAGTGGCTCTCTCTACTTTCTGACTAAAGACAAATGATCGCCTCCATGCACAGAACAGTGAACTATGACACCAGATTGTTCAACTTTCAGGCCATTTCACTTGATTAAACATTGGACAAAGCCTGCAGGTCACACAGGTGTTTTTAAATGATATCCTCTGCTCTGGGCTAGCTTATGAGTGCTTTCATATAGCTGCAGGGGGATATTGTGTTTGCATTTCATAAGGGGAGTGGAAGCTGTCCAGTTTTCCCCCAAAAAAATGTTGGTGACCTGACTATCATTTTGATGTATTTTTAGTTGCGTTTTTTAGTTTTCAAAGAGACTCACACCTGACAAGCGTGTCACCAATATAACACTTGGTTTCACTTGTGAACTTGTTACCGTCATCATGTCACATCCCAGATTTAGATTCACAGGTTTACAGTTTGCTTTTGACTGACTTAAAAGGAGCAGTTGGACATTTTGGGAAACAAGCTGTATTCGCTTTCTTGCAGAGACTTCGGTGAGAAGATCCATAGGCTACCTCACAGGTCGACAGCAAATGTGAAGCTAAAGCCAGCAGTCGGTTAGCTTAACTTAGCATAAAGACTGGAAACAAGGGGAAACAACTAGCCTGGCTCAGGTAACAAAATCCACCAAGCGCACCTAAAGCTGGTGTAACAGGAAGGTACAGAGGACAGAAATTAGTGGCAGGATCCCAGGCAGAGTCAGTTCTGCAGGTTTTTAATCAAACAAACCTCAACCAACACAAAACGTAGCTCAGTCCAGAGCTCGATCAGTTAACTATACAACTAAACGAAATCAGCCGGGCCGCTAGCCGACTTACCGGCCTTAATCTTCTCCCACCCGAGGAGAAGACACTCTCCTCCTCTCGTCGTCTTCTCTCTGCTCCGTTTCTCCTCTGGCCTTTTGTTCCCCTCCCTGATGAGGAGATCAGGTGTGTCTCTTCCCACACCTGATCTCAATGCTCTCCTGAAGGAGTGGGTGGAGCCTTCTGGCTGGAACGTAGATGCCAGCCACCAGCCTGCCCCTCAGCCCCTTTCACTGGATAATTGACTCATTATATCTCATATTTGCTAAAAAATAAAGCATGAACTTTGAACATTAGCTTTCAAGCCAACATCAGACATGGTGGTAGGATTGTTCTACCCAAAAATGTATTTGTAAAAAAACTCAAAGCAACATTTCCATGATATTCTAACATCTGCTTCTTTTATGAAATGACATCCCACACCAAGCCGCTGCTAATTAGGCTGCTTAAACTGAAAATAACTGGTGCAAATATCAGTGGGGTCCTGTATTAACACTGCCCACTTTCAACAGTTTCTTAAAAAAAGTAGATTGTCCAATTATTTCAGAAAATAGTCTTCAGTGCTTCTGGCTAAAGCCTCCCATGCTACCACAATGCAAGCTAGTCTAAATTAAATCGCCTGGAACATGAACAACTCTGTCTGAAAAGCCTAGAAAATAGCTTGCAGAAGCAGTTACAGGTTTTGAAATTTTTTTCTTTACACAGCACTTTTTAACCTTCTTCTTTTTTGCTATTATATAATGCATACACTAAATTATGGAAGAGGATTGGGGCCACATGTGAAAAAGAGTTCTGAGTTTAATATTTGATTGCATTTGGGATTCTTAATTAGTCTTCATTTTGATCAACACTGAGAAATGACTGAGAATTTTGGTTTGTTTTTGTATATTTGCTTCCAATTTATAATTTAGTGGTTCTTTATTATATTATATTTTTGTTTGTTTTGGTCCACTGCTATTTTGAGTACAGGGTAATATGTTGTTCAGTATTAACAACATATTGTATTGTTTTTTTGGTCAGGGAATGTAATGTTTGATGTAGTTTTATTTTTGACATAATGATTTAGTATTATTCACAGTAACCACTTTCACAACTGCATGTGTTGTATTTGGAATAAATGTGCCAAAACATAAATTAAACTAAACTAATTCAGAATTCTAACCATAAAACTCAAAATTGTAACTTAAAACTCGGGAACTCAAGTGCTGTTGCCCTAATCCTATACGTACTAAATGGTAACATGGTATATTCTTTTCATCATGTCTTTCCTATTCAACATAATTTTCTAATTTTGTTCATTATCTCAAGAATTAAGCAAACATCGACACACACCACACTCCAATGTGTGCCACAAGTACAATCAAACCAGTTAAGAGGAACTGGTTTTCAAGCACAAAGAGAAGAGGAGTAATGGTAGCTCAACTCCTGCCCCATTACTGTTGACCTCGAAGCGAATGTGGCTTACACAGCAGATGGCACTCTGCCATGCTAATGGGTCTGAGTCTCTAAGGCAGACAGAGACATTTCAGGAGCTAGCTTCTTATCTCTGATTTACCATGCATAATGCCCCTGATTCCTGTGCTCGTGGTTAAGAAGCACCCGCACAGCTGGTGGTCAGAGGTGGAAGAGGGATCCTGAGCCCCGGTCAGGTGGGCTTTGCTAACTCCTCCCCGTTCACAGTCGGTCTTGGAGAACAGTAGCTGGAAAAAGTAAGTAGCCACCTAGCTAGTGGCCAAGCAATGGAGTGTTCACACTGGTGGCTAACGTCTTACTCAGAAGATACAGTCATGACAATATTTTCCCAACACTGAACAGTTAACATCAATTCATATTTTAGTTGCAGTCACAACATCCCAGTTCCCAGTAAAACACCTTTTTTTTTTAAATGCCAGAGTGGATGATCATTATCTACAAACTGTAATTAGTGCCATCCTTTGATTTGTTTTTCTCAGCATCATCCTCACACACTAAAATAACTGGGAAGAAAAATTGCTTCGTTGTGAATATTATTAACCATCTAAGTTTAGCTTATTTATGTGCAAATATTGTGCTAATACGCATGTCTTACCAACGAACACATGTTTCCTGTTATCAGTTAACATTAGAATATTTATAAAAGTTACAAACAAATCATGACTTTGAAATGGGTTTAATGTGTATTCACTTCCTCTTAAGGGTATATGTGTGTTTACTAAGTGTGGTAGAGCATGCATGTAATAATACATAACCAGCTTTTCTATTTTGCCAATTCCTAAATTCAACACTCGTGAAAGAAAGAAGGCTCCACCAAGAACCTCAGGACTGCTGAGCTCAGTCCAAATGAGTGCAGCAGAGTCGACGTCAAGGTGCCGTGCAACTGACGGCGTCCCAGATGTGGGGGAGACCTTTCAGCACCATCTGTGGTTTGGTGTAGACCTCCTTCTGCCCAGCTCAGCTCCATCCCTCCACTTCAGCTGACTCATCTACATTTCTCTTTAATGCTGCGTTTAGCTCCTTACATACACTGAAAAAAAAGACTTTTTGGCCCTGTAATTATTACCTCGATTATTTTTGTAAATTCTACAAGAAATTATCATTCCAGTGCTTTTACTTTAAAATATCACCTTTTATTTAATGTGTTACTTGGTGTTTGTTTGTAATTATGTATCCTCATTTTTACAAGTGCATTGTAATCATTCACACTAAGTAATATCTACTAAACTACTGTATTGAATGCACTACCTGACACAACAAAGTAAATTGTACTTGGGTAATACAAGTGAAACCTGGCAACATATAGCGCGTACTCAGGGAGTGACGTCAGAGGAGATTTAGCGCTTTTTTCTTCAGCGAAAGAACGGAACAGAAGAAACAAGTACGGCAGCGTTTCACCGGAGGAGAGGAACTTCATGCACGGGAGCCATTGGGGTAGGTTATATGTTTAATTAATACTCTACGTTGCTGTTGAGCCTTCGGTCAAGTCTGTGTTTGAGTTGTGAACACTGAAGACGAGCGAACTGGTCAGTTTAGCATGCTAGCTAGTTAGGCTATCATGCTAGCTAACGTGGGACAGCATTACAGACATGGCTCACGGCGCTACATTTTGTGGACATGTTTTTGGTGGTTTTGGTCGCGACATTACAGGGTTCTCCCTTGAAACGTTGTTGGCCTGGGGACACGGTGCTCGACCAGCTGCGGTCCGTCGACGAGGGGGAGGGGGAATTACTTTGGTTTTGTGAAGCCCACTTCTGCCACACAGGTGCTTTCCTGTGCTGAGTCACACACACAGCGCGCTTTCTCTCGGACATCCTCAAGTCCAGCCGAGGTCGAATGAGGGAAATGTGACAAGACAGGGAATCATAGCTGAGCAGTAACGAGCTCTGGTCATGTGCTAAAATATATCCCATACGTGGTGGAATTAGTGACTTTAGAGGGAGTCTAATCCACTTAACATTATTTTGTCTATCATATTCTGACATTTTACAGTGACTTATATTTCTGTCATCAGTTTTAAACTTGTCTCTTATGTCTCTATCCAATGCGGTGTCCTTGATGATGAAGGCTGTGGGCATGAAACAAGGTTCCAGTACTGTGTTGAGTTAGTGCCACATATCAACATGAGCTGGGCTGCAGGGACCAAAGGCAAGGTTAAACTACTTCCTGCTAGTGTGAGAGAGACAGTGGGAGAGAGTGCCTTCTTAAAAGCCTGGATTCATCCCCCATCCCCTGTAGTGTAGCCTCATGAAGACGCTTGCCACACAATTAGCTTGATGTGTATTTTTTCGGGCAAATGGCAACCAGCCCTGTAGCTCGATGGATCTGCTGGAGCAGAAAACAGCCACTGACTGAACTCAGAGGAAAAACAACCGGCAGATAACGGTAGAATGGCTTTCCTTTGGCTTTCCTTTGGCTTTGCAGGAGATTTCCCACTCTGAATTATCTGAGCCTTCAGGGGCCGTGGTCTTGTATAATGAGCCGAACACTAATTAGTCGTGTGTGTGTGTGTGTGTGTGTGTGTGTGTTCGTAAGTAACTTCGTGGATGTGAAGTGGAGTTTGTGTCCCATGAAGACAATGCAGCTTCAGTTTTGGCATACATCTTAAAGCCTTCATGTCTGCAGGCTTGGAATGGATGAACTATATTTCACCTCAGCCTTTAATCAACCATTTGTCCAGGGCTTGTGTTTATGCATGGCAAACAGAATTTAAGTATTTAATTTATTCAATTCTAAAGCATCTTAGCATATCTTGAGGGCATGTGCACAATTCAAATTTTTCTTATGCAGATATCGTGAAGGCCATTCCACACAGGTCAATATAATGCACACTCCAGTATTCAATACCTATGTATTCAACGTACTTTCTCTTATTTATTTATCTTTCTTAATTGTCCTTCACATTTCTTTCTCAAATTATTATTCGAGATCTTATTTTTGTAATTATCATCATTGCATACCGACTGGTTTAAATGACCATTTAGACCAGTGGTTCCCAATGATTGAATAGGTTGAAAGAGTTTTATTATATATAATTTACTTCTTTCAGACAAAAACCAGTGATGATACATGACAGGAGTACTGCTTGTATGAAGGCATTACAAGAACAACGCTTTTAAAGTCCAAATATCCAAATAAAGGCATAATCTAACCCAAATGTTGGTACCTTGATTATGGCTTATTATTGATATGACATTTACATACATATTTCAGTTATTATTTGAAATACCTTTTTGTTTTCTATCTTTATTTTCTGTTCACGGCACACATATTTTCACTTTTACCATCATCATTGTTTAACATATTCATTGACTAGACATTACATCTACTCACCCTATGATTTATGAATTCATTCTTTCCATAATCCTAGAATGGCTTGCATTCACCCAAACATCTAATTAAGCACAGCGATTGCCTCTACGTCTAAATAAGAGCGCATTCGTTTTATGGTCCTCGTTGTCGAAGCTGGCTGTTGGTTTTATAATCATCATCGACGCGGCTGTGGATTGTTCAATAAAACCAGCGAGGTGTAAAAGTCAGCATATTATTTCCGCCTTCCCTTGAAATAAAGGGGTAACAGCCGAGGCTTCGATAAGGGCTGTGTGGATCACTCAAGTTCCTTACTGTTTGCATTCAAGAAGGAAAAGAAAAGAGGAAAACAGTCAGAAAGGTGCGATGGATGAGAAGTGTTTCTTTTGCCATACAGGCTTTTGACATGTACATACATGTAGGTCCCGACAATTTAAGAACAGTTACTTTAAATTGTTGTGCTCTGTTTTTGTGCCTTAAAGACAGAACAACAAATCAAGCTAATTTAACTCAATTATAGGTTCACAGATGGTCCCTCGTTAAAATAGTAGCAACGTGAAGCAGAAATAACTAAATCTCTAACTTCATTTTAAGGACTAGGGCTGAATGATTTGAGTAATGTATCTCATTGCGATTTTAATTAAGACCATTTTCTATGAATTAAACTAGAGGCCAACGTTTTAAACAAGATGTCTCAAGCTATTCATCATGATTCTACATGAATAGAACAGTCGGAGGATAAGAGAATATGCAGTCGCTTGATCTTGAGGTCCTCCAAGGCTTCAAGTCAGTCAGTCTGATAAAAGACAATTACTAAAGTTTTCAGTCGAAAATGTGAAGGTGGAGTCTGGAGTGTTTCTGGAGTTCAACAGGTTAGCATGTGCCAGATCTACCAACCCTCTGCTTCCACTGCCTTTCTCTTCAAACATCAATGGTCGTTCCCCTGTCCTGTTAGCGCTAATAGTGCACTTTGTTTGTTTCCCATTTACAGAGCCGGGGCGGAGACACACACACAGAATGAGCATCAAGCAGACCGTGAGCAGATATTCGCTGAATCTGAACAAAACATTTATGTGGTTAACGTCACTGACTGAATTAAACATACAAACTTTACTTCTATCCATTATCAAAGCGTATCACACCACTTCAAAGCGGCGCAGTGTTTATATACACCAGTGTTGGCTTGGTATGGTATGACAAACTGCGAGTAATCATTAACACGACAGTTTGTGTGCACTGAAACTGCTTCAGCTAACATTAGCGTCACAGACTCGCACACACTGGACAGAAGCTAAACTGGGATACTCAGCAGCTGTCTGCCATACGCTCGACTACTACCGAGCTGATACAATCACCTCTATTGTTTATGTGGAAACAGACTTGACACTCTGAAATTGGCACTTTTTTCAAATTGCTATTTAGATGTATAGAAGATTCATTGTTGAGCCCTTATTCACTCTTAACAACAATCACCAGTGAAACATGCGTTATTATATTAACACATTGATGATGATTGAATAAAAGCAGAATTGCTGTGAGTTTGCTGCTGTGTGGGGGGTTTGATGTGCGACCGGCTGGGCAGTCGGCCTGCCTCCAGAATAGAAATACAATACTTAAGCAGGATTACTGGTGTTAAAACACCAGTACTGTCTCAGTAAACATCTGCCTGTGTCAAGTTTCCTTGAGCAAGACACCGAATCCCCGTCAGCCGCAGAAGTGCTGTTCTGCAGCTGACCTTGACCTGCCAGTGGAAGGAGCGGAGGGCGGGGCTACCCTGCAGGGATCAATACAGACTCGAGTGTTGCAAACTATTACATTTCATATGGGGGCAGCGTATTCGCATGCTCGGGAGGTTAACATCACCGGGAGGATGTGCCTGTAAAAGCTTTAAACTACCGCTCACTTATCCATCTGTTTATGCAGTGAGCTGAACTCAGAGCATGAAGGAAACATACAGCTAAGCTCGAGAGCATTATGTGGAGCAGGTGGGGAGTTAAGCGCTTTCCCTCTTACTCTCATCATCTCTCCCCTATATCGTTCCTCCTATGTTTTCCACTTATTTTTTCCCATCCTCCCTCTTTTGTATTCTCTTTGTCCCTCTCCGACCCTCTTCTCTTTCTTCTCAGTGTTTTGGGTAATGAAAAAAAAACAAAAAAAAATGCAGAATCAATGGGTTGCTGCTTTGTGCCAGCAGAGGTGTTGAATAGAAATGTGGGGGGGGGGGGGGGGGAGAGAAGAAGGGAGAGCCAGCAGAAGAGGAGAGGATGAAAAGACGGGAAGAAAGAAGGACGTCACAGAGCGCAGAAGGACCGGCGTGGGTGTTGTAAGGCTGTCTACCCGCCCCTCCTCCGTGTCCCCACAGGAAGCGTGTTTTTGTGGCCTTGACGCTCTCCAGCGTAGTCATTTCCACCAAGTATTTTAAAGTCTGAGAGTACAGACTTTTTGCAGGACGACAATCTCACAACTGCACAAAGGCTTCGGTGAGCATTTTGAGCATAAAAGAGAGAGGAGAGGAAGAGATGGGAAAGCGTCGATCTTATGATGTGGAAAGCGATGGCGCTGTGTCTTTGTGAGACAGACAGCTATAACTCCCATCGGCGCCAACCCCTTGATGATGCATTCTCTGAATCGGGTTAAGTGCTGATGAATTATGTACAGAGATTAGGAATAATATGCAGGACAGATAATATGCAGGACAGATACTACCAGCAGGCTCTTCTATGAAATATCTGTGTATGTTAATCATATATTGGTGCAGTCACAGAGAGATACAGACTGTAAGAGATCAAGCGATCACAAACTCATAGCTCGTGGGAAAACGTAACAACCTAGAGTATTGTCATTATCATGACCCAGACGGTCAATCTCACTGCTCCCCCCCCCACATCTTCACGAGCTTGCGTACTGATGAAGTATGTATAGGGATTAGCAGCGATATGAAAGGCAGATAATACTGGCAGATTTCCCAATGAAAGCTTGATGTGTTTGTTAATTCCCGCTCCCCCATTTCACCGGAGTAAATATTTAGCTCAAACAGCAATCATTCCCCGCGAGATGGATGTAATCTGTGTAATCCTGAGCAAACGGCAAAAGTCAAGAAGGACTAGCACGGCCCTCCCTGTCAAGGCCGTCCTGGATCGTGAACTTTTTCACGTGGCAGTTCGTCTGCCGTCTTTTCTGTCCATCCCTGGTTCATCTCTGTGTTGGTCTAATGTGCCCTGATATATATATATATATATATATATATATATATATATATATATATATATATATATATATATATCTGTCTGTCTGTGCTGTAATGCAATAAACCGTGACAAATAGTCTGCACATGTGCTCTGATAAAACAATGCTCCTCTTCAACATCGGCACGATTTCTGTTTTTGACAGTGGAAACATTTACACTATGTTTATGAAGTTATGCAAATGTAACTCTAACTGAGGCATTCACACATTTTATTATTGACTAGCCTCGGACACATTTGTATTTGTCATTCCATTTGGGTGTGTGTCATATGCTGTACCGAGTTGAATCTTTCATCTACAGAATCAAAGCAGTGAAGTGCCGTTGGAGCACCCTGCTCGCGTTCTCGTAGGGCGTCCTAGCGACAGGATCCAAACAAGATCATTAAAATTGCATCAAATCAACTGTAATCTAATCCCTACGGATCAGACTTGGGTAATTCTCTACCTCCACATTGGCCATAGCATGGTTCAGTTTCCATTGCGCAAACCGTCTTGACTCTGCTGTGACGTAGCGATTCTGTCAGTCTTACCTGTAGACCAGAGAGTCGTCTTGGCTCCCATTGTACTGGATCTGGAACATCCTAATGCCTGGAATAGTCCTCTGGAAGTTGAACTTTATCAGTGCCGTTGAGGACGTGGCCTCGGCCGTCACCACCCTCTTTTCCACTCCGCCTTTCACGTCGCCCGTTACGTTGCTCCCGTTGGCTCCGCCTCTGGTCGACGTGGAAATGTCTGACGATCCCGGGTCGGGCTCCTGGATGTTGTTGGTGTTGTTGGAGATGTGTGGGAGTTTTATGATGACCAGGTCTATTGTTTGGTGGGCTTCGCCGGCAGGGTTGGAGGAGATGCAAGTGAAGGAGCCTGTGTCTTTCACCGTACTGATGAGGATGTCCAGAGTACCGTTGGTGTAGACCAACGTCCTGGAGGAGTTAGATACCAGTTTGCCCTCAGGAGAGATCCAGTGGATGGCCGGCTCTGGGTCACCTCTTGCCTTACACCTGTGAGGAGAGAGAACCAGCATCAGTTGAACATATTAGGAACAAGACAGAATGGGTTCAACTGCACAGTGGAAGCAGAGCATTGCCTCAGGGACGTTTGTGGATTCCCCCCCACCTTCTGGCTGAGACTCAAGCGGGACGGGGAAGAGGCTGAACATCATCTACTGTGACGGCAGAGCACATTCATTTAAGTTGGAATATGCTTTACGTTACAGTCTTTGAATTACTGTGTTGTATGTACTCGGGTACCAAATCAATTCCATTACATGACAGTCATTTAGCAGACGCTTTTATCCACAGCGACTTACAGTAAGTGTATTCAACATCGGTTTTCAAGAGAACTACTCGTCACCAGAAGTCATAAGCGCATCTCCTTTTTTAAACAAGCATCTAAGAGCATAAACCAGAGCCATAGTGCAGAAATAAATGAATGCAATAAGTGCAACAAACGAGTATGAATGCAGTAAATGCTAAGTAAGTGCTAAGTGGAAGGCAGGAGGTTAGCGAATAAAGGGATAGCAGTTTTGCACTGAATAAATTACACTTAAAAAATATATATTTTGAGGCTTACTTTTACTCTCATTATCATTGAATGAACTGGTCTGTCGGATGTCAGAACATTGTCAAAAATGTCCATCACAATTTCTAAGAGCCCTTTGTAACATTTTAAAATGTCTTGTTTCACCTCTCCAGAAGTCACAAAACACAATGGTTTTCTGTTTACAGTCATACAAGACAAAGGAAACCAGCACATAATAACATTTGAGGAGCCCGAGCCACAGAGTGACACACAATTAAATAGTCAATTATCTTTCCATTGACTGATCCATTACTCAACTGGTGGTCACAGCTCTGAATTAGTTATTATGCCGGTACAATAAACCAAAGCACGACATGAGTGTGAACTACTAGCTCCTTCGTAAATGTTAATGTGGTTCAGTCATGAAGCAGAGATGCAATAAAAGGACAGAAAACTGTTTCATGACGAAGGCTGCTCGGCGTATGACAAATAAGACATGGATTGTGCCAAAGCGAAGATTAATCAGGGAAGTTAAATATTGGGGAACTAAAGAAAGAATTGCCTTCTTTTCATACCGGTGGATTTTCTACAATGATCGTTTGTACGGGCGCACCTCTGAATTTAAATTGGTGCATTGTCGTGGTCATTGTGACATTCATCATGTGCTGCAATGATAGTAGAGTACATGGAGTGCTATGATGAAATAAATAAGAGCTCAGGGTCATCTTTCAGGGGACTTAGCTGCAGGCTCACTGTACGCATTCTTCAAACATGACCGACGTCGGCTGTTGAATGCATTACCGTGGACACTGCACAGGATGAAAGATGTTTGGCGTGTTGACCTTCTGATAATCTCGATTTATACCTCATATACGGAGCTGACAAGATACAATAAAGGAAAGAGAATAATAGCATCACATTCATTTCCACTGCCCCTGTTTTTTTGCCCATAATTCCACATTTTGAAAACACAACATCTATCATGATTGGAAGAGTGTGACCAATATATATGCAAATGAAGTAATCATCATCTCTCAGACCTGTTCTGGATTTAGTTTCAACCTCCTTAAAAGTTGAGCGCCATGTTCCTGTCTTGTGCTTCATTGAACAGTTGGGCACTTTTTTGTATTCCCGTGCAGCTTGTACATAATGCACACAACTATGAGTCAAAACAGAGAGAGTGTGTGTGTGTGTGTGTGTGTGTTACTGAATTGGGCAGATTGGTTATAGGAAGGAACTGATAGGGGTACCTGAGTGTAACTCTCTGCCCTTCAAGCACCCTCATCTCGTGGGAGTATCTGGTGATGAGCGGAGGTTCGCAGAGGAACTCCTCCTCGGGGACGGACCAGAAGTATCGGCCAGAGAGCTGTTGGGGTGAGGCGCACGTCTCCAGGTCGTCCTCCCTGTTCAGCCTCCGCAGCCACAGTAATTCACAGTTACAGTGGAGAGGGTTCCCACCGAACGACAACACGAAAGAAAAGGAGGTCATGAGCCCCGGCGTGGCCAGGACCTGGTAGTGTGAAACAATGATTGCGTTTTAGTCAGGCAAAATGCTGTTTTCGATTAAAACCTCGCTGTACACTCAAATCCACATATTCTAAAGGTAGCTGTCTAGTTCAGCCCGTTTCCACCCGTTGAGTGTTTGGCAGCTTGCTCTTTCCCATTAACGGATAAAGAAAGGAAAGTGATGAAATACATATTTTCCCTTCTCGAACATGTGGCCATGCTGCTTCCCAGAAGAGGATGAGTGCACAGCAGCCATTCTGACATGTCATTGCAGGGTAACACACATTAATAACATTCATTATGGCCCCGTTCCATTCAGCAGGGCTGGGGCCCTGCTATTGTGCAAGCTGGCTCACTGTGACACCCTAAATAGAATAGGAATATAATTAAATTGATTACACAATTACACCCGTGTTCTGCTGCTATGACGTGTCAAAATGGCTGCTGTTAAAAGTAGGGTTGGGTATCGTTTGGGTTTTTTCCGATACCGGTGCTAAAACGATACTTTTAAAACGATACCGGTGCCTAAACGGTGCCTGAACCGATACTTTTTTCTTCAAATTGAACAATATATTAACTGTTAAAGTATACTATGAATATAAATTAATACAAAACACTTGGCTTCAAACCACAGCTTCAAACTTTTTAACGATGAACAATATGTTAACTGTTAACAGTTTACAGTATACTTAAATAAATATAAATAAATACAAAACACACACTCTGTACACACACTACAGCTTCAAACTTCAGCAATTATTTTGCAGAAATATGAGCATATTTTCCTTCTCTTGCAAAATACGACACATCTCATGACTTGTTTTATTTTACCAGTTGGTGGCGGTAATGCGCCAATCCGTCGTTTGCCAACCGCCAGTACACCTCAAAGGAGGAGAAGAAGAAGCTTCCGCGTGCCTGTGTTGTGCTTATGAGCGACAGCGCTAAGTACCCCGTTGTAATAATACTATGAGTGAGGAGCGGAGGACAGAGTCCTGCTGCCAGGACGGAGTCATCAGAGTCGTGTCAAAAAAGTATTTCAATCGGCGCAGGCACCGAAAGGAAGCACCGAAATCTGCGTTACGTTTCAGTCCGGTAGGTACCGGACGTATAGGAACCGGTTCCATATTGACACCGAGTTTCGGTACCCAGCCCTAGTTAAAAGGGTCCATTGTCACAATGGAAGCTGTTCCATTGACTCCTCTTCAATTAGTGGCACAGCTGCATTTTATTTTATTCTTAAGAGCAAAACACTACACAATTTCATTTGTCTCATCTGTAAGCAGAGCACAGAATTACTCTATTTTCACCAGTAATATCTTCAGAACAGTTTAAATAATTCATATATATATATTTATATGACTATTGTAGAAAGTTTAAAAGAACTGTTAATTTAAATCTAAAAAGCTAAACGTTTCCTGAGTCATGAAGAGACATAAAAAGGCATGAAAAAAGTAATATCTCAACAGTGGTCAGTTACATACAAAGGACAACTCATGTAAAAGTGTTGACTCATATATTTAGTTTGAATTCAGTTTGTCTCCAATAAATGTTAAAACGAGGAGGCTCATTATGTTTAAGAATTTCAGGCCCTTTTGTAAGATTGGACTTTGATGAGGCGGGGGATAGAGCCCCTCTGAGAATATACCTGTGCTCGTTGAAAAAGTGGGTCCGGTGGCAGCTTTTGGAGTTTATTAGAGGTGACATCCAGCTGGTTGAGTTTCTGCAGCAGGGAAAATGTTCCCTCTGGAATGTAGTCCAACATGTTGTGGTCTAAACTCAGTGTATGGAGGCTGATCATTCTCTGCAGGGATAACAGAGAGAAACACAGGATTTCATTATTGTTCTGAAAGGAAGAAGTGCGTTAAGAATGCAGGGACACACATAACTGTTTTAATACTTCCTTATTTAGGCTTCCTAGGCTGCAATATCCTGGTTATTGCCACTGCTCCTTTTAATAGTGCAGTGGTTATGGTAATGCTGCAGTTGACGAATGGTGTTTACATGTCTATTTTGTAAATGTAAAGTTTAACTGAAAACAACAAAGCCATCATGTGGTTAATCATTGTCGAAACACAATTGTCTAATGCAGCATCTGTTCATCAAACTTGGGTAGAACTACTTTACTCCAGTAAACTGATTGCCCTGACATTTGTATTCCATAAAAACTGCTTGTTGGCTGACAAAGAGCATCGATGAAATTTAAGCTGTTATCCCTGAAAATGCTTTGAAATTAAGTGTCAGTGAGGCTTAATAAATAGTACACATAATGGAATCTGTTCAGTCCAAAAGCCTTTAAGATCTCTTTATTTCAATTTCAAACAAATGTCCAAAAGAGGTTTTATGGCCATTTTATTATGCTTGGGATTGGATTTTTTTGAAGCGACCTCCAGCCAGACTGGTTGGGAAGGCTGCAGCAGTGTAAAGAGATCCTGACCTGGATGGTCTCCCAAGGAATAGAGTCCAGGTTATTGTAACTGAGGTCCAGTTCTTCCAGCGCCAGCAGGTCGTTGAACGCTCCCTGGTGGATCAGCACCAGCTGGTTGTTGTTCAGAATCAGGTGGTGTAGCTTCGTCATCCCACTGAATGTATCATTGTTTATCCTCGTCAGCCGGTTACTGGGGGGGGGGGGGGGGGGGAGAGAGAGATTGATGAAATGAAAATAAAAACAAACACAAACCCAGCAGCTTGTAGCTTTTGGAAATAAAGTCCAACATCTCACATCGATCGAGGGGATTTCATGCAATACTCATGTGACGAACACAGCTGTATGCGACCGTACCTGTTGAGGTGTAGAGCTCTGAGGTTTTCCAAATCGGTAAAGGCATTAGGCGTGATGTAGGAGATGGTGTTTCTGGATAATGTTAGGTCCACCAGCCGTGTCATGTTTGAGAAGTCTTTCCTCTTCACACTGTGGACACAGATAAGCAACATTCAGATAAGACACGGGACATACTGCATGTCATGAGACTTCCTCTGGTGGTGGTTCTGCTACTGGTGCAAGCTAAAGTTTTGAGTAACACCAACACGTGAAGCCGTTGAGCTGAGTCAATTTACAAATACTAATTCATTTCATTTTTGAAAAACGATGTTCAATAACAACATTTCAAAAATGAAAAGAGATCTTTTACAGAAAAGCTGTTTACAAGCAAAATAATAGAAATCTGAATTCACACACGGTGTGACTTTTCCCCTGTGCAGCTCATTTAATGTTTGTGAAAACTCTCTCAAATGTCTACAAACTAGAGAACAGAAGCTCTAAACTGCAACGCAATCAGGAGGCAGCCTTGAGCTGCTCCATCGACTATGAAGCGACTATGACTTCGTCTGCGGCCTCAATTAATGCGTTTTTTTTCTTCACACCGAATGAGTATTATTTCATTCTTGTGCCGGCGGATAATGTGAGTAATTGATTACAAAAATGCTAATTAATTTGGGGGGGGGGGGGTATTGCAGTGTTAGTGATGTGACCGTTACCTTGTGACAAAGTTGTCAGCCAGCCGCAGCTCCACCGTATGCCTATCAATGTTCGGCGGGACAAACAGTAGACCTTTCTTGGCGCAGAGGGTTGCCAGGTTGGGTGACAGGATCTGACATACGCAGCGCTTCGGGCAGACCTGTGCCCGCACTGCCATGGCAACTGCCAGCATCAGGCACAGCAACAGCCTCTCCATGGTTACCCCCACCTGGACACGACACCTGAGACAGACGGAGACAAAAGCGAGAAGAAAATGGAGACGTCAATGTCGTTATTTTTTCTAAGCATACAGTATATTGTATAAGCCAGTGATTCTCAACTGGTGGGTCGCGACCCAAAAGTGGGTCGCGGCCCACCAGTTCATCACATGATGAAGCTCAGCCAATCAAATATGAGTATTCTGACACGTTTCCTGACTCAGTGAGATGTTCACACACCGTGACACACGGGGAGAGACGAGGATACAGACAGCAGAGCAGGACTATTGAGGTGTGGGCTGTGAAAGTCAAATCATAGGACGATCTCCAAAAGAGAGAAATGTCCAGAGAGACCAGAGTCATGTGACTCTGACTGGACAGACTCATATAGGTGAATTCTTCAAACACTAATTTCTCTTTTTGGAAGATGAGAAAAATATAATTTTGTGGATTTTTCACTTCACCCTGAATGGACTGAGTTTAAAGCTGCAGCGTAATTCAGTGAAAATATTTTTTCTAAATTGAATTTCATTACGTAATTTATTTTTTAATCCAGCTGTTATTTTACTTGAAATGAGAAGAACATGTATTCATGTATTTCTAATCCATCCAGTTAAATTTGAAAAATGAGAATAATATTTGTTAAAATATAATTGATGTGTGCTTTCTTTATTTGATTTGACAGTTGTTTACTACACAGAGACGTTACTACTACTAGACGTCTTGAATATAGATATATTGGTGGGTCCCGGCTTGTCATTAAGGGGTGATGGTGGGTCCCGCAGCCAGACCAGTTGAGAACCACTGGTATAAGCCATAATGGAAACAGATGGCATTTCTTTACCCAGGGAAATTATAGGGAATTGTGGCCACTTAATGACATGTTCTTTTATTATATTCCCAGTGTCTCTTCAAAGTCTTCAGTATGCAGGGCAAGTGCGCACTGTATTCTCTCTATTGGGGATAACTGCGCTGGACTAATACACTACTTATCACCCACTGCACTTCCTTCTATACATCAACAAAAGTGAATGTCGCTCTGAATACAGAGAGCTGTCTTGGTTGAGTGCATACGTTGAAGGCAGGATGATCTGTGCAGTATGGACAAGGCTGACTTGCACATCGGTGACTAACTCCTGAACATGCATCACACTTGCCAACTAGTGAGTCAGATCCCGATGAAGTTAAGCATCCTTACGGTCAGACATGAAACCCAAAGGCCCCCAAAGAGCTGATTCACCAACAACTTTAGCCATCGCTAATCGAACCAGAAGAGATGTTTATTAGAGTAATGTATTGCTCATCCGTTTTGCTATGCACGCACACACACACACACACACACACGCACTCAGTCAACATTATTAAGCAGCAGTGCTTGTAGTTAATTATGAACGGTTTAGAGAGAGGCAGGGAGAGAAAATGCTCATCAATGACAACCTTGATTGGGGTTTTGAAGGACACGGGCGAGTCAGGATTAAAGGGATCACACACACACACACACACACACACACACACACACACACAGACGTATGCACATTAATACATGAACAGGCTGGGTGAGGGTGAAAGTAGTTCAGGTTTTGCCTCAGTAAACCCGTCTCACACAAACAAAAGTGATTTTGAAGATTTTGTGTGAAAACTTATTTTTGCCAGTAAAGAGGTGGTGCACTGCCCTATTCTTGTGGGCAAGTCAGTTTTATAAAACCATAGAGCATGACCATCCTTATCTTTTAATGCTGGCCCTGCACAACAGCAACATGAGACACTACTATGACTGACAGAAGAAGAACAGTTTCAGAGAAGTGTTTGGAGATCAGTTCACGATCCGTTCACCCCTTTCTTGTTGCTATCTGAATGGAGTCAGTGAGGTGACACTGTACTGCAGGTTGATATCACTGCTGCGCATTCATATTATATCAAATCACTACCCAGGTCTGACTAAGAAACCATTCGCCTTTCTCTAGTCTAGTTGTGCGGTCGGCCCACTCGCTATATATCTCTCTTTTATTTCTCAGCGCAATTACTGAACAGAACTATGCGGTGACATCGGAGGTCATACAATCCCTCTTTTCCTTTTCTCTCTCTATTTCAGTGCAGAGAAAGAAGAGCAGAACGACAGAGCGGCAGCTGAATAGAGCACCAGATGACTCATATGCTACAGAGAGAGAGGTGAGAGAGAGAGAGAGAGAGAGAGAGAGAGAATGAAAGCGTACAACCCTTGTGACACAAAAGCAGATATCAGCTCATTAATTACCCCGAGAAATGACTGTACAATAATGAGAGCGAATGAGTGAGAGGGACAGAGGAATGCAAAGGAAACGAGGGAGAATTATCAGAGGGAGAGGAAAAAAGAGATCAGACAGCGAGCTAATTAAAACAAGGGCCAAGCTGTGAAAGGGAAAGGGGGGAGACCTAATTTAATTTAGTGAGAAGAGGCGAGGTAGGATAGATGATCACGGCGCCGCACTGTCATGCTCATATGTGACAAGCAAACCACATACACAGAATAGGAGAGGACGCATATGCTGAATACCAATTGTTATATATATATATATATATATATATATATATATATATATATATATATATATATATATATATATATATATATATATATATATAAATATATATATATATATATATATATATATATATATATATATATATATATATATATATATATATATATATATATATATAAATATAAAAGGTTACACTTGAATTGAGCTCAATTTCACACAAACTCCTCTCCGTAAACGCACACATAAGTTACAGACCCGGTGTAGCTAGAGGTGACATGTCGGACCACTGGGATCAAATTAAATGGTGGATTAACCAACGGGATTATGGGCAAGGAGGACAAATTAAGCTCTGTTTGGAGTGGTGTGTTAAATACGGTTCTGTCTCCCACATGTGTGCAGCCCGCTTTATCCGCTTCTTTGAAAGCCTTCCACGCGGACATCCCGGTTCCCTAAAGGGTTTCCCATGAAGCCAGTTTCACCCATGGTTTGCTCACTGATGAACAACATGGCTTCCCGGACAGCTCAAAACGGATTCTCCACACGTTCCACATACTGAAGCTGATCTCAGGCTGCGTTCCAATCTCACGGGGATAAACAGTGGGACGATTTGGCAATTAAAAGCGGCGACTAGCAAGTATTCGCACATCTCTTTTTGAAGCTGCCAAGCTGCTGCGATTGAAGATTCTGCAGACTTGTGCTTTTTCATACTTAATATATCCAATTAGCCAGTGCTACATCTGTGGCCACATGCCTTATATTGCAAGTGTGAAGAACAAATAAGCAATCCTGTAAAATCATTTGCTTTCCCGTGTATTTATTTACATCTGTGAGCTAAGCAGCGATGCAGAATCCCAAAGTGTGTTTCTGTCTTAGTCTAATAGGGGCCGCTGCACCATAGCTTAGCTGCGTTTCAAGGTTTAAGACGGGTTTAAACTTGCGATGTCTTAAACAAAATCATGTAATCTCTTTAACCCAGTGGCTGTGTCCAGTGGGACCGTAATGCCATTGGAGGTCATTGGATCTGAGGTCCAATAAAGAGCTCGTCACCACCACCTTTAACACATGACGTGGCTTTAGAAGTATGGAAACGATACTCTGTCATCCTAAAGTGTCATCCAGTGGTTTTCAGGGCTCTTTGTCGAGGACCGTCACGTAGTTTACTATGGTACTTGCGTTGTTAAAATAGATTAGTCATGTCAGAGGTAGAAAAACACTTCATATGTTGAAGGGTTCTCCAACAGTCTCAGAGCGCTGGGCCCCTTGTTGAGAAGAGCAACGTTGGTTACTGCAACATCCGAAAACGAGTAGCCATACTATTACAATTCGGCCTTTTTTTACTAAACGAATTACAACTACCAACAGTCATACCTTCAAGGACCTTAATGTATTGTCACATAATGTCAAATAACGACAAATAAAGGCTAAACTACTGCGGAATCCGCACCAAAACGGTGGCGCTTGCAACAGGAAGTGCTTCTCCGGTCGCCTCCGCAAATTGCATAACTCTAACGCCTGGCAGCCTCGTGGGGAGGGGAGGGGGGAGCTGCGCTCATGTGATTGGTTGAAAAAGAGAACGTTGAAAAAACGCATTTGCGAATCCAGCGACGTCAGGGGAGTCAAAAATCCCACAAATAAATGTGAAGCGATCTGCAAATAAATGCAGTGTGATCCACAAATAAATACATACAAATCCACAAACAAATATAAAAAATCCACACAGAAATACTTAAATATATATAATATATACGCAGAAATATATTTGAGTTTTTTTTTTTACATTTATATAAATCGTAATGTATTTATTTGTGCATTGGAATGTATTTGTGAATCGTTCTGCGTGCATTTGTGAGTCGAATTTATTTGTAAATCCATCTGTGTGCATTTGTAAATCAAATATATTTGTGAATTGTTCTGTGCGCATTTGTGAGTCTTTATGTGTGCATTTGTGATTATTGAGACTGATCTGACCCCATATATCTGTGTACTTTCATTTGACATTGTGCATTTGCTCCGTAGTATTTCAATCACCTATTGTGGAACACAGCATGCAAAGATGAATATACTATATCGACGAAATAGGTACAGTATATGGGATTGTTGATTGTATATTTACGATGGCAGGTGTGTCTCTCACTTTAGTTAAGCAACACATCTACACATTCGATTCGACGATTCGATCTCAGGCGCATGATTCGACTGCCAATCTCACAGTTGAATGGCCGCAGTAGTGAAAACAACGTGGTTGATAATCAGCGGATCATTCCATTCTGGCTATACGGGGGTGCTGAATGTCTGATTTTAAATATAGGCTTGATTTCTCATAATATATACTTGAGCCTATTTTGTTTCTAAATATCAACCAATTAAACATAGTGTTAATAAAAAAATTGAAAATAGTGCGAGTGAATAAATCACCATGTATGCCTGGATATCGCGAAATATATTTTGAATTGAAAGTTTCTCTCAAATCTCTCTCTCTCTCTCTGTCTCTGTCTCCGTTTCCGGTTGCATGTGAGTGGTGGACGTGAGTGTGAGTGGTGGACGTGTGAGGTTTGATTGTTTTTTCACTGCTTTGGGATTTGTTCCTCTGTCTCTGCACATGATCAGGTAAGATACTAAGCGGTGTATTTATCGGTAGAACGTGTGATTAGTGGTGTTGTTTGGCGTTGTTCGGGAGGATGGCGTCCTCCGAGACGCCACGCCCGTCAATCCGGCAGGGAGTACGGGTAGTTCCACCGGACAGCAGCGTGTCAGTAGAGGAGGTGCTGCTGTCGGAGAACAGGTGGGACATGACAAACTTTCTTTTGCATCTCGGATGAATAAAGCTGTGGTTGTGTTCGTGGCGAGCGAGGCTTATGTCCACAAGCTGATAGAGAGTGGCGTGGTTATCAGGGACAGCTTCGTGCAGGTCTCTCCGCTCTCGGTGCCCTCTACGTGGATCACCGTGTCCAGTGTTCCGCCGTTTATACCGAACGAGCTGTTGGAAAATGAGCTGCGCAGGTTTGGAAAGTTTGCCAGTGGATTTAGAACAGTCAGTTTGGGGTGTAAGGATCCCAAGCTGAAGCACGTGCTGTCTCTTAGGCGGCAGGTCTTCATGTTCCTGGAGTCACCGACACAAACACTGGAGGTGTCCTTCAGGGTTAAACACGGGGAGGGTTCATACCATGGTGTACGCAAGCTCGGGACAGAACAAATGCTTTGAGTGTGGAGATGTAGGACACAAAGGCTTCGCATGTCCGCACAAGCAGCGGAGAGGCGTGGAGGCGGAGCCTCCGGCCGCGGAGCCTCCGGCCGCGGAGCCTCCGGCCGCGGAGCCTCCGGCCGCTCCTGCACCGACCGCTCCTGCACCGACCGCTCCGGCACCGGCCGCGCCGGGTCCCGCTGGTGTGGCTGCGGCTGCCGCCGGGGCGGTCGGCGGCGCTTCTTTGTCTTCTGCTGATAACAATAATGTCAATAAGGAGGATCAGGGCCAGTCTTACAACCAGCAGGCTTCTGTGGTGGCACAGAACCTCACTACATCTGGTACCGAAGCACCACCACAGTCTGTAGAAGTTTGTGAAGAGGCAGCTACAGGTTCTGTAGGTGGAGATCTCACCATAGCCTTAGATGACGCACAGAGTGTAGGGTCTGTGGTCAACAGCCAGCTGTCTTGTGAAGGAGATGACATGGACTATGAGAGTGAATCAGATGTTGCATCTAATTCTGAAACGTGCATTAAAAGCTGATCTGTATTCACTCGAGGAAATAAACTCGTTTTTGGATGCAACTTTCAATAGATCTGCAAAAGTGAGTGATTATTTCCCTGACATTGAGAAGTTCATACGATCTGTTGGGGTGGCGCAGAGAAAGGTGGGTTTGGACCGTTTAGATGGGAGAAAGCGCTTCCGCCTAAAGAAACACGTCACAACCCTGAGGAAAGTGAGGAAAAGTAAAAGGGTTCAAACTAAGACAGTTTAACATGATCATGTGTCACACGGGGTTTTCCACTTTCCACTGCTTACTTCTTATCTTGTATTACCTCCTTCCATCCTCTGACCTTTCCATGCAGAGCTTCAATTTAGGGTCTTTAAACATCAATGGTGGGAGGGACGGGCATAAAAGAGATTTTTCAATGCACAAGGTGAGGGTTGGCTCTTTAAATATTAATGGTGGGAGGGACCGACAGAAGAGGGCGGTCACTGCAGACATGATCACACAGAAACAATTAGACATCGTTTTCCTGCAGGAAACGGACAGCGACCCACATAATGAGGTAGACTGGGGTTTGTGGTGGAAGGGCCAGTATGTCCTGTCTCATGGGACCAACCTGTCTGCAGGTGTAGCTGTTCTGTTCTCACCTGGGCTGGATGTTAACATCATCTCCTCCACAGAGATAGTGACGGGCAGGGCTTTAGTGGTCAGAGCATCTATACAAAACATTATTTTTGTTTTGATCAACATTTATGCTCCAAACCAGGGCTCACACAGAACAGACGTCTTCCACAAACTCAGAGATGTCCTGCAGCAGTGTGATCACGACTGTGTAGTGATGGGGGGGGGGGGGGGGACTGGAATTGCACCATAAACTCCTTATTGGATAGAACAGGAGAGGAACCTCATTTACAGTCATCCGCCATCTTATCGCAGGTGATTGCAGAGTCAGGTGTGGTGGATGTATGGAAGGCGATACATCCCCGGGCTAGACAATACACATGGGTGAAGGTGTTGAATGGGAACATTAGGGCAGCCAGGCTGGACAGGGTTTACATATCTCATAGTTTTAGTAACCGGTTATTGAACAGTCACATTTACCCAGTAGGCTTCACCGACCATCACCTCGTCATTTTAGATGGTCACACCTCACCAACCACCAAATGCAGCTCTTACTGGCACTTTAACATTAAGTTGCTTCAGGACAGTGACTTCTGTGAAAAGTTTGAGACTTTCTGGGGAATCTGGAGAGAAAAGAAGAGCGACTTTGAGTCCCTGAGTCAGTGGTGGGATGTAGGAAAGACACATATACGTGTCTTTGTTCAACAATATACAAGTCACTCCACAGTAAAAGTCAAAAGGGTCATTGAGGATCTAGAAAATGAAATCAGGGATTTGGAGCACAGTCTATTCACTCACACCAGCACAGACACTCACAGGCTTCAACAGAAGAAGCAGCAACTAGGTTCCTTTCTACAGGAGCGAGCTAAGGGAGCTTTGGTCAGGTCAAGGTTCACCAGCATTATGCTGCGTTCACACCGGTCGCGTTGATTTTTTGACGCACTGCAAAATCGCGTCCAGTCGTGTTCACACCAAACACCGCAAAATCTCGTAGCGCCGGAGAGGGGGCGTGGTTTATCGTCCTGGAAGCCGTTCACCTGGCCGCCATTTCTTTCCGCTGTCAACCCTGAAAGGAATAAGGACAATTGCTGCTTTGTACGTGTTGTGGAAGTCCCTCAAACATCGGAATGCCAAACGCCGTCATGTCTGGTTCATAATATTGTTCAGAGGAGCTCCGTGGATTGTATCGAGCTGTATTCACTGTCTAGCAAGCCACCGGTCGCTGTTTACTACAGCTGTAGGAACACAAAATAAACTGATTTGGCTGTGATTCAACGGCAATAAACCGACAAAAAGGGACTCCGAAATAACTACGTAATGATGCCGATTTGTAGGTTACTGGTCTTCTCAATGGAGCTCTGATGGATCGGTGCTAGGCTATGCCAACATCGTAGCAGCTCCACCAGCACTCAATAACGTCACGTAGACGTAAATACGGCAGCGTCTATTCATTGTTTGTACCGTATGGTTTACACACACACATGCATACACATAGTTTGGTCCGGTCTCTATTTATATGAGGTATCGTTGAGCTCTGGGTGAACACAGACGGCTACAGGATTTATTTCCTGATTCAACAATGGCAGGAAGCCAGTGATGACAGGGGGAGCAACTCAACGCTGATAGGCTATCGCGCCACAGCGTCACGCGATTATGTCGCTGAAGTTGAAAAATTTCAACTCGCGCGTTGGCGATTTTGCGGCGTCCAACGCGTCCACCGCACTGCAATAACGCGTCCAACGCGCCGCGCCATCGCAAAAACGCGGCGCGCCAGTCTCATCGCGTCTGTGCATAGACTTTGTATGTAATCTCGACGCGCGTCAAAAAATCAACGCGACCGGTGTGAACGCAGCATTAGGGACATGGATGCTCCTACCTCCTACTTCTTCAATCTGGAGAAGTCCGTCTCTCGAACCAAACAAATGGTGTGTCTCCGCCTCCCTGATGGTAAGATGACGACTGACCCGATTGAAATGAGACAACATGCTGTAAGCTTCTACAGCGCCCTCTTCAGGAAGGAGGACAACCTCAAAGAGAGTGTTGACGAGCTGCTTCAGGGCCTTCCTCAGCTGGGCCCCGAGGACAGAGTTGTCCTGGACGCCAATATCTCCCTGGAGGAGCTGACCGCTGCGGTGGGTCAGATGGCTGCTGTGAGAGCTCCTGGACTGGACGGACTGCCTGCGGACTTCTATAAACACTTCTGGAAGTGTTTGGGAGCCGACCTGTGGCAGGTGCTGCAGGAGTGTTCACAGGCAGGCCTGTTACCGACGACATGCCGGCATGCAGTACTATCACTGTTACCCAAAAAAGGAGATTTGTCCTTACTGAAGAACTGGAGACCGGTGGCGTTGTTATGCACAGACTATAAACTTTTTTCCAAGGTGCTCGCCAACCGGCTTAAGAACTTTCTGGAGTCTATGATCCACAGAGACCAGTCTTACTGCGTACCGGACAGATCCATCATGGATAACATTTTTCTCATGAGGGACTTGTTGGATCTCTGTAAACTGTATAATATTGATGTTGGGGTTATATCATTAGACCAGGAGAAGGCTTTTGATAGGGTTGATCATAGTTTTCTTTTTTCCACTTTAAGAGCTTTTGGTTTTGGGGAAGGGTTTGTGTCACTGTTGGGTTTGATGTACAAGGAGGCTGCTTGTCTGGTGAAGGTGGGGGGCGGTTTGAGCTGTCCAGTTCAGGTCCAGAGAGGCATCAGACAGGGATGTCCGATCTCTGGACAGCTATATTCCATTGCCATTGAGCCTCTTCTGAAAAGGTTGAGATCCCATCTATCAGGACTAATGTTACCTGGGCTGCCTCAGCGGCCCTCACTGGTGGTGTCAGCATATGCTGATGATATTTATGTGTTCGTCAAAGACCAGAGGGATGTCCAGGTCCTAGGTGACAGTTTAGATTTGTTTGACGGGGCATCTTCAGCGAAGGTAAACTGGGGAAAAAGTGAAGCTTTGCAGGTTGGGCAGTGGGCAGACAAAGAAATACCAAAGCTACCAGGAAGCATCAGATGGGGAAGGCAGGGCTTGAAGGTTTTGGGTGTTTTTTTGGGAACAGAAGAGTTTCAAAAACAGAACTGGGAGGGTGCTATGGAGAGAGTGTGTACCAGATTGTCTAAATAGAAATGGCTGCTACCTCAGCTATCTTACAGGGGGAGGGTCCTAATTGTCAATAACTTGGTTGCCTCGACCCTTTGGCACAGACTGGTAGTCCTGCCTCCACCACAGGGCCTGATTAAAGACACCCAGAGGGCAGTTGTGGACTTCTTCTGGTCAGGGCTTCACTGGCTGAGATCTGCGGTGCTGTACCTGCCGGTCCAGGAGGGAGGGCAGGGCCTGGTGGACATCGCATCGCGAATCACAGCCTTCAGACTGCAGACAGCTCAGAGACTGCTGTACAGTTTCGGCCTGCCATGGACTGATACTGCCTATGTGCTACTGAGGAGGGCCGGACGCTTAGGTTGTGACAAACACCTGTTCCTGCTCCAGCCCCAGTCAGTGGATCTAACTGGTCTGACACCGTTCTATCAATCCGTCTTACAGGCGTGGCAGGTTTTTACAGTCCATCGGAGAGCTGTGTCGACACCAGGAATGTGGCTCTTTGAGGAGCCACTTTTTGGAAGCAGCTATATCACATCCCAGGTCCTGACGTCCGTCAGCCTGAGATCCAGACTGAGAGAGGCCGGCTGTGTGAAGCTGGGTCATCTGATGAAGACCTCCATCCCTCAACTTGCGGAGCTGATCAACATCCGGTCCAGCAGGCTGCTGCTCAGGCTGGTGGAGGAGGTCTGTGCTTCCCTGCCAGAAGTCCTCAGAGCGTTTGTTGGAGACCGTGCAATATCTGACCAATGGGACAATGAATGTGAGTATGTCTTCCCACCCCTGGCTGTCTGTCCTGCTATGGGGCAGTGGGAGGATGAGGAGGGCATCCTGCTGTCTCTAAAGACACCCCAGTTGGGGGACTTTGAGACTCTGGCCAGGAAAGCAGCGTATCAGGTCAGTGTGAAAGTCTCTAACTTGCGCTCTCTGGCAGGAGTGAGGGTGTTGAGGTGGACCGAGTTTTTTGGCAGGGGATCCTCCCCAAGGGGCTGTTGGCGGTCCCTGTACAAACCCCCTGTAGACAAACGGACAGAAGACCTCCAGTGGAGGATTGTACATGGGGCCATAGCTACAAACAGGTATCTGGTGCACCTCGACCCTGGCTCAGGGGACAGCTGTCCTTTTTGCTCGCAGACAGAAACTATCCACCATCTGTTCGTTGAGTGTTCCAGGCTGGTGAGGCTCTTCAGGAGAACACTTTTCTTTCTGTCTTTTTATCTATGGTCCAAACTACTCTGCTAAAAAGAAATCTGTCCACACACTAATGAATTTCCTTTCAGGACTGGCCAAACTAGCAATTTGGAAAACAAGGAAAAACCGGGTGAGGGGTGTAGGGTCAGAGGACGTGAGCTTGATGCTGACCGGACTGCTGGCTGCTCAGGGTGGAGTTTGGTTTCTACAGTCTGACAAAGAAAACTGAACTCTTTGTGAACATGTGGGCTCTGAACGACGTTCTGTGTTCAGTCAGAGACAATGCTCTGTTTCTGAACCTTTGAATTTGTGTTTTTTTTTAGGTTTTTGTTGTTCTTTTGCGTGAATTAAGTTTGGTTTGATAAACAGTAAAACTCTGTAAATGGAACTTAAGAAAATAAATAAAGATACATTTTAAACCTCTCTCTCTCTCTCTCTCCCATGTTGTCAAATTCTGAAGCACTTTTTACAACCACGCGAAGCAAGTAGGCTAAGAAACTGTGTCTGTCTATTGCTCTCTGCTCCATTGCAGTACTCTGCATAGAGCCGCACTGCACACACTCACACACACACTGCACAACACAGCGCTGTCCATCACACTGGAACAACAGCTAAGAGAGAGTCACATGTATCTAGGCCAATAGTGTTGTTGCTTTTACTGTTTTTCTATATAAAGCTGAAACAGAGAGTGATCAATAAGCAAAAAAATTATTAAAAACAGGATTCGATGATTGGCAAAAAATCATGACAATGTATACTCTTAATTCGGGACACCCTATGGCACGCATCAGTGTTTCCTGACAAGCATTAATTGTATCCACAAAGTCAGTCATCTATTCGGTCAAATGAAGGGAAAAGCATGGAGGACACTAATAAGCATAAAACATACAAAACGCATTCAGGGAACATTCGAGACAATCAAGACAAAACGGGAGTATATTCATTCGTTTTGCACACTGCCCACACAGATTTTATTCTCAGCATGTACATTGCTGTTGCTACTGGAAAACATTATGAGTGAATTAACAGTTTACATGGTCTTCTGTGCCTTCAAGCTTGTACCTTGGTTGTTTGTACCAGCATGTAATGCATAACAAAAAAAGCAGAAATGCCGAGGCCACTTAACTAACCCGCTGCCATCCTTTCCTCTCGCTTCCCACAAGTTGCCGTTGTTTATTGCGTGTCCAGTGGAGTAGACCTTATGCTTCAGCTAATGGGTTTACCCACTTGAACAACAGGGTTCAGCGACTGCTTAACATCACAATTACTCTTTTTTCAAATCAGTGCACTTTATGAAAGCTGGACTAAGTAAGGCCAAACACACACACACACACGACCACACACAGGCAAGCTCTAGAAACTCTGAACATGCCTATATGAGCATATGAGCAACCAACAAATGTAGATACACAAGCACACACATAGTTAAACAACCGAACGTGATCCCAACCACACAAAGACTTTACTTTTGATATGCATCTGTCACAAAGAGAGTCCTGCAGCCTCAACAACACAAACAAACAGAAACAAAATGCATTCATTAAATTCATACTGATAACAGTTTCTAATGATTTATTCAAGCAATGAGAGCAGCAAGTTTGTCATTTCTAGCTGGCAAATGTTGCTGGGCAATTTTATCAGCTGTAGCTAGCGAGCTAGCTAAAGGTAGCTTGATTGGTTGGTTAGAAATGCCGACTTTTTTAATGACTTCAGCTTGTTATTAAATGAGCATGTTGTAAGGTAAGTGTTATATATATATATATATATATATATATATATATATATATATATATATATATATATATATATATATATATATAATGACTACATACATGATATAATGCTAGAAGACTGAGGCCAAAGCTGCCTGTCCCAGGCAAGGTATTTCATTCTAACACAATTGGTCTATCGGACTGACGATGATTCAGCCGCTGGGGGAAGCAGCAATATTTTGTGGGTTCTGGTGTAACCAGCCGATATCCAAATTACTGATGACTGACATCTGGGCCAAGACTTCCTCTTGTGTGAGCAGGTAATTGTTTACAGATCGACTGGGGTTGATTAACGGCGTCTAATCGACGGCTACGTTCTATAAACAGATATTCGCATATGGATGCAGATCAATACATATAAAAGCTAATAAGGAGCTGAATTGCCATCCGACAATAACTAGCGAGATTGCATTTCGGTCAATGTGTTCTGCCTCTCTTGCTCTCCACATGGACTGTTTACCTGTATGCAACCAAACAATTGGAAGGGTGGAGTGCTTTGGAGAGGAAGAGAGGGGGTGAGTGAAAGGATACATAATAGAGTGTTATGGCTGATGTTCGGATGCTCAGTCTGCATTTATCTTTTTTCTTAATAAACTCAGTAAGGCAAATCAATGAAGAGCCACCTACATTACTGATGCATTAAAAGTTGGATTCAGCGATGTGATGCCTTCAGCAGAGGTTGCTGATGTAGGCTACTTCTTGATCTGGCAGAACGGGTCGTAATGACAAATACCGGTTCAACCTGTTTGAAAAGATAAAATTCAAACAAGTTTAAGCTTGTATACCGACCAGGCCAGGAAAACTGGAAGTCTACCCAAATGTAAACACCTCCCTCAGTATCAATCTTACGACAGCTCCATCCACATGAGAGATTCTTCAACTGCTGTCCAGGGGAGGAGTTTGGTGTCACTTCCAATCAATCCACTTTGCTCATATTGACCTGTGAGTCATTTTGCACACGCATGTTTTTCTTTATTGCATCAAGGCTGAGAAGTCCTTCTTTAACCTGCTTCGCAGCCTCCATCGCAATCTCCTCTTCACGGCTGATTTGGACTTAATGGATCAAATCAAATCAATCAAAAGGCAAAAACAGCCAGCTGGATGAGTTCATGAGCTGCCAGGAATACGAGACGGTCACCGACAAGGTCAGTCCGATAGCAGAGCAATGAGAGAGAGCACACAGATGGACCCCCACACACACACACACACACACACACACACACACACACACTTAAAACCAAACACACAAATGCATGTTTAATGCACACACAGAGGTATACACACCGGACGCACGCAGATACCACTTGTGTATTGATTTTAGATGCAGTTACAAACACACTCGTATGCTTTATGAGTTTCACTGGGAAAGAAAGAGAAGCGGTGAACGAAAAAAAAAGGAGGAAGACTTGTAATAGGAGATCTTGGCAGTGAGAGCCTATAACAGCAGTGCTTTAAGTGCCTGGTCCATGGCTGCGCTGTGTAATATCTGGTCTACAATGCTATTTCCGCACCATTACATCACAATGCTGGTTTTTTTAGACGCTTCGGAGTGCATCCATCACTGGCTATCAGATGATATCGTGCTCACAAGTCTGTGTGCCATGACTTTAATATCGTAATCCCTCAAAATGCATACAAGTGCGCACATCTGTCATGCTAAAAAGCATCTGATGAAAAATAGATTCATCAGCTCATTGTTCCAAGAGGCATCAAGGATTGTTTCCATTAAAATGCATTACCCTTCGTATATAACGTAAAGTAGTCAATACCATATTGGTCCAGGATAACATGTAGAGCATGAAGCTATTTCAACTGCATTCCATGTAAGCTGTTTGAGTGTGCTTTGGCATCCAAATGATGCGTATACTCGAGCACTGCTAGGGGACGCAACCACCAGTTCACACAGAAGTGAAGCCAATGTGGAAGTGCCATAAGCTTGCATTCTTTCCAATGGTAGGGGTGACTCCTCTAGTTGAACAAATAAAGTCAGATTGTATAGAACCTTTTTTTTTTCTATTGGTTTCCCTCCATCAAGCTTAATGAAGCATACTATCAACAGGCAGCTATTCAGATCACACATATATTGTTGTGAATTATTGAGGGTGTCTTTAGACACTCCCAAGTCTTGCTATGAGCTTTCTGGTTCCACTATAAGCATATTTCCACAGTTAATAATCATTAAAATAAACTTCATGTTCACCGTGATTAGACAGGGCGGTACAGAGGGAGACGGGGGAGAGCCACACACAGCAACATTTCAAGCTGTAACGCTTGTACAATCACAGTACTTGATTGCACACAGCTGTAGCATGTTTAATGCATAGCTGGCAAAGAATACACATTATTTTCAGCCCTGGCAGCACATCACCCCCACCCTCATCAACCTCCACTGGCTCCCGGTCAAGTCCCGCATCTCATACAAGATCCTCCTCCTCACCTACAAGTCCCTCCATGCCCATGCCCCCCAGTACCTATCGGACCTCCTCCGCCCACATGCCCCTCCCCGGAACCTGCGGTCTTCAGACTCTGGCCTGCTTGCCACCACCCGCACCAAACTGCGAACCTTCGGGGACAGAGCTTTCAGTGTGGCAGCCCCCACCCTCTGGAACTCTCTCCCTGCGGTGATCCGCAAAATCTCCACTCTGGACGCCTTCAAAAGGGCCCTCAAGTCCCATCTGTTCGCCAAGGCTTTCGGCCCCTAGTTTACTTGTTCTGTTTTTCTGACTGTTTGTCTAAACTGTTTTTGTCTAAACTGTTACTCTTGTAAAGCGGCCTTGGGTCCCCTGAAAGGCGCTATATAAATTAAAGTTATTATTATTATTATTATTATTATTATTATAAGTGCAGCTTTACAGGCCATCCAGAGATCCTATGCAACGCTCTCTAAATAGGTTAACAGGCTCTGTGTCCGCTCGGCATCTGTGTTTCAGCTGGTTGCATTTCAAGTAGCCTTCATCGGCAGGTTCAGCCTATGGCACAGTGTAACATGAGCTACCCAATCCCTTCTGAAATGTGGCTCTTTTTATAAAAAATGGATGGTTAGGCATTTAGCATTTACTTGAAAAACAGGAATACTTGAAGAGGTAGAGTAGTTCCTGCTACATTTTGAAATCAGTCTGTCTGAGCCGTACACAAACACAGGCACAACTCACACACACAGACTGTGTGACAGAGTGTTTTTTTGTCAAAGCCAAACAGACAGCAAAAGCACTTCAATGCTCACGTTTGTAAGAACAGAGAAAAAGGAGAATCAAGCGTCACAATCAAGTACAAATTGTGCACCACCAATTTTATTTTTGCTGCTGCTGCTGCGGCTCACATTCTTAATAGCAATAATAAAGAAGCTTTTAAGGGTCATTTGGAAATGTACTGACACACCAGCCTCTCAGCAAGCTCTGACTGTGGTTACAGAGCTCTCACAGACCCAAACCACCATCTCCAGGGTTACAATGAGTGCTGCAAACCAAATAGGTGTGAAAATGCCTTAAGAGGTGTCGGTTGCACAGTACAACATCATAACACCGCACTGAACAAGCCAAAACGTCCTTTCCCCCCCCTCACATCTACCACAGGATGCAGCTTTTTCGAATGTCAGGGAGCCTTTATTACAGTCACAAGTGCTGATTGTCCTCGATGCGGTGTTTCCATCCCCTGAGAGGTATAGAAGTGTTTGATGTTAATGCAATGACACCATTTGTCTCACACAGCAGATGGATACACTTGCCTTCCAGAAGCATGAAGAAGGTGAGAAACAAAAGAACTGTCGTTAACAATACGCTTTGTTCACCTCGACATTGACACGGGGGGGGGGGGGGGGCACACTGCCGATTGGTGGTTTTAAATTATACATACAGATGTAAATATATAAATGCACATATTATGATGTAAACAACCGGGTCCGAGTCCCAACTGAGAACAAGGCTGCCAGATGTATACTCTGCTTCACAACGCTGTATCTTCCTGCCTCATTAGCACATGCATTAGCAAGACATCCGCATGTGCTCACACAATCCCAAGGTATTGGAGAGTATCAAGAGGAACTCTAAGCAGACGATAACCTACTTCTGTGCGCTCATGTGTAACAATAACAACGGCATGCATTACTCTCTGTAATCCTTTAGAGCAAAAACAATTCATTCGATTTAATTCAAACCTGGACGGCTTTCCATCCATTTCGATATGTCGTTACATTTAAGTTACCGAGACTCAAAGGAATAATCTTGAAGACTTTCATTTGAATTAACGTCTGTTGAGCCACTTCATCGCCGTATGCTGTAACACAACGGTGATTGAGCGGATATGGCAGACTGATGAAAGCCCTGTATTATTTATTGATTACGAACACGGTGTCTGTGGCGACAGTTAGTTACGCATCACCCAGCAGTTGTTGTTCCGCCAAAAAAGGGTAGACGGAGCTAATGCAACAGTCTCTCGCTCTTCAACTCACTTGTGTGTGAAGCGGTGCACATGGTGTCAACTTAAGAAGGTGGTACACTCAATTAATATTAATAATAATGGTCTTTGACATTTTCGAACTTCAAACGGTAGCATACTTTTTTCGTTGGTCTTCCCATGTATCCTGCATTGGCTAAAAAGTACTGTGTCTTCCGTTCGAAGTCCATGTGGGAACAAACTGAGACTACGATTATGAACAAACTAAGCAAAAGCATAAGGGACGACGGCCCAAATCAGTGTGAAGAAAACGCAAATTCATGGAAATGTGACAGAATATAAGAAGCTGATGTCAAAGTAAGTTGGACAAACTAAAAATAAGAGCAGAAAATATAAGGATAAGTAGGATAAGATACTAGGATTTATTTTGGCGATGGGCTCTCTAGGTGAAGCTCATATTAATCATGAATTGGGAAGAGGCAATAAATATGTAATTCAAAGAGTCTAAATTGGGTCAGGCTGTTTTATATTAGAATATATGAGAGACAGACAGTGGCATTAATGGTGTAAAATACAGCAGCATGCAAAGCAAGATAGCATAAGACTGAGGGAGACAAACAAGAGAAGACATTGCTTCCATTCAAGTGTCGAGAACATTTGAAGCAAACTTTTGCAACTCGTGAAGCTCTGTAAAGCCGAGAGGAGCTGCAGATTCAGCTGATAATTCTCTGTAAGTTCATCACTCCCAAGATGCCTCTCACATTACATATTGTCATATCATACAGTGTTGTTATGAGACACACGTTTAAATCTAAAGCTTGATAATTGTACGGAGTTAAAACTTGAAGCACCAGCCATGTGCAACAATCTCAAAGAAAAACGAAAAAAGCCTGTGCCAGGTGTTAGTCAGTGAATCTCTCAAGGTAAATTCAATCTTGCTTTTTGGAACAGTACATTTCCCAGGCAATGTATCCCAGTAAAGCAGCAGTGTGTAATCTGTGTTTTGTTCTGTATTATTCCTCCGTCTCTGCTGTTGTTGAAGGTACCATCGACCAGTCTAACTTGCAACTCCTCTTCTGTGATTTGGTCAATTTGGGAAAAGTAAAGTTGAAGTGAGTTGCTCAGTTGTTGCACCAAATACAACTCTGAAGAAGGGCACCTAATGGACACCCTTAGTTGAGAAAGGTTGACTTTCACTGAGTGGGACTACTTACTCTTCCATAACTGTACCAGCTGAAAGCATCACCATATGGGACATCAATATATATATTGTTGTGATTCCTGCAAAAGTATTATCTGAAAATAGTGAAACAAACTATTTATTTAAGGGAGAAATAAAGCTACACAGGACATAATAAAACTTTTTTTTGGTGCAAATTGTTGTGTTTTTTTAAATAGTTACATGCAAATATAGGCTGTTTTCTTTTCATACACAGTAGTTCAGACTACTCTCATACTCAAAAAAAAAAGCACATTTGATTTGAATGGATGAAGAGAGTAGGAGAGATAGCGAGATAAAGAGGTGGGAGGATGACAAACTGTTTCCATCATCATCCTCGAGGCAAGAGGAGGCTGCATGCTTACATAAGAATACACAAAACACAGAGCACATATGCATCTCCACACACACACACACACACACACACACACACACACACACACACACACACACACACACACACACACACACACACACCCTGTTTTTGTTTGTCTATATGCAGATCAGTAAATGGGGTTGGCCTACGGAGCAAAGCATTGTGGGAGGGCATGGCAAACATATTATGCATTAGCTCGTAATGACCCATTGTTGATTTTACGTGTGTCTGAAAATAGTCAGAGAGAGAGAGAGAGAGAGAGAGAGAGAGAGAGAGAGAGAGAGAGAGAGAGAGAGAGAGAGAGAGAGAAACTACAGTTGAAATGACAACCAAGAAGCAGAGTCATCTTTCATCTTCCAAACAATTAAGAATAAAACAGCGTAAAAACCTCAATGGCAAACAAGAGCACGGCACATCTGAAAGAGAGGATGTTTGGTACAGGAGGAGCAGCTTCTTCTTCCCCTCACGTGTCAACTGTGGACTTCTTTCCTCGTGTTGGCGCACAAGCAATCAAACAGCTGCAGTGTCTAACCAGCATACGAGGCAATCCCCAGCAGCTCCTTTTAGTTCTCAATGTTACCTGGAATGCGGATTGCTCGATTGTTCTTTTTTCGTCTAACAAGATTTCCACTTGAAAGCAGATTTGTAATTTGCACAGACGAGGGCAACAGCTTGGGTAACGGCCACTTTACCAATCCACTTTTGATTCTAAATAGAAAGTCCTGATTCAGATAGAAACCAATTTCACTGTAATCATCCTCAGATAGATTCCAAAATATATGAGGAGCTAACTTGTCCCATTGCAGTGCCGGCACATCTGTGAACACCTGTGTTGCTAATGTGGCACCAGAGTCAAACTACATTCTCTTCCAAGATCACCATCGATGCCGTTCATTCACTTTCCCCGTGTGTATGTTGCAGGAAGCCCCGTTATGTCCTCGCTAATGACACCTATTAGAGATCTCTGTTGGAGATTTTAGATGCAAAAAGCAGCGTTTAGCTAATCAGAATAAGGTTATATCTCATTGGCTTTTTCCAAATGGCCCCATTATTTTCTCCATACTGCACTCATTACATTTTACAGTTGACAGCCAACTAACAGCCAGCTCAGTAACATGGGGCTTTCCAGATTGTCAGATTGTTCTTTTATAGCTAAGGACTAATGGTAATATTTGCTAATTAGCTAATTAACAATTACTTTGCAACGACTTTGCAACAGCACTATGCACACAGACAGATGCAGCTCTGTTGTTAATGCTGTTTGTTTTGTTCTTTTTTTTGTGTCGTGCATTTTAGGCTTTCATTTTTACTCGGAACCACAAAATACCGTCTCTTAGTTTTCCAAATATGAATAATGCACAGAAACTGAGTTACATGCTAGGCATTATCTTGAAATCCCATGACACAAAATAAATATGAACTAGTTGCTATAACTAGCAAAGTGTCGGTCTATGCTCAATCAGAAGATTGAACGGTGTGTTTTGCCTGACCATGTTGGGAATGAATGGTGTTAATAGCTGTTCTGGATGCAGAGAATAAGGGGAGACTAAATCTGATGGAGTATACTGTCCCCTTAAATGTCCACCTTCTTTTTCAACATATTTCGCAGTGTTTTCCTTTAAACATTAAATAAAGAAAATGCACATCTCTTAAGACTAAAAATACCATAACCTTTCCATTAGCAGCAATTATAATCCAATCAATGATAATAACATTGTGTATTTACATAATTCCTTGCTCTCCCAAGGGGCCTGGTGAGGGTGCCTTCTTCTCATTTGCACGACTCAATAATGACCATTATTTATAGCCACTGATTTGTAATTAACGCTCAGTAATTCACCTTAAATCCCCAGGGGGGGGGGGAGAGTCAGTCAGAACACATTGTCGGCAGCTCCATCAATAGTCAGAGCACGGCATTGACGGCCACGAAGAAGACAGTTGATTACAAATGAGGTCTGGTTAAGAAGTATTTCACTTCACCCATAGAGGTGAAACCCTCCTCTACTCTTTCCACGCTGGTGGAGTCGTTTCTTGTGTTTGCATGAATTACACAACCCCTTTATTTAAAGCTGCAAATTGTTCATTTTTTTTTCAAGATGCTACAGAGAATACAAATTACATTTAACATTAACATCATGAATACAAGTCACCAGCAATGTCCAACACACTTGTTGGCTCATGTAATAATAAATGATGTAAATAATATGCGCTATACTTGTATGCTTACATTGCGGAGTTGTGAGGTCACATGTAAGTAGGTCAAATACTCAGAGCAGGGCATTCCGGCGCCTGCTCGCACGATAGAAACAGATACTGTGACTCTGGAAGGACACACCTGCTTAAACCGCCATCTTAGAGTAGGAGAAGAGCTCTCTTATCTATTCACACAGAGACTTCTGAAATAGCTTAGAATGGCACCCTTTCGGTACCTCAAGTGTTAACAACATGCATTCACACTGATGACGCAGCGAAGGAGGATCCATCGTGAGCCAGTGTGGGTGAAGATGCCCAGTGCTCCAACGAGGCTCTCTGAAAGCTAGAAACAGAGCCGCCTCCTACTTTGTATTCCACCAATAGGCTTCCATAAGGAGAACCTATAACCTATGATGCGCACTCTGTCTAAGCGACTTTTTCCTTTTTTCCTACTCCTACAGAGTAGAGATTAGGCCACGTGCACGTTTGACTGCTGGGCATAATACTTCTGTTACAAATAAATGTTATTGCTTGAATTGAGCGAAACGCCTCGATCTCAGTCTGTTCACTCAGAGTTTCTCCACGACACTCATGCATATCTTTCACAAAGAGCACTGCTGGGCCCATCTCAGCAACCGTCTGAAGATCGGGAGGTGTTTCCAAAAAGTATAATGACGTGTCTTAAGATATGACAGAAGAATAAAGAGTGCGTCGTAAATGACTCTCAAGCCTGCAAGATCAAGCACAAAGTACACTACGTGTTGCATTTATTTACTGTTTTTGTTCATTTTTAGCTCCATACTTGTCCAATTGTCTTTTTTATTGTGCATTGTTCCATTGTTCCATGCCATTTGGTTGAGGATTACACGCAGTGTGGGTATAATACAGAAATTATGATTGAATGATGCCAGAATGGATGATGTCTGCCTGCATGGAGCAGCAGCTATATCACAGTAGTTTACTGTCTTACACTTCCCTCCACTGGGTACCATGAATCACACAGGGCAGAGACACCTGTTGGCTGCACATTGAGCTTTGCTTGAACAGCCAGGGAAGAAATAAGAAAATGTTGGATTCATAGTTTGGCTTACAGTAATTGCGTCAAGTTATTTTAATAATGTGTGATGTGAGAGATGTGTGTTCATCGTCTCATCATCACCACAAAAAGCCGATACCGCACTCACTCTCCAGTGCTGCTTCGTGCATTGTGTATTCATAGGAATGCTGTTCAAAAACATGCTTACCCTCTTAGCAATTGTTATTTATAATTCGTAATTGTTATGGTCTATGCAAAAAGATCTAAAAAAGAACTCAGATGTACTTTAGACTTGGTCAAGTTGGAAACTGCTGGTCCCAAGTCAGCCCACTGGGATGTTTACTTCCTGAGAAAAGCTGTCTCGACCTTGTAATTTCCAACCGAGGAGCTCAATGAGAGATGAGACACAAAGAGACAGGGAGGAGAGGGGGAGAGGAGGAGAGGGGGAGAGGGACAGAAAGAGACAGGTAGAACTGTGGCGCGCAGGCAGTGTGTCGCAGTGTGTCGCTTAAATAATTTACACCGAGCCAAACATGAGCACGCTCTTTCATTATTTACAGGCGGCACATTTAATATACACACACACACACGCGCCACATTTAATTCTGTATTGAAAAAAAAATAGAATTACTATCAATTTTGAAGAAATCGTACTCAGCAACAGAGAGTGAAGGACAAGGAAGAAGTAAAGGTGAATCACAGCCAGAAACATGCAGAGAAAAAGAGGCCAGGTACGTGGGGGGGATATTAATATTGCAGAAACCTCTTTTCTCAATGTTTACCTTGCTACTAGGTGTCCCATCGTGTCATAGCAATAAAAATAGTACTTCAAAGTGAACAGAGTGGGGTTGTGGTCGGGTCAACTGCTTGTTTTCTGGTACTTTCTTCCCCCAGAAGCCCACCGTTGCATGGACAACCACTTTTTGAATATAACACACTCCTTTTTTTAGTCCCCAGCTAACAGCCAAGACGCCCCTTGAGCAAAACTCTTGAGCTGTCCTGCCTGCTCCACTGAAGCTGCTCAGTGGCTAAAAAGCAACAGACAGAGGTTGTACCTTGTAATAGGCAGCCGCCAAGTGTCAGCGTGTGCACGATTGCATTAACGTGAAGCAGGGATCTGCTGTGAAACAGCATTTACACATGTATTTCTAATTATAGATCATTAATCTGGCAACCTCAAAGTACAATGCACTACTACTACTGCAAAAAAAGAAAAATAAATCAATTACAAAAGTAATGGAAGCAAGACAAGATATTAAAGACAAGACGTTAAAGTGTACCGTAGCAAAGAAAAGAAAACCATGACTAGGAAAACAAAAATATATTTGCTTTTGTGTTGGTTTTAAAATGTTTACAATTTTGAATGTAAGGATTTATTACATCAGCTGGCTACGTCTTCCAAAACATTTGAGGTTTGATAATGTGTGATCTAGTGTGGCTTTTTGCCAGACCAAACTGTGTGTGTAAATGTAAGCACCTTGTTGGCCCAAAGAGAAGCTTGAGGGATACAGCAGATCCTAAAATGCAGTTTCATCAAGTTTAGGCTGAAACCTCCTGCTCAGTTATTTAGTAAACACGGTAATGTCATCATTTTCTGTTCAGTTAAGTTCGTCAGTGTTTATTTCTGCGTCAGGACATGTGTCTTTCTCTCTGAAATGATCGCGGCCAGGAGAATCACGCGATTGGTCGCATGTGTGTGTGTGTGAGTGCGTCCGTGGGCCAACCTCGCATTCTGCTGCAGCAAACTGCATAACATTTTGGGGAGCAGTTTCTGTCTGCATGCTCAAGGACTCTCTAGTTGTTGCGGCGACTTACACTTTTTAAAAAAAAACACCTTTTATCCCATTTTACAATCCTGCCATTGACTGCCTGCTGACCCCTCACTCATTACTCTTAACAAGCTCCCGGCAGGTCGGGGCCGCTCGTGATAACACAGCTCAGTGCATGTTCAACCCCCATCCGTGTGTTTGGCTCTCAGCTGACTACCTCGCTGCAACTCAGCACAGCTTGGTGATTTTAATTGTGTTTTGGGCACGATTCTTTGAAGTGCATTATACAGTGACTATAGAAGCTGATTGCCTGCATGCATTGCTGCTTGTTTTTAAGTTGAACTGAAGTGGTTTTTATGACACTTTACAGCCTATTAGTGTCTAGATGAGAGGTTAGCCAATTGTTGGTTGTATTCATTTAATCAACCAATACAGCAGTGGGTGTTGCAGACACCCACTGCTGTATTGGTGCTGCTGTTGGCACTGCTGTTACTTGCTTCATGGAAGAGCCATCTCGAATGTAAATTCAATGTAAAGAAACAGTTTGAAGAAAACATCCCCCCCCCCCCCAGTGCCAATAGTGTCCATAAACTCTGTCCCCTTAGTAGCCAGTGACTGATTCTATGACTGTGAAGTGACGAGTAGCTTTTAATGGATACATTTAGATCAGTCACACTCCCAGGTATTATGACGTGATCACACACAGTGGCGTGCAGGTATTTTTATGCAAGGGCACAAGAGATAAGAGAGAGGATCAAGTCTTGCATTACCAGAGTGTGGATGAAAGCTTTTTGTAGCTCCCTCTACAGCTGGAGCTTAATATTCAATCCGTCAACCTCAAAACGTCGCGCCAGGAGAAGACGCTACACACCCGTCCTCCCCTCCATCATCATGGGAAACGTGAGGTCTCTGCCCAACAAGATGGACGAGCTAGCGGCGCTAACTCGCCATCAGAGGGAATACCGGGAGTCTAGCCTCATGGTGTTTACAGAGACGTGGCTAACCGAGCTAACTCCGGACACGCACGCTACTCTGGACGGGTTCAGCATCATACGGGCGGACAGGACAACGGAGAGCGGTAAGAGGAAGGGAGGAGGCCTGGCAGTGTTTGTTAATGATAGATGGTGTAACTCTGGGCACATCACTGTTAAGGAGCAGACCTGCACAGCGGACATTGCACTGTTAGCGGTTAGCATGATGCCACACTATCTGCCTAGGGAATTTTCGCACGTTATTGTGGTGGCTGTGTATATCCCCCCCTCTGCTGACCACAACCTGGTGCACCTCCTGCCTGTGTACACAACTCTTGCACAGAAGCAGCCAGCTGTGACCCGCACAGTTAGACGATGGACCGATGGAGCCGAGGAGGCTCTGAAGGACTGTTTTGAGACAACTGTGTGGGAGGTATTCAGTGATGCCCATGGGGAAGACATCGACGGTCTCACCTACTGCATCACGGACGATATTAACTTCTGTGTTGAGAACACCGTACCCACCAGGACTGTACGGTGTTTCTCAAATGGCAAACCCTGGATCTCTCCGGAGATAAAGGCCCTCCTCAAGGAGAAGAAGAGGGTTTTTAGATCTGCCAACAAAGAGGAGCTGAGGATGAAGATCAGGGAGGGGAAAGATGTCTACAGGATGAAGATGGAGGACCAGCTGCAGCAGAATAACACCGTCGGGGTCTGGAAGGGCCTCAAGGCGATTTCTGGGTTCAAGGGGCCCAACCAACAGCCTGAGGGGGACCAAAAGTGGGTGAATGAGCTGAACTTATTTTTTAACAGATTTGACCAGACCACTTCTTTGACCAGACCAAGGAGCTGGTGGTGGACTTCCGCCGGGGTAAACGCCCTCCTCCGACACCGGTGAGCATCCAGGGACTGGACATTGAGGTCGTGAAGTCGTATAAGTACCTGGGTGTGCACTTGAACAATAAACTGGACTGGACTGACCACGCTCACGCTCTTTATAAAAAAGGACAGAGCAGACTCTTTCTGCTGAGGAGACTGAGGTCTTTTGGGGTGCAGGGAGCACTCCTGAAGACCTTCTTCGACTCCGTGGTGGCATCAGCCATCTTCTATGGAGTGATCTTCTGGAGCAGCAGCATCGCGGCAGCTGACAGGAGGAGACTGGACAAACTGGTGAGGAAGGCCAGCAGCATGCTGGGGTGTCCACTGGATACTGTGGAGGTGGTGGGAGACAGGAGGATGATGGCGAAGCGCTCATCCCTGATGAGCCACGCCTCCCACCCCATGCAGGACACTCTGGCAGCTCTGCACAGCTCCTTCAGTCACCGGCTGATTCACCCCCGGTGTCTGAGGGAGAGGTACCCCAAGTCCTTTCTCCCCGCTGCTGTCAGGCTGTACAACAAACTGCTCTCTCGGTAGACCACTAACACTTTGAACACGACCACTTGAACACGAACACTTTGAACACTTCTGAACACTTTAATTCATTCACCTGGTGCAATATCTAATCCGTGCAATCCCGTGCAATATCCAATACGTTTAAGTATTTACCTGATCCGTCTGTATATTCTGTATATATATTCTGTATATACTGGTATATTTAATACTCTTCTTTACTGTCTTATTTTATTACTGTTTTACTGTATTATATTACTTGATTTTTATCTTTTATTTTATTTACTTGTGAGCAATGCTGCTGTAATCCTGTAATTTCCCCACTGAGGAACGAATAAAGGATTATCTTATCTTATCTTATCTTAAACAGACGGCTAAGACTATTTACTGACAGGGAAGAGCTCTCCATGGTGCTGAATACACAGCCACTGCTTATCACTGGGATGTTAATTGAACAACTGTTGAGCAGAGATTCTGCATGCTCTTATTCCATTCACACAGGAAGGAGGTAGGCGTTGCTCTGTCAATGTGGCGCCATCTCTCTAGTCTGGATCATATGTACAGGGACAACAAATCTTCATATAATGGTTGGTATTATATCTCGGGAAAAGTTGCTCCTTATTTTTACATTTTTGCTTGTAACATGCACACGGCCTTTTCAAAATAAACTCCAGTCTTTAGAGGAAAACAACTCAGTTATGTTTCGGCAACAAAACTACTTCGTTTTAGGTTTAGGTTCAAATAGCTACGGAAGTGCCGTTACTGAAGTAAGCAAGTTACGTGACCCGATTGTGGCCATGTTCACGGAAGTTTGCGGAGTGCTGACATTCAGTTCTGCTCCCCAGATGCACAACGAAGAGACAGATGCCAATCAATGTCACACTCTCGCGATTCAGCTCGGCGGTCAAGATCACACTTAAGCTCGGCCGCCTAGGCCTCTTACTGTCAGTCCAGGTTACTAGAGTGGATCTACTGTAAATGTGCCACGGTACGAAGGCGCCCCTGGCATCTAAGAGTGAGCTTGAGCAGCCCCCTACGGGCCACCGCGGTTGACCTCAGGCGGTTATGGTAAGCCTTGCTTGTGGGAGAGCAAAGAGAAAATTGGCCGAGGAAGTGCAGCCGAGCCAGTGCTGCATCTCCAATCAGTGGTGGCAGATCTATGGAGCTAAATCCAGGTCAAAAGTTTCGTTCACTTGAAAAAAAAATGTGAACCTGAAAGTCCCAAAATACAGCAATGTATTCAAAATAAAAATAAGTGAATGAAAAGTTTTTTTGGGTTGAATATAATTTTGATTCACTTCTGGAATTTTTTCGAATACATTTTTTTTTTTCAGTTTTCACGTTCATATATATTTTGATATTTGAGTTCTTATATTTTTCAGTTTCAGATTTTATATTTTCAGATTCAAATCTTTTTTTTTTGGGTTTCAAATCTTTTTTTCACGTTCAGGTTTTTTTTTTCACGTTCAGGTTTTTTTTTCAGTTCAGGTTTTTTTTTCAGTTCAGACTTTTGACCCAGATCTAACGTGGGGGGCGTGGTATCAACTGAGAGGGGCGTGTCATCATGAGTGACAGCATAACAACGAGGGCTGAGGAGTTCCTCAACCACGTTGCCTTCAGGTAACGTGGGCACCGCGAGAATTATGATTCAACACTTTCTATTCACCATATTCACGTGATTGAAAGTTTAAAAAATGACGCTAGTGCCAAAATTCTGTTTAGCAAGCTGTTTTAGCCTCTACTTGGGACGAATCACAGTAAAAGAGCAATAAACTATGCCATATTGGGCCGTTCAACTACCACACTTTAATATATGACGTTTCGCACTTCCACACACCACTGTGAACGCAGCGTAGTATCCTTGTGATGGCGTCCGCTCCACCTGGACCGCATGCTGGCGCCAGCGCGCAGGTAAGAAATCGAATACATTTTTTTACAGATACTAGAAATTATCCTAAATATTATAATGATAATTGTAAGATAGCGTCATACATAGAGGGAGAAGATTTATTTAAGTGGGGATTTCGCCAAAGCTAGAAATTAAGCAACTAGCTGAATGCTGTTAGCTTGTGTTTGTGAATTGTTCCCTCCTTACACTGACCAGCTCAAGTCCTTCAATGTGTGTTGTCTTTCGTAACAGAATGTCGACTATAATTCGACAGTGGCTGCAGCTGCACAGAGCCTTATAAATGTGCTCGCACAGAACCTCTCTCAGGGACAGCAAGAGCAAGGTGTTTGGCTTTTCTTCAAGCATGTAGACATCACTTAGTCCCTATGTTATTGTTCTTTTAGTTCTTCAGACTACTACAAGATGAGTATCCTAAGATGCAGGGGCTGACAGGAGGATGGCTACTCTACAAGGCTGCAGGTAGAGAAAACTTGTTATATAAATTCCATTGTAATACATTGCCATTCAAATAAGTAACCCAAACAAACACAACTGATCTAAACAATGTTGCATTTACAGGTGGGCAGGGTAAAAGGAGACTGATAATGATTCCTCCTGATTCTCATTGCTACACTGGGACCCTAATTCGCAGTGTTACAGGGTCAGGGAGAAACGCCCTGTTTATTGTGCCTCTGCAACATGAGTTTGATGTAAATCCATTACCATGCCATTGAATTCAAAAGTATGCCAAAAGCACAATGCCAAACGTGCAAAGTGAGTTTCCCTTTGCAGATTTTGGCCCTCCATGTTCAAGAGTTAGTTTAGTTAATTTTAGTAATGTGTATTGATAATCTAAATCTGCAAAGTAACCAGTAACTAAAGCTCTTTTAAAGTACTTTCAAGTACTTTTAAATAGTACTTAAGTGAAGTTAGTAAATTAAATTAGTTACACTCCACAACTGCATAGACATTATACATACAAATGAGAATTGTTTTTCCTAAACCTCTAGTTCTTAATGAGAACTTTTACAAAGGCCAATCTATATCTCCATTCTATGTAAAAAGACTTAATGTTAACACAGAATGCCATTTATAACCATTGTGGTTGGCCGAAACAGTCGAATATCTCCAAACCTCAGGAAATCACACATTTGATTACATTTGTTTTGGATCAGCTGTTCTTCTGTGACCGAGAGTACCTCTGTTTATTTCACTTCTTTAAATCTAAAGACCTGCATTGCAGTAAAAAAGGAAAACTACATTTTAAACTGTCGCATAACTTTATTTTTTTCTTCTCTTTGCTTCATAGCTGAAGATCATGAAGAGGACGAAGACGGCCCACGGTCCATCACACCTGCAAGGTTTCTGCAGTGGATCACGGGCCAAGGTCACATCCCACTTCTCCCATCCGAGAAGAAGGATTTTGCTGTGATGCTCAGATTTAACCACGACTGCAGTGCAGACTTTGGGCATCACAGCATCTGTTACCCTGTCGTCTCAGCATGTACAAAGACAATTGCACTACCCGTACGACATATGAGGTCATATGTCTAATTGAAAAAGGTTATGATGGAGGCTTTTCATCTCGGGCAGGAATTTCACAATGTGTAGACAATTGTCTCTCTCTACCCTCCATTTTTTTTTTTTTTGCCTCCGTTCATGTTTAGCAAAAACTGCTGTTTTAATACTCTCATGTTCTGAGAAAAGAAAAGTATTTAATTGTAATATTTAAAAATACTTGTTTTGAAAAATGAGTTCCATACACACACAAATTGTGTTGACTGTTTATAAAAGAGAACAAAATGTTAAGGTTTGGAATTAAAAAAAGATTTTATACGATTTATTCTTCTTTTTACATGTGGCTTCACTGTTGCCAGTCACAACAAATACAAATTTAAAACACATTCATTGTATACTTGTTGGTGTTAAAGGGGTAAAACCCTTGAAACACAACGTTTGCATTTATGATACATGAGTTAGTACACAGTTCAATACAGCTAAATAAATGTCTCGGCCGTAGGACTCAGATGGTCTAGCAACATCAATAGCGGCCCTAAGGCGTGCCATATCCTCCTCACATAGGGGACATGCAATGGGTGGAAGAATCACTCCAGAACTGGTCGCATTTTGCTCACTGGCACTGTTGAAATCAAGATCTGCATCCTCGATTTCCTTCATCAAGAAAAAAAAGCAGATTTCTTAATTAAACATTTGTCACATAGAAATCAGAGGACATAAAGTAAAACTATAAAGGTAAGCAGATTTTAAATAGATCAACATGTGAACATAACTGATACTATGCTGATGCAAGTATCAACATAGTATCATTTAATTAGTTTTAATGTGAACAAAGAGATACAAGCCCTGATCAGCATTTGAACACATTTTTGTTCTGTTATCTCTTTCATTAATTTGACGTTGGTGATTGAAAAAAACTTTGACACATCTGTTATTAAGCAATATTCAATTTTCTTACCCCAAATTATAATTGGTAGTGTAATCTAAAGTAAACTAAATTCAGTTGTACCAAGATGTTTTTTTCATGGTATAAGTTTTGAGGGCTTCCTTTACAGTGTTGAAAAGCTGTTTTATGCACAATGCTTGTGTCTAAAATAAATTCAAGGAAATGGTGTGAGCTTTGCTATTCTATGAAGTAGAAACACTGGTCAAAACTATCAATGTATAATACTATGTTTGCTTAAAAATAACTTAGATTTGCTACCTCTGCCAGGTCTGGAGCATTAACAGGATTCTGGAGGAGTCCGATTGTCCACAGTTGTTGTGGGGACAGATTTTGCTCTGTCCTTAAAGGATGATTATCCCAACCCATCCTGAAGACATCAAGATCCCTCTGCAGACGTGGAAGAAATACATGCAAACAAACAGCATGCAAGTTATTACTTAAAACGTATGCAAAGTGAGCCAACTTGGAAGGCGTCTATCATAGCCTAAATTACGTATCAGAATACAACAACAAAGAGGACTGCAAAGGTTATGCTGTGTAAACTAACGTTAAAGGTCCGTCCACACCAAGAACTATATAACGATAGAGATAACCACAGTGATAACGATGTGAGGAGCCACACTGATGAACGACGAAGTTCTGTAAACAGTGACGCCAAGCAACATTTATAAGGCTCTGTGCAGCTGCAGCCACTGTCGAATTATAGTCGACATTCTGTTACGAAAGACAACACACATTGAAGGACTTGAGCTGGTCAGTGTAAGGAGGGAACAATTCACAAACACAAGCTAACAGCATTCAGCTAGTTGCTTAATTTCTAGCTTTGGCGAAATCCCCACTTAAATAAATCTTCTCCCTCTATGTATGACGCTATCTTACAATTATCATTATAATATTTAGGATAATTTCTAGTATCTGTAAAAAAATGTATTCGATTTCTTACCTGCGCGCTGGCGCCAGCATGCGGTCCAGGTGGAGCGGACGCCATCACAAGGATACTACGCTGCGTTCACAGTGGTGTGTGGAAGTGCGAAACGTCATATATTAAAGTGTGGTAGTTGAACGGCCCAATATGGCATAGTTTATTGCTCTTTTACTGTGATTCGTCCCAAGTAGAGGCTAAAACAGCTTGCTAAACAGAATTTTGGCACTAGCGTCATTTTTTAAACTTTCAATCACGTGAATATGGTGAATAGAAAGTGTTGAATCATAATTCTCGCGGTGCCCACGTTACCTGAAGGCAACGTGGTTGAGGAACTCCTCAGCCCTCGTTGTTATGCTGTCACTCATGATGACACGCCCCTCTCAGTTGATACCACGCCCCCCACGTTAGATCTGGGTCAAAAGTCTGAACTGAAAAAAAAAACCTGAACTGAAAAAAAAAACCTGAACGTGAAAAAAAAAAACCTGAACGTGAAAAAAAGATTTGAAACCCAAAAAAAAAAGATTTGAATCTGAAAATATAAAATCTGAAACTGAAAAATATAAGAACTCAAATATCAAAATATATATGAACGTGAAAACTGAAAAAAAAAAATGTATTCGAAAAAATTCCAGAAGTGAATCAAAATTATATTCAACCCAAAAAAACTTTTCATTCACTTATTTTTATTTTGAATACATTGCTGTATTTTGGGACTTTCAGGTTCACATTTTTTTTTCAAGTGAACGAAACTTTTGACCTGGATTTAGCTCCATACAGATCCCTCCTGACATGCCCGGCCCAGGGGTAGCCCGGCATATCGGTGTCCTGGAGCTTCGGGAGATACTTCTATAAATCTGCCATTTACTTCCATACCTGAACTTTATTATGTTCCCACAAACCCAAACAAGATTGATGCATTGAATTAACCTAAGAAAAGTAATACATTTAAGTAAACTTGACAAAAACACATGGAGTAAACATATCTTACAAATAATAGCTCATAGTTGGAAGTCATCGGTTTGCTACATATTCTTAAGTGAGATCAACTTGCCAGGTTTTACAGTTTATCTTCCTCTGACTCTCTCAGCTAAAAGTCCGAGCCTAGATGAGTGGAATCCAGGAAGTCACATGGTTGCTCATTGACGACCATGGGCAATTGGTACAGGTGATATTTGTTTTGTCAAATTGTCCAGCAAACAATCACAACAAAACACATCAGTAATCCCTCTGCAGTGAATTGTTACTTTTCCTTCCCTCAGTATCATACCTGCGCACCATATGGAGCTCTGGGGTTTCAAAACAGTGTGAGAATAACTAATTACCAATAAAGCCTAGACATTTCATCTCTTGGTTCTCACCACCCACTACATCAGTTGAGCTTGTGTACCAGTTGAGATAGTCATACTGTGAGCAGAATGTGAGAATTAATAGGTCAGTCGACACGCGTAGCATTAATAAAAGCGCTGCTTTGAGTAAAAAGGGATACATTGAGCCACATAAAGATGGTAACATTTTAAATATGTACTGCACATTTTAGATGCAAGCAGCTTCTCATCATTACACTGTAAGGGTTGTTTATCTGCTCGAATGTGAAGCATTGGTCCACTGCTCGCTGCTGAATGCTGACACATAGTCTGTTTGTGGAGCAGACAATTCTTTACACACACACACACACACACACACACACACACACACACACACACACACACACACACACACACACACACACACACACACACACACACACACACACACACACACACACACACACACCTCATTAAGAAGGCGTAGGCAGCACATTTCCTGTCGAGGGACTTGACAGCATATTTCTCCAATGACTCCAGCCATCTACATCCATATTTGGACAACCGCAGTGCACTTCCTGTCGAAATGTTCCACATGCATCAGCATTTCACAAAGGCATAATGGGACAGATGGATCAAGAGAAACAAAAAACAGACAGAATGAGGACAAATCAGGGATGCAAAAACCCACCTAATCGATTTTTTTAAACGCACACCTGCTTGTGTGTTTACTCGTTTCTTTATGTAAAGATCACCTTTATATTCCTTATATATGATCCATTTCCTCCCAGCACACCCTGATAGGGACACTGCTACTTTGTGCTATTTCACTAGTTGACACATACACAGGACAATCTCACACCAAACATTAGTAAGCCACAGACGAGGACATGGAGATAAAGACCAGCATGGTTCATATATTGCTGCACTGAGTTAGATCTACTTCATATGCACACTGCTTCAACATGTGGAGTAATTCAAAAGCTACGATTTGGATGGTCACTGTTTGGAGAGTGGACATTTTCCTTTAAAAGGGGAACACCATAGGCAATGAATGGGGGACTGGTTTTGTTTGTTTTCTTTTTATCGGCTCTATGAAGGGAGATACATGTGTATACTTATAACTGAAAAGTCAGTCGATACTAGTCAAAGAAAGGGATGCGAGGGATCTGTTAAGCCAGTGGTGTAGGGACTGGATTATATGGAAATCTGCTGCGTGGGTGTTGTGCTGTGAAAGCAAGAAAAATAAATCAAGAGCCGAAACAAAGGTACAGGGCGAGAGGAGATCTGTCAACAACAAAAGAAACCGCTGCTGCTCAAGCTGTTATTAATGGGGCACACCGGGCCCAGGTGTAACCAATGCCACTGATTACTCCCCAATCAGGTCTGCAGCCCATGGAGGAAATGAAAGCGCAGACACAGCAGAGCAACCAATCGGAGGGGCCGTCACATTATTGATACCCAAATGAGCTGTGTTCTATTCTAGTGTTCTCAGTTCTGAAACAGAAAATGTTCCAGTATACTCATCAGTGTCATCCATCACATCTATCCGATTCATGACTTTATACTTGATTACATCACAAATTTGAGTTTTAACACTTTTTGGGATTTTGGAGAGAGTTCATGTTTATAAATATTCATGGGAGGTCTTAGACCAAAGGTATAAGAAGTGAAATTGGGCGTAGTTCGCTCTTAACATATTATATTTAGTAAGCCAATTATAATTTAGCACACGAGGCAAAATGCAGCCTTAATTAGAGCAGAATGACCACAAAATTAACTCAGATAACAGTGTTATCCTTTAATCTCCACAAGGAAACACATCTCCACCAGAGATGTGAACGATCCAGATCCACACGCTTCTTGTTCGGGATTCGGGATGTGCTCCAGCACCTATTTTTACCACCAGAAAGAAAAGGGAGGGGAGGGAAAGACACAGAAGGGTAAAGGCAGATGGGAAGGTATACACACACACACACACACATACACACACACACACACAAACACACACACACGTCCAAGATGAAAAAAGAAAGAAAGAAAACCTTGCAATGCAAAACCAAAGAGCTCAATAAAAAAAAACAGGTAGAGAGAAAGACAGAAGGAGATGAACAGTGGAAGAAAAGCGATAGATCTACCAAGCAGCAAGAAGAGAAGGGGGTATCGGAGAGGAGACAAAAAGAGTGGGCACAACAGAGACGGAAGGCATGAAGGAGCAGCAGACATGTTGGTAAAGATGCATTATGCAGGAAGGAAGGATAGCATCTGCAAGCTGTCTGACTGAACACATCGGTTTCAAAGAGGGAAATGGGGGCAGCTGAGGGAACACAAATGTGGAGACTTTGACGTGCATGAATGAAACATTAGCTACATTAAAACCCAAAGCTAATTCCTCTTATGGCGACATATCCACAACACACATTCAGCCAAAAGCAATGGCCTGAAACATATGTCTTTATTGCAAAAACATCTAGAAGTTATGCACCAATTCAACAAAATATTAACAATTGAGTTCATTTGTCAGTAATGTTTTGGAGTTACAGTTTCATTGAAGTCATTTGGTGCACAATCAAGTATATATATTTATTGTGCACCAACTGCAGAACAAGTATATTCGGTATGAACCTAACGCCCATTTTGTGAACAGAGCACAGTGTCGGTTCTATAGTAGTTTATTGCTCAGAATAACTACAGTATAAGTGTGTCTCCATATAAACATTCTAACTGTTACTGTAACACACATCCATAGGACTAATACAGCACACAAATATACAATATATCCTCGTAAAACGGAAATGTTTCGTGCTGTTGGGGTCTGACCACATGGCTTCTACATGTGCTGTGGAACAGAGAGTCAGGTCTTCCCTTTTGCAAGCAAAGGTTTCATCCTGATTGTGGTTTGATGAGCACCAAACCTCCTCTGAAGGAATTTCACATTAGGGTGTGAGTTTCCCCCCCCCCCCAAAAAACTAGGCGTTCCTGAAGTCACCTGAATGCACAGCTGCAATCTCATTGGCCGAGAGCCAAGACACCCCAGGACCCCTGTGGTTGAGCCACTGTTCTACAAAACTCCCTGCAGCTCCCATCTCAATGCTTTTTCCACTAATCCCTCCGGGGTAGAAGGAGGCACACATCAACTTTGCTTCTCTTTTTAACCAAAATCCTAGGTTTCACAGTTATATTCGCTGGCCGAATCCACCAAACTGTCTATTTTATCTTTGTTCGCGAACCTTTTTAATCCTGCAGAAGTGAAGAGACAAGACTTCTTCAGAAAGAGAGAGAGAGAGCTCACACCCTCCACTCCACCACATTCCTCATCTGCTCCGGCCATAAGGACGCGAAACTCCCTTATCCAGACGACAGCGATTTTCTCCCACCGAGAGCATACCTCCCACGGCCCACAGCCGTGCTGCCCGAGCCCACGGAAGCCCAGAAGACTCCCCTCAATCACCACGATTGCATCGTACCGTAAGGCGAATAGATTCTGGGCAGAGTTAGAGAGAGTTCATTTGTGTTTATTTTATCTTGTTTGTGTGCTTAAAGTACTGTTCATTTTTATAACGTGGTGTATGCTTAACAATCGCCGACACTGACGATCGCTGAGATTGTTGGGGTTGGGTAGAAGTAGCGTGTATTCCATGCTACTGTGATCTGTGTTGAGCGAGCCGCCTAGTGAGATCGAAGCTGCTTCTCATCAGTTCAGGAGGTCAGAACCGCCGGCTGAGACAAAGAGTCGCTGTTCTCTCCCTGGCTGAGAGAGCAATCTTCCGTACTCCCGCGCGGCGCAGAGGATCGTAATCGCTTGTTTTATTTCATTTTGTTTGGGTTCCTTCCCCTTTTCTTTTACTAACCCACACACACACATATAGCTTTGAGCTAATCTAGCTACGTGCTGAACAGCTACCAGCACATGTAGACGCCGGGTCTCCTGTTGGCTATCCGCCATTTTGGGTCTCACACATGAGAGACGTCGCCACGTCCCAGCTACGTCACACGTCACTGAGCTGTTCCCTCGCTCCCCCCCCGCCCTTTGCTCACACACACACACACACACACACACACACACACACACACACACACACACACACACACACACACACACACACACACACACACACACCCCTCGTTTCAATAGTCTGTTGATTTTAGATAGCGTGCTCATGAATGTATAGTTGTTGTTAGTTTACATATTAGTTGACTAGATCATTAGTATTAGAACTTAATAAACTGTTATATTTTAAAGAGCAGCTGTCTGTGATTACTTTGTGCATGCGTATTGTGATAATAACTGTATATGTGGTCTGTGCTCGAACTTAAACCTTCACTTTCACTCTGAATGTGTAATAGTACTCAGACTACTGACATTGTGAGTGAACACTAATTATGAGACTTAGTTTTATCGTTTGGTTATTGGTCCCTGTTCGCAGGGTGGTGCCCCGTTATTATTAATAATCACTAATAATTGTTACTTACATTAATAATTCTGTTGATGTCAAGAATTTAGTTTCTTAGATGCCGATAACCCAAACACGCTCCTTTACGTTCCCAACAGTGCTATGAATGTCCAGAAACGGGAGCCAACAGTGCGCCAAACGCCCCCGCAGTGCAGAACCGTGGCAGCAAAACGACTTGGTTAGGTTTAGGAAACGATTGTGGTTTGATATGTAACTTATGTACGGAGTTAAGTACAGAAGTTACGCAACAAAAGTATAAGTTACGTAACAAAAGCAGTTCAATTAGTCAACACAGGACACAAACAGCAGTATCCTGGGTGAAAGTCCCGTGTTGACTCTTAACCTGGCTCACGATTACATTGGTTATATATGAATTGTTGCGCTTTACTTTTTGTTGGTAGAAGTACGAGCGATGAAAGAGAACAGCCTGGAATACATAAGCGACGTGTACCGGCTGCAGCTGAGTCACTAAAGGTTGCAACGCTGATAAAGACGGATGTAGATGTGATCACATCAACAGCACATTGTCAGACACTTTAAGAGACAACAGAGAAGACAAAGTGACGGATACGACGCTGATAGAAGCAGAGGGAAGTTGGAATGATGGAGACAGAAATAGAAAAGGGAGACAGAGGCGGAGGAGACCATTGAAATTGAAAACCATTTGTTTGGATTTAGAATTCCCTCTTTGCATTTGCTGGAGGGTTTTTTCAAGCTGTGCAATCTGAAAAAGAATTGAGTCACTCTTGTGAACATGTCTTTTTATGGATCATATGACTGCCAGGATGTCGGTCTAGATATAGAATCAAGTCTAAATATAGAATCACAAAGCTGCTAGTGTGGCTGTGGACCTGAAACAACATTTAAAATCATGTTTTTCAAACTACATAGCACGAAAAATAAGGAGCAACTTTTCCCGAGATATAATACCAACCATTATATGAAGATGTGTTGTCCCTGTACATATGATCCAGACTAGAGAGATGGCGCCACATTGACAGAGCAATGCCTACCTCCTTCCTGTGTGAATGGAATAAGAGCATGCAGCATCTCGGCCCTCAACAGTTGTTTAACATCCCTGTGATAAGCAGTGGCTGTGTATTCAGCACCATGGAGAGCTCTTCCCTGTCAGTAAATAGTCTTAGCCGTCTGTTTAGCCTCAGTTGTAGCAAACTAAAATAAATTTTACACCAAATACATTTTTCAAAGTAACATAGTTCAGTGATATACTTTGTCTTCAAATGTCAGCTTTAAGCATACAGCAGTGATTGAATTCCACAATTCAGCTGATTAATGCGTTTGCCTTTCCTTACTTCCATTTATGACTGATCTAATTATTGCCATAAATCAAAAGTGTCACAGCCTACAGGACATGCTACATTTAGGAAAGGATGCATTGCTCTTTACACATCCATGAATTAGCTTGTGCCTTCAGGCCATACTCTATTTTGCCAGTGACATACGTTCCATTCACATTTCTCGAACAAATGAGCGAACTCAGACAGAGAGGGTTACTATGGACACAATGGACGTTACATTACAGACACCTGTGTGAGCATTGTCTGCAATGCTCTTTTGACTTGAACTTGAACTCAACACATGCATCTGCTGAGAGTAAGTGTGTCTTCATTTTGTCATCACGAAAATGTCACCACGAGCAAAAAAAACCCAACACAATGTGAAAACAGCCTCTTTCGCTGTCCCAAGTCTCACTGTCTCTGTTGATTTGTGTGAACCGTCAGTGGTTTCTAGGCAGGCTGTGGGCTTTCAGTGTAAAACAAACACGTATGGCCACTCTCACATCCTGCTTTACACACTCCATTTCCTGCCGCAGCCTTGGGTGAGGGAACGAAAGAGAGATGGAGAGAATGTTAGAGAGGAAGTCAGAAATGATATCACCGTGTGCGATGTGATGAGGTCGTGATAGAGACAGAAACTCGCTTCCTTCACACAAACAAAATCCTGAGGGGCGTTTTTTGTCAAATACTGTTGCATTTCAAAATCTGCATGAACAAGAAGAAACTGCCTGAATACAGCAGCAACAACAGGAGTCTGTTTCATATGTAACAGCTGTTATTTAAATAGCAGTGTGGCTGTGTGCAGTGGTGGCAAGTTCTACTTCTGCCATCGCCTGGTTCTTAAAATCCTTACAACCCATTCAACCAAACATTGTGATGTGTTGACCAAGCACCCACAGGTGAAACAGCAGCTATGGCACCGGTAGATTATTAAGGAGAAAGTGGACTCTCAACCAAACCACATCTATCTGAGGTTCATCTGCCATTGCCTCTTATTACAGATTCAATTATTTAATCTTTTTTTTAATTATAATTAAATCTACTTTTTTGAATGACTATAAATCACCAACGCCTCCCTTTGAGCGCGGCAAGTGGGAGAGCAAACAGTTTTTCGACCGCAATGAAAATGTGTTTTTTGAGAGGCAAAATGCCAACAAATATGGATTGAAGCAGAATATCCTGTTAGATAAAAACATGTTGTGAATTTTGGAAATTATTACATTTTATTTTTTTATTTATAAATTTTGACTTTTTGACTTTACAACACTCTGGAAACATTCCTACACAGCAACCGCTCCAATTCTACAAATAGCCCAATAGTTATCTCTTTAACGAACCCATTTGTAACCAGAACCAACAACATTACCTTCACCTGCATCTCCTCTCCGCGGCTCCGCTCCGTGCGTGCGGAGAGGCTAAGCCCTGCACTTGGTGAAACGCAAGAGCAAGAGGATATTCATGATCGCGTGTACTGCCGCTCCAAAACGAATATAAGGGAAACACTGATCATTGTAGCTCATCTTTGTCTGCAGCAGCGTCAACGGATTCTCATACAATGGTTTGTATGTTATCTCGCGAAAAGTGGCTCCTGATTCTTCATGCGTTGTACTTTGTAAGTCCTGCAATACATGTCAGGTTCTGCTGGTGACATGCATACAGTCTTGTCATAATAAACTTCCATCTTCACAGGACACAACTCATTTAGGTTGAGGCAACAAAACCACTTGGCTAAGTTTAGGACAGAAATCGTGAAATACTTGGAAAGCAACAGAGGGAGAGAAACAGGGAGTTTTAAGCATGACTAGCTTAATACCGTGGGGTGTGTGTCTTACGTATTTGCATTTGTTCTCATGTATGAATTTACTTCCTCCCTTCGCTTCCTTCCCTTTTATCTCTCCTCCCCCTCCCCACCCTCTCCCTCCTCATACCTATTATCTCACGGGGGCCAGAGGCCAAGCAGGTGGAAGAGGTTAGCTTGGAGACCCAGGCCTGGCTAGGCCCTCGGCAGGTGTCGGCTGCCAAACGTCCCCCGGGGATCCAGGCAGTCTTTCAAGAGAGAGCATAAACACATACACAGACACAGCCTGGCGAGATAATCACACACGCACACACACACACACACACACACATACACACACACACTGCCAGAGAGGGAGGTAATGAGTAGGTTAATGGAGGAAGGCAGGAGATGAGAGGAGTAGAGAGGAGAAAGAAGATTGGATGTGATCAAGAAAAATGAAAATGAGGGGTTATGGAATACCTGGCTGAAGATGAAAAAGGAGGAAAGTGGGAAAGAAAATTTGCATTACAGGCTAGCAGGAAAAAAAGAATATAAATAAGGTAAAATAAGTTGAGAAAAGGACTTAGAGGTAAAACATGAAACGCAGAGAGGGAAAAGTATTATAAGAGCAAAGAAGAAGGATGGTGGTTTGGTAGATTTAAATAGTGAAGAAGGGACAGAAGAAAAGGGAAGAAAAGGGAATAAAATGCAACTCTCTGAAGAGGGTGATGAAAAGGTCAAGCCCATCCATCCGTCCTTTCATTCATCTATTTCCACTTCACGTATTCTCTCCACCTCCACCCGACCAGGTCCGTCAATCCATTCTGAACTCCTTGTACTTTCAGTCACTCATTCATGCCTCTCTCCATCCTCTCCCTTTTTATCCATTCTCCCTCCCTCCCCTCCACCCATCCACCCATCCATTCATCAAAGTCAGTAGGGGACAGAGGGAGACTTGACTTTGACTTTGATCTATTTGCTGAGCTGTTGAGGGCTTCAGTACACGTACAAACACACACACACACACACACACACACACACACACACACACCCTCAGGGGTCATCCAGCCCTAAAGAGAGTATCAGTTCAACTTACTTCCGGGTTGCGGGTTGAATTCTCCCGCGGGCATACAGGCCTCTGAGTGAACTCCAAAGGTTTGCGATGTGTGGCACTTTGTTCATTATTAAAAAGACAAAATAAACAGAAGCTGCTGTTTGATCCCTCATCTCTCTCCCTGTCGGTCGCTATACATTGCTCACTCCCTCTCACCCTGGAGCAAGCCGAGACGGCTCGAACCCTCAGTGTGTCTGCACATCCACAAGGAAGGATGACTGACAGCTGCTGAAAAGGAACGAAACACACACACACACACCCACACACACACACACACACACACACACACACACACACACACACACCTGCTACATATATATTCTAGCAGTATACATACTGGACTGTGTTCGAGGCCTTCCTGTTTAATTATTGTCGATACGTCCATGGTAAGAATGCAAACTGGTCGACAATGACACCTAAAGGGGAATTCCACCAGCTTTGCACTTGAAGGTGAGTTTGCTCGTAACAAGGTTGAGTCCATGTGGAACATCAATGTCCAAAGTTTGGAAAACCTAAAATTGCCGTCGTCATCGATTCATCTTCTGATTCATTTGAAAGTGAATTCATTATTCGTCTGATCTATAAAATGGCAGAAAACAATGAAAATGAAGGCCATCACAATTGCTGCATTGCTTGTTATGTCTGACGAACATCACATACCCAATAATATTCAGTTGACTCTGATAAATAACAAAGGAGAGAATAATCTGAAGGGTTGGTATTTTTTGTTCAACTTAAACCATCAATCAATCATCAACAAATATGAGTTCCTCCTCTCTCCTCCCCCCAATGTCCTGTCTGCCTCGTCACTGTCATTTCCACAATAAAGGCAAGAAATGCCAAAAGAAATCTTAGAATTATGGGAAATGTAGTATCCAGCATTTAAGAGCTTCACCTATGCTGGAGTTTAAAAGTGAGGATACCTCCCCAGTTAAAAAATAGTTCATGTTATTGCATATTCAATTCATTATTTAAATTTGACCAGTGTGGTATATATATATACACAACACTAAAATTACCACCTCGCCGTTGTTTGCCTCGACCATGTTGCAGTTTACATTCATGTCCGTTCAAAATGTCATCCCTTCATCATTTCATCCTGTTAAACATTTGTGTGAAATTCTCATTATTAGCGTGTGGATTCTGGAGTTGTCGCCAAAAAGCGTGTTTTGTGAGGTCACAGTCACTTCTGAACACCAAATTCAAATCAGTCCGTCCTCGAGTGCGAGTGGGCGTCAGTTCATGAGAACGGGACGTCTGTGAGGTCACAGTGAGCTTGACCTTTGACCTTCAAATGCAAATCGGTTTCATCTTTGAGTCAAAGCGACCGTTTGCCTCATATTTACAATCCAACATTAATATTTGAAGATTTTTTTGCAATCTCTGAATGTAATTAAATGAGGAAGTCGAGGTGTTGATGGATTCAGGAGAGAGAGAGAGAGAGCGTTAAAAAGAGAGAGTTTCACCTCTCGCTATGATTGCATATCAGCAAACAGACCTGTATTTGCAGAAGTCTGACATTTGTCAGGGTCACAGCAGATTCCGCATGTGCCTGAGGTATTGCTACCAATGTATAGCTCACACGCACACACACACCATGTGTATCTCATCCTGGATTTCCACTTCAACTCAACCCCTGAAATGAATCTTTTGAAATGAAGGATGGATATGTAGCTGGATTGTCGGATAGATAGATTCTTAACTCTCTTCATTCGCCCCAACCCCCCCCCCCCCCCTCCTCTCCCCCACTTACTCCCCCTTCTCTTTCCTGTGGCAGAGTTCAGAAGACAGCCTCATCCCAACGGGATGTATCAAGGTTAGAAGTGTAGATCTAACAGCCAGCTGAAGAGAGGAAAAGGGAGAGCAGGCGAGGGAAAAGAGAGAGAGAGAGAGAGAGAGAGAGAGACTCAGGGGGTAAAGAGGTTAGAGGTGGATTTCTGACAGAGAAAGCCGATATGAAAATGACAAGCTACCATAATCCCGCCTGAAAACATTAGTGGGGAGATAAGAGATGATGAAAAAGGAGAGTAAGCACGAGACAGATCTGAAGATTTTAAAGCAAAAAGAAAGAGAGATCTTGCCATTAGTCAGACCTCCAGACTCTTACTGAAGTGGGCCATGCAGCTTGATATCCACAGCAGAGCCTGGCCACAACCAGAAACTAGGCCCGCCTTGTTTCAACTACAGGGCGAAAACACGGCGAGTCCAATCACCACGCAAACTCACAGAGAGCCAAATAACACTATTCAGGGTTCAGACATAGCCACAACACTAACGTAGTTTCCACCAGATCTCCGTTTTCACTACAAGGCCAAATGAAGGTAGCCTTGCATCCAGGTAGTGAATCCAAAGCCTGCCTTTGACCTAAATCCAGCCCGCATTCTTTGACCCCTGTGACTCTTCTTTTGTCCCAAGAGGAAGCAGCCGTTATCACAGGCCTCCACTGCAGAAATATTCAGGAATAAATTGACATTCTCTGTTTCTTGGTGAAGGTTTGACGAAAAGTTTGATTCCACTCCTGTGTCTGTACATATGAAGATAGAGCCAGCAGGTCATTAGCTTTTTTAGCAGCCATCTTGGTTGGGTGGATGCAATAACATTTTTCTCAAGATCAAACAAACAAGACGTAACATGTTATTACAGTGAGCTTTACTGCTAGGCTGCTTTGTTATCTTTGAACAGAGCCAAGCTAGCTGTTTATGCTAAGCTAAGCTGGCTGGTTGTAGCATCGCATTTAGCTGAAAGACATTTCACATTTCACTGACACAGTGGTATCAGTCGGGGTATCAGTCTCATCTAACTCTCAGCAGGAAAGCAGATCCGTGTATTTCTCAACATGTAAAACTGTTTAAATAAATCGATAAAAAGAAAATCATGCAGAAAAGGCACCTTACCTTTCGAGATGTAAAAGCGGATAACACGCTGCTACAGGTTTCACATGTTACCACTACGATAACATCATGGTTGAGGGTAAAGGTCCAAATCTTCTCTCTCTGTCACTCACTGTAGAACAGGAAACACAGAGGAAAAGATGGGTATTCAGTATTAGACTCAAAAGCAATAATTCAACAAAAAAAGAGTCACTTTCTCTGTGTCCACACCACAACTGGCCTCTCATGCTGTTGCTACTGGATGTCAATGACTGAAACAACCCTTCTCATTGATCCAAAGATAACCCTCTTCCTTGCTTCCTCCCTTCCTTTATCCTTCTCCCCTTTTCCCTTTCCCCTGTTTATATTCATCAGCCCACCCATCTCTTCGTTTTATCCCGTTTTCCCATTTGGATTTTTCTCCTTTCCTAAACCGTCCATGCTTCACATCTTCCCTCTATCCCTTCCTCCCACCCATTTTTTTTCAGCTTCTCTCCTTCAAAGGATAGAGGACACAGCTGAAACAAAGGCTGCTTCTATACCAGCTGAGCCAGCAGGATGGAGGCAGGGAAGGATGAAGGGAGGGAGGGAAGGATCAAAATGAGGCAAGGAGGGAAAATAATGAGGGCAAAGAGTAAGGTGGAGGGGAGGGTGAGCAGGACAGGGATGAAGACTAAGTAAAGAGGGAGCATGAGGATGGCAATGGTGAGAGAAGGAAGAGAGGGAGGGTGGGGCTAAAGACAGGGAGGGGTGTTACGGGGGGAAAGCAGGAGGATGGAGGGAGGTAGAAAACAGAGGAAAAGGGGATGAATGTGAGAGTAAAGGATGGAAGGAGATGAAGAGGAGCGTTAGAGATGGCCCTCACATCAATAGTGTGGTGGTTTCTAGTTTCAGCAGGATCCCACACACACACACACACACACACACACAGAGTTATCACAGTCAGCCAATAATGAAATCTGCAGAGAGCAGCACAAACACATGCACTCCATTTAATCACGTGCCGCATATGTACCTTCCCTAAATCTGCCCTTTGGATCGCAATCACAGGTATGACAGTATGTATCATTGAGATCTCAATTGACATGAATAAACTACATTATTGGTATGAGGAGTTATTTAAAGCCTTCCAATAATTGGACTTATCAGACAACATATTTGACTTTAAAACATAGGACAGATTGATGGACACAGTGGATAGAAACTAAATGATGGATAACGTCTGTGATTATTCATCCCCCTCTCTCGATATGACCTTGGTAACGCTGAAAAGCCATCACTAAAATTATGCGGCGGTAAAATAGAGCGCCTTTGTCAGCAAATCTGCCAGGAGCAGCAGAAGTGATTGAGCGGTGTTAATATGTAGGACCACACCCAGGCCGTGGGCATTACACCCACTGGGCACTGGGAAGAGACATGCAGGTACTGGAGGTATACAGCACATACTGTGTCCAGAGCATATCTACGTTCCCAGAGTCCGGTCTTAAATATCCTCTAAATGGTTTTAGCATTGCTTTCCCTATAGGTCAAATGTTGGATGTGTTTCCGTGGGTCCGTTATGTTTAAATAACCTGGTTTATACTACTCTAGATATCAATGTCTCCACGGTGGCTGAATGGATTTTAACCATTCAAACTGCATTTGAAATGCAGTTTGTCTTCAAATGTATGTCTCCATTCATTAATTATTGCCTGTTTCCTTTCCCAAATATGTGTTTATTCATGAACCCCATCAAGATGTTCAACCACGTCCTGCCCTGAAAATGACCGTGAACGAAGCACGACTCCGACAACAAAGTGGAAATTGTTCCACCAATTTGCCTGCACAGCAGAAACTAGTCCAAGGCTATTATGTAACGCCGCACCATACTTTGTTGTGGCAGCTATTTACAGACACAAACAGACAAATAAAAGTCATCGACCTAATCTCATCTAAGATAAGATAAGATAAAGCCTCATTGTCCTTAAGGGGGAAATGTTGCTTCGGCGATAATGCTGCACACAGCTGCAATCAGTGTAAAACCAATACATAGCCAACCAGACAGTACAGTGGTTCACCAAAGACGCAGTCAAAAATTACACATGCCCAGAAAGATACAATATATGAATACATATGTATTATAAAAGCAGCCATACATCTGTGTCGCCTGTTATTAAAAAAGCATCTGTCGCCATCAAACTTGTGTTTCAGTAATCTGACAATTGCAGCAGCGGTATTAAACTTTGATGAAATCCATGACAGCACAATGCATTGAAGTTGTATCGCACCGTGACATAAACCACGGGTCATCCGGTTAGCTTCTTGTAGATTCCCGACGGTACAAAGACAACTGGTGCAGTCTAATGAGCCTGCGTCCCGAGGGGGAGACTAGCTACTCAGTTTTGGTCCGGACTTTGAAAGAGTGTATCCTTTAATGAGCACGGGTACTTGGGGTGACATGCCACTGTAACTTAACGCAACATGGGTTCCTGATGATGAAAACCAGAATGCCAATTCGGTCGGGAGAACAATGTCTCCTAAAAATAATTACTTTCAATTATTCAATATCTTATGTAACTCTGGAAAGCCAAAACTAAGCCGCGCGGCAGCAGGAAGACTGCGGGAATACAGTTTGTTTGTTCTTCATTTGAGAGTTCACAGCATAGGACATCACACGTTCATGCTTTGTGCAGTCAAAGCGAGGATGTATGTATCCCGACCAATTATCACAACCATATGTCACCATATTCTGCTGAATTGACAGACTTTTTTTCCCCTGCTTGCCTGTAAAGTACTACAGTGATCTGTGAGGAAAGTGACTAAATAGTGTTCCTCACAAACCTACTTTTAAAGTGTTTTTAAGACACGAATAGGATTTGTCACGGGCCTGGGTCATTAGCCGCGCTGTGCCAAGCTACGAGGCGCCGCCGTGATCCTACTGTGATGGCAGCAGGGGGGGGGGGGCACGACCAACCTGTAATCCCCTTAGCTGTCTCCTCGGTGGATGAGCTAATGGCTGTCTGTGCTGGAGAGAAGAGAGAAAAACTCTGGATTAAAAGTCTCTCTCTGCGCTTCGCTCACCTTTCATTTTGTGGCTTCGATCTGAATCTGCGTGGTTTTGAAGTTTGGTTCCACTCCTGTGTTCCTGTTTGTACTTTCAGATACCAGCCATTATAATAGTGTCTAGCCGTGTTGGAGCCGTGTTACCATTCCTTTGCTGCATCGCATTAAATGCTTTTTTTCCGGAGGGAATCGGCGAGATGCTTTTTTTGTGAGGAAGATAGAGGGAATGCGATGTGTTTGTCACCAAGTTAGCAGAGCATCATTAGCGGGGCTTTTCCTCAATAAAAACAGACATGGGCATAGCCTGAGCTGTTGGGATCAATAACTCTAATGTAATTACTGCATTTCAACTAGTAATCTCTAATGCCTTGTGGCCCAACACTGCTAATAAAGGATTAGTTCATAGACAGCAAAGACACTCAATTGAATAGGAAAGGTAAAGAAGATGAGCTTCTCAGGTTTGATTTCAAAGCGTGGAAACTGGAAACTCCCCCAACTAAAAACATATCATTAGAAGAATATGTCACTTGACATTACTTTATTGTCTTGAATTCTTGAAAAAAAGGTGGGTTTAGTACAATTTAATATATAAGTACTTCGATTTCAGTCATTAAGGGGTAAAACCTGTCACACCTGATTACCTGGAACACAGAAACTCAAACACATGCAGTATACACACACACACACACACACACACACACTGTAAATCCTGTCAGAGCCATGTAGGAATGCATCGCTCACTCAAGCATGCGCACGGTCCATTAGCTGCCCTTAGCTAACACCATTAGCTCCTGTGTTTGAACATTCCACTCTATGCGATATTGGATTGTAAACGCACATAGGCAACACACACTGTGGACACACAAACACACATGTGCACACATACAGATGTGAAACATGCCATATCCTTTTGGGATCAAATGTCTGAAGCTTGTTTGTTGTGTATAGCTGTATGGATGTAAAAGTGCCAAGCATAGCAAATACCATTCTTATGTGTGTGTGTGTGTGCGTGTGTGTGTGTGGGAGTGTTTGTGTGTAACAGCCGACTGAGTCCATGGATAGAGCCCATTGCCAACCAGCAAGTTACTCTTCTGAATTATTGAAACAGGTCAGTAAGCAGGAGGAAAACAGCGAGTGTACGTGTGTCGCTGTGTGTGTGTGCGTGTGTGTGTGTGTGTTTGCAATTGTCTCTCTGTGTACAGCACTGCACTGCAGATTCACAGCTTAAGCTTTCTGTTCTATCCAGGCCCATATAGAAGGGATTAATGGCTGCGCCTTCTATTCATTTCAAAGCTCATGAATAAAAAATAAAAAACAGGAAGAATGTCAAGTCGATTTTTGTACAAGTGTAAAATATTGCAAATAGTGGATTAGGTGCGTTTGAAACAGCTGGGCTTTCTGAATACAGAACTCTATCAGAAAACATCCATCAGGGAATAAGGAAACTAGGACTGGTTTATATTGGGAAATATTAGTTATGGGCATTTAATAGCTCTTTAAAGGCTCCTCTGAGTTTGCATGAAGCTTCAGAGCAGCTGCACTCCATTCTGCTCCTTTTTAGTCCTGTGCTGGTTCTTCCATCCACCAGACAGGGGCCAGAATAAATAGTGCAGAAGAAGAAAAAACGAGGGTAACCGGTGTTCCATGATCAGGTCACTATAAAGACGGCAGGCAGAGCTTCTGCTCTGTCATTCAACCCATCAGTGGAACATCGGAACAAACAACGTGTACTTTTCGGCGCCTGGCCAAAAACCAAAAGAAAAAAAAGAATGTTCTTTTAACACAATCCGTTCTCTAATGATGAGATTTGAGATTAAAATGACAACACACCACAATCTTTTTTGTTTTGCTTCATCCAGTTGACATTAAGACATTTGGTGCATCTCCAATATTAATCGCGATGCCATGAAAAGAAGATGTGAAACATTTAACACATTTGCTAACAGATAGCAAAGAATTAGTCACGGTTGAACGAATATTTTTGACTCACGCTAAATCAACAAATGTCATGCAGTTCTGAATTCTTTTGAATCTGTTTTTGGACAATCATTGTCATCCGTGCTGACAATTACCATATACATGTTATGTTATTCACACACAGACACAGTCATCACAGTGCAACAGCTGGTGAGAAGTGATGTAATGTTGAAATATGTTTTTGAAAAATACAAACTTGTTTCATGTCTACCTTCAGATGAACGGTTGCATGAAGAAGAATTGTGTGGATGTAATCTTAAGAACATTGGAAGCTTATGGGGCAGAATTTGATCAGCTTGGTTCGAGCGCTTTCGTTGTCTTGAGGCATTTGCACTTGTATTACTCTTGGCCTGAAAGTCACCATTTAATTATCCCCATAAATATACATGAAGTCTTTCTCACTTTATTTTGATATATTCTCCAATCTACCCCTGCATTCTTTGCTGCTGCAAACCCTGATGTCCCCTCAGCGACAACAAAGATAATACAGACTCAGCTGATCCTACAAATGCACTTTGTTGTCTTTGCAGATGAAGGATCAGTGAATATACAGTGGATGTATGAGTTTAATAAGTGCTGCGGTATGTTTGAGTCAGACCCTCTCAGTAGTAATAAAGCAGAGTATGGATGCTCTCTGCACATATTTACTCATGCAGTCACTCTAAAGCACAGCAGAGCTCATGGTGTACTACAGAGAGCATCTATAACCTGGGGGTGTGGTCAATCAGTGGTGGTTACACAGCTCCAACCATGGAACCGCCTTTATATCACATTTTTTGAAACAAAACTAATTCCAAAGTGCATTGATCCAACAGAACTTTACATGTGCTGCAAGTAACGACTGGTTACAGACTCACTACAGTTCAAACAGACCACTACTTCTCTCAACCTGATTGCCTGATGATCACACAAAAGTCAACCTGATGGCGTTGCAAGGGTTCATCCTCTGAGGACCACCAATGTCTGTACAAACTTTCATGGCAATCTATCTAATTGTTGTTGAGATATTTCAATGTCTCAATAACTATTGGCTGATAATGTTTATGTGCATTCATTAAAACAACACTTTCACTGCAGTCATGAAGCTGTTTGCGGTCCCACTCCTAGCATACCACAGTAGGCATGTGACCCTGTATTAACTGAGCGGTTTTGCAGCAATAACAGCACTATACAACCACAATAACAACAAATCTACTTGATGAGGTCATAGGACACATCGGCAAACAATCCAAGCGTCATTCCAAAAACCTCAATAGAAGCTTTGAATGCAATGTTTAACTAAATATATTCGGTAAAGCCCTACTGGTAACGACATAGCCCGAGGTACAAAAAATGAAGTCACTCATGGTGAAATAGCAGTCTTAGAAGTCTCGTTCAATCTCTCACACAGTGTGCACATTTTGGATTTTGGAAAAACAGGTTTGGTTTTTATTGAAACCCATCTCCAAAGGACACTGACATCTGAGAGTCATTTTCCGTTATTCACAGCCTTGGATCAGGCTTTTTTACATCACATAGCTCTATGTAGTACAACATACCCTGTGTGTTTGTGTGTGTGTGTGTGTGTGTAGGCATGTGGGTATGTATCACGGTTGTGGTCTCTCCAGCTGGAACATCTTTCATCTCTGCATTTGTCACTCATCTCCACCTCATCCCTCCATCTCTGTGACTGCTGCCCACCCCTCCCCTCTCTCTCTCTCTCTCTCTACCTATCCATCTGTCCATCCATCTCTGCCCAGCCAACTCCCTCTCCCTTCCCATCATCCCTCAGTGCATCTGTAGCTATCCACCCCCTTAGCTGCGCTTTCATGGCAGAAACTCAAAGCATGTCGGAGGAAGATCAAACCTTGCTTTGTATTGTGTTTGTCAAGATGTTAAATCGTGGTAAAATTATGAGTACATAACAGTCAGGCTCCCTTATGAACTCACATGTATCCTTAACAAATGCAGTTATTGTCAGTGGATCTTATGGTACTGCTTTCTAATGGTAAATCACATTTAAACTGAGGGAGCTTGTCATTTAGTTGCAACAAAGAGGATCGAACAAGGGGGATGAACAAGATGAAGGGAAGGTTGTAAGCGGAGGATGGAGGTAAAGAGACCGAATGTGTGCAGGCATGAGAATCTCGGCTGTCTGTCAATACATATAACACGCAAATCTACAAAGGAAAGCACTGTGCGATAAAGAGATTATAGTTATGCTAGAGTGTAGGCTGAAGAGAAAGAAAGCATGATGTCAAGGAAAAGTGTTTTTTAGGCTGACAAAACGATATATTCAAAAAGTATGATTTTAACTTCCCTATTTAAGTAGCTTATTTGAGAAAATACATTTTATTTAATTTAAAAAATCAATGTTATGCTACTGCGGTTGGGTTTGGTTCACGGATACATATTGTATTCACAGAAATTAAACATTCATATTTAATTCATATACAGTGAGACAGATCCAGGTCATAACTCAGTTTTGACCAAATAAGCAAGGTTATCCACTATTGAGATCCAAAGCCATGTGGACATATACCCTCTTAGATCACTGGCACGCATATATATATATATATATATATATATGTATGAATATATATATGTGCCCTGCTCATTTCTTTGAATGGAGTATGCCCTCATTAATACTAGAGTTTTACTGACTGCTCCCTCATTCCTGACAGGTTCAAGGCTTTTGATTGCTGTGGATCAGTGCACAGTTCAGCCTTTAGCATTTGGTGGCAGCATGTCATTAACATAACCCAAAGCCGTTGCTAAGTAACTGGCACATTAAAGCTCTCCATATCATCCATATCATCTTTCAGGCTTTTCCTGCATATATACTGCTGTCATTACACTGGACTTTGTATATGTTATGGGTACAAATGACAATCAAGTTCAAAGTAAATGATACGTCTGAACTCTCTAGAGTTACTGATGGAGCTCTGATTCATCCTTTTTATGTATTCATTAGCTACTAGCTAATTGGTGCCAGAAGTTAAGGAAAAATATTGGTATTTTGGAGGTAGAAATCCCCAGTGGGATCCATAATATGGATTTTTCATCTTGATGCTACATTGCAACACACACAAAAAAACAATCTGCATGTGTAAAATCCATGTTTTCTGACAATCCTCTGGCAGACAGAGAGGCACATTACGTTCAAACATGCACAGAGTGACCTCAGTAATCTGTGATAGAGTGGCGCATTGCTGATCAATAACAGTGACTCAATAATTCCTCGGCCAAGTGCTGAGACATCTGGTTTTCAAAGCTCAGTTTCTGATACATATGCACTATTTTGGAACAATAACCTCCCACTCAGCAGAATCTCAAGACACTCCAAATCCCTGGGTCTCTGCATTTAATTAGCTCCCCCGCCTTTTGAATAAACTAGACATGAATATCTGTGCGGATCATTTGAACATATGTTGATTTCATAATTGCTGTGTATTACCCAAATGCTGAAAGAAGGGCTTTTCCCGATATAAACTATATTGGCAACAAGGAGCAAAGGACACACATTGAATGAAATGTGCAAACGATGTCACGGGGTTCCTGTCAGGTCCTGATCGGCACGGACACAAAAACATTGAGATTTGTTAATAAACATAATAAATGCACCAAACCGAGAGAGAGGACATGCAGCACAATAAAGCAGTAAACACTGAAATTTGAGAAGCTGGAACCCAAAAACTTTGAACTACGGCTTTGACTCAATCAAAATATCAGCAAAACCCTTTTTTTCTGTCAATCGACAAATCACTTAATTGGCAAAAAAATGTGAGCTCTAAGTGAGTCTACCCTACTCATCCTGTTCAACTATGTTGTCATGGAGTATACAACAATTACGTTCGAACAAGTGACCGTACACATCTCAAGCACACTGCCAAACATTAATCAGCGTTAGTTATAAATCCCTACACACTACCAAGATCGTCAGACTCGAGCTGGGACAGAAAAAGACTTCAAAACTTTTTATCGTTTCAATTATTTTCAAGTGAGAGCAGTGGAAAAAAAATCCAATACATGCCTTTTAATCCTGACTTCAGCCAGCAGCTCTGAAATGGGGAAAGTTTGCACCAAAGTGGAGTGCTTATTCAGCATATTTTCACCACAGTCGTTCCAGGGGCTCATTTCACTGAAGTGATTTAGAAGCACTGCTCACACGCACACAAAATAACCGCCACTTGTGACACATTTCGCGTGTGTCCTACTGGGGTCTTGCGGGCTTGTTCCTGAGTTGCAAAAATGACGTTTGTTTTCATTTGCGAAATGTATTAAAATGTGCCAGCAGAGATGATCTCATGCTGCAAGTAACAGCTTGAATGTTGCAAATTTGGTGAAACGGGCCCCCGGGGTCAATGACGTGAAAGATTGAGTAAGTGAGTAAAATTGACTCTCATCGGACTTCAATTGTCATATTAGCTTTGTTTATTTATTTTGCAAAATGTGCCTGCATATGCAGGCTTTCAACTAACTCCAATGTAAACCCTTCTGTGTCATTATCATTAGGCTGTAGTCCCTGCGGAGTGGGTGTAAAGGGCGGCAGATTGGTCAAACAAACACAGGAGAGCGCTGTATGAAACAAGTCGGAAGTCATGCGACTCTTGTTCGTCACTCTGTCTTCTGCTGAGCCGTTAGTAGGTCAAGTTCATCTCAACCACAATGTTACATTAACCCTGACTCATTGGTTTTGTTGCTTGTTTGTTTCCTGTGATGTACTTTGAAAGAACACCATACATGTAATGAGCATCCCGTCCCTGACACCCGACGCTGGAGGGTTAGAGCTTCATAGTTGAGGCCTCGGGCCACTGACCAAGCGTCGGTATTTGAGGCCACTCAGCCTCTTATAACGCTTTCACAAAGTGACGTATCGCCGCTCTCCAATTTCGGTGCAGACTCATTTGAAGCACGGATGAATCAGAGCATCAGTTTGCAAGTCAGCAATTTTAGCCTGCTCACAACCACAGGCCTTTTTACCAGGTAGTCTTAGAATGTACCGGCAGTTCAGACTCTGAAGAGGTTATCCTGACGAGGTTATTCCTTTCTATGAAAACAGCAATGCCAGACAGCCAAACCCGACAGCTGTGAAGTATTTTGGGTTTAGTTCATTCGCTGAGTAAACACAGGCTTAATCCCCTGCCGTAAAAAAAGAAAGTTTCATTTGTTTTGTTTCATTTGGGATTAATGCCATTTTGATTTTCATGAAACAGGTGGTCCGGTGATGCCTAAATGTAATCCACTCAGAATAATACTGTTATTTGTTCCAGACTGTTAAATCCATTGAGCTGAGTTTGGGGTGATATGTCAGGATTAATACGTTTTCACAGCACGACCAAGCAGATGGTTTGTCCACAAAAAAAAAGATAAATAAAAAATGAGAATAAGAAGGAGCTGAAAGACGGGGGTAAGCACATATGTACAACATTTTTTTTTAGACAGTCTAAATGTGTTTGCATCCAGAAAAGGAGAGCTTATGTTTTATAAAGGGATGGTGAGGAAAGGAGGGGGGGGGGGGTTTAATCCGTTTGGCTCAAATAATTATAGACGCAGTTTTGTTGCATATATAATTCGAGAGGGGTGGTCTTTACGGGAGATTCGTTCCCACACACTAGAACTGCACTGTACCATTGTGACTGAAAACTCTTGATTCTGATTGGCTGGCAGGTAGAATTGGACACCTACAAAGGAGGTTTCTGTTTGCAGTTAATAAATGAATGGATATAGTATGAAACACAAGGTGACAGCGAGCTACACAGCTAGGGTTTGTAAAATAAAACAGATATGTTGGTCAGAGCACATGTTGTGTTTATGAGAGGGCAAGCGTCGGACTGACTGGAGCCACAGGCTTTTGTTTGCATAGAAATCTTGATTTAGAATCACATCTTCCATAAGAATACACGTGATGCAGGGTGCAACTATTTCAAGTTAAACCAAACGAATCAAAATTGATGAAGACTTGTCTTGTGAAAATTTGACACAAAGAGACACAGATACAGATAAAACCACGAGGGGCATTTAGTGATCCGAACAAGCTGTTTGGCGCCAGGCCTAAATGTGCACCACAGCAGCTTTAATACAGACAGTATTATTTTATTTTATATATATATATATATATATATATATATATATATTTCTGCACCGTACATATATATATATATATATATATATATATATATATATATATATATACTTTTTTTTTGTCACTCTGCATAAAGTCCATGGGAGTGTCATGGTAAAAATGTCCCACCTCTAATAGTCCTTGTACACTTATTAGACGAATGACCAACATGTCAAAAATAGACCATTTTTTTCCCCCGTGTGACAAAACACCAAACCAGTGTCTGAACTAAGAAATAAAGATATTCAAATAGGACAAGAAACAACACAGGAGCAGTTGGGTATGATGACAAGACAACATTTATGAATTTAGGGTTCCTATGCCTTTTATGAAACACAACGAACTCTCAGGGCAGACCTGTCCAACTAACCCAAGTGCAAAAACACCGTCATGTTGTCCAGAACAGCAACGGCCATGATCTGGCCGACCACCCTCATAAATATACAGTAGATGCTATTTTTTTGGTTCTATGTGATCTGATACCTCTGGTCCCAGCTACTGAGACAAGCACTGGATTACACCCAAACTCATTTCAGCTAACCTTGAAGAAACTTCACATAGTTGGAGGAGAAAGAGGGGAAGACAGCGGTCCGCCTCAGAGACACAAATGTCTTTGATCCGCAGCCCCATGAAACTGGCCAGCCGCACACACACACTGTCCGTGCACGTGTGTGTGTGTGCGTATGAGTGTGTGCATAATTATGTACCTCTCAACGAAATGGCAGTGGACTTCAAAGGACATCAGACAAGTACACAGACACACACACTGCACATCCCATTATTTTTAGAAACAGGCCAGAATATATTCTGCAGCAGTGTGTTTTGGTTTATGTATGTGTGTGTGTGTGTGTGTGTGTGTGTGTGTGTGTGTGTGTGTGTGTGTGTGTGTGTGTGTGTGTGTGTGTGTGTGTGTGTGTGTGTGTGTGTGTGTGTGTGTGTGTGTGTGTTTGTGTATGTGAGAGTATCTAGGACAGAGGTAGTGTCTGCATTCCAGCCAAGTTTGCATATGTAACCAAAGAGCAAAAGAGGTTTTCAAGGATGAAGATTTGGTGCAGAGATTAAAAAAAGATGGGAAGTCAGCAGACACACACACACACACACACACACACACGGTAAAGTCGCAAAATGGTCCACAGTTATTGATACTAATGTTGATGACAAGTATTTCTTCTTAATTTTGGGGCATCAAGACAAGACTGGACAAATGACGCAAGACTGTTTCCTCTAGGCTTGACATTCAGAAGAAACAAATACTCGACAACCAAGGGAATTTTGTGAGAGTTAGACAATGAAAACAGTCCTGTTGCTAGGCGACCGCGGGGAAAAAAGGCAGAGAGGGGTAAAAATCTTGTTCCTGTTCCAAAACAGAAATGGACAAAAAGCTCAAATTGGATGACATGGTGCACAGGGTGCATATAAGAAGTGGAAGTATTCATCCTGACGTCAACCTTTGGTTTGGTGACTGCCGCATTGAAGCCTCGAGTTCGGCATTTTGGCCATCTCCATCTTGGATTAAGGCCATATCCATTTTATTCGTACGGCAGAGGAGTGACATAGAGAAGCCGGATACAGCTCTGGTAGCGGCAGCGACCTGTCAATCACTGTGTAGCCCCGCCCTAAAGCATACCTTGCTTTATTGTCGATTTGACTCTAAATGGATCATCATTTACGAAATGAACATCATGCTGTGTTGAAGAAGACGTAACACTCAAGACTGAGACCATGTTACAATGTTTACTGAGGTAATAAATCAAGACGTAGGGTCATTTTCTCACAGACTTCTATACAATCTGACTTTTTTTGCATCTGGAGGAGTCGCCCCCTGCTGGTCAGTAGAGAGAATGCAAGTTTTAAGACACTTCTTCACTCGGCAGAACAGGAGGTTGCTGCCTGCTGTTGACTCTACATAGCGAACTGGAGGAGAGGAGAATGTTGACATGTAGTAAAGTGCAATATAAATGACATTTACCATCAGAGTGAGGTGCTCAGATACTCCCACGGGGGAATCATACATGAAGGGTGACTGTCGGGAGAACTGTAACGTTGCTTTTTTGAAGATAGAGGACAAAAGACGCCATCAAAGTCTTGATTAAAGGGTGGATTAAAGTTGTGTATGTCTATATTCACTCTGTCAGTCTCATCCAATAATTCCTTTAACATTTTGACGACTCAGCGCTTTACAGTTACAAGAAAAGTGCCTCATTTAGCATCACGTCTAACCAAGGTTAATAACGGGCACTATAGGGGGGCGCGCAGTAAAGAAATAAATGACTGAGGTTGTCGTAAAAAAAAAGGGAGAAGTTAATGCAGCGTGAGAAGGACACAGGTAGTAACAAATGGAGTCGTTCCACACCTGTGCTCAGCCTGTACCTGTAGTGTAAATGTGTAAGTGTAACTCGGTGGTGGTGCTTTGGTTCTCAATACTGAGAGGCCATAGAAAATGAGCACCCATCGGTAAAAATGCATTTGTCTCAGCACTAGTTTGTTCTTGGCTTAACTTTTTTAGCCTATTTAATTTGTATCATCTCCCCTTCAAAACACACAATGTCAATGTCCAGGTTACAGTTGCAAGTGTTAGACTTGTTGTTATTGAAAACGATGGGCAGTGATTCAATCAGAAGACAAATTACTACAATATTTCAATACCAAACAGCTGACGCATACCGGAACAGGCTCTGTCCTACTTGTCTGATTATTCGGTGCAAATCATGATCCTAATCAACGAAGAGGCCCGGTCTTCACTAAAGACTCTTTCAAACATTATTTGAGTGTTGTTGCTTATTTGTTTTGGCAGAAATACCGGTTGTTCACTGAGTAATATTCCTCCAATTTAAGTCCTAAGCAAAAAAAAGACACAGACAAGAACAGCCCGATGGAGATAACGGCCTTAAGTAACGTTCCTGTGATTGCTGATGTGATCCAACAGCTGGGCCACCGATTTATTGTTGACTCATTCGTTAGAAAAAATGTTTTTTGTCTACACTGTTCTAACTGTACGGCCAGAATCCATTGCAAACATGTGTGAGATGTATATCAATAACCAAGTCCCATCCGCTGTTAAAGAGCATCCGACTGCTTCCACACAGATTTGCATCTTGGCTGATAAACCAGCGGCTGCATGCATACTAAAATACTTGGGGGGGGGGGGGGTACACGCCAGAATTATTCATCATTTAGTCATAATCGTCTTGGAAAAATTGGATTGAGTTTTGTAAACATTAGTGTAAGGAGGGGGATCAACTTGTTTACGTGTACAAACTGGAGCTGGAGTTGCAGGAGCGGCTTATGGAAGTTCTGCATAAAGGGGGCGGGGGGGGGGGGGTCAGTGGCCTGTTCAGCCTGAGTGGGGGGCCTCTGAACTAAATAACATCCACATATAACGCATAAGTTTAGTTCTGCTGTATCAACCGCAAGCCTATGGGGGAAAACACAAACAGTATGGCTATAAGTTAGCTCTAAATCACTGCATCTCCCCAAAGAGATGAACTACATGACTTGCATACAAATGCATTAAAGACTCATTACATCTAAAATCATCACTCAGATTGAGGCTTATTGCATCATAGTGCAAGTGTGCTATGACCCATCATTGAATGCCACGTTTACTGTGTACGAAGCAGGAAAGAGGAAGACTTTTTGTCCAGAACAATATTTTCAGTATGGCTGGCCCCAGCAGATCTGAACCCAGTGAACTGGCAGTGTTAGTGCTCTGCCCTGCCTCCTGAGCTGCATACAGTACGTTTATTTATACATCATGTATACAGACACACAATTCTACGCACACATCCCGCTGGAACGATACACACATGCCAACGTTTTTTGCAGTTCGTAATGTCAATTTCTGCATGTAATTCATGTGCGGCCGAAAGTGCAGGATTGCTGGAATCCCAAATGGACGAAGCTGCATTATGTGAACGCTTTAACATGCTCGCTGTCGCAAGACGTGGCCCTCTTTTGATCGCGATACATGTGGTGAAGCACCTTCACTCAACACGACACACTGTGTGTTCACATTTTCACTTTTACACTGTGCATGTGTCATCAATTTAATACATCATGCAATCACACTGAACACTGAATTGCATGTGAAAAGCCCAGTTACTGGAAAATTCACAACTTCTCACGAATATGAAAACAGTTGAATGAATTTTCCTTTTTTTTTTAATGCACGTACGTACATAGTGCTGTCTCTTGAGATGCATGGGTCACATGTATTAGTTATGTGCACACTGTGAAAATGTATTGAGAAGGGACCCTATAAACTGTTGCACCTTCAAGCGGCATGCTGGGTAAAGCTCACTCCCCATTACTCGCTACAATACTAACTGTTGCACCTTCAAGCGGCATGCTGGGTAAAGCTCGCTCCCCATTACTCGCTACAATACTAACTGTTGCACCTTCAAGCGGCATGCTGGGTAAAGCTCGCTCCCCATTACGCGCTACAATACTAACTGTTGCACCTTCAAGCGGCATGCTGGGTAAAGCTCGCTCCCCATTACTCGCTACAATACTAACTGTTGCACCTTCAAGCGGCATGCTGGGTAAAGCTCGCTCCCCATTACTCGCTACAATACTAACTGTTGCACCTTCAAGCGGCATGCTGGGTAAAGCTCGCTCCCCATTACTCGCTACAATACTAACTGTTGCACCTTCAAGCGGCATGCTGGGTAAAGCTCGCTCCCCATTACTCGCTACAATACGAACTGTTGCACCTTCAAGCGGCATGCTGGGTAAAGCTCGCTCCCCATTACTCGCTACAATACTAACTGTTGCACCTTCAAGCGGCATGCTGGGTAAAGCTCGCTCCCCATTACGCGCTACAATACTAACTGTTGCACCTTCAAGCGGCATGCTGGGTAAAGCTCGCTCCCCATTACTCGCTACAATACTAACTGTTGCACCTTCAAGCGACATGCTGGGTAAAGCTCGCTCCCCATTACGCTCTACAATACTAACTGTTGCACCTTCAAGCGGCATGCTGGGTAAAGCTCGCTCCCCATTACGCGGTACAATTCTAACTGTTATACCGTCAAACGGCATGCTGGGTACGGCTCGCTCTCTGGCTCTCGCTACAATACTAACTGTTGCACCTTCAAGCGGCATGCTGGGTAAAGCTCGCTCCCCATTACTCGCTACAATACTAACTGTTGCACCTTCAAGCGACATGCTGGGTAAAGCTCGCTCCCCATTACTCGCTACAATACTAACTGTTGCACCTTCAAGCGGCATGCTGGGTAAAGCTCGCTCCCCATTACTCGCTACAATACTAACTGTTGCACCTTCAAGCGACATGCTGGGTAAAGCTCGCTCCCCATTACTCGCTACAATACTAACTGTTGCACCTTCAAGCGGCATGCTGGGTAAAGCTCGCTCCCCATTACGCGCTACAATACTAACTGTTGCACCTTCAAGCGGCATGCTGGGTAAAGCTCGCTCCCCATTACTCGCTACAATACTAACTGTTGCACCTTCAAGCGACATGCTGGGTAAAGCTCGCTCCCCATTACGCTCTACAATACTAACTGTTGCACCTTCAAGCGGCATGCTGGGTAAAGCTCGCTCCCCATTACGCGGTACAATTCTAACTGTTATACCGTCAAACGGCATGCTGGGTACGGCTCGCTCTCTGGCTCTCGCTACAATACTAACTGTTGCACCTTCAAGCGGCATGCTGGGTAAAGCTCGCTCCCCATTACTCGCTACAATACTAACTGTTGCACCTTCAAGCGACATGCTGGGTAAAGCTCGCTCCCCATTACTCGCTACAATACTAACTGTTGCACCTTCAAGCGGCATGCTGGGTAAAGCTCGCTCCCCATTACGCGTTACAATACTAACTGTTGCACCTTCAAGCGGCATGCTGGGTAAAGCTCGCTCCCCATTACTCGCTACAATACTAACTGTTGCACCTTCAAGCGACATGCTGGGTAAAGCTCACTCCCCATTACTCGCTACAATACTAACTGTTGCACCTTCAAGCGGCATGCTGGGTAAAGCTCGCTCCCCATTACGCGCTACAATACTAACTGTTGCACCTTCAAGCGGCATGCTGGGTAAAGCTCGCTCCCCATTACGCGCTACAATTCTAACTGTTATACCGTCAAACGGCATGCTGGGTACGGCTCGCTCTCTGGCTCTCGCTACAGTATTAACTTACATTTTTTAATTCCTTTTTGGTGGAGCCCATGGAAGGAGACCATGCAAACTGTATTTTGGATAATGACTTTTTTCGGGGTACACCATTTTCAATCAAGACCACTATCAATTATGTATCAAGATCAAAATCCCTAAAGTTTCTGGCTCTGGAGCCAAGCTTTGGGTTGGAAGTAAAGTACCCAAACCAAACATAATCTGACTGTTTTCTTTTAGTTCTTGCGAACCGAAAAATATCCTGAACCAGATCATAAACTGTACAAAACAAAAAAACAGAACTCCCCACAGAACAGCAAGACATCTACGTCTGCATTAGTTTAGGCAGTGCTGATTCCCGCCTGTGTCTTTTCTGTCCGTCTCTTGTAAGACCTTACTTTGCACAAGCTGGTCGTATTATATCGGGTTAGGCAGTGCTGGGCTGTCTGCCAGATAGTGATGTAATTACATTGTTAACAGTCATCGTGTCAGGCACTGTGAGCGATACACAGGTCGTAGCCTTTACTTCTCTCACTTTCGGAGATGACATTGCCCTCGCTCTCTCCGCCGCTCTCTCAGTCTCGCGCTGTCATCGAGGCAGACACTGAAGGTGACGGTGACTCTGTTTAAAAGGCCTTCGACTTATAATTTCTTGCTCCCATCCTATCTATCTGTGTATCTCTTTGTCTCGCTGACATCAAATTTGCTTCCACATTTTCTCGTTAGTGTCAGTTTGTTTTCCTTTCTCTGTGATGCAAAACTTCCTGAAGCTTTCACCTCATTGGTTACTGGTTAGGGGGTACTTGGCTGAATAAAGGTTGAGAACCACTGCTGTAGGGTGATAATAGAAGGCGTTCCCTGTCAAGCTAATGCTACTTCTAATCACCGTATTATTGTAATCATATCAGACCTGTCTTGTTTGTGACATCAGCATGCAATAAGTGGATGCCAAACCAGACACACGAGTTGGGCAATGGCGTAAATGCAGTGTTCATTCAGCAAACACACCAAAATGCAAATAAATCTTTGGCTACCAAGCTAAAAAAAGAAAGAAAAGCTGAGTGCAGAAGCTGAACAGGAACAGGAAGCAAGCGTCACACACTGCACTAGGTCAAACCAAGGAAGAAAAGTGAACGGTGAACAGATATATTTGGATTGGAACAAGTGCGATGATGTGTTTCGAGCCAGCATTATCTGTGCAGGAGTGTGCAGTTTGGAAGAAATCCAACATGATGGATCAAAGAGAAACATAAAAAAAACTTTCAGTGTAAAATCTGGAGACACATTTCAAAATCTGGTTGATCCAATCCATCCAATTTCTTTATCCTTGAATTCCTATTTGGGGTTATTATGGAGCAGACGCCTATCACTCAACACACAGGGCAATAGTTCAGGAATCAAAGCATTGAGTCGACAGATAAGTCATGTAAAGCCCCAAGTATTGCCTATAAACCCGCATACAATTATTTGGCTGTAAGGCAACCAGCTGCAAGCACAAGATGGTCTCATTATCAGTTGATTGACTCTCCTTTTAGCTATGTTTTGTTCTCCAACCACCTCTGAGCCAAACAGCTACAGGCAATGGTCCTTATTTTTCTTTCATTAATTGTAAAAATGTAATATTGTTAGCTGATACCGGCCGATACACACGCCAACATGTGATTATAAGATAATACTTTATTGCAGTTTCTTTTTTTTGGGGGGAGGGGGGTTGGTCGCCTCTCCCACTGTACTGTGATTTGTCAACACAGCTTCAATGGATGCCTCAGCGTCTTAACGAAGCAAAGATAATCACAGACTAGGGAAAGAATGCTGTCTTTTTTAAATAGGTCATCTTGTCTCTGTGTTTCTCCCTAAAGCACGTTTGGATTGTCGTCGCTAAAAACTCATCTTCCTCTTATTCCCCGGCTGGCTCTGGATATTCAATGTGACTCATTTTTAGCAAAATATTACAGAAACGCTGACTGACCTCTCTGCCTTTTGCTTACTATACATTCACACTCAACATATTGCGACATGCAACCAGAAGCTTACTTACTTCCTGTAAAGTTGAGGTTTCTAAATCAAACAATGGCTCTTTATGCCTGTCTTCATATTCCTGGTCAGGACTTTGTTTGTTTTTTTGCCCACATGACGTACAGTAAGTACAAACACACTCATGGACACAAAAAGCTGCAAACACTCCCCTGCTCTGCCAAAACAATGTCACCTTCTGGTGTACTCAGGGGTACAGACCAAGTAACTCGACCATAACCTTGAATTACACTCTTTCGGCGTGTGTGTGTGTGTGTGTGTGTGTGTGTGTGTGTGTGTGTGTGAGCGTGGGTATTTTTTTTCCCTATGATTCTATGTGTGTCTCTGTGCGTAGGTGATTAATCAGAGCGGTGTCTTTAGCAAAGTCAGCGCTGAGATGACATATGAGAGCTACAAACAGACAACAAAAAGCACACAAAGATAAATACAATAACAACAAGACACGCTGCACACAGACACACACACACGCGCGCAATTCCACAGTGCTTGCACCTGCAGTACGTTTTATGGGAATAATAAATGAAGTGAACTACTTCTAATTGAGAGCTCAGTTCATGCACATTACACTGTACAACTAATTGCTACTTTGTGAAGGCTCTCATGGCTGCCTGTGCGCACACACACACACACACACACATACACACACACACACACACACACACACACACTCCCGGTCCCATTGCACCATCACATCCAGTCATACAAAATCAAAGTTAAAGCTAATTTTGAACTGTTTGTGTGAAAAATCTTGTAGCATAATTGCACGTTATTAAATAATCACTTGACATGTACTTCAGTCACGACGTCTGAACGCACAGAAAGGAGCTTGAGCAGACTCACACCAGCATGGCATTCTTTAAATCTCAAAAACATTCTCCTTCTCTTTTTGAGAACCACACGCTTTTTGAGAGAGCCCAGTCTGCCGTTCTCAATCTGCGGATTCCTAACTTACTACTGTCTGTCTGCCAAAATGTCAGATGAAAGCTTGTTCCCGTGCTCTAGCCGCGGTGGGCAGCTCCTTTAATAACTGAGTGCACACACAAGCACCAACAGTCACACTGGGCTCCTCACTCAGCCCCTCTCTTTCTTTTCTCTCCACTGGCGAAGAAGACAATCGCTCATTGCTGACAAGCATTCTCCCACATGGAGAAACGTTTATGCACACGCCCACACGATCTTGATTTATTTGCCTGACACGCACTCGCGCATATCCGAACAGTCACTGGGTCTGACCTGTTGTGTTTACTTACTTGACATCAGTGGCAGGCTTGCTTTCCTGAGCCTTTTGTCTGGTTCATGCCTCGCACACTCGTAACTGCACGCAGGTCACAATGTATCCAGTATAAACACACCACACCGCCTCTTTCCAAACCATCCACAGAGCATGTAAGTCTCCACACTTTAAGAGTTTCTGCGTTAAAGCGTCCCAGATGCTGATGGATTGTAATTACACAACAGATCACTGTGCGGAAAAAGAATAAAAAAAAACACCCTTTTCAAAAAGAAGCAGCATGTTAATGAGGATATGTGAGGAAGAGTGAAAACATTTGAATGCTTCCCCTCTCTGACCTAGGACAGTTAGCAAAAAGACGATGAACAGCAAAAATAGCATCAGATGCAACGAGCTGTCAGCGATAAAAACAACAACATTAAATACCATTCAAATGGGCGATATGCAGTGTGACTACATAATTATACCTTTAATGCATCCAGTTCCCTTCCCCGTAAGATAAGTGGCAGTCAGCTGATCCCACAATCATAATGGAGCTGCCACAGAAATAGCAGTGTAGGAATAACTTAAAGCTACAGCTCGACTTTATAGGGAATAGCGCTCAACTCGGTCGCCATCTTTAGAGCAAATGTAGGTGGTGTGCATATCTTAGATGTGGTGGAGCTTCCTTACATACGTTGAAACAATAAGACACACAAAGTGGACTGTATTCCTCTCAAACTAATCCCTGAAGTCATTGCAAGAGTAAGTGATCGTCCGAAATGATAATAATTAAAAAGCGGTTAGAATCAATTTTTTGAACAATCAATGGATGAAAATGTAAAAATAATTTGACAATGTGAAAAGGGGTCGTTAGTGGTGATGAACATGCAGAGAATTATCAACTGAATGTGCAGCTGCATCAGTGTTTCAGAGCTTGATAGAGAATTTAGAAGCTCATTGTTCAGCTGTTCAGTCCACAACCTCACTGTTTTGGTTCGCTGTCACCGCTCTCAGAGTGTTGTTTTCAGTCGCAGCAGGCCGCTGATTCGTGAACTGGTCATCACCAAACAGAACAGTCAGAGAGTAGCTGGTGAAGATAGTGGAGCATTTAGCACCTGAAGAGAGATATATTAACCTCAGGGGTTGGTAGAGACCAAAAACAAAGCTAAAAGAAAGGACACATTGGACTTCAAAGTTGCTCCGTAACTGCTGGCTGTGTAGATAAGCAACTGTTTGCGAACAACTTTGCCAAATTAATTCCAAAGAGTATGATCAATGCTGTGTTCACATCTTGTTTCTGCAGAGATTGCACGTTTTAATATGAATTTGGCGTAACCCTAGTCATCACGTCAACCACTATCCACCATCGTTTCCAGTGTTCAGTCCCAGTTGGTCCTTAACAAGCCCTTTTGTCCAAACATGGTTGAGGGTATGAACGGGGTCTCCGTATGCAGAGTAATGTGTGTGCGGCTGTCAAACCAAAGGATGAGTTGGTGGCCATGAAGTGACAATAGCCCCCTCACATTGTCAAAATCTCACCTCTTATAGGAAATATAGAGTAGAAACAGAAATGGACGTTTACGAGATAGTTAGTTAGGAGATAGAAGTTCAGCCTGAAGAACACGCTGTTTTCTAACCTACCATCGACGCCTCACGTGGATTCCACTGCAGCAAAAAGAGTTCTGTCACTCCGTACCCGAATGCAGTCCAGATCCTCAAACCAGAAACCTGATCTGATCGTGAACATGTTTTCCAACTTCAAATCCAGCTATATTCCCCAGGGTGTGTGTGTGATGTGTCTTTTCACAGTTTCAAGGAAGACTGCTTTCCTAAGAATTGCTAAAAGCTTCTAATGCAACGGTGACAGGTTGTTCCGTGTGTGTGTGTGTGTGTGTGTAAGTGTGTGTGAGTGTGTTCCGCTTCCCTGCAACATACTGTCACGCCGGTGCCCACCAAGCATGCCACATGTCACAACCGCTTTCCCCTCGACTCGTCACGCACGGACCTGAACTAGGGCTGGGCGATATGGCCTAAAAAAAAAATCTCCGATTTTTTTACAAAAAATCCGATTCACGATTTAAATCGATTTTTTTCCCCCAAAATTTTTTGCAGATGACAGAAGCTGTTGAAAACAATTTTTTCTTTTATTTTGTGATGATTTTCCCAAGTAGGTTGATAAAAATAAAGTGCAAACAAAACCTGAACATTGTAGAAAGGTGCCTGTAGTATACAAAAAGTATTTGGTCACTCTTTTGTTTGCCTGAATCATTTAAATATAAAATTTAATTAAACATAACATTAAATGGCATTAAATAGTAGCCTTCCATTGTAAACAACTGTGCAAATGTAACTTTTTACAGTAAGCTTTTCTAACTGAATACACTGATACAAACACAGCATGAAATAAAATGTATATGACCCTTTAACATTCACATTTTCAAAAGTGCAACATCTGATCTAACATCAACATAACATATTTTGCACAGTAAATAAGTGCATGTAAACAAAATCAAGTGCATTCACAACATAACCAACAGTATTAAACAGTAGTGCATGTTTTTTCTAAATATTTTTTGCCAGGAAGACAAGCCTGTCTACTACCTCTGGCTTCAGGCATGCACGGTGGCATGTAACAATGCCCCCCCACACACTGAAAAGCCTCTCAGAGGGGGCACTTGTAGCTGGCACAGAGAGGTATTTCTTTGCTAAAGTACTTAGCCTTGGAAAGTTAAGTTGGTGACGCTTCCACCAGTCAAGTGGATCGGTGTCTGGGTCAACCTGCTGGACCACAGGTCAGTTGTTGCGGAGTAGAATGACATCCCCTCCAGCTCCGCAGAGATCCTTTGGCGTGTACTATTGTACAGCCGAGGCAAGGCAACGTCAGAAAAATGTTTACGGCTTGGTAGCACGTACCTGGGGTCCAAAGCTTTGAGACGGTGAATAAACCCCGGCTTTTCCACGGTGTATATGGGCACCATATCTTTTGCGATATACATCGCGACTGCATCCGTGATGGCTTTCCACCGGGCACTCTTCTTCTCATGCGGAGTACAGTTGGTGAATGTCTCCAAAATGCTGGGTTGTTGTTGTGAGGTGGCGGCGGCGGCGGCCAGCAGTGAAGCTGCTGGCCGCCATTGTTTTAGTTTGTAAACAATGCGCGCGCACTCTACTACGGGAACCCAACGGGGGGGAGGGGTGGGGGCGATTTTCTCGATTTTCAATAAAACACATCGCCTTAAAGCACACATTCGAATTAATCGATTAAATCGATTTATCGCCCAGCCCTAACCTGAACACACACTTTCAAACAGTGTGTGCGCTGTCACGCGCTGGCATGCAAGCTCACAATCACGACTGCCAAACGGTGTCTCAAACTAATCTCATTTCATTTCTCACAAAGACAGCGGTACACACACACAGTTTGCGATCGCTGATGAATCGGCTGCATACTGATTGATTGCTGCAAGGTCAAACTGGAGAGGTAGAGAGACACGGAGGAAAAAAAGAGCGTGGGGAGTGTTCAGTTCCCACTTCTCCCAGTATGTCATTACCGGGTGATTATGGCGGTAATGACCCTGTGAGTCGAACACCTGTCAACTTTACATACACACTGTGTTATTGCTCTCCTTCCCCTCCATTTATCCCATCATTGTCTGTGGGGAGTGATGACAAAATCACGAAGACTCAATAATAAAGGGTGTGAGGCCACCAAGAAGTCATTGTCATGTCACTTCTACATTCTAACAGTTGTAACATGTCACGCTATGGATCTAATGCAGCTGTATTTAAGGATTAAATGCACTTTAAAATCCTCAGCAGGTTATGGAACTGTTGGAAGCAAACATTTACTGTGAAGAAGCCCCAGAGCAAGACATCTCAACAAAGTGCTGACATGATGTTCACTCGGTAGATCAGTGCAAAGGTCATGGTTGCACTGGGAAGTTCCCAGTAGCTGACAGTAGAACTCTGTCGGGTGAATGTCTGTAACTGTGAATGAATGTGAGGCACGACTGTGCTGGAAAAGAACACTGAACTCTGCAAACAGAAATGACAAACTGACGAACTAAAGTTGCAGTCTGGTGACAAGCAAAGGCTGTGAAAAACATGTAATTATTCAGCCCATGCTCGATCCAGCTTGGCGTTAAATACGCGACTGGCAACGTGTGTGAAATCGGTTCTCTATTGATGGTAGCGTGATGGAAGACAATGTGATTAACAGGTTGCGAATGTGCATTTGAGGTAAACCAATAGAATCCAATGAGCCTGCAACGATGGGAAAAATGGTTCAAGAAATGCGTTCGTACAGGACACATCTGTACCTCACCGTGTACGTCCGATGCCAGCCTTCAGTGCCAATGCAGGAAGCAGTGTGCCCTTTATGAAACCAAGCAGAGCGTAAGGGCCTAACCAAGTGTTTTAGATGCTAACCCTAACCATACCATATCCATGGCTCAATTACCACCACAACTACCTGCTCCTAAGATCTACACAACCGTAAATGCCATTCGCGGGCATTGTGCAGGGCAAGAAACTGGAAAACATCGGCAATGGACATTATAAAATATTGAACGTTGAGCATGAACTTCCAGAATCTCTTCTGACGATAAGATTGATTGGCTACAGAGGAACTATGTCCGTTCCATACAAACACATTCTCATTGCAACTGGTCGTATGTGGACACTTTGTCAAACCCCGTGGCGTCACTTTCAAAGGCAATGGGTGGGCCAGCGCACAGTCGGAGGAAACACACGGTTCACGTAATTTCAAACAAAAGCACTTGCTTAGGTTTGGGCAACAAAACCACGTACATTGAGGAAAACGTCATTGCTGGGCTTTAAATAACTCCTTAAACTTAGTTTAGGCAACAAAACCACTACGTTGGGTTTAGCAATAAAACCACTAAGTTTAGAAAAGGTATTGTGGTTGGGCTAAAAACAACTATGATTCACCAAGTAAACAACATAAACAACGTAACATGTGTTTGGAAAATACTTATCTTCACATTTTATTCTTTTTACGAAATCATCACACTCCTGGAGCATTTTCTCTGGGCGTCTAATAATGACGCAGATGGATTGACATGGTAGTTACTTGAAATCCCGGTGCATCTCATATAGAGGCTAAAGGCTGCCTTGTGCATTGCTATGAGATGCCAAGCGGTGTGGAAAAGCATTGATATTTGACGTTGTGGGAATGAAAGTAAGCTGTGTTTAATTCGATGTTATCAAAAGTGATCACGTTAAAACTATGAGAAAAAAAATACATGTCATTGGCATATTTGCACGATGTCATATTTGTGAAAAGTGTTGTTGTCATTCTCATTAATTAGCTGGAGTAGAAAGACTTGAGGGGTAAAATGAGGCGGGGCGTAGTCTCAAATAATTTAGTGCAACAGGGCCAGACAACAGTTGTCTCACTGGGGAAGCTGACTTACAGGATGGAATTTGAAACCTAACATTGTTGTCAATATATAAATTAGCTTGGGAAAGTTGATACACTGCAGTTGGCATATGGTGTCTATTTTTCTACTTTTTCCAGTCGTGTTCGGCTCCTTTTCATCAATAAACCACAGAAATGCCAACATTCTGACCATAAAGAGGGACTCCACATATCTGCATGAAAATATATTGTTTTCACCTTTAAAGAAATAGAGCCTAAAGTAACCTGACTTTTAGTCATGTGTATGGTTTAAGCTAAAAAAAATAAAGATGAAACATCCCCATAATGTAACTAAAACATATCTTTCTTTACAAACGCTCTGACTAATGCCCGCGCATTTTAAACTCCAATGCTCCAGTTCGTAACACAGGCTTTTTGTTATGTACATGTAATCTATAAGTACGAAGTAAGGACAAGAACAAAGGTGATGACCTCATCAAGGTTATCTTCTCAGACTTAGCAAAGCTTCTCCAGAGCCACAGAGGATACTGCATGATCACGAATCATTCATTCCTGTTCTTGATGCAGTAACCTGTACAAGTAATTCATTTCATGGAATTTTTGCCCAATGACGTGAAGACAAGTGCCTTTGTCACAGGATGAGAAGGATGCATGGGTGGGAAAAGTAAAAAAAGACTTGTTCGACTTACGTTTGTTAGGAAAGTACCAGACATTTCCATCTGTTTTAATAAATGCTGAGAAATAGTGTACATCCGTAAAACATGGGGCATTTCCCCATGTTTATCATCACTAAAAACACTGATTGTGTCTCATCTGTATTTATGAGTTGTTTGTTTGTCTGGATTTGCACCATGCGCCGATTCCCTCCGTCTCACGTCGAAACATCTCAATTATGCCTTCTCGCGTGTGTGTTTTACACTGTGTGTGTGTGTGTGTGTGTGTGTGCTGATGTTATGGTGGGATCCATTATTATGCCCCTGGTTTGTCAAGGAACACAGAGGCAGGGCTCACTGCCAAGACTGAGACCTATCAGATGCACATGTGTGTGCACACACTCAATGGGAAATGTATTCAGACTGAACCATGGGAATTGTAGGGAGGCAATTTGTTATTTTCTATCAGATTCTCCACCCAAAATCAAGATACAATTAACAGGCGGGGGAGCATTGAATAATTTATTCTAACAAGGGAGGTAACGAATTGCCTTGTGTGCAAGTCAGTTTCTATGCGTCTGCGTGTGTGTGTTGTAAGTATGAAGGAAAGCAGAGCTACTTCACAGTCAGACCTCGGGCATTCATTGGCATCGCTCACTCCCTTTGCCCGAGTATTTCTGATGCTCTCGCAGTCCCATGTGAGCAAAAGATCGATACTGAAAAGCACAAAACACACTATTACACTCTGTCCTTAACTCTGTGGCTTGCTGCATTATTCCCACCAGCACACAGTCACACACGCACACACACACACACACACACACACGCACACGCAGCAGGGGTATTTAGGGAATTGGCTGTGAAGCTGCTCCCAGCTTGCCCACTGTGAACTGAATTGAGCAATACAAGCGGCATTTAAACGCTCTGGCTAATGTGTGTGTGCATAATATCTTTGGAATTGAGACAAATATGACATCGTAGTGTTGCGTATTGCTGATCCAAGAGTAAAAGAGATGACAGTGAGACAATGAGAGAGCTCTTCACAGAGAGAAATGGGGACTAAGGAGAGGGAAGGAGGGAGACGACAAAGCTGTTAGCAAGCAATCAAATAGCGTGTTACCAGGGGCCACCATTTCACAAAGTAAAATGTCTGACAATTACTGGGATCAACCAGCAGAACAGAACTTCAGTTGCCATGCCAGGGTAACAAAGAAACAGCACAAATTATTTAAAAGAAATAATCAGAAACAACCGGATAAAATCAGATGATTGTTTGTACTGTCAAGGAAACCCACCCAGGTGGTTATCGAGCCTTTTAACTGTGAATTTAAAAGAAAATGCACTGGACAAGTTAAGGGAATTGATTTGACATTTTGGGAAACGCGTTTTTGCAGAGCGTTAGATATTAATCTATGAGCGGTGATTGGCTTAGCTTAGCCTTTAGCCTGAAAGCTTTGCCTAGCTTCTTGGTGACCACAGCATCCAGCCTAACGGCCGTATCAATCTTCACGTCTACCTCATGGCAAGAAATCGAATGACCGTAATTTGCAAAAATGTCAATTCAATCCTTAAGTGAACCCCATAAATGTGCTATTAATACCAGTCATCTTGCAGTATTCTGCCAATAAACAGCTTCTCGTCGTCCTCTCTCTCTTCCGTCGACCCTTTCTGTCTCGTTCCTGCAGTCTTTCTCCGTCTACATGCCTCTATTTGTCCTCTCGTCCTTCCCCTCCCAAACCCTTCTCTCCATATCTCCGACCCATCCCACGTGACTATCCCTCCACTTCCTCTCCTCTGCCACTCCATCCCTTCTTTCGTCCTATCGCACTTTTCAAACATGGCTTTCTCGTGTCTCCCCCTCCTCTTCACATTAGTACCTCCCTTCCCCTGAGACCCCGCGAGCACCCTTTTTTATTCTCTGTCACAGTCTCGTCTCTCTCCTTTACCCTCGCTGTTCTCTGTCCTTGCGTCCATCCATTCCTCCGCTCAATTACCTTGTCTGGACAGCATCTGGAAGCCTGGCCCAGTGTGTGCATATGTGTGTGTTGGGGGGTGTGACCAGGTGTCTGGGTAGTGTTGCACTGGGTTCTTGTCATTCTGGGGAACAGTTGCTAACAGGTAACAAGTAGCTGGCTTCACCGCAGGTTTGGAGACAAATTAGAAACCCAGGCACGTTACTCAGGCGGGACCTTTCCAGGGTCACCCTGGGGCTCCAGCTGACACAAATGGCCACATGTTGGCGTCTCATCGCCATCCTATCAAAAAAGCTGCTTGAAGAAAAACATCAGGCATGTAGATCATGAAACGTCTGACGTCAGTCAAGATGTTTCTTTGGCATAGAGTCGCTGCTATGTTGTTCAAGGTGTTTAAAAATCGCCATGACAAATAAATAAATAAATTGAGATTATTAGACATTGAAAAATAGTTAAACTTCTTCCCATATTCACCATTATAGTGTTAAATTATCTGATAAAAATGTAAGACTAAAAGCATTTTCAAGATATTAGAAGTATCGCGTGTGCAGCCAAAGCCTCCTTCCTCTGTTGGACGTTAACGGATATATCAACTCCTCCAAATGACGCTTCAACTGATTTCAGCATTCACATTTCAACTCCTTTTACTGTGAACACTTCAACTGACACTTCAGAGCCTTTCAGGTGCCATTTCTTCACACGACGTCCACAGTTTACACGCAACTTGCTTTAGTGCTTATACACTCCAGCTGACATCATTCAGTGCATACACTTGAACTGGCATTCGCTTCTTTCAGGACTTCCACTTCAACTGATACAGCCGGCTCTTATTAACACTTTTCACTCTTTTCCCTTCAATCGATATACTTCAGCTTCTTTCAGTAGTTGTTTTTAAACTGTCACTACAACTACAACTTCAACTGCTTCGATATTTCAGCTCGGTCAAATGTTTCAACTGCAAAGCTTAAAGCAGCAAGCACAAGTAATCTGCCTTCTGAATATATAGCCACGTAGCAATAAGAGCCGGTTTCTGAAATAAAAGTTATGTATTTGTGTGACAAATTTAAGGCAGAAGCCTAATGTTTCACTCTGGCTGTGTTAACTGACTTAAATTCCTGAAGAACAAAAAGATCTAGGAATGTGAGTCCTCTACGGTCCTGTACAATTTACCAATCCATCACTGTTGACTGCAAAGCTTACTCACGACAAACCTCTTTCTGTCACTTGATGCCACACTTCCGTTTTGTGTCAGCCCAGCAAGAATTGTGTTTAATGTAACAAGGGACAGAAATGCCACAAGTGAATTCTACCATGAGGTCTCATGGTAGTACTGTATCGGGCCCGCCTTCCCAAGTGACCGGCTGCCAGCTGTGGAGCTGACGATCGAGGGATGAAATGGAGGGAGAAGGTTGGGAAACCTGATAATAAACTTCTTACCGGGTCTTTCAAAGCCTCTTAGGCCGTTTCACTCTCACTCTCACTTTACCGCCCTGCCTTTCTCTATCTTCTCCTGAACTATTGAATAAATGATGAAATTCAATCTTGCTCTGCAATCACGCCAGCATTTTGTCTCCCTTCTCTTTTTTCAGCCTGCGTGTCTGTCTCTCATTCTTATCTCGGCAATTGAATAACGGATGAGACTGCAAAGTTGTCCCCTGCAGTTGTTCGTCCTTTCATCCATTTTTTTTATCTCAGTCGCTTTTCTCTGTCTTCCTCCTGGTGATTGCTACAGGTAGTACAAGAGGACTACACTGCTACAACCTTTCATAGCCTGGGTAAAACGCTCCATGTTTACATGAATAAAGGTGCAACCAAGCAGTACTTGGAGATAATACACCTTCAGGTTTCCCATCAAAAACAAACGGTTTACAGGTTAGAGATCAGCACAGGTGTACTATGAAATGAAAAACATTCAGTTCAAGGTCAAGAAACACCAAAATCTCAGAAAACAAACTCTTTTTTGTTGTTGAAGAACGCCTGTATAGCATATTTTCTTTCCTAAGTACGCAATACAAACAGACTAAAGTGTAAAAATACACAACATGCTGATCATATAACTTCTTGACAAATGTGGTACTGTGGTAACTGCTCAATACTCAAAAGTGATTTGTCATTATTTGTGAGATAACCAGCCCTGTTGCATCACCAACAAAGCATCCACACACACATGTTACCTCCTCAGTGTTTCATGTGTGCAGAAACACAATACAAGATATTGTGGGTTAACAGACAGCCTGGTATTGATGTACTAACCATCAACAGCTAGCCTAAAGTTAGCCCAGGTGTCTGATCACAGCAACTGCAGAGGTCCTGTGCTCACAGTGAAGCTCCCTTCAACTCTAAATAAATTAAACGATGCTTAAATGTGCGGTTGGTAATAGTGGCTAACATTAGCAAACCAGCTAAGAAGACACAACGGGTAAATAAGATAATATTTAAGTTTATTAGAGGCATATTGCTCACTACATGACCACCAAATGATGTTGCATCAAGAAATGAGTTCTTAAAGGCCTTTACACACATGGAGCACGATGAATACACGACATATGGAAGTAAAATGCTAAGTGCTTGCCCTGTGAATCTTCCATATTCAAACAAAAGCTTGAATAGCTTTGTGCAGGCGGAGGACCAACTACCTGGACCCTGTGGAGCCAAAGCAGAGTCTGACAGACTGTCTGAGGTACATTGTTGTGTAGTCTAAGCTACTGTAAGCTATTCCATTGAGTTTCCTTTTAGCAGAACTCTCTGATTGATATTTGAGTGCTCTCCGGCAAACAGTTTGGACAAAAGAGCCTCTGTGTCGCTGTACAACACAGCTTACACACAACGTGATTGGTTGATGCTTTGATTTGCGGGACAGCTCAGAAAAAAACAACCTCACTCCGAATTAAAGATACAATTTGTTAATGTTAAAACACCCCTGGTGTATACCTGCCTGTTTTCATGTTGTACTTCCATACAGGTTTAAGTACAACGTCTTTAGGTCCTTTACTGAAAGTAAAAGTATGACTTAAAGGAATACACTGAGTTGCTTTGTGTCATGTGATGTGGGGACACTACCTTAAGGTTACCTCAGCTGTTCGCAGCTGATAGAGCACCGTGGCGATGCCAACTCGCTAGTTGTCCTCATATTGGATAAAGCGCTACGGGATTGTCTGCTGTTACTGAAGTACTATACAGTATCACTGCATTACGAGCAGCGGGGGAGCACGCTCCGATCTGATAAAGCGTATCAAAGTGGAAAGCAGTGCAGACGCTGCAGCTTAAGCCGCTGCTGGTTGTGGATTGTCACAGGATAAACGCTTCCCTTCAGGTCGAGGGAAAAAAAACACACCCCTGAAGTCAGAATAACACCCTGATTTCCCAAGCACCTGGCTGTCTACAGATAAGTAACGCCGTGTATTTGGATGGTGGTTGAGTTGTTGTATTTATTCATTTTGGTCTGTTTAATATGTTTTACACCCTGTGGGTTTTGAGACACGGTTTAGTCGATGGGGGCACGCCGAGTTCCTTCATCTGAAATCTCTTGAGGACCGTCTCCGTCGTCCTTACTGCTAATACAATATCGTACCCTACTGTCCCTGTCAATCCATCCGTCTGTCTCTTTCTTCCTATCACCCACGCTGCATCTCCATCACTCTCTCCCCCCCGTCTCTCACGCTATGTCGCTCTCCCTCATTCCCTCTCTGTCCTCTTATCTGATGGAGTGAATAATTCATGTCTATTCTTCAAGGAGGCTCTTTGTTCTCCCTCCCATCGTGTTTTCCGTTAAGGCACTTGGGATAGTGTGCGTGCGTGCGTGCACGTGCAGAAGTTGTGTGGTTGAGTGAAGTCAACCTAATTCCAGATTCCTCCACTTTCACTCTATTCGAACACATGTTCACGATGCGACCAACACGGTCACGCCACATTTATCGACAACAACCTATTGTTCCTGCATCAGCGTTTTTTATTTAGCTCTTTGAATAGATGTCTTCATCAGACAAGGGAGAGAAAGCAAGAGTGTGAATTCTGCATGCTAGTAAATGTGTGTGTGTCTTTTGTTTATGTTGCGTGCTTGCATATATGGGCGCAGTGACGTTTTAGAAGCTGTAGCGTGAAAGAGAAAGAAAGTGTTCATTTTTTGTATCAGCCTTTTTGGTAGAGCATGCCCAAGTGAGTCTGTGGTGTGTGTCTGAGCAAAATGTGTGCTTCTCTGTGCATCTCAAATTACCATTTTTTATCAGTATTCAACATAACCCCTTGAAAACAATGCCGTGTGTGTGTGTATGAGTGTGTATTATTGAAGATGAGAGATCATTATAGTTTGCCACTTCCTAAACCCTCTCTCCTGAATACTGATGCATTCTCTTTATCTCTCTGTCTTCCTCACTCACTCCCCTTTATATTCAAAACAGCAACTAGAGTAAGAAAGAAGACGCTTACTACTAGTATTGAATTCATAAGTCTCTTCAGAAGTAATGTCTTTGCCCTACAATGTGTGTCTTGGAAGCTGATTTTCCAAATAATTTTTCCTTTTAGCGACATCTAGATATCAAAGTTATGATCCTTAACATTTCAGTTCTGTACCATCCGTAGTAGACCATGCAGTGCAAAGAAAGTTAATTCATCACTGTGAATGCAGAATAAATGCAGTTTGATATGATGAAAATGACAGGTGCGTGAGCCTATTAGAGTCAGCTGTGGTGGTTCCACCTCAGCTCCACTCAGGATTTATTCCCTTTGATTAAATTTGGCTTTAATAATCTATTTAAGTTGAATATAATTCACACAGCGTCTGTGCGTCTTTGTATTATTTTTTCATGGCTGAAAGATGGGAGTACGGGGCCTCCAGGGGACTGCGGGGGTAGTACACGTGAGGACCCAGGATCACACTTCAAAGTGATTTTTTTTCAAGGGGTGACTTGCAAAAGCCACATGCTTTTTTTAGGCGCATTCATTTACATGCGCGTCTGAGTGATATCTTACCTGCCAACATTGCTTGCTGCTATTTACACACACATTTTTCAGCAAAGCACTTTTCACAAGTATCATGTTTCTCATTTCCTATTTCACCGAGGACCATCACAAAGCCAACGGATCCAAAGTCGGGAGGAAACAGAGTCAACACATCAAAGACAGAACCGCGTCCCGCCACATTGGATGAAAATCAAACAAAATGAAATGTAAACCCAAATAGCCCTTTGATATTGCCATGATAGGCAGAACTGGTCATGGTCCAAATCACAGGCCACAGCAAGAGGAATGAAGCATAACAGCAACTGCGAATTACTCAATGCTCTTGATAAATGTTGCATTCCAACTAACCCGATCACTTCGGATGATTTACACCTCTACCTAGCAGCTGCAGCGGCAGTTCTAACAGTTCAGATGACTTAGCAGTGTAGTTCTAGCAAGTAAATTGTCGAAGAAGCAATTAATGGTGTTGACAAAGACGTCAAGAATTCCTCCTCGTTGGTTTGACAGTGTCACACGTCAGCCCAGCACGTTGGCTCAACGCCATCATTATTTATTTCGGTCCTGCTGCTGCAGCTTCTGAATTGGACTCTGGTGGATGGTTTGCCCCGCAGCTTCCCACTCACGTCAAAGAGTCATTGCTGGCGTCTTTTGATTGTCGTCTTTTTCTTTTTTGTCCAAGACAAGTTTGAGTTTGTTTCCGTCTCCATCTGCCTCGCCGTCTTGCTGGCACCGTTTCCCAAGAATGAGATGATGTGCATCAAACATGGCCGCCGTATGACGAAAGGCAAATGTAGCAATCCACACACATATGGAGTTCACCAAGCATAACCGAGAGGCCCACGGCACTCGTCCGAGTGTTCTCTCATCCACCAAACAAAAAGGTTGAGTTAGTTTCTGTTCTGCTGATTGGAATCACAGCCACTCCACCCGTCTACGGCCTGCAGGCAATCTGAATATTCATACCAGTTTAGACCCTGGTCATGAATATTTATAATGGTTAACACCAGATATGCAAATACGCCAGCCAACCCAGATGGCTTCAGATCACGACATAATGATCGCGCACACACACACACACATGCATGTTCAAACGCATGCATGTGAAGGCTTTCGTTATGAAGGCAAAGACAACATGTCTGACGTATCAAAGTAAAGACAGGAGATCAGAAATGGAAGCACAGCATTTAGCTGCCAGAGTACTGAAGTGAAAGAACGTGCCACTATGAAGACCGGCTTACTCAACAAACGTCTGCACGTTAATATGGCAGGAAACTATAGAAATCAGGGTAAATGAAGAGTTTATTCTTCAACACTTTATTCATCTTCAACAAAGTCTGGTGTCAGTACTCAACAGTGGCTTATCGCAAGATTAAAGCTGGTCCACGAGGATTGCTGGCACTGTTGTGTTGCCAACATGTCTCCCAGGTTCCTGAAGTACGAGGTCGAGTGATAAAAAAGATCACATCAGGCCCCGTTGTCGACTGCTATGAAAGGGTGGGGGGGGCAGTTAGAGATGTTGGTTGGTCCCCAATGATTATTGTTAATAAAAGGGTTCTTGAGGACTGTAAACTATACAGCGCACTGCTTTATGTTTTCACCTAAAGCTCACCGTTTACAGTAACCAACGCCTTCCTAGAGGATTTATTGAACACATGAATGAGTTTGTCTCCCTGAAAGTAAACGTGTAGTGCATCATTGTCGACATGGACACACATCACAACAAATCTGTATTTGAGTATTTTTAATTTTTTTTTAAAGGTTAGTAAAGAAGCAACGAAAAGCCTTGTCAGCCAGATGCTGTCGGGGAGTTGTTTCCAGTCAGTTATAGTTGACTAATGGATGTAACCTTTCCACCAACAGTGACTGCATAACCAAACGAGCCACACCGTAACCCAGGTGTGTTAGGTGCTTCCTGGTACTTGAAACAACCGGCACTGCACCCCAGGTATAGTCAGCTGACTGGACGGCTTGCCGGCCCTTTATGGAGAGCTGTTGAGAAAGGTCGCACTCCTCTCTCCATTTTTTTATTACCAATCAGTTATTAGCAAAGCATGTGCTCAATCCTGGAACCGGCCTCGTATCATATTAAAGAAGATTAGTGAGGTATAAACAAGGTAGATTAATGATAGTGTTGCCTGTACTAACGTCTTGGAATACAAACCGGGTCAGTAGCTATCAGAATAATTGCCTCGCAACCTGTTTGCAAAGAAGGTAAGGAAAAGGTCCCTCACAATTCACTCTTTCCCCTCACCACCTACACACACACACACACACACACACACAGATGCACACAAGCACAGTAACAAACCCTGCCTGGATACTGTTAGCGCAATCACATATTTCCTTTGAGCCAAAGCTCTGCTAACGAGCTTATCGCACCACACACTGTGTGTGTGTGCGTGGTCTTGTGCGTGCTTGTTAACGTGCTACAAATGACACATCTAAAACAACCACACACACACACACACACACAGAGCTGTACTTCTGTGCTGACGCAGGATTAAGGCCAACGAGCCTGTTGTCCGTAAGCTCGACATCACCTGAGATCACGCACTGTGTTACTGTCATTTCTCAGCGTTTCCGATTCCCAGCCTGAGTGTTAACTGTTAATATATTGTTGCAAATCATGCGTCCTCCAATGACTGAATGCATTCATACACATTGCTAGCCTTGGAGGTGGAAAGGTTGCTTCTTTTTTTTTTTAAATGGCCCAGTGAAATCCAGTGAGATACACTTTAAATCCAGACAAAACATATCTGGACTGCTCGAGTACGTTTTGTGTACGTGATGTGCCTGGTGAAAAAAAAACAGCTGCAGTGGCATCAGATTTGTTGAACTGCGCAGTCAGAATGAGGTCATGCTGAGCGACAAAGTTCAACTGGTGTAACGAATTACAATAAAGTTATAATATTACACAGCATCGACCACATCCTGGGAACTGTTATATGTGTGTGGATGTCTCACTATGCCCAGTTCATCTCTTGTAAATGTGCCAACAAGGTGCTGGTAAATGGTTGAGCCACGCTTTCGCAGTAGTTCTCAGTGGGCAGCTGCGGTGATGTTGTACATCCTTTTATCGGCCCACTTGCTGAGTTGTGTGAGTGTGTGTGTGTGTGTCCGTGTAGATACTTGCCTACAGAAGTAGATATTGTGCGTGCATGCTGTACTTGGTATCCGCAGTCGGTGGGAGCTCACGGAGAAGCTCTCGTAGTGTTTGTGTTTTATGAATCCACACTCCAACTACTCTCTGCATCTTATCTATCAATCACGGCGTATTCATCCGTTTCTGCAGAGCAACATACAGTGCACTGCAGATACCGTTAGATAAGTGGATCGTAAGTCACGATACCAGGCTTAAAGGGCCACGCTGCCAACTTTCAAGCTGAACCCTATCGTTCTAATGTGGGGGAAGATACAGCAAACATTTTGTTTGCACAGTAAAGGTAGAGGGATGGTAATGCCGCTTAAAGATAACGGTGGGCACGTATATAAATATATATATACATAGAGCATATGGACAAAATCAAACACAACTTACATTTAACAACTGACTCTGAAAATGACAGCTCATTAGCAAGGACAAACAGCCCCTAAGGGTCTTGATATGCTCGCACACGAACACACACACTGTTCCATGAGTGTGTCCCATTGATTGACAGAAGTGGACTTTGGGGAGATATTTCATAAGACATTTGATTTGATAAAAATACAATCAATAAGTTTTCAATTTGTGAACATGGTTCGTTCACATTGCTTTACACACCTCGAGCACATTAAGGAGTAATTATTGTGACAAATGATTCATTGTAATTTGTCCTCCTCTGCTTTTTAATACTATTGTTGGTATTCTACTGATGAAGGACTTTCTCATTATTATGAGCTCATAAAACCAAATGGCCTTTCTTATTACAGGCCTCCAACCCGGTGTTCCTGGCCCACGTCTTCTTGCTTAAAAGACACGTTCACTTGTCAGCATGCTCTCATGCTCATTACTTATCGGGTAAAAGATAATATTTTAATTCAGTGATTTTGTTTGTTTGTTCACATAAATGCCATAATGCCTTTTAATTCTTAATTTTCAAATAAAAAATGTCTTCATCTATATAGCAACCTACTTTCAAACGATACTTAAATGGATTTAAGGGACCGATGTAGTATAATCAAAAAACAGGTCAAAGCTCAAGCTCTCCATCCACTGTATAGCACATGAAGCAAATTACAATATCTGCTGCTATCTGGTCATCAGGGACCAGGGGATTAAGCATGGATGGATTACTGAACAGGCCTAGGAAGCCCCTTATCACCACCTGTAATATGTGATACAGTATGCTCCTGTGTCATATGAGTAGCAACACTTCTTAAGTAGAATTCCTTCTCAAAAACATCTCTGCTTAGAGGAAATCACAAAAGAACAGGCCATCATGATATCTTTGTGTGACTGAGGGTGTGCTGGATAGAACCCGGGGGAATCTGAGGTATGTTTGCGTGAGGACTTATTTCCAAGGCTTAACAGTAATAGCGCAACAAAAAAAACAGGATTTCCAAGGAAACCGTTGCCACCAGGATCATTACATTGAAGTTGTTTCAAGTGCTGGTATTTGGAGCCTGCATGAAAGTACTTCATCTCTGGACCTATCCACAGTCTCTTACTCTGATATTGTATTCTCTCATTTGAAGATATGTTGCTGCAGTTATTTCTGATCTAATTTCATCCTCAAACAAACAGCTGGATTTCACTTCCATTCAGTCTACTCAAATATTGCTGTTTTCTTTTATTAAGACATAATCAACTGGGCTCAATATTATAAGAGTATCCTCTCTCGTCCCTGGAGTCACTGGCAACTGCCATGTCAATATCCTTCCGCCAAAACATATCAAGCCATCATATTTTGGAGTGTTTGTTGGTGAGCAGCAGCTTGCTGAGCTCAGGTTAGTGCCAAATAAAAAGAATAAGAAATAATACAAAATAATAAAAAAACGCTGCCAAAAGCTAGGATTAGCTCGCTGCTTTTTATAGTATGCGGTGTAAAAGCTAGCTAAATGAGATGCAGTGATTTGGAAGTGAGCCCTGCTTGTAAAGCAGATGGCTAAGCCTCAACTAGCCAGAGTGTAGGCTGCCTACCGTAGAAGTGATGTAAAAGCAGAGACACATTAAAACGGTGTTAATGATGACGTGTGACTTTAAGTAAAGTCAAAACAAAACCGCAGTGCCCAATACTCATAGTCATATATCGATTTCAATTTGAATTTAGTTAAGTAACATAAGTCAGAGTACTAATAGTACATGTTAGTGAATCATCATTTCCAAATAAAAACAACAAAAACGTGACCTTAACGGTAAACATGGACCGTGTCACAGCTTCTCTTTACCTTGAACATTGCAGCGAAGGACATCAGAGTACTAAGAGAAGACGTGTTCATCAGTTAGAGAATGAAAGTTATTATTTGAGTCGGACTACCACCACAGCACTGAGGAGAGAGGAAAAGAAAGAAGTGTGTGCATTGATGAAAAGCTAAACATCTAAAAAAACAACTAATTAAATACCCAGACCTGTCATGGTTTTAAAATCCACAGAAAATAGAAGAAGTAAAATAAAAAAGTCTGCTTTTGCAGCTTCCTGTTTCGTAGCACAAACATGTGAATAACGAGCATTCCTTTTCAGGATGTATTTCCATTTTAACACAGTATCCTCGCTGCTGACATGACTGATAGGTAATTTAGTGCTGACATGTGATTAGTTTAATGAGACACACAGTAGCTCTTACATGGAGGGTAGAGGGAACACACATGGTGAAATAACAGGTTTGCACATCACAGAGAGAAACACCCTCCTTGTGGTTTTAATTGAGTTCCAAGATAATTGACTGAATAAACCCCACACACCAGCAATGTAACCCCGCAATCTAATAGTTTAGATCATGAGACTCAACCACTTTCTGTGGAAATATGATCTACTGAAAAGCAGCCCATACAGTACTGAACCAGAAAATGTACCCGTAGCTAGCGCCTGCTGTGCAGCGTTAATATGTGTGTGAACAGATGGCACGCGCTAACAAGCTAGGCTAAATGTAGCTACTGTTGTCATGGACCAAGACTGATCTCTGACTTTCTGATCCCAAGCTTCTTAATTAAATGCACCATTTAATCTCGTCAGTTTTCAGTCCCTCTGCTGCTCAAAAAACAACAACACTGTTCATCACCGATGAACTGCTCATCCTGGTGATTACAACTCTACACTGTTCAACTGTTCAAGACAATGCCAACCATGGTGATATTGATTGACAATGGGGATAAACAGGTGCATGAAGCAAGGATACATGCTTTATTTGGACGCTTAAACAAAATATCCTCAAAAAAACATATCTTGAGATGGTCAAGATCTGTTATACATCCAGGGGTTACACTGAGCCTCTTGGTATTCAGCTTCCACAAGACTATACAGCACTTTGTGTTTGGACTGTAATTGCATGGGTTTCACTCTTTGATTGAACATGAATTTGCAGCAATGTAGCACCAACATGTCCATTCTGACATCACCCGTAGGGCAGGGTTATAGCACATTACACATTTTCACAATTTAATGAGATGGAGTGGAGTCCTGTTTTATGAGAAAGGGGCGCAAGAGAAAGGAACGGCTTACGTTTGATCTTGACTTAGATCTGCTGCAATACTTAGTAAACTGTTAGATTGACGATGTGTATTGAAACAAGACCCTTAGATAAAATAATCAATACAAATTATTATTATTATTATTATTGCATCAGAGTCAGTCAGTCAGTCAGCAACTTGACTGACAAGAAGTCATGGAAGTCTCAAAATGTAACCAATCACATCTCAACGTCTGTGATATCGAAGTGGGATTGCTGGTTACTGATGCAACGGTAACACGCCGAGCTACTCCTGAAACGCCTACAAGCTGTAACAACTTTACTGAGCTGAGTCCATGGTGCTCACATGTCTACTTCAAGCTGTAACTGCATTGTGTAGCTGTCCTTGGTCCTGAACTGTCTACAAGCTGCAGCCACGTACTCACTTTCACCTACATGCCTTAGCTGTCCACAGTTATAAAACATCCCGTTTCAGCTGCGCGTGCACACCATCGCTGTCCCTGGTCCTGAAATTAATTCAAGCCGTCACCTTTTACCAACCTTCACCTTCACTGTTCACTCAATATGGATGTGAACAGTTCAAACCGCTTTGACTGTTGGAAGACTTTCAGTATCTTCTCTTGATATAATAGCGTGTAAACGTCACCACATTTGTGCCGTCCTAATCTCTACAGTTGCAGCAGTAGTCCAGTAATAATATATTTAGATATCACGCACATTGCAACAAGAGCTAATTTACTTGTATGGTTCCCTGAAAGGAGAATCCTTAAATCCGAGACTTCCAAAGTGAAATCTGCCCAAGTGATAATAATTATTTCAACAAGCTGAGGCCACTTCCTGACCTTCACCTGCATGTTGTAGCTGTCCATGGTCCTGGAATATCTCCCTTCAGCTGTACATGCACACCGTGGCTTTCCGTTGACCTGAATTGTACTTCAAGCTTCAGCTGCATGTGGTAGCTGTCCATGGTCCTGAATTGTCTGCCTCAAGCTGTAACTGCATTGTGTAGCTGTCCATGGTCGTGCATTGTCTGCCTCAAGCTGTAACTGCATTGTGTGGCTGTCCAGGGTCCTGAACTATCTACTTCAGGCTGCAACCGCATTGTATAGCTGTCAATTTGACAACACATTTTCAACAAAAGCTATTTTACTAGTATCATATTCCCCTTGACATACAAAAAGGGGAAAAATCCGGAAATCTGGGGAATTCAAAGTGGCTGCTATCCACTCTAGTGATAACAATTATTTCATATTTAAAAATGTTACATTCAGAGATTTGGGTTTTGCAGTATTTCTGTTACTTGTGTTTGCAATACAGTTACTTTTGAGAAAGCAAGCCAGCCTGCTTCCTGTCTCAACCAGTGCAGTGTACTGTCAGTCAAGATAGAATGGGACCAGATGTATATATATATATATATATACACACACACACATATATATATATATATATATATATATACACACACACACATATATATATATATATATTGGCTCCAGGAATAATAAAACATGGTCAATTCTAGGCTTACATGATCACTGAATTATGGTGAAAGAAGTGTTTTTTGTTGAATCATGTCCAGGCGAATTTTAAACCTTTCCCATCATGCATTTCTTTCGGACTTATTTCCACTTGGACACAAAATCTCTTTAGGTTAAATGCCTTGAATATAACTCATTTACAATGGGAGCATTTACATTTCCTTCTTTCATGTCCCAAATTCCCATGTCCTGTGATTGGAGTCCAATATCTAATGTAAACAAATCTCAGCATGGCAAATATATTCATGTATACTGTATATATATATATTGTGCATAGAGACTACAGTGATTCTGATTGATGATTCAAACCATCCACCATGTAATATTACTCCTTTGCATTGTCCTAATGCTCCAGCTACTACGACCACAGCTTCCAATCTTGAGAAGGCAGGATTGGTCTTTCTTGTTTTTATCCCTTATTTAACCTGACAAGTTGAGAATGCACTGTTATTTCTGGAAATGACCTGGGGAGCATTTTTGAAAGAGATAAAAACACACACATACAATTCAACACTGCATTGGTGGGCCACATTGAACTGTAATTCTGTATATGTGCAGTCAGTTTATAATATTGTCTCTATACACAATGATCTTATACACCTAATGCTTGTAAGGGTCTGCCTTGCTTGAAAGGATTGACACTGAAAGGAGACTAATATGTTTTTACATATTCTGTAGTTTAGAGTCGTCATAGAGTGATAAAACAAGCAACTTGAGAAGTGAAGATTGTGGCCACATTCAAAAGGGGTTTTTGTGCAAGACACCGATCTGACATCATATCATGTACCGTTGACATGGCATGTTGGTTGGGCACAACATACAAAAAGGCTCTGCAGAAAACACAAGACCACACACATTGTCAGCACGCTTTGCTATCAGAGGATGAGGATTCACAGGCATCTAGAGTTGCAAAAAAACTGCACATGTATTGTAGTGCACTTAATGGTAAAATCAATGTATAAGATGGACGTTTGTAAATGTGCGTGCCCGACTCGGATCCTGCTCTGATGTCTGTCTACAAAGGGAATTTCACAATATTTTCAAATGGCGTGACTACAAAGCATCTCTCTCAAAGTCTGAAAAGCTTTCCCCAGCATTGATGTTTCACACATTTTACTCGAGGGATTTTTGTTTTTCAGAAGAGCTACTGTACTGTTGGATTGAGTAATCTAAAGCAGTGTGTTATGGAGTGTGGACCAGTCTCTTAGATTGAGTGCCACGTCTGGTGGCAGAATCCCCCCGGTGGCAACAACAATATTTATAATCAGTACTATGATGACAGTGAAACAGGGTCCTGTGAAAGCTGCAAAGCTTGCATCAGAATTCCTCTCAATGTTATCGGATTTCTTGCACTCGGATGACTCATGTTAATAAGAATATTGATGCGCAACTCATTAGTAAAGCACTCACACTGCTTCTCTCAAACACCGTCGTACAGAGAGTTTATACAGACATTATGTTGAAGCTGCACAGACCTTGTAGGATTGCCGAACTGGGATTTATTGTGTCGAATCAAACACATGTAAGTGCCATGGTAAACATGCTATTAAACATTTACGAGACGAAAGTCGTGAAATTTGTGTTTTGTGGGACCACATCGTATCTCTTTGCAAGGTTGGATCAAACTCATCACACCACTTCGCGTCGGCTGTCGAGTGCTTAATATATTAATTATATATTTATTTATGTTCATAAAAGAACATAGAAAAACAGAAAAGAAAATGTGTATATGTAGCCTTGCTCAGAAGCCATCATTACCATTAGTACACGACTTTAGGTGGCTATATTTGTGACTTTACAGTGTATTTAATGTTGGGAATTCTGAGTTTTTCCCCTAAATATAATGCTCTAATACACAGTTGTTGTAAAAATGTTGTTTTTTTTTATTTGTTTTTTAGCCTGAATTTGGAACTGCACATTGTACAGACACATATGTGCAATGATATAATCTAAATATTATAAATGTCAGTCCTAACCAAGTGTAACAGAGTGATTCCACTTGCCATCCTGGCCATTGGTTGCTAGTATTACTATATTATTTAAGTTATTGCTAATCCTTATCATTTTCATATTATTTCCTTGTTTAAATATCATTTACAACGCATCATTAGTTCCCCATGGAGACAAGTGAGTTGTGTGTAACAGCGCCCTCTGCTGGCTGCTTGCAGACTCTAGTGGTGCGCCCAGCTTTCATGAACTAGTCTGAAGCAAGCTGATTTCATGGTCGGTTGACCTGTGACAAGCTCCGTTGTGAAACATCTCATTCGATGTCTGATGTACATATATATATATATATATATAAATATATATATATATATATATATATATATAGAGATATCTGTAGAAGTCCCTTTTTGTTCGTATAATTGTTTTAATTTATAATTTCTAGAGCAAATGGTTTTAACTAATTTAGCATTTAGCATTTAGCATGAGTAACATGCTAACCACAGTTAGCTTAAGTATTTGTCCCTTTTGATTTAACAGTGTTCCGGAGCTTGTGACCACAACGTTGTCCATGAGAGTCACTGAAGCTGTTCTGTCTTTTACCAGCTATCCATATTCTGTCATGTGAATAAACGTCTGGTTGGAGCCATCAAAAGATATCGTGTGGTGAATTAAACACAACGCAACCGAGAGTACGCAACTGCTACACAAGGCATCACTACCTCCCACCGAATATGACTCCATCAGGACAGTGTCTAATAAATGTGCAATAAATGTATTTGTTTACTGTAAATGAAGTCTCCCCTGATTGAAATAGCTTTGTTTTAAGGGGTCACAGGACAAAGAGGATGGCAATGGTGAAGTTCTTCCTTTTGTTTCTCGTTTCCTGTTAGTTTATGAGACAGAGGTTGTAGTTTAGGCTTGTCGATTACCATAAAGTATACGCAGACAGACAGACTGAGGCAGTGGGATTGTAGGCAATGAGCCAGAAGCCTGTCTGCATTGTATCACAGTTTTCTGTCCTGAACACAGCTCGTTATCACCCAACGTGTCTCACATCTGTCGCGTCACCAACTCCTCATGCTCACAACATCTCTCACTCCCACACACACACACTGACACACACACACTGACACACACGCATCCTCCCCGCTGGGCCTTGTGAAACCGAATCTACAGTGTCAGACACGTCACGGGTGATTTTGAAGCAGCAGGTGTGCAAACTTACACAGGAAAGAAACAAGGACAGAAAAAAAAAATATCTCCAGCTCAAAATCACATAACAGCCATTGTAGGTACCACATGTTTCACAAAGATGACTTGTTTGCCGCCGCGATTAGACAGCGAATGGGCTGCATTTGCCACACAAATATAGAACGACAGCGTCACGCAAATGTCAGGACTGCGCCGTAGGACCCCAGGACATCCAGCAGATGGTGGCAGAGTGCGCCTTAACACCCCCAGTGGACTGATTGGACTTGGCTCACCTTAAGTGGGTTCACCTGTGTAATTGCCTCAAGTGTATTTAAGGCGTGTCTGTACCTTGCCCTTCGTTCGAGCCTCATGTTTTCTTGACACGTCTGTTCCTGTGTTTTCCCTCTGTGGGATATCTTATTAAAGTCTACCTCTTTTTGGCTCCTGAACTCGGCGTTTTGTATCTACACTCAGTACCTTCAAGTTGCACGTGACAGTAGGCTCGAACCACCAACATGAGTGTAACAGGCGCCGAAGGAGGAGACGTCAGCCTAGCCCAGGTGCTCGGCGCTGTGGAATCCCAGGGAACCTCGATCCAGCAGATCCAAGCCTGGATAACCCAGCAAATGCACCAGCCGAACCCCCCGGCTGCCAAGACGTTCCTACAGAAACCAGAGCGGTATGCCGGCACTCCAGAGACCTGTCAGGGATTTTTGACACAGTGTGACCTGTGTTTTGTCATGCAGCCTGATCAGTTCCCCTCAGAAAAAGCTAAGGTCGCTTTTATGATTTCGCTGCTAACCAGTAGAGCTCTAGTATGGGCTACTGCCCTATGGGAGGCAAATTCCCCACTTTGTGCTAATGCAGTAGAGTTCTCCAAGACACTACGCCAGGTTTTTAACCACCCAGTGAGTGGCAGAGAAGCAGCACGCCGCATCAGCTCGCTCCGCCAAGGAGCTAGACCTGTGTCTGAATATGCCATAGAATTCCGCACCTTGGCAGCTGAGTGCAAATGGAACAATGAAGCACTTTTGACCACTTTTTACAATGGCCTGTCGGAGGCGGTCAAAGATGATTTGGCTAGTCGGGAGTGGGGGGTCACTGTAGATGAGCTCATAACCACCTCTATCTGCCTCGATCAGCGCATACGCGAAAGGAGGCGTGAGCGCAGGCTTCCCAATTCGGCACCTCCCCAAGCGCATTCACCACTGGGCGCGTCGGGCCCCACTGCTCAGCCCGCTCAAGCGGAGCCAATGGAGGTAGGCAGGTACCGCATTACACCTGCAGAACGAGAGCGACGCCGCAGAGAGAGATGCTGCCTTTACTGTGGAGGAGCTGGACATTACCGGGACCAATGTCCCCAGCGGCAGGGAAACGAGGATGCTCATTAGGAGGAGGGGACAGCGTAGTGAGCAATTTTGTCCAATCTCAGTACCCCAACCCAGTTAAGCGCCTCTGCCTGAGGGCTCGACTCACCTGGACCCCAGAGAACCCGGAGAACATCCCTATCACGGTGCTGATCGATTCAGGCTCAGAGGAAAACCTGATGGACTCTGCTCTGGCCACACGCCTCGGTCTACCTACCAAGGCCCTTCCCAATCCGGTGAGAATCCAGGCGCTCGACGGACGACCCCTAGGCTCCGGTAAAATTGACTTCATGACACACCCCTTACTACTGCAGATTGGGTCACATACAGAGACTGTTTCTTTGGCTTTAGTCCAATCCCAACATGATAGAGTAGTACTAGGGTTTCCCTGGCTTCAGAAACACAATCCCCAGTTCAACTGGTCCACTGGCGAATTGTTATCATGGAGCCCAGAGTGTATCTCAGCCAAACATGTTACACCTGTGATGAAGTGTTCTGTTGCCTGTTCATCCTCTGAGCTCTCTTCAGTCCCTGCAGAGTATCATGACCTAGCTGAAGTATTTAGTAAGACTAGAGCTACAGCACTTCCTCCTCACAGACCTTTTGACTGTGCCATTGACCTGTTGCCTAACACTATTCCCCCCCGGGGACGACTATACCCTCTCTCCAGGCCTGAGACTCAGGCCATGGAGGACTACATTAGCGAGTCTCTTAAGAACGGGCTTATTACACCTTCAACTTCACCAGTGTCAGCAGGATTCTTTTTTGTACCCAAGAAAGATGGTGGTCTACGACCATGCATAGATTACCGAGCACTGAACAACATCACAGTAAAGAACAAATATCCGTTGCCACTCATGTCTTCCGCTTTTGATCTTCTTGGAGGAGCTACAGTGTTCACTAAACTAGACCTGCGGAATGCTTACCATCTGGTCCGCATCAGAGAGAATGATGAGTGGAAGACTGCTTTTAGCACCCCCAGTGGACATTATGAATACCGGGTAATGCCATTTGGTCTGACCAATGCTCCTGCTGTGTTCCAAGCCTTTGTAAATGAAGTGCTCAGGGAGTTCCTCAACCGCAGTGTGTTCGTTTACCTCGATGATGTGCTAATTTTTTCCAAGTCCCTCACAGAACATCGCCAGCACGTCCGGCAGGTCCTCCAGCGGTTGCTGGACAACCAGCTCTTTGTCAAACTGGAGAAGTGTGAGTTCCACGTTACCCGCACCTCCTTCTTGGGGTATGTCATCTCCCCCGATGGAGTAATCATGGACGAATCCAGGGTGCAGGCTGTACTGGACTGGCCGGTTCCCGCCACTCTCAAGCAGGTACAGCGTTTTGTGGGGTTTGCTAACTTTTATCGCCGTTTCATTCTAGGCTTCAGCTCCATAGTAGCACCTATCACAGCAGTGGCCCGGGGAGCCCCAACCAAACTCAGATGGACCCCGGAGGCGCAAGCGGCGTTCGAGCATCTCAAGGCTCAGTTCACGTCAGCCCCGCTGCTGAGGCACCCGGACCCTGCCCTTCCGTTTGTGTTGGAGGTGGATGCGTCCAGGTCTGGTGTTGGAGCTGTGCTGTCCCAGAAATCAGGTATGGACAACAAGACGCACCCATGTGCCTTTTTCTCTCGCAAGCTTAGTGACGCTGAGAGGAACTATGACGCCGGTGACAGGGAGCTGTTGGCCATCCTAAGGGCACTTGAAGAATGGAGACACTGGCTGGAAGGAGCGCGCCACCCATTCACAGTCATCACGGATCATAAGAACCTCCAGTACATCCGTGAGGCCAAGCGCCTGAACCCCCGACAAGCCAGGTGGGCCCTGTTTTTCACCAGATTCAGGTTTATCATCACGTTTCGCCCCGGCACCAAGAATGCCAAGGCTGATGCCTTATCGCGCCAGTATGACGCCAACGTTACTGACCCTGTCCCTGAGTGCATCATTCCCCCCAGCTGCGTGGTGGGACAGGTGACGCTTGCCCTGGAGGACGCCGTCCTGCGTGCGCAAGAGGAGGATCCAGGTCCTAGTGGAGTACCCCCGGGCCGTCTGTATGTCCCGCTCAACGCCCGCTCTGAAGTTCTACAATGGGGGCATGACTCACCAGTGACGGGCCATCCTGGGGCTGCCCGCACGAGGGAGCTAGTCAGCCGCCGCTTTTGGTGGCCACGCATGAGAACTGACATTGAGGAGTATGTTCACGCATGTTCTGTTTGTGCTACACAGAAGTCAGGAAACCAAGCCCCGGCGGGCCTGCTCCACCCCCTGCCGGTTCCTTATCGGCCATGGTCCCACATCTCAATGGACTTCATCACTGGCCTACCATCTTCTGACGGTAACACAGTGATTTTTGTAATTGTGGACCGTTTTTCCAAAGCAAGCCACTTTGTCCCACTACCTAAGCTGCCGTCTGCGAAGGAAACCGCTGATTTGGTGGTCCGAGAGGTGGTGCGTCACCATGGCATCCCTAGTGACATTGTCTCCGATAGAGGGCCCCAATTCATGTCCAAGTACTGGAGTGCATTTTGGTCCTTGTTTGAAACGTCTGTCAGTCTTTCATCAGGCTACCATCCGGAGAGTAATGGACAGACGGAACGCGTGAACCAGGAGCTGGAGAAATACCTACGCTGCATGGTATCATCCAATCCGGGTGCCTGGAGTCGAAAGCTGGTGTGGGCTGAGATCGCCCACAACCAACTGAGTGGGTCCTCCACCGGTATGTCGCCTTTTGAGGTTCAGTACGGATATGTCCCGCCATTTTTTCCCTCTCAGCAGTCCGAGTCAGCGGTCCCCTCTGCGGATGCTGCGGTGGCCAGATGCCGCCAGGCCTGGAAGAAGGCCCGTGCTGCGCTTACACGCGCCACCGAAACCCATCGGATCCAGGCCAATCGCAGGAGACGGCGCGCCCCGACGTTCCGCCCTGGACAGAGAGTATGGCTCTCCACCAAGAACCTGCCTCTGCGCACGGACTCCAAATTCACTCCCCGGTTCATCGGTCCGTTTCCTGTGGAGAGGAGGATCAACCCGGTGGCTTACAAACTCAGACTTCCTAGGACTCTCCGGGTGAGACCAGTGTTTCATGTCTCTTTGCTGAAACCTCTCTTCTCCTCGCCCTTGTCCAGGCCTGCCCCACTGCCGCCGCCTCCGCGGGTCGTCGCTGGTGGCCCTGTCTACACCGTCCGGAGGCTGCTGGATTCCCGGCGGAGGGGGCGAGGCCTTCAGTACCTGATTGACTGGGAGGGCTACGGCCCAGAGGAACGCTCATGGGTGCCCTCACGGCACGTCCTGGATCCTGCCCTCATCCGTGCCTTTCACCGTGCACACCCTCTCCAGCCTGGCCCACCTGGAGGTGGCCGTCGGGTGGGGGGTACTGTCAGGACTGCGCCGTAGGACCCCAGGACATCCAGCAGATGGTGGCAGAGTGCGCCTTAACACCCCCAGTGGACTGATTGGACTTGGCTCACCTTAAGTGGGTTCACCTGTGTAATTGCCTCAAGTGTATTTAAGGCGTGTCTGTACCTTGCCCTTCGTTCGAGCCTCATGTTTTCTTGACACGTCTGTTCCTGTGTTTTCCCTCTGTGGGATATCTTATTAAAGTCTACCTCTTTTTGGCTCCTGAACTCGGCGTTTTGTATCTACACTCAGTACCTTCAAGTTGCACGTGACAGCAAATCCATTCTCATGTAATTTATGACTTGGTAATGGATTTCAAACAGGAACTTAACGAGAGCTATCAGCCAGCCAAAGACTGATCCTGCCTTGGCAAAGCCTGAAGGCTATTTATTTAGAGTCACTGCGTTTCATCAGCGGTGCCAACACAGCACAACGGCACTACTTTCTGTCAACAACAAAGTACTATATTAATGCTATTTATATTGTGATGTCATTTAAAGGGTCAAAATGCCTTAAAGTACACACTTTGTAGAAATGAAGGCTGAGGCAAAGCTATGTATTACCTGATCAGTTAAACCACTGCATGGAACATATAGGTGGTCTGGTGCACTGTCTTAGCAGCTGTTTAAAGCATGGCCGCTGCATTCTGCTGGGTTATGCCAGAGTGATGACAGCAGACCTGCTCCAGGTTTGCAGCGGAAAAGGAACATTTGATTCTGGACGTGTTGCAAACTGGAATGAATAACTGTAATAATGCCCTTTTACCCGACCATCAACAACTAATTCTAAATGAAAAAGAACGCCATTATTACAAATATGTCCAGTTCCTAAGGAATGTAGCGGTATAGCTTCAGGAGGAATAGAGACAAAAACTTTGTACTCGAAAAAACCCAGAAATATACGAAGAAGCTGAACGGCATCTTCTTTCGGGCTAAAAGTATTCCACATGAACATAAATGGCCGAATACATCAGATTACCGTTAACTACAACGTCTCTGCAATTTGGCATTTCTTCAGTTGTGGTGATCTGAAAGGTTCAGTCCGACTTGCCAATCATTTGTGTTTCAGCTGAGAGTCGGGCGAGCAATGAAGAAACGTCTGTCGTGTTCTCCCTTCAGACTCACTGGTGGCATTTTAAAGACATTTTGTTCTCCTTGATAATGACCACACGCTCGCGCACAATTCCAGCCGCCCGCGGAAACAATCCAGATGTCACGCCGTCGGGTCAGCTTCCTCTAAGGCCGACCTCTCCACCGTTAATAGGAAATGTTCTGCAACATCTGTGGTCTCCATTCTCTCTCATCCCCCTCTCTCCCTTTCTCTCTCTCTCTCTCTGTCTCTGAGCAGTAGAATAAATTTAATGAGAGCTCCACCACCCACTCCGCAGGATCCTGCAGCCCTCTGTCAGATAACTAAACAGAAAGAGAGAGAGAGAGAGAGAGAGAGAGAGAGAGAGAGAGAGATAACAGAGGGCAAAAATAAAAATCCCCCCTGCCCCTATAAGGAATAAAGAACAGTCTTTACAGCCTCTTTACTCCCTAGCTGCTGCCTGATAACAGCCAACATATTATTTTTTTTTGGAGGGTTGTGGAGGTGAAAGAGACAGAAAAAAATAATGACGAGTTCACAGAAATAGAGGATAAGAGAGATATTGTTATTGACTCACCTTTGGAACAAGGAGTTATCTACCATTACCAAGATCGCAGTAATACCGCGGACCAGATGTTTAGCTTTTTAAAGTGTGCAGAACTTGCAGATATTCATTTGGCACAGACGCCACTACGGCAAATAAAATCTTGAAAAAAAAAAACGAAGTGAAAACCCTGGAGTGGCTTGAAAATACAATCTCTCACCTCTCCCATCTTACATTCAAAGAAGTCAGACACGCAATCTGACACACAAATGCATTGCCATTCATCCCGAACCTAATGGAACAGCAAACCACTCCTTTCAGACGTAAATAGGTGGTTAAACACAGCCAAAATGGACTGAAAATCACCGGTTTCTCTCCCTCGCTCAGTCACCCACACTCTTTTTATTTCCAGGACCCTGGGATGCATTTGCATAATGCCTCTGCGCGCCATTAGCACCAGCGTGAGCATAAATGCATTGATCTATCCCATGATAAACCCATGGAACTCGGTGTCGTGCAAAAGACAGAGCCTCGCGAAAAGATGAAACCATGTCACGATGTGCCACTCCGCAGATCCTCATTGTTACAAAGGTTGGATTGAAATGGTAATTTGTGAGGACCTGTGTCGACAGAATGCATGAAAGTAGATGTCGTCGTTTTTCAGCGCAGGTGCTCGGAAAAACCCGTTTTTAAGGCGGTATGAGATTTGACAGAGGAGCGTCATAAATGCATAGAGTCAACGCTGGGCCTGGCACAGCGTTGACAGTCAGGTCAGATCACAGAGTCAGCAATATCTTCCATGGACAACATTCATATCACTGAAACACAATTATGATTTCGCGTTTTCCCGTCCTGGGTGCCACGTCTCTTTATATGTTTTTTGTAATATCTGCCCCATAAACAAAATAAGTCCCAGCCAAAGTATAACGCAACATTCTAAATCCAAATTCATGAAACAAAGAATCTTCCATTTCTGGATTGATACAATTCCATTCAGTGGGCTGAAAGCACTATCAAACCTGCCAACAATTGGATATTAATTATACATTAAATAAGATGGCTGATGGGATGTTTGGCCATTACAAAACTGTTATATAGAGACAATCAAATCTGCATATAGGGGTAATATAGCAATGACAGATCCTCTGTTTGTAAGGTTCATGGTTTGTACTGGTTCTCCTTTTGATTGATCAGTAGATCCCAACCCCACCATGTTTCCTGCTCCAACAGGATGTTTACAGTAACCGTACCCTCTTGCTGCGATGATGTGATTCCACTCACACAGAGTATAGAACAGCACAGCGGATTTAAAAAAGCAAGACATTGTTAAAGTGCAGAGGTCTACAGAGAACTTGTTTGATCCCGTTTGTCATTTTCAAAATATATATATCATGATTTGCAATTGTGCAATAAAAGATTATGAGTGATGTGTTTCACAACAACATGTGACATCAACATCATCATCGACAGCAAATTACACCGATTCACGTGTCAGCCACACATAGTCACCGTGTGGGAGAATGTGGAGTGACTAACACCGACTGTAATTCACGAGAAAGCACTTATGTGGCTTAATTGAACCGCGAGATGTAACCTGAACCCTGTTCGGTTCGCTGGTGTCACGTATCCAGTGTTGTATGTCGGGACGTGCGCGTGCACCTGCACCTATCGTCTTTCCAAACTGACAAGTGGGGTGAGACGTTACACACGCGCTCACACACACACACACACACACAAACACATTCACGGTGGACAGAGCTTCATCATCATCATCGCGCGCTTTCCATGCAAACAAGGTATGTGGGCTGGGGTGCAGTTGAGCACGCGCACACAAGCACGCACAAGGCAGATGCATTGCACTGTTTTTTTTTTTTCTCACAGTCATGTGAGAAAACTGTCCCCCCCCCCCCCCCCCCTCAACACACCTTTCCGTCTCTCGCGGCACAGGTGCTCCAGCGTAGCGTGTTTGCGCGTGCGTCCCTTAATAACTATCAACCCTTAAAGTCAGCAAAAACATGGAAAGCCTGCATGAAGTGGCCACGGAGGCTGCAGACATACCGCGCACGCACACAAGTTCTCTTTCTCTCCGGCGGCAACAACACGGGCTTTTGCGTGGTACACACGCACACGCGCGCATTCAGCGCACACTGGGCTGATATTTTGCCTACTGAAACAAGCCTACGTCTGGGTCCACCGACCACGTTCTCAAACGCGCGCACAGAGAGAGAGAGAGAGAGAGAGAGAGAGAGAGAGAGAGAGAGAGAGAGAGAGAGAGAGAGAGAGAGAGAGAGAGAGAGAGAGAGAGATTCTATAATTTACACCGGGCTCAATTTTGACCTTGCGATGTTCTCGGTGCTTGTTTTCCAATTAAGCAGGAGCCCTTCCTGCTGTCCGAGTGCACCCTGTCTGCCCCCCCCCAGCTCAGCATCCAGCCTTGAGGATATCTAGAAATAACTCCGTGTCTCACCCCCACCAACCACCATTCCTCTGCTCCAACAGACGCAGTCGGAAAGAAAGAATTCGAAGAAACAGAGAAACAAAGATAGGAGGGGGGGGGGGATTAAACGGAGCAGTCATTTTGCGCGTATAGAAGACATAATAAAGAGTTTTAGAGTTTACCTCTTTCCGGATGTTACGGTCCCTTCGTTCCCCGGGCGTTCAGTGCGCAATAATCTTTCCAAATCCCATCATTTGAAGAATAGTGGTGATTATAGTTGTAACTCCACACAAATAGGTTCCAGACAAGCGAATATGCCCCATAAATGTATACGTGTGTATATATTGAGCCGAATGTGCGTGCTATCCTTTGGGTGGCTGTAAATTCCGTATGGGTTTATAGTTCAATCCCGTCTTCCAGAGGGGTGCGTCCGTTTTGCATTCTCACAGTGCCCGACGACTACATCCTCCTCTTCTGCCTCCTCTCTCTTTCTCTTTCTCGCCGCCTTTTCCTCCCGGTTTCATCCCTCCATCCGCGGGGTGAGGGAGGAATCCCATCCGAGAGAAACTGAAATGATACCCCCCCTCTCTTTCAACCGCTTCTTTTCTTCTCTTCCTCTCGGCAGTGCCTCCTCTTCGCTCTCTCTCGCTCTCTCTCCTCCTTATCCACCGGTCGCTGTCCTCGTGCAGGTGAAATAGGGAAGAATTCCACGATACAAGAAAAAATATCCCATGCAATAAGGAGCAAAAGTCCAGTTATTCCAATACCAATGTTACTCGCGTTGGACGGAGTTTGTTAAACACTCCTAAAAATCCACAGTGGAACCTTTCCTGCTTTGTTGGAGACCGTTGTACATTTGTGATCACGGGTTTTTGGATATTCACTTCACAGCCACGAGCTTCTCGCTCACTCGTCCTCCCCTCTCTCTCTCTCTCTCCCTCTCCCTCCCTCCTCCCTCTCTCTCTCTCCCTCCCTCTCCCTCCCTCTCTCTCTCTCCCTCTCCCTCCCTCCTCCCTCTCTCTCTCCCTCTCCCTCCCTCCCTCTCTCTCTCTCCCTCTCCCTCCCTCCCTCTCTCCCCCTCTCCCTCCCTCTCCCCCTCCCTCTCTCTCTCTCCCTCTCTCTCCCTCCCTCTCTCTCTCCCTCTCTCTCCCTCCCTCCCTCTCTCTCTCCCTCTCTCTCTCCCTCTCTCTCCCTCTCTCTCTCTCTCCCTCCCTCCCCCTCTCCCTCCCTCCCTCCCTCTCCCTCCCTCCCTCTCTCCCTCTCCCTCCCTCCCTCTCTCTCTCTCCCTCTCCCTCCCTCTCTCTCTCTCTCTCCTTCCCTCCCTCTCCCTCTCTCTCTCTCCCTCCCTCTCCCTCTCTCCCTCCCTCTCCCTCTCCCCCTCTCTCTCTCTCTCTCCCTCCCTCTCCCTCTCTCTCCCTCCCTCACTCTCCCTCACTCTCCCTCCCTCTCTCTCCCTCTCTCTCTCTCTCTCTCTCTCTCTCCTTCCCTCCCTCTCCCTCTCTCTCTCTTTGAGTCTCTACTTACGTCGCTCACCCTCTGTTACCTCGGCTCTGTGAGTCTCCTCTGCAGTCTGGACTAGACTAGAGGAGAATTGGGGAAAATAAATAAATAAATAATCGAACAGAATAAACTAGAGACGACGCCGCTTCTCCCGCACTGTTAATCCATATAGCGCAGCGGGTGTGACAATTGTAGGGTTTGATAGAATACGACTTCCTGGTGCACTTTTCAAAGTAAAACTAATGTATTGGGAACTGTATTACTCATCGATATTCTGCTGATATGTCTGGACTTTTTCATGCATTATTGTTTGCACTGATGCCACACCAGAGGGTCAACTGGCAGGGCCCCATACATTTCGGGACCCGCAAAAGCTTCCGGGTTCAATATGTAGGCCTATGGTAAGGTGATTTATTGCAAATATGTTCAGAAATATGCACCACTTAATCGCAAAATCTACTGGAGGTGAAATGAACAGTATAAATTCATGGTTGATCCATTTCTATGTGAAGGGACCTGTTTCATGAATAAGTTTGAAAGTTAATATTTTGACCCCATGCCATTGCCATATTTTCAGGCAACAGCAGGCCTACATACAAAATGTTGTTATTTTGATCTCTTTCCAATCGTGATCTTTTGTCAGTTATATGGGACAACTGACAGAGGAATGCCTCATATAGTTGCATTGACCTTTAACTCATTGGTTAGGCTTCATCACCAGTCAGTCAATTATTAGCGCAGCAAAATTTGACATCACATGATTCCGTGTTCACATGGATGTATTGACCAGCTGTAATCCTGAAGCGGGGTTTGGGTTGGACTGTGTAAATCATATGAGGGTTGACGGGTCAGTTTTGAATTTCTTGCTACTAAATTGCACTGTTGTGCCTCAAAACAACACAACAGAATACAAATCATTTGCACTGTAAATAAAACATTATTCTGGTGGGACCTTAACTTAACTTGCATTCAATGGTATTTTGATTGGCATTGATATAATTAATGATGGTAAGTACAGATGAAACATGCATGCTAGTTAGCAATTGGTTGGTGGATGGACTTTTAAAAAATATTATCATTTTACATTAATCTTGTAATTTCTTCGTAAAATTATGCATTTCCTGCAACACGTGACCAGTGTTTCCTCAGTGCCACAGAAAGATTGGTCATGACAATAAAGCGGCTTATTCTAACCTTCAGGCTACTGCTAACGCTGATCAGTTCATTGATTAGCTCTTAACTGCTGTTGAAGTCATTGAGACATTGGCAGGTGGCCGATGGGATATGCTAAGTGATCATAAATGTGGGGAATCGGATCGGTTAAGCATTTAAAGCCTAATCGAGCTCGTCTATTTTCTTTTTTTCTTCAAGTGGTGCCTTGATTCAGTGATACAATCCATCTTGAAATGTCAATTTGTGCTACGTTAACGTGACAATTGATCCAATAAATGCTCGTTTTTTTATTGTTCTGCAGTGCCTCAGCGATCGCTCCACCATGTGCAAAGATTTTTTTTGCCTTTCGCCGTTGACTTTATGGCTTGCCATTGATATCGGGAGCTGTCAATCACACCGTGCTCGTTTCAGCTACGCTAGCCACCTAAACTGGATCCACTAGCCTAACTGGTCCTGATGTAGCATGCAGGGTACTGCTCAGCCCCAGAGTGGGTTATGGTTTAATTAAAATAGTAGATTTAATGAAGGACTTCACCTACGGTTGTATTCTCTGAATGAGCTGTAGCAAACTGTACAGTACACTTTCGGTTGTTGGCGAAATAATTGATTAGCCCTGAGAAGTGGTGAACATCAACTACCAAACTGAGCCCTGTTAAATTAAAGGCCGGTTCAGTGTATTTGGTGCCTTTATTTATGGTTGCCAGAGGATGTACCCTATACTGACTTTGGTGACTTTTCAACTCGTGGCACCAGGTTGTGAAATTGTCATTTATCCTTTAAATGTTAACTTAATATGATGGTGGTTACTGGGTACTGTTATCAGTTAAGTTATTGATCATGTGTTGAAGCTTGTAGATAACAAAAATCTACTGATGGTATTTCTGGGAGTTTCAACATATCAGTTTGGATTCTGTCCACATAAATCAAGGCTCATAAGATTCCACTCCAGATAGTGACAGAGTTTAAAGTAGACTCTCAGCCACATACTTAATCCTCAAACCCTATTTCTCTTCGAGAACTGACTCATTTGAGTGGAAAGAACAGTGGATCACCAGAGATTTGTCAAAACAATATGTCCTCTCTTATGAACAACAAAATCATTCCGACCTACATTTTGTTAAGATTAATAGGCAAGGCAAGTTTATTTGTATAGCACATTTCAACAACAAGGTAATTCAAAGTGCTTCACATAAAACCATTAAAAGCATCAAAACATAAGGCAAATGTTTTAATAAGAAGTGGCTTGTCCTTAACAAGCACAACGTCACCGGGCGGTCACTGACCGATGCTCTTGACACGCTAAGCCAGTACAAGTGTAGGTTTTCCAGTGGTGCTGATAAGCGCATTGATTGTCTGATCATCTGGGGACCAAGTTGGAATCAGCGGTAAGACTGAAATAATTGGATGGCTGGGTAGAAATCCCCTCGGTGTGACTCGGATCAGTGATCAGAAAGGTAGACACCCAGCGACCAATTTAAGTTGAGATTTGATATACTGTAAGGCTACGAGAACTATCCACAACTTAAAAATAGTAGCTTTTTAGAACATCCATCGCCTGTTATCACATTACAATGAATCTTATACAGTTTCGCCAATATATTGACTGTGTGTTATGAATAAAATGTCATCGTTTAACTTCTCTTCACTCGTCCAGCATTTGATTGGGTCAGACTCTCATAGAATTGGCTGCCACTGAAGCTATAAAATCCCGAACCCTGGTGGTGTTTGTGTCATAACTCTATCCACTGAGGCAAAAGCTGAAGATGGGAGCACAAAGGCACCGTGAGTATCAACATAAGCTGCTGAAGCTTTAGCCCTCTGTCACCGTGGATCAAGCTATCGATTAGCTGTTATGGCTATTGCAGGCTATAGCAGGTCATATTGACTGAAATCCTTTCGCGCACAGATGAGTGGTCGGGAGAAGTACACGCTCAGCAGTGAGTTAAAAGCCTCAAATCCAGGATTCTTTCCATCGCGTCTATTGCCTACACATTTGTTTTCTCCGTAGTGTGGTGTAATGGCCTCCGAAATCACATTTAGAGCATGTAATCATTCTGAAATGTTCAGGGAAACAATACTGGCCTCACTAGACGTTCCCGTCTACTTACAACAGTTGATCTCCGCTGGTGTTTACTGGGTCGTTAGTGCTTTACATTCACTACAACACTGAAATGAATCCTTTAACTCTCACCCTATCAACTAGGGTACAAGCAGAACCCAAAGTTAGATTTTTTTTTTGTCATATCTCACAGGTGCTTGAATAAATCATTCCAATCTTTCATGACTTTGCTTGTGATGATCATTTACATTAGTTTGTGATGATCATCCTGTCATTGTTTTTCTGTTTCAATCAGTGTTTTTCGGATAATCATTTCAAACACCAATGTACTGGGGTCCTGGGGGACCCGAGTCAAAAGCACGTATTGAAGTCGAAGCTGTTTTAATTGACAAAATAGAATAAATAGAACTAATGTTTCCTAATTTAAAGTATCACACACTGTCTGTGTCAGTCATTTTGAAGGAGACAGGCTCAGATGCAGCAGACACAGATTTCCTCTTGTGCTCTTGTCTATTTCGTTTTTACACAATATGCAAATCAACTGTGACTTTACTGAAGTACACAGTTAAAAGCTTCCGGCCTATTGTGATCCATGCAACTGGATCGAAGTCAGTCTAGGTGAGTAAACTTGCTCCTCCAGGAATTTGATTTAAAACTATTTTTCCAAGTTACACTTAATTCGTTTTCATTTGTAAAAACAGGTGAGAAACATTTTAGTCCTATTTAGAACATAGGCTTATTGTGACAGATATTAGTTTAAAAAACACTTAAAATGAATGAAATCATCCTGACAAAACCTTTTTTATTTCACCTGCCCTTAAGTCATAAACACGAGTGAGAATATTATTTGGATCATAAAATAGCTTAAAGAAAGTGTCATTGTTGTGCATGGCATTTATACTAGACCTCGTTCAGTATTAGATGTACAATAAACAATTCCAGAAAAGAGAAGATTTGGAAACTAGAAACAGAATATTAGGAGAAGGGTCATTTCAGCTAGAGCAGGGGTCTCAAACTCATCTTCACTCCGGGCCACATCAGCATTACGGTCGGCCTCAAAGGGCCGGTTGTAAATGTAACTACTCCTAACATATTGGTAAGTAACTGTCTCTTCATTTGATTATTGTTTATTCAAGTTTAAAAATATTGTACATGTAGTTATATAAATGTAAACTTATATTTAAGCACATTTCTGTTGTTATAACTTAAATCCTTAAGAAACCCACATTACTCTATCAAAGATCAAATTATTAAAGAAAATAGCAAAGACAAATATCAAACACAAGTTATTACAATAACTTTGTTCAATGCTTAAAATCCTTTCAAGGGTGCGTTTGCACAATCCCACGTGAAGTATTTCATGTGTTTTAAAGCCACGTTTAAAGTAGTCTTCAATGTACTCGCAATACATTTCCATTTCAAATGTACAGTAACCAGCCAAAGAACTGCTTCTGTGTTTAAGTATCTCATCATTATGACTTTCTATCTCATAACTTCAACTTTCTATCTCATAATTTCGACTATGGGGATATTTTTATTGTCAAGTCTAACTTAAGAAATTCATTTTTATTATTTTTTTTGCTGGCGGATTCGCGGGCCACATAAAATGACGTGGCAGGCCGGATTCGGCCCGCGGGCCGGGAGTTTGAAACTCCTGAGCTAGAGAGAAGACACCGGCAGATCAAACATACAGTTTGTGGTTGATGCCTCCTACAAGTGGTTACAAGGCACTCGTTAATCTGCAGTCATATCTCGGAGCATTCTCAAATTACGACGCTTTGGGGAAACACCTCTTAAGATTAAAGAGCGCTCATAAAATGGATTTTGCGATCATCTTTGCCACAAGATAAATTTGGGAAATGGAGCCCTGGAGGTGTCAAACTAAAGACAGCCTACAACAGAAAAAAACAAAAACAAGAACACTGTTTTCTGTGAGATATCAGTTGCCTTTGGGGTGAACCGCCCAACTGGAGGGGAAAATGCTGCTCTGACAGGGAATGTGTTGATGTGTTGCTTATGAAGCCTGTTAAACAGAGAAAGTAATATTAAACATGCATGTATGTGTCTGTTTTGATCAGCATGCATGTATCCATTGGCAACTATTATCTAAAACAGCATGGAGTTATGTTTGAAAATGATTTCATCATCTCAAATCCTGACTGTGTCAAATACGAAGAACAAAACGAGCAAAGTGGCATCAAAAAGTTTGTATATTGTATAAATCGACTCAAGGTGACATGTAGTGATACGGCTTTCATCATTACAGTCGACACAGGACATCATCTCAGCGAAAAAGCTCAGAAAATGGTGCAAGGAAATAGCAAAAAAAAAATATACAATTCAAGGATTTTATTTTGAAATGCGCCCTTAGATCACAGTTTCATTGTCCTCTGTAGCCACGATGCTTTGGCGGTAGTATACATAACACCATTAGGAATACTGAAAACAGTTGTGTTATTATTGAATATTAAGATAATTGCCAACAACATGCAAAACAAATAAACTGTGACATGTTATTCACACAGAAGCCAGACTGATGAGTAATCCCTCATTGGCCTCATTTGATCCTGTTGTGGAGCTCAAGTTAATGAGAGCTCAACCTCATTAAGTTCAGCATAACGGCTAAAATTAGAGGCAATTTAAAATGTTTTGGACAAACACGCACGGAGAGATCTGCTGTGCGAAGAAAGCGTGAAGTTTCACATGTGGAATCACAATGGGCAGCAGATTCATTCCTGACTGTTAGATAAGAGCTGTTCAGCACCACGCACAGCGCTGGAATCCCTTCAGCGCCGCTATGGTGCTTTTCAAGAGAGAATGGATTGAATCAGACAAGCACTAAACTGAAACTCACACAAATGATCAAACGTCCGCTTGGTGTGACCAGAGGACTGCACACGACGGCTGCACAGAAACACCACCGCGCTCTGCAGCATGGTGTCCACAGTAGCAGATTGTTTGCTCGGCTGCTCTAAGCTAACACTTTTGCTGACAATACGTTGAGACAATACAAGCTGTTTAGAACATACATTATGACTCTGACTATAGCAGATGTGTTCAAACTCTAGGGATTAACGACAATGGGAAAATAAAATAAAATCAGGTTGTTATCTGTTCAGCACCGACCACACAAGACGAATACCTCCACTGGCGAAGCACTTAACACTAAAGTTGGCCTTTTTCTGCTGTTGAGTCATCTACAGTGCACGAGGCATCTACAGACACAGTATGAGGTTCATTAGCAGCCAAAGCTTTGACAGCTCTGACACAGTCAGCTTTGTTCTGGAATAATAAGGCCGAGAAATCTCACCATACTACAGCGCACACACACACACACGCACGCACGCACACACACACACACACACACACACAGACAGGATCTTACACGTATCTTTGTACCACCACAGTGAAGCTTAAAGCCTACATGATGCCACACTCACTTTAAATATGAATATCTCATTTAACTTTTTTTTGCGTAAGGAAATACCAATTATACATCATTAAACTAAGTTTTAAGCTTCTGGGTACGTGTTTCTAATTGTAGGGCAGAGATTGACCGTCCATGTTAAATGGTCAGTAAGGGGGATGTAAATGTAATACAATATTAAGTAAGTACGTTTTCAAAAGTGTGTAATAACCTGAGAATAAAAGTCGTTGTATTCACGATTCTTAAATGGCCAACAATTATTAACAACAACAACTTGTGAACAGTAGTTGCCAAATCATCCAAAATTCACCCAGAATCCAAACTTGAATTGGTTAAACCTGAAGCGCTCGTCAACGAATGTTACGCCTGGTGATTGGAGTTCTTGCAGAGATGCACCTTGGGAGGAGTAGTTTACTTCTGCCCTCACAGTGTTTTTGTTCGCTTCAACTTTTTCTTGGGCACCCAGATCCTTTGTAATACAGTTGTTATTGATCTAATATTCAACTACAGGTCACCAAACGTTGTCAATGGGAAAAAATAAATCAGATTTGTACTTGCAGGCAGCAAGTAAGGGTGAAGTGATGTTACAAACTATCTCAGTATCTGACCACATAGAATATCGCACCAATCAAATTACCAGCACTAACGTTATCGGTCAATACCCCGGAGAAGAGTAATGAAGGGAGAGCTATCACTGCTATCACAACTAATTCAATCTCGTCACTCTATGCCGATACAATTTGGACAAATAAGCGTGCAAGTCGCAACAAACACAAAGACTAAACTTCATGACAAAAATGAATTTCAGTTCAAGTTGGACTCCAACACGTTGTCGAATGTAGAATGAACAAACCCAGATTATTTTATTCTGTCGCCCATTTTTAAAGTAGCCAATTGCGGTCCACTGCTTCCAGTTCTGTAAGATGATTGCTACCGCCTCTGAGTGTGATTTATTTCTCCCCAAACATTCCTCTCAGCCCTGCCATACGCCTTTCCCCCGCACGTATACATATCAAACAGTGCCGTTAGTCATGTTTTTTTTCCTGGTGCGACTGGGCTTCGGGTCATAACATCTGCTCCGTAACCTAGGGAACTGTGTGTGTGTGCGAGTAGTTTCCTTAAGCCAGGTGCATGTTCCCCATTCATGGTGAGATCTGCTCCTTACTCTCCGCCTCGCAATGTTATCTACCCTGACTCAGATAAGGCTCCGAAAAAGTGTATAGGTGTGTGTGCGTGTCTGTGTGTCTGAGAGAGAGAGAGAGTGTGTGCACTGCCAAACAGATAAGCCTTCCCTGCAAGCTTCTTATTCATACAGCACCTAACAAGACAAGGCCACAATCACTCTGAAACCCCTCTTTTACTTGTTTACACTTCAGCATGACCGAAGAGGGCGTGTGTGCACGTATGTTTATGAGTGTGCCGTCATTAATGCCTGCCATGTGTGCATCAAAGTGCACGTTACTATCTGTGATTACATGCATGCTCACACGGGGCTTTGTGTGCATGTAGACATATTTGCCTTCTTGTATTGATGGTGTGTTTCTATATTGTGCTGTGTGTCTGTTCGTGTGTGTGTACCCTGACAGATAAGCCTCCCCCTGCAAACCTCTTATTCGTTCAGCGGCGAACAACAACAAGGCTGGCATTACTAATAAACTCAGCTTCCACGCCGCGATATGAGCAGCGAATTTAGAGTTTCTCAAAGTGGCTCTCAGGGGTGAGGCAGACGCATTGAAAGCCCCCACAACATTCACATTTCCAGGGCGGAACAAGGCTTAGAGAGACGTGGCAGAAGAAAAAAGAGAGAGAGAGAGAGAGAGAGAGAGAGAGAGAGAGAATCTGTCTTTGCATGGCCCCATGCAGAGCGTGTGATAGACAATTTGTGACAGTTCAAAGCATGGCCTGTCGAGCATAAAGGCCAATTGTAACACCCCATTAAATCATTCCAGGCAATGGCTGCACACAGAAACAAAGCAAAGTTGTCAAGATGTGTCATCACTTCACATGTCTTTAAAAACAGGTGAGATAATTTGTCTGTTTTTCATTTATTTGACCTTTCATTATCACATGATGGCAATGAGAGTTTGATTTAAAACATGAGCAACTCTTTGTATTTGCCATAATGACTTCTCATATCTTATCAATTAACTAGAAAATGCATTTCCTGCTGAAAATGCGTTGGAATGCTGAAAGCTGAAATGAATCTCAAAAATATTGCTGAAAATAGATATCCAATTTTTAAAAAATTGCAAAAAGCTTAATAATTCAAAAAGTTGAAAGATTACAAATATTAAGTTATATCACCCCTCTCCTGAAAGAGCTGAACATTTTGATATTCTAACGGTTTCTGTAGCTTAAAAGAATTCCAGCGGTAGTGATATTTGTTGTAGTAGTAGCAGTATAAGTTGTAGTAGAAGTATTATTAGCAGTATAAGTATGAGTAGCATTTGAATAAGTACTAGTTGTAGCAGTAGTGATATTTGTAGTAGCAGTAGTAGTATAAGTTGTAGTTGAAGTATTAGTAATTCGAAGAAGTAGTAGTATCAGTAGTCGTAGTAATAACTGTAGTAGTGGTCGTAGTATTTAATATAACAGTAGCAGTAGTAGTAGAATAAGTAGTAGTAGTAGTAGTTATAGTAAAGTCAGTTTTTGAAGTAGCAGTAGTAGTAGTACTAGTAGCAGTCGTACTAATAGCTGTAGTAGTATTAGTACTGGTAGTAGCAGGAATACCAGTATTAGCAGTTGTGGTATAAGTAATAATTATAGTGGTAGTGGTAGTAATAGCAGTAGTGGTAGTAATAATATTTATGGTAGCAGTAATAGCAGTAGCAGTAGTAGTAATAGTAGCAACAGCAAAAGTTGAAATAGTAGTAGTAGTAGTAGTAATACTAGAAATATTAGCAGTGGTAGTAGTAGTTGTCACAGTATGAGTAAGAGCATTCATTATTTCAACAAAAAAGCCTAATTTTGAGCTCAACGTTTAAATACAGTTAATCCATGAGTCTTTAATTTTGAAAGGGTGGGACTGGGTGGGGGAGGGAGGGGGAGAGGAGACATAATCATAATGTTTGACACACATAAACAGAGGTTATTAAATGACAGGCTTCATCACAAGCAGTTCAGTTAGAATTCACTCTCTGGGGCTTTTATTTTAAAATGATTTGAACAATTTCTGTAGCTTAAACTAATTTCAGAAGTAGTGATATTTGTAGTAATAGTAGTAGAAGTTGTAGTTGAAGTAGAAGTATTATTAGTCGTAGAAGTATTCGTAGCATCAGAATAAGTAGTAGAAGTAGCACAAAATGGCAAAGTTCTGACTTTTACTTCAATAATATAGAAGGTGACACAAACTCAGACCAAGCATGGTGATCACGATTCTGCAGAGAGCTTCAGTCTTGGCGTAGGCATGCTATGTCTTCGCTAGACATCACAGAAGAAGTAAGCCAGAGATATATAGAGGAGGCAGTGAGTGGGAGAGGGAAGAGCAGGACAGACTGAGTCAGCTAACTATGCTTCAGTTTGAGATGGTGGACTGAACCTATATAGCGAAGACAAATTGAAAGAAATCTCAAAGCCAGTTCTTCACAATATACGCTGTACTACTAAAAAAGCGTTGACATTCCGCTGTTGAAATAGAACATTGTCTTGAATGAGAACAGAAAAGTAAAAGGAATGAAACAGTGATACATTTACACAAAAGCTGCTGTGAAATCCTGTATGACAGGCGGGGGTAACCCTCTTATTAATACCAGGGAGAGTTCTCATGTTACAGTAATTGACTTAGAAAGGGTGTTCCACTGTTGTTCAGTCACTATAGGCAGGAAAGAGCACAGTGAAATGTGTGACTGGAAAGAAGAATCTGTGCCAACATATTCAAAGAAATGTATTAATTCCAGATTCTTAATTGCCCAAACAAAGTCTTAGGCAACACAGAGAATTAACATTACTGTAAATATCTTACAACATCATGAAGGGAAAATATGAAGCTTTCATTTTTTTCTGCAAAAACAGATATATCCATTTCATTTTCTCAATTATGTTCAGATAAAATATCTCACAAAAACGTTTTCTTTTTTTTGACATTTTTGTACTCAAGGGAATATCAATTGAACTGGTTTGGTTGATTCTTTTTGATAATAGCTTGTATCTGCTTTTGCAAATGAACTCTTCAGATGTCCTTATTAAACCTTAAACCGATCTCATATTCAAATCTCTTAACCTTTCTTATGAGTTTCCAGTAAAGTGAAACACTAAAGCCTCGGTTATACCCTCAGACACATACACAGACAGCTGTGAACACCACGGATGTGGTAGTTCTGTTTATACGGCCCATGTGGAGGAAGCACATGCACAGAAGATTGCTACGCTACCACTAACTATGTACGCCCTATGATGACGGCATGTACGTCACATGAACCCTACCGGACTAACTTTGGCTTATTGGTCTACTCTACAGCCATGCATCAGCTCTATCAGACCGTTCTCAGGCACGGTGAGCTAAACGCCAGCATTTACAGACTAATATGTTCACAATGACAATGTTAACATGCGAAGGCGATCAGCTAAGGCTGATGGTAATGCCTGTTTTGCAGATTAAAGTTCCTTACACACAATAAGTTGTGTAAGGAATGGCATGGAAATCCAATCCAATAGTTGATGAGACATTTAATTCAAAACCGCAAACCTTAACCTATTGCCTTGAGAACATTTCATTGCAATTCAACCAACTGGTGTTGAGATACTGGATCACATCAGTGGATGACAGACAGACCCTTCCTAAAGCCACGCCGGAATTGTGGTTGACTTTGTGAACTACAACTAAACCAGGAAATGTTTCCCGCTCAAAGTGGCACCCTGTAAGTGTCAGGATCCCTGTCTGACCCACTGTGTGGTTACCTCTGTTTCCCCTCCAATCTCCTCTCCTCATGTGTCTGTCATTCCCCTGTGTGTGTTTTGTTATGCCATGTGCTTGGTGTTTTCTCGGACCTGCCTCCAGACTCCTCCCACTGCTACCGCTCTGATGGATGCCAGCTGCGGACAATCTGGCTCGTTACCCGGCAGCATATAAGCCCTGGGCCTGCAGGCTTGGGGCGTCAGTCTGTATTGTCTTCTGCCTCGGTAGCGTCCGCCGTGTCGTGAGTAAACCCCATGGTATCTTCCTGTGCTAATCTCTCTCCTCTCTGCTACGGGTGGAAAGTACTGGGCGATCTACGAACTCTCCGGTGTCGAGCCACGGGACATCACACCGTCGATCTGTCAACTCTTCAGTGTCGAGCCACGGGACATCACACCGTCGAGCTACCAGCCCCCGGTGTCGAGCCACGGGACTCACACCAGCCACCCACTTGTCTACCAAATAGACCTGTTTCATTGGACTTTGTCTCCTGTGGTCTGCATTTGGGTCCTACCCGTGAACTCCCGTGACAGAACAGACTGACCATAAAATGGACGCAGCGACCACAGGAGCAGCTACGCTGGCCGGACATAGCACGCAGCTGGAGGCACACCAGCAGATGCTCATGGAGATGCGTCAAGCCCTGCAATCCATGGCAGGTGAGGTCTCTGAGGTTGGCCGCATCTTGCAGGGACTGGTTCGGACAGGCCAGCTTCAGCCGGCTCCAGCCCCGGACCCATCACCTGCACTCCCCTCTCCAGGCCTCGCCCCGCCGGTTCGGGAGTCCCCCGTGCCACCTCCGGAGCCCTATGACGGAACGCTGGGGAGATGCCGGGGCTTCCTGTTTCAATGCAGGCAGGTGTTTGACCGACAGCCCCAGATTTTCGCCTCAGACAGGTCCAGGGTTTCTTACGTGGTCGGCTTACTGCGGGGAAGGGCTTTGGACTGGGCCACGAACACACTGAGCATCGACCAGCCTAATCTTGTGGATTATGTCGACTTTGTGGAGGATCTGAGGAGGGTTTTCGACCACCCAGTGGACTCCGAGGATGCAGCTCAACGCCTCCTCCGCTTGCGACAGGGTCAGGCGAGTGTAGCAGAACACGCAGTGGACTTCCGCATTCTCGCCGCCGAGTCCGGGTGGGGAGAGACGGCGCTCAGGGGAGTTTTCCTTCACGGACTATCCGAAGCCATGAAGGATGAACTGGCAACCTGTAATAAGGCCGGTTCGTTGGAGGAGCTGATTAAGCTCTCGATCGGGCTGGATAATCGGATGCGGCAGAGGCGACGTGAGAGGAACTACAGGTCCCTAGGGGCATCACCCGTGACATCGCCCTCTTCCAGCTTCCGCCTGCGTGCTCCGGCGTCAGCCTATCCGGAGGAGCGGAGAGGGCCTCAGGCTTGGGATTCGGTCCCCTTTTCCACGCCAGAGGAGGAGCCTATGCAGCTCGGGCGTGCCCACCTTTCGCCACGGGAGAGAGATAGGCGGATCAGAGCAGGCGAGTGCCTGTACTGTGGCCGCCTGGGACATTCCCTTTCCTCCTGTCCGGTTCGGTCAAACGGGGGCGCTCGCCAGTAAAGGTTGGGATACTGGTGAGCGGACCCGAGCCTTCTCGAGACTCCCTACCAAGACTGTTGTTGCCGGCATCTCTCTCGCTGCACTCTCGCTCTCTCTCTCTCTCGGCTCTGGTGGACTCTGGAGCAGAACAGAATTTCATGGACACGGAGTTTATCGCCAGAGTCCAGATTCCCTTGGAGAGACTAGAGCGTCCGCTAGTGGTCAATGCCCTAGACGGCAGCTTCCTAGCCCGAGTCACTCACCGGACCCAGCCGCTGCAGCTCATCCTGTCCGGTAATCACAGAGAGAGACTTCAGTTTTACGTTTTTCCTTCTCCGCAGAACCCCCTAGTTCTGGGCCACCCTTGGCTCACCACCCATAACCCTCGGATTGACTGGGCGGCAGGGAGGATTGCCGCATGGAGCCCCGACTGTCATGCTAACTGCCTAAGATCGGCGCAACCCCCTGGAGGACCTCCCCAGGACTATCACGAGCCTTTGCCAGATCTCGCCTCCGTGCCCACCGCCTACCATGACATCGGGGAAGTGTTTAGCAAGAGCCGGGCCCTCTCCTTACCACCTCACCGTCCCTACGACTGCGCTATTGACCTCCACCCGGGCGCTCCGCTTCCTTCCAGTCGGTTATATAACCTGTCTAGGCCGGAGAAGGCATCCATGGAGGAATACATCTCACAGTCGTTGAGGGCTGGAATCATCCGCCCGTCCTCATCACCACTCGGAGCTGGATTCTTCTTTGTCTCTAAGAAGGATAAGAGCCTCCGGCCCTGCATCGACTATCGGGGTCTGAACAGCATCACTACCCGGAACAAGTACCCTCTGCCACTGATTAATTCTGCGTTTGAACCCTTGTCTGGAGCCACAATCTTCACCAAGCTCGACCTTCGCAATGCATACCACCTGGTGCGGATCCGAGCAGGAGATGAGTGGAAGACGGGGTTCAACACCCCCCTCGGTCACTTCGAGTACTTGGTCATGCCGTTTGGACTATCCAATGCCCCAGCAGTTTTCCAGGCGTTGGTAAACGACGTACTCCGGGACTTCCTGAACCGTTTTGTGTTCGTGTACATCGATGATATCCTCATCTACTCTGCGGACCTTCTGGAGCATCAGCGCCACGTTCGGTTGGTCCTCCAGCGCCTACTGGAGAACAAACTGTTTGTGAAGGCGGAGAAATGTGAGTTCCATGTGACCTCAGTTCAGTTCCTGGGATTCATCATTGAGAGGGGTCAAGTAAGAACGGATCCAGAAAAGGTCAAGGCGGTAACTGAGTGGCCGACTCCCTCCTCCCGGAAACAGCTCCAACAGTTTCTGGGGTTTGCCAACTTCTACCGTCGATTCATCAGGAACTACAGTAACCTCGCAGCCCCGCTCACTGGGCTCACCTCTTCCAAGACCATATTTGTATGGACACCGGAGGCCGGTCGGGCATTCAAGCTCCTCAAGGAACGGTTCTCCTCCGCCCCATCCTGATTCAGCCCGACGACACCCGTCAGTTCGTTGTTGAGGTGGACGCCTCTGACACAGGTGTGGGGGCCATCCTGTCTCAACAGTCGGACTCGGACTCGAAGTTGCGCCCTTGCGCCTACTATTCCCGCCGGTTGAACCCAGCAGAGAGGAACTACGATGTGGGAAACCGGGAACTGCTGGCAATTAAGCTGGCTCTCGAGGAGTGGAGACACTGGCTAGAGGGGGCTGTTCATCCGTTCGTGGTCTGGACAGACCATAGGAACCTCGAGTACATTCGGACGGCCAAGCGGTTAAACTCTCGCCAGGCTCGGTGGTCATTATTCTTCGGACGGTTTGACTTCACCATCTCCTACCGCCCAGGCCACAAGAATACCAAGCCTGATGCTCTCTCTCGCCAGTTCTCTCCCGAGGGTCGCTCCTCCAGTCCTGGGACCATCCTCCCTACAACCTGTGTGGCAGCCGCTCTCACCTGGGAGATTGAATCAGTGGTGCAGGACGCTCTCCGAACCCAGCCAGATCCCGGAGGCGGGCCTCCCGGCCGCCTCTTTGTTCCCCTGTCCGCACGCTCCCAAGTGCTCCAGTGGGCGCACACCTCTCGGTTCTCCTGTCACCCTGGCGTCAGACGCACCATTGATCTGCTTCGGAGAACCTTTTGGTGGACATCGCTGGAGGCCGATACTAGAGCCTTTGTCCTCGCCTGCTCAACCTGTGCCCGCAATAAGGCGTCACACCGACCTCCCGCCGGCTTGCTGCAACCCCTCCCGGCGCCTCATCGTCCCTGGTCCCATATCGCCCTGGACTTCGTCACGGGCCTGCCACCCTCTCATGGAAACACGGTCATCGTTACGGTGGTTGACCGCTTCTCCAAGGCGGCTCACTTCCTCGCTCTGCCCAAGCTTCCCTCAGCTCAGGAGGCGGCGGATATCATGGTCAGCCAGGTGTTCCGTCTGCATGGGATCCCGGTGGACATTGTGTCGGACCGAGGCCCGCAGTTCGTATCCCAGGTCTGGAGAGCCTTCGGCCGGGCCCTCGGCGCAACCATCAGTCTGTCCTCGGGGTTCCACCCCCAGTCCAACGGGCAGACGGAGAGGCTTAATCAGGAGCTCGAGGCCTCCCTCCGCTGCGTGGCAGCATCGAATCCCTCCAGCTGGAGTACTCACCTGCCTTGGGTGGAATATGCCCACAACTCCCATACATCATCGGCTACGGGCCACACTCCATTCGAGGCCTCCCTGGGTTACCAGCCACCTCTGTTCCCCGCCCAGGAGGTGGAGATAGCTGTTCCCTCAGTGCAGCGCCACCTTCGTCGCTGTAGGAAGGTGTGGAGGGAGACCCGGGCCGCCCTTCTCCGCACGGCGGAACAGAATAAGCGTTTTGCGGATCGCCGCCGCATCCCTGCTCCACATTACCAAGTCGGTCAAATGGTGTGGCTCTCCGCCAGGGACATCCCATTACGGACCGAATCCCGGAAGTTGTCTCCCCGGTTCATCGGTCCGTTTGCGGTCCAGGCAATTATCAACCCGTCCGCAGTTCGTCTGAAGCTTCCCTCATCCATGAGGATCCACCCGACGTTCCACGTGTCGCTGATCAAACCGGTGTCCACCTGTGCCCTGTGCCCTCCGGCCAGACCCCCACCACCCGCCCGACTCATCGACGGAGGTCCAGCGCATACGGTCAACAGACTGTTGGATGTTCGCCCTCGGGGTCGGGGTTTCCAATACCTCGTGGACTGGGAGGGTTACGGTCCTGAGGAACGCTCATGGGTGCCCCGGTCTAGGATCCTCGACCCCACTCTCGTTCGGGATTTTCATCGACGGCACCCGGACAAGACTGGCAGACCGCCTGGAGGCTCCCGTTGAGGGGGGGGTACTGTCAGGATCCCTGTCTGACCCACTGTGTGGTTACCTCTGTTTCCCCTCCAATCTCCTCTCCTCATGTGTCTGTCATTCCCCTGTGTGTGTTTTGTTATGCCATGTGCTTGGTGTTTTCTCGGACCTGCCTCCAGACTCCTCCCACTGCTACCGCTCTGATGGATGCCAGCTGCGGACAATCTGGCTCGTTACCCGGCAGCATATAAGCCCTGGGCCTGCAGGCTTGGGGCGTCAGTCTGTATTGTCTTCTGCCTCGGTAGCGTCCGCCGTGTCGTGAGTAAACCCCATGGTATCTTCCTGTGCTAATCTCTCTCCTCTCTGCTACGGGTGGAAAGTACTGGGCGATCTACGAACTCTCCGGTGTCGAGCCACGGGACATCACACCGTCGATCTGTCAACTCTTCAGTGTCGAGCCACGGGACATCACACCGTCGAGCTACCAGCCCCCGGTGTCGAGCCACGGGACTCACACCAGCCACCCACTTGTCTACCAAATAGACCTGTTTCATTGGACTTTGTCTCCTGTGGTCTGCATTTGGGTCCTACCCGTGAACTCCCGTGACAGTAAGTGTCTCGCACCAGGGGATATTTTGAGTTATAGGCAGTTTATTCTTCCCCACCAGTCGTCACAGTGGCAGGTGAGACTTCTGAATTTGTTCATTTACTCTCCATTAAAACATCATTCATCATCGAAATAAAAGAGCAAGCACAGCCTCACAATTCCAGTCTGCTCCTTGTTATGGTTTTATTATTCATTTTTTTAAATGTTCCAAAGCTGTTTGTGATTGAAGCTTGAGGGATTGAGTTATCAGCCCTGCTGAAATATACTTATGGATGCTTTCCAGCTGAAGGGCTACTCTGTTTCTGACCTCGTCCTTTGACCGGTTTATTGAGGTGACAAGGCCATGCACAGACAGGTGTAACCAACACTTGAACGCTCCCAACTCGTCAAATAACACCACATGGTCAGAGGCCCTAAGCTACAAACTATGACGCTCTGGCGTTAGTTTGGAAATGTCAGGGATGGCGTGTTTGTTTCCACTCGTCACACGCACAGTGTCTTTTCATAATGAACGTCCGTCATAGATAGTTATGACAGTTAGTTTCGTACAGGACACCAACAGCATTCTCCTGGATGAAAGTCCGGTGTTTGACCCATCCACCTCCGCTCCCGACAATCCCATGTGGACTCTCTACACTACGCAGTTGACTGTTTATTGATGAGGCAGGCGGGTTTACACAGGAGTTAGTTGTGTGAGACGCCGACAGGCACTGACCGACAATTGGTATTTGACGCGTTGGGAGTGGGAAGGGGTTTGTGAGCAGCACATAATCCTCCAAAGAAGCTAACAAGGATGCTACCGACTACAACGGAATGTAAGCAATCCTAATGTTGAGTTCCCTGGTAGCTCTGTGCTCTCTGGCATTTACTGTCATGTTTCAGATTTTTTAACTGAAGTTCGGATGACATCAGAGTTACGCAACACACTTTTCCAGCATTCTTTACCGCAGTAAAATGGCCATCAATTACCTCCGGCTACCATCAGTGCCAGCATCCTTTTTTAAACACCTGTTGCGAAGATCAGCAACGGTCAGAGTTTTGTTAAAAATTGAGCTTTCACAGCTGCTCTTCAGAAATAACGACCCTGGTCTGCACAATGTTGATCTTAAGCTCATGGTGTGAACGCCCGCGTCAATGGTAGCAGAAAAAAGGCACCTCCCATTGTGGCTGTGTGGAGTTGTGTGAAATCAGGTTTAAACAACAAAATGTCCACGCAAACATGCACTGGGCAAAAGGTTGCCAACCTGTCACAGTTCTTAAACACAGGCAGACAAACAATATCATGCTCCTGCTACGGGGTGACAGTGCTAATCACACCAAAACTGCACTGTAACGTAAATATATATTGCTGTGGAGTTTGCAAAAGCGTTTTGTCTGAGTTCCTGCTCTGCTCCTGTTATCGCTACACCGGATGGATGAACATTATCTGCTGTTTAATACACAAGGCAGTGATTAAAGGTCTGTCTGTATTCATAACTGAACTGACAGAGATAACAAAAGCAGCGGGGTCATTACGGGATAAGAGAGACAGTAAATTTAGCTCGTAGAAATTCTCTTCATATCTCTCCTCTCTTCTTCTTTCAAGGTTTATTCTACAGTTTTTTTCTATGACAGTGAAATGGTAGCCTACCTCTCTCACGTTGTGTATCTTCTTTCTCCCACTTAACTCACACTGTTGGAGTGCTGATTATGCCGCATGACTTTCTGGCACAGTGTCAAAAAGCTGGCTCAAAATCTCACAAGACTGAAAGCCGGGACGGTCTCAAGGGACCCCGCCAGCGGCTCTGTCACATCTACCATAGCAATTGCAGCACATTTTCCAAACAGGCAATATTTGGATAAAATGACCACATTGGGAAGCGAAATGTTTGCTATCTCACATTCAAACATATTTAAACCCCAGCTGTAAATGCAGGCTATCTTGTAGAAGGGGGTGTTTTAAGAAAGCACTTAAGGTCTGCAGTGGAGTTGCCGATCTCACACTGAGGGGAAGGCTGTTCCAAAGCCAAAAAGGCATGCTCTTCTGTCTGGTCGGTGGAAGTAAAACATTAAGAAACTGATTTCAGTTACCTGGCTGGGCTGTTAGGGCTTAAACAATCTTTAATATTATCTGGATACAGACCATGGATGCTGCTGTTAATTAACACAATTTTAAATTGTCTTTTAAACCAGGCAACCAGTGCAGTCATGCTAAAATCGGAGTGACATGACAGGAAGTTTATAATCCGGCTTCTAAACTATGGATCAATAATAACAGCATGTATGATGTTTTAATGTGAACTCTATTCACAGGGCATTGTGCCGCGACTCTCCTGTTTGTTCTGTCAGAGAGTGTATTAGAGCTGAGTCATGAAAAGAAGGGAAAGCAGCAACCGATGACACACAAGTGCTTATTAGGCTGTCTGTCGGGCTAAGAAAAGCATGTGTAGCAACGCCTCTTCCACATTAAGTTATTTCTGTGGCGTTGCTGTGTGGGTGATGTGCTTGACTATTTCTTTGCCAGACGCAGTGACTTCAGGGAGTCTCGGTTGATTGCAGAGCAAATCGCTTCGCGATGGCTCCTGGAAGTTAGTAACTGTCTGAATGTAGTTTTTGTATCGTGCTTCAGGTTGACTATCCAAGACCACTACTGCCCTTCCAAATAGTACTCTGGGTGAAGAAAGATCAACAGGAGGGGACCTTACAGAGATTAATGGCAACATGCGAGTGTGCACTTTGGACTGGATACATGTTGTGAAAGCTGCCCCATCCATCGCTGTATCATGTATGGGAGGGTATTTCTGCAAGGACAGTGATGATGACAGCATAGATATTCTAAAAAGAATCAAACAGCTGGCCCGGAAATGATGAAAGTGCATGTTTGACAACAGGGTGAAACCAAAGTGTTGACAAAATCCAACAACCCCCCCCCCCCCCCCCCTCTAGTATAGCGGCCATACTGAACCTGAAGTGATTGTCACGGGTATACTTGTGAACGGTTTACATCCCAATCTCCACACACATCCTCATCATGCAGTGCCTCTGCACAACAAGAGGAGCACACTTATGGTTTGAATCCCAGGAGTGCCTTTTGGATGGACCCTTAGCAAGGCAGACTTGACTTTAGGGATGAATCCTGAACTGATGGAAGCAACCTGGAGAGGTTCCAAGAACCATCTCCTGCAGATTATGGAACCTCTCTGCTCAAGCATTTCGACTATATGATGCATCTGCACTGTGACTGAGATAACTATGCCCTCTTCTGATGGCTGCTGAAGCAGTTCAAACTGCTCTGTGTTCTTTCAAGTGTACAAGCCTCGCAGGAAAATGATGAAACAAAACCAGCGGTGTCATTTTCAAGCCGATGAAACTTTGGAGTTGGTTGGAAAGGTTACTTATTCATCTTTTTCTTTCAGTTTTGGAAAATAGATGGAGCTTACCCTTAAAACAGACTGATACGATTGGCTTCAATCATGGCTGTAAGTGACTGATGGTGACTGGCTCTTTTACACTGATGCTCACCAGTGAGCCCTTCAAACAGCAGAGAAAGCACAGCTTCACTGTCAGCTGTCAATCATGTTACAAACGACAAAGACAAGTGGTTCCTTGGTGCTATCATGCTGTCGCTTTATCTGTCATTCAGTCTGTGCGCGGATCACTCATCCAGAATCCTTTTTTTGTCCTTGCCTCTTGCAATGCAAACATATATATTTATTTTTGCTTATGTATATTTGAAAATAATCAGTAAATCAAAACCGTATATGGTACAATGAACACTATGTCCATCTATAATAAAACAAAGCTTGGTTAAAGCCTCCCTGTGGAGTCTTTAACCACTGATAGCACTATTGAGCACTATTTTATGAGTGGGTCTCTGTTTTGGGACTATCTTCGGTGACATTTGACCTAGTCCTGCCAATGGTTCCCTGCTATTCCACTAATCGACATTTGGTTTTTTGGCCCAAAAGAGACTGGTTTATGAAGCAGTTTAGCCAATTGCTGATTCAAGATATAAACATGACATGAGCATCAAAGGGCCTACTCCAAATCCCTTAAAGATGCTCGCTCACAGTACTATTCCAGCTTAATCAATAAAAACCCTGGCAACTCGAAACAGCTTTTTTCAACCATAAACCATCTCCTGAAACCACAACCATCCTCTTCAACTGAGGCTACAGAGGCGCAATGCAACAGCTTCATTGACTCTTTCAGATCCAAGGTAAACAACATTCGCTCTCTGATGTCCAGCTCTCCATCTTTGCTTCCCTCTGATACCAACACCATATCTGCGAGTGTGCTGTCTCCTCTACATCTTGCTGAGGTTCAGGAGAGCCATGTTGAGGAAATCCTCAGAAAAATGAAACCCTGTACCTGTACCCTGGACCCCATTCCTACTGCTCTGCTCAAATCACATATCCCCACTCTCAGTCCTTTGATCACCAAAGTTGTTAACCTTTCCCTTCAGTCTGGCTGTGTCCCACCTGCACTCAAGGTTGCTGTCATCCGTCCCTGTCACTGTCAGTTATTTATTTTGTGTTTCCGTTCATTCACTGGTTTTTATTTTATTATAGTTTTTTTATGTTTTAACTATGCTTTTTACCATGTTTTACTATGTACTGGCTCTGTGGCACTCTGAGATTTAAAAAAAGAAAAAAATGAAAAGTGCGTTACAAATAAAATACATTATTATTATTATTATTATTAAACGAGTGACATACAATTTAGAACGATCAGGCCCATAGCTGCGCGTTCTCGTCAGGAGAAGTCTCTACAGGCGAGCACTCCTCCTCCAAGACCCGTTTGAGAGGAGAACTTTGAGGAGATTCTGCAGCCAAAGAGTTGATATCAGATCAGCCTGACCTCACAATCAGACAGCAGACTCGCGGGAAAGGGAAGCAGTACATGCAACGCTTCTGTATAGCTGTACACCAGACAGGTTTGGCTAGCTGCATGACGTCATGCTAATCATTTATTTAGCTTTTTAAAACAACGGGGACGGATCCAGCACGGACAGTTACGGGAGTGAGGGATGAGGAGGTAAGGAAACATGAGAACACCAGGGTAGGGAGTGAGGGATGAGGAGGTAAGGCAAGGCAAGGCAAGGCAAGTTTATTTGTATTGCACATTTCAACAACAAGGTAATTCAAAGTGCTTCACATAAAACCATTAAAAGCATCAAAACATAAGGCAAAAGAAAAGGAGATTTAAAAACAATTAAAGAAACAGTAAGAAATAAAATTCAGTCGTAAAAAGTAAAGGTAAGGAAACATGAGAACACCAGGACACACATAGAACTCTGTCAAGCTACATATTAGACAAAGTGAACATCTTTTATTCTACATAGTTGTCCTCAGTCTCGTCTGCTTAACTTGGTCATGGAGGCATCAACATGTAATAGAGATGTTAAATTAACAGTGAAAACTCATCATAGCTTAATTTAACATCAGTATTCATAATTACACTTCATGTTTACTTCTCCTGATCTTTACCTCCTATAACAAGGTCCATAGGGGCATCTCAATAAATGAACATGTTATATTATATTATATAAGTGTTATTTACTGATTGTTTTCGTGTTGGAATACATGTTAAATATTTAACTGCCAAGTAATAATGCGTGTTTGATACTTACTTTTTTTTGCATTAAATCATACTGGGATGTTTGCTGAAATTGATAGGATGGCCCTACCTAGAACATGTTCCACCAGCCGCCACTGCACTGCTGTATTGTTTTGATTTAATTATTACAAACCACAATTGTCCCTCGACCACAAACGAATCAGACGCTGTTTTTTACTCGCACATAGATACGCTCTTATTTGAATCTATGCAACTGCACCGGCTCTGTGCAGCTAAACTGCAGATCACTGCGTAACCTTTCATGTTGACTGTTAAAACACCTCCTCTGAACACAAAGCATCAGTCCTGCTGTGTGTTCTGTCCCCTTAGCTGTTCGCTCCGTTGGCCAATACACACTGCAGGACTCTGCTGCCCACCGGCTCCTACCAACATGAGAAGACATGCTCCGTTTTAGTCAGTGCTCACTTCACTTTGTCATTTGCTGAGCCATAGTTATACATACACACACACTGGTTTAATCAAGGCAATCACAGTTCACAGTTGGAAATGTCCAAGTGTCCTTGAGCAAGACACTGAATTCCAAGTTGCCCCCAGTGGGCAAGCCAAAGCCTTGCGGCTCCGCCACCATCGGTTTATGAATGTGTATATGTGTGTGTGTGTGAGTGTGTGAATGGGTGAGTGGGAGGCAAACTATAAAGCTCTTTGACGGTTAAGGTAGACTGGCGATATACTGTATATAACAGCAGTGCATTTACAATTTGCATCCCAAATGAAACATGTTACAGTTTCACACTGTTTAAAACTCATCATGGTCATTAGCCTGTGCTGTTTAGTGCATTTATTTATATCATTTTATGGTTTTTCTTTGCTGTATCCATTTCTGCAACTTGTGTCATACGTTTTTATGCAATTCTTTCTTCTTACATATTGCAACCTTCAGAGGGCAGGAAAGAATGGCCCAGTCACTAAGTGCAATGAATACAAAAACCTGCTTTATCTCCACCACCAAGGGCCTTACTTTGCTCCCTAACCGGCCGTCAGTTGAATGAAGGTGCAATGTTTGAGTGGAGAAAGTAAATATAAAAACACTTGAAAATACTTTTCATCGAAGCCCGAGATACAAATTGGATCAAGGTTCATTGCAGCAGAGAGTACTTTGGGGCTTTCGTTCAACTACAGTCGAAGTAAGTCGGTGGTTGGTCAGTGTATTTGAAGAATATGTATAGTCTGTCACTGTGTGTCACTTTAATGAAAAACTCAATGTGTTGATAAAGACGGAATCAGCTGTGTGGACGTCACATCGTTTTTTCTGGGATTTGATTCAGTGTGTGCCGGCTGCATAAGCTGTGCTCCATGCAGTAATAGTCCATCGCAAACTCTGCATGGGGCACATTTTCAAACCACTCGCTCCATCTCTTTGCTTGTCCTCCATGTTTCTAATTTTCAGTCTCCTCTTCTTTTCATCTCCTTTGCAGTGTCCCCCCCTCCTTCAAATTCATTCATCGACTGTTGTACATAAAATTTTCGATTGAGCTCCTCGTCTTTGGGCTCTCCGCAGCATAACCGGATCAAAGATTGGCATTACTGCTGTCATTGCTGAGGCAGGGAGCTGAATACTCTATTCAAAAACACTGCCCCAGACACGTATAACAAATCAGTGGAGTGAATGCTGTTCTGTTCAAATTCTCTTCTCATGGTTTTAGTCAGCCATTTTGGTAGACATGAAGTCTTTTATTGAAAAGTAACCTGAGGAGACAACAAAACAGCTTGATGAGAAGAGATGGCTGAGGTAGAATGTGAGATGCCTCTCTTGAGTTGGAGTTGAAGAAGTGACTAAATGGACACCCAACTCCTTGGGTCCGGACAGCGTCATCAGCCATAACCTATGAAAACTAAGACTTGTGTGAACTAAAATCCCGTATAATAAAAACTTGATACCAGACCCCAAGATGGCACCTATTCAGGCCATTGGGAATTGCTTGCCTGGCGCAAAGGCCAAAAATGTTTCCGAGCTTTAAGGTTTACTTCCAGCATATGCAGCCCACTGAATATGCATTTTGGTGTTCCTCTCTTTGGCCACACCTACTCGGCCCATAGACCTTACATGATGATGTCACAGACAGTTTTTGCAAATTTAAAACCTCCATGAACTAAAAAATCGTAAGATGTCTCTTTTACAGTGGTTGTCTATGGGGAGAAAGCCTCCCACAGGTTTTTTTTTTCTTTCTTTTTTTCCGCTGTAATACTGCGAATGGCTGGAAAACATGATATAAATATCCAGGTCTCATTACACATTCGTGACAAAAATGCACAATCGGTCGGCCCGGGTATGTAAACAAAGAAAAGAGTATCTTAGATTACAAAACACAGAGCAGAGCCACTAAAGTCTCTAATCAGGATGCCGTCACTCCACTACATAGTGACATGGCAAATAGTTCATTAATATCATTATTAATGCTCTGAATCATGTACATAGAACCTTTAATTGTGCCAAGGAGGCTCACCTTGGTGAGGTCACGTAACAAAGGGACTGAAGTCACAATTATAAATCTATCTCATATCGTCATCGTCTTTTCACCTTTCTTGTCGATATCAGCGGTCTATTGTCTGGGGAGACGGAGATTGTGTGAACACTCCGTCAAAAATAGCTGTTCCATCTCTTTGAATGGCTGTCCTACTTTGGTGATGCTTAATGACCGCTGAAAGAAACTTCACTCAAACTAATGAGGGCAATGATGTCGGTGAGTGTGACACAAGGACTACTCTACTTTTTCTTTATTCAGTAGACTAAAATCAAACTACTTATCTCTCTTTGCATGAATAGCCCTCATCAGGAAAGTGTGCAATGGGGACCCTCTTCTTTCCTTTTCTCTTTGACACCACTGCTCTGTCCATTCAATGGGGGCAGAGCAATATTGCATCTCCGTAATGAACAGCAGCCACTGGCATGAGGTTTTAGTGAAACTCTGAACTGCAGCAGGTGTTTAGATGCTTCACTCTGTGTGGTACGAACGTAAAAGATCTGCTGACGAGAGAGGTGTGTATCTGCTACGAATGACTTTTATTCCGTGTTGTCAGTATTTTTGTTTCACTCACTGGGAAACAATAAAATGTCATGAACAAGATAATTGTCAAAAGCAAGACAGATTTGATGATTTGTGACAACTGAACATCTTGCAGGAGACATTAAAACCATATTTCAGAGCCAGCTCTGACATTCAACATTGTATTCGTTCCACATGAGTTTTTGAAGGTGAATGTGCACTTTCAGGTTCAAAAGTTATTTCAGGCTTAAGCACAAAATGATGATTTTTGGGGCTTTGTGTGCATAGTTTGGGCTTTCATTCTAGGAATTTTGCAGTGTTTTGAAAAGAAAATTAACTGTAAATTGAAAATTGGATTCAAACTCAATAATGTGAGTTGAGACCACACACACTGAGCCCATTAGTAAGGCCAAGAATCTTGCATCGACATTGAGCAATGTGTTTCACTTTGCTATTTCCTTCTCTTTTTTCTGGTCAGAGACTTGCACATAACAAGTATATAGCAAGCAGCCAGTTTCTCTCCTCCTGTCCTATTCCTGGGAATATTTTCTGAGTTACAGTAGAAGTGCATAGCAACCTTAGCATGAAATATGGTCACTTTTGGAAACACCTTGCCAAAAATCCGGCTCCTGTTTTTTTTTTTATCTGTATATTTTTGAGAGAAATTGTTAAAAAGAACAAACACAAGAAGCCCAATGAATCTAAAGGTTGACAGTTATTAGCTTTACTTACTAGCCCCTTGCGATCAACAAGCTGGACCTGCAACCCGCAGTAAGTTCCAGTCCCCCGTGGCACCGAGTAGCTGGGAAGGAAAATTAACAAATGCATATTCCATATGGAAGTGAGGAATTATTTTCCTTCTTCTTAATTCAGCGTTGTGATGTGATACGATTTGATGAGGAAAAATTGAGGCAGAAACATGTGCCAGCTGAAAGTAAATTAATTAATTCTGAGCTGTAATTAGCATCAGTGTGCCAAACAGCTCAGTTTAATGAATCAGACTGCATGGGGGAGAGAGAGAGAGAGAGAGAGAGAGAGAGAGAGAGAGAGAGAGAGAGAGAGAGAGAGAGGTGCCACTGTCAAGTAAAGCTGCTTATAAATCTGCTCAGGACTCTGCTTCCATTGTCTCTGGATAATTGTGTGCGTTAGCCTCGGGGTGCATTTTGCAGATTAGCAGCTGCAGGTGTCTGCACATAAAAGAAGAAAAGACTATTACGCTACATTATTCACGCCTACATAACTCTCTCCAGGCTTCATTTGTCTGTAACTCCAGGCAGAGGGGAAGAAAAATGGACGTGAGAGAACACAGAAAAAAGGGGACGTAAAAAAAATAAAGATTAGAAACAGAAAGTGAATCATGGGAAAGGTGGAGGGGGGCACGGTGACTTTGTATTTCTTTGAAGAGTTCTTCTAGCACACAAGGTGCATTTTGTCTTCCCAGTTCCTAAAAATGTAGTATTAGACCCGGGGGCGGTGCCTAACATTGTGTCCCTGATCCGTATTTTTGGCGGCTCGTGTTGGGCGGTCTGATCACTTTCTGGCAGCAAAAACAAGACATTAAAAGTTGTTTATTCAACCGTTCTTTGCCTGAACCCCTAAGTAAACCAACAGGAGACCTCATGTCTGTTGCAACTTCAGATTATTCATATTTTAATACGTCGTCATCAACTATTTAGAAAGATACATTTCGATGTTTGCTCCTTGTAAATATAGGCACACCTGCAACCACGACCTGCCTTTACCGGACTGCTAATGAATTCTTTTGACCATCATAACTTGTTGGAGAAAAGATGAAGACACCCAGCATAGATTTAAAAAACGTTAACCCAAAGAGCAAATATTAACCTTGCTGTCGGACCACATCGGCGCTTTTACTTGACTCACTCACACACACACATAACTCAACTCTTGCCACACTCACTTGCCAATTGAGCCTTCTCTAAGCCCCGCCCCCCACCAGCAGTTATCCTTTATAACTGCTGGTTTGGAACATTGCTTAATTTGTGCAATGTGTAAGATTTGGCTCAACTAACATGATATACAGAACATGAAAAAGGAACAGATTTGGGGTTATGCCAAAGTGTTTTAGAGAACCAGCTAGCTCCGGCCGGTCCCGTCTCGTTATACCACTTGTACCTCGAGAGGTGACAGTGAGTCACTGTAGCATCCGGTCTGTCCTCAGTCAAAATATGACAGGGCGGAGATGTAGAGCTGCCCCGAGGACTGCAACTACTGACAAAAACCTGTACCGAAAACACATGCCAAATGGTATTGATATATTGTATTAATGTTGCTTTTTTCTTGCTACTATGGTTGAAACTGAGCTAACCAAGCTATCACGTGAAGATTTTAACGTAGCAGTGCTATTTTGACTGGCTCTCAGAGCTTCAGCAGTTTGGATGCATTTTGCCCATCCTCGCCCTGCTGTTCGTGAGTTGATGACTTTTATTTCTAATAATAATGGTAAACTGTAAATGTAGATTTTGTGAAGATACAGTAGAGGTGAAATTCTGCCCCCTATTTGTTTGGAGCATATGGCTAGCCCATTACGCATCGCACCTTCAAGAGTGTCCTTGCAACATATGTGCGGGAGTGATGGAACATGGAAGAGGTGCTTTCTTCCAGCACCATGAATAATTCAGTAATGGCGCAAAGAACATCTTGCAAAACACACATCCAAAACCATAAATTAGGATTAATACAAGGCACACTGGGCAGAAAAGCATTATCTAGCGGATGTTTCACTCTCCCATGAGCCTTCACTCTGCATAATATCAGCATAGCAGCTAGCAGGTGGACGACATGCGCTTGCTGCCCCTCTGACGTATAAGTATTGGTGCATAGCAATTAATGCTTATGAAAAGCTATTTATACTGCAGAGGGAACATTTAAGTCTCCCTATGGATGACAGACAGCCGCACAACGGCAATGCACTTTGCTTGCCAATTTCTTTTGACATTGGTGTCAGGTAGGCAGAGCCGCTCTTCCGAGCTTGTTTTGCCCTTGGGATACGGTACGATGTTTACAAGATACTCACAGGTGCAAGGTTTACCCGAATGCCTTTATCCCAACACATGGGCCTCTGCTTTGCAGTATATAAATGAGCATCTGGGGAAAGGAGCACTATCTTCCCTTCCCCATCTCAAACCTTATCCCCATATACAGAAGCACAACCTTCCATAACCACTGGGCAAAAGGAAGAATTTTGTTTTAGATTATCGGCTTCATTATTTGGAGCACATGAAAGAGGATGTGTGCTGAATAACCTGACTCTAAATGATTCCCTCAGGCCTTTGAGTCAAATTCAACCGGGCCTGATGCATTTGTATGTAGAGCAGTGCTAGTGTGTGAGTGCGTTTCAGTGCAGATTTTTTAAATGTAATTAAAACCGTTTTAATCCCCGCAAGGTAAATGCTGCCTAATAATTAGGAGCAGATTCCTTGGCTACAACAGAATCGGCCATGTGCGTTAGTTCAGATGTGCCCGCATCCACCCACAGACTGGATGGCCTGGTCCGTATTAATGGTTCATCTTAAGATTTACCACCAGTTCTGATGTGTTCATTCATCCCGAAATCTTAAACCACAGCATGCATGAAAAGTTCATATTTTGAAATGATGGAAATATTGGTAACAATTTGCCTTTTTTTTCCATTTTGTCGTTTGATGGAAAATTACTCTTTGATTTGATTTCTGTTATCATGATCACTTTCTTGATTTTGTTTTTTGATTTTTCTTTGTAACCAACATCATTCCAAACAACACATTTGAAATGTTGGAAATGAGATCCTACAACTAAACGAGTACAAAGTCGTGTTTGTTCCTGACTGTGGGGCAGACTCGTCCTTGCGACACAGTATGAAAAGGTTTAGCCCACTTGCTCTGTGCAGGGCATCCGTAGCTTTTGTGCAGGTTGCTTGGCACACTCAATGTGATGAGTCCAGGAAGACATTGATCTAACATCAACTTAGTGATGATGATAGTCATGAGTCAAAAGATGCAAATTCTGAAGTTTGTCATCCTCTTCAGCATGTAGATATCTAATGTTCTATTCCAAGATCAAATCACAAAACTTAAAATACAATGAATTATCAGGTGCATATTATGTTTGATCATGTGAAACTGATTAATCCTCTGGGTAATCACTGCCGTTTGTCATTACTAGCTATCAAAATACTAGTGGGTTTAGATACACTCTGCAGGAGTGTGCGTGTGTGTGTGTGTGTGTGTGTGTGTGTGTGTGTGTGAGTGTGGACACATTTTCAGCATGTTGACACGCTTGAATCTGTGTTTGGATTGCTAAAGAGAGCAGATGTATGGATGTATAGTCATGGAGGCAGGTGCCAGTGTGTTGGCAAGGATCCTGAAGCAAAAAAAACATATCACACACACACACACACACACACACACACACACACACACACACCAGACAATTAAAACCCCATGATCTTTTAAATGCTTAATTGCCTGTATTTCTGTGGATGTTTGTGTGCCCGACAATAATTAGCGCAAACTCTCTGGTCATCAGAGGTGCAGTGGAGGTTACATTTGATCATACTCCACCTAAAGTCTTAAGTCGGCTTGAATGGTTGCCATCTGTAATGGTGCACAAGGCAGAACAAATGTGCCATTCATTTACTCCTAAAGCATCAATTTAAGCTTTATTTCGACAAACATGCCACATACGCAGCTCCTGGACAATGAATAAGAGAGCGTTGTGCTGCAGGAGGGGTTTTCTCAGTGTTGCTATGTGACAATGTGTTTTCATACCCATTATGATCCATGGCAGGAATTCAGGCAGACAAGAAGCAAAACACAAATTTCAACAGACACCATGTGAGCATAATGATCGGCGTTTGATAATCTGAAGATTCATTTGCAAAAGAGTGTTATCATCTTTGTTCAGATGGCATGAATCCACGATGGAAAAATGATGTTTGTACCTTATTATCAGTAGCATAAAACTCCTGAAGTAGGATCAAGCTTATCGGGAACATGGGAGTCAGATTGAACTTGGTACGAAACTCCATCTTCCCTTTAGGATGACCTCCAATAACTATATTAATTCCCCGGCTTTTATTCCAGCCTCATTTTAGGTTTAACACTAAATATTTGCAAATATTACATTCCCCTCAGCTCTAGTTGTACATTGTATTTGGTGCTAATTAACACTCATTTTGTAATCTGTATTGACGTTGTGAAATAATGGTAAAAACTAAATGTTCAAACTAAACTTGTGCTTATGAATTCAACATGGAAGAGTACACAGTAAGAGGAAGAATGTGTTATTTCTTCTTGTAAAACATAGCACAAAATGTGCTTTGCTGGTAGCAGAGCAGCAATGCTGTTGACATTACCGGCTGTTTTCTTACTGTTTGAAAATGTGTTGAATTGGATTTATGAAACTCTCAAAGGCACTTTGCATTGCCTGGTTGTTGAAATGAGCTATACGATTAAAGCGTGCCTTTGTTGGCACTGACCTCCACCCACTGACTAGACTAACGGCTCAGCGTGGACAATAAAACTACCGCTATCGCCAACCACTCCAGCTGGTAATAGGTGTAATACGAATATCAATGTTCATGGCCTGAGGGTTCTTTAGTGTAATTACTGAGGTGTATAATACATTTCACCTGCTCCTCCAGAAGCATGCACACTAGTAATGGTCGAGCTGACACCATACAAACAGCACAGGGAGGCGCTCGAGCAGCTGTTTCTTGGAAAAATGACAACATTAACCTATGCGTTCGTCCCATTCTCTATTTGCTACATGGTGTCCTTGCCCAGTGTATTATTCCCTGTATTATAAATCGTATTTGTGTCCTTCCAGCACATTTACTATCTTTTCAGCACCGGTGTAAGCTGGAGGCAAAGACCATATGTGTCAAGAGTAATTGCTGCAAATGTAATTACAAATGACATAGCATAGTTGTATCTCTGATACAAAACCCTGTGTACTTCTACCAAAGTTAACTTTCAGGCACTTCCTAGAATAGCTTTCGACATCCAACAGAGAACCGGTGGGATGTCAGGACCAAGATATTGGGGAAAATTGTCTCTCGAACACGATGCCAATGTATAACTTCACTCTTTGTTATACATCACTCTTCAAGTTTGTTTTGAGTTTATTTTGGGTTGTGGGGAAAACAATACGATATAGACATTAACCATACAATCTATCCAACGTTGACGCTGTCAGTATAAGTTTTCGGTGTACTGCTTCTTGCTGCCATTTAATATGTATATGGGTAAATTATGCTTGATATTTATCATAATAATAATTACCAATCCAATTTGAATCGGTAACTGTCAATAATACAGAGGGCAATAATAGGCCATATTGCATCTACTTTACTTATGCAATGGGAAGAGTTTGAAATAAAGTTGGTTTGAATTGTCTAAGAATGATTTAAGAAAGCTATTGACACAAATCTGAAAAGCTCCTTTGACTCATTTTGCAAGAAGGTCCCATCCAACATTTCCAAGGTTCCAGGCTTCAATATATCGTAACGGACTGTGACATATACTGTTAACCTGTTATGTGTTATTGTGTTTGCAGAAAAGTTGTTCGAAGATGTTATCTAAGATTGGTTATTGCATTTACGGAGGTCAGTGAAGGCCTCATGCCTTGTGGGATGTTGTTGTTTGTAACTGGGAGAGTCAGTCTATGACCGGGAGCAGATGGTTCAGCATGTTGAAGAACGTCTAACGGTGTTGACTGTTGTTTGGCGTAGCCTGTGTACTGTCCACTAATAAACCACAACCAGTAAGGTGTGTGCCAAAGTTCAGCAAGTTGAACTCTACAAGCAACATTCCATTCATTTTGCCTCCTCAAGCAGATCCTCTGATCGCTGCGATTCAATTACAACTGGAAGGGCACTCGAAGAGCACAGACCTCTGTCAACATTTGGTTGCATAACTGAAAAATGATGTGTATATCTGTGATTCGGATCCTCTCCTGAATTTAATGGGTTCCTCTTTGGCCAATGAAAATACAATCAGTAGTTTTTTCCATATTCCTGGCTGTGTACTACATCAAAATACAGTCCAAGTGTTTCTGGAAAGACCCCATATTGTCTTGTTTTGAGAGTATTATCTGTTGGAAATACATTTAATTTTTCTATAAACAGCGTCAATTAATAAACTATGTATTACTACCGATTCACAGTGTCTGATTATGTTTAATTTTGATAACACGCCATAAACAAGCAAATACTATTGCTTTGTTTCCTGCTAATACCTGCCCTTGAAGTGACGAATGTAAGGGATGTCAGATAAGAACGTGTAGCTCTTCAGAAACCTTCAAGTGTAAAAATTGCACTTTTTGTTGTCCATGCTGTTTGTTAAAGCCTTTAAAAACACATCTCAGCAAGATGAAACTCCCCAGAGCTTTGTCTTATAGTTTCTGACAAGAAGAAGCTGGTAGAGATGGAGTTGGGTTCATGTGCTCTCAAGTCCAGAAGGAAGATGCGCATGATTTCCTGACTTGCTGTAGGCTGGTTAAAAGTCCGTATGTGTCAAGATTACAAAGGCTTTCAACGGTAATGAGCTTATTGTGTCTTAACTGGTCCGTGCATCTGCTCTGGCGGTGCGTCATCTCACTTCGGTCATCTCACCATGACGATAATGTGTATCTGATGATGTGCCAATCCACAAAAAGGCTTTCAAGCTGTGGAATATCATACTGCGCTCCATTTGATAACAGCGACCTTTAGAATACTGTGAGTAATCATTGTTTGGGAGAACCGAAGTGCCAATTTAAAAAATGACTCCCTAATGTATGTTTCATTAGACGGAGTAAAAGGACTCAGAAGACAATGGTCCGCAGGACATACAAAACCTCCAACCTGGCACTTTGGCCAACCGAGCCAAGTAAGTGTTTCCCTGGGGCATTTTGTCAGTCAGTGCACTCCACACAGACTGACAGCAGCAGATTTTCTTTTTTTCACTCACCATACAGCCCGACGGGTATCTCCTGTCCTGTGGTCACGGATATAACTGTGTTCTCAGCTACTGTGTTTTCAACCATGAACTCATAGCAGACTGTTTCGGACTGAGTGGGGCCACATTATGTTTCACGGAATTGCCCCATTATTTATTCATTTGACCGGTTAACTCAGTCTTTTTATAAGCCCTAGCCCTATTTTTAGGCCTCTGCTCGAAAATTGCATACCCATACTCAAAAGAGTGCATCTTTGCAAGCACAAGGTCTATTTGAATAATTGGTGTGTTGTAAGAATAATACTTGTGAGATTTGTTCAGATGTGTAAATATCAGTGTATAAGTTACTGGTTAAGAGTAAATGAACATGGCACACAGCTCAAATTGAAAAGTTTCAGGTTCGCCTGAAAAAAAAGCCCCTTTATTGTTATTATTTCATTGAAATGATGCAGCCCCCAGCCTAAAACATCTCCCAAACCATAGCACATATATGTGAACAGTCTCTCTGCAAAGTTTTACTTTGATAAAGTCAAGCAGAACAACATGAGAGAAGTTTTAGTACAGAAAATTTAGGCGGGATTTCCAAAATGTGAATTTGGGCACCATGTGTGCCATTTGAATTTCCTCATGTACTAAACTACATATTTCACTTATAAATTACTAATGGTGTTAAATACATCCAAATGCAGCAATTTCTGGCTTTTTTTGGAAAAAAATAAAATATATATATATATATTTTCCCATTCAAAATAACACACAACTCAACTGAATCCAAATTAAATATTTATTTTTACTGTAAACATTTGAAACAAACTGTAAAAACCAAAAAACCACGTGTAAAAACCACAAAAAAAACAACTATTTACACGATACTGAGCCGTCAATGCACTCTAGTATCCCTGAAGGTCTGGGGGGAGTTATTGCCTAATGTGCCACAGGTAGAAGCAGTTGTTTTTGGCGTTGAGGCAGAGGGGAACATCACACCTCATGCAATAAGTAGATGTCTTCACCCTCGGTATTCCATGTTCAGTGCACCTCTTGCAATGTTTCCTCTGCCCTGTTTCGAAAAACCTGTTGTGCCACCTGTCGTCGTCCTCCTCACTGTCTGAACTTTGTTTTACATGCTTGGATGCTGGCGCAGAAGCGCCCAGAGAGGCGCGCAGTCTCTTCTGTTGAGCCATGGGGGGGGAGGTGATGCGGCTGGCTGAGGCTGTGGACGTCGTTGACCTTTCTTTTGTCCTCGAGCCGATCGTTGAGCCGTCTTTTGTCCTCGTCGTGCTGGCTGTGAGGAAATTGAAGTGCCTGGCACACTGGCATGGGGGGGGGCTGGTATTTCTCATCACTGTAAACCAGAATATGGAAGAAAAATAAATATGTGCATTCAGTAGTTTGGTTCTGAAATTGTAATACATGTAAGCACTCACGCACACACAAAAAAAAGCACATGTTATGAGCAAAAACACACGTGGACACACGTGGACACACAGACACACTTGTATACTCTGACACAACAGAATTTTGGCCTGAGAAATCTAGACAGATAAACAGACAGACCAATAAATTGATCAATAAATATAATATTTACAAGACAATCATACCTTTCTTGTGATGACGATGAAAACGAACGGTGAAAAGTAACTCAAACGACACTAAAAAAGGCAGCCGAGAACAAGCTGCAGCTGAGCGTAATCTGCTGTGCGTAATGCCACTGGCAGAATGCTCCTCGGTTTTATACTTACGCAGAACAATAACTTTCGTTCCCATTGGCCGACCTCCATGGTACATACCTCTCTGTATTCGTTAGAGCCAATAGAATTGAGCTAATCACTTGAAAATGAGTGACAGCACTGTTAGCCAGTCAAAATCATCAATTCTCCGAAGAGCGTGACTTGAGAGCCGGTTCCTCCCTCCCAAACGAAAGGTGTGTCTCTGTTGCTAGACAGGAAGTTCATTGAACCTTTTCCGGAGGAAAAATGCGGGGATTTTCAATTTTTCGTCTTGAAAACGTCAAAAGTGAGTCATATTTATGATCATAAAGCGATAATGTGATTTGTGTTGCTGGTGTCTGTTGGCTCATATCTCAGCGATAGTATGACGGAGAGAAATGTTACGGTTATCACTGTAACCGTTGTGTTCGTGGCGTGGTTTCTGCTATCTAGCTTTGTTTGTTAGCATCAAGCTACGATTGCTAAGTCCGGAAATGTCCCGAGTGTGTGCACTCCTGGCGAAATATGAATATGGTATTGTAGTTATGCTAAGGTTAGAGGACTGAGTTGTGTTTGGAGTATGTTCAAATGGCTTTGGAACTATTTTATCCCAGGTTTCTGATGTTTCATATGATATGCAACATCATTATTAATTAATATGTGTTCAATGGTCCAAATGACACAAAATTACACAGCCTAGGGTCCCCTTAAAAGGGGACCCTCGCCACAAAGAGGCCCCTCTTCTCAGAGCCTCGTTTATTGAACATACATAAATGTAAAAGTCAACACTGATTACTCAACACAGGGGCTTTATTTACAAGGGTTTTGACGCTAAAGATTCCCAGCCTGGCCTCATTCATTCTTCACTCCAATGTAAACCCATCCGTGGCAATATTGGATGCTCAGATAACTAGCCTGTGCTGAAATCCGCTGGTTTAACGAAAAGCTGTCAAAAGAGTTTGTGTTTCAGAGTTCATTTGCGTATTCCTCCTATAAGGTTTGAGACATTGCACAACATTTTTTAAATGTGCATTCATTCCCGTTCCCCACACATTGCCAAATCTGTTGGGTGTCGATATGATCAAACTAATTCTGCTAATTTCACATGCATGGCAATTCAGAATGCACTAATGACCTTTTGCATGGTTTGTGCTTGATTATTATGGTTGTGCAGCTTCTAATTAATCAGGATGCCTCCTTGGCGCTTCTCACTGGAGGTTTTCCGGGCACGCCCAACTGGGAAGAGACCCCGGGGAAGACCCAGAACACGCTGGAGGGATTACATCTGCCAGCTGGCCTGGGAACGCCTCGGGATCCCCCAGAATGAGCTGGAACATGTTGCCGGGGAGAGGGAAGTCTGGGTCAGCCTGCTTGGCATGCTGCCACCGCGACCCGACCCCAGATAAGCGGAGGAAAATGGATGGATGGATGGAGCTTCTAATTAGGTGTCTCAGCATCAGCTACACTGGGCTGACACTGCTAAATGATTTTAACCTTTTAGAAATGAAGAAATATAGGTAAAAACTGAAATAAATCAACAGAGAATTGAGGCTTGGTTACGTAATCAGGCAACACGTTCAGAAGCCAGAACTTTGTTGACACTATACTAGAGTTATTTTCCAAGGATATGGGCACATTTTCCGGACCATAATCGTGAGTACTATTATGATCTGAAGCTCCTTCGGGTGTAGGAAAAATGAAAGCCAACATTTTATGAGTGCATGAATTCATCCTTCTGTCATTGAAGCAGAAAACACTGTTGTATGACAATAAATCAGACTGAGGGTTTCTTGGCTTTGGGAGAGACTTTCATGTTTCCAAATATTGATTGGCTGTCTAAAATGATAGCAGGGCTGGGAATTAGAGAGCAGCTCTATCAAAGTAAGTGAATGTGGAAGGCTAAGGTGTCAATCAGCCTTAGATTTCTGGTGAACACACTTTTGTGTCACATTTCATGTGTTGATCGTCTGAAATGTTCAACAACTTGAATTGATCAGCATGAAATCAGAATATCCCCAAAACATGCTTCTATAAAAAAAAAAAAGACTAAGCTCGAGGCAAATTCAGACTTAATAATCTTTATCAATTTTAAAAAGGTAACCAAAATCAACGTATGTAAAAGAAAAATTATTTTGTATGTTCTGCACGTAAACATGAATGGGGAAGTACAAAAATGGCAAAATCACACACAACGATATTTTCCTGAACCTAACTCAGTGTTTTTGTTTCCTGTGAAGATGGGAGTTTATTTTGAAAAGGCATGTAACAAGCTGAAATTGACACGTGTTGCTGTCTTTAATTGGGAACATTTTAAAAATGAGGAGTAACTTTTTGTAAGACAGCGGTGGAGCAACGCCGACATCGTCCTCGTCCGATACACAACCCTCTCGCTCTTGCTGTTAAAGCGGCAGGCGGGTCTTCCAGCTCCGGCGCTTCATTTGCGCTCGAAATAGTTACTGACCTGTACGGCAATCTGCTTGTTCTGCTAACTAGATCATCGGTACCTGACAGTTTTCGGCGAAAAGTTTTCAAAACCTCATCTGATCGGCACGAATTGTGTAGGTGACATATCTTGTCGCAGAAAGGTGACAAGTTTGCACACCTTCACAACATAAACGTAGCCTAATGTACATCTCGAGAAGTCAGTTGATATGGATACGAGCTAAAACAGGAGTTAGTTAACTTGTGCCACACCTTTCCTGAGACAGAGTGGACACGTTTGCAAGGAATGCTGTCCTCGTTTTGAGAAATACTGTAGAAGACAAACAACATATGGTGCCTTTGGGTTCTGGACCAAATACTGAAAGGTAAAGAGAAAGCATTGTCATCCTAATTCTTAATTACGTCAAAGCTCAAAATATTGTCCAGAAACAAAAATGTGGCACACGGCACATTTTCTAATGCACTGACTGACAGCCATAGAGTAAATTACACTACTGTGCAACACTACCTCAATCAAGCAGCTCATTTGCGAGGAGCTCCGTATTGAATCTGTTAGTACAAATGCTTGATGGATAAACACTCTTGTAGGCAAGAGCGTGGCACTGTCAATGCAAAATGACATCCTGCTGCCAGGGAGGAGTACACCTCCGAGCGAGGCGAAGCAAAGAGTTGGGAAGGAGAAGGGGTGGCGGTTTGGGAAGTGCGGCTCCGACAAGGCAATTAAACGCACCTTGGGCTTGATGGATTTCTAATTGGAGGCTGATCACATCGGAGGTGTGCTGGATTATAGTGCCGGCAATGAATGGGAGAGACAGAGCGTGACAGATTAGTGCTGTTACACCTCTCCCTGCACTATGGGTAGAGTGTGTGCAAATGGCAGTCTGTGTGGCTGTGTCTGCATTACGGCATTTCTGTGTGTGTGTGTGTGTGTGTGTGTGTGTGTGTGTGTGTGTATGCACTGGTGTGTGGAAAACAACAGGGCGGGAATGAGGACATGGGGGAGGAGATGCAGAATAACAAAAGGCAATGAGGAAGGAGGAACAGCAGGAAGTGAGAGAAAGGGAACTTAACGGAAGACAAGAGAGAGCGTAAGAGATGTGTGACACAATGAAAAGCAAGGAATGGAAGATGCCTTCCAAAATGAACCAGTTATTTTCAAGAAACCTAAAAATCCTTGTAAAAACCGGAACATAGCAGATTTTAGAGTTGATGCCAACACCTTACTTGAAGTGGTTCCTTAAAGGGACACAGCACCTATTTTAAGGCATACATATCAAGGACGCATATTTTTCATGTGATGAATTCGCTGTTCAATATATATTTTTTAACCGTTTTTTTTTGTCATTTTTACTTCCACAAAGAACACAAATAGTACTCAGCGAAGAAGCGGAGTACTTTTTTCTGAGCTTTCTAACCAGCCAATCATGTGATGTGGAACCGGTTACCAAGGCCGCAAACTTTATCACTGCTTTCAACTTTGAGAAAGGCAGTACAGACCAAATCAACTCCTTACGTTATTACCATTCACAATAAAGACATGTAATATTTGCTGGAGAGTATTCCGAAGTTTGTGTCTTGTATTTGTATGTTAAAGCCTTAATATTAATGTTCAGTTTATGGCCTTGTGGTTAGTACTAATCAGCCTTGAAAACAGTTGTTGTTCTGTGGCTCTGTAGAAGCTTTGTCAAGGGTGGAAAAATAATGATGTCATCAGGGTCATCTCAGGAAAAGGGGCAAGGGAGGTGAAGAAGTTGACTGAGAAGGAGAAGTCAACTTCGCCTGAACAGAAGGACAGGCAGCGGAGAGAAAGAGGGGAGGGAGGCTGAAGGGAGTGAGAAAACAGGGGGGAGAGAGAGAGACAATAGTTTGTGTATGTGTCTGTAAAGTGGACAGGGGGGGGAAATAGGAAGAAAGAACAGGCGAGGAACTTTTAATGGCCCTGCTGTTGTCTTTGTCAGCACACTGTGACAGCCAGAATCAATTATTGACCAAGACCACCAGCCTTTGGAGCAGGAGAAGAAGAGAGTGCAGCGGGGAGGTGATGAGAGCGAGGGAGAGCAGGGCAGAGGGATGGAGGGAAGATGAGAACAGGGGCGTTGATGTAAAGAAAGGATTAACAGAAGAAAAGAGTGAGGGAAAGGGAGGAGGATGTATGGAAGGGAGTGAGGAAGCTAAATTAGGAGACGGGGAGATGAAGAGGGAGGATGAAGGAGGAAAATTTAACGAGAGAAGAGAAAGGAGGCGAGAACAAGGGGACAGCACACATTTGGTAGAGAAGCAGCAATAATAGAATGATGGAACAGAGGAGCAAATGAGATGCAGGAGACGGAGTTTGTGTCTTCTTTCATGTCTCAGTCCTCCAGGTCATGCGTGCGCGTGCGTCTCGGCGTCTTATGTAAGCAAATGAGAAGGCGAGGCCTCTGGTCATGCGGGTGCAGATGGGATGTTGTTGCACCACTCTGCAGATGACGACCAGCTCCGACACCTGTACAGCGTGTGTGTTTCCAAACAGCACAAGTTCAGGCCCTGCAGGGGAATTAGAGGGGCGAGTAAAGCGACGGGCCAGATTTGGATGTAATACCAAGTAAAGTACACTACTTCAAAATGATGACATTCATAAGAATCCGGCCGGCTGCCATCGGGACATGCAACTGAAGAAAAGTGCGAACAGTGGACATCGATATGCTTGGTATGAAATGAATAATTAAATCAGTAAATGTAAAATAATATGCAAAGCTCCTGGTTAGCTCTTGTTGTATATTTACAAACATTGTATATGCAGCCATGTTCTCCTGAAGGAGAATGTCTTTGTTTGTTTGTTTCTTACATGAATGAATGGCTGAGAGGTTTGTATAGAACAGTATATTCTTTGCATCTTGCAATAAATATTGATATGTTCTTGATCACTTTGTGTTGTGTCTATTTGCCTCTTCTCTTCAAAAACTATGGTTTTTGAGGCACTGCTGGTCTTTCAATGTCATTTATAAATGCTTTATAAGGCATAAATAGTCCTCACTTTAGATGAGGTCACATAAAACACTTTACTAATGAGTAGTAACTACCTTAATAAATCATGAATTAATCATGAATTGCAGTATTAATATTAGTTTATAAAGCATATATTAACATAGTCCCTAACCATTAGTGCATATCTAAATCATTATATATAAATGCATGAATAATGTCCATCTAAATAAGTTGTTCATCATTTACTAACACTTTATAAATTATATTATTAATCATCTACAACTCCTTAATAATTGGTTTGTAAAATATATAATACATAATTTATAAAGTATGAAAACACAATGAAACACATAATAGACGGGTTTATTAATCAAGAATAAAACATTCATAACTGTTGTTATGAACTGCATACTAATGAATTATTAATGAAGGAACAATGCTTTATAAATGATGAATTAAGTGTTGACTCATACTTAACTAATGCTTCATAGCGTGTAGTTATTATAAAGTGTTACCAATTGCTCCGATTCTACTGTTTCTTATTTTGATGAAATATTAATGTTTCTACTTGCATCCTATTAATTAACCATATTGAATGTACTTTCATCTCTTGCTTTGCCCTGGTTTTGACTGTACTTGAAGGCCGCCTCTCATTTCTTGTTGGTCCCGTAATATGCCTTTAAAACCATGACAGGAATAAAATAAAAAAAAAAGAAGCTGTAACATCAGATTATTTGAAAATGTGGTTCCGCTATTGGTTGTGTGCTAATTGTTGTTGCAAGATAATTAGGGTTGATTCATCCTGTAAGAGGAAGGTAGGGAGGAAGAGGAACAAGGCCCTGGACAAATTGAACTACTGCTGGGAAGTAGACCTTCAAGCTTATTTAAGTAGCTGCTTTCACCTGCTGCGTTTTGTCATACATACATGCTTTTTTGTTATTCCTTTTCAAGGTTGGGAGTAATTGTCAAAAATGTTGTTGATGCATGTAAAACAAACCCACACAAAAAAGAAAAAAAACAAATTTCAAGAAATGCATCCTCTCTTAAGGTGTGTTCACACCAAACGAATAATTTGCGCCATGTTAATCACGTCATTCGCACCTTGTTACTTGCGGGTGACCATTCGTGGTCATTCACGTAATTCGCGCTCGACATGCCAGATAGGGGGCGTGGCTTATCTCCGTGGAAGCAGTTATCAATTTAAGCCATTAATTTCCGCCATCAACCATGGAAGAAACAACCTGTATTTCTGCTTAGTACTGGTTGTGGAAGTCCCAGATATCCCAGGAAACTAAACGCCTTCTTGTCTGTGTTCATAACATCATCTGGAGGAGCTCTGTGGATTTCATCGAGCTGTATTCACTGTGTCTAGCAAGCCACACGTCGGCTGTTTACTACAGCAATATTATATTTGGTACACTTTTGATCTTAGTTCGTCTTTTTTGTTCCCAACTTTGCTAGCAAATTTGGTGATGTCAAGTCCTCGTTATGTGGTCAACCTTTGTGTCCCATACATGCACCTATTACATGTTTTGAAGTCTAATGTCTCCAACTCCTGAGTGAAATAACTGTCTCGTTAGCTGCTATGTTCGCCAAGTAGTCACTCAATTTGGTGCTGGGTTCATCAGAGGGTTTTGTCTGAAAAAAGCTGCCTGCTGTGGCCAAAACATGATTGATTAGATGATGAACCAAAAGTTAAGGGTAAAGTTTTAATCTGTTAAGCCAAAAACAAATGCTGATAGAAGCTAAAATGCTCTGCACAGTTGGGTGATAACTCTGTGTGGATCTGTCACTACAAGAGACCCTTTTCACATCACTCACAGTGATTTGATATTAAAACAATGACAACTGCAGCATTCAATACTGCTTCACCGAACGATATTGTAACGGCAATCTAATGTTTGACAAACTATTCTTATTACTCTGTGTTAGTGATATTCGTCGTAGGCAGTAGTAGTAATATGTTGTCACGTGATAGATAGGGCTGCAACCAATCACAAAACACAGATCGGATCGTCACAGATCAGATCAGCAGCAAAAAAAGGGAGCAAAGATAACTCTTAGAGATGCCCATGAATAGTTGCTGAATAATTTGATAGTTGGCAACTAGCTCCAGTTTCCAAACCAACTTTTTCACCGCAGCCAAGCCTAAGCGTGGAAAGACACGTTATGTCTAACTCTCTCAGATTTTAGCCATGAATTGGGTAGAATGTTATCAGAACCGACCATTTGAAAATAAAACACCCGACAGTTAGATTTGGTGAAAAAGGCTCTGTGCAGCAACAAGCATTCTGCTGGAGAAGCAAACCATCTCAATACACACGAATGACGAATATACCATACAATAATAACATGATGGCTGATAGATAGACAGATAGATAGACTTTATTTCAGACTCGGGGTCCATACAGACAGATACATAAAAAGACAGACGAACAATAAAAGTACAGAGGCCTAGCAATGCTTTACAAAGAGACAGCTGTACCAATGTCGCCACAGCTGGGACTGGTAGCGTGTGGTGCTAAACCTTATGTTGGTTAAAACAAGTATGATCCCATTTACAGAGTCATTCAGTCTACAGATGAATTTGTACATGAAATTTCTTGAAACTGTTTGGAAAGTGTTGACTAGAGATTCTTAATGTGGTTGTTTTGTTACAGCAACTGGTATACAAGGTTCCAGACTCTTTTTCTTCAGAGAAGTGGTCTTATTTTCAAGGCAGCGTTGCTCATTACCATCACTCAGTTATTCATCCATGATTACTTTTCTGTAGACAGCCAAGAGGTTACTGATCATTCACTTCACTGATTCACAAACAAAGACTTTGAGTGTTTGAGTGTTTACTCACTTGAACTATTACTTTTCCATTAAATTAACAAGATGAGGCCATTGGGGCCACTGATGAAGCAACAAATTATCTGTTTACGATGACAGCAAAGCAAAAGCCAAAAAGGCCTCTGGAGATGTAGAGTGGGAGGCAGATCAAAATGAAACAAGGAACACAGTTATTCCGACTAAAGTTTAAAGTTCACCTTAAAGGTTATTAGACATCTGAGCAAGAACAGCATGTCTACAACAAGGAGAAAGGGAATTGATGGATATTTCCATCTACTATCGTTGTGCAAACATTAGGAGTTGGTTCTTCAAGATAATCGGCAACACTGATTCCCCAGTAAAGCGTCATTTAACCACTACAGAAGAAGAGGGCTAAAGGAGTGCAAGTTAAATGTAAAACATGATGTAAATATGACATTTGTGTGTCTTTCATGTATTCATTTGAGGAAAGTTTCAGTCTCTTCAACGCTCACATATCTTTCCTGCTTGCCAGTGGAGAGGAACCTTCAGTGGATGTTCACGTCACATGCTTATTGTACATCAAAATATCTATCCATGGCTTCCATCGAACCTTTAGCTTTCATTGGTACTAACGCAGCAACTGACGGTTATTTTCAATGTTCCTGATTTTCCGATTAGTTGTTTGGTCTAAAAAATGTCAGAAAAGGACGAAGAAATTTCCTTAATGTCTTCTTTTGTCCACAACTCAAAGATATTCAGTTCACTTTCATAGAGGAAGCTTTTCTTAGACAATAACTCGAAGAAAATAACACAATTTAAAATCAATTATTCAAAGCACAAATTGAAAATTGTGAATAAATATAAACGCACTTAATGTCTAATTCTCTGATTTGACCAATTACTTGTGTACACTGTTATTGTAACTGATAGTCCAGTTAAGGATTGACCATTTGAAAGAAAACGGTCATACCGTTTTGTGAAAAAGCCTTAGAGCAGCAACAAGCATTCATGGTGGGGAACCAACCCATCTCAATAAACTCAAACACAAATGACAAACAGTAGATTTGTGTTCAATCAGCAACATACAGAACATAATGAGGAGGTTAAAAGCTTTAATGTGGCATTGAATTTGGACCCTACGTGGTGAAAACATTCTGTTACTTACGGCATACTCTAGTCCTGTAAACCACCCCAGTGTCATGAAGGTGAACCACACACAAACATCCACGAATACATGAAACTACTATCAAACTTGCCAACATTTTCACGATATTTCTCTTCAAAATGAAATGATAAAATGCTCAGTAATACAGTATCAATGTAATAACCAACTTACTGCGGTTCTTTGATGAGTGTTTAATCTCCACTGACAAGGAAATCATTCCACATCTTTCTTCATTCTCAATAACTGCTTATTTAATCAAACCCCTCTACCGCCAGAAATAATATTTCCATTGGATTATTGTCATAAAGATCTTGATGGATTATTGTAATTAAAATAATAGAGTGTTTTGTATTAACCTGTTAAGGCTTATTGTTTAATTAGAGCATGACATCTGACTATTAACCTCAGAACACATGACATCTCCTTGCTCTAAGAAGGTATTATATTATTTTAAATATCATGTTGGCATCATCTGCTCAGAATAATATACTCACTTTATGAAGTGTTAAGCCTCCATTTGGCTCTGGCTTTACTATTGCTGCACCTCCTAATATACTTTCGACCTTGTTGTGTCACGAGCAGCTCTCTTCTATCGGGAAATGACATTTGCTGGATCGGGTTGTGTCGGTAGAAACAGGACACGCTACACGGTGCCAGAAATAGGTTGCGACAACGAAAAAGGGAAAAAAACAAAGTGGGGAACATTTGTGACAAATTGGAAAAATTACAGAGAATGAGAAAAAACGGAGGAGGGCAATAAAAACAGGAGGCTCCCAGTAAAATCAGGAGAGTTGAGAAGTATGGTGCATTGAGTCGGTGTGTGTTGTCCATTTGGAGCATTCAATAGGTATTGATCAAGATGTTTGATCCCTGGCTGACGGTCTGGCTAACATTTCCAGTCTTGAGTCGCTCCCTTCCACACACCTCGCCGTTCCCCCAATGGAACTAGAGTAGTTCTTCATTGTCTGGTAGGGTCGATGTGAGGAGGCAGGAGAGCAGAATGATCTCTAATGACTTCACTGGAGCATGTTATTGTAGAATTGGTACGCAAAAGAGCATCTTATCTCAGTGATCTTAATTAAACAAAGAGAGGTGGTCTAAAGCAGCGGTCGACATCACTACAGCAGTTGCTTGTTCAATACTGTGGGGGACACTTCGAACGCACGGAGGGTTTCATTTTTAAGCAGCAGGCGGAGATTCTGGGGTTTTTTCATCTGGTGGATATCCCTATTGGGAATGGAACTCTTCAAGCTCGAACTTTTATTAAACCTGGGGGGGGGGGGGGGGGGGGGCACGGCCCTGCTTTTCAGGAGTTAGATTGACCAGCACAGCAGCTGTTCTTCGCCCAATGGGTCGATATGTGCAGTCAAGAGAGCAGAACTGTCACATCAGCACAGCTTGCTTCGTGTATTGTGGGATCACCTCACAACAAAGCACAAAGAGAGAGTGAAAGTCATTCTGAACCTTAGAAATAGTATTTGCTTGCTTTCTCTGGAGGTTTCAACTGCATCGTACAGTCTTCATCAGGAGATCTTACTTAGTTAGTCGCGTTGGTCCATGGATGGCAATTTGGATCAGTCCGTTGGTTACTCCCAACATACGGGTCAGAAACAACTCATCGTTATTATGAAGATACATTTTGTAATGATGATCAATTAGATTGGAAATCAAATAAAATGATACGTTCTGCCCCATAAAAGTAATTTCTGATACATTCTGACAATCCTTTGCTCTTTTGTTTTGAAAAACTAGATACTTTTGCCTCTAATATATTGAGGTGAAGTAGACATAAACATGAGTCTAGGTAATTTCCTATGTTAGTTCACGAGCTTTACTTTTCAGAAAATGTTTACTTGTCGAGACATGCAACTCCCACATCATTCCTCATTGGTTTACACATCCCTGGTCTGATTAGACCCTTCTTAATGTTAATGTGAATATTCCTGTTACCATGTTCACAATAGGGAATTGTCTACATGTATTACCCTATGTTTTACTTTACTTCTATGTGCAGTTATTCCGCATGTTTCCAAATGTATTGGTGCATCTGGCTGTCATGCTCCTACCGAACCAGCCTGGTAAAATAAAGCTTAAGTAAAAATGTTAAAGGCAACAATCTGAGGCGGAGAAAATGAATGTGTTTTGCCAAATGCAACCACCTGTACCTTCGTATCTCAACCAGACAGCAAGCACTTTGGATGTGTGTGTGTGTGTGTCAAAACCCTTCCAAACAACATTTGACATCAATGCAAATAATTCAGTTTACCATTGTTGCCCTGGCTTGCAACGGGAAGTGAAGCGTGCGATAAACAGTAGCAAATAAAGAGCGTGTTTCAGGGACACAAGCAGGGAACAAAATCTCCATGTGAAGCCTGAGGAAATGCCAAATGACTAGCTGTGCAATGTCTCAGTACCCGCAAGAACCCATTGTAGCCCCTAAACGCTTGTTGACTCTTATATAAACACCACACTTTGACTTTCATACGAGCATTTTACATGAAAGTTGTTGAATTGAATATTGAGCATGGGACCAGGCTGCGCTGCTTGTCACACACGCACCAATTTGGATACGTAATAGAAGTGCAAATGAAGTGCAAATACATGGTAAGCTCCACAACATTCAAAAAAATAATACTGTACGGAACGACCGAATTCACGGGGCCCCTTTAAGGAAAGGGGCGTAACCCTGGTGACAGGGGGGTTAAAGGGTGGCAGGAAGTGAATGTGTTTTGTTTTGTATGGATGGAAATAAACGGCCACATGGTGCAGCCAAAGGGAATACTCGCCTCCTTGTTTGTTTCCACGCACCTACATTGGTGACCCTGACGCTCCTGGACGTTTCCAGAAGTTAAGATGTCGATACACGCAGTTTCGCTGAAACTACCGGAGTTTTGGGAGACGCAAGCGGCGGTGTGGTTCGTCCAAACTGAGGCACAGTTCGCCCTCAGAGACATTTCAGCGGACGCGACAATATATTATTATGTCGTGGCGGCTCTCGGCAGTTCGACAGCAGGCAGAGTGGTGAGCATTCTGGAAAATCCTCCAGAGAGGGATAAGTACAATACCCTGAAAGACCAGCTGTTGAACATTTTCGGGCTTTCGGACTCTGAGCGGGCTCGCCGGTTGCTTGCTCTGAATGGCCTCGGCGACAGCAAGCCGTCGGAGCTAATGGACAAAATGTTAGCTCTGCTAGGTAAACACGAGCCGGAGTTCCTGTTTCGGCAGGACGGGAAATGCCAGGGCCGGCACTCAGTGACTGCCATGAGCGTCGGCTGGGAAGGCAGGCTGCTGTTCATCAGGGACGACGTTTCCGAGCGACGCTTTCTCTGCGACACAGGGGCACAGAGGAGCGTTGTGCCTGCATCGCGGGTGGACATGCTGACAAACGGGCAGGGCCCCCTGCTGGAAGCCGCGAACGGTACCCCCATACGCACTTTTGGGAGACGGTGCCTGGAGCTGTGTTTTATGGGGCAGCGTTTCAGCTGGGACTTTGTTGCTGCCAAAATTGCCATTCCCCTGCTTGGCGCGGATTTCCTATGCGCTTATGGACTATTGGTGGACGTCAAGGGCCGCCGCCTGATAAATGCTGTGACTTTTTGCTCTTACCCATGTACACTAAGTGGAGCGGGCTCTACCAGGTTGACAACATGCTTGCAGCGGCTGATGAGTTTCTGCGTCTGCTGGCCGAGTTCCCAGACCTCTCGCAGCCCACCTTCTCCTCCTCCACAGTCAAGCATGGGGTGGAGCATCACATCTCTACCACCGGCCCACCGGTACATGCCCGGGCCCGGCGCCTAGATCCAGCAAAGCTCACCATCGCCAAGATAGTGTCAGGATCCAGGATCCCTGTCTGACCTGTTCGGTGTTACCTTCGTTTCCCCTGATCTCCTCTCCTCATGTGTTCTGTCATTCCCCCGTTTGTTATTGTGTGCCATGTGCTCTGTGTTTGTCCTCTGCCTCCAGACGCCTCCCATGGCCACACCCTTGATTGTGCACAGCTGAGGACACTCCAGCCGATCACCTCCTGCAGCCTGACACACCAGACTCAGGGCCCACTAATGAGTCCCCTGTCACTACATAAGCTCTGGTCCTGCAGTCTGGGGTTGTCAGGTCGTACTGTCTTTCACCCGCTTCAACTCCTTATCGTCTTCTGCCTCGTCAGTCCGACTGGTTACCAGTCCGGTCACGTAAGTCTGAACATCAATTCAGTGAAGATCGTTACCCATGTGTTTTCTGTGTCTTCAGTTTGAGTGCGGTCGAGTTTCCCTCCAGACTCCGGTGGAGATTATAGGAGTGACTTTAATTTGCTGGACAGTTAGTCTTTATTTTTTGTTGGCTCATTCTGTGACTCCTCCTGCACCGTTAAAATAAAGTCTTGGCTTGAGTAAACCTGCTGTGTGCGTGCATTTGGGTCCACTAACTACACTACCACATAACAGATAGTTTGAAAACATGGAGCGCCTGGGCATCATTCGCCGGGCCGACAGTCCATGGGCTTCACCCCTGCACATGGCCCCGAAGCCTGGGGGCGGGTGGCGCCCGTGTGGAGATTATCGCCGGCTCAACGATGCAACGATCCCGGACCGCTATCCGGTTCCACATATTGAAGACTTTTCTACCCACTTGTCGGATAGTGTGGTGTTTTCGAAAGTGGACCTGGTAAGAGGTTACCATCAAGTGCCTGTTCACCCGCTGGACATTCCCAAGACTGCGTTGATCACTCCATTCACTGTTTGAGTTCTTGAGGATGCCGTTTGGCCTAAAAAATGCAGCGCAGACGTTCCAGCATCTAATGGACACGGTGCTGAGGGACCTGCCTTTCCTGTTAGTCTACCTGGATGACATCCTGGTGGCCAGTTCATCAAGAGCAGAGCATAGGTCTCACCGCCGGACTCTATTTGAGCGACTCAGCCAACACGGGTTGATCATCAACCCGGCTAAGTGCCAGTTTGGGTTGACCACCATTGGCATCACAAAGGATGGGGCGCTTCCCCTCCCGGCAAAGGTGGAGGCAGTGACTAACTTTACACGCCCAGTCACGGTGAGGGCCCTGCAGGAACTTTTACCATCACTTTATTCACCGAGCAGCGCAAGTGATGCGGCCCCTGTACGAAGCCCTGAAAGGCAAGGCTATCAAACAGCTTGTGGACTGGACTGAAGAGAGGGAACTTGCGTTTGTTGATGCGAAAACAGCTCTAGCAAACGCAACAATGCTGGCACACCCGTCACCGAAGGCTCAGATTGCCATCACCACGGACGCTTCGGACTATGCAGTGGGCGCGGTGCACGGCAACCACTGGCTTTCTTCAGTCGACAGTTGCGGCCTAATGAGCGGAAATACAGCACGTTCGATCGAGAGCTCCTCGGCCTCTTTCTGGCCATTCGGCATTTCCGGTTCCTGCTGGAGGCTCGGCCGTTCACTGCGTTTGTGGATCACAAGCCACTGACGTTTGCCATGAGTAAGAGCACCAAACCATGGTCTGCGCGCCAGCAGCGCCAGCTCTCCTTCATATCAGAGTTTACCACGGATCTACAGCATGTAGCAGGCAAGGAAAACCTGGTCGCAGACTGTCTCTCCAGGGCTGTCACAGGGGCTGTCCAGTGAGGCTTGGACTATAACAAGATGGCAGAGGATCAAATTACAGACCCGGGCGTCCAGGAGTTGAGGACGGCAGTTACGGGACTGCGGATGGAGGAGGTCCCATTTGGCGTAACTGGCGTTACGCTCCTGTGTGACGTCTCCACAGGCCAGCCACGGCCGGTTGTTCCCGATGAATGGAGACAGCAGGTTTTTGATGCTATTCATGGACTGTCACACCCCAGCAAGAGGGCGTCGCAGAAGTTGGTCTCAGCAAAGTTCGTCTGGCATGGGCTGAAGAAGGATATACGGAAGTGGGCCGGGACTTGTGTGGTGTGCCAGTGCTCCAAGGTGCACCGTCACATAAAGACCCCTTTAGCACAGTTTTCGGTTCCAGAAAGGAGGTTCGATCACGTAAATGTGGACTTGGTAGGACCTTTGCCCCCATCCCGTGGTTTCATACATCTCCTCACGATGGTAGACCGAACCACTCGTTGGCCAGAAGCTATCCCGTTGTCATCAACAACGGCGGATGAGGTGGCTCGGGCGTTTATTCAGGCTTGGGTCGCCAGGTTCGGAGCCCCAGCTGATGTTTCCTCGGACCGAGGCCCACAGTTTACATCAGAGCTGTGGAATGCAGTGGCAGGAAGCCTAGGGGTGAAGCTCCATCGCACTACCGCCTACCACCCACAGGCTAATGGATTATGCGAGCGGTTCCACCGGTCGATGAAAGCTGCTCTCCGTGCCAGCCTCAAAGACAGCAGTTGGGTGGACAGGCTTCCGTGGGTCATGTTGGGGCTTAGGACAGCCCCCAAAGACTATCTGCAAGCTTCATCGGCTGAGCTGGTTTATGGACAGCCACTGCGGGTCCCAGGGGAGTCTATCCCCAAAGTGTATACCCAGCAGCGGGAAACGCTCCTGGAAAAAGCCAGGCTGTTCAAACCAGTGCCCACGTCACAGCACGGCCTTCCACAGTCATACGTCCCGTCCAGCCTCAGGTCAGTGTTCGTTCGCCAGGACGGCCACCGTGGACCCATTCAACCCCCCTACGTCGGGCCGTTTCGGGTGCTGGAGACCGGAGACAAGATGGAATTAGTGTCAGTTGACTGCCTTAAACCAGCACATCTGGACCTGGACCAACCGGTACGGGTGGTTGAACCCCCACGGCGGGGGCGGCCTCGGGCCCTCCCACCTCAGCATGACAAGACCCGGAGGGGGCCTTAAACGGTGGTCCTGCCTCCGGCCCCAGAGACACGGAGTCGGACTGGTCGGTTGATCCGGGCCCCGAGACATTAATGGTTGGGACTAATATCGGGGGTTAGTGAATTCTGGGGGGGCGCATGTAGGGAACGACCGAATTCACGGGGCCCCTTTAAGGAAAGGGGCGTAACCCTGGTGACAGGGGGGGTTAAAGGGTGGCAGGAAGTGAATGTGTTTTGTATGGATGGAAATAAACGGCCACATGGTACAGCCAAAGGGAATACTCGCCTCCTTGTTTGTTTCCACGCACCTACAATACGGTAATTCAGGTTGAGTCAAACACACATACGCACACCACTCGAGCCGAATATCTTTTGGAGGCACCAGATCCGTATCGCAAGTCATGTGAACTCACGTGGAACAAAAATGAATGCATAAAGCAGGAAAAGTTATTTCCGGATAAACATTTTTTGTTATTGTTTTGTTTAAGTTTTTTTTACTTAATGAGACGGTAATGTTTCATGATCTCTGCAGGCGTCCCTCATTTATAAATGTGTAATCAAATAGTTTCTTATTTATGCTGTGGTTCTTGAATCAAGCACCAAGCCAAGGAGAGGACACTGTGACAACAGCTTTGTTACTTGTGTGCACATGTGTGCTCAAAACCCAGCCCTTATAAGGACTTGTAAGGACAAGAGGGGTCTGTATGTGTGTGTTTCCAGATTTGTGTTTATTCACATAGGACAGGGCTTTATAAGCATGAATGAAGGGGCTGTATTTGGATTTGTTTAATCTTCTACTTGAGGGACCTGAACATGCATGTGTGCACAAACACACTGAGCAGACTGAGAAATGGAAAAGAGGGGCTGTTTTTAAAGAGAGAAGCAGAGATAAACAATTGTTTATTGTTGGGGACCAAGGCGTCCGTTTCAAAACTTCAGATGTAAGGCGAAGTTTGACAGAACATGGAATTCCAAATGCGCTTGATGTGGTGGATGCCAGCATATCTACAGAGGAGAGCGGCTGAAGGTGAACAGCAAAACAATACATTCATTCTCTGCTCCTAGATTTAAAAAAACGAGGCACAACTAAAGCAACAACGTTTTTGGTTAGTTTGGTGTAGGCTTCTACTCATGGTGGTATAGCTACAAGCACATTCTGGACCGACATGAAGTAATCTTGGTCAAGTATTTTACTTGAGTAGAATTGCAAAGAGTAAATCTATTTATTTCAGTTTTATTGTATTTCTACTCCACTGTGTTTGCAACCCTGTCTTATATCATCTACTGTGTGCCACTAGATTGTTTTGATATATTGCGGGGGAAATGCCACTGGAGGCAGTGGTTTGTGTCCTGCAACCATCATGTGTGGTGAAATGTAACATATTAAATAACTTTGATGGAGGTTGGATGAAGATTATGATTTAGTTTAGCTTTGGGAAAGGTCATGGTTTTGGTTAAACGTGGAAAAGTATGCAAGTCCTGCCTAGTGCTTCAACTCAGCATAAATGTCCTACATGAACACAGTCAAACTTCAGAGTAACCACCATTAATACATGGTAAATTGATAGTTAATATAAATGTTATTGTCAACAAACATGCAATGATAATTAACCATGTTTTCTAATTATTAAAGCTTTAAATTGTTGTTTTAACAGTTTATTCTTGCACTTGTTATACAATTGTATTCACCATATTATGTATCAATCAAAGTCTCTTATCAATCAGCAGATGTGGCGGAAAGGACGTTCTGGCAGCGAGTGAGATTGGGAAAGCGGCGCTTTGCTCGGGCTGTGTTCAGCAGGCAAGGAGAACTGAGGATATTGTAGAGCACTTTGACGGGACTCCTCAACCCGACCAAGATGTCCTACGTGGAGAAGAGGCTTAGATTGAGGACTCCAGGGAACACCATATCCCTTGCAAAAGTTGCTGAGGTACTCAAAAAGCTCCTCAGTGGCAAAGCACCAGCGGTGGATGAGATTCACCATGAAATGCTGAATACCCAGTTTACAGGCCTCTTTAGTGTTGTGTGGAGGTTGGGGACAGTGCCTGTGGAGTGGCAGACAGAGATTGGTTTCATTTTTCTGTTATTATCATTGTATCACACTGCTCAGCTTCCCCGGGAAAGTTTATTCTAGTGTCCTGGAAAGGAGGCTTGGACCGATTTTCGAACCTCAATCCAGGAGGGGCATTATAGATTCTGTCCTGGCCATGGAAAAGCCGACCAGCTCTTTACCCTCGCAGGGCTGTTGGAGGCGTCATGGGAGTTTGCCCATCATGTGTTTCGTGGGCTTGGAGATGACTTAGGTATACCGTGTACCCTGGAGTCCTGTGGGGGGTAATGCGGGGAAACGGGTACAAGGCCAACAGGAGTTTGTCTCTCTGAGGACTGTCCTTGTGATTTTTATGGACAGGATCTCAAGGAGCAGTCGGGGTGGAAGGAGAGTGTCTGGTTTCAGGAACTCAGAATCGATCGCTGCTCTTTGCAGATGATGTCGTTCCGTTAGCTCCATCAGACCTTGAGCTTTAGCAATGCAATAAGGCTGTTTGAGCTGGAAGTCAGTACCTCCAGAAAACAGTGGATTGCGCCTCCCGAGTTGGGAGAGAGTTGCTGCTCCAAACAAGGAAGTTCAAGTATCTAAAAGGTTTTGTTCAAAAGTGAGGGGGAAATGGAGCTGGAGAGGCAGTCAGTGTCAGCAGTGATGCAGGCGTTGTATCGGACCGTTGTTGTGAAGAAGAAGCTGAGCTAGAAGGCAAGGCCCTCGATTTACGAGTATGTGCAGAACCTCACGTATGATCAAGAACTTTGGGTAGTAAACAAAAGACTGAGATTGCCGAACCAAGCTGCCGAAATGAGCTTCCTTCATAGGGTGGCGTGGCTCAGTCTTAAAGATAGGGTACAACGGATAAATTGCTTTAAATAAAATAAAGACAATGTTCAAAATACACAGCCATGGTACAAGACACACAACAGTTAGTCAGCAGAGCAGCACATATCAGCATGAAGATTAATGCTGCGTGATACACAGTGTGCTTGTGAAAAAGCTTGTTCCCCCATAAGGCTCACTTACTTACTGAGGCAAAATAAATAGTTTAGAAGCTGCGACTCGTGGTACAGGTCTCCGGAGCAGACACACAAATACCCACAGCACAACGGGTTGCTCACTGTGTGGAAATGTCACATGAAGTCTTGCATGATAATGTTTTAATGAAGATAAAGTCTGATAGTTTTGTGTGACCTTTATTATTTATCCAGAGAGCTGCAATAGGTTGAGCACAGGCAGCAGTAGACGGAGCCAAGCTGAGCCACTGAGTGGCAGGGTTCAGTATAGAATGAGTATAGAACATAGAAAAAAACATCAGTTTATTAATATGTTTACGAGAGCAGCTCCAGTGTCCTCCAGAGCCATTTTACGAATGCCTTTCTAACATAAAATGACAGTCCTTTGTTTGTTAACAATGTCTATTTGTCCAGGATAAAAACTTGTTTTTACTCATATTAACCTTTAGAAGCCCGTCCCATCCAGCTACGCATACATCCTCCACGTGTGGTACATCAGAGTACACGCAAGCAAACATTCGCAAACCGAAATGCAGGCTCTCTCTCTCAAACACACGCACGCACACTTACATAAATCGGTGGAATGCATTTGAGAAAGCCTACACAGACTGCGATGATGTATTCATGTGAGATGATCCCATGACTTCTGCATATGGGCACAGCGAGGATTGCATAAAGGATGGGGGGGGGGGGGTAAATAAAAGGAGACATACACAATGAACTGGTGGATTAAGGAGGGGGGATCGATCAGGGATGCGGTTGCTGACACAAGAGATGAAATTAAATCGATGAATAGTTGAATGTATGGATTTAGAAAAAAAATGGTATTTGGATGATAACTAATGTGGTGTTGAGATTTGGGGATTACATATCATTGGATTACAAAACGTGATTACATTCAGTGTCGGTATAATTTCTTGCAACTGACTGAATAAAGAAGCATTGTTCTAGCATGTTAATCCTAGAGTAATAAGTATGATTAGGAAAGATGAAACAGTGAAACATTTGGCTTGTACGCGTATGTATTTCCAGTACAAACTTTGTTTTTTGACGTGTTTGGCAAATGTAATGTTATCTCAGGTAATGTTGGCTGGGGGTTGATGGAGTGTAAACATAAATCCAATAACTAGCTGCTGATGTTAGCCTCATCACCGATAGCATCCAGGGCCAGCTTCCACACAGTGTGGAAACACTACACACTGCATGTTCCAGCACTGAATGGGGCTGTTTTAATGTAACCGCACATAAATAACCGATGCAGTTAGTCAACTAACAATGTGCTACTCGGCCTTGGAAGTAATGCTAAATCACTACTGTAGGTAATAAGCTAGTTAGACGGACATGTGAGGCTCTATTACAAATGATCTATAGTGCATGGTTTCAAGTGTACGGTACAAGTTCAGGTGTGTCCAGCTCCACTTTTGCTAGTTTAACGGCACACAATCTGAATGCAAAGTGAGCTGCATGGGGCAGTTGTGCAAGCACCGCAGACACTGTTTTACTCTTGTGCTTTTGGTTTTTGAACGGCGTAAAGGGTTAAGAGAAGAAACGCCGCGTCAGCATGTGGAGAAAAGTTTGACACTTGTGGTTGCTCAGCTATAATTGGACAACCTGTGTCCAGGGGCAATCGGCTCCACGTGGAGATAAAGTCTGTGAAATTCGAGGATTTGAGTCCCCAGAAATCCTGTAAGGTGACGTCACCACCGCACAGACACACTAACACAAATTGCCTGTCAGAGAGCGATGATCCCTGTGTTCTTGAGGATTCATTTTGTTTCAGTCTCGTGTGTCGATACAGCACCGTACAAGCAAATCAGATTCTGCTTTTCCATTAAATATAAACACAAAGCCTTAGTGGGAGGGTTCAGGCTACGCTCTGCGTGGCGGCTCAGTAAGCACAATCCTACTCACAGACCACCTCTACCTTGAGGTAGGGTTGTCCTTTTGAATGTTTGCTTATCCTCTTACGTAGCATCTGGTAAACAACAACAACACTGATGATAATTCCTCTTCATTTTCCTCTCGTCTTGCAGTGGAAGTCTTATTTCACATGTTAAACTATTGCCAATAGCAGAGGTAGACAGGGAGCGTCAGAGTGTATTTATGGACGAGTGCCAAGCTTTGGCTTTCATCAGCGTTGCATAATAGCAGCGCAAATCAAAGTAAGAGGATAAGTTGGAAGCATAAATGGATAACTAGATGGATGGATGATGAGATTATTGTTGTCAGTGGAAAGAAAGGGAACTCCAAAATCCTTAACTTGGTCAACAGAAGGGAGGGTTGACTGACAACTGTAGGCTTTCTTTCTGTCTGTGATGCCCTTCTGTGTAGTCAAACGTATGTACTGTCATGCATGAAATCTTCCAAGTAAATTGACAACCTTTCATTGACAGCCACTGCAACTTTGCAGGTCGAGGAACAGTGCCAGTGCCAGGAATCTTACACTTAGTTTTGATATTTGTTAACGGTTAACAATACAATGGAGACTTGAAAATGTCTTTCTTTGAGAGATCCAAATGAAAAGGTGACGGCCACAAGATGTCTTTCCAAATGCAAGATCTAAATCATTTTGTTGGCTAAATATCGTGAACGTGGATTTGAATAGTGGTGTCTATCGGGAACTTTTAAATTGAATGTAATCTGAATGTAGCCCAAATGAAGGTAAGGTTGAATACTCACCAACCCATGACATTTATACAAAATTTCACAATATTCTATAACTAAAAACTACAGTTGTGGTGGATGTTATCAAAAAACGAAAAGTACTCTTTATTGTTTCACCAGATCATTAAATGGCAACATTTTTCCCTGGCGGGGTCTAAATCACAATATGGAGGGAAAGTAATTGTTTCTGCCATGATGTGGGGTTGACCTAATAATGCTGCCTGTCAATCACAGTAGTTGTTCATGAATAATGCTATAATTTGCTTCAGGAGCCCCAAACAGCCTTTTTTTTCACGACAGTGTAATTTGCATAACTGGTAAACAAATCACATTTTGTTGAACGGAGTACGTTTTTTTTCTGAGAAAGCTGGGTTATGTGGAAAAAAAGTACAATTGTACCAATTTCTCACAAAAGGTACAAACACCCTCATGTAATAAAAAAAACTCTAAAAAGCATTAATTCAAGGTTGATCACAACTTTCACACATCCTTCTTAAATGTGAATGTCCAGTTTATGCTGTGCTCTGTCTTCCGGCATTGTTATCTGACCAAAAGTATAGCACCAGTATCTGATGTGCCAACGGCAGTGATTTCATTATGAAAATGTAATAAAATGCAACGTGATAATTATATGTAATAAATCCATATTTGCTTAAAGCATGCGTGTGGGAGGCGGAGGTGTCCGGGGCAGAATGCCAGAAGGGGTGTAAATGTTGTCATCCAGGTGATAATTACCATGACGTGAAGTGGACAGCGTGCTCCGGGGTTAATGGACATTGGGAGAAGGGAAAACATTATTTATTTCACCACTGGCTGGCGGTGTGTATTCAGCATTGGCACATTAGCTGTGGTTTAATTTGCACAAGTGCTTCCCCTTTTCGTCTGCCCTGTCCGCAGCACCGTTGTCTGAGGTGCTGCTGAGATTCGGTCAAGAAAAGGGATTTTTGTTGTGTGTCTGCACTTAAATGTCCTTAGTTACATCAGGCTGGTAGAGTAGAGCGTGCTCAGTGCAGCTGTGCCTGTGGTGCATGCAGCAGCCAAGAAGGAGACTTAAAGGTTATATATCAGCTTTATGGCTTGCACATTTGCAATGTTGCCCTCTGAAGTTGTCAATGTGTATAAACTAGACTGATAACTTTAAATAAATTGCTTTATTTTATCTGATTGCAGATACATTGGTATTGACTTGGATGCCGGCAGATAAATAAACAGAAATGTGACAGATATGGCTGATATATGTAGAAACAGTACATTGTTGCTCCATCAGAGAACATTGGGAAGTTTTATTTTTCCTCGACTGTAACATTAATGCTCATTAAAAAAAACATCACATGTGAAATGGAGTGCATTTATATTGTGCTTTTCTACCTTAACAGGACAAAGCGCTATACATGTTGCCTCTGATGAATCTTCCCACACATGCTCACACAGCAATGGCGGCGATCTCTTCCCTCAAGGACACTTTAACAGGTGGACAAAAGGAGGCAGGGATGGAGGTGCCAACCCTGAGGTTAATTGACAAACCGCTCTACCGCCTCAGCCAAATCCGCCCCCCAAGTTAGAATGCTGGCGCGCTTCAGTGACCACGGCGTTAGGTTGCCGAAGATGAATCGCAATGTCCGAGGTTTTTACGTTTATTGGGGGACATTTGTAGAATGTTGCTCCACATCTCACTTCTCGCAGAAGAGGGTTTTTACCTCTCAAATATAGATATCGGTCTCAGCGTCAACCTCCGGGATCGGTCAGTCTCTAATGTGCAATGCCTCAGCCGACATGAAGGTATGCGCCCTGGTACATGTGCGAGAGGAGCAGAACATACAAAGAAAAGCTGAAAGTTAATGTGCACTGACACAAAAGAAAACAGTTAGATGTCAGGAATTGAAAGCTGCTGCAATAGATGGTCTTTATTTCCAGCTCTGGCAGTCCTCTGTCAGTATACCTGCAGATCTCATTGATTACATCATTCTGCTGCCAATAAGCAGCTCTTCTCAAACGGTTTGCTCAGGCACATTTCAGCAGTGGGCAATGATGGAGGGGCGAGTGCTATTTAATTACTTCCAAGAAGGGATTTATCCTTCCGGCCCCTTGACTGAACTGATGACCCATCTGGTCACAAGCCGACTTGAGTGGGTTTGCAAATAACATTAGACCTCAAAGCTCTGGCTTTTGTCACAAATATGGCTTCAAAATGAAGCCAGCTATTTTATGGAATTCTGCCTGAAAATAAAAAATAAAAGTTAAGGAAACCCATCGATTGACCCAAGATTCAGCCTAAAACTGATGATCCAAGACCATCTGCTGACAACTGCACCTTAACGTCTTCCTGTTCACAAACCTGTGTACCCAGCGTGGTTTTTGCATACTCTACCTTTCATTGTTTTATGAAGAGTTTAAAGGGCAGAAAGGACGGAACCAATAGTCGGTCATTATCAACGGCACAGCTGGAAATGTCATTCATTAATTGCACTCTCTTTAGTGCTACCATGTGTTTTTATGATCATTATACATATAGTCGCCCTCACAGTGTCACGGAGTTCACGGGTAGGACCCAAATGCAAGACCACAGGAGACAGAGTCCGATGTAACAGGGTTTATTTAGAAGGTGCGTGAAGGTGTGGAGCCCGTGGTCCGACACCGGAGGGCTGGTGGATTGCCGGTGTGAGTCCCGTGGCTCGACACCGGAGAGTACGTAGATCGACCAGTACTCTACACCCGTAGCAGAGAGGAGAGAGATTAGAACAGGAAGATACAATGGGGTTCAACTCACGGGCCGGCGGAGGCTACCGAGGCAGAAGACAATACGGACTGACAACCCAGGCCTGCAAGACCAGGGCTGCTATGCTGCCGGGTAACAAGCCAGATTGTCTGCAGCTGTGCATCCATCAGGGCGGTAGCAGTGGGAGGAGTCTGGAGGCAGGTCCGAGAAAACACCAAGCACATGGCATAACAAAACAAACAGGGGAATGACAGACACATGAGGAGAGGAGATTGGGGGGGGGAAACAGAGATTAACACACAATGGGTCAGACAGGGATCCTGACACACAGCCCTTCAAATTGAAATTAAAGGATTGTGTAAAAGGGAGTACAGGAAATAATGGCAGCAGGGTTTTTCACTGGCAGAACAGTGACATATTCACTTATTCACGTAAAGACGTGAAATCAGTGCAACGTTCCCTGTGCCTTCAGATGTATATAAGGGAGAAGACATCCTCTGACTTTTCTCACTCCTCCCCTTCTCACATTCACAATATACACACACACACACACACACAGACACACACACACACACACACACACACACACACACACACACACACACACACACACACACACACACACACCAAGCTTCTAATGATAGACAGACAAGTTTATAAAATTCATGATGGGATTTCCGGCTGAAATTACATCAGCTTCCCTCTCACTGTTTCCAAACCCATCTCCGTACACGCACGCACGCACGCACGCACGCACGCACGCACGCACGCACGCACGCACGCACGCACGCACACTGACAGAAAAACACATCCAGAGACAGTACAATCCCTTTTGAGTCTCGAAGCGGGAAGGGCGATTAGATAGCAAATAAATGGGAATGGAAGCTGCTTGGATACAAACACATGGTGTCCATGCACATGGAATCATACATGTATGCGCTCACAGTCCCACGGCAGCGTGCACATATAACGGACAGCGCTTACATCATTTATTACTACAGAGGCCAGGCGGAATCCAGTTGTGTGATAAGGCAGCCTGTAGAGGAATGGCACGGCTTCAATATGTTATCTATATGTTATATCTGCAACAGCCTAGAAGTCAATAAATCATGTTCAACTGAAGAGTGAAATGCCACTGTTACCACATCTGCAGGAGCAGCTGATGTCCGGCAGCCAGATTTAGAAAACAAACTAAAATCAATTGAGAACTACATAATTAGTAAAGATGAAGTATGATGAGCATAATCTCCCATAATCCGCTTAGTACAGTACGCTAATTATTTTTCTGTGGCGGTCACATGATGCCTTTTTCTTTGCATAAACTCACAAAGTGCCATGTGTGTGAATTGGGAGGGCGTAAGGGATCGTGTATTTGTTCGCTGCATAACATTCGGTCAACCTAGCATATCAATAGCGTAATACAATTTATCAAACAGCTCTATTTGCAATTGCACTCTCATTCTTTCAAACATGCCATGTTTGTATGCCAAGTGTAAAGTCGGAACACTCTTATCTAAATGTATACAGTTAATAAGCATAGTTTGGCTGCAAAGTTCACATAAATACAAGTGATGTTAATGTCCATGTACGTGCTGCACTGCTTCTGCCACCAGGTTGTCCCTTTGAATTAGTCGAGCGGGTAATAGAAGGACAACAATGTCAGCTGGGATCGGCTCCAGCCCCCCCCCCCCCGTGACCCTGGACAGGATAAGCGGTAAAATATGATGGATGGATGGATAATATGTAAACAATGTAACATAAGTACATAAAACACGTCACAAACCCCACCAGCGTTCCAACTTCAAAGTAAGTCAACAACATGGGACACGAACCCTGGTCTCCTGGGTGATCCCCCCCCCCCACCTCCCCTCATGCCCACAATGAGTATCGTCTTCATCGACTCTTTATTTTACGTCACTTGCTCTTTCTCACTCACTCCGAACGTCCCTCGTTATTCTACATAACGAGCTCTGAGAGTAGCATTGACATTGCAGTCAGTACCGTTTACAACGGCGTGAAATGAAGAACGACGTTGTAATAGCACCCAAAATGAGTCAGTCTGTGGCTGCAACGCTCACAATCAGCCTGTAAGATTAGCCACCCAGTCAGAGTGTGTAGCTTCAGCTCAGACTCGTTTTCTTTGTGAAGGCGAAAATGCTGATTAGGCAAATGTTGCGCTTTCGATTTAGAAAAGGATGTTTTGCGCAGCGCGGATATATTGCTGCAATTCCATCACTGTCAACATTTTAATGCAGAAAGTAATTGTCTTTGTGTTTCTGTGAGGTGAATCAAGAAGATCTATGAGCAGACATGGCCGCCTGATTATGTTTAGAAATGCAAGAGTAAACTTGGAAAGATGTATAATTTGCGCGGGGTCTAAAAGTCCCTGCCTCTCTACACCACCCAATTTCGTGGATTAAGACTAGTCAAGAAGCAACCACCGACACTAGTCTAGATTAGTTAGATTAAGGTTGGTTGTGTGTTTAACATAGACTGCAGCCCAAATAATAAAATCAACAGGGCTAATGCAAAATATTTCCTCCCGCGGCGAAAAGCAAGTCGAGGCGCTAAGGATGGTGCAAAAATGTGTGATCATTTTTTATTACTTGTTTTTGTCAGTTGCAGAACAGAGTAAAATTATAATTAATATAAATATATTCACCTGATTGACTGTATGATAAGTTTATTTTTCAAAAGGAAAAAAGTGCTAACTTATTGACCAATCGAGTTGCATTTGCTTCACTTGCTCCTCTGCTCAGGCGCCCGTCTTTCATATTCTCCATTTCTGTCCGTGTAACCCAGGGGTGCCCAATACGTCGATCGCGGAGGTAGTGCGGGTCGATCTCATTCCATTCAAAAGAAATGAGATGTCCTCATGGCATTTGCCACTTGCTTTTCTAACACACGGGTCACCACGTATGCGCAGTCAACCACGCGAGCTACTGCAAAACTCCGGCGAGCTAATTAGTTACCCTTCCAATTCATTTCTACTTAAGGAGCTAAAGCTGTAGCGCCATAACGTAACTTGACAGTGCGCTCTACACAGAGCAGATTGACAAGCGTCTGTCAGAGTTTGACAAACGCTTTCCAGACTTTGCTTTACTCGAGCCAGTTGCTACACTTATGTGCTGCACATTTGGGGAAGATATTGATTGTTGATTCACTCTCATCACAAATTTCAACACTGTTTCACCTGAACTCGTCTGGAGTGGAGGATGAGATTCTGACACTGCAAGTTAACATTCAGCTGAAGTCGAGGGCTCATGGACAGTTTTCTCACAGAGGAAAAGTACCCAAACATGAGGCCATGTGACACCTTCTTGACTGCATTATTCGGCTCTACTCATTTATGTGAGTCAGCCTTTTCCCACATGAAGAACATTAAGTCCAAACACCGTTCCACCATGACTGATGATCATCTGAAGTCTGCTTGAGGCGGCTACCAGCAGCTACTGTCCGGACTGTGCAACTCTGGCCAATCCCATTCAGTGCAATCATCAGAGTAAGGTAACGACCAACAATGTACAGAATTGTATTGTGCCGTAGGGGTTCATGCAGTTATGCAAGGTATGCCAACATATATTGTAAATATAAAGTATACTCAGTATATATATATATATTCAGCATTTTTAATGTAGGTAGATCATTTTGACTTGGTCATTTTAAAAGTAGCTCGCAAGCCGAAAAAGTGTGGGCACCCCTGGTGTAACCCATGACAAACTATACTTTTTGTCATCAAAAAGAATAAAGTACTGATCTTGAGTCGGACCTCATTGGTCATGGCTGAATGATCTAAAGTAATGACTGTACTCTTGTGGAAAGATGAACTGAGATGTAACCTTTTAAAAAAGCTATACAACCTCGTTGCTGTAGTGTCACTAAAATATGCTATTTCCCACAAGCATGGATATATTCTAAGGTAAATCGAGGTCAATGAAAAATACACAAGAGACTGCAGTCAGTCTTACTTTCTCAGAAATGCCAGGGACATTCCCTCTGGTGTGTGTACACAAATGGCGTCTGAGAAAGCTTTACTTAAGTTTTAGTTTACAGCCAGTGCTTCTATGTGATTGACTGCATATATAAATCAGTGATTTAAGAATGAGACAACCAAAAGAAGTCAGATTGTAAAGAAGTGTATGAGAAAATGACTATTTCTCATTTGATTTATTACCTCAGTAAACATTGTAAACATGAGCTTATAGTTCAAGCTCCAAGCTCCATAGTTATAGCTTCAAGCTCTAGTTTCAAGTATTCTTCAACACAGCATGATGTTATTTATTTTTTATTATGGTCCCGTTTAGCGGAAAATAGAACATAAAGCATGGTATGCTTTAGGGCGCGGCTACCTTGTGACAGATCACTACCAGAGCCGTGTACAGCGTCTTTACAACGGCGTCACTCTTCCGCATTCCAAAGTTACGACGGTTAAAACAAGATTGCGACGGCCGAAATCCAAGATGGCGACGGCCGAAATCCAAGATGGCGACGGCCGAAATCCAAGATGGCCATCGCCAAAAACGCCAACTCGAGGCATCAAAAGCTGCAGTCCACAAACCAATGTGTGACGTCACTACAGTTTACTCAAAACAATGCCTCTTTTGTGGAGCAGTTTAAACAGATCCGTGTTATCTAATAGTGCAACAGAGCTCATAAGTTATCTTTCTCTGATTTGGACTTTGTGGCTCTCCTTTCTCTCAAAGGTCAGCCTTGTCAAGACGGAAGACCATTGGTCAGAAGCACAACTTTGTGTGTCACAAGTTGAAACAATTGCATGCGTATTTACTCATGTTTGTGAGTAAATAAGATGATTGCAGCTGTTCTAATCTATGAATTGATTTACCTTTTGAAATGGAGCTGTTTTAACTGCTGGTGTGACCAGGCCATAGAGAAGTTATGCACAACGTGAGGATTGAATTTGTTGCTACACGGATTGGTGTTCATTTTGCGTTGAAGCAACATTTAATCGAAACAGCAAACAGCGACGGATGACATTTCTATTACAAAGTCAATATGTGCGGCCCTTTGCCATTCAAATTACCAGCGACATGTTTTGCATCTTGCATGGTCTCCCTGTCGTTTTCTCTTTTGGCTCGATACCCTTCTCCCCCTCCTTTTCTCTTGTTCTTGTCCCGCATCCTTTCTGACACACACACACACACTGCAGCCATTTCTCATTGTTAGGGCATGCCAGATTGTGCTGTCTGTGCATGTGTTTGGGTGCTTCAGCACGTGGCGAGACACAGAGTGCTAAAAATAGCCAGGGATCATTTGTATTCTAACTCCTGTGCAAAGCGTCCCTACTGTCTTTGGAATTCTGAACACATACTGAAGATGGCTTGTGTTTTGGAAAAAGAAGGCTTCATTAGCGAGGTTGGGTGAACAACTTACAATGCTCCGGACAGCATCACCATTGCGATGGGCGTCCAGCCGATCTAAAGATGTATCTGAGGAACCATGAATATTTCAGATCAACAGGAGGCCCAAGGTGGTGATAAGTCAGCAAAAAGTGCGTGAAATGTACGTGGAGTATCTGTACCTGATGAAAACATGAGCATACTTTCAATTGGGGATGGAAAAAGAGTGATAATAGTAACTGTTCAATGGTGGTTCGAGTTTACTTTTTGCTTTAGTTAAACTGAACCATACCAAATTCACATTTTGATCACAACATTAACATTTAGTGTTACGCTTGAATAGAATCATAGCTGGTGAGTGTACTTTTCTTTCCACTAAGAGCCTTAAGCACCTTTCGAGGCAAGAAAGTTCAAACCGCTCTGGTGAACTACAGACCTTCTGAACTGCAGCAGTTCAGTAAAGAATGGATGCACTGAGAATGCAGAGAAGACACATACAACTAGAATCACCGCCTCACAGTCGTATGCCTCTGCCAACCGGCCAAATTGCAGTTTATTTCATTTTTTATTCTATTAGGATTTGTGTGCAATTGTCATGAATAGAAATATGAATCTTATGGCCAAAAACATAAGGTCAAAGTGAAATTTTGAATAAATTCCCTCTTGGTAATCCTAAAAATATCGCGTCGACGAGAAAGGGATGGACGTGAGTTCATAGTCACCTTTACCTTTTGATCTCCAAATTCTAATCAGTTTATCCTCGAGTCCAAGTGGAGTTAGTGCCAAATTTCAAGAAGTTCTCTTCAGGTGTTCTTGTGAAATTGCGCTTTCAAGAACGGGACGTACGTTTGTACAAACATACAGACTGACGGACAACCCTGAAACACGATGCCTCCGGCCACGGACCATTAAAAGAGTCTGTGGAGCGTCAGGGTCACGTTGACTGTAGAGGAGCTGATTGGCCAAGGAGGACGTTGCGGTGAACCTTTGTCAAGATAGAATGTCAGTCCCTGAGCAGTGCACGTTGCCTTGCAGCCGACTTACAAGGCCACAGTATGCGCATTATTTCCACATGCCACTCAAGTTTTCACCTTTTCAGTGCCACTCCAGGGTAACGTCACTGTTTAAACATGTCGTTGGGAGTGATGCATTAAAAAAAACGTCTGCTTAGAAAGGGACAGCTTGACATCTTAGTTGGTCGAATGTAACTCTCTCGTTGAGAGTTAGATTGGTACTACTCTTGTGGCTGTCTGTTAAATAGGAAGCTGCACAGCCAGCAGCCAATTAGCGTAGCTTAGCATGTGTGAAGGACTGTTTCTCGGCCGGGCCCAGTGACTTGTTGGACAATACTGACAAGACAAACTAGTGTTTATGCAATCCCCTTGTGTTTCCTTAGTATGGTAAGGTAGCTAACAGGCTGCTGGATATAACTGCATATTTAATGGACATCACCTACCAGCCACAATGTGTGTGTGTGTGCGTTTCAGTGTTTCAGGGTTGGATAATTTCACAGAGCCTCAGGCTAGGATGGCAATGCTGACCAGAACTAAGGTTGTCACCACTGTGTGTGTGCGTGTGTGTGTGTGTGTGTGGTACTGTAGCAGGTGAGAACTGTGACAGCAGCCTTAATCCTCTTGAAGACTGATGACCAAAGCTTTACACAAACAGTTTGTTCCACCAACCAGCTGACACACACACACACACACACACACACACACACACACACACACACACACACACACACACACACACACACACACACACACACACACACACACACACACACACACACACACACACACTCTACTCCTGTGTGTGTTTGAGGTTCTAATTTATGGCCTTTGTCATATATTTTTAGAAATAATTGGGGGCTCTGGGACGGTGCTGGATTGGTGGTTAATACACAGAATGGAATACCCCAGTGTTTGTGCTACACCGTGTGTATACGGGCTAGATTTTAGTTGACTTGCGAGGTCCGGAGATCCCAACAACACAGTTAGATCACTGAAACAAGTTTTTGTACTTGATAAAGATATAATTTGCTTCAGGTTTAAATGTCATTTCACATTTGAAGGAGCAATGAAAGGTGCCAATCAAATCTCAGTAGATGCTAACCAGTCCATGACCCTAAAAGGAATACTTAGCTTACAGCTAAAACTTGCGTTACATTACAGTCATTTAGCAGATGCTTTCATCCAAAGCGACTTACAATTCAGATTCTATCACATTCATACCGTAGGCACAGCTACGGGAGTGTCTTGCTCAAGGACACATCGACATGCGACTAGCGGAGTCGGGGAACGAACTGCAGGTCCTCTGATTGAAGGACGGGCCCTGCTCTCCACTTAGCCACAGTCGACATCGTCAAGTTAGCTTGGTTTAGATGGTGTAGATTCCACAGTACACCATCCATCTGCTACAATAAATACTAGAACACATAATTTGTATTAATCCACTGAAAATAGTCCCCAACAAATCCACTATTTCCTCCATTTTGAGTAACATTCACTAAAACCTACAGTGCAGGTGTTTTGAATGAAATGAGACTTGATGAGTATAAAACTTGTGAGCCGTGTTTGAAAGGTTTGCCTCTTCAGTCGGAACCCGCAGGCTTGGGTCTGAGAGCAACACACATGGTGGGAACATGTAAAGTATTGAGAGAGAGACTAAAACACAGTTCCTGTTTTAATAGGATGCATTGGGGGGGGGGGGGGGAATTGAGATGCATCAGCAAACGCTGTAACAATAAATGAATCAACAGGCCGCTACGGACATGTTCGTCAGTATGATTTTGCATATCATTTACAATCATAACAGAACACCCACTCACTGGCACATCAAAAAATGAATGAACAGGGGCTAACGTTTATGTCAAGCAGTTTTAACAGGCATCCCCATGGGTGGTTATTGTGGGGGGGATGTAGCTGTCACAAAAAACCCCTCAGGTGTTTTAAATATTCATAGTGAATTTGAGAAAAAGAATGAAGAAAAAAGGCAACCAACCGGTCTTTCCGAGACCTTCTTCTGAGGTGTCAAGTGCTTAAAGTGTTTGATTATGCATATTTATACAACTTTTCATGACATGAGAAACATTCATCATCTCAGCAGCAGCAGTACCTTATGGCTAAGATTGGGTGTTGGCATCTTTATTCTTTGTATAAATAAATAATCTTTGGTAGAGCTTACATAAATGATCCAATATTTAATCATTTTAACCCAAAACATTAATCAGGTATGTCAGCACGGGAAGCAAAGTCAGAGTTAAACTCGGATGTATCTGCTTCGATTGTTTTGCGGCTCATAAAAAGGAGCAGCTTCAGAATTTAGACGAAGCGAGTTGCTTCAAGGATTCTGCCTCTTGGCTTGAGTTGCTGCCTGTCCTGTTGTGTCTGAATGGGAGTCTGGGATGGGTGTGCAATACTGAAGCATCTAAAACATGAATGCATGCAATGGAAACTATGCTGGCTTTAAAACCGTGTGTGTGTGTGTGTGTGTGTGTGTGTGTGTGTGTGTGTGTGTGTGTGTGTGTGTGAGATAGATAGATAGATAGATAGATAGATAGATAGATAGATAGATAGATAGATAGATAGATAGATAGATAGATAGATAGAGAGCAACACAAGACAGTGTACAAAGAACTACTCGACAATGTAGAATACTGCAGTCAATTTGCTCAGGTTGCATCATCTGAGCATCACATGAAAAATGAAACGCTCTTCATTTTCTCTGAGGAATATCGTGAGTCTTACATTACCACTTCAATATATCTATATATGCCATGTGGTGAATCCGTATCCCCAACGCCTTTCAGTATTTTTTGTTGTTTTTAGATATGCAGCCACAGAAACATACTCCATTGCGATAAAAAAGTGCAATAGAGGGATTAGAACCTCTAACCTTGAGAGGGTAGCTCATTTTTTTTTCTCTTAAAATGGAATATGTGAGACGTCATGTGTATTCATCCGCCTAACTTGACATAAAATACCACAGAAAGCAGATTTAAGCCATCGACAAAGCAGTAAAAAGCCCTGATGGACAGCTGATGGCTGTCACCTCCTTTACCATAGCAGCCAATAATGTGACCCGTGTTAATGACTCACACCGCCCACCATATTTCTGATATCAACTTGGCATGCGTGATGCATCGTGATGCATCGTGATGCATCGTGATGCGACTTTCTAGTTTGTTTTTCATTGGACAGCATTCCAGATGTTTCCAGTAACTGATTTACACATGAATAAATTAGTTACTACCGAAGTAATTTTGAGTTATAATCGTGCAATCCAATTTTGTAAATTACTAGTTTCCAAAAAATTGTAGCTACTAAAATCCTACGATGGACACTACACACGAACGTAGTGAATTGTTTGTTAATACAATAGATATGCACTTGGCCACATGAGGCCACATGAGGTGTTAACTGTAAGTGCACTTATATCATTCAAACGTGAAGCATGTGATGTGTAAACTGCAGATGTATTTACATGACAGGTGTTAATTTGGTCAATTCATATTTAAGTGCAATTTTTAATATTGATTCCCATTGATTGAATGTGACAAACCAGAAAACCCTTTCCTTCTCCGCTGTAATGAAATGCACATGTTGAGATTGGCATCTAACTTCCATTATATGATTTCATCAGAACAATGTCAGCTCCATCATCGCTGCATGAGCTAAATGCATCAGGAATCCAGAAAATAAGTCAACTTTCAAACTAAATTGACAACAAACAGAAAAGTGTTTCTGCATCCTCACTGCAATGACTTTTTACACATTTTTGCAAATCTTTGAATATCATCTGATATTATTTTTACATTACAGTGCTTAGCACAATGACAGTCTTTGATAACAACAGTGCTGTATTTGGTCTCTTTCAATACAATTCAAAACTATAATCTCCAAATACTTAGACCTAAAACATATATAAATGAGAAGAGCACATATGGTACACCTACAGTACAGCAACGGTAACAATTAAACAGTGCACAGATCAAATGATATAGACACTAACTCTGAAGTAACTCAATCTTAGTCAAAGTAACTCAGTCTTCAATTTTGATATTTTCCGATTGTTTATTGTTAATAAACAAATCATATACTAGCATTTGTTGATTAGTGTCAAATATGAAGAAGTAATATTATTTTTTGCTGATATTTGGTAAAAAAAACTAAAACTAAAGCTAGTACCAAAGTTTGTCCCAATCCATCCTGTAGATGTCGAGTAATTTCGATACATAAGTGAAAACTTTGGGTGGCGGAGCTACACGGGAGAAGTCGGGGGGGAATCACTAAATTCATTGGGATTCATCCTCTGGCAACCATGGCAGCATTGTCCCAATTCATCTGATAGTTAATACAATACTTTTCAATTAAAACCCCCCTAAAATGGTTTTGTTCACCAAAGTCTTTCTGAGACATCATCTGGAGAATATGAATTCATTCACAGAACTTCATGGCAATCCAACAGTTGATGAGGTATTACAGTCTGGACCCACTGATTGTGTAATATGAAATTAATTACAGATGAAGCATCAACTTCTGTACAATTCCGATGGACATTGCCATGGCTAGAGCCCAGCACGAGGTTTCCTCCCTTGAAGAGTGTAGCTTCTAGTAATAGGGTATTCTTTGGAGCATAGACAACATAACTAAACCATACAACATGGACACATATAACCATATTATGTACATTAAGGGAGACCATCGTTTTACAATCATAGTCAGTACACGTTAACACTGAGCTGCAGAAACCTTTTTCTTGTCAGCTGACATTTCCATCATATAGAAACGTTGGCTCAGGGCACCAAAGCAAAGGAGATAACAACTGCATACAGCTAACACAAGATAGCAATACACCATGCACCCATATGCATACATTATTCATAGCATCAGGTCCTGCCCAAGTGTCTCCAAAATAAATGTACCCCAACAGTCCATCCATTCTTCTATCCATCCATCACTTTCAGCAGCAGCAGAGATTCATGATCACATCACAGTGTCTCTAATCTCTGCTCATAAACTCAGGCAGGAAATCTGAGCCAATCACTTCAACCTCTGTCACTCTCCCGTTGTCTCTACTTACAGGTTTATGTGCAGGTGTAAACTCCCATTTTATAATTAACTGTCTATCACTCTCTATCGTCTCTATTTGCATTTTAAGGCACAGCTGATGCTCTTTCCCGGGGCGACTTTAAGCAGGAGTGCAATAACTAGGCTCCAGTCCCCGATGAGCAGAAATTACAATTGATGAAGAACCATTGATGCATAAGTCTTGCAAATGTGTCACTTATTGAGCTTGGCTCAAGATATTTATATATCTTGAGCTTATATATCTTGAGCCAAGCCACAGGTTCTTACAAATACAATTACAAATATATGACCAGAGTCATGCATACAGTTCAGAAAGTTGAGAACATTTAAATTGTCACATATTTGTGCAAATGCAGCCACTTAATAGCATAAATGATCCCATAATAACAAACAATCCAGCTTTGAATCCAGCCTGCATATGAACATATTGAGTGAGTCACACAATATTTGTTTCAGGAAAGTACAGAAAAAACTTTTTTCTTTCCCATTCAATATTTGTGAAAGAAAGTCAGTAAGTGTATTGTCAACAATGTAAAACTATTCCTTTAAGCGCATGTATTACATATGTATTAATTAATTCAACATCTCCCCTCCTATTAGCATTACTATAGGATGAAAAGAATAATCAAAACACAACAATGCACCTCGTTACCACATTTTACCTTTTATTCCTGCATGCTCTCTCCATCTTCTCCCCTCCCTTACCACTTTCCTACTTTTCACTTTTTCCAATTCTTTCGTCATCATAATCTCACTTCTATCTCACTCTTCCCCCAGATGCCTTTGTCCTCCCATTGAAAACTGCAATTGGCCTTTGGCCTCATATTGATTTTATTGGCCAGAACCCCAGCCAGTAAGCTGGCGGCTAACGAGATCACCGCCAGTTGCGCTAAACGCAACTGACAGCAAAGAAACTGGTTTTCCACCTTGTGGGAATAGGGACACACAAGCACACACACACACACACACACACACACACACACACACACACACACATATATACACTTACGCACTTATATACAACTTATACACACCAACCAAGCAAAACCTCTCTGCATCTCACAAGTTCTCATCAAGTTAAAACTGTCTATAGATACACTTCATTGGGTGTGTGTGTGTGTGTGATCTTTGGAGACTAACAAACAGGCCATGTGTGCAGGAGTGTAACAAAAGCGAGATGTGTGTGCATTTTCTTGTGTGTGTCTGCATGACCACATCTCCATCTCGCTCCCTGCTTGTTCAGCATTACTGACTGTCAGGTGCCTGGAGGGAGGTCCCACAGCTCGAACCAAACCCACACCAGCTGCTGTTGCTGCGGCTCTTAGCTGTTTATCGCTTCAATCTGGTGTGTACGTGTGTGTGTTTGGGTAAAAACTGCTAATACGCTGCAAATTGCATGACCCCGTGGAAATAAAGAGGAATGGAATCAGCGTCTCATTTTCAACAAACTAACTGTAAGTTGGGTCGATTAGATTGAGTTGACTGACCCCCACTACAGCAAAAGGAATACCCTTTTACACCAATGCTCAACCAACTTTGAGCTTAAAAGGGTCAGTTGGCCCAAGTATCTTTAACTATTTCGCAATCCAAAGTGTTTGATGTGAATTGCAGTGTGTTGGAGGTATCGGCCGTAAAGATGTCTGCATTCTCTCCAATAAAAAACACAACAGCAACGTTTCTTTCCAGAAATCAAAACCCGACTATACTCAAGATAATCCACAGACCTTGTTTCATAGGAACTAACTATACTGCTAGCTCACCTAGCACCACTTAGCAGGCTAACGTTACAGCCCACAATGTTGGCCATTAATGTTTACGTCTAACGCCATGTCATGACCCTTTTCGTCCAATGGTGTGATTTGATTGGAAGAAAATAGTTCCCACACTCTGCAACTCACACCAAAACAATCTAGATGTATGGCTGAACTTCAACTTCCATCTCAAGCTTGTTTTTTCCGTTACTTTCGAGTGTGAAACCCAACGGAAGTGAACAATGATAAGTTACTGGATATACAGCCTATATCCTTCAAAAGTCTTGTCCCGTTTATGAAGCCTATCCCAGCATTCAATGGTGGAGAGGCAGACACATTCACCGTCACACTCGCTGTGAGAGGAACTTGGAGCAGAGGTAGAAAATCCATGCATCTCTAAAATCATCATCTATGAGGTTAATGGATTTCTTCCATATTTATCTTCTGCAGGGATCAAAGTCAAAAAAAGAAAAAAAGTTAAATTTGTTACAGTTAAATGCGATCTGAGCCTTTAAGGATGTGGACGCAGCAGCGTGCGGTAACACAAAGTTGCTTTTTCACAGTAAGACAGAGATGAAAGGACCATGAGATGAGGCGACGTTATTCTTTAGCGAGTGTGTGGAACTCTACACAGGCATCGAACTGGAGCAGCACAGTCCATGCATCCCCGTCCAACATACCTTCTCTCTCATTCAGTTGCTATGGGAACAGCTTTCCCTCCGTCGCTCACTATTTCGCTCACTTCTGTCTGTGTCACTGGCCGGGTTTCTACTGACCTGATGCGACCACTTACGTCCAGACAGTGCTGTCAGAGCTGCAGCTTCTATCACAAATGCCACTCACGTTCCTGCAGAAATGTAGTGAGTTTGATATGAAACAGAGAAGAACGTTATGGAGAAGACATTGGGGATGTAGTTCAGACTCTGGTGTATGCTACATGAGATAAAAATGGTTAAATGTGATTTGAGGAATGAGAAAATTCCTTCAACAAATATGTGCCGTTATCAAACACTGACACAACAAATATATAGTTGATTTAAGTGCCAGCACGTGCCCTTTAACGATGTGCTTTGGGGAGAAGTGTGTCCATCTACACCTGATGCCCATGTTCCATGTTAGCACAATTCAGTACGTAGATATCAGAAGAGAGAGTTATGCTTCTGTTAGTGAGGCATAAAAGGTGATGCTTCAGAGACAAAATGGCTGTGGTCGTCTCAATTCAAACCACTTACAATGTGACATGCAAAACAAGTGTGCACGTTCACAGACACTTGATACTGACAAATGTTTCAGTTACACCAAATAAAGGCTTAAATACACAGCTTCCATGTTGCATTCAGTCCATAAGTAACCAGGTGTACTGTAGTCAGCGATTGTTTTTAAACTTCATGCGTACGAAAAGTGTGGTTTCTTAAATTGAGATGGTGCTGTCACAAATTCCCCTTCATATCAGTTTATTTTCATCCTGTCTACTTATTTCACTAACTCCTGTCATTTCAGATCCTACCATGCACACCTAATCATCTCTCATTCCCCTTACCTGGTCCTCCTCACCCATCTCACCTGCAGCCCATTCCCTCATTAGCCCTCACTATTTAGGTCCCTTCACTTGCTCTCTGCCAGATTGTCTTGTGTGTCTCTGCCAAGCTCTCCAGTGTTATATATCGGACTGTTCTGATCTGCCTGTTCTGACCCTGTCTGCCTGTTTTCTCAACCTTGGATTTTTGCCTACCCCTTGTTGGATTTGTTTGCCTGTTGGACTGGCCTCCCGGTGTTGACCCTGCCTTTACCCAGTAAAGAATCCTTAACCTGAATCTTGTCTCAGAGTTGTGCTTTTGGGTTCTCTTATCTGTAATCCTTACAGGTGCATGAGAGAAACTTCAAGCATGAACTTGACAACCTTTGTCTTCATTCTCACATCTTAACAGGGCAGAATGAATCAATAAAGAACAATTGTATTGCCAGACTTCACCAGGTCAGTTTATTACAGGAAGAAGTGAAATTTAGGTTTTGGAGTTAAACGCTGTTATCCTAGGTGACTTAATCATGTTTCCTTCGTTCATGCTGCGTTGAGTACAAGATGAACCTTTACCTTCCAACCTCCGTGACATGATTCCCAAATGTCCCCATGTTCCTGCAGCTTCCCACAATGCAAAACATTTCACATTTATTCCTGCAGACACACTGGAGTTGACATTCAAATCTGCTTCAAGATTAAAATTTGAAGATTGACTCTCCATAGAGCATTAAAAAACAAAAATTCTTCAAAGCAGGGACAAGGTGTTGTCCTTATGACTACTTGTACACTCACATCCTCGCTAAACACTGGCCGCCGCTGCTATGCGTTCATGCTGTCAAGGCTACAATGGAGCCCACACAGTCACTCAAGAAATTATTATAACTGGAGACATAAGGGTCTACAATATGCGCTGAAAGGATATTTCAAGGATGTTAAACCGATTCAGCTTTGAAAACATAATATGAAGGAACAACACTGTTCCTATAAAGCCAGGTAGACATTGATTCACTGTTAAAATCATGTAACAGCAAAAGCAGCATGTGTCATCGTGACATCGCCCATTGGTTTGTGGACTGCCGTTATGAAGCCTCGAGTTTGTTACCATATTTGGACTGCAGAGAAGTGACAGAGAGATGTTGTATATGGCTCCGGTAGTGACAGCAACCTGTCAATCATAGTAAACCCGCTCAAAACCACTTTATGGTCATCATGCTGTATTTAGACTTGAAACTAGTGATTGAGACCATAAACTTTACTGAGGTAATAAATCAAGTGAGGAGTAGAGACATTTTGTCTTAGACTTCTATATAATCTGACCTGTTGCAACGAGAGGCGTCGCCCCCTGCTGGTCATTAGAGAGACTGCACGCTTTAAGACACTTTCGCATTGGCTTCACTCTTCAGAACCGGATGTTGCCGTCTATTATATATTCAGTAAACCCTGAGTAGCGAGCGAATCATAGAATTGCTAACACTGATATGCTCGCATACTAATGTCAGCTCCACAGGTTTTCATGTAAATATGTAACATTTTAGAAATATAGTTCTCCCTCTCACCTCTCCGGATAACATGTACCAGTATAACACAACGCTTAACCATGACTCGCTCCAAATCCACTAAACCAACCTGAAAAGTAGTCTATGGAGCAGAGCCGGTTCGGTGTCACACCCTGGTCGGAGGTGCCGATGCTACACTATGATCGGCCAGTACGTGTTCAAGGGCGAGACTTTGCAAAGGACACACTGAGAGGGTAAAAGACAGCTGATATTACTTTTTTATGTAAATGTTATCCAGATTGAAGGGCTTTTTGTTCATTATATGCTAATGTTACTGTGTGTGTGTGTGTGTGTGTGGGGACGTCTGCGCTCTTAACCTGTGCTGCTGCGTGGGACCAACACACAGTCAACTGTGTGAAGCTCAGTGGTGTATAGTAACGAAGTAGAAATACTTCGTTACTGTACTTAAGTAGTTTTTTTGGGTATCTGTACTTTACTTTACTACTTATATTTCTGGTGACTTTTTACTTTTACTTCACTACATTTTGCAAAGAAAACCGATACTTTTACTCCGATACATTGCCCCTGAAACCTTCGTTACTCGCTACAAAATCAAATCTATCTTTAGAAAAAAATGACACATGAGACCAGCGTCGGGGACTGTGGTGGTGGAACACAGACTGCAAGCAAGCAGGTTTGGCGAATCACGTGGTCTAGATGGGAGTTAAATCATTGGTTAATGCGCCGCGGTGTTTCGATGCCCAGGATGCTATATGCTACAGCTAGCGGGCGAGTACAGGAGTAGACGATGACTGCTTTCATGATGGAAGCACCTGCCACTCCCGCGACACACGACAGTGATGACGAAGACCAACACCCGTGGCCATATTTGCAAGGAATGTTTTCGTATGCTGGAGTGAAAGATTCTTCGTACCGGATGAAGTGCCTCTTATGCTTACCAAAAGCTACCGAAATATTGGCATTCAAAAACTCCCCATCCAACCTCAGGAAACGCATTGAGGTACACCATAGGATTGACAGGAGCCGCGAGAGCGCGGCATTACGATTTGAACCACGTTGGGGATGCATGCAGTGTGTGTAGCAAGTGGGGCTAGCTAAAGTTGTTATGCTTACAAAATGTCTTTCTCTCACTGTTTCAGAGAAAGCATGTACACCACCTTAAAAAATATGGCGAGCTGACATCAACAAAGAGAAAAAGGGCTCCTGAGACTCCCTCCACCAGCAAGCAGATCACATTAGTGAACACCTTGACTGTGTCTCAGAAGTCCATTGACAAAGCTGTCGTGAAGTATGTGGTCCAAGGGCTCCAGCCATTCTGTGTTGTTGAACAAGAACCATTTAGAGATTTTGTGAAGCAACTGCAGCCTAATGCAAAAATTATGACACGGCTGACCCTGCGCTCCATGATTGATGACTCCTCCAAGGGAATGAAGAAGGCAGTGACTGAGGCCATGAGGGGAGTTGACCATATCGCCACCACCACTGACTGCTGGTCTGTCAGAAGGCGGAGCTTCATTGGTGTTACTGCCCATTGGATTGACCCTGACAGTCTCAAAAGATGCTCAGCAGCCCTAGCCTGTAAACAACTGAGAGGTTCGCACACATTTGATGTGTTGGCAAACGCCCTGAATGACATCCATTCTGAGTTCGAAATTCGGCAGAAGATTCAGAGAACAACAGACAATGGCTCTAACTTCATAAAAGCTTTCAAAGTTTTTGGTGAAGATGAGAACAACAATGCAGTCGGAAGTGATGGTGATGCATCTCAACCAGGAGAGGACGAAGAGGATCAAGAGGGGGGTGAAGAAGTGGAGTTTGTTGATGTGTCAGTGCTTCTGAATTAAGATGATGGTTTGGAGTTCCAGCTCCCAAAGCACCAGCGCTGTGCTTGTCACCTACTCAACCTAATAGCTACGGTTGATGCCCAGAAAGCAACATCCAATGAGGCATACAAGAAAGTGTACCGTTCAACATTTGGCAAGTGTAATGCACTTTGGAACAAATGTGGAAGATCAACACTTGCAGCCGAAACGGTTGAAGATGCTTGCTCCCTCCAACTGCTGCGCCCGAATGCTACCAGGTGGAACTCCTTGTTCCTGGCAGTGGACATAATGTCTTGAATGTCTCTAGAACTGTGGATGTGTTTCCCCACCCTTTCTTGGACACGAATAAGTGTTTCACATTGTATCCCAACTTCCACTTATCATTGATCCATTTTAGTTAATTTCTCATCCAGCTATTTTTTGTTGAATCTGATGAAATGGCTATATAGTGTTATAAAACGGCGTTGTTGTTTTTGTTTTCATCACAGGTTCAATCCAGCTGAACTCTCATTCATCACAGAGTATGCCGCTGTGATCCCAGTCGCCCAGGCAACAAACATCTTGCAAGCAGAGGCAAATGCCCACATGGTGTGGCTACTTCCAACAATCAACCTGCTGACCGCCAAACTTGACAGAGTCAAGTTGCCATTGAAGTACTGCAAGCCTTTGGTGGATGCGCTACAGGTGGGAATAAAGAATCGTTTTGGCCACATGTCAGGAGACCCTGAGTTGATCGCAGCTGCGATTCTTCTTCCAAAATTCCGAACAACTTGGACAAAGGATGATGCCACAATCAGAATGGGTAAGACAACATGGGGATAGTGAAAAATAAGTGTATGGGTGTACATTTTGACTTTGTAATATTGGCAAATCCACAAATCAATTATGGATGCATGGACAGTGCATGAAACTAAATGTATAAACCTCAAACTATTTAGTACAAACCCTTAGGTTGGGGTCATGATATGTTAGAAAGTTGTATTAATCCTATCATTTATATTTTCACCCTCACTATATTTCAGGAATGGACTACATCAAGCAGCACATGGAAGAACCCTCCCTGCAGCTAAGTGATGCCACCAGGTCCAGGTCATCTGATGAAGATGACTTCTTCGCTGCCCTGCAGTCGTCTCAAGCACAAGACGGCACCAAACAATTGGATGGATACTTGGCCTGTTCAGCAGATCACATGCACTTGCTGAAATCCTACCCAGCTGTGTGCAAGCTGTCTGTGAAGCTGAACACACCTCTACCTGCCTCAGCGGCCTGTGAAAGGCTATTTAGCATTGCAGGACTAGTCTTCAGCCCAAGAAGAGCGAGACTGAATTCTCGCAATTTTGAGAACCAACTTCTTTTGAAGATGAACAAGACATTTTTCAGTTTCCAGTAATGACTGGGTTGTTACTTTCGGTGCTGCTTTAGTATGGATCACAGCCAACCCTTATTTTCAACACAACTTCCTGTCCTTGTTCATGGTGGCCACAGCACAAGAATAAACTTCATAATTCTCATAATTCTGACCCTTTGCTTTTTTATTAACAGCATTTACTTGTACTTTTACTTTCAATACTTAAATACATTTAATATCAGAAAATTACTTTTGATACTTAAGTACTTTTGTACTTAAGTACAATAAATATCAGATACTTTAAGACTTTTACTCAAGTAGTATTCTAATAGGTGACTTTTTACTTTTACTTGAGTAGTTTTCCAGTAAGGTATCTTTACTTTTACTCAAGTATGGCTTTTGAGTACTTTATACACCACTGGTGAAGCTTCAGTCGGCATTATTACTTCCAGCTGTTGCCGTTTCTCAATGGAATTCAACGAGCCATGTTAGTCGCCAGCTAGAGCCGACAGATGTCCATCAACGTGATGCTAGTGGTAAAAAAAACGTTTTGGAAATGACAAATGAGAAAACCAGTGCTGCATGCAAATTCACCTACCAGAGTAATTTGCTTCTGGTTTCCATCAAATTGCTTCGCATACTAAATATTGAGAATGCCCTAACGCGCAAGCAAGTTATCGTGTCAGCTGTGACACACAATCCCACACACAAAATAAAGTGGAATACTTAAAGCACAGGTGAGAGCGGACTCTTTTTGTGTGCCCATGCTCTCGCCTCGGGCTATCTGCCGCGCTCATCCTGCATGTTGATTGGCATATGTAAAATGATTGCTTGAAAACCCCACAGCCTGTTAATTGGCAGATGGTTGATTGGCTACGTTTAATTGGCGCCTGCTAACTGACTGTTGTAGCCCATCTGTGTACCAACATTACTCGCAATGCTTGCTTTGTGACAGCACTTCACTGAACCATCCCTCACTTCCCATGCCCATCAACATTTTAACTGTTGGCAACACGAGATCACTCGACCCCTCGAAAAAAATGGGACTGCATGAGCATAACTCTGGTTTCCATATTTTTTTGTTTTTTTTATCTTTTTGTTCTCCCTCCTCACACACACCTCCATGCCCTCAGGTTACAGACATTTTAGTTTCCACCGGTGTAACGGCATCTCTTTGTCTCTGCCTGTCTGTCAGTCAGGGGGGGCCATTTGATAAAGTCATTACCATAAGCCTCATCATCAGATTTTTCCTCCATTGGTAAACTGTTTTGAATGTCAGGTGTGAAGGCAGACGCCGACACTGACACATTTATATCCCACAGGAAACCTCTGAAGACTCCATTGTTCCTTCGTTTGTTAATCCACACAATGTCTCTTGGAAATTGTGTCCGATTTCAGTTCATCTCAAGCCTCATTTTTATCCAAAGTGCCTGCAGACCTGAGAAGGGAATGTCACTTCATGGAAGTGGCTGCAGAAGCTGAAATATACAGGTTACACTGCACTCCGGTTGTGGCTTAACCTTTACTGATGAATTTAATTCCCTCACAGCAACAGGTTGGGAGGCATAAGAGCATGCTTTAATTGCTTAATTAAATTAAAGCAGATGCTCAACAGAATAAGATAATTGGTGAGTCAAGAATAGTCTGTTCTCATAAAATACAGCATGTTCTATATGGTCTGTTAATCTGCAGAGATATTAGAGGCCGGAAGCCGAGAGAGTAGAAATTAATTTTGCTTTGTCAAGTTGTGTGTTAAAAGCGGCACTAATCCGTACTTGAGTGTCACCAATGGGTCAAATGATTACATTTTAGTATTTTAATGTCCATCAGCTCACTGGTTTGGTTTTTAACAGCCTGCAACCTTCGCGGTGGAGACCAGACCAATGTTAAAAGCAGGTTGAATATTGGGCTTACATTGGCTCCTGTTTGCTGACACATCTGCCATATCAACAATAGACGTTGATAGCATGTCAACGTATGCAGACAGCTTGTCATGCCACTCCTCGGGGCCAAAGCAGTCAAAGAGTGAAGCTTTAAAGATGTCTGCAATAACATTACCCATTATCCTAAATGCTATTGCTTATCAGGTGAAAAGTCGCTTTTGTCCTCAAGCACACTGTACACATTTAAAACATGAAGCCGTCTGAGCTGACTGAAAAAAAGCTCAGTGGAGCAAACGGTGGGCTGAAGCTAAGAATCACCTGCTAACATTGTTTTTGGGTAAATGATTTTCCACAAACAGTCTCGGCTGCCCTTGGCACTTAGTAGCGCCTTCCGCATTGAATCGAATCCAAGTGTCGCACGACTGATTGCATATTGATGTCTGTCCGTGTCTAGGTTGCTTCCACTCAAGGGCCACAAAGGAAGTCATTTATTTCCGTTGTCAGCAGGGCAGCAGCACTGTTTAGAAAGGAGTGAGGTCTGGATCTTTCTGCTAAAAAGGATCATATTAAGAGGGGGGGGTTTCTTACCCAATACATGTTGAGCGTCAAACAATAACTTATACTGAACGTTTTTCTGTCTTTATTCATGAAAAGGAAAACAAAACAAAAATGGAATTTAATATGTCTGTATTTCTTTCAAATATTTTCATTTAATGTTAAGTCAACACACATGTAGGCATGACATACTCTTCTGTACTCATTTTTGTCTTTTGCTTGGTGAAGTAATCTCTTTACATGTGCAAGTGTGCACCCATTCACCTCAATAACAGCCTACATTCATTCATTTCAATTGATGTATAAACCCTCAGAATTTATAAAGATTAAAGTTGCGATTTATTGAGAATGTAGTTATGTTTGAAGAAAATAAATCAACCTGCCTTATGAAAACTAACAGACCAGGTATAAATCTCTCCATTGTGTGGCTTATTGTTCACCTCACCGATGGTGTAAGTGCAGGCTAGATACACTTCATCATGAACATTCAAACAAGCAGTGTTATTTGTGCTTGTGCTACTGAGCAACAACTATATCACCTTTTCAATTTATTTATATATATATATATATATATATATATATATATATATATATATATATATATATATATATATATATATATATATATATATATATATATATATATATATATATATATAATTATTTTTTTGCCCTCTCCAGTCACCTCACTAGCAGAGATGGCTGTCTCATTGATAGCTCTCAGTTTCAAGTGGTTTCACATCATTCAGAGAGAAAGTGGACTTTTTAGGATGAGATTATCGAGGTCCCGACCTCAGTGATCACATAGCTGGCAAAGTTCTCGTATTTTCTTTTAAATCCATTAACCAGTGGCAGACCAACACTGCAGGAATGTTGCTGAATATTAAATAATTAAAAAACACACTAACAAAACCAAAACGGTAATTAAAAAATTGGGACCAACATTGAGTTGCATGAAGTAAAAAAACTCAGGTACCATCAAGGAAATCATTAATGATGAAACACCAGGTAGCTTGCTCAATGGAAGGCAGAAAACAGCTGTGTCACCCTCCAGCTCGCTGTAATTGCAGCATTGCAATATACATATCTTGTTTCCTGATTACCTTTTGTTTTTTACTGACAAACACGTGCATCAAAGTAAAAATCGCCTGGTGCCTACTAATATTTCCAGTTATTTATTTGTTGTATCTCTTTTCTTTTCACATTTGGAATTGCTTAAGCAATTTGTGCTTGTTTGTTTTACCAGAGGGGAGAACAAAGTGTGAAAAATGCTACAAAAATACTTAATGGCAGTAGTGGAGCTGTGAATTTGCCCACCGAGTGCTGCTGATTGCTGCTCCTCTACTCCCCAGAGCTGCATTTAAAGGGTTTCTTCATAACACAGGCTAGAAACTGGGATATGTAGCAATGGCATACAAGATAAAGACAGTACTTTATCACACCCAGACCAAAGCGTAGTTTGTTTTATCAGTGCCGAACGAAACTTCCGTCCCATTTTGGACCATTGTGTCGTGAAGGTATGGCCGACTGCTTATTTTACTCATGAGCAATGTGACATGGTTACACTACTTCTTTGTGAATAGTAGGAGTTGGTGCAGCGAGACAAAGAGTTGACAGCACTATTTCGTCAGACGGGGGACATTCAAGTTTGACTGGCTGTTAATGATGTCATCTGGTTTCACCCTCTTCTTCTGCAAAGGTTTAAACAACCTTAACTTTCACCCTACTAACATATTTAACCTACAAGGGCACTGACTGGGGTCGCTTGGGACCCCAAGATTAGACTACTGTAAGAAACAACCATCATAGCAAAATGTTAAAAAATTATATTATGAGTTATATAATAAACGTGAAAAACTGATTCTTATCATTTTAGAAGAGGTAGAGGTAGTGTGTCTCTTTCAAAAGGACTGACAAAGTGGCCCTACTTTCATGATAGTGTGTGATACTTAAATTTAGGACAAATGGCAAACACGTTATCTGTTCTTTTGTATCTATTAAAAACATCATATGCTGGAGTTGGTTGCTTTTGACTGCGGTCCCTCACGATACTATGATACAGTAGTCATTTTTTTAAAAAAGCACGAGTTGATAAAGAAAATTAATTGACGAAGCCATGAACAACTGGAATGATAGAATAAAGCACCTTTGAGATATGACAAAACGTCTACCTCATGATGCAAATGTGCCATTTATTTTCGTGTCATGTATTAACAGAAGGAAATGTTGGATTCCAAACAGATCTCATGTGTTTGTCGGCTGCTGTTTTTTGTATCTGCAATATAGTGGAAGCTTCGGATGGAAATGCACTTTTCTCATGTCGTACATACATGGTGAACGGATAACCGGAACTAACTACTCTCATAATCTGTGACCTCATGGAGCTGTTGAATACAGTAGCATGATGAGACTAATGTGGGAGGACATGCTGTACATGACATCCTGACTTGTGTGGGCTGCACATGTGTTCATCAATGTGCATGCACATGGGTGCACCTGTCAGTGTTTAATGCCTTACATCACCTCAGGTGTGTTTGAAGCATATTTTCAGGGGAGTTGGAGACGAATCATCGGAATCCTCGCTGACATCAAAACCCCTGCAGCAGTGATCAGCAGTGGTCTCAAACAAATGCGAACGGGCAGCGAGACGGCCAGCACGTGGACTTCAATCACCGCCGCTGATGTCTTGCTTTGTGTGTGCGTTTATCTGGTATCTGTGCTGTCGAGGGAAGAGATAAGGAGATGGAGGGCAAAGGAAGGCAGAGGGGAGAGAGAGGCAGACAAATCAAGGCAAGGACAAGACACAGATTGTGGGCATGAGTCAGGTAAAATGCGCCTCTTTTTCTTCAGTCCGATGTGCGGCGGTAAACATCACATCTTTCAGGGACTCCGTGATCTTCTCAAACGAGTCCTTTCACGAACCAACATTGGATCTCATTCATTGTGTTTCTCTTTTCAATGTATGCGAAGTGACCTTGTAAGACGGTCGACACCATGAGAACAGTATGCCGCTTGCCGCTCGCTCTTTCCATGACAGACTGCTAATTCAGGTCATACTGCCTCAATCCACAGTGACCCGTGATTCATCACATGAACGCTGAGCTCTTCACTTCAAATCAAATACATCGCTGCAATGCAGATATTGTTTGAATGTACCATTTGCCACAAAGGCGGGAAGCTGAAGTTTTTTCATCCTGAATACAATTTTTATGTTCCGCTCTGGTTTAATGACGTCCCCTTTTAATTGTACAGTCAGCGGGCCATGTACAAGGCCATACGAAATAAGAGCGATAAATGAAATACAGGCAAAGATATGAACATTGCAATGGGGGCATTCCAACATTTCAGTTTGCCTGTATTACACAGGTGGCTAGAGCTGCACGCGCATGGGCTAAATCATAATAATGAAACTTTTCTTCAGTGCTGAATTTCAATCAGCAGGTCTATATCAAAAGCTACTTTGCCTAAAACAGTTTAGAAGATTTCACGCCTGATCACACCTGCATAGATACTCCACCACTGCTTATTCAAATGGCTGTGTCCTTCAGTTGTTTTATTCTTTCCATACATCAGTGGCACGGTTATCAGTGGGTATCACAGAGACTTCCATCTTTTGCTTTTTTGAAATACCTGGTTGGAGACCTTGGTCATGCTATTTGGAGTGAGATTTAATATCGATTTAACCAACAAAATGAACAAATCTGTAGTTCGACATATTTTGACAATCTGCTCCGATTAGATATCAATAAAGGGAGGGAATGTCATCTAATGCCATTTAAATGTGTGTCTTTATTTGAAAAATCAGATGCAAATGATTTTAAACCTTACTCGGTGGACTTTTGTAGAACTCACTGATCACTATATAATGTCAAAATTATATGAGAATTATTATTAGACCTACTATATTAGAAATACAACTAGTTTAATTTGGGATTACAGCAAATAAATTAGATATTTTTAGGATTGTAGTGAAATAGTGTGGTTTGGAATACAGGCAGTGCCACGAACAGATATAGTTGACTGTCCATCCATATTTAGAAAACCTGACGGATTTAGCGTAGTACCCATTTATTGATAATACCTTCATGAAAACACAAGTGAAATAAGATTTAGTGGTGACTGTTGTGGAAAATAATCTTTCTAACCTCCCTGTGAGAAATAAGCGCGATGGAAACTTCTCAAACTTTTAAAATCATATTTATTGAACAGACACTGACAATAATAAGTCAGCTGAATGGATAGAGCTCTTTCCTCAATGTTAGCTATCATTGTAGTTTCACAGGCTGACGCTGCTCGGCTCTGAATGTGTAGATAACCCAACAAAGGCGATTAAGAGATGGAATGTGCTCAAATGTATTTCAGGATTTACTATCTTCAGTAATCCACTGCAGTCTAGCTGTGACCTACAGGACTGGAAAACGCTTTCCTATCGTCCCTTTTTACACCTTAAATCATAATAATCAGCTTTGGTTTAAGCTATCATGTAAGAATATGCCTTATAAACTCTGTCCACTTATCCCAAATATGTCCCTCTTCTAAAAACACGGCAGATAGTCAAAGGAAATAAATTCATATTTCATCAGCTTAACTGCTACAGTACAAGGACTATGTCAGGCAAAACATCCTTCCTACATAAAGATCTGCCACACTAAAACCTAGTCAGTGCCGAGGAGCAGTCAAAACGAATAACCGCACGGTTTGTCTTGTTCCTTTTCATCCACTGTAGGGCTGTAACTGCTGCTCACCATTCAATTGCATATACATACACCCTTCTCTTAACAGATACAAGCTCAGGAAGCAGTATACCCAGTGGCGGCTGGTCAATAGAGGGCAATGGGGCATGGCCCCACCTTGAGCCACACAGAAAAAAAAATAAAAAATCTTTTTATAATAATAAATTATACAAATTGTCAATATTTGTGTTTTTGAACTGTGGAATGTACCCAGTAATATGTGTAAAATGTGATATCTGCGCAAAATATATGCTTTTCCTGTTCGTCCTCTCCTGTGCTCGTCTGCTCCTCCTCTCCGCCTGTGTGCACGACACGTCTGAGAACGCGCATCTGGGGGGGCAAAATCATTTTGGCCCAAAAGAGGCGGGTCTATGAAGCAGTTTAGCCAATTGCTGATTTGAAGATATAAATAAGTGACACACAATTTAGCCAATCAGCGCCCTCAAATACATTCAGTGTGGGGCCAAAAATATTTTGCCCCCCTAGCTGCGCGTTCTCGTCAGGAGACGTCTCTACGCGCCAGCGCAAGCACTCCTCCTCCAAGACCCGTTTGAGAGGAGAACTTTGGCGGAGATTCTGCAGCCAAAGAGCTGATATCAGATCAGCCTGACCTCACAATCAGACAGCAGACGACATGCGAAGCTTCTGTACTAGCTGTACACAGGTTTGGTTAGCTGGATGACATCGTGCTAATAATTTATTTAGCTTTTTAAAACAACGGGGACGGATCCAGCACGGACAGTTACGGGAGTGAGGGATGAGGAGGTAAGGACACATGAGAACACCAGGACACACATGGAGAACTCATATTACTACTATTAGACAAAGTGAACATATTTTCTTCTACATAGCCTCGGTCTCATCTGCTTAACTTGGTCATGGAGACATAAACATGTAGAGATGTTAAATTAACAGTGAAAACTCATCATAGCTTAATTTAACATCAGTATTCATAATTACACTTCATGTTTACTGCGGAACCTTATCGACTGTTAACGTTCGTCATTATCGCGATTTAGAAGGAAAAAACGTAACTTGATGAAACATGCATCCACATATCTGGAACAAAGTCCCAGAAAGCTGCAGGTCTGCTGAGACCCTCAGCTCATTTAAATCAAGATTGAAGACTTTTCTGTTTGCTGCTGCCTTTAATTGAGCCACATTCAATTAATATACTAATCAATTCCCTGCATTTCTGCATTTTACTACTGTATTTTATTTCTTACACTGTTCTTAATTGCTGTTAAATCTCCTTTTCTTTTGCCCTATGTTTTGATGCTTTTAATGGTTTTAAAAGGACTGCACAATATATCGCCATTTCCTCCGGGACCGAGTTTGTGCAAGGCGTACACTATAAAACGCAGATCGGCAGAGATCTTTTCCAGACGTGGTTTGTGTGCGAGTAATTGCAGAATTGCGGCAGTGTATGGTTGATTGCGTGCAGCGTAATGTCTCAGGGAGACATCAATTATTGTTTCAATGTATGTTTTAAATCTCCTTTACTTTTTACTACTGAATTTTATTTCTTACACTGTTTCTTTAATTGTTTTTAAATCTCCTTTTCTTTTGCCTTATGTTTTGATGCTTTTAATGGTTTTATGTGAAGCACTTTGAATTACCTTGTTGAAATGTGCTATACAAATAAACTTGCCTTACCTTGCCTTGCCTTGCATGTGGGTCCTTGAACACACCACATCATGAACCGGTAGGTATGTCTGTATGAAGCATGAAAAGATATACGGTACAAAGGTGGATACAAAGATATATTATATTCTCTTATGCTAATCGCGGGTAGCATTTGGGCTTGTAGTTTGGGCTTTTCTTCTCAAAATTAGAGGGTGGGGCCTATATACAGATGCGACTTATAGTCCGGAAAGTACGGTAATGCATCTGTCTGCCCATATATTCATTCATCATCTATAGATATAATTTACCCACCATCCATCCACTAATAAACCCAGGCCGCCAGCTAGCAATCCATCCACACTTTTGCAAAATGCTTCTGCATCCAGCCATATAAACCAGCTATACAACCAGCGCACCTTACATGCACATCATCAATCCAGCTTTGCATTGATCAAAATATTCTCAATCATCCAGCCAGCCTTACACCATCCATCCCATCACTCCACGTACATGTAAAATCCATCCACCCAACCACCCATAAGTCCATCCATCAATCGAACAATTCAGTCAGCCATCCATCAAGCTAACGCTGCCGAGCAACCTTAGCTAGCTAGCCAATATGTCAGCAACTGGTAAGCCCTATTCAATCTGTGTTGTAGCTTTTTAACTATCGGGCCCTTTAGGACAGCGGTTCCCAAACTTTTTAGGCCACGCACCCCCTTCTACATCCCGACCGGGTTCACGCACCCCCAACCCCCCCCCCCCCCCCCACACACACACACCTTAAAAAAAAAAAAGCAACAGAGCCGCATAAAAATCGGACGAATGAGAGAACAGTTTGCTCGCGCGTGGCGTTTGTTTACAAGATAAAAAACACAAAAACTCTTCCTGCACCGTGCCTTCGAAAAGGTAACGGACGTAACGTTACGGACGTAACGTTACGGACGTAACGTTACAGAGGTAACGGACGATTGGCCAGATTGGCCACATCTGTAGGCTCGTCTACTTGCAGAGAGTAAAACTCACTCTTCTTCACGCGACCGACCAATGTAGCCAGGATGTCTTTGGACAAAGCATCGATGCGCGCGACAGTGTTGTTGGACACCGGGATCACGTCCAACTTTTTCGCTTCTCTCTCTCCAATCATACATTCCACCATCTCTTTAACATTTTTCCCTCTCCACCACCGCCTCTCCTTCTCCCTATTACGTGGTCAGAATACTACCACAACACGCCGCCTGTCTCCGGCAGAAATGCGCTCATCCACGCACGGGAACAACACCGAGTTGTAATATATACCTCCATAACACCCCGCCACTATCGGCTCATACCTCCCCAGCAACGAGGCACATCACCCGGTCACAATACCTCCAGAATGTCCCCCGGGTGAAATCCGGGACTTGGTTTTATGGTTCCGAGTGGCGGGCGCTCACTCGTTGGCGCTGGGACGCGAGGTCTCCAGCCGCCCCCGCCGTGAGGCACCCGATCGTCAGGTCTGTCAGCCCTCGGAACAGGCCGCGGGTCAATAACTCGTGGGTGGCGGGGCAGAGGCGAGGCAGATCACAGAAAAATAATAAAGACTAGAGTGTGGCAAAGATATGTTGATGAGAAGCGTATTTGTACGTCAAACACAAACGTAATCAGGGAGAAAATACGTTCGTGGTAAAACGTAATTGAGAATGCATTTTAGTTTTGGGGGAACGTAATTTTTAGGAGACAGGACTGCACCGCCATTACAGTTTTCCTCTCGCGCGCACCCCTGGGGGTGTGCGCACCCCACTTTGGGAATCCCTGCTTTAGGACATTAAGTGGCTGTATACATGTGTTTTTGCGCCCTCAAATTTATTATTGTCAATTTAGACAGGTGGAAGGCTCGCTCAAGAGCTGTTGTGGTACGCAAGTTCCCGACTACATATTTTTCAGGGCGTGACAGCTGCGCGATAAAAAAATCGCAGACAAAAGTGCACATTTTTCTTCGGTCTATGCTAAATATATGCATGAGAAGATATTAATTTATTGTAGGACAATCCAGAGCTATAAAATTTGTCCCACGCACTATTTTACTTGCGTTACCCTTGCAGTCCAAGGACATCACAACATCCGGTTGAAAGGTCACCCAAATTGACAGACAACTTTGTTTTGACTTTGTTTCGTTTAGTCAGTGAGGCCTACTGCTAAATTACCCTAACTTCATTCTAATTGTTGTAGCAGTGCGCAGGTTTTGGTTGCTCAGTAACGGCAGGCTTGACTGTAGCGCCACCCCTCCAACCACCTTGGATAAAAGGATGAAAGCGGCACGGCTGGTGTTTTCCACGCATTTTTAGACGCAACATGTGAACGGCCTCTAATGCTGCCATCAGTCCGTCACAGGACCGTGTTGGGCCCCCATCGAAAAAACAACACTTGGCCAGCAGCCTGTGGCCTGTCAAAGCCACTGGTCCTAATAACTTTCCTGGTCGAAAGCCTGCATCCATAAAACAGCCATCCCCCTCTAGTAAACAGGTATAACTAATGGACGGATGCACCCTCTGCAATCCCGAATCATTTCCTTGCATAAGTAGTGTGTGACTGCTCCGGTACAGTAATGCTAATCTGTTGTCTTTGATTTGAACTTCAATACATTAAGAGAGGGAGGGGAAGGGAGACAGATAGAGGGTCACCCAGACAGAGAAGGAAAGATGATGCATTTGTATGTATGGTCTCTGACTCTCTGTTTGGTCTCTTGATGTCTCTTTCAAGCTCTCTCTCTCTCCCCATTAAACAGTGTGAGCTCTATTACATCATCTATGCTGACATGTTTTTTTTGTTTTTCAAACTTTGACAAACATTTCTTTATGGAGCTGGACATTTGCACTGGTGCATTGTCATGATGATTCAAGACAAGGGACTTCGCTTTGCAACAACAACAAAGTTTCAAGTACACCATTCAACATTTTTTGCATACGGTTTAATCTAAACGATTTAACTGTACCATTACCTCATGTTTTATGCGTAACTATTTGGAAACCATGCCACTTGCGTCCTTTGTGGGGCAGCTTCTACTCTGACATAGAAGGGCAACTTTAAAGTGGATGGTGCAAAACAGATTATAAACTATGGTAGCTTCATCTGTTTTGGATTCCAACACCAAAAAACACACCAGAGCTGTGGCGAGGTGCGGCCTACAGCAAGCTGCTACCCAATGTCTTTGGAAAGCTGTGGCCATTTGGCCAAATTAAAAGTTAGATAGTTTAACATTTAGAGGCTAAATGCTGCCAGAAAGTACCCGCAGCCAATCAGGAGATTATGTGACTCCTGACACGTTGACGAATGTCAAAGAATATCTTCCCACCTGAAACCCATGAACACCCCTTTTCTGGCTGCAGAACAAATGTAATTATCTCGGTATAGCCGCACTTCGCCGCTAACCTGTGTGTTTTTAGCGCATGGCTCTCTTATTGCCTCTGAAGTCAGAAATGTGAAAGCGGTTCACTAACGGTTAATTGCTCTCCACGCGAAAGATTTTGCACAAACTGACTTTGCCCCATTGTAATCAATGGATTTGACGCTTTTCTTTTTGCCTTTTTAAAAAGCTTGTGCGTCTGTCCTGAGGGAATACTGTGATCCCTTCCTAATGCAAACACACTGCAGGAACTAGGGGACAACACCCACTGTCCTGAACAAATAGTAGCCTCCAGTCTAAGGTAGCCATATTAAGTTGGCATTATATTGAGCACACTTAAAAAAAATTCCTTTAAAAACACATCTGTCTCTTCACCATCTTGTTGGAGAAATCAACAGTCTATAAATGACTAAAGCCAACACTGAGGCAGAAAAAATACAGAGCAAATCGATTTGAAGTTTCTCCCCCGTTGAATTCCAATTTGGAATACAGTTCCTTTGCTGATATTTTTTTCATTCGTTTTTTTTAGAAATGTGAAATAGGGTACTGAATGCATGTGTGAGCCAAAATCGAGTCCTTGCCCACTGTTTGTACAGCAACTAGATGCCATCTCTGGAGCCTCGCTTGAAGATAAACACAAGCAGTCTCTTTTCAAACTCGTGGCCTCAATTCCCTCTGTCGCTCTCCATTTGGTTGTTACTCAGAGGGAGAGTGTGCGTGCGCGTGTGAGTTACTCAGTTGCTGTGCTCAGCATGGAGTGGCGCATCGAAAATGCAATATAAACAACCCGTTAATCCTCTCAGTCGCCATCTCTTCTATTGTCGCATTCCCTCTCTGCTGGTCTCTCTCCCTCTCTGTTCTCATCTGGCTTGTTCTTCCCTCAACGTTTCGTCACACCAGGTCTGCCTTTCCACGGAGCCATCCTGCATCTACTGACCGTTTACTTTGATCACTGTGTGTGAGTGTGTGTGTGTGTGTGTGTGTGAGAGAGATAGTGTGTTTCTGTGCACTGGCAATGCATGTCTGTGTGTTCTTGTTCTTGTGTATTGTGATTATTACAAGGGATGTACTCTTTAGTAAAATGACCTCCATTTATGTTGATTACTTTTGGCTGGATGATTATGAAAACGCCTTGGATGTGAGGCAGAATAATTTGTTGAAGCGGTGCAATTGCATGAAATATAATGAAATGATTGACGACTGCGGCTCTATCTTCGGTGTCTTATGTACCCTTGAGGGTCGGGCACGTTATGTGCACGACACGAAAATAAAGAGATCAATCAATAAAGGTCGCTACCACAGCAACCTGTCAATCAGGATAGAGACTTGGCAATGATCCCAACCGAGCTCCACCCTCTCACTTCTGGCTCCAAAAAAAACAAGATGGCAACAGCCAAAATGCCAAACTCGGGGGTTCAATATGGTTCAACACAAACACGACAACTATGTCCACCTCTTATAGATAGTCTATGATTAAAACTCCTGCTCACAATTGCCGATGGTTGCTTTAGCACCAGGTTATCGGAACTTTTTTCATAGCCAAAAAATATGTGCAAAGCTGTTCAAGTAAACACATGAAATCCGTATCGATCCTAAACACACCCATCCATTTGTCCTTCCATTCGCCACACCCATTGTTTGCAGGGTGACGGGCGGCTGGAATTTATTCCTGCATGAATTGCGCGAGAGGCAGAGTTCCCTCAGGACAGGTGATAGCAGGGCCAACACACACACACACACACACACACACACACACACACACACACGCACACACTGGATTGGATTGGATTGTGTGACCTTTAAATGTAAAAAAAAGTTTTAATCCAATGTGTATTTCATAAATCCAACGTGCGATCAGGTTTGTTCACAAAGTCTAAAATGTGTACTCGCTAAATCAAACAGACTCAAGCGTGTGTGCTCTATAAAGTGGCATGAACACACTGAGCAGATATCAGTCATCTGGTGTGCAATCTTGAATCTCTCCTCAGTCTGTTCCGCGGTGCGGTGTGTCTTCAGCCTAACCCGATTGTATCCGTCCACAGCGGCGATGTGCATTGCTCTCTTCTGTCGCCGCAGATTCATTCCAACCGTGGCCCGCTATCAACCGACTGTACGACGCGTTACCTCCAGAGAGTCGCGTACACAGATATGCATACACTTTACAAACGCATAAGATGGCAGGATAAAGCCGACACATGGGCAGCCGCAGTGATTGCTATCAGAGGGGAGGCAGGGGAATGGGGGGGAAGCAAAATCCCAATCATGACTATTTCCTCTCTCTCTCAGTCACATACATCAAGACTGATTTATGCATTGTGTTGAGAAAACTTTTTTTCTAATCCCCAAAACATCAACTTTTCAAGAACCAAAAATAAAATGGAAAATGCAGCCTGGTTTATAGCTTGACCACCGTGAATGCTTCAGTTTATCCGCTGGGGTTCCTTTCAGCACATAAAAGGATGATGCAGCCCCTTAGTGGACGTATACAATGACAGCTGAACTGCTCTACCTTGATCTCAGTATGTAGAGTGCGAGCTCACACAGAGCGGAGCCGGCTCAATTAAACAAGAGATCGTTTCGCTGGCAGGTTATCAGGAAGAGAAAGGGCTTGTAGCCACTGATTAAGTCTTGGGAGGTCTCAAGGCGAAGGATCAGCAGCCTTAATCCGAAGCAGGAGAGATTAAGACTCTCACAGATATGTCGAGTCTTTGGACGCAGAAAATGGACGGGCGGACGGAGACACAGACAGACGTAGTTTCAAATGGGCACTCACAATTTTACACAACAAGGTAAGTGTGGTTGTAAAGAGGACCAGGGTAGTTTTAGGCAAAGGAACCAACATATGGTGGGATGCCAAAGAGAAGGAAGGTTTTTTTTTTTTTTTGGTAAAGTAACTCCCAATCTACTTTAAAAATGTGTTGCTGACATCCAATGTGCTTATTACATTGTTAGAAAAAGACTATCTGCAGTAAACACCTGATACTGAGGGCTGATGCTCACTGTCACCCTGCCTTGTTTTGCTCACACTTGAGATATGAATAATTGTTAAACAGTTGAACTCGGAAGAGCGACTTGTCACTAACAGGAGAATAGCCCACTGCCCACTGATCGGAAGCAAGAGCGTCTTTAGCTTCCGTTACAGTTTCAAATGTTTAATTACTCATCCTGCACTCTCTACAGAAAACCATCCAATCAGATGAGCCTTTGGGGGACTAGCTACCCACACCGGCCATATGAAACCGTTTGTGGATCTGAGTGGCTATCAAAGCATTACGGCGAGGGATAGAAAGAGATGTGTGTTTGGATACGAGTGGGGAAAAAACTTTATTTTCATTTAGAAAACAATGGCTGAGAACTAACTAATTTATGAAGCGAAAACAGATTTTCTACCAGCTCTGTGTCTCTTACGCAGCTTGGTCAGTGGCAATAAGCTTCAATACTATGACGCTCGTTGTAACCCTCTGTGGTCTTAGTTTTGCACGTCTCAGTGACAGCGTCTCACTCGCAACATGCATGCTTTTAAATTGGGCACTCAGTTGCCTGTTATGTGCAAACACTGCAGCTCTCGGTAAGTGATGGATTCTGCAATGGTTATTATTGCGGCTGGACAGCTTTAAAGGGCACTTTAACCACAGCACCCCCGCATGCAAGCCACTTATCTTGTCACTTTGCGGTTAATGATCGGTTCACGAGGGTCGGCTATCATAATTTCATCCACCCCAGGATAAGATTCATAATAAGGATGAGGATAACTCTATGCACAGGACATGCACATCATATTTTCAGAGCTATTCAATGAAACCTCCAAACAACACGTTTAGAATGTAGCATTATCAGGGAAAAAGTATGGTGCAGTTTAACCACAGTCGCTGGACTCATGAGTGGTTTAGGCTCTGCATCTCCTCCACGTCTCCTCTTCCCTTCTGGTGTCCAATGTAAGGCTGTTCTTGTAATATCAGCAGGGTATTTTCTCAACACATGTCCTATCCATCTCCTTCTCATTAGGATGGTCTCCATGCATTCTCGTTGACATACAGTTCTTCATTTGAAATGGTGTTTGCCCAGACGAAGTGCAGTATTCCTTAAACTCTTGGTGTGGAAGGTTGATAGTCAGTTTTTTAATAAAATAGAGACTATTTCTTGGGTGCACCTGAATGAAAAAGTTAGGTGCACCAGTGCAGCCGTTGTAAATAAAAAAAGTTAGTCTTGAACCAAGCTAACAGGTGATCACAGATGGGGGCGAAGAATGAGAGGACTCAACATAAAAAGGAGGAGTGATATGGGAGCTAGGTGAAGAGGTGGAGAAAGGATTAGAGTGTTCCTCCTAAGCTCCCCAGGACTCCCTCGCCGTGACATCAGCCTCGTTAAAAAGTACCTTTTTGTTTTTTTTACAATGTTAAACACACACCAGGTCTCTCGGAGGCATGTCTTACGCAACCACGGAGTGCTGTCTTGCTAGTTGAATTATGCAGAGTGGAGCGGGATCTTCGGTCTTCAGTGCTCCTCTCAAAGTTACACACACTAGAGAACACACACACACACATTCAGACTCTCTCGTCAACTAAATTGCATGTGGTTATACATATCTAAAGCTCCCCTCCATGTCTCCTCAGTCAGTGTTTGAAGCAGACTAGCTGGAAACCATTTCAAATCTGCTCTCGCTGTACCCGATATCAAAAGACACAATCCCCGAGTTTCTTTCACCGTGAAAAGCCTGCACGTATTCAGAATGCTTCTCCCTCCGCTCTACTCCCACAACCCTCCATTATGCAGTGTAAAGATCTGGGACTGTTAACAGGAGACGATTGGTTAGGGGTGCGTTCAATGCATGTTTTTCAATGCTTAACAGAAGTAAGCTCAGGCACTCTCAGGGTTCAGCAGCTTATGAGGAGCATTTCTCACAAGATTCGTGGTAAAAGTTGAGAGAAAAACGGTGAACATTGAAAAGCCGAGTGGATGAAAAGAAGGGGTCAAAACCATCACCTAACAATTGTTCAATTTGAAGATGTCAAGGTGGGCTTTAAGAAACTGTGCGGGGCATTTTTCACTTACAGACGTGTGTTTTTTGTTTGTTTTGTACTTTCATATTTGTTGTTGCTGCTCAGCAATGTACCCCCACCTGAGACTTCTTCCACCACCTCCTCTCTGCTGCAGCTGAGGATGGGTGGCAATAAAAAAAGTCCACTGACTTTTTTTGCCTCAGTTTGCATCACAAACAGAACGGATCTACGTAAAGCTCGTAGATGCCACATTTTTCCATTTTAAAATGTTGCATATCTGCAAAAATCGGATTCGAGATTGCAGCCGTGAAAGTATAAAACCTCTGTCACTTAGTCAAGTAGGATGTTGAATGCACACTTGAGCCCTGTTGGTATGGTACCAGTGTAACCTGGGGACCTCCAGTTATTTGTAATAATCACGGAGGTCGTCTGCGATCCTACATTGAGAATTCCAACATTGTTATTTCTCTCAAGGCCAGAAACCAGAGAAGTCTTAAGCTTGTGATATCATCAGGCTTAACGTCTGCAGCTCCTCCACAGATAATGAACGGAAAGCTGATTTTAAGTTGTGTTTTTCCGTCATCTTCGACTCCGCTATCGGGAAAAGGGCAGCTGCAGGGCAGGCAACCGGTAACCTACGCTGTGTGTTTCTTTTTTCTTTGGAAGCATCAAGCAGGCGGGGGTGGAGAGAATAAAAAATATTGGAGAATTGCTGAGCCTGCTTTTGACTTTGAATGCGAAATCAAAAGCTTTTCAACTTAGAATCAAAATCTTGACGACCCTTGTTGAAGTTTGTGCACTCTTTGGGGGGAAGAGTTCATGTTTACTCATACTTTAGCACCATCTTAGACCACAGTTACAGCATGTTTGTAACCGGTTGTATATGGACCCAAATGCAACACACAAGATTCCAGGGATCTTTGCCTTTTATTACAAATGTCCAGAAACAGCAGGCAGAGTTTAAACAGGGTCAGGATCAGAAGGCTGGTGGGTTTACCGGGAGTCAGGCAAGGCGGGTAGAACAGGGGGCAGGCAGGGCCGGTAACGGGAGATCAGTCCGTGAGAGCGTGCTGGAGAGTCTGGCATAGAAAACCGAAGAACAATCTGGCAAATGTGTCTGGGAGGCAGGAGTCTATAGAGGGGCTTGATTACTGATCAGAGGCAGGTGAGTGAACAGGTGAAGGGAGATTAGACTGATGAGGAGGGTGTGGAGGTGAACAGTGACAATGTATGAATTTTGAAAATTTACTCCGTGCGAGTCTGCCATTATTTGTCAAGTAGAAATTCCACCGCAAAAGACCCACCACATTTCAGCCCAGTATTGTAATGTGTCGTATTGGACATAAGTAAAAGCATCTAATCACTGGTGAGTGCTTAATGTAAGCCGTTTTAACACAGAAAACAACACGAATGTAAGTAACCATTTCACCTTAATCTGCCTTCCATAAAAACAAAGCTCAAACGAGTGAGTGTATCTTAAATATACAGTGTGAATAATTGAACTCAGCTTCCCCTTAATGACATGTGGGACCCAATGTGCCCAGGCCCAATTCAACTGTCGATGGTGATAATCGTTAACATCATTGTGAACGATGGGAGGGTCCTCTGTGTTGACGCTTCACCCTCATGTAATTTCAGACAATTAGAGGCACATTATTACAGAGATGACTCCCACCTGCTTTTATGACACTGTAATATAACTCCAGCATGCATCTTATGAATTCGAGTAAAGTCTTTCTTTGCCGTAACCGGTCCATGTGTTGATCTCAGTTCCTTTTCCAATATATGGATGCACCTTTTTTTAATGTCTTTTGCTGTGTATTTTCTTTGCAAATGTTCCTCGCATTGCTGTTCCTGTTGTAAAAACCCACAGAAAGGCTTCTTTGATGAGCGCTGTGTGAGTAAAGGTTTGACCACATGCCATGGAGGAGTATCCCCGCTCTCTTCTTTATTACTTCTCTTGTTTTCTTCCCGCTGCCCTTTCTCTTTGGTGTGGTGTTTGTTTTTGAAGTTGCTGATTTAAATGCAGGAAAAGCATTTCTTCATTTTTTTTTCCTTCCTCTCGCAGTGGCTGAGTGGGCTTTGTTCGATTCATGCTGATTCAAATTCAGGTCATTCGGAGGGTTTTTTTTCCATCTGTATATTCTGTTTATGTTCCCCTCCACTCTCCTCTCATCACGGGGGAGTCTTGCTCTAAAGGAGCTTATTTAACTCGCTGAATTGTTTTTCTTTCTAAGTTTCTGTTCAGTTCTCCTCTCTCTCTCTCTCTCTCTCTCTCTCTCTCTCTCTCTCTCTCTCTCTCTCTCTCTCTCTCTCTCAACCCACCTCCATCTCTCTCTCTTTGCTGTGATTTCTGTGAGTTTTTGCTCAGTTTAGGGTTCAGCTGTGATTAAAGGCATCACGACTCATCGGAGAGGAGTTAAACATCACAGCCTTCAGGAAGATTGTTCCTTTAGCCTCCCGTCTCCCTGCAGCCCCTGAAGAGCTCAGACCCAGACCTCTCGTTGGTCTAATTCTCCCTCTCCTGCATGCTCTCCCCCCCACACCACACCTCTCTTTTATGCAGCTCTGAGGGAGAGGGATTTTAGGCAGAGAGACTCAGATGGCTCAGTATGGGAGGGAGGGATAGAGCAGAGAGGGGGATCAAGAGAAGGCAGTCACGAAAGACTTAGTGGTAGAGAGCAAAAACCCACTGATGTCTGCATTGCCTTCAAGTGTTAGATGTTTTGCCCCCTACGAGAATATTTTGGTTTGTCAGTGAGCACCTTTGTGCCTCACAACAATGAAAGACACTTGAGAGAGGACAGGAGGGATGACAGCAGATGAGAGGGAAGAAAGAGACGAGGATGAGAAGAGAGGAGGGGGAGAGTGGAAAGGATTGAGATGGTGCGCATGTGCACTGTATACCGAGTAGAAAAAAAAACCTGTGTCTGTGCAAACATCTCCTGTCATTCGGCAAACACATAATCCCCCCGACGACCTTACCGCGCTGCTCCCTCACGTGAAATGGACAGAGAGGAAAAGCAGTTCGGCGGTGAGAGCGACCTCTCCACAAACACAACTTTCGACACAGCACAGCGCTTTCCACAGTTACTGTGGCGTCTTCCCGATTCTAACTTCTCACAGAGGTTCATCTTATTGTCATTTGATGTGTTTTCGCCCCGTCTCTCGTGCCGGAAGGGGAGCTGGAATTACCACTGTGTGGTTGTCATGTTGCAGTTAACATCCCTGTCTGTCCAAAAAGTCATCGTTCATCGTTCATCTTATCCTCATTAGAGGTTTGTGGTACATGGTGGTAATTAACATAATGGAGTGCATCGGGTAAAGGGCAGCAGAAAGATGAGAAGAAAAGAGAAAATGCAAGCAGAGGAGGGCACGCTCTCTGCAGACACAGCCATGATTGAGAGGGACTGTTTTTCTATCAGTCTGCACATTGTTTCATTGGGAAATTGTTGCATATTATGTATTTGATGTAATAACTAGAAAGGTGCCCTCAGTAGAGTGCAGATCTTGTCCGGGGGTCTCTGCAACGACCACTGCTGTAATGTTTGATTGAGTGAACACAACCCACAATTAAAAAATAAAAATATTTACTTCATTCCAAAATTCTTCATTGGCATGAACATTGAATGTTTTCGTCTCTTTGTGTCTGTGGGTTAGACGTACTGTAATTCCCTGTTGACAAAAGACTGCAAAGGTAGAAGCCATTAGCAGTCTCGCTGTGTGTGTGTGTGTGTGTGTTGAAGGTCAGGGAAAAGAGAGGCAAACACCATCACACTTGTCAATCAAGAACGCGACAGCGAGCGCGGGGACGTGGACGGGAAGCACTGACGACATTTGACTTTCGAAGGCGGCCAAGGAGCTTGCGAGTGTTAGCAAACACTCTCAACTAACACAGTCATGCAAGTCTCCCATGCTGCTTTTAAGCATCCACATATCAAATAAACCCAGCGTTGATGTGGACAGACGCTGAGCCGGAGCTGTTAGATCATAGGGTGGAGTGGTATTTCTTTTTAACTTCTTTATATTCTTTATATAAATGTTTGTTTTTCTTTTTTTTTAACACCTGAAGAGTGTGATTCACGAGAGGAAATAAATGTATTATTCTGAAAATCAAAGTTTAAATCTTCACATCTTCGCAATGAGATAATCCTCTTATCCATAGCAGATGAGGCTTTGTGGGACTTCATGATACTGTACAGGGAGAGAAAGAAAGCACAGATATCTGAAGTCCATCAGTCGTCGACGCAAATGCACTGTTGGACACTGTTGGTCCCATAGAAGGGGACGGTATGTCTTTGCTGGTAATCTGCCAGCCCGGTGTCTGGCAACACTGGACCATAGTCGTGGACGCAGAGACGCCTGGTTGCCTGGGGACAGTCATGACTCCTCGTGTGTGGACACACACATGCCTGTTCAGGCAAGAAAAGATGAAGATACAATGACGATTTTGTCATTACCGGGCCATCTGCCTGTTCCTGTAAACACAAGAGCCTAATAACAACAAGAACTTGTGAAATAACAGTTACTTTATGGGTTAATCATAGATGAGAGAGAGAGAACCGCCTTCCCTAAACAAGCATCCATCAGTCGCCTCTTACCCTTCACTCAGTTGTCAATCAGGAGACAAACAGATCTCCGTCAGATATACAGCTGTTCGAGAAGAAGTTTATTTTTCTCGTGGCAGGTTGAGTCGTTGAGTCTTTACGCACAAAGAATCTCGTTGCCGCCATCCGGCAGTGGGGGGGTTCTACCAGACTTGTAGCTATTGTCGCTAAGGAGAGTTGAGGACAAAATAAATTGGACTCCAAGTTTTTCCGAGGACTGTGCAATGATCATATCAAAACTAATTTGCTCGTCTGTAGGTCTATGAATAAATACAGCGAGCCGAGTCAAGGTGAGCATTCTGATTTAATCGTTGATTACCATGGCAACATTCGAAGCATTTGTGTCAGCCTCACTGAAATGTATACAATCTGATTGCCACGATGTCTGCCGTCATTATTCTCTCCATGGGCACAACGACGGCTCAGGGCCGAAGCAATTCTGCTCTCTTATTATGTGTTCATGGCCGCCCAGTGTTTGTTTGGAGCCAATTGCATCGGAGCGACGGCTGGAATGCTTGCGGTGTGAGTTGTGAACCACGTCAGGAAAAGCTGGACTTTAAAACTACAGCGCGCTGCAACAAGAGTCGGCCTTTGAGTAGCTCTGTGCCACGTGTTAGAAAGAGCAGCCAGTGATATCTCTGCATTAAAACATGAGTAAGAAAACAGAGACTGTGTTTGTCAACATGTTGTTTAGGATTGCAGAAATGTTATTTTATCCTCTCTATAAAATCAAGTGACCAATCTGCGTGGTTAAATGGCCCATGAATTCAACTATAATCCTCTTTTTTTTCATTTTAAGACTAACTGAAATTTTAGAGACAGCCTAGTCCGAAACTGTCTGTACAACTTTGTGTACATTGTTCTTATATTGATAGAATGTAGCACCTTTTGAATCACTTAAAATTAGGATGAAACGAAAAATAGAACGCCTTTTTAGCCATTTCATATTAAACAACAAAGGCAAAATAAAAAAAACATTATATATATATATAGATATATATATCTACATATATATATCATTTTTTTTCAGCCAAAATCCAATCATCGTTACTTCCTGTAAAACTAAATGTGACGTGTGCTCATGTAAGATGGTACCGACGCACTCTTTAGCGGTCCAATTCAATTTGAAGGATAAGATGCTATGAACTGCGCAAATATTCCTGTTCCCTGAGGAGAAACATTGAACGATATTCGTAGCTTCAGGTCTGATATGCAGCTGTTGAAACATGTTTTGGTTCCAGGTTCACACTGGACGCAGAAATGCAGCGAGGCGCCATGATTCTTTTGGAAAAGCGCTTTTTGGTGCCAATGTAAACAGGGACACGGAGGTCCGCGTCTGTTGATGGATAACACACTGTAAAAAATATGAATGATACAATATATATGATATTATTGATCTCACTGACTTTCCTCCCGAATTCCCCTCACACATGATCACATTTCTAAATAAGCCTAGAGTCACTGCTGTTTGTGATTGTGGTTTTTAAAATTATTATAAAGTTATTATACATATTTGCCAGTAGTGTCTAAACAGAGAGCCAGCGTGACAAACAGACAGAGATGCAGACGGACGGACGGACGGACGTTAGTTAGTGCCGTAGAAATGAGCAGATGAGCTAAAAGAGAGGCTTGTTGCCCTGCCAGGCCTCTGCTATGTTGAGAGACCATCAGAATGCTCCCAATCCCGAATATTGAACCTTTTGATTGGATTTTCCCTGCTGGAAGGTTGAATGCCAACAGCAGCGCAGCACACAGCAGGGAGTGCAATCAAGATCAGCAAAAAAACACAGATAAAGACATCATCGATTGAGTGAACGCGTCTGAGATTGCATCACCCAAAAGCTATCGCTGGATTAATGTGGGGCCTGGCTGTAAGCCAAGACATTTCTTATTCTCTGGATGCACTGCACAATTGAAAGAAGACAACTGTTTCCAAAAGAACATTGAGACGTCTGGTGCGGAGGGTTCAGAAGAAATGCCAGCGTCTCCGCTAGCCTGAATGCCAGATGAGACGTTGCAGCTGCTGTTTCTTATGCTACATCTTTCTGTGCTGATTTTTAATTTGTTGCAGATCCTTATTGACCGTGTTTAAAGGTCACCTCTCCGTGACGCCAATAACAATTAGCTGACGGTTTGTATCTCCGACATAGCATTTCTAACAAAGTGTGAAAAATTAGGTCAGAGAAAAAAAGTGCCCGAGCCTCAAACGGGCCTCGGATAAGGAAAGCCTTTGCTTTGGTGCGTCGCATCGCAGCTTTATCACTTCCTCTAGTGCCCGAACCAAATCTCGTTCACACTGTAGACTGCACCCAGCTGCGATGGATGCAGTTGTGTGAATGAGGGACCACCTCAGGCACTGATTTCTATGTGTTGCTGATCACACTTTGGGATCAGCAACACAGTGGGAGTGATCAGGTGTCGGTCATCTAAACCCTTTGTGAGGTCTTTGCTGAACTCGCTCACTGATGAAGGCCACAAACCGAAACGTGTTGGTCTTACAAATTAAGTTGTTCTATATACTACAAGTGCTGCTGGAGTTTTGACCTCTTGAGACTTGTTTCCCCTCCTCTGTGGACCTTGGAAGTAAGTGAAACTGTGCCAGAAACCCCCACTCTGTTCTTACCTGATGAACACCGCGTCTTTAACCAATAAGATGGGTGCTGTGATGATTCCCCTGCTATATGTAACCGTGTGCCAACTCTCATAACAATATGACTCTGGCTGATTCAAAACTCATCCAATTAGAACTGGAACAGAGAGCCGACAGCTCATTTTACTGACCCTGGCAGCGAGTCGCCTTTGCATTTTATAGTTACCACTTGACAGATCGAGAGTTGCTAAGATTACTAACTCTGCATTGTACTTGCCACGGACCAGCATCCATGTATGTTCTTTTCAAAACTGACTGCTAAATAAAGTTTATAATTATCAAGGTATTTTTGCTGTGTCTCAAGAGAGACAGATTTTGCACATATGAATGCAATTATTGTTGATTTAAGTCAGATTTTGTAATGTAATGTGTTTATTAAAGGTGATTTATTCCCCCAGCAGAATATTTACTGCTCCTTGGATTTTTTTAAGAGCCAGTTCAGACAAGAGCCTTTTCATCCAAATCTAACGGTAGAGCCAGTTTCATATTAAAAGGTCAACTTCTTGACATGTCCCTGACTGAACTGATATTATAGTCAATGTCAGCCCTAAAACATTTTATGTCCCGTCTTGATTCCCTTCAAAGAAAAAAATATCCAAGAGTCATATTTTTACTGCAGAGATTTAGAGTATATTTGAAGAATACGAGCGACGCAAGTAGATTTTTATGACATGACAAAAAAAAGTACATAAAAGACACAAGATGTCATCAACGGTGTTAACTTTACAAATAAATCATGAAGTCTATCTACCACCTGTGTGACAGTCACCAGAAATCAATTAGTATTAATGGAGACATCTGTCCAGATGTATTTGTCCTGCCCGTCCACAAAGAAACGCCTGAGAATAGGACTTCACAGTCTATGCGAATGCAAGAGTCCGCCAGCAGAACGTGACCGTGGCCGTGATTGTCCTCGGCTGAACGACGGATAAAGTTGTCTGACTGAAAGACTCTCATGTGCGCACACGCGTCACTTCATGTGTACTGTGCACTTTTGTTCTCCTCTGACTGTGACTCTACCAGGGCTGCAGATAAAGGATGCATTTCCATCTGAGTGACTTGTGTGTGTTTACGCACAAGTGTGTGTGTGTGTGTGTGTGTGTGTTTGATTAGTTTATGTGACTCCGCAGCGGTGAGAGATGATGAATGTGCATGACAAGTGTCTTGTCGGTGATGGATGGCTGGTAGTTCAGCGGTGCACATGCAGCAGGCAGCCGCGGCATCGGTGACTTGCTTCGGCAAAAAGAATATTACTGTGTATCAGTATTCAACTCCGGCGACAATTTGAATGCAGATACAGTGAAAGTTTTAATGATGCGGGGCGGGAAACTGGGTCACGGTACTGCAAATAGTACCAGGCTACAGCAAAAAAAAAGAAAAGAAAAAAAAGATGATTCAAACAGAAATCATATAAATTGGGAATAAATTGATGAAGTTCTGACTTGCAGCATGAATAGAATCAAAACCATCGAAATGAAACTGTAATGCCCCAGTAGGGGGGGGGGGGGGGCAGCAACACAAGCTGACAAACTTTCTTCAAACTTGCGGGTGATTATTTTCTCATATTGTACCTTACTTTGCTGTTATTGTCTGAAGAGAGATGAGGACAAAAGTATGACTTAAAGTATTTTCCTTTTGTATTATTTCACATAAATAAATATTACAGCGATAACCCTCCAACAAATGTGCTCTTATGCAGGCCTATAAACAAATTAATAAACACATATGCTATAGTCTGTGTCAATTTATAGAATAAAACGTTTGGCTGCATTTCAGCACCAGCGACAGCGCTGCCACAACACACACATCCTCTGAACACAACAGACTACCCTTCTGAGAATTACTCCGAAAACTATAACGTGAGATTACTATTACTTATTTTGTGGACTATTTAGGGATAATGCATTGCTGATACTAAAAAAAAAACTGATTCATCTGAAAAGTGACGATGGCCAGGATTGATAGGATTGACATTAAGTCCGACATCCCCAACAAGAAGCCGGCGGCACATCTCGTGTGTCAAGAACACGGATAGGAACCGTGCAGGTGCATTGTGGGAAACAGACTAACACAAAACAGGAGAGAGTGAGACACGGAAGGCTTGCGCGGAAACCTTTGGGGAATGGGATGTGATGAAAAGCACAAAGGGAGTGCTCGCGGCGGGAGGGGGAAGTGACAGGCAGGAGTTAGGAGAGAAAACCAAAAGAGCAGTGGGAGAGAGAAAGAAAAAAATGAATGGAGAGACACTGACAAAGAGCAAGTCAGCCAGTCAGGGGGGGGGGGGGGGGGGGGGAATAGAGAAAAAAAACAGGTGTAAACAAAGAGTCTGAAAAATAAGAGGGAAGAGAGAGAATCAATCTGCCATCGCAAGCTGCCACAGCCGACTGATTACAGCTGCCTGCAAAAGAGCCTGCGGTGTGTGTGCGTGTGTGTGTGTGTGTGTGTGTATTGATTAGCGCCAACCCTTTGACTGTTACAGCGTGAGGTGTCCATGACTTACCCAATCACTGATGAGATGGGCCCCGCTCACTTCCTAGTCTTCAGACCCCGCACTCTTCTATCAGCAGTCTTCACCCTGGCTTACTGAAGCCTCAAATTACATCATTGTGCAGGTACGCCAAAACGCACACACACACGCCAAAACACGCACTCGAACAGACAAACGCACCGTCTTTTTCCAAGATAACAAGATGGTGTTTTTCTTTTTGTTATTCTGCTGGATCGCTGCCAATTGCTTGACTGAAATGTCATGAACAGAACCCAGGAGGGAGAGTGAGAGCAAGAGGCACTGTTCTCTGATGTACCGCAGAGGAGAGCCAAACCAGAGAGACAATCTATGGCCGAGTGTTTCTCTTACTGGGACCATACGCTGGGCTTTCCGGGCTCTCTGATGAGTGTAAAGAGCAGCATGTTTGAACTGCAAAATGGCCTTCAGTGTGCCATAGTGTCCATCAGTGACAACAGAGAGGTGCTACAGGAAGCACCCATCAGATAAAAATGGAGACAAGTGTATTTCAAGTGTTGGTTGTCACTGGACAAGTCAAGTTCTTTATTGCCTTGGTGTTATTTTATGATTTCCTTCCATCCTCGATCAAAAGGCCAACACTGTAAAGCTGTCGCTTTGTGCTTTCCAACTTCCCTCCTCTGTGGGACTCAGCCGCTAAGCCCATTTCTCACAAATGTGTACTTTAAGGAATGAAGCAGCTGGGCTCTGGAGTTTTGTAGCAAGCATCGCTCGACATTGCATGGCTCAATTGGGTAAGTAGTTGCAGTCTATTTTCAGGATGAATGGATTAATGGATAAGTAATATTTATACACAGGTTTACCCCATTATGATACCGTGAGTTTCCTCATACCACTCAATGTAAGAGCAAACCATTTTTGTTCAAGAATACCTTTTCACAGTTTTCAAACTGGATACAGTGTGGCACAATATGGCAAACATGAATATACACATTGGAAACAGAAATGTCCACACCTGAACAGATAATAATACAGACACTCATATTTGGAGAAATAAATATTAATTTGAAATATACCCCTTGGACATAATTAATGTGCCTGTTACAGACCCATACACACACGCACACACACATAATTAAAATCCCCTGCTGCATTTCAGTCTTTATAACCCTCCACACACAAACAAACTGCTTTGTGTGTGGGTGTATGTGTGCAATTGTCTGTCAATTAGTATGGCTCTGATTGGTACCTAACTGCCCATGTGAGTGTGTTTGTCTTGAGAAATTGGGTTAAAATGGGGATTAAATCAAAGAAATGTTCATTGGAAAGAGCTACTGCTGTCATCAACTACTCCATTCTACCCGTTCTGCTCTGTTTAGCCTGTTATAATTGATTCACCGTTTAATGAAAGAACTGTGTATATGTTGTTAAATTGCCCGTTCTGTCTTTGATTTTGCTCTATCCATTTACATCCTGCTTTATTTACCCCAGGTTTATTCATTTCATAATTTTTCTTAATTTTTATGCTTTCATTTTTGTTACCCACTTATTTAATTTGATATATCTCTAGGGTTATGAACAAGCCTCCTGTAGCAGTGTTGGGCTTTGTCAAAATATTTACGATTGTCACACATTCAAAACCAACCTTTGAATCATCACAATAAAAACCTTTTATGTGCAACTTAATGCTTCAAAGCCACTGATTTTGAACTAAATCTTAAACGGAAGGAGTAGGTGAAAAGCTCAGCTACTTTGTGATTTCTTTTGTATTTGTAGCAGTTTCTATGTCGATGTAACTGCCAGTGTTGGAGAAGATATCATTGCTGTCAGAAATCCCTAATATCTGCGCGACATAGGATTACAATTTGCTGGCTAAAATGAGCATTTGTTTGCTCTTTTGGGGAGTGAAGGGAAACACCCTGGACAGTGCACCACTTCTGTGGTGCACCTGTAACAGATTGAGCCCATCCTGTATTGTGATAGCCTGCTGGTCTGAGGTCAGTCTGGTTTGACACCACAGAAAAGAGGTGACTGTGAGCGATATTGCCAAAATAACCAGCTGCTTTGAGATGGGATGCTCTGAGGGATTTTTTTTCTAAAATCACTTGCTTCCTCTGTGCACCTTCAATTGGATTCTCAGTGTGTTACTTCGTTTTGTCATTGTCAGTCATGTGGGAATTCTTGCAGGCTGAGAAGTCAGACCCTTAAATATCGTGACAATAAATAACATTTGTTGTCACCTCAGTCACAACTAATGGCTGTGACTGAGAGTGACACAAAACCGTTGCTGGAGATATTTCGAAGGATGAGTGAAATGAGAGAATTACTAAAGTCATTCATCCTCTGGGGACCACGCATGTAGTCCTACTGACTGACATTAGCATTGCTAGAGCCATGCCGCTAGACTGGCTATTGATTCATTAATATTTGTAAGCATTGCTCGGTGGCACACATTCTATCAACTTAATGAATGCAAACGAGATGAAGGGTTAAAAACGCTGTCCGGTCAACAAAGTCCATTTAACGGCCTCAGTGCAGCAACCAAGAACAAACTACCAAATGAGACAATAACATAAATCCAGAGAACAAGTTTAAAATATCTTAAAATAACTTACATATACATAAACATATGCAGGAAACACTTACTCCCACATATCATAAGGTCACTGAACAAAGTGCTTCACTTTGTTTCATTATATTTGCATTCAGACTTCCTTGGTTACTGGCTTGGTCGCTAAGAGAGCAAGAGATGTGTGTGTGTACATATTAACTTTTCTAATGCAGCTACCGGTAACAGTTTTTATACATGTAATTGCTCAGTAGTTGTTGTTGCTCCCAGGTCAGTGGAGAGTCATAAGGTTCCTTCCCCAAAAAAGTTGGTGCAAATCACACTGACCAAACATCATGACCTCAGCAGGATCTGAGACCGTATCGCTGACTACAGCAACTTCAGGATGAGGGCCTCTTCAGGAGCAATTATTTCAAGATGGCGCAAGGTTGGGATCAACATCATTCCAAGGCGCACTGCCGCACTGTGACACTTTTCCTCGACTGAAAATCCCTGGAGGAAGAATTCAAGGTAACAGTGGTATAGTACAGGGACTCTAGTCATCCGAAGGTGGCAAAAAGAATGCAAGTGAGGACTGGCAGGAAGTGGAGGGCAGAAGAAGCTGTTAAGGAAGCAGAGGCAAGGCTGTGTCGCAGGAGGTCAATGGGAGTGGTCACACGAGGCCGGGCGGGGCTAGGATCCTTTCCAACTCCCCAAGTGAACACCATCAGAGGGAAGGAAGGGCACCACGTAGTTCAGGAGGAGGTGAGTGCAGCAGTGGAGGAGACAAGAACCTGCAAGGTATGAATTAACAGGGAGCTTCAGAAAGCCCGGCCACATCGCATCACATTTCTCATCCAGGAAGTGTATGATGTGCTACCAAGTCCATGAAATCTGCACACATGGGGGATAGCAGAGTCAACAGCATGCCCAGCGAGGATCCCTGGAATACATCCTCAGCTGTTCTGGGACGATACAAATGAATACCCAGTGAGTGTGACAGTGAGGACAGTGTGTGTTCAAAGAAATGAGCTACATCAGGCTTTGGCTGAACAGTGATAGTCAGTAGGATCAATCATTTGTACTTTTGTTCTTTAAATAGGATTTGTTTGAAAACGAGAAACATATAGAACATCTGCAGCCTCATCCTTTCAGATAAGAATGTGGCAGCTTACTGTCCTCGGGGGGCACAGGACCTCTAACTGCCGCAGGTGGGTGGAGTGACTTGTACAAAAACCTGAACCTGAACATTACAAGAATCCAATAGTCGGGCAACGGTCAGTTCTCCTCTGTGATTTTCAAATAATCTCATAATCTCTCTAGGAAAAATGAAAAGGTTTCCATTGGTCACAAAGCCAAGTAAACTAGTTCCACATGCAGGCAGTGGTGTAAATCATCACAAGTCCATGATTTGTGTTAAGTGTTTGTTCGCTGCTTGGCGAGATCACAGAAAGCTATTTATTATTCCATCATTTTAATCGATCATAAACAGCGACCCCACCATCTCCATTCTGTGCTTGTCCTTGAAGAGATAATCTACTGACTGATGATTGATCTTTTGTGCTCTTGAACAAAGCACTTAACTCCCTATCGTTGTTGTTGAAGTGCTGTAAACAAACAATCAAACCTCCGAGGGGCTCAAAATGCAACCCGTAATCATATTAATTATCCATTCACTGTCACTGTAGGTTTCCAAACTTAGGCGTCAAATACGTTTTCATTTAAGGTTTTTACCTCAAGGCGAAGGCTCCCTAGACTTTGTTGTGTGTCAAAAAAAGAGCTGTGAATAAAACATAGCACTTATGGTAATGTTAGCAAAACAGTCTCACACATATGCACGCGACAGAAACACCCAGCCACACAACGGGTGTCTCTTAGGTAGACGGCCATGTATTCCCTTATCTTTAAACACATGCATATCCGCATGCACATTATTTCTTCAATAAAGGGCAAAATAATGGGCAAGTTGTAAACACACACACACACACATACCTTTTGGGGAATGGGCCAAACACTACATTATATTCTCTGTATTCAAACTGAAAAATAATGATGTGCTTGGAGTAATGCCAAACAATGTCATCCGCCTTCTTTAAACACTCTTACATGTATGCTCACACACATGCTGGCAGAGGATAAAAGCTAATAACATTCTGATCAAACTCCCTGTGCGCTGCTTACCTTAAAGACAAGACCCTTCATTATGTACACACACATGTACACAGCAAAACATCATTTTAGAGTGAGTGTGGCAAAGACGAAAATGATGCTTGTTTTCTCAGCTAATGAATAGTTGGCATTGAGAAGTAAAGTGTTTTTCACATGGCAGACATGATATGCATCTCCCACTAGATCTGTGTGTTGTGTGTGTGTGTGTGTGTGTGTGTGAGTATTGTCTTTCAGTGGTATTAATTATTAACAATCACTGGACCTACTGCCCCAAGAGATGAGGCCACTGAATGAGGAAGCGGCAGATGATATCGAGGGAAAACAGAGGGATGAGAAGCAAATGACACTGATACGGTTGTGGCCAAAATGATTGGCACCCCTTGCAAGTAAGAAAAAAAATGTGTTTGGAAAATAAGTTGAATTTGCTCTCCATAATTCTTAAATTCCCTGTTAATGGTGAAGTTACTTTGAAAGGATTTGTTGAGTTCTGAATAAAAAAACAAACAAATGTTCACAATGAGTGGCACTGTAACACTGTACAGCCTTTGAGAAAGAAATCTGCTGTCCTGCTCTTCCTTTACACTTCAATGAGATTTCAATACGTCCCGACTGACAGTTTGACCGGTTCTCTCTGATTTGATTGGTGCCTTCTCTAAACTGCTGATCTCAACGGGATTCAGGTCTGGACTGTCGGGGCTGAAACTCACCCCAGCCTGGAGGCCAGAGCACGTGTCCGGCTGCTTTGTACAGTCGACACGCTGCAATAAGAAATCTACCAAGACTGGTTTACAATTAAAAGGAATTTAATCCCACCGATGCAAGTACATTATTTACAGTGAAGTACACTGTGTCATGAAATATTAAATCAATAAAACCCCGTTTGCAAAAACCTCAACTCAGCTTCTCAGGTATAAAAAACACGTCCGTCGTCCGAGAGCCATCACACGAGAGAGAAAAAGACTTTAATTAAACCACCCACATATTCGTTCGCGACTCCTCCCCTCCCGTCTATCTCAATTTCTATTGGCTAACTTCTCTACACACTTCTGTAAACGCCTATCTCCACATCTCTCTCCCTGAGCAGCTAACACATTCAATGACGGTCAGTCATTGTTTAATCCCTCTATGATAATCCTTCAGTATAAAAGCTAAACTTCTGCAACTTTGGCAGAAGCTTCATGTCTTATTAGCTACTAATCCTACAACCCTTTATGTTTATCTTAATTATGCATTCCCAAAACCCTTATGATTAAGACTAATTATGAATTCTTAATTATGAATCATTAAACACTTTTATTATATCTACTAAACACACCGTTTTTTGCTCAAATTTCTTACAGGACACATTGCTGCCGGGCCACATTAAAAACATCCAGCATTTTTTCCCACAATACCATGGTCATCTCCGTGTTCCATGATGGCGTGGAAAAGGATTGTTGGCCGGTTTAAACCGGGCTTTCTCCAGTGGGCTGAGAAAATATTATCCTCGTTAAAAAAAGCTACCTTGTGTCTGAAGGTCAGAATCCGTTCTCCACCATTCGAAGAAGCATTTTCTGCAATCTTTGGTCAATATTTCTCTTGTTTCCACTTCTATGGAGGTTGGCTATAGTACCATTGTGCACAGTGGACTCAGCAACACCAAGGCCTCTGGAGAAGGACTTGTAGCCTTGAGTTGGTCCAATCTTCTGTCAATTCTCTGCTTCTTTTTTTTTTGCGTTTTTGACATGCTCAGTGTGATACATACAGTGAAAAAATACAGCAGAATGAGTGCTTTGCAGGATAGAGAGAGACGGGGAGGTTGGTTGAGTATAAATGGTGGACTTCAAGGTGAAGCATCGATCAATCAATCCAATTGTTTCCTGCAACTTCTTGGATTTCTGTGTGGAGTAAGCTAGGATTCCCTGTTGTTTTCAGCTTTTGTTGTTTTGTTTCTCTGCAAACAAAAGAAATATGTATGCCAAAAGATGTTTTCTTAAAGAAATAATGTGTTTAATAAAAAAAAAGCAAGGGTGACAATATCTTCTCTCCCAGCTGTATGAGTGTGGAAGAGAGAGACAGACATTTTAGCATAATATGGCTTCCAAAATGTTAAGTGTTGTAAAAGACACAACACTGAAACTATGTGGACTCAATGTAAATATATTGTTACTGTGAAATATTGTTATTAATATAATATTTGTTTAACTGCCCAAACACATCACCATGAATTCAGTCCCCAGAAAACTGTGCCAACGTTAAAGGAACTTTATATCTGTACCACAAACTCTTTATATTTTGCTGAATTATGCTTTATTCAGACCAGGTCAGCGGGCTCAGCCAGCATCTATGGAGGATGACCTCAGGAACCAATTTATCTTGGAATGATTCAAACATTTTAGCTTTGCAGCAGAGCACCTTTGGGTCCAGTCTCTGAAAAGCTCTATATGGCAAGAAGAGGCAGTGGCTATCCTCTGTAAGCCAGCACCATGCAGCAATTTGCTGGAGCAATGTGACGCGAAATCCCATTTCCCACTCTACAGTGGTTAACAGGACAGAGGGATATATCTCTCTCTTCTCTTTCCTTACCTCTCTCGGCATTGCTTTCAAACGCTTATTCTCAAGCTAATCCTCTTCCTCCTTGTGCAGCCTTCAATATTGTGTCTCTCTGTCCTACAGCCTGTGTTCTCTCTCTGTCTCTCTCTCTCTCTCTACCTAGTTCTCATACCTCAACACTCAGCCGGCTAGATCCAAAGAAATGCTGTTTACGTGTGCAAACGTTTCACATCCACGACAGTTTTTCTTTCAGAGCATATTCATAGAAGTCTACATCTGCACTGAGACAATATCAAAGCAGCTGAATGCCTCCCCCATTCTCCTCTTTTGGCCGCCAAACAACTAAATTGTGCAACGCAGTCGACACCTGGTAGCGAGTGAACAGACGCAACCAGGTTATGTGTTGGGTGTCACCTCCTGCTCTCTGTGTTTTAAGACGGCCTAGTTGTTCTTATTAATGTATGTTTTATTTTTGTTATAAGCCAGCATTACATTTTGGATGATGATTTATCAAATCTATGCTGCTTCTGTTGGTGATAATAACTCTGAACTCAAGGAAGTAATCGATGAGGTATTGGAATGTGGCCACATGGATGATAAGAGGCCCAACGGGGCAGCAAACACGATCAAACACACCTTCAGGTTCGTCAAACTTCTTTTGAAGAGAAAACAGTGATGTGGGATTATTATGACATTACGGGCAAAAACACTATTTTGTGGGTGCAACGTTGACTGACTAAATTGACATGAATACAGGTTGATGAACACACCAGTGACTCATTATGAATGTCCACATGACCGGTCACAAACAAATCGATCAGGCAGTTAAATCGAGTTTTATTCAGCACCACATTGTCTCCAAACTCAGATCAAATTCCAGTCGTATACAAGCGGATCTACTTGTCGGCCTTTAACTGTGCCTAGCCCAAGCTTATTGTAATATTACATAGTGCTATAAGTCACTTTTTTATTTCTATTTTTTATTTTTTTTTTGTCTCCTTTCTTTTGTTTTCGGTTTTCCTTTGGATCAACTGTGAGTTGGTTTCGAGGTAAAGGAAAGAAAAGAAAGCGTTTGAACTCTGCTGCCAGACCCAGATCCCCCATCATTGTTTTCCTAAAGGTCAGTTTTCCTTCCCCACATCGTAACATGAGGCTGTAGTTTTCAGACTCCTCCACTCAGGATGCTTTTTTTTTTTTTTAAATCCGCATTAGTAGCAAAAAAAAACATTCTGGATGATGTTTTGAGGAATCACAACTTTCCACTGTGTGCGTTTGTGTAGGTGTGTGTGTGTGTGTGTGTGCAGGCATTGGAGACCGCCATAAGAGATAGGCCCGTATGGAATCAAAGCCTTTTTAGACAGCATGTACGGAGAGCTGTGAAGGTCGCAGTGTGTGTGAGAACACTAAGGGTCTGTCAGGAGAATTGCAGGTATCTGAAAATGGTCTGCTTATGCCTTCGAGACATTGACTTGGATACACACACACACACACACACACACACACACAATTGTATAGAAACGTGGTTCTACGTGGAGGGATTCATGACTCATATATGCACTGTTGGGAACGTAAAGGAGCGTGTTTGGGTTATCAGCATTTAAGAAACTGAATTCTTGACATCAATAGAATTATTGATGTATGTAACAATTATTAATGATTATTAATAACAACGGGGCACCACCCTGCGAACAGGGACCAATAACCAAACGATAAAACTAAGTCTCATAATTAGTGGTCACTCATAATGTCAATAGTCTGCGTATGACTATACATTCAGTGACAGTGAAGGTTTTTAAGTTCGAGCACAGGCTACTACATACAGTCTTATCAAATACATATGCACAAGTAATCACAGACGACTGCTCCTTAAAGTATAACAGAGTTTATTAAATCAAAATAATAATTGATCAGATCAATTAATATTGCAACCAACAAACGCGTATCACACAATTGTATGTCTAATACCTAAAGTCAAATGAATAAAATGGATGAGGGTGTGTGTGTGTGTGAGCAAAAAGGGGGGGGAGCGAGGGAACAGCTCAGCGACGTGTGACGTAGTTAGGACGTGGTGACGTCTCTCATGTGTGGGACCCAAAATGGCGGTTAGCCAACAGGGGACCCAGCGTCTACATGTGGTGGCTGTTCAGCACGTAGCTAGATTAGCTCAAAGCTATATGTGTGTGTGAGGCACCCGAGGGCACGGGGTTACCCAAGGGCTGCTGACTATGTGTGTGCAGGTTTGTGAGAGAGAGGGAGCGAAGAGAGAGAGAGGGAGAGGAGGGGGGTCATGGATCAAACTCTGTGTGCGGTCCGCGTTGTAGTGAGAATGGAGAGCGCTGGCCGTATCGTAAACAAAGTGCCGCTGTCGGTAGAACTGCCGGCAGTTATGTACGATAGCCGAGATTCCACATTTCACTCACAGAGCTGATTTAATGAGGAGAGAATATCACACGGAGTGTGATAACACAAAATGAAAATAAATCCCAAACAAAACAGATCTTCATCACTGCGGTGAGATGAGGATTGTTTTCCTATCAACCCGAAACTCGGTCGGCGAGACGAAGGTCTGGCCACCATAGGTTCAGTCTTTCAGTGATAATACACAAACGCTCCATTCACGAGCAGCGATGGACCTAATGCAGACAGTTACAGCAGGCAATACACAATATAGCGGGGGTCCGTGGTCCGCGTTGATTGCGCAATGGCGCGGTGTAACAAGACAGTGATTTAACACAACGGGATGCGGGAATAATAACACATAAATGAATAAGCATGACAATTCACTCTGATGCACATTACAATCTCTCACCTTTTTGAGTATTTTAAAATGTGCGGTTAAAGACACGGAGGCTCATTAAAACAGATTCAAAGTCAAATGCAATGAGACATATTTGAAAGAAAAAGGTTTCTGCTGTAAAAACAGATCATTGATTTCACATCCCAATCCATTCATATACAAAGCACATTGGGTATCTACACGCCAGAGATAATAATTTATCTTTGTCAACACAATGAAGCCTGTGTCCAACCACATCTGTAACGTATTGATCCGTGAGTGTGAGAGTCTGTGAGGGGAACTAACCACGTTTACGGACTATCTCCATATCAGGTGACTATAGATCTGACAAGTTGTCTCCATTCGCACCCAATGCAGTAAGATATAGTCAGCAGTATAGGACAAACTAACTCCCCGTCTCGCTAGTATAGGTGTCTCTGCTTCATCCTCCAAGATCAAAACCAAAGACTCGGAAAAAACGTGCTGCCGAAATAAACGTTTTTTCCCTCGAGTGATTGCGGTGAGAGTGTTTTTATCTCTGAGGTATTCGAGCAGAGTTAGGATTTTCGGTGAGACTAGGGATACAAAGTGTACACCAAACCAAATGATCTATTTTTCATATTGAGCTCTGGGAGTTGCTCACTGTGAAAGCGTGGGAACAATGACGTGGTTGGGTCATGACATCTATCACCGGCAGAGACCAAAAGTCAGACAGTAACTCACTAAAAACAAAAACAGGTCAAAGCAAGCTGTGCTTACAACGGGAGCAGACGGCATATTAGTTACAATCACAGTAACTTCTCTCTTCTCTTCGCCAATGGTGCCTTCTGAACCCTTTTGCCAAATACACAACACCTTCTGTTGCTCCCACCACGACACAATTTTCTTTTTTAAATCAACCATGCCAGTGTATCCATTGGTGGTACACTTTCATGAGCTGGTCAAAACCCCATGACTGACACTGAATCCCAGCTTGATTTCAAACATCGATGTAATAAATCTTCCTTTACAAGTAGGAGCCAATCACAGATGTGTTCTTTATCCCCCTCTTAACGCTCCCCTAACTCTCCCGGGAACACTCAGAACAAAGGGCTTGATGGAGCTTATACAACAATCACCGCTTCAAAATACCCGACCGTTACGTGGGCAGGCAGCAATATCAGGTCTCCCGTGTCTGCAATAGCTTTGGTGGCAGAACACCTTTAAACTAGTGGATCCCGTGTGTTTTTCCTGAGCTCTTTAGCTTTTAGAGATGTTCTAAATGTGTCGTATGAGTTATGCTATGTTCACTCTACGAGCGGCGGAGCGACAGGTCACGAGTCATTTTCAATGGAAGTTACAAAACGCCCAACACTTGTCGCTGTGGGACGGCATTTACATGCTACAAATCAGCTGATCTTTACTTTTCTTTTTTTCAGTGCTCCAATGACAGGGCATCCCCTGTCATTGGAGTATGTATTCCTCTGAGCGCCACCATGGTTACCATATCTTACATTGTTACCATTTAAGGTCACTGTTCAATCTCATGCTATTTCATTGTGCAATGCATTTGAGATTAGAGCTGCTAGAAACAACAACCTCTGATTGGTGGACAGACTCAACCCTAGACATCGAGATTAGCTAGCGGACAGCTACCAACAATAACTGTTTTAAACATGGTGAAAATGGATAGATAATTTACAGAAAACATGTGGCATCGAATGTATCGTCATGGATTTATTTAACAAAGTCCCGCTGCAGTTCAAGGCTGGGTTACAAAAGCACCTGAGCCCTCATCGCAACGGTTAGCTTCTCAGCTAAAAGTACGTCTCTCGCACGCAGCACCTCAGAGGTATACTTATTTACATCCTGTGTGCATCCTCAGTTATTATCTTACATTATTTCAATATGTGCAAAATCAACTTGAGAGCCTGCACAGCTAAACCAGTCATTGATGCTTATATGTGTCACCATGAATTTGTACTTTAGCATCTGCTTTATACCTCTTGGTAGTTCCCTGTCAAACACATACAACTGTTTTCCCCCTGTGTGTCTTATTGTGTCTGTCGAATCCAATAACACGGAGCCTAGAACACCAAGTGTAACTCTATTGTGTACACATGTATATTTCTGTAGAGGCAGCTTCAGATGATGCACCGCTAACAGGAGTGATACAGTCAATGGCAATGGATGAGATGCACCTTTTGTTTGATCATCGTTGGGTAAGAACATAAGCAAACAAGACAAAAAGTGTGACAGGAAGTACTTCAATTGGTAGGAAGGGAAGCAAAGAAAAATGTTGAATATTTCCCCAAATAATTAAAAGTCCTAAGGAAAATATGAGGGGAGTAGAAATGTAATGTTTGTATTTTGGTTTGTCTGTGTTCAGATCCGTCTCATAAAGTGCATGTGTTAACCTTTTAAAACGTCGAGTTTGTGATTGCTCTTTTTGTCGCCAGAGCTGCCATGCAATATATAGTACTGACTGAACTTATGGTAGAGCAGTGAGTATGTTCAACATATATATTAAACACATTCACTGCTGCTCTACCGTAAGTCAACACAAAAACAATGCGATAAAGATACATTCAATGCAGCCTTATCAGCTGTTTGCATTCATGGTTTAGTCATTAGCTAGCCCTGATCCAGGTCTGTCTTAGTATATATCATGGTGGATGGCCAAAAGAAGGTACACCATGCTTTGCATCAAGAATCTTGAAAATGGATTCTGTTGATGTGAATGGCGAATGGCGGTCGACCCTCCTCCATTGCAGTCTATTTTGAATGGGCTTGGGGAGGGAGGGGGGGGGGGGGTAGTGTAAAGCCTTCTGTGTCTCCGGGCAGAGCTGCGTCGAGTCTTGTTTATTGCTTCGAGTGATGTCACTTGAGTCGGCATCGGTCGGGGCTACAAGTTTGAAACTGAATCAAATAAAATATCTGGGGATGCTGATTTACCAGACCTCTTGTGCTCCGATCCTCATCTCATGCTTTAGGCTGTAGCAACTGGGGACTACATTAGCCGCTGCTAGCATAACGCCCCCGGCTCTCTGGCCAAACTCTCTGCAGTTGGGTTGCACTGTAAATGATGTGCGGTGCCAGGTTTTGAGAAGGAAGAAGGCTGCACAGAAAGAAACAGAAATCTCTGGTCCCACTGCATCGGTTGTCATTATTTTCCTTTCCTGTAACTGTCTGTTGTGAGTCCAGAGGTGCAATGTTACATGGGTGTCGTACCCTTTTTTAAATGCTCAGTTTATACCACGCACGACCTCCACACCAGCGTATACGCTTTACGGCTCGGAGACGAGCTCACACTTAAGAGTTTAGAATCCAAGTTAAAAAACAAGCTGCACATGCTCTGTACATCTTCAGTATTTACATAGAAATCTATTTACTGTGAGCTGGCTGTCTGTATGAGTTCTCTCACAGCTCCCGCATTGTAATATGCAATGGATTACCCTCGCCAGACAAACAAAACAGATGCATGGGGAATACAGGCTGAGCACAGTGCAGCACATCTAATAGGCAGCATCTCTCTCTATGACACATACACACACAGACACTCACACACCAATAACCACGTTCACAATTTTCATCATGTCCTGCAATGCACTGTGACGCACTTTAGTGTGTAATAACCCGGTGAGTGTGTGTGTGTGTGTTTTATAGACTGCATGCACAATCACTGCTCTGTCCGTCTTCGTCTAACTGCTTGTGGCACACTGTGTTTGTGTGCCGATGTCTCAGTCTGTGTGGGGGTGTGTTGTTATGTCTGCCTCTGTCTAACTTCTTGTGACACACTGGTCACCTTGTGTGTGTGCGTGTGTTTGTGTCTTAGCAATTCTTAGACTGTGTCTATGCTTTTTTTTTTATTCCTGCGTGTGTCTCTACACTGTGTTAATTGAGAAAGTATGTGATCATTTGACTGCATGTGCCAACTCCCTCACCTGGAGGATTGACAATTAAATCTCACGGAAACTAAACAAACACACACACACACACACACATCCATGCATGCCACACAGGGTTAGAGAGAGATCGGCGGAAGCCAGAAGGTGGGAAAGTAAAAAGAGGAAAGAAAAGAGAAAACGTGCAGGAAGAAAAGAGTATTAGTTGGAGGAAGGAGTCACGAAAAAAGGATTAAAGAAGGTTAAAAATGAAGGGGAATTAAAGGAATATGTAGAGAAAGAGTTGAAATCAGTGAGATAAAACAAGGAGCTGAGTAGAGAGAGGGGAAGAAAGGATCGAGGGAGAGTTGGAGACGGAGACAGTGTTCAGTAAATAAAAAGCTCTTTGTGGCCAGCTGGGCGATTTAGTGGATTATCCCTTTACAAAGGTCAATGCCGGCTTGGAGCGCAACCAAAACCACAACACAACTAAGACGAGATGACAAAAAAAAAAAATTGAAAACTGCCCCGACTCGAGCTGTAACGCGGCATGACCGGTAAACCAATATGACAGCGATGACAGCAGACGGCGCCGTGATGAAGTGAAAAGCGAAGTGAATGTGAATCAAAAGTGGAAATCCAAAATAACGAGCTTTTAAAAAGTCTAAAAATCCCGAGGCACGAGCCTCAGCTGCTGATGAAAATGGAGAGTAATGCAGCTGGACACAAAAGGAGATGCGCGGGGCTTATGACAGATTGTGGATGCTTTATTAGAAGATTTGCATAATATGTGGTTTAACCAGCAGTGGAACTGAACCACAATGCCATTCTGAGACTAAACGTTTGGAACGCCATTCCCAATGAGATTTTTGGTCGTTTTTGTTCAAACTTGGTAATTAATGGTTTTATAGAAGGAAAAGGTGCCTGTTTACAACATTAAACACTGTTCCTCTGGAGCTTTTGGCCACAGAGATGTCTGCCTTCTCTCTAATACAAATGGAACTTGATGGCATTTGGCTTGTGGTGCTCAAAGAAATATACATTTTGGGGGAAAAAAGGTGTTCTGCAATGTTTTATTGGACACACAGAGGGATGGTGAAGAGCCGTGTCAAACACTAAAGCGAGATAGATGGAGAGAGAAAAAAACTGGTGATGAGAAAACTTTGATCTGTTTAAAGCGTCAGTGTACTCAGTGAAAAGAGACTTCACTGACAGCAGTAATTAGTACTGCCGCAAATTATGAGGTGCATCAAACAGTTTCTTTACTGGAACCAGAACAAAAACAAGAAGAGAACCAGCTTGTTATCTTGCAGCTTGTTATCACATAATTTTACCTTTTTTTGTTCCTTAATCTGCCACTTGAATGTGTATTTTTCTGACATTTAATTGCAGGTCAAGTCGAGCAGGTCTGTCCTCAACCAAAGGAATTCTTCGTCAAATCACACTCATGCGATTTTGTCGACTAATCGGTGAGTTGATTTTATCGACAGATCTGTAAAACTGAGTTTCTGCTCAGAGAATCACACAAAAGTTCCACTTTAAATCCTGTGTTTACGAGAGGTGTGCTCATAATTGTCTTGTAAATAAGTTATTCAGCCTGGACCTGTGTTTATGACTGAAGAACAGATGGAGTGAAGGATTTGTTAGGATAGTATATCGAAGTTCCTTTTTTCCATCTATGAAACAGATGGGAGAAAAAAAGATAAATTTTCTCATCTGTGAAAACAGCAAGCATTTTGGCAGGTGATGTTTTCAATTATTGTTTTGTCAGAATCATTTTTGTGCGTTTGTGGTTGTGATACCCCATCTTCTAAAGAGAACTAAAGCAGTCATGTGTTCTTCAGGCTGAGGTTTAATATCTCCATGCACTCTAAACACAAGGTAGACATCATGTGTCAGCCAGTTCTGTAAATGAAGTTATCTTAGAGAGAACATGAATGCTTTTCGTCCTATTTACAATAAACACTCCAACAAAAGTGATGCTGACAAAAAAATATATAAATAATCAACTGGGAAAAATATTAAATTCCCACCTGTTCTTAAGTCATAAACACGGGAGAGAAAACAAATTCATTTTGTCAGATTATTTTTCCTTTCACACTTGTCTCCCAGTGGTTCCATGAAAAGTGGAGAGTGCAACGTTTTTTATGCTGAAACAATGTTTCAATTGACTCCGCTGTGTTACAGAACATTTGTGATGCCAACATGAACATCAATGTATGGAGTTCGATTTTACTATTTTGGTCAAAATACGAAATGTGTTTATGTTGACAAATTGTTCAGAGTTTATTTGACCCATTACCTAGAAAGGCAGAATTGGAATTGACTTTTGCAAATAAACTTTCACAGTGATTCTCTTACAATTTACTCAATACATTGTATTAAGTTTGCCCTACTCCAATAAAATAAATTCAATATTGTAAAATATTTTAAATAGAAAAGGATCATCCAGAAGAATCGAACTTTAGGATGCAACTCATTTAAAAAGTAAATACTATTCGGGTAGATTCTGGACATTGTGCAGCATATTTTCAATGAGCTCAACATGGAGGACGGAACAGCCTCTTGTCGACCTGAAGGGGACATTTCGAAGGGTGAGGGATGGAAAGAGGGAGAGTGATCAGAGAAAAGGTCGTAGAGAGGAAAAAAATGAAAAGGCAGGGAAGAATGAGTAGAGGAGGATCAGTGAGCACATTTTAATCATAACTAAATGAGGGAGAATGAGTGGGCAATAACGGAAACGGATTAAAGTGAACGGAGCCAGTGAGAGAGACGGACAGAGGCGGGTCATTAAGGTAGTCTCTCGTGGAATAAAAATGAGGCGTTATCATTTGAATGCAAGACTTAATATTCCTGCTTGTGAAATATGTGGGAGGTGGGCATGCATGCACCGAGCCGCTATATCTACTTATCCTCCCTCTAGTCTGTCATTGCCTTTATTTGTCATCCCCATCTCCACTTTAATGCCCATCTAATTGTCATTGCCTTGCTGAACACGAGGCTTTGTTCAACCAGGATACTCCTACTGAGACCATATATTATCCAAAGGAGACCTGATCAACAGCCACTCAAGTATATGGAGAAAAGAAACACAGATTTTATAACAGATGGAGGGAAAGAAAAGTGATGTAAGAGGACAAACCTAACGCATTATTCTACAGCTCTCAAATTTCAGCAGCTTGAAATTCATCATGAGTGATTGTCAAGTCTTTCTCCAGGCTATTACAGGCAACGCTTTGATGAAAGGCAAACCTCACCATTAGAATGTCAAACCTTATTGAATATAAATACATGTGCTGGCCTTTTCTTCCCCATTAGTTGTTACTCTCGGGGTTTTCACACAATAGCCCTCCATGTGACGCAGCACTCTTAATGTGAATTTCAATAAACGATGAAGCCTCCATCTTCCCTATTCTTTCTATTTGTTCATACGATCATTGTTTTGTTTTTTTCCTGCTGTTGATTGAAGACAACACTTTATTTTTATGGGCCAATTATTTCAAAGAGGGAAAGATATAGTGTCCAAAGGTAGGGTGTGGCAGGAAACAGCCGACTCCAGGCACTCAAGTGAATGGAAGAATATGAAAAGCCTTTCATAAATATGAGCGTGTACATTACAACGAGACTCAAAGTATCTCTCTCTCTGCACAAAAGTAATGGCAATCCATCCAATAGCTGCAAGCAGTGCTCAGATACCCTGTTGGACCCATGTACAAAAAACAGCTGCAAGGACTCAAGATTGTAGACAACATGGACAACACGTCACTTTCCTGAAGATGGCCATGCAACTGTATGTAATCATTGTATCACTCAGATTGATTTATAATGTGTACGTACTGTATACATATGTATAATTGCTGTTCAAGCAGAAGGTCCTTTGAGTTGTGTGAAAGTGATGTGACCTCAGGGCCACCTGTGACATTTAGATTTTAACAAAATGCATCATTTGTGGATGTGGTGATTTCCAGGCGAACACTCCACTGGTCACTTATTGGTATTAAAGGCAGAGATATCTTAATTTCATAAATAAATGAAATAAAATGTGACAGTGCATAACCTCTGTGAACCCTTTGGCATTTGAAGTAAGTGAGTCAGTGATTCTCTGTTCTGTCACACACACACACACACATGCACACTTTATGCAGGGGGGCACATAAACTCAAAATGTGCACACTCACAAACCTACTAAAATGTGTTATTTTCGTATTTACATAAGACATAAGCTGTTCCTTTGGGTAAATGTTTTACGTTAAAAAAATGATGTTTTTGTAAGACTAAATTAAGTGAATCCACGTCCTTTGATCATCCTTTGAGCCATTTGATGGCACAAAGAGTAACCAAATCAGGCGTGGCGGCAAAAAACACCAGCAGTGGGGACTGCAGAGGCACATAATAAATCGCCTTCTGTTTGTATGCCTTCGCCAACCAGCCATGTTGCAATTTATATCAATGTCTGTCAAAAATGCCATCATTACATTTTACCGTATTCGTTTTATTATTAGTGTAAAATTGTAGTAATTTAGCATATGAATTTTGGTCAACAACTTTTTTTTTTGTGAGACAGCAGTGACCTATGACCACCAGATACTCATAATCTTTGAAATAAACTCATTGATCCTTGATTGCAAGTGGACGTTTGTGCCAAGTTTGAAGAAATTTGCTCAAGGGCGGACGAACAGACAGACAACCCGAAAGCATTCTGCCAACGCCCATGAACGTCGTTGGCACAGAGGCATCGAAAACGCAGCGGCCTGCAGCGAAGTTGAAACAGAAAGAACTTTTGCAGAACCGCAAACCCTCACGCAAAACCTCACACTGCGTTGGCCAAAACACATAACTGGCGATCCAGAGCTGAACAACCATGCGATCAGGGAACAAATGACCTTAATAGTTGTGCAGTCATTACCCATTAACGGCCCATTTAGTTACACTCCCACACCACACCGTAAAACCCTTCTCTAATTGCTAGAGTGCCAGATTTGGCGTGAAGTCAGAACATCTCGTAGCAAACTAAGGTTTCTAGCAGGGGCCACCTGCTTCCCCGCCAGCATCATGTCAACAGCTTTAATCAAAGTCCAAACTGTGATCTTTTATTGATTTGCCTGTGCAGGGCTTTCAGGTGATGTAGGCTCCGTCTCACTCCTTCCCCAGTGCCATCGCCTTGTCAACTCCGCCACCATTCACAGGACCGAGGTGCACTGTGCATCGACTTTGACTTGTGACACACAAACTCTCCCAAGATCAAAGTAAGACAGCGAAGAAACACAACTTAAAAAAACATCTTGTAAACTGGAATTCTCTGTTGGCTGCGGTTTCATCTCAAAATGTCTTCCCAACTACTGAAAGTGGTACTTCAATCAAAGCCTGTCCTCTTTGCATGAAGCACTTGGAGGGTGACAGCAGCTTCCAATACTGACAAGTTTCACGGCAGGAGAAAAGTACCAAAACATTCAATCCTCCTCGAACCACTTCTGCAGCATATCCACTTCTGTGCTGCCAAGAAGTCAACACTCGAATGCAGTTCAAGGTTGTGTTGAAAAGAAAGCCTCCCTGGACTATTTTGGGAAATTGCAGGCGGAGAATGATTGTGTGATATTAGGGTGGTTTGGGAGTAGAATGGGGTCATATCTAGAACGCAATAGATGATATCAAGGGTGATTGGGAGAGCGAAATCCAAGCAGAGCGCACAATGATCATCGCTGGACCATTGGCATTCTCAATGGTAACTTGTTGTTGAGTGAACTCTGCTTGGAGCTGAAGGTTGAGTCAGTGATTCTGGAGAAAGACTGTTCAAACTCAAAAACAAAACAAAACATAGTATTTCTCGGGACAGTGGGAAAAAAATAAGTCTTGAGCTTGCCTGCCAATTATAGCTGTTGTGGATTCGGCAGACTGAGCTGATAATGAGGAGCCTCGATTATTCTGGATAGGTTCTGTTACAGAAAGGAGTAGTGCTGCTCTTATTACTACGCAGCCTTTTTCCTGATGGAATTGGGACAAAAAACTGCATTGGATGGGCCAGTGGGTTCTCTTATAATTTTCAGTCAGAGTAAAAAGCATCACAGATCTTGGCCAATCAATCCTCTCTTGTCATCAGAGCAGTTTCCATAGCTCACCGTGATGAAGAACATGAGACACACTCAATTACAGCTCTGTAAATATCACACTACACTGCCTTTAGACCTTAAACCTCCCAAGTTGTCGCAGAAAGAACAATCGTTGGTAGGTTCCATTGAATAGAAGAACAAATTGTGGTCCCCAGGTATTTGTAACTTTCTATCCAGGGGCGCTGTATAACTGAGGGAGCAAGAACCTGCTATAGGCATATCCTCAAATCTAAAATGAGTTCAGTTTGTTTGGGAGCAAAGGGTCATATCAAGGATAATGTGGTTCGATTTATTTTAAGTTCGGTTTCTAGCAATTGGCTTTTGCCATCTTCACTGCCCTTTAAAACGTATCTTTGCTTTTTAGTATTGATCGACACCCGCACTCTGAAATGCTGTCTATCTCTCAAAGTTGAGCATTTTGATTTCCCAGTTACTGCAGAATGTCACAAGTTCGGAAGGGGATGCATATCCTTTCAGCAAAAATGAATATACGAGGTCACAGTGACAGATTATTCATCTAAATCGAGACAGCTATCCTTCAAAATAGCAGCAGCCCTAATTCCTGTACAAGGGTAAAAAAGTCGAGTGTAGAGTAATGAGTACCTGCAGATCAGATTCAGCATCTACCCATATTTGCATCTACTCACAACTATCTTCCCTTCGCCTCTTATTCAAACATGAAGTGGCAGTGCAGCTTAGAAAGTCAAAAAAGAATCTGAATACTTTCTACTTTCGTGTTGAGTGAGTGAGTGCATGTGTTTGCAATGTGTGCGGCGGGTTTCAGGGACATGGATTTATCAATGATAAACTAGACTCAAGTGTAAGCCAAAGACACACATTCACACTCAGTGTAAAATAAGTGTATTATGTTGGCAATGATAGCTTTGGTTTTGGCTCATGGCTTCTGTTCGTGGCCAAAGAGCTGTTATTGCAGCGTGGGAGATAACAGGAACATACATTTTTAAACTCACAGGGTGAGGAATATTGTAATCGAATGATGGGAGATGTCGGGGCCCATAGAAATGTTAGGAGCAGAGACCTATAGCTGAAGACATGACCTGTACATTAGGCTTTAACTCTCTCCTAAAGAAGCACACACAACACAAACACCGTATGCATTTATAATTACTATTATTATTATTTTAAAGAACAATCCTCAATGTGCCGATAGGACAATCCAAATGGGTCCAAAAAAGACATGAACTTAATCAGACCCAAACCAACATGTGGTCAACCTAAAAGAAACAAAACCGATTCTAATTTTATATTTCTTCACCTTTTTTTCACCACAGTCCCGAAAAATAATTGAATTTGTCCCAAAGTCAATGCAAAATGCCTGTCCAAATGGCATGGCAATGCATCCAAATGCAGTTTTGATGTACTGAAAAGCACACATTTCAACCTCATGATGGCACAAGATGTATCGATCTTGAGATATTTCACAGAATAAGCGTAACATTTGGGCTGATAGTGGCGGTATGGGAAAAGTAAGGGGATCACCAAAGCCAGTAGGATTCATCCTCTGGGAAACACGCATGCATGCACCAAATTGATGGCAATCCGTCCAATAGCTTGAGATACTTCAGTCTGGACCAAAGAGATGAACCAACCGACCAACAGAGCGAGAGACAGGCAAACATTGCTACGCTGCTAGCATGGCTAAATGTGAACTTATCAAAGTAATCACGACAATCAGGGATCAGGGAATGTTGGTCGGTACAATAATTCTTCATGCAGCAGCTCCAATATGCCCTCCGGGTTTGCAACTTGTCGTTCATTGTTCTATGACTGTACCGAACTACCTTTTAGGTTTTAATATTATAGTAGATTGTCTACTGATGTTATCATCAGAGCAGAAACTGTGCTTATTGCTGTAGTTGTAATGTGCATGTGAGCAATAGACAGAGAGGCAGCTAGGGAAAGGGAAACAGAAGAGGGAGGGAGGTTGAATTAGGGGATGCTGAAATGGTTCAGGTCAGACTCGGGTCAGGAAGAAATGGCAGGTCTCTTGAAAAAGTCTTGACATTTCTCACACAGTATATTCTCTTGTACAGAAAAAAAGCTTATTCACTGTTACAAGCACTTAAGAGAAACCTGGCCCACCCTACATTTATAGTCATTTCACTTGTCATAAGATAATGCACCCCCCTGAAAAAGAAGCAAACAGCCCCTAATATCACAAACTTAAGATGACAAAAAGAGGCACACATGGGAAGAAATGATTGAGGGCGAGTGGTTGTGAGATGTATGCAGGGTTGTACTTATCAGATTAGGTGAACACGAGGCGTCAAACAGCCAATCATCGACCAAAACAATTGCTATTTGTTTAGGATGTGACTCACTGAAGGGAAAGAGGAAAAGGGCAGCCTTTGTGGTAGTAACAGAATACATAGAAGTTGGTAGTTGGACAGCAAGCAAGCTTGTCTCAATTTTTCACATTTCATAAAGAATGTCTTGTTTACTTCCATTCCTCAGCCCAACTACGTAAACAGCCATAAAGCCTCATTACCAACACCTAACAGATTGTGTATTGAAAGGGGAACTCCACCAACTGTACACATCAAAGTAACTACGATGTGATACAAAGTAGCATGAAGCCTTTTGTGGCTCCTGAATAAGGATACACCAATACCGATACTGGATATCGGGGTGATACCGACTCATAGCTGAATTGGGTATTGTTATATTTTACTGTCAATTTTAATATGTTTCTACTTTTTGCACTGTGTTGATTGTTCAATGTTATGCACCACCGCCATGTCAAATTCTTTGTATGTGCAACATACCTTGGCAATAAATGGTTCTGATTCTGACAATAGGGCCAATCTATTCAATTCTATGTTTATGGACGATAAACATTACACTGTGTATGTTTTCACCAATTTGCTGCTGCATTTAAAAAGGTTTAACATCAAATTGAATTGTTTTTGAAGATGTTTTTAACAAGTTGTTGGTGCACAATGTATTCACATCCAGCAATACCTAGTACGCAACAGGGCAGTGAGAAAGCAACTGTATTCTTTCTTAAGGTGCGTTCACACCAAAAGCGAAGCAACATTTTGCGTTGCGTTACTCGCGGGAACATTTGTGAATGTTTGCGTTATTCGCTTGATTTGCGCTGGAGAGGAGGAGTGGCTTATCTCCATAGAAGCCGTAATCAGCCACTCGTCGGTTGTTTACTACAGCTGTATGAACACAAATCAAACTGATTTTGCTGTGATTTGGCTGCAATAAACGGACAAAAAGGGACTCCGAAATAACTACGTAATGATGCAGATTTGTAAAATGTCTAAATTAATGTTTTGTATGTTCTCTCCGCAAGACGATAAGCAAATAACTTTAAAAATACTTGTTTTCTCAATGGAGTGGATGGATCGGTGCTAGGCTATGCTAACATTGTAACAGCTCCATCAATACTCAACATAACGTCATCTAGACATAAATATGGCAGCGTCTATTCATTGTTTGTAGTAAATGATTTATACACATACATGTATACACATAGTTTCATCCGGTCTCTATTGATATGAGGTATCGTAGAGTTCTTGGGGAACACAGACGGCTACAGTATTTCTCTCCTGATTCAACAACGGCAGGACGTCAGTGATGACAGTAGGAGCATCTCAACGCTGATAAGCTATAGCGACATGCTAATTTCTCGCCCGAGTTAACAAAATGTCAACTCTATTTGCACCTGTGCATTTGGGTTTGTATGTAATATAAACTCGCGCGAAATATTTGCGCCACGTTTGAACACTGCATTAAAGTGTGGAAGGCACAACTCTGGAGAATCCTGAACTGGTGTGACTCGTATAAAGTAAAGATGAGTCAAGCCTCAGCTCCTCAGACATGTCAATCACTTTCGGTACGAAGAGCGAAGGTCTTTCTGCTTTTAATATTGTGATATTGCATTGACAAAAAGAGGGATTTTTTCCCCTCCTCTACAACCCTTAATAGCTTTTGCTTTCCACTCCATCTGCAGATTGCATTATGCAGGATGAGCTGCAGATCAGCTCTCCTGCCACTTGGCAGGGAATCAATATCTCTCCAGGCGACACAACTAAACCTTGAACATGGTTTCATTAGACCAGCACGACTATCCAACGATGTTTGTGTTTCTGATGTGATACAAACAACACTGAACCACATGTTACTACTGTGCCGAACATGAACTAACTCAAGGAGAAAAATGATACGTGACAGTAACGTAACATAGCAGGGTGGAAAAGAGCCATGCTTGACAGAGATGCATCAGTGCAAGAAGAGCAGATCAGCAGCGTAAGAAGATTTCCAATCCTACATTTTCATTATAAACTCCATGGACAAATGTGAATGACTTGGATGCTGATGCTGTGATGCATAATTGCTCTCAAAGGTCTCCTATGCCTATTGAATAACTGATTGGTGCTGTGCAGTGAGGTTTTGACTTTGTTTATGAAGAGCTGTACTTTAACACAGACATACTATGTTCTTTATAATACAACTGGTCTACGTAAAAGCAAAGGAAATAGGTACAAAAAAACAGTAAGGCACACATTATTGGAAAGTCAGACAGAAACTACAGCAAGAGTATATATCCATCTGACAACATCATATCTTTTAAAAATAAAGTGTGTTAACAATGTACGATATCTGAAACACACGAACACGCTGTTTTTCAAGTTACATGCTTTTGGTAGAATTTAAATGTACAAAGCAAGAAATCATCTTCATCATTTCCTGGCAACCCAATGGGAAGATTTGTATTAAAAAATATATTTTCTGTTCGTACCACAGTGAAGATCATGTTTGGGTATTCACAATAATTACTATATCGATAATCGTAAAACAAATGGACATGACCTCGATATTCTTTACATTTTCAACATGTCTTACGATGCATGGACACGTCCAGCCTCTTAATTCTATTCTCAAAGTGCAGCAGATTAATGCTTTAAACTGAAAAATATACCAAATGTTCCTACGGGCGAGCCAACACAACATCCTGAACTGCTAATGCTTTGAGCCATAGGGGACGACTTCACTCAGAACGCCTTCGCTGGGCACAGTTAGATCTTTTCTGTGAGCATCTTTGTTGCAGCTTGGGAATCCACCTCCAGGCCGGGGACCGGCGTCCTCTAAAATGTGTTCAGACAGAACGTAAAGCAAAGTTCAGACAAAAATGGCACTGCATACAAAGCCAATAAGAGGAGAGAGAAGTGAGTTCAAGTAGATGCAAATTAGCTGTGGGCGGTGAAAATGGGTGCTGAAGATGCATCCGTGCAAGTTGAAAAGGTTTTAACTTGAATCAACAATTTGCTCTCATGCTGGGACTTTGTAAATCATCTTTATGAATGTACAAAGACAGAGGAAAGAGAATGGAGCAGAAAAAACAGCAAAAACTAAAGTTTTAGCTGTCACGCAAGCACAACTGGTGTATATTGCCACATAGCTCTGCCGCTAGCGTCTGTGCAGACGATACTTTGGCTGGTCGGGGCCAAATATACACAGACTGCACAAAGTTGTTGAATACAACTGCAGATTTTTTTTCCACCACACAGAATTTCATAAAACCCATAAGACTAGCCAGCTCACCAAGAGAAAAACAAACCATGTCCATAGGCAACAATAACTGGGTAAGTAGCAGAGGCTGTTCCTCACACACAAACATCTGTTTCCCTCATGCGCACACAGCAGCCTGCGCTTGCGGAATCAAAGCGATCAGTGAGGGTTTCCTGCTGGCGCACATGTGCTTTCATACGGTGCACCGCCTCCCAACAGATGGTTTCACATGACGTGGTATGATCATTCCCTGAACATATGGACGATGTAACCGCGTGGAGAGATCATGCACGTTGAGATGAAAGAAATGTGAAAAATAATGTTCATGCTGCAGCTTTGTAATGATGATTGAATTGGTAATGCGTTCTTTTGAATCATTTCACAGAAGCCTTTTTGAATAAGTAATGTGCTCTCCCCATGAATTGTTATTCGTGGTAAATTAAAGCATTTCTCATTTTCTTTTGTTGCCTCAGAAATTCTCTTTGGCTTCAGAGTTGTTTTGGTCGTCTTTGTTCTCGTCGTGTTTTGTTGTTTGCGACTTTGCATTTTCTTCCCATCCCCTACCTCAATGCGCTAGACATCGATGTAACACTCAAACTTGGATTAAAAAGGGTTCAAAAATAATTAGCAAGTATTAAGCAAGTAACATACAGTGCACTCGTTCATTTTGAAAAGAGAGATCGGTGGGGGGGGGGGGGAATTAACAGTCTGCAAAATGCAACATGCAACTGCCGGGACGAATCCCTTTGAAGTGGCTCGCCATGAAGAACGCTGCAGGGGAACGTACACGGAGAACCTTGTACAACAAAGTCACAAATGTGGTTTTTGCTGCAGGAGCCTCATGTGAACGTCAGCAGAAATCTTGCATGCACAGAACAAAGACGACAGATTTTCATCCCTAATTTGTACAGTGCTGCATTATGGAGGGCTTTCTGAATGGCCAGTGTGGACAAGAGGAATTATCAAAGGGTCCAACAAGCATTTCAATATCCATACGGCAGATTGCTATTTTGTTTAATACAGATTTGTGCAATACCAAGAGCCGCCTGGCTCAGAGGACACGTCACCATGCATCACAATGACAATGCGAACATGCTGGTGTTAACATTGACCTTGCTGTCTATAGAGCTGCTAGCATGGCTTCAGTATAGACTTTTTCATATGAAAATGCATCTATGCAACAAGGTTGAATAGAGCATTTACGGTACGAATGAACAAGGTAGGCCTTCTGAGTCTGAAAGCTTACCGCCGAGGGCTGCTGCTGTGTCAGTTGAGAGCAAACAGTGTCCTTATAGGATCACGTAAAAACTCAAACTGTCAACCACCGAATACTACAGAGAGGAGAAGGGAGGGGAATAAACACAGACACCGTCCATAACTGGAGACGAGACCTCTGTTGAGCACCCTGAAGCACCATGAAGACATGTGTCGGCTCCAAAACCATTTGACATTCGCTGCAAACCGGAACCTACATTTTCTCCTGAAGCGCCGGCAGAAACAACAGCACTTGAGCAACTTGAGTAGCCCGACAGCGGAGAATGCAAATTATTTCCTATATCTTGCTCTTTTAATAACTTAACTTAACGCTCTTTCAACATCAAGTTTAGTCTGAATAGACAGTTGAACCCCGATTTGATTAAACATATTCAGAATGGTATCAATGTGAGGCGCTTTATTAAGAATCACTGGAACTGCAGCGTGAGAAAACTGATCCTGATGTTTCATTAGACGTGTCTCTGTAGATGTATACTTTACCATGCTCATTGAGTTTGAATCGATTTCCATTTCTCTTACAGCACAACATGTTTTTTAACAAGATGTACTCCACCTGCGTCTTCTCCCCCCCGTACTGACCTCTGCTGTATGATTAGCCGCTGTGGGACCTCATCAGAGCCCGGCTATTGATTCTGGATCAGCTTAATGAAGGGGACATTTCAACCCGCCACTCCAGCCCATGTCATATACTCCCCAGGGATCAGGAATAAAAGTGGAGAAGCAGGACGTAATTAATGAATCTGGTTCGCTCATCCTGTATCCGAATATATCTCAGGTGTCCGTGTGATAGAAAGGGTTCATGGCAAAGTGCTCAAGAGAGTTGGGCTAACCGCCTCCAGTTGCTTTAAAACATTATGCATGAAAACATGACATCCATTAAAAATGATGCATAAAAACCTCTGAGCTAAGATGCATCATCGGCGACACGTGTAATTTGAAACTGTCCTCTTTTTGTGTCTTCATTAAAATGATGTGTTTGAAAAGCTAAGCTTACATGACATCTTTTGAACACACTGTTCAGTCAGATGAGAAAGTTCAGTTTTCTTTTTTTTGACGTGATCTTTCAGCATTACATTTTACACTCTCATCTCAATCACTTGAAACAGTATAATTGATGGATGCATAGATGTAGCTTGATTGATAGTATTTTCAAATATGACATATCTTTGAATGGAACAACAAACCCTTGTTGAAAGCGGCAGGAGGAGAGCAAGTTAATGTTAGCTGTTAACAGCCGATGGACTCTTCCTTGGTTAAATAACGGAGCTGACAGCTTACGTTAACGGGACGGAGTTTGCCTCGAGTTACATTTTGATGCGTTCAAGCTCTGATCAACAGAAATGACTACTGGGCGAACAAAATTATATGAAACTGTACGGGATCAATTTTTATACAACTCACCATTTGAATTATATTAAGACTTAAAGTTAGTTACAACCGAGGAAAGACAGGTGGGTGCCGTACCAGGTCGCTAGCTGCTAGCTGTCTCCTCAGCTCACAATCCACCTCTTTGCCCATTTTCAGGCTGACAGCGGGATTCGCCCACTTTGAGCTTCACAACGGCCCTTCAGAAACCTACGGGTGACGTCACGCAACTACGTCCATGTTTTACTGAACAGTCTTGTGATATCACATCAATTGCGTCATAAAATAGATTTAGTTTTTCGCACAGACAAGTTACATCCTGATGAAAGTGGCTTCCCGATTAGAAAATACTTCAGCGCGTCATTCTGGAGTTTGAGTCACACGGAAACACTTCCGGAGACACCCACTGCAACTACAGTTAGTGGGAACATCAGTATTAGTTGTTGTTTTTCCCCCTCATGGGCCACGAGTTGTAGTAAGGCACCAAATCAGCATTAACAAACCAACATTGTGATATTACAGCTTTATCAAAAGTCCACTGAAACTGCATTTTGATGGTTTTACAAGAATCGGGTCAAAGCTATTGGTCTAATAAAGAACAGCTTTCTGTGGGAGGGATCGCACACTGTCTCCCACGCAGACGATGAGACGGCCCCTTCAAGAAGGAAGCAAGGACATCGAAGACAATGACATCATCACTGTTAAAATGGGAGCGTCGCAGTCTTTCTCAAATGAATAATAATAACATGAGGATGCAGTGACAACACTAATATTACTGGTTATAATAATTATTTCTTTATTTGGTCCAGGGAGGCACATTCTTTGCTTGTGTTTTTTCCGGCGCTGGTGTTGCATTCAGGCGGTAAGCACAGAGCACGAAGCAGAATGACAATGTGCTGCTCCATCACACCAGTGTGTACAATGCACTGCATGTGTCTGGCAATGTGCCTCTCAGACAATGGATAATGCTCTCTACAAGTCGATATGGAGAAACAAAACACTATTCATTTGGGACATTGCGACTATTGGACTCACTTCTGGTATCAATCGGCCGATTTAACAGCCATTTTATGCAGTTTTTGTGCAGGATGTTTCAACGGGCACTTGCCTCAGTGTGAAATGTGGTTGTAAAAAAAATGTGATCAGCGAAAACCAACTGCATGGTGGTTTTATTTTATTTGTCGATTTATATGGATCTGTAACTTGAACTCTACTTTTAAATCTATTATTCCAACAGGCTGTGTCCTTCATTTATTGGGCGTTCAGTATGATAGAGATGCAGCTGACACGCAACAGGGGGTCAGAAAGACCTGAAATTCCAAATCCACCACCTTGAAACTGACCTGTGTGTGCTGATGAGTCCTTCTTGAAACACCTAAAATGTGTTGTTTTTGTCAATTTCAGCAGGCTTGTGTTTGTGTCTCTGTGTGTGCGCTGTTATCCGCTGAGCCATCAAGAACACAGGACTGTTATTCTTTCGGTATTGTGTTTATGGTAATTCTGTTTTAATTTGCCCCCAGCAGCACAAACAGTAAAGGGACCCAGATTGCTGGAGGTGCAACAAATTTAACAACCTGAATCTTTTCATATTTCAAATTTAACCCTCTGCTTTGCCAAACTGATTATTTCAGCGGCACGATTGTGATACCGCCAATTGTTTTGTGCCTATTGTTTGTGCCATAACTTGCTAATTGAACAGCCGTGCTTTAAATTAACTTTCTTTCTTTTTTTCTAATTCGACCCTCGAGCTCTATTTTAAAAGTGCCTGTGATAAAAAAAAAACAAGTTGGCACAGGCAACCTGATGGGCACCCAGAATGACAAAGTGGATGTTCCTTTGTGAGCTCAGTGTGAAACCAAAAATGCTCACTCACCTCACAGATGTGTTTGAGTATGCCCAGGCAGTAAAAGCAGCAGTGGCGGCTGGTGGAAAATTTTCAAGGTAGGGCCATCCTATCAATTTCAGCAAACATCCCAGTATGATTTAATGCAAACAAATGTAAGTATCAAACACGCATTATTACTTTGCAGTTAAATATTTAACATGTATTCCAACACGAAAACAATCAGTAAATAACACTTATATAATATAATATAACATGTTCATTTATTGAGATGCCCCTATGGACCTTGTTATAGGAGGTAAAGATCAGGAGAAGTAAACATGAAGTGTAATTATGAATACTGATGTTAAATTAAGCTATGATGAGTTTTCACTGTTAATTTAACATCTCTATTACATGTTGATGCCTCCATGACCAAGTTAAGCAGATGAGACTGAGGACAACTATGTAGAAGAAAAGATGTTCACTTTGCATAATATGTAGCTTGACAGAGTTCTCATGTGTGTCCTGGTGTTCTCATGTTTCCTTACCTCCTCATCCCTCACTCCCTACCCTGGTGTTCTCATGTTTCCTTACCTCCTCATCTCTCACTCCCGTAACTGTCCGTGCTGGATCTGTCCCCGTTGTTTTAAAAAGCTAAATAAATTATTAGCATGACGTCATGCAGCTAGCCAAACCTGTCTGGTGTACAGCTAGTACAGAAGCTCCGCATGTACTGCTTCCCTTTCCCGCGAGTCTGCTGTCTGATTGTGAGGTCAGGCTGATCTGATATCAGCTCTTTGGCTGCAGAATCTCCGCCAAAGTTCTCCTCTCAAACGGGTCTTGGAGGAGGAGTGCTCGCGCTGGCGTGGGCGCCTGTAGAGACTTCTCCTGACGAGAACGCGCAGCGAGGGGGGCCTGATCGTTCTGGCCCCAAGCTGAATCTATTTGAGGGCGCTGATTGGCTAAATTGTATGTCACTCATTTATATCTTGAATCAGCAATTGGCTAAACTGCTTCATAGACCCGCCTCTTTTGGGCCAAAACGATCAGGCCCCCCAAGCTGCGCGTTCTCAGAGTGTCGTGCACACAGACAGAGAGCACGAGCAGAGAGCACACAGACGGAGAGGACAAGCAGGAAAAGCATATATTTTGCACAGATATCATACTTTACACACATTACTGGGTACATTCCATAGTTCAAAAACACAAATATTGACAATTTGTATAATTTATGATTATTATAATTTTTTATTTTTTTGTGTGGCTCATGGTGGGGCCATGCCCCATAGCCCTCTATTGACCAGCCACCACTGAAAAGCAGTAGTATCAAACGGTGTGTTATGAGTGTGAAAATACATACAAGTATGTCATTTTTCGGACTAGTTTTCTTTTCACCAAATGGTTTATATTTGATGTAGAAATGCACTTGTTTCAGTGCAAATTGTACAGCTTCAATTCCCATGGGTATGACATGTTTGTGAGTTGTTAGGATGAGGGTTCCCCCGTGAACAATAACTGATGCCGTGTCACAGCTTTGTTTCTATTTGTGTTCCCTGTTTGACAGCCTCAGTAATGTTCACAGGCGGGTAGCGACAGGTCTGCAGATGTCCAGGAACGTCTTGCAAAAAGACTGCAGCAACCTGCAGACTAAAGTGCTCTGTGTCTGCAGTTATTGCCAGTTGTCAGATTTTGAGAGAACACTGCTACCTGCGCCCTCACTCGAGAGGCAGATAGATGGACGGACAACAAGCATCCTTTAACACAATCCTGCCACGGTGTTACCACCTTGGAGAGTGATGCTAACACACCGTGTCAGTGTACAAAATGTTCTACAAGGGGATACAGGGGACACATGCTGTATACAGCTAATATGAATCAACTGTGTCCATGTCCACTCGGGGTGGTAATCGCAGAGGAACTCGATACGTTTGCCCACGATGACGCGATTCCACGATACTCGATACATTGCAAGACAGTCATCCATGATACGTCACAATATCTGTGTAACTGAAGGAGAAGAGAGAATACCCCTTAAAAAGGCTAAAAAGCAGGAATTCTGTGTTTATTCAATGCAGTGCAGAGCCATTTTCACAAAATTTGACAACCGAGATTAAGAAATGCTGTTTAAAAGACTGCTTCCTGAATCTGTTTTTTTTCTCCAAAACGTGTGGGGTGTTAGGAACAAAGACAAAACAGATGTTTGTATACACAAATTCAATTTTAATCTAGAGATCACAGGCGTGGCCAGAGGTCTGATTTCGTCGGACGTAGAGGAAGTTGTGAGCGGTTCCTACTGTTACCATGCCGAATAGGCCCAGGTTATTATACCCGCTGAAAGCAATGTTGAGATAACCGTCACTGTGATAAAACGAATGGCAGGCCCCACTATCCTGGTTGAGAGCCAGAGGATTGTCTCTGTGAGAATACAAACGGCAATGTGGCGTTTATGCTAAAGACGCTAGCGTAGCTAACTCAGTTACTTTCAGAACATTTAGAGTGCCTGCGTGTTTTAATAAAAATGTGTATATTTGGCACCAGGGCGTCGATAACGTATCAAAAGAGAAAGTAATACGATATATTCCGGTATTCATATTTTGGCCACGTCCTAATGTACACTCATTAAAAAGAGCGTGACAACAACCGTCCGTTTGTCAGGTCACTTTCTCAAGTCAATTTCTGTTTTTTTATTACAGCTCACATGGTGTGTAAAACCTTGAGCTGGAAATGTACACTGAAATGATCTGGATGGATGAGAGCGGTGGGATGCCATTGAACCTTCATCACAACTGAACACGCTGTGTTTTATTTCTTCCATACAAATAAAGCTAGCCCCCGGAGGTCAAAGGTCATAAAAGCGGGCTTCTCACTGGGAAGTTTCGAGGTACAACCCTTTGGATGGATCGGAGAGGAACCTCCACTTCCCTAACTACCATCAGGTCTGTTGAGCAAGGCACTGACGTCCCCAACCTCTAGCAAAGCTGCCCAGCGTTGCTCTTTCTAAGAATGCAAAGCACGTCTTCACCCCTGAGTAAGACGAAATACATAGTTTATATCACTAATTATGCTTGGTCAGTGCATAACTTGGTGATGAACTACATTCCGAGATTGTCGACTCATTAAAAGCACTTTGCATTCAGTATTTTGTACAGTACATGCTGCCAGCTTCTTCAGATAAAATCAAAGCATGCTGAATTGATTTTCTTGATGGTATGTAAAATGGTCGGGTGCCACACTCATTTCAGTAAAAACGATGTCTTCTTAACTAGAGAACATTAAAAACTCTGACATCCGGGCCAAGGAGGCCTGCAGCAATGCACGCCCAAAGCAGTGGTGGAGACATGAAGTGATTTGCTGGTGTCATGCCAATCAGGAGGGTGAATGGAGAAAACAATGACTCGCACACTAATGCTGCGTTCACACCGGTCGCGTTGATTTTTTGACGCGCGTCGAGATTACATACAAAGTCTATGCACAGACGCGATGAGACTGGCGCGCCTCGATTTTGCGATCCCGCGGCGCGTTGGACGCGTTATTGCAGTGCGGTGGACGCGGTGGACGCGTTGGACGCCGCAAAATCGCCAACGCGCGAGTTGAAATTTTTCAACTTCAGCGACATAATCGGGTGACGCTGTGGCGCGATAGCCTATCAGCGTTGAGTTGCTGCCCCCGTCATCAGTGCCGTAGCTCCTGCCGGTGCTGAATCGCAAACAACAATGGAGGACAAATTAATAGTTGCGGTTTGTGGCTTCCCCGAGCTCACGATACCTCATCGTATCTCTACCGCGACCGAACTAAAAAGGATATGGCATGGAGGAAAGTAGGTGAGGACGTCGGACAACCTGGTAAGTTATTATTATGTCTTTGTTACTTGATTCTAGCTATCGGTTGTAATTTACTAACTAGCTATATGAACCATGTTAGCATGAAAGCTAGCCCAACCACCGGCTTTCACACTAAATACGTTATGCGTTCCTTGTCAGATGAGATTTGCCGACGGAAGTGGAAGACTCTCAGGGACACCTATTTGAGAAAGAGGAGCGAGGAGACAGAGAGAGAGTGGCTCAGGAGCAGGGCCATCAAAGAAGTGGAAGTACTCTGCGGTTATGTCTTTCCTCAACCCCTTCGTGACTCCCAGGGAGAGTAGCGGTAACATGGGGAGGGTCGAGGGAGACAGTACCGCAGAGTACTTCACAGATGCAGGACCAGACCAGGACGACATGTCAGAGGCAGCAACAGGGCCATCTGAGATTGACAGGAGAGGTTTGTTGAACGTGAAGACACAAAAGCACAGCATAGTTAAGTCATACAGAAAATATTACTACAGCTGAAGTAGTAACGACAGGCCAAAGCAGTGCAAAAGGTTGTTTTTTTTTCATTTGGCAAAGCCTGGTTCTGTATAGTCTTCATACTTATTAAAAAAAATGTTTCATGAGCAAAAATAAGTTATAATAAAGGAGCTTTGAACCCTGGGCTCCGGATCTTAAACCACTATACTGTCATAGCTTTGAAGGCAAATTACTATTTAATTAAAGCAGCACTTTTGAGTCATAAAATTGTTTTATTGTTCATGTTCAAAGATGAAACAGATTGGTCATCAGAGGACGGTGAGGAAGAACCTCAAGGTGCTGCTGCTCCTCCTTCTCCTCCCGCTCCTGCTCCACCCATGGGTATGTACATCACAAAAGTTGGATTGCATTTTTTTGTATGAATACAATTTATGCATTCATGGTATGTTTTTCACAATTACAAATATTTACGTTACAAGCTATTGTAGTGATGGATGCAATAGTTTCACGAAATATGTTGTTTCCATGTCATACAGGAAAAAGAAGGGCCCCAAAAAGGCCAACAGGGATCGAGAAGCAGCAGGAGATAGAGAAGCGCCTTCTGCAGGCATTGGAGAGAGACACCTCTGCTCCACCAGCTCCACCACAATCTGAGGATGAACTCTTCATGAGGAGCCTGGTTCCTTCCCTGGAAAGATTGCCACGCCAGCAAAAGGAATATATAAAATTGCAATTTCACAAATTAATTTATGATGCCAGCACTGTGGTGCTGAATTTGGAACATTTGGATTAGACATCTGGGGGACAATCTTTCCAGGGAACGAACCAGGAATTAAAAAAAAACAATTGGTTTGTATTTTGTAACAATTAGTTTGTTTTTTGTATATGTTTTTCTATACATTTTCAATAAATCAATGCACTTCATTTCATGTTACTTTGTCCATGTTCTTTATTGTAGTTTTACAAGAAAACTTAAGGATACAACTATATATATATATATATATATATATATATATATATATATATATATATATAGTGAAGGACACACTGCTACAACATATATTAAGTAACATTGCAGGAGGTTTGCTCAGTAGTAATGTGTGGGTGGCTCTTAAAAGAGCTGTTTTGGATGTGCTTGGGCATTACAAGGTGTCTTGCCATGGGAAGATCTGGAATTAGCAGGGGCTTTGAGGAAAACATGCTTTCCATCCAGTGCTCCACAGCAGAGAGGACAATTCCACCGCTCCTCAAACTGCACAGCAATTGATCTCCACTCCTCTGTGGTGGGCACAGCCATGAACTCCTCCACAAGGCAGTCCCAAATAGCTGTGGCAACATCTGGGACAATACCGGAGACAGTGGAGACCCCGACACGGAAGCTGTTTGCGATGGTCCTAAAGGAGTCACCAGTAGCAAGATATCTGCAGCACAGAAGAACATTCAATTTAACAGAGTTATTGAACATACTGTAGCTGCTAATAGAAGTCGTTTTTTATTGATATGACTGCACAGCTGCTGTCATGAATAATAAACATCTTAAATGCTGGTGATTTTCGTAAGATTACGTTATTTTGAGTATTGTCGGACTTCGGATCCATCATGGATCCAAACTCCATTCAGAAAAACTATGTTAAAGTGGCTTCCTTGCCCTGTTGTGGACCGACAAAGCCTGAACTTATTTCATTCTTTCATTAATTCATTTTATGGAACTGCCACTCACCGGAGACAGACGGACAGACTGTAGTAGGTGTCCAGTCGACAAATCCTGGGACCGACCCGAGCCAACAGGTAATCAAACTGGCTAATGGTTAGCCTCATGTAGCGCTGGAAGCGGCAGTCATCCAGACGTAGTTCCTGGAGAAGTCTGTGAAATTCACCGAGCTGTGTGCGCCTACGGATGCTGTTATGGACCCAGAGACGACGGTGTTTGGCATTCCGACGTTTGAGGGACTTCCACAACACGTACAGAGCAGAAATTGTCCTTATTCCTCCGGTTGACGGCGGAAAACAATGGCGGCCAGATCGAGGCTTCCAGGACGATAAACCACGCCCCCTCTCCGGCGCTTCGAGATTTTGCGGCGTCTGGTGTGAACACGACCGGCGGCGCGTTGGCCGCTTTTTTGCAGTGCGTTGGACGCTTTTTTGCAGTGCGTCAAAAAATCAACGCGACCGGTGTGAACGCAGCATAAGAGTTGTTTTTCTTTACCTCATATTTTTTCAGCATTTTCAACCTTGTCACATAATCTAGCATCCTCAGACATGTCAACAACATGTCTTTTCCATTGGTTTGTGCCCGTACCCTTTGTCAGACAACACTGTCCACATTATACATATTCGTGCAGAAAACAGTCTGAAATGTTTGGTATCTCTGGAAACTTTGGAATTTCCAGTACTGTTGAAATGTCTGTGAGTCGGACAGAGAACAAAACCGCCGGTCTACTAAATTCTCACAGTGTCTACCACTGTATACCAAATCCGACCATGGGCTACCATTGTCTACCACTGTCTACCACGGTGTACCACGTTGTACCACAGTCTACCAAATTCTACCACGTTTTACCGGTGTCTACCGTGGTCTACCACGATCCACCAGAGTCGACCAAAGTCTACCAGCATTTACCACAGTATGCTACTGTCTACCACAATCTACTACTGTTGACAACAGTGTACCAGGGTCTACCACAGTCTACCAGTGTCTATCACAGTCTACCACGATCTGCCAGTGTCTACCACGGTTCACTATGATCTTCCACAGTCTACCAGTGTCGATCAAAGTCTACCACGGTTCACTATGGTCTTCCACAGTCTACCCCCATCTACCATTGCCTACGATGGTTCACCATGATCTACCATTGTCTACCATAGTCTGCCCCCCCCCCCCCCACATGACGCCAATCCCTGTTGGGGTATTGCTTCATTATAGACAGATGATATTCAAGCGAAATAGGACAGGTAAAAAGTAAAGTGAAGTTCTACATGTAGGAGCTTTAGTGATACATTACCACTGGCCAAATCATGTGTAATGGGTCACCAAAACATGTCAGCTGTAGGCCAAACAAGGTGTGGGCCTTTCCTCACTCTTTGCCACCAATTGTGGTAGCATGGGGCCCCGGCCCATGTCCCATCACGAGCCAAAAGATGATTTTAGAGCTGGGTACAGCCACGCCTCCTTCTGAAAAGAAAAAATGCTTTTTCATGTCATTCTCTGCTGTTAGCTTGCAGTTTTTAAGCAACATACAATTTGCTGGCAGACAGTCTGGTATTTCCAGTGTTATTCAGAGGTTGACACCGGAGAGGAGAGGAAGCAAAAGAGAGAGCAAAATAATGAAATGAAGTCACGAATGGAACAGGGACAAAATGAAAGAAAGACAAAGAGTCCTAAGATTTATACAGCACAACACACAAGATACAGCATAATTGCAAATAAATTAGAGGGAATATGAAAACGTTACTTTTGTGGAGAGTGTGCATTTACATAATATCTTCACGCTTCAGCAGGGTCAGCAGATAAACTCAAAGCGTGCTTTAATTCTCCTGTCTTTGAATCCTTAAAGGGGCACTTCAATGAGAGCAAAAGCCTGATTTATTATGCACATCATATATCCTCCAATGTGCTGAGCCCAGGACCCTGTATGGGGAGACAGAGGAAACCAAGCCTGTTGAAATGGGCTGGTGTTATTGCCGTCAGGAGAGGACTCAGTGGGTAATTATGAGCCCTGCATCAACGCCCAAGAATCAAAGATATTAATTTCCTCGTTAAAATCCACCAACGACACAAGCTCCCTCACTTGTTTTGACTTTTTTAATGATTAAAAATAATAATAAGAATGATAATTGAAGCTTTAGGTTTTGGTTGTGTAGTAACAGGAAGTGTTAGAAAGTGAGCAGTCTGTACTGTAGTTTCATTGGTGCATTACGTGTGTGGGCAGGCAGTAAAAGCGGCTCATGATATCACTTCATCTCCAATGGACACAGGCGGTTACCACTAGGTCGATATTGTTCGCAGTTGCTTAGCCCAATCTGAAATGAGCTATCTTTCCGTGACTCCACACATTATTGTGAGTCATGATTGAAATCAAGGGCGGTAACCCACAGAGCGATGAGGTCTCAGGACTATTCTTTGCTGTGAGCTTTGCCAGTTATTTGCTATCACCCTATGAAAGAAAAACAGCTTGGGATAGGTAGAAAGTCCTCCTTTCTATAATACACTTATATAATAATATATATTTTTTTATTTAAAATGAAAACAAAAAAATGCAGGGTTGTCATATTTGATTGTAAAAATATTTTACAGTAAAAAAAACTGATTAAACTAATTTGCAAGACCAGCTGAGGTGGTGATGTCATCAAGTAAGCTGCTGTTCAAATTGTCCGTACTGCGTTCTCTGGACTTCCAGACTCCAAAAGTACACAAGTCTGTACTTGTGTATTGAGAAAGGCCTTTTAAGACAAACCTTTTGCAGATCTTCATCCTTCCATAGTTTTTAAAGAAGATACAAGAGTTGTTGAAGAAATCACGCTGTGTGGTTTAAGTAACCCAAAGACCGAGACAGAAATGAACAAAAGGAGTCCTCCCGCCCCAAAGCACCATCACGGTGTTTCATGGTGCGAGGGAAAAGCTTGATATTGTCTCGTAAGGAGCACAGCGACTATGCTGTGGACTTTAATGACATCTCATTACACACAGAGAGAGAGAGAGGAGGATAGAAAGCTTAACTTGTTAGGTTCACCGTCACTATGGGTCTAATGACCGCATCTGCTTTGTTCATGTGATTACGCCTCGTTTGAGAGGGTGAGGCAGAGAGAGGGAGAGAAAGTTCGGAGAGAACTTGACAAAGAGAGAGAAGTTACAAAGAATGGTTGGGAAGTGCCAGACTGAATACATCATTTATCACAATTATAGGGAAGAATTACCTTGCACAGTCTCTTTCAGATCCCAGCGGGGAGCCAGTTAGCTGCTTGGCCAGCCTAAGTGTAAAATGCTAAAGAGGCACTCATGTTTGTCGTGTGTGTGTGTGTGTGAGTGTGTCGCTAGTTCCGAGAAACTTTTTAGCTGGTGAGAACTTTAAGGTGGGACTTTACATGCACGATGTGTGTTAATGAGCATTATCAACTAGCAGGCATAGGTGTGTGTACTTGTGTAGCTCTTATGTAGCATTCACGTGGCTTCCGTGCGTGTCACTTGGCCTCTCTGCTGCACGGTCGGACCGTTAATGCTATTCATTTGCTTCTCAATGCTATTCATTTGCTTCTCAGCAGGCACTTGGCGATCGGCTTGTAGCACTGACTCTAACGTTAGCGTCTACGGAGAGTGAGGGGGAGCACTGGAGACGGAAAGAATGACAGAGGGACGAAGACCAACAGGGCATAAAAGATAAAGTCGGGAGAGATTTGAACAGCCTCACTTCTCCAGTGAAATATCTCTACATCTACTTGGTGGATTGGTTTAAATCTCAGGGCGGGGATTCATGGTTCCCAGAAGATGTATCTTAATGACTTCAGTGACACCCTTTCCTTCCTGTCCCCCTGAGGTTATTAACTGTGGTTTGTGTGAAATGTCTCCAGAAGTATTTTGCTGCACTGGAGATGTTTTTGAACTCAAGTGGGTCGAGCGTGGATGGAAAGTACAAGCCAAACATTTCTAAGTGATGGATGAGTCACTGGTATTGATCCACAGTGCATCAAGGCCATTTTGTTTTGTTGGACGGTAAACACACTTATTTATTTCCCCTTTGAATGGACTACTGTGGCATGAAAACATCATATTGCTTTCGTTTCGCTGTCTGCAACAGGCAGGAACTGTGCTGCACTCTTATGTTTGCAGAGTGAGTGCATGTCAAAAAAGCCACTATTGCCTGAAGGGATTCATTAATGATAGTGAAATACTTGTCATGTCAGGTGATTTGTCAGATTACTATTTGGAATAAGCATTTACTTTCCATTGTTGTGGTAACTTTCTGTTACTGGGCCAATGTTGGAGTGAGCGTATATTGTGCTATGTTCTGTTTGATGTATTTTGACATATTTACAAATGTATTTACAAATCCATAAAGTGTTAAATAGCAGCTACCCAATAAATACCTTGAAGATAGTCCCCACCGTGGGACCCAGGCTCATTGAAACATATTGCCGCTCTAAACATTTGGGGGCACCAGCTCCGCTCGGCCCATTCTATGTCCCAAACTCAACCGTAATGAGCGCAGCGCAGTAGAATACATGGAGAGCAGTTACTTCAAGCATGCTCATTGCTCAAACATATCATGCTGCACAGATGCAATGGCTTTGTGCTTGTAGGAGGCCTGAACCACTCCACATTTACATCCCAGGCGATCAATTGACATTTTTATTCTGAAACCACTGAGGGCAAGAGAGAATGAGCTTCAGCTCCCACTTGTCACATTTATGTGCCAGAATCCATCAAACAGTGTGCTCTCCGATTGTGCATTGAATCAGTGGACTGGTTATAGCACACATATCCTGCAGGTGATCAAAAAAGTCACTGCATCAACAATTGTTATGTAAAAAGAGCTCTGCACATCGCTCTGTCTACAGTTTCATCTGTCATTTTATCTCAATTGTGCTCTAATGGCTAATTCATATCCTCGAGGTGCCCTACTTACATCAATATGTTATTTTCCGTTGTATTGTTATCTATATCGTACTTTTCTGCTACTGCTCTAACATAGTTCCCCCCTGGGTATTCACATAATTGTTAACCAACCTTATCTTGAGAGGAACAAAGAGAGAGAGACTGTACATATTATACACGATGGGTACTAATATTTAGATACTGTATATCTGGAAGGTTTTCCTCAAAGTACTCAGCATGAAACGCAGTCACGTTTGCCTAATTTTAGAAAAAGTGTGGAATACAAAGTCATGCCCTGCAAGTTTGAGAAAGGCAATTGTTTTTGGAAACACTGACAGAGGTTCTAATACCATTGTTCTAACGGAGCCTTTGCCTTCCGAGGCCAAGGAACACATTAACTTAATAGTTGCATCAGTTTGTGGGGTTACGGGTTACGTATATAAAAAAAAAACAAATAAAATAAATGCCCGCCCATGACTTGCACATTCTTTGTGTAGTATTTCCGCCATGTGTTGAAGCTGGTCTCGGATGCTATCAGAGTTCAGGGTGAGGTTAGCAGCTCTCTGCTGCTCTTTATTGGATTTTTCTCTTCCGATGTTCAAAGTCAAAATCTTACCGTTTCGACAAGCAAGTAAGCAGCCGCAACCGAGTCGCTAGATTAACTGATGTCTGATGGTACATGTTCGCCATCAGTCCGATAGCATGTAGTTATCAAGTCCATATCTAAGACTCCTTTAGCCAAGTGGACACATCAGCCGGACAGACGATAGAATCTGCCAGTAACTTCGGCCTCAATAAGAGAGGCCTGCTGCTTTTGTCTGCGTTTCCTATGTATGTTATTAAGGCCATCTAAACAATTTGACCCTGTATTTTAGTCTACACGCCTTTTCACATTTTTCCCAAGGAACGTGTAAATGTTTCACCAGCATGCAGCAGATGTTGACCCACGTTTAGGCCTGACAACCACGGCACATTCAGTCCGGTATAACGTTTCGCAGTCACAGGAATGTGCCTGGTAGGGAGTGTGCTTTTTGTCAGCTTCCTAAGCTTCCGGCCCGTGTTAACAGTCGCACGCGGGAATGTGTTCGTGTGAGTCTGTCAAGGTGCCTCGCGTTAAGTTTCGCTCTGCTGAGCACCGCTCTGGTTTCATCGTCTTTGTCTGAGTCGTCTTCTGAATTACATGCAGCAGGTCAGGTCACAGCATACAAACTCAGTTCAGATGGCTTTGCTGTTCAGGAAAACACAAGCCATTGCCGTGTCAGCCGATATTAAGGTTAACGAGGTATTCTGCAGGCCGTGCACTTTTCACGAGTCTGAACTGCAATTACTTGTCTCAGCTGGAAGACGTTCTGGAGGCTACAAAGCCCAATTCTGCCTGATTTAATCGCGGTTAGCATTTCCCCATTGGCCGTAATGTTAAAATTAGCTTAGAAGCTCGTAGCTCTGCTAGCTGCTCTGCACCCTCAATGTCACTTTGCTCCCGAGGCAAATCGGCCCTTGAGCTTGCGTTGTCCTCCTCATTGCACTGTCCTCTTCATCTCGTAGTCGTCCAGCCTTTCGGAACCCGTTGGTGATGGTGGATTCTTTCACACTGCTCCGCGCTGTTAGGATCCACTGGCAGACTTGAGAAAAAGCTGCTCTTCTCATGTAGCGTGTCTACGTTGCTCATAGCTCTGAATAGCATTTACGGCTAACTGGCTTGGCCAGTTGCTGCTAGCACAACAGCTATTCAGAGCTATGAGCAACAACAGTTATTGCCTCATTGATTTTCGTTTGGTAGCCGTGAGAGACCTTAGTCTGTAATGCAAGTATGTCTGCATGAAAAGATGTACAAAGATATATTATATATTCGCGAATGCTAATCATAGTTAGCATTTCCCCATTGGCCGTAATGTTAAAATTAGCTTAGAAGCTAGCGATATGTTATGATGTTCAGAGAAGAAGACAACTTTAGTGCTGTTAAAAGCATCTTGCTGTTCAACGGGGACACCTGCGGCTTATAGACCAGTGCGGCTTATCTATGTACAAATTATTTTTTCTTTTGCGGGTCAGCTGGTGCGGCCTATATGCCGGTGCACTCTATAGTCCGGAAAGTACGGTACCCGACCTCCCTCCCTAACGTAATCATTATCGCCAGTAAAATATTTTTGATTTCCATGGGCTGGTATGTCTGGCATAGTGTGGGATAGTCTGTGCTTTCTATGGCAACTTCCCTCAACTTCTACTCAAAAAAAGACAACAAATAGCCAGCATCCATCTTCATCCATACAACTGAAAGCATCCTGATGACTTCTGAAGGGCAGCTGGTTTACTACAATGAACTCAATGACATCACTGATTGATGACAAGCAATATCCATTGCCTTGCAACTGCTCTGTATTGATTAACGTTGAGATGTCTTTACCCCCCTGAACGGATCTCTCAATGTCTCAGGTCCTTTGCCAGTTTCCACCGCATGCTTCAGGTCGCGGAAATCCCGTGAAGGCCGTGTCCGCACCAGATGGGGGGTCCGACTCCTCAGGACTGTCCTGCTTGGATAGCAAAAAGCCGCATGTGACGAAATCCACAGTCCCTGCTTCTATACCAGCATAGCTTCAGTACAAGTATATGTGGTTTTGAAATAGCCAGGATTTGTTGACAGGAAAGTGGTGCTACTCTGGTCCCACAGTGTCAGTTTCCTCTTCATCATCACAGTCATCACTGTCTCTCAGTTTTTTATTTTTTTATTTCTGTCTTGGCCTTTCGTCTGACCTGTAGATGTGACTGAGCGCTGGGGAGGCAAAAGGCAACAGCAACATCCCCGAAGTGAGAAAGATCATCTCACGGGTCGAAATGTCGTCCGTTTGACCTTTCCAGACGCTTCACCCGTGTGCTTTGATGTAATAGTTGACATCTGGATCACAGGGTGTATAAACCGCTGCTCCTCAGCGGACTGGCAGCTCTTTGATTGGAACGACAAGTCCTGCTGAGATGTTAAAGAGCCTGCCTCAGACTTCCCGGAGCTGTATTTGCCTCTGTGGACGCCATACGCCAGCCATCATTAAGTCATGATGCAAGGTGGTTGACCGTAATACGCTTCCAACCGAGCTCTAATCCCCACTGGAGGTAGGTACCTCAATACTGCTGGAGGTAGAGCCTCCAGCAGTATTGTACCAGGGGGTCTCTCTGAATAGGCAACTCACAATCTGTGCATTATTGTTTTGATTAATCAATTAATTGCTTAGATTATAGAAAATCAACTTATAGTCATTTCCAAAGACCAATGTGACTCGGCCAACAGTCAAAAACAAAGGTATCAGGTTTACTGCGAAATAAAAACAGACTGAGAAACAACGTGAAATATGACTTAAACGATTAATTAATTGTCAACGATTTTGCGATTATATTTTATGTTGAGCGAATGAATCAATGTGTCCACCGCATTGAAATTTAAAAAATGCAAGTTTACAACACAAAATAAGTCCATCAATTTTTTTTTTTATTACACTAAAGACTTGAATGATGAATCAATCATTAACATCATCGCTCAAGGACAAATGTTGAAATAGTTTCCTCTTAAAGAAAAGAGGGTTTACTACTTTCTTTGCTGTTCTTGTATATTGTTTGAGTTAGAAAATGTGTTTTATATTTGAACGTGCAACAGGACTTTATTTATTTAAAGCCACGGAAAATCACAAACGGTGTAGTCAGTTGGCCCACACTGGCCTGATGAGATGCTGTTACGAACTCAAGCTTTTGGGAACACTATTCAACAGAATGAGCTTGAAACATTTGTTGTCAGCAGGGCTGTGTCACTCCTCGCACGCAATGGGCGAATCATTAGCATGTTGAATAAGCAATATTCAAAGCATTTGTCATCGTCCATTCCTGATCAACAGCCGAGTGTGACTCACTCTGTTCTGTTGTGTTTTTTGGTCTTCTAGTATAATGGCAATCAAACAAAACACAGCATGCAAGACACGCACCGTGCGTACGGTAACGTGGTCCGATCTGAGTTCAGGAGCCAAGAACTTTACAGGACTTTGAGGTGACATTGAGTCGTCACTGGAAATGCATAGTTTCTAGAAGCAGTGATCAAGATGCAAAGCAAATGTTTTAAGGAGTGCAAATGGGATGGTGCCTTTATGTTGATTTTACAACTGCTGTGTTTGGTGTAGTTCAGACAAACTTCTCTGTCTACTGTCTTATTTTTATGGTAGATAAGTAGATGGTGCCAGCAGAGTTAGATTAGCATTAAGACTAGAAGAAGCAGGACACAGCTAATTAAGCCATACCAAAAAACAACAACCTGAAAACCTTTTAGTCCTGAAAAACTACAACTTAACATTTGTCTGGGTGTCTTACAGATCAAACTAATGAGATCAATTGTTTGTATTTTGTGAACTTTTGAGGTAATGGTTGACGGATTGCTTACCTCCAGACAGAGACAGGCTAACTCTTAGCCCTCGTTACCATTCTTCATGCTAAGTTAAGCTAAGTGGCTGCTGGCTTCAGCTACATATTTAACAATATATACGACAGGGAAACAACATAACTGGAAAATCCTCCTGCTTCTCTGAATTTGGCGTTGTGGCAACATTTTGTCTTTTTCTGTAAGTCATCATTAAAAAAAGAAGAAAACGATGTATTCAGGCTACAATGCTACATGCTGGTACAGTACACCACCTCATGCCATATGGCAGGACATATTCCAGGATCTGGTGGCTATTTGCAGGTGACGAAACTCAATCTGTTGTAAAGAACCCTTCTCACATGCACTTCTTTTCCTTCTCTATTTACGTTTCACAGTTCGTTCCTACTTGATTGGTGGTACATTCCCAAAACAATATGCCAGTTGTATGACACTACCATATTTTTAAAGACGAATTTGAAAATGTAAATGACAGTTGTCAACGCTTAAAACCAATGAACCGTAATACATAAAGCAAGACTCAACAGTCTAATTAAAAGGCTGAACAACAAAAGGTTCAAGTGAAAAGACAAGTGGAGAATCGTGACACCACAAATATGTACCATACAGATATTACAAATGTATTGGATTGTCCAATCCAAATATTGGCCAAAAATGAAATTAGTGAAACCAGTGGTTTCTCAAGGTTTAAGATCGTAAACATTCACTCAAGATATGTCAGTTTGTGATTCAGACCCATGAATATCCTCTCAGCTCACGGACTGAATCCCTGTTTTGAGACAGATCCTGAAATCGCCACCGCTTGGCTGAGCTCCCCGCTTCAAATCCACATTCGTCACGTGCCAAATTAACTGCGGTGGATCCGCCCTGTCTGTTTGGATTGTTTAGTCGTAATGGCAGCGAATTAACAGCCGCTGTGGCCCGAAGAGAGATGAGGGGGGGAGAAGATGGTTTCTAAAGAGCCCTGTTTTATTAATGCTAACACGGTGACTGGGCAGTGTGATCGGCCTCCTTCAAGCATACATAATTACCCTAGGAAACGGTGATAGAGCGAGAGAAAGGTCCAGACAGGTGCAGTGAGGTGAACAGCGCTGGGGAAACGAGGCTCCATTAAGTTTATCAGCAATACGCCGACCGAGGTCACCGCTGAAGGTGACACTCCCTTTTTCTGCTCTCTCTGTCTCTCTCTCTCCCTCCCTCCTCTGGCTTAATTGTATGCGTCTCACCATCTCCAATTCTAATCCAATCCCTCACCCTCCCATTGTTTCTATATTTAAAAGCCCTTCCTTCCATAAGGCCGATTTAAAGTGAAACGGAACGGTGCGCTCGGCCGTCTCTCTTCCCCAATTCTTCCCCCGCCCATCCGTGTGTTCAATGTGAACGGCTCTCACCATTAAGGCGAATGGAGCACTGTACTCCCCGTGTGCCTCAATCCATCTCCGTGCCCATTACGCCAACACAATAAGGGCATAATTCAAATCCGATAATCCGACAGAAGTGACATTTCATGATGTATTAAGCGGCGTGGATAACGGTGGGAGTAAAACGTCGGCCTATGAATTTAAATAGAAAGGTATTACTCTGATATGGCGACATGGTTTCGGATAATTCAAATGGGTGCGTACGCCGGTCGTCAAATTTCATTTTGGTCCAATATTGTAAAATAAATCGTTTATTCCTGTGTTACGATGTGCATCGTTTGGTAGATAGAAAGTAGAAGTGGGATAACACAGGTAAAGGCAGTACAATTTAATAAATTGTTGGTAATAAATTGATTCACAGAGGTGTGAAAGGTCCAACACATATTGTTTTATTCAGCATTATAATGTGCGTGGGGCCATTTTTAAGTTTCAGATAAAATGAAGTAGTCCAGCAAACGAACCGAAATTCATAAGGGCATTTTCAACCAAAATGTCCAACACACTGATGCACGTGAAATGGACGAAACATGTCCGGAGTGATTGTAATTACAGGAAAAGCTGTTCCACTAATTATCTATACTATATCATACACCAGGATTGAATATCAGGAATTGAGATCCTCATATTATCTGGGAATTTGTTCCAAAATCAACTTCGTAAAACTTCTGCCTGCCAAAACCCGGGATGTCCTGAAAGATGAGTCCTCTCCAGGCTGCGTCGGAGGCTGCGGCTGCATCGCTCGCGCGCAATGCATCATGGTTTGATATAGCACACATTCAGGAATTGATTGCTTCAATTGACTACGTTTACCGTCAACGCTGATCGGACGTCCACATGATAATATGAGATAAATATCGGAAAATTCAACGATGCACAATTACATACAATGACAACGAAGCGTGTCACTTTCATGACAATGGCGATAAACAACAGTTTGTCGGCGTTGCCTTTTCCCAGGAATGTTGCCACAGACACCCAATTTGCAATCATCAATGGGCCATGAAACACAATCACCTTTGTGTTCCCTCATAGATGCACTGACTTAACAGACATGTATCTAAGCTACATGCAATTCTTCCACATTATCACTTTCACCACATTCTTCCCTTGTCTCTGCCAAGTGCTTTACTTGCTCAACCTTGAACCGGCACAAACTGTTTCCATGGCCTCTGAAATGTTGACAAAACAACACCGACTCATTACCGTGCGGCAAATCTGCTGGCAGACAAGTCCACACAGCCAGCAGTTACACGGTAACAGTATCATTCATTTGGAGCTGCGCTTGTGTCTACTCAGTCTAATATGCACACTCCTTTCAGCTCCGTGTTGCGTTGTCCTGGGGGAGTCGCTGAACGCTCCTCTGTGCACACTCGCTAATTGCTAACTTTGTTTGGCGGCCCGATGCTACAACTGAACGACGGAGAACAACGCTCCTGAGCCTCGTGCAACTAAAACAAAGTGGCTGTATATGCCACTGCACAAAGTAAGAACCTTGGGTCAGCAAGACTATGACAACATGGACATACACATACACAAAACTGCCAGAAGGATATTCTGAAAGACAGGGGATGAATGAACGTGGTTTCTATTTTATATATTGTCTGTCTTTACAATCAAATCATTGTGGCTCTTGTTTCCGTTGCTGCTCCTGCAAATAGTTGCCTTGATTAGGACAGGATTTGTGTTAATTCAAATACATGCAATGGCAGATTTTCCAGTGAAACCCATGGCTGCAGGCCACCACTCAGCAAATGTCTTGCACATGTTTCCATGACGAAGAAGAGACAGAACATGGGAGAAAAGGAGGAGAGAACGGGGGACGGCAGAGGGAAAAGGTCAGCAGCGGAAAGAGGAGAGTTCGATGTAATTTAAATGGTCAATGGACAGCGGACGGGGAAAAGGAGAGACGAAACGGCGACGGGGGCAGAAAGATGAATAGACAGACATGTTGGTCCAGAGAGAGAGAGAGAGAGAGCAGGAGATAATAAATGATTGTAAATGATCCTTTATTGCTGTGCAGAGTGCAGCACTCAGCATTCTGTAAACTGATGAGCCGTGGAAGCTGGTGTATGTGTCGTGTGTGTGTGTGTGTGTGCCCTCTGTGAGAAGGCAGTATTCACATTTATCCTTCAGCCTCTGTAGATTCCTGTCCTGCCTGCTACAATTATTTTGCCGTTTTGTTTCATAGGGGGTGTGTGTGTCTACCTGAGTGTGTGTTTGAGAGAGAGAGAGAGTCTCTCTGAACTTGTTCCTGTCTGCAAAATGCAGCTTGTCCCATTAACCTATGACATTAATGAAACCATTGTATTTTACAATGAACCTACAATATTTCCACTGCCCTGAGGGACTCAGCTCGGCGGGTCAGGGACGGCGGCTCGGTGTGGGAGGATCGCCCTCGTGGGACCTCATCCTTGTGCCTGCTAACAGGCACATCTGCACCGGGTCCTCGCCGCTTCCTCGGGCCTTGGACTCAGCACTGCGACCTCTTTCCCTGTCGAGAGAGACGGGGCCCCCATGATCTGGGCACGACTGTCAACCGGGGGGTCCTCAGTATGCGAGGGGTCTGTGGCGATTTTGTGTCATCACCATTCATATCTGTCCAACTAAGTTCATGATGAAATTGTTTACAAGCACAACATTGTTGATAAGAGATCTAGCCTCCTCATGTTACTTGATTGCACCAGATTGATGCATTTCTCGAGCAATAATTTGCATTTTATAAGTGTCACAACTGTAAGCAGTCTTTTAGAGCACACCGGGCAGACTGTGGAGACACTGACATTATTTCTCATCTTCTTTATTTCATTTAAAATATACCAAAAGTAAAGGGACTAAGGAGGCAGTTTTATTGCACCTCCGTTGTCAATTAAGAACTATAAGCCGCACGTCTTTGCATGACAGAGAAGGGCTTCTCTTCTCTTTAGTCTGCGTGGACTTGATCCGTATGCACTGAACTGCATTAACCTCTCTCATGCAGCCAACTGCAACCATGTTCAACACATCTCTGCTCAACTACGTTCAAAGTGTGTCGTTAGTAACGAGTACGATGAAAAGCGCTCTAAAAAACAAATATTAATGTGATTATTGGAATTGAATGTGGACAAACTCAATCATGGATTAGTACAACAGGTTCTGACTTTGGTGCATACTTTGAGTTCAGCTTCAGCCTCTTTGATGTTACATGACTAATTCCGTGACATAGAAGCATCTTAATGGTTGGGACATCCTGCTTTCCTTGTTCACTATCCACTAAGGTCAGAGAAAGACTCAGCTCAGTGTCGGTCTGGTGTCATCTGAGGATGAGGAGGCTCCACGAATCAGACAGCTCTCTTCGTTTGCCTGGGCCTTACTTTATAACAATGGCTGACGAAGACTTCTAACTCCAGATGGCTTTACTTGCTCAAATCTTACATTTCAAAGTTGTTTGTTATACTTTTGGCGTGCCAACGCAAACCAACTTGTTTTGCTTTTCTTCAGCTCGGAATCAGCGCGAAATCATTTCAAATCGAATTCAATCATTGTTAACCGCGAACGCCACTTCTAAAAGACAAAACTCTCCCATTGGACTCTTGTTAAACCGCAGTCGTGTATTTGTTGGAGCTTGGCCCGGCTTCTCACAGTGACTCGACCAAAAAACTTCATCAATGGATACGACTCGGCTGCTGCTGGCTGATCTCATATCAGCTTAACACTGTAAGCTACCGCAGGCCTCTCTTTAAGTCGAGCAAAGAGGATCTATCACTTTTAGAGTTGCCTTCACTCCGCTTCCGGAGGCCGCGCACGCACACACGGAAAGGCAGTATAAGTGGGCAGATATCAGCTTCGCATGTCTTCTGGCTAACAAGCATAACAGATAGCTGTGAACAGTGTGTGTGTGTGTGTGTGTGTGTGTGTGTGTGTGTGTGTGTGTGTCAGCTTAGCCCCCCATAGTGTCACTGATGGAGAGTAGTTGACAGTGACTGTAGACTGGCTTTGTGGACGCTGTGACAGGACCCAGGATGATTTCACTGGATTATATTACTGCTGTGACAGTTGGACACTTCCCAACGTTTTGACTAGATTCTGTGGACAAGAACAAGCCTCTCTGGGAGCCTGTGAAGAAAAGAAGGACGAGGCCGCTATTGTCTAGGATTTGACCAAGAGTGTGCACTTGTTTCCTTCACTAGGAAGTCAAGGACACAAACAGAACAACTGGCTTAATTACTCAGGACGTGGATGGAATGAATGCAGTGAATGGGAAATAGTTTTTACAAAAAGGAGAGGAACATCATCAGCCACGATGTTTAGATACTCTGGTGAATGAAATCCTTTGCATTTGATTGGACCCCGAGAAAGTGGGCGGGCTTAGAGTGTGGCTCGCTTCGGGGCTACAGGGGGCCGTGGCTCCACACACACACACACGCCTTAACGCTGAAAGTTTGCTTGATGGATGGATGTCATGAATTGGTTGGTTTTTACTAGCTTACGTAAGTGCACGTCTGGAAACTGGATTTTACATAAAAATACAAAGAAACTCTTTCTTGGGAACTATAAATAATAAATGGTGCACAAATGACGGGAAATGTGATCTAAAATGGTTACAGACATTTTTCATTTGATCTCGACTTAATGTACCTAAAGTATGAGCAGCAAAAAAATTAAAACAAGCAACAAAAGTACATGCGCACTCGAAAGAAGACAAGTTTATGGTCACTAACCATTTGTGAACTCCGCTTTGATTCTAATCAGCAATTTAGCCAGCGGTCTTCTCTGCAAGTAAAAATCAGCAACAGTCCCTACTGTCTAGTGTGCACGGGGAGGAGGGGCTATTCAAAGACTGGTTATCAATTAATAAAAACACCAATGTGGCGGTGGTGTTGATATTGTTGCAGGCCTGCCACAAATAAATTGACGTATGGTAAACACTGCATTCTATTTCACACCGGACCTGGACCTTTGCAGCTCTGTGGAAGCTGTATGTATAATCTGAGTTTAAGGCCCCAAGTGTTTTTCCCCTGGCTCTGAATGAGGCGGAGGTGGTACCACCATGATCACGTGCACTGTCCTGGATCGCGTGTGGTCAATGTGCTGTACTGTGGTCAGATTGTTACAGGGATAGTCAGTGGGGTCTATAATGTAAGTGCCTGAAGGTTAAATGCTCATCTGCTGTAATATTTATCCCCAAAGTTTACTGAAGAAACGTATCACATGATACGCTGTTTGACACTGAAAATATGACACGCGATCTGATACACTTTACCACATTACTGCTTATATTTTATTCTATTTTCAAATATTCTTTTGTTTGTGAATCATTGAAACACATATTTAAAAATAATTGCATATCTGACACCTTTATGAGACAGCTAATCCCTTTTTATTGATTTATTTTGATTATTTTGCTGAATTATTTGCTTTTATTAGTAAGCCTATGTGTGGCACTCATTTCCTTAAAGGTATTGTAACGTATAGCTCATATGTCCTCCGGATGTCTGTTTAAGCTTTTGTATTCGTTAAAGTAAAGAGTGGATTCAATTGGCTATAAAATGTAATGAGATAAACCACTTTATTTCCTAACATTGCACCTCTGTGGACAGACACATACTCGCGCCGCAGTACAAGAAGGCGTTCAGGCACGTGTGTTCATCGCCATGCTGTGGATAGAAAGCTGTATTCAGACAGAGGAGACTAATGATGACCTCGTCGACCTGCCATGAATCATATGATTGATCACGTAATGCTTTATTTTCTTCAGTCATCTCTTTATATGCTGGTGCCAAAGACGTAAGCAGCGGAAACGCAAATGTGGACGTAAGTTGAAAGTCTGTGGCACCACCAAACCATTGTTGATTGTAAATTATTATGCGATGAAAACCTCAGACAGGACTTTCATTTCTTTTAAACTATGGCAGCACTTGGACGACACATTTATATTATGTCTTCTGGCAGATTTGTCTCCCAAACCCGACCCCTTCCTGTATGGCTATGCCTCAGGAGGGCCACCTTTTTACTATGTATTTATGGAGGAGCCTTTTCCCGGTCAAACTAATCCATATGAAACACAGCACACATCCCGACCCTGTTTCTCCAGCTTGAAACCACATTTGTGGTTTATCGTGTGCTGTGGAAGTGTTGTATTTCAGCTCGTCGCTTCCTACCCTGACCTTATTGGCACCCGTGGGTGCTAGAGTTTGCTCTGCCATCGGCAGACGGAGTTGTTTACCACTTCGAAATGCCACTCAACCTGAGAGGAGTCGGCGTAACCCCACCGCCCTGCGCCTGCTGGGAGACGACCAAGTTCATCCTCCAACACACGCACACACACACACACACACACACACACAGTGAAGCGTCTTAAAATCCTGAGACAGGACGGTTTAGTCAGAGTTGACCCTTTAAGGAGCTGTTAAAAATAAAAAAGACACACAAACACAATGAGACCGGTTGGCAGACACGAAGCAGCATGTGTCGGTGGCTGTTGACGCTGTTAATTCCCTCCGGGACAAACCTCTCTCTTGGGGTTTATTCAACCTGACGAACAGGTCATGGCCAAATAGCAGCAGGCTCCACTCAGCTGACCTGTGTGTGTGTGTGTTTACTTACTGTTCATCACTGTGATCATGTGCCATTTGTTACATTACCTTTTATCTTAACCATATAAAACCAATTACATTTCAACAGTCTCGTGCAGCCTGCTTGACTTGATCATAGCATTTAGAAGGTACATAAACAATCACATATGCCAGACTCACGCTGTTGTACGGATACAACAGGTAATGGTATTAGAAGGTCAAGTCGAGAAAGCAGAGGGAAAACTCTTGAGGAACTTCGGGGACCAAGACGTTCTTTTGAGAACCTTACTTTTCTTGCCTGTGTGGTATTTCTTTGCACAGGTGGGAGGAAAATAGTCGTCTCAGAATATGTATTTCCGGTGCTGAATCAACGTAATTAACGACTCTCCTACCGGAAGATCCATTTAAGATCGGGCATCAAAAATAACTCATAAAAGCAGGAACATCCTTAAACCTGTCTGCATTTGAGTGATTCTTACAATACCTGTTGTTTCCACACATTCAGTACCACTTTGCGCCTGCTGTTGCGCTTACGTTATTAAAATATGGCCTTATTTTATAAATATAAATCTTATAAATATGGTCTTATTTTAATGTGGTTATTCAAGTAAGAGTTAATGTAATTCCAGGTGATGAAGAGAAGTCTTTGCAAAAGGGTTCGAACTCTCCAATGGTTCAGAATGTAGCGGAATGGTCCAAGACGGCAGCCGCTTCGACTTGTGTGCAGCAATGTTTCCAAAATGAGGAAGTATTAGGTGCCACTAATATCTATATCAAGAAGAGCGGTGCAGATTTACTGCTGTTGATTGACATTGAAACCAAAGTCATGCTGTTGGCTCCCCGACAAGTCGAGAAAATACAGAGAGCTCGAAAAAGAGAGAGAATGACGTCACCCAAGCATTGAAATAAAGCAAAATGAATGCAGTTGAAAACAGTTTTATATGTAAATAGAACTCTCAAACTCCCTTTAGTCTTTTAAACTGTTGGTCCTTGAAGGACTTTTCAATTGCAAATCATGAAAACTATGTTTTCTGGGCCAGAATCATGGGGAAACATGTAAATTATTGTTTTGAAGTATGATTTGTATCTATGCCATAAATATATATATTATGTGTACAAGTATATCTACAGTGACATTCAACCATTTCAAAGCATAAAGAGAACGGTTCTATAAGCTAAAACAGCGACTCCTCCGTCCCTTTGGCCTTGTGTTTTAAAGGTATATACTGTAGTTACCATACCGTAGTTTATTTCCCACTATATTCAGTACCAGTGCATCAACAATCCGTTCCGTTCAGCTGGACAGAAGCCTTTACTGTGCTCCTCGCTGTGGGCCGTTTGTTGAACGCACTGAGGGTTTTTGTAAATGCCGCAGACAGGCTTTAAGGCCATCACAATAGCTTCCGTTGTGCCATTTATCGAGTCGAGCGCCAATCGGACAGGATTACAAGTATTTTGATTTAATTAGCCGTTCCCCAGTTTGATCAGTTCTTCACGCTCCACTTTTTGTCAGCCATTTTGCTCGCCCGCTTTTATCGCTCTTGTTCGTTGATGAGTTTCTGAAAAGTGCTCCAAGCCCAGGCGTCTATCAAAGCAGGGTGAGATTTACCTCATTAGTTAAACAGCTTGAAAAGCAGTGTGTGTGTGTGTGTGTGTGTGTGTATGAGGCACAGAGTGATTTGCTGTCTCATTTAAAACAAAGAAAGAGATGGCTAGTGGTAGGAGAGAGAGAGAGAGAGAGAGAGAGAGAGAGAGAGAGAGAGAGAGAGAGAGAGAGAGAAATATTTTCTGATTGTGTCTTTTTACGGCTGTTACGTGGCACGAATAAATAAGCATCAAACAGGAGATCCACTGTGGAGACCAGTGTCCTCGTCTGCATTTCATTTGGTACATCCAACATGCATCAGTAAATATTATGGAGCAGTTAATGTCAAATATTCTTTATTATCTTTTAAGAATGTTCAACGTCATGACACTTCTTTTTTTATACGTCAGCGGACTAATTTTCCTCATCTTCGCAGGTCTTTAGGCCGCTATGGAGACGCAGACAACGTAGATATATACATATTTATAAATATATATATACACACACACACACCTGCAGTATTGCTGATGTAACTGAGGATGTGCGATTACAACTTTGATAGAGATGATACTTTTTGTTGATTGATCAATAGGAACAGTGGTGTGTGTGTGTGTGTGTGTGTGTGTGTGTGTGTGTGTGTGTGTGTGTGTGTGTGTGTGTGTGTGTGTGTGTGTGTGTGTGTGTGTGAGAGAGAGAGAGCTCTCCTTGGTGCTGAATTGATGTGTTGACGTTGCTGTTTGGCAGATTACAGAGTGCCTTGACCTCTGGTTTTCCACATTGGTAAGCTGGTCATAATGCACCAACACAGGGGAGAAGCACCTCTGACAATAAATACTTGCCTGTTTTCCTGGAAATGACAGGAAGCACAGACGGACACTCCCTATACTAATATCATATAGATACCATGTGAGGAATAAAAACTGCCACGACACGTATATTATATGGTACAATAAGTGCAACTAAGGTAAGTCACGAGGTGTAAATCAACATTGAACGGGATTTCAAGGTAACTGTATTAGCAGGTGACTGAGATATTAGAGAGGCTTGAGATAAGAGTGAACTAGTGCTCTAGATTTTTTTAGTTTTTTTCATGACTCAGCAATATGTTGATATAGCTTTCCAATCTGCTCATGCAGTCATAAACCACATCTCCATGAGAAAAAAACATTGTTTAATGCGCATAACCCATAAAAACTGTTATTTTATATGCACACATGAATGGAATTGGTTAAAGCCAATTAGAAGATAATGAATCTAATAATTATTATACTTATTCATAAAAACGACAGCTGCGTCTGTCAAGTACATGCCTGACACTCGCTTTTACCAAAATGCTTGGCATACATAAAATAGCCGACGTTTAACAACACAGGAATGAAGAAATCCTCATGTCTCACATTCAGCCAACAGCTCCACAGCGTTCAACAAACAGAGACAGCCATGGCGGGACAATTGAACAGCTGTAGGAAAACCAGCAAGCAAAGAGACAGACAGACGGACCGAGAGAGCACGTGTCTGACTCACCTTATCTGACGTGGAAGTCCATTCCTCTCCATCCCTCGTGAAAGGAACGTGCTCCGTGTATCATCACCACGTCAGGAAACGTCCCCACTGCACCCGGCGCTGCGGCGGTCGTAGTGTGGACGGAACCCCCTGTGGTGTTGTTAGCTGGTGGTGATAGCTAAGAAAACACAGGAGCCGACACTAAACCGCCACACTCTATATTGTTATCTTTAGACATAGTTTGTGACAAGGACGGAGTGCGACGTGATTCATAATTCAGTTCATAGTTTTTTTCCCATAGAGTTCTGTCCACAGCGGAAACTGTCTGATAAACTCATATCGGCCTACTTTAATCAAAGGACGCAGCTTTACATGTCATCTATTATACAGCTTCACTCTGAAGGTATGATACACACAAACTGACTGACAGGTAACACGATAATTATTATTACCATTATTTATAATGATAATATTAACAACATATATTTATTCATGAAGCACTTGTCAAACGCAAGCTTCAGCGATATGGAGTAGTGAATTGTATGTACACAACTTTTATTTCAGACTCATGAGTCCATATAGTATAAAAAAAACAACAACAAACAAATACAACAATATATAAAATACAATATGAGGACACCAAGACACACGTGTAATCATTGCAGTTAAAAAAAAGTCACTCGTTGTTAAAAACATACAGAAGAAGAAAAATACAATTAACATTATATAGATAGAAATAAAACCTGAAAGCCCCACAAGGGGTTTCAGGCTTGTTTCCTCGGCCGTAAGATGAATGTAAAAGTTTTGCGATTAATAGAATCAATTCACATTTAAATAAAAATAATAACTTGACCACCTTATGCCATAAAGAGCATATCTGGCTTTAATTCCCCTGAATAAAAGAATCATATTGCGAGTGTCGCGCTTCTCATATTGCAGCAGAGTTTGTCTGTGGGCAGCATGTCATATAACAACACATGCAGCGGTGTCACAGACAGAGTGGATTTCATGTAGCCTGTAGCTCAGACACAGAACCCACAAGTCGCCCGAAACAAGAGAGAACTGAGCCAATGCTCCGCTCTCATAATCTCGTCTGGAGACGTTCCCGTCACTTCATGAGTGAGAGTGACTTTTGTGGGTTTCAGATTGTTTGTTTCAGGATTTTACACACAAGTGACTTTTTTTTTTTGTTTCAGCTCTGAAGCAGAAAAAAAGGCACAGTCCACCCTTAGCAAATCAGTCATCTGCTCACAACGTCGGACATTTTATGTCATCCGCGTCCTTGTCTCGTCAGCGCTAGAGAGCATCCCTCCATGAAATCACAGGGTTCAATCTGCGGTTTTGCAGCGACTTGGACTACGTTGTAGAAGTGTTCTCATACCTCAGCAGTCATGCATGAAGCCCCACAACTGACAAAATGTGATACGAAGTTTAACAGACAAGTCAAAAATGGAATGGCATGACACAATAAGTCATTTTGTTGGTTAAAAGACTGAATATTTGTCCTTCATATTTTATCAAACTCATAAAAATCTCAAACTGTCACTACATCCCGACAGGAGTACGCGAGACAGACATTCATGGATGTAAGAAAAAAGGGAACTGAATACGGCGTTTGAGGCGGAGCCCCGTTCATTCCTATGAAAGTTGCTCAGTAGCGCATGTAGCAAAAAAGGTTTGACTTCCAAGTCTGAATAAATTCAATTAAGATTACCTGGATAATTCAAAATCGTTTGTATCCGCTTCCCTGCCCAACCCAACTTCTGGGTCTATTACGCCATTGCAAAGTTCACTCTTATCTTAGGCCCAAAAAGACTTGTCCCCATTGACTTACATTGGGAAAGAGTCGGCTGTAACTTTCCGATACGAGCACTTTTAATCATTCGGGTCCTTTGTATATTCCTTCCTCCTTTCATGTGAATGAACCTGCAGGCGCGGAGTCGTATGGCCCCATATTTGATCAATTGAATATTCCTTAATTCAGTGGATGGATTTCAAACTGTTCAGACAGCCATCTAGTCATCTCTCCATGCACTGAAGTTTGACTCTATTCCTTTCTCAATCGCTGCCTTCCATGTGACTATGAACATCTAAACGTTTGCAAGCGTCCACACGCCAGTCATTTTTAAAATCATTTTCCTTCTGTCCTTCATTTGTGTTTCCTCTCCTTTAATTGCTCCTTCCTTCCGTCCTTCTGTTGAAGGCTGACCTCTTTTAACTGGACAGCTGGATCGATCTGGATTTGCCGCAGAGCGGCCGTAGCTGTCATGTTTTTCAGTAGAGCGATCCAGAAGGCCTGTCGGATAATGACCCTGACCTCTGTCCTCTCCCACAGGGAAAGATTGATGTGAAACATCAATAGCCTCCATTCAGCCATTTTCAATGACAAACACCTTTGGATGTCTTATCTTCTGAAGGGTTCAACAGCGGAAGGGAAGAGGGAAACAATATATCGGCGCATCAGAGAGGGTAGCCATGGGGATATCTTTATATGTATGTAGGTACAACATGTATCCATTGTTCTGTGTATCCCCACATCAAATCTCTTCTTTTGCTGATAGATAAAAAAGATACCATGTAATGAAGCTCTAGCGTGAGTTCAGTCAGGAAGACTATACTATTGCATGCCTAAACCCGTAGTTTATTTCTCATACATCTACCATTCACTCCTCCCGCATGCTCGCTCATTGTTTCCTTGCCGTCATTGTTCGTGGCATCAGCTGTTCTGATCAGCTGGTCTCTTCTATCCAATAGCACAATGACACATCGTTGGCCTATCATGTTGCTGCTGCCTCTCTCAAATATGATCGTCTCTCTACCTTCAGTACGTTTATGCTGCTGTTACGCACCCCTTCACCTCCCCATTCACACCCAATCTTCACAGATTCATCATCTCATCATTCTATCAGCCTCATCAGCCACCATCACCACCACCAGTGTCTGGAGTCCACGATGGGACTTATCTTGCTGCTGCTCAGGGCAGACGGCCCTCCATTACAAATCTCCCTGTAGAGTCCAAGCGTCAATGACTCTGTCGAGACTTTATCATCACACACGTTATTGTGCGTAACAAAGAGATATCCACAATTCCCTCTGTAGATCATGTTCATATCCAATGTTCAAATAATCAGCACCAGTACCGCACTCTGATGAAAATACTTTTTTTTCCTTTTACATTATGTCAATCAAACGATTTCGCACAAAACATAATATATTCTTAACAGAATGGAAATGAAAAGGAAACTATTTTAGATTGACTTCTAGTCTTATTTAGAGAAGCGTGTGCAGCGTGTTGCAAAAAGTGCCGTGTTGAGTTGCAAATTGGGTGCAAAGCAGAAAATGTGTTTCGAGTTTTGGAAGACAGCAGAGGTTCTACTCTCTGAGTGTCAATCTCAGTAATTGTGCCCTATGTGTATTTTTGGTGTGAGCAATTAAAAAAAAAAAAAAAAAAAAAAAAAATATATATATATATATATATATATATATATATATATATATATATATATATATATATATATATATATATATATATATATATATATATATACACAGAAATGGTGTTCAGTGACTTGACTTTGGCCCTCCACTGAACTGGAACTGTGTTCACACGAGGTGCTTGTTCCTCTCAGACACATGCATGCACGCTATTGCCATTCATGCTAAGCTCACACCATTAGCACGGAGTACATTATCTGCCACGGGATGAAGTAGAACACCTCCCATAAATAAAACCCCTCCACCGGCGACGGTTATGTGGCACTATTAGCATGCCAAGCTGCCGCCTTCCGGTGAGCGCACTAGAGTTATTGAGCCCATCCCGTGTGTCACATCTTGAAGTACTGCAGATTGCACTGTGTTGGCTACGTGTGTGTGTGTGTGTTTGTTGGTGAATGATATTCTATGTGCGGGATTATGTGTGTATGTGTGAGAGAGCGAGAGTGTGTGTGTCGTCACCTGATCTATCTCATGCTGCAGGATGTGCTTTAGATACTGACCTGCAGAGGTGTGACTGTGCTCTGTCATAATGACTTCTCTATCCATGAATCCGTGCCCTTTGTATGTGTCTGTCAATTAGTATACTGTATGTTGTGTGTGTGTGTGTGTGTGTGTGTGTGTGTGTGTGTGTGTGTGTGTGTGTGTGTGTGTGTGTGTGTGTGCAAGCTAAAAGGTCTCAGCTGTGCACGCAGCCGGTGAGTCAAACCAGTGTGTAAAATGTAACCATTAAACCAATAACACCACAATGACTGTTTTTTATTTATTTATTGTGTTGGTGTGATTTTGTCTATTTTGGTCTGTGCAACGCTGAGGTGTTCCAACAGTTTCTTCAGCTGGAAGCTTCTCAGAACAAAAGAAGGACCTTAACACACGAGCTAAGAGATATATTTACGATGAGCAGGTGCATCCTGGGAAGGTGAACGAGCTTCTTTATTTAGTCGGGAGCTTATCACTGAAGTAAGGACAGCTTTGAAGACAGGAGGCTAACAGTCAGGTCACAGACAGTGGTTGGGAAACTGAAACGGGTGAGGAAGAGCAGATACTGCGACATTAGAAATGACTGGAACTACATTAAACACAATCGTAAAGACGTAAGAAGAGTCAGTGGCTTTAATGACCACAGTAAAGCCTGCGTAAAATAAACTCCTGTCTATAATTCCCTCCATATTGTTTTTGGTGTAATTCCACAAAAGACATTACAATAACACAGCTTCCTATGAATTGAAGTATGACATATTTGCAATTTCAAAAGAAAATGTCAAGATATTCAAGTGAAGTCAGTCGAGAACATTTTCCGCCTCCTTCCCCCACTACACAACACTCACCTCGTGTGAAAGAAGTATGTCAATTCTTATATTTAATTAAAACTTGACATTTGGAGAATGGAGAACGCAGCTCATTCACCACCAGATAATCAGCGCGACTGAATAGCAAGCTGCGGCGGGAGGAGAGGAGCTGTTGTGATACGACCTCGCTATCAGCACCAATTTCTCTCTCTTCGTCCTCTGTTCAAAAACCTACAGTGAATAGAACAATCACCACACGAGTACGGTACAGCGTCATGTCTTTAAAGAAAGCAGCGAGTGCCACTAAACAGAGCGAGCAGAGCAGCGGGAGAGAGAGAGAGGTTCGAGTGGTTGTGAAGGTTGAGTGTTCCACAATGGACCACAGGTAAGGTGGACTGTAACTGTGCAGAGGCCGTGGATACTCTCATGTCTCAAGTCTACGAGAAAGACGTCAGTGTGTTGTGTCGAAAAAGAGAAAGCCTGAACCGCAGGCAAAGGACGCCATTAAGATACAGACGTCGCCTAACTCCTTCTTAAAACACAAAGCACTCAAATTATACACAAAAAAAAACAGTCGCATGTACTCAAACATTAAAACAAATTGGGAAATGAAGGAAAAGTAGGAAAACAGAACATACAATTGTGATAACCTATATCCTAATCCATGAAGGGTTTTTACGAGAGCTTGTTACGGTCGATAATTTACGGAAAGAAGAGCCATTTTTGTACAAATAAACACCGACTGCACTGGTGACAGGTCCTGCGTTGGAAGAAACTTGCTAAGGCATGCTATCTAAAGTGTGGGGGGGGGGGAGGGTGTTTGATTTTACCATCAGGTCGTGCAGATAAAAATACTTCTTCCAACGGAATCCAACAAAGAATATGACAATTATTGTTGTTTTGTTGCACTAAAGGGGTTTATGTTTGCTTGCTGTGGAACTCTGGAAACACTGAATGCTCTACTGACAGCCACACCTGTGCTAGGCTTTTATAAAAGTGTTGGGAAAAGATGAATTTAATCTGTTGGCCCAATTTAGTAATCACAGAACATCCAGAAGCTGCATTAATATGAACTAACAGCCGGAACATCGTCAGGAAGAGATGCAGAAGTTCATTTATTTTCACCGCAAAAATATGCAAAACTATAACCTGAAATGTAATCAGCCACCAGACAGAATAGCAGCTTTCCAAGGTGCTATATGTTTCTGAGGGAATTAGACCGCTGGAATTAGGAACAGTTTCAGGCTTCCTTTGTCAAACACAGTCCTACTGTTCCATATGAAGGGGGCATTTGCATAAACAGATTTAAACATTCCGTTTACAAAATCACGTTTTTTATGTCGACCATCAATCTAACTGGTGTTTTCAAAATAACTACCGGTAGTATTTGTTTTCTCTCTCCATATAGAGGCTCACCCACGTTCCATCTCGTTCCATCTCGTTCATCTCGTACAGCACACATCATAGTTCTGGTCATAAAGTAGGCCAATCTGTTCTTTCCTTCCTGGTTTGTTACTATTTTAGAACAAGGTGGGTGGTGAGAGAGAGTTGACAGAAATGATCAACAATGTTGTTTAGCTGTCTGCTACTGTCGGCTGTCTGTGCATTCAATCAGAAAGTTGGTGGCCCCTGAAACACAGGTTCACACAAAACTGAACTGAGGTCGTTTTCGTGTATGAATATGTAAGTCCTCGTCTACCCAAGACTCAATAACAGCTCTGTAGTAACGAGTAGTTTGGACACTCAGAATCTAAATGATATTGTAGTAAACCAGTAAAAGCTAGTGTTCACTATGTATTTATGGACATTAAGACATGCCAAACGCTCAATATTAATACACTTTTGAGTTAGCAAGTGATAGAGCTCTGTGGAGCAGCGGGGGCGGAGCTTCAGGATCAAAAAACATTTTGAGATATTTTATCAAAGGAAGCCAACACCGCTTTGATTGATAGTCCCTGGAATGCACAAAACAAACAAACATGATTCAGTAAAAATAAAACATGTATCAATATATATGTATCTCTATATGAACCTTTCGTATACTAAGGTTGCAACCAAACTCTTCCCTGGAGTCACTGAGCGATGAGTACCTTTCACTCGCGGAAAGCAGATCAAAGTGTTTAACTGAATAAAATGGAAAGAGCGGACTGTTTAATGAACAACAGTAAAACAAAAAAATTGAAATCAAGGAAAAATAAATCAAAAACTTTAAAAAAGGCACGATTGAACGGAACAAAAGTGACCTGTTCTTCCTGTTACGCTGGAAGTTTGCAGTTGAAGCAGAAGAGGTGAGATACTGAAAACGTTATGGTTGAAAAAAAGAGTTGAATGAAGTCCTGAAAGAAGTTATTATGGCAGTTAAAATGGAAGGGCTGATGGAGGCAAATTTAAATCGACCTCTTCCGCCGGTTTGTGTGCACGTGTCATTAATGTCTTCGCTCTCGTGGTTAATTCCAGGGTATGAATGAATAAATTGCGCAAATCAGCACTATTTTACCCCCGACTCATGTTGACCTCTGTCACATACTGGCGTTAACAACTCCAAATCACAAGTTCATCGGCCACTTTGTTCGACCACAACGCGATGCACTCCTCCCGCGTGGGCGCTTTGGCAAATGTGCTTCCACTTCCCCTCAAACTAAACATCATCTGTTCCGAGAAGCGCTCACCACAAACAGAGACAAAGGTGGCAAAGAGTCGTGCCCAGCTGGCGGCATGAAGGTTAGATGTGGTCATGGGGCAGAAATGTTCAGTCTTCTGGGCCTGATAAGGAAAACCATGACACCACCCGCCCCCCCCCCCCCCCCCCACCCCACACACATATTTGATATACTCCGTGCTTTTATCGTGCCTAACGTTCCGCTCCAACCATCTGTTTGTGGAAAGGCAGCCGCTCCTCAATACGTGGATGTGTGTGTCTTGTTGCGTTTGGGTCATTTGGAGTGCTTGCTCAGCCAGGGCTGCCTGGAACGCAGTGGCGCGTCGAAGCTGTATGGATTACAGGAGGCACCTTGCCAGCTCCACCATCAAGACTCGCTTTCCTGGTTCATTTCCTCCAACTGTGCCTGCACCGTCACATCCAGCCATGCAGACTGGCAGAGTGCGTCCAAAAAGGTGTATGCCACCTCTGAGACGATAACTAACAGGTGGTGTTTTGTTTTTCTTATCCTCTACGTTTTCAGACAGCGGCCCATTTTAACGGTTTCATTCGCCATGTTCTCATGGTCATGGTCTTTAATTAGTTGTGCTTCTTGGCGACAATTATGAGAATATGTGTCCCGTTAAGGTGGCTTAAAAGAGAGATGGGTGTGTTTTCGGGGCATCTTTTCAGATTTGAGTGTCTCAGCCCATCCTTCCTATGTCTCCTAATCAAATATACTAAAGGTCAGTGGGCTATACCTTTCAATAAAGCACACTGAACTTAGTATGCTGTCATCATGGCAACCGATTGTAAGACGAGCGCTCGTACGATTGGCCCACAACATATTTCAGATCAGGCGTTAATGCCTCAGCCAGTTCACTGGACTAGACTGCACGGAAGAGACGAGTCACGTTGAACCTATTTTCAATTGTGTTGGTTTTGGAAATGAATGTGAAATTGTTTTGCTGTCTTTTTAAAGCACTGCATTGTCAGGCACATACCTACGGTAATAGGAATATTGCTTTATAAAAAAGTGTATTGTTATTTATTATTATATCCATGTGTCTCTATTGTCAATGCTATTGCCATGGCTTGTAGTTACAACGATTACTATACTGACAGCTTTAAAAGTTGTTTAAAATTTTTTCTTTTCTGTTACTTTGGTAAACCGATTCCCAAAACCGATTCCCAAACCAGCAGCGCATGCATGTCAGGTTCCTCTTCCTCCTCTCGTTAAAAGCGAAGCCTCTTCATCTCCTCCTTGAGCTAAACTCCGGCTGAATTGTCTCGCCCGACCTCGGCTTTGTAGGATTCCTGAGTCGGCTTACTGGAATCCTCAGAACTCAAACAGCTGCCCGTGGCATGTCGCCGCACTGCAGCTTCAGGTGCGTCTGGTCTGTGTTGTCTCCTGTTTGTCCATGTCGTGTGTCCCCCAAGGTTTAATGCATTTCTGTCCATCCGCTCTAATGGCCTGAAATTATCAGAGGCTGTAATTACTGTCACAGCACAAGAGAGAGATGGGGAGATGAAAAAAGTGGCGAAATGGGATACAGAAAGGTGTAATCACACCCTGGGTAGACTGATAGAGGGGGGGGGGGGGGAAGAGTCATTCTCTGTAAAGGTGAGAAGTACATGTATGAGGGAGGTTAGAAAAATTGGAAGGAGAGTAGGAAGAACTGAAAAGATGGTGGGATTGAAATGAAAGGATTGTAGGATAGGTAAAGACGCTGAGGAGGCAAAACAAGCTACTTTGCTTTGATGATTTGAGAATGTAATTGGGCTGATATGCACGTGTCATTGGAATATGTCTTCCGCGAGTGCTGCCCTCTCTTGTCTACATTTGTAGATACTTGCAAGGACCCTCATTGACATCATGCATTCCCTGGCCATCTTCTACCTAATCATAATCATAACCACTAAATCAGTGGCGGCTGGTGGAAAATGTTCTCGGTAGGGCCATCCTATCAATTTCAGCAAACATCCCAGTATGATTTAATGCAAACAAATGTAAGTATCAAACACGCATTATTACTTTGCAGTTAAATATTTAACATGTATTCCAACACGAAAACAATCAGTAAATAACACTTATATAATATAATATAACATGTTCATTTGTTGAGATGCCCCTATGGACCTTGTTATAGGAGGTAAAGATCAGGAGAAGTAAACATGAAGTGTAATTATGAATCCTGATGTTAAATTAAGCTATGATGAGTTTTCACTGTTAATTTAACATCTCTATTACATGTTGATGCCTCCATGACCAAGTTAAGCAGATGAGACTGAGGACAGCTATGTAGAAGAAAAGATGTTCACTTTGTCTAATATGTAGCTTGACAGAGTTCTCATGTGTGTCCTGGTGTTCTCATGTTTCCTTACCTCCTCATCCCTCACTCCCTACCCTGGTGTTCTCATGTTTCCTTACCTCCTCATCCCTCACTCCCTACCCTGGTGTTCTCATGTTTCCTTACCTCCTCATCTCTCACTCCCGTAACTGTCCGTGCTGGATCCGTCCCCGTTGTTTTAAAAAGCTAAATAAATTATTAGCATGACGTCATCCAGCTCGCCAAACCTGTCTGGTGTACAGCTAGTACAGAAGCGTTGCATGTACTGCTTCCCTTTCCCGCGAGTCTGCTGTATGATTGTGAGGTCAGGCTGATCTGATATCAGCTCTTTGGCTGCAGAATCTCCGCCAAAGTTCTCCTCTCAAACGGGTCTTGGAGGAGTGCTCGCCTGTAGAGACTTCTCCTGACGAGAACGCGCAGCGAGGGGCCTGATCTTTCTGGCCCCACGCTGAATCTATTTGAGGGCGCTGATTGGCTAAATTGTATGTCACTCATTTATATCTTGAATCAGCAATTGGCTAAACTGCTTCATAGACCCGCCTCTTTTGGGCCAAAACGATCAGGCCCCCCGAGCTGCGCGTTCTCAGAGTGTCGTGCACACAGACAGAGAGCACACAGACTGAGAGCACGAGCAGGAAAAGCATATATTTTGCGCAGATATCATATTTTACACACATTACTACATTCCATAGTTCAAAAACACAAATATTGACAATTTGTAGAATTTATGATTATTATAATTTTTTTCTTCTTTTTTTCGTGTGGCTCATGGTGGGGCCATGCCCCATGGCCCTCTATTGACCAGCCACCACTGCACTAAATGCCTAAAGCAACCCTTAACCTAACCGAATCATAATTCTTACCTGAAACTTAAAACCAAGTTTTAACCTTCAAACAATCCTTTGAAGTAGTGGTTAGACCAGCCAATTGTCCTCACTATGCAGAAATGTCCCCACTACAATAGTTTAAAAATAATACAGAAGAAAATAGACATCAAAACAACCTCACGAAGCATAATTATCCTCTCCCCACTCTACCTCTGAGCCACAGTTTGTGTATGTGGAGAAATAACATTTATTTTTAAAATCAACACTTGAAATGATGAAGGCACTTGCAAATGACAAGGTATTACAAAATGTCAAAAAGTCAAACTTTGGCATTCCATTTTCTCATATGTGTGTATGTGTGTGTGTGTACGTGTGAATGTGCGTGTTTATATGTATATATGTGCGTGTAAGTACTGTATGTGTTTTTATGTATGTATCAATGTATATGTGTATGTGTGTATGTTTATGTGTATGTCTGTATGCATGTATGTATGTATTTGCTTGCAGAAATCAGTAAATTAAAAACAAGTCACACCACAGTCGGATGGCCAATGCTAACTAAGCTACCGGTATATTGATGTTACTTATATGTAGATGTGGACGTTCACCACTGGCCCTTTAATGATGCAGTCGGTATGCAGCGTGGTGATGCACAGTACTTTGGAGTAAGTCAAGTGAATAATTGAGCCGAGTTAATACAGTAAATATAATTAATTATTCCGCAGAAGCCCGTAAGTGCATGTTGTTGCATAATGCAGCGAGGTGGGAACAGAGGGGCCGGCATACTAAACAGTGCTCCTCCGTCTTCATATGACCGTGACCAACAGACACGCCGAGTGTTTGCATGCTTCAGTATCTCTGCGACTGTCAGCATATACTGCAGCTTTAGAATATGACTTCACCCAGATTGCTGTAAATAGGATGTGGCACTCATATTTACCACCTAATGAATAGACTACTTGTACGGTTATCCTCAACATCAAAATGAATATCGGTGTGCGTTAAGACGTATCGCCGAAATGGACTATTTTAAATTTTTTCCCACGTGAGCTCTGTTCCTCTGTTCACTGCTTTCTCTTCCATTCCCTCCATCCTTCTCTTTGCTCTTAATGGGAAGCATCTATCACAATGAAGCATGTGCCTTCTTTTACACACACACACACACACACACACACACACACACACACACACACACACACACACACACTCTTAAAATAGCTCCCTGAAGGCACAGCAGTGTGTACAGTACTTATGTGTAACCCTACCAGTAGCTCTGTGCTGCAGCATGTTCCCTGTTTGTCACATGTACACTTCATTCACAGTAGAGCTTCACTCTCTCCGTCAATCCCAAAGGTGTGCGCACACACACACACACACACACACACACTTACAGTGTGCACAAGAGGCCACCAATAACGACAGGGTATATTGTGATAGATTAGGTGACTCTGTACCGTTGTTTGCCATGTAGGCTTTCTGCCCCATAGGAAACATCACAGGTTGAGAGCCATATGGAGGCAATCTCTCCATCGTATGTTCCAAATTAGGAATTCAGCGCCTCTGAATGTTTCAGGAGATACGCTTTATTTACTTTCTTTCAAAGAGTTGAAAAGCGACGAGGAGATCAGTAACATTGTCGTGTCTGTGTGTTCGGTAGGAGGCTATAGCCAGCAGCCGGTTAGCTTAGCTTTGAGTAGAGACTGGAAAGATGGGAAACGGCGAGACAGGTTCTGTCGAACAGTAAAGTAAATCTTTTGAGTAACTCAAAACAGGCAGTGCAACCCTTTGACAAGCTGCCTGTACAGTGTGTTGCCCTTTCATTAACACTGCGAGACAGGGAATATGTGCTGCATTCGTGTTGTTTCGGAATAATCGCACATGACTTCCCTGCTGGGACAATGTCTGTAACGCCCCTTCGAGTCAGAACAACAACTCAAAAACAGCTTCCGTGTAGTAAAAGACAACACATCTTCTACTGTAGCGCTCATGTTGTTTCCACATTACGGATTAAACCTCACATACGCACCGGAGTTACAAAGACTTCCCAACTCTCAATGCCTGAGATCGAGTGTTTGCGTTTTTATTTGGCAGTAAAATGACAAAATAAGTGTTGATGTTTCATAATGTTCAGTTCTGTTCTATCATCACGGGCAGCAGGTCAAACCGATGAGACTTCTGCAACCCTGTTGGCATAACGCTGTGTGTGCACATTCTTACCTCTAACACAGTGCTTGGAAACTGTTGTTGATGAATTTAGTTACAATTTTCTGACTTTAAAACAAAACAAATTATTATGATTTTGAAAGTGTTGCCAACACTTACAAATCCTTATCTCAATCCAGCTTTTGCTATAACTAGGCTGCTGGGCCCGGGGACGAGTGCAGTGACTCTGTGCACCCCTATGTGTGCGTTAAGACAACAGAGACTGGCTATAGGGCGTCTTTCCTCATCGGGACGGAACCACACACACACACACAGAGAGGATAATAAAAACGGAGAGGGCACAATATCATAGACCTGTTCAGGAAGCTGTAATATGTAATTAAACCACGCAGCCGAGCTCATCCCGGCTGTTTTCCGTTGGCTTTTTTTTTTTTATACCAATTTTGGAGTAATCAAATCTGCACAAGCACGCACAACACATCTATTTGATGTTGAGTGTTGTTGTGAATGTTTGTGGTTCGATGGTAATATCACGACGAAGATATTTATCATGCCTCCGCATTGGAGGGGGGGGGGCAGTAATTATCGTAAATTATACATCATTATCCTGGCAGGGTAATCGACAGTGCGCTTGTGTTGGCAGCGTTACAGAAAGGCGCAGACCCAGAGGTTAGAGCAGCACGTCGACTCTAAGTTAAGGCGGGGTGAAGAGAATAAGAGCAGTTTCCCACAATGCCGATCTTTCGTTTGGTAATTTAGGCTTTTTCATGCAGTTCACTCAACACGCACGCAAATGTCAATCTTGTAGCCAAGTGGCAGCTGTGGGCCATCAGGTTGCTGTGGAGGTTGTCCCCATACGATGGGAATGCAGCTTTCATTTTTGAAAGTATAGAAGAAGAAAAAAAAAAGGTTATTGCGTTTTGGAACCATGAGTGTTTTATAAAATACATTTATGTGCGTTTTTTTCTTTGTGTTTTGTTTGCATTTCTCTGGAAACCCCAAATACGGACCTCTTGCTAAACACTTTTATATTCCACCACCACGGCTGATAAATCCACTCCTGTACGTGTGTGACGACAGGAACGTTGACATAAAAAAAAAAGATGTGCAAATGAATGCACAAACTACCTCAGATAATTCCCTTAGCTAACGACCTTATTAGCTTTGCTGGTTATGTTTAATATATCACGGTGATTATGACAGGACATGGAGCTGCTCAAGTGCCCCTTGTCACGGGAGTTCACAGGTAGGACCCAAACGCAAGACCACAGGAGACAGAAGTTAATGGAAACAGGTTTTATTTAGCCTGACTAAGACAGGAAGGTGTGGAGCCCGTGGTCCGACACCCGAGTGGCAGATCGACGGTGTGAGGCCCGTGGCTCGACACCGGAGGGCTGGCAGCTTGACGGCGTGTGTAGTCCGTGTAACACAAGGAGGGCAGAGCGGCGGAGTGTAATCCGTAGAACACAAGGAGGGCAGAGGATGCCACGGGGTTGAAGCGGGTGAAAGACGGTACGACCTGACAACCCCAGACTGCAGGACCAGAGTTTATATAGAGACAGGAGACTCATTAGTGGGCCCTGAGTCTGGTGTGTCAGGCTGCAGGAGGTGATGGCTGGAGTGTCCTCAGCTGTGCACAATCACTGGTGTGGCCATGGGAGGTGTCTGGAGGCAGAGGACAAACAGAGCACATGGCACACAATAACAAACAGGGGAATGACAGAACACATGAGGAGAGGAGATCAGGGGAAACACACACCGGGTCAGACAGGGATCCTGGATCCTGACACCCCTTCGTTCATGTTTTGCTGACACTAGCTGCAACAGCAATGTTCAGGTCAGACACACAGTCATCTTCATGATTGAACTGAAACATTTGGTTGATTCTGTATTTTATTTAAAGCTCTGCAATCTAAAGTGTGTGTGTTCAGGACAGGGGTTTCAATGTGTGTGTTGTATGATTGACTGAAAGGTGTGTTTTACTGAAATATGTTTTCTATAGAATCTGTATAACATGTTTTCCTGTAAAGCACATTGAGTTTACCTGTTTATGGAACATGATATTCAAATAAAAATTGATTCATTGAAAAGCTACTGCTGATTTGCAAATTTAAACAATTTACGATTATTTTTCAAGTGTATAACAAGCTTTCTTGTAAAAAAAAAAGAATTGTCCCAATAGAAGTAATTCAATTTTTGTTTTACCACATTCACCTGTCGTGTCTGGCAACGTGTTTGGAATTTTACAACACATAAGCTGTTTTCTAAAGATGAGTTTTTTCTCACACTGTGAGCCAGAAATCTCCACATCAGGAACACTGTGAGAGAGGTTTGGATATCATTCATGGTCAAATTATGGAACATTTGAAAACAGTTTTTTTAATGACTGTAGTCCGTATTGTGTGATTGATGGAGGAGTGATAAAAAGAGAATTAAAAATCCCCTCTGTAAAAATCTAATGTTTATCCAATCCTCAGATTTCTGTTCTGGAAATTAGCACAGTTTTGAAATTTTACAATACACACATTTTTAGAAAACTTGTAACATACAAGAAACATACAAAAATAATTAAACTGGGGAAGTTACTTATCAGTTCCTTTTGTTAACCCGATTCATGGGGTGTCTCCCCTATCAAGCCAGGGTGGACATTGACAAATGGAACCGTGTCTCGCATGTTCCCTTCCAGGTAGGTGGCCATCAACCAGTTGATCCCACGGTTGACTTTAATTGGCCTGTCGAGCTAAAGCTGTAGGCGTTAATTATGGAGAGGTAGAGGGTGCAAGGTAGGGAAAGTAGAAGGCGAAGCGGAATTAAAGAAAACAAATACACGCATTGCCGTATGGAGAATGTGGGGTTGGAGAAGAAAAAGAAGATGTGTGGAAAGAGAGAAGAGGGAGGAGAGGAATCTGTGGAAGACATGGAAAGACGGGACGAAAAAGACAGACGTTGGAATGGAGACCAAAGATGGCAACCAGCCGTGTCATCTCCCTGACACTCAAACATTCACTTTAGATGGAGACTCCCTTTGGATGCAAACACACACACACACACACACACACACACACACACACACACTGGCACTATTGGCAGCTGCACAGCCATGTTAATCGATATGACAGTACCTCTCTCTCTCTCTCTCTCTCTCTCTCTCTCTCTCTCTCTCTCTCTCTCTCTCTCTCTCTCTCGCACACACACACACACACACACACATGCAAACACAGTGGGAGCAGTTAATGAATGTGTGCCTTGAGTGGCAGGTGATCTTTCCTAATGACAGCCGGTTAACTGAGGCACCGGTGGGGCGGAATGAGAGTCCACCCCTCCCGATCGGTTAAACTCAATCAAACCAGTCACTGTGACTTTATTACAGCGTGGGCTTGTTAAACACAATTGTTAAGCGATTAACTACTAGATTTGATTCAGACCTCTGCTTGTTGCCTCTGTTTATTAAATGGCATTTTAACTCCTTTAAAGCCTCCCTACCTGCAACTGCTGCACAGAACAGTTTCTATTCAATCGTTCAACAGATTGAACCCGTCAGGTGCAGCCCATGTGGTGGAGAAACAGCCCATGAAACCCATGCAAAAAACTCACTCTCATGCAGCTCAGTGAAATAATGTCTCGCACCGTCAGAAAAAGTAACTTTTGGTTTCACACGGGACACGAGCTCCGGAACCCGGAGTCAAAGGCCCGTGCTTGTTAATAATAATAATAATAATACATTTTTTTATTTATACAGCGCTTTTCATGACACTCAAAGACACTTTACATTAAAATCATCATATATAAAAACAATACACTCAAAACAAAGTTGCCTTTTAATAATAGTCACACAATAGACGCATCTTCTTTTTATACATTCCTTTAATGACAGATGTTCGGACCTGGACACTTTTTTTTCATTCACTGCAGGCATTCATTTAAATCCAGTGACAAATGAGACTTCAGTCTCTCTCTTTTTGAAAACAAATTACTATGAGGTGTAGTAGCAAATCATCTGATCAGAGAAGAGAGCAGGAGTTTTGTTTTGAAACAAAATTTTGTACTGAGCCATGTTGGTTTTTAAAAAGCTGACTTTTCAAAATGAAACGGATTACTTTTTGACTTGTTTGATGCGTCCACCTGTTGCACTTAATACTACGTCCGTTGCTTTAAGCGTCGAACAATGTCGCGGATGGGTTTACAGTGGAGTTAGTTAAAAGCCCATGCGTCTCATACAGACACTGGAACTGACAGTAAACAGGGGTTAGCACCATTTATCATAGTATTTTGATTATTTTGAAAGAGTAATATGTTGCTTTACGTTTTATCATTTCAGTTTTCTTTTCGAATTATTTCACTGTAATGTTTTTACAATCAAACAATTTTGCTCTTTTTTTTTGGGTTTGGTTTATTTGGAGTTCTGTTGGAGTTTTTACTTTGAAAACTAAAACCTTCAAGCGCAAGTTTTAAAGCAGCTTCCCACCTCTACTTCATGAAACGAGCTGCCCCAGACTCGGGCTGTAAATCACAGTCTGAGTTTGAAACGATGCAGCATTTTAAGCGGCCTGGATGTTCCCCAAAGCTCCTCATATCTCGGTCGAATCTTCAACTGGCACACCAAACTGTCTGTCTTACTGCAGCTCAGCTTATGCAACACCGGTTCACTATAAATAAAAATGAACAGTGACTGTGTACTCTGGAAGTACGGCCTCATGTGTCCTTGCCTACTCCGCCATCTGGATGGCCTGTACTTATCTGATCAAACAGGAGGTAACTGTAGCAAAATGACTGGTTCCTCTCATCTCCCGCAGTCACCTTCAGGCAGGAGGATGTGTTACTGCTTGTGTGTGTGTGTGTGTGTGTGTGTGTGTGTGTGTGTGTGTGTGTGTGTGTGTTCAGGGCAGGACACTAATAAGCACTACTTTGTCCATGTATGTCCTTGTCCTAGTTTAGCAGAAATAAATAAAAAGAGAGAGTGGGAGCGAGTTACACACGAGAGAGAGAGAGAGAGAGAGAGAGAGAGAGAGAGAGAGAGAGAGAGAGAGAGAGAGAGAGAGACTGGAAACATCATTATGACCTGCTGCTGTACTTTGGGAACAGGATGTCTCTGAAGCAGTGTCACACACACTCAAACACACTCACACACATTATTACTAAGGTGTCTACTGTGGCTTTGTGGCTGTAAAAATGGGAAGACAGGTTCATATCGAGTATCTATAACCTTCGCCTCTTCACCAGGCCGTGCAGAGAGGTATATCATGATGTAAGTGATGAGTAACGGCAGAGCAGCTCACCTACAGTACTCTACTTTCATTCTTTTTCAGTGCGGGAACAAATAATGCTCGAATTCTACCGTTATGACTTCGGAGTTCAATGCATGGATTTTGATGAATTAAGGTTGTGTTTTCTGCCTCCAAATGTTGAATATATATATAGTATGGTCAGTTTAGGGTGTAGTATGAACGGCTGCATTTGTGGAGGTGGTACAAGAGCACTAATGCACTTTGTAATTTCCTGATATAGAAGGCGTGACAGTGGAGGAGGCCGCCATTGGTGTGTGAATGGGTGAATGGGAGATGAAAGATAAAAGTGCTGTATGACTACAGGCTATTAAACCTTTTTAACATGAACATGCGTTAAGTGTTAGAAATTCAACGTGTTAGGGACGCAGTGTTCACATGTAGGACATAATACATTGTAACTGTCCTTCAGAATGACGCATGTGTTCTGATTGGATGCCCCTATCGGCAGGAAGACATCATTTGACTTTCAAACGACTGTTAAAAATGACTCAGTTTGATGATGTGAGCGCGGCGGGCGAGGGTCTCGCTGAATAACAGATTGGATCAGCAGCTCTCGGAAATCAACCTGGCTCTTATGCACCGCTGGGCCCACAGAAGCAGGATTCTGGATTCGCTCCCGCTCGCCAATCGCGTTAACTCCTTCTCCCGTGGGAGTCGTTCAAGAAGGACTCTCACGTCAAGACAACTTGCCAGGCTTTACTGTATCACGTACTTTAATCGTGACATGGTCAGTTTTTTGTGCTGTTCAACATCCTTATAGAGTTTTTGAGCAATGTGAAAATTGCTTCTTAAATACATTTGACCTTTTTATACTTTCAAGTGTCTTAATGAACTTAGACTACAAGCCATGAGAAGGTGAATACGTCAGTATTTTTGAAGGAACTTTCCCTCTTCAGGTTAGAGGTAGTATGTATGATGCAGGAGTTCTCCGGGTCATGTTCAGGCCATTTGCAAATTGGGAAGCAGAAGGACACGGCCTCTCTATTTCAGAGCAAGAGCTCAATTGTCTGTTTGCTGCTGATGATAGTCGATGCAGCTGATGAAGCCGGGCTCCCTTCGTCTCCCAGGAGACCACGGTTGTGAGAGACAGTTTGTCCCAGACAGTCTGCCATTAGAATGCACTGCATGTGACCTGAGGTACAACGTGACCTCGGTAGGCACAGCTTCTTATTAAGGGTCCAATAACCAATAGAATCTTCACATATCTCTGCAAATAAATATGGAATGATTTGAGGATTTCGTGAGCTTTGAGAGTCTGGTAAAGGTTCAACTACTTCACGACAGGAAGTAACCTTTAAGAGTTGGGTGGTTCACTCCTACTGCATACCTCGATTCTCCTCGATCATGCTTCAATAAATGCCTCCAATGAAAGACCTCCAGCTCTCCTGAAACTCCCTCAACTGCAAGTTGACCAGCTCTCAGATTTCCATCATAACCTCCGACACACTCTGATGCAATCCCTCATAAACAGTGATTGTGCCACTCACTCACACACAAACTCACGCCGTGCCCACAAACATGACAGGCGCCTGATTAACACGCATAGGTAATTGGATTAATTGCCATGATTAGGATACTTAATTATGATCTCATCAAAGAGAGGAAATTTGAAATGAGCTACCAGCGGGAGAGCCACTGAGAGAGAGGGGAAAGAGGTGGATGGAGAGAATACAAACGGTGTGGTATGGGACCCAGCATTCACTGTTGAACACAAGAAAAACAAGCAGTGTCTTCATTTTAATTTTCAAATGCACACTGTTCAACCCAACAGGGCTGTTAGGACGAATGACCTTCAATTCAGTTCTGGTATATTCATGCCTGGAGGAGCAATTAAAAGAGTAGCAGCACACACACACAGCTCTCAAACACAGCCATGTAGGACGAAGTAGATGGTAAATGCTCCCGTTTGTTCCTGCAGTGAAGGCAGCACAGAAGCCAGAGGTGGAGTATTTCCCTGGCCTTCTGAAGGATATGATAATTTGTACGTGGTGGTCGAAGCCTCAGAGACCTGCTTCCCAACCAGGAGAGCATTCAGCCCAGGGGTCACTTTTACAGTTACCAGGAGGAACAAGAAAAAGATTGCCGAGCCGCTAAATCCAACCGATTCCCAGTGAATGAAAACCTTAAAATTCCTCAATTTCTAGCGGCGGTGTATAACATATTGGTGTTATGTACATTTCCCAGTCACCAAGGCCATCAGCCATGTCATACTCACCACCCTGCTGCCCTCACCCTTCTTCAGCAGAAAAGACAATTTCTCACCAATTAATTCCAGGCTTGCATGCATAACAATTGCAGGATCACTTTATCATCGTCTGCGTGGTGAGCATTTTCCAGGTACGAATCGATTGAAGGGTCGCGATAAAAGAGCACTTGATCCTGTCTGGTGCCACTGCTGGAGGACTCGTGAAGTTGGAAATGTGCAAACAATGTTCTGTGGGCCCTTCTTCTCATCCTGAATGGCTACTGTAGTGACTGGAACCAAAATATCCTGGAAAATGTACTCTTTATGGCCGCGGTTACACCTGTCCTGTCAATGCAACTTTTTTCATCCGATCATGCCAGGACGCATTTACTTTCAAGTCTTTAGGCGCTGAGTTTGGATCTTGCGTGCATTAGGATTGGCTCAGCCAGAACCACATGCTGAGGTGGCATGGCTCACATTTTGTTGGGATCTCAGTGGGTACAATCCAGACGATTTATCAAACATAGGTCTCGCATCATTTCCCCACTCCACTCCACACACACACACACACACACACACACACACACACACACACACACACACACACACACATACACACACAGGGGTTCCTTTTCACCAGATAAAATCATTACTGGAAAAGTTACTGCTGATGGAAACCCAACATTTCTTGATAGGCTTTTATTGTGAAGAATTTAAAGGAAATAAAATGGGTTTTATTCACAGTTTTCTCTCTTTTGACCACAACATATATCCGGCCCTCACCCGAATAAGCAGGTCGCGTTATCGCGTCGACACAGATATGCGGAAACAGCTGAGTTCCGATCTGCCGCAACCGATCACAAAGCTAAAACATGTCATGTAAGTTGAAAAAAAAAGAAATGCCAGAATGGAACAATGAACCCACAGAGACACCAAATCAAGTGAGAGTGACCTGTTATTACACATTTAAATGACACTGATCATTACGATGAATTTTTTGGACGAGACAAAGGGAGTCGGATGAAGGACACGGAGAAGAGGAACAGAGAGGACACATTAGCAGCAGGGTGTTGTTGATGCTCTCTGGCACACAATGGGCTTTTATGGAAGGTGTCACAGCTGACGAAGCAGGCAGTTGAATGACACACACACACACACACACACACACACATACAATCAGCTCACACATATGTCCACCCACACACACTATCAGACCAAACTGTCTGAGCAAAATTAGACTCCCTCTCTCTCAGGATTCCTATTGCCTGTGCCGTGATGAATATGTCATCGGCTCATTTTCTGCGAACAACATGGCGGTTCCCACGTGCCATGCGGCTCTGCCCTATCGCTTTCAGTTAGAGGAACACGGGGTCAGGGAAGGACTGGTGGAGAATTGAAATACCATGCGTGAGATTGAGGAGGGGAGAGGGAGAAAGAGGAGAAAATCAGGGCGAGTGAGGGCGAGTTGGTGGCGGAACAAAAATGCAGGGAGGAAATAAAAGGAGAGATGGAGAGGAAGGGAAGTGCTATCTGTATCTGCCTGATCAGTTTCACTTAGGTTAAACAGGAGCTGTGGTGAGTGGGGAAACAGCTTGTTCTGCAGAGCAATGAACAGAGGAACGGTGGGAGAAAGAAAGAAAGAAAGAAAGAAAGGACTATTGAAATCGTTAAAAAAAAGAGAAAAAATCAAAAAGTAATTAATAGGAAGGAAAGAGAACAACGACTTAAAGCATTGAAAACATTAAGAAAGAAACAAAGAAAAAATGGAAGAAAGAAAACATTACAAATATTGAAAGAAAGATGTAACATGAAAGAGAGAGAGAGTTAAAACACAATTATTTGGGATTTAATCCACCAAAAAACATCAACGTGTGCAGATTTCGAATCAAAAACATTCCATTAAAAAAAGCTCTGGGATGAAATTTAGCCACAGCTATCAAGCTGTTAAGGACTAGCAGAAAAGAGGGTGGCAAGTCAATACCTCACTGTCAGCCATGCAATGGGGAGCTAAATCAGAAATGGCATCGCAATTGCAGCTTTAAACCAACTAAACAAAACAAAAACTGCTGCAAAACTACTTTGTCCGGCTCAGGCAACACAACTTGGTTATAGGGTTGATAACAAATATCATGGTTTTGCTTAAAATTACGACAAAAGGACATTTTAATGTCAAATGAGGATTCCTATGTTAATAATAATTAAGTATATTACATGCTCACTCCTAGTTCTGTAAAAAGTAAAACATAATATTTCCCTTTCAGAGTGTATCAATATGTTTGCACCTAGAAATAGTGTCACAGCCACAGATTCTCCCAAAGATACCTACAACTGAAACTGCAAAATGAATCTTCAATTATTTTCTTACTAATTATGAACTACTTTATAATAACAGGTACTATAGGAAAGCAGGGATTCTACCCAGTTGTTATTAGTTTTTTCCACGTTTCTTCTTCATACATAGTAAGCATGATTTGAATTAATTAGAAAATAGAATGCTAATGTTGTGTGAAGGATAATGTGTCTGAGTCAGTATAGGCAGCAAAGCAGTGCAAAGGCTAATTAACGATGCGCTAACTTACTCTGCTAATGTTAGCTCCACAGGATTTTATGTAGATATCTTCCATCGTCTCCGGGTAACAAGTGTCCCTATTACACAACAAAGTCAAAGTCTGGTAGGTTTGAGGAGAACGCAACATCTTTCTTTTTTCACATCTCACTCTTTGATTCATTTTGACCAAACTAGAGTTGGTGATTGTTGGAACAGTGAAAAGAGTTTTTTATTTCGTTTCTGTTGAGTTTGTATGACAGTGAATGTGGTGAAATTACCGTGCAGTCTGGTGGTTTGTATGGTTTGTATAATTATCATAATATTTGTTGATGTTATTTATTTTTAATAGGACTACATGTTTTTAATATCTGTATTTTCTTTTAAAGAATTCAAAATCAACATTCTGACTAGAAATTGTAATATACTGAATCCTCCTAAATAAAGTAGAAAAATGAAATGAACTATTTCATCTGCAAACCATCACACTCGCTGGAAGTCCCAACGTGTGCTTTCCGAATATCAGGAAGGAGGTTTGCCTCGACCCGACATTGAAGTACCTGTCCCACCAACGACGCATCCTCGACCCAGAGACTTCCTGCTTAGACAGTTGCTTTTGATTGGACGCAACAAGTTCACACAAAATTGAAGTTTTTACTTCTTTGATGTCGATTTTTACTAGTCATTACTTCAAAGGGAAACCCGTTACTCTCTAACAAGCGGGCAGTACTGCGACATGTATTTTGAACCCAAGTCTTTAACGTGTAATACAGTTAACTGTTCGAGCTAGCGAGAGACAGCTGCTAACCCACTCCTGTACACAGACACTTCTGTCTTATATGCAAATCATCCACCATGTCAATCTGCATTTAGCACTTCACACACGCAACTTGGCTCTCATCAAGACACGAGCTAACACACAAACACCCGCTTTAACACGTCAGTGCGAATTTACCGCACAATCATCATCGCGGTTTTAATGGCTCTTTGGTGATGGAAGAAGATGGCTGACGTGCTGACAGCAGGCACTTTAACACACATTCACACACACACACACAGTCCTGTTAAGGCCCTGGAGTGAGGTCCAGGAAATTTCATATTGGGAGTGAGGACCACACACACACTCACCGACATGCGTTCTCACCATCACAGCTGCACTTTAGTGGAGAGAATGTACGCACATCCGCTGCACACACTCACATGCAGAGTGGCGGGCCAACCTTCATACAGTATATTCACACAGCAAGCCACTGTATGCTCACACACACACACACACACACACACACACACACACACACACACACACACACACACACACACACACACACACACACACACAAGACCTGTCGAACATGTGCAATTTTAACACTCAGTGACACATGCTCTCAGCATGCATAAAGCAGGTTGACAAGACACACACACACACACACACATGGGAGAACACTTCTAAAGTACCACGAATGCATTCACGCAAACACTCACACTTTAAGAACTAATGCAAACAACACACTCTGGAGGCCCTTGTGTGTGTGTGTGTGTGTGTGTGTGTGTGTGTACACTTTGAGGGATCACATGAAATCTACTTGTCTTGCTTACCAGGCTGTGTGAGTGTGAAAAGTAGGCTAGCGAATGACAAGCTCCATTTTTCATTCAGAGACACGAGGAACAGATGTCCCGTCGGGACACAGGCGCACACGCACACACACACACACACACACACACACACACGCACACACCCACACCCACACAGCAGCTGTGAAAATAACACAATCACAACAAAACTGCCAACGCACGGTTCTGAGTTGACACCGTTCCATTTCAATTGAAAATCCGTTTCCCACATATTTGTACTGGCATCAAGCTGCAAAGCACTGCTGACCCTTCACTTGAAACCCTCTCCATGTACACACACACACACACACACACACACACACACACACACACACACACACACACACACACACACACACACACATGCAAATGGTAAAATGATCAAAATGGCCAAAAGAAAATGTATGTGTTCTGTTCTTAGTTGACCTGTTCTGGGAATTCTTTTATATTTGTTGAACTAAATAGCTATTAACCCTCCAGTAAAATATGCAGTGCAGAGAAATAAGCCATGGAATCTAAAAACCTTCCAACTTTAGTTAAACAAGAGCATACAAACATGCTTAAAGACAAACGCCCTTAAATATGCACAAAGTTAGGCTCAAACAGACATGCACACAGCATATTTCGTACTTTAATACAGCAAGAAAGATGGAACAGAGGAAATATAGAGCAACAGGTAGTTTGACGTCTCTTAAATAAAGTACCCTTATTTCAAAGCAGGACTCGTGACGTGTGTCAAAGTACTTCCTGAATCTGCCCACATGCGGAACCAATGCAGCAATAAGCATACTGTCAACAATGAATGATCTAGAAAAAAGTACTTTCAACTATTTGCTTGAGGTCTTTTGTTTTGCACGGTTTGCGCTATAAATTATATTAATTATGTAGCCTGCAGTGTATAAGCGCAGCTACTGATACGTTTCGTAATCAACACCTCTGCTTCAAAAACAACTTGTAAAAATGATTTCTGTAAAAAAAAAAGAGCAAACGAAGGCTTCATGCTTTCGTTTTGATGTTCAACAATCACGGGCGGGTGGAATATTCGGGTGCCTGCATACTTATGAATGCATATCGTTTCACCCAGTAATCGGGAAACTTTAACATCATGTCATAGTCACGTCGTGAGATCGTTCCCCACATAACGCGAGGACCACACAGCCACAGGGGCTGCTTGCTTCAGTCCTCGTTTCAGTGTACACCCTCCTCTAACCCCGCTGCCCTGTCCAAATGCATGTTTAAAAGAAGTGTGAATTGTCCTGATATCATCATTTTAGACTTTAATGATCCAGATTGCCTTAATGCCCTCAGTCTAGCTGTCAGCTGTTTTGGCACAGTTAGTTATCCACAGTGTCACCGAAAGCTGTTTATTCACACTGTGACAAAACGCAATGTGAAAGCAGCACCAACCTTTAAGCCATATGTCAGTGTGAGGAAAACAAAGCGGGTACTTTGTTTTATGTGCAGAGTTCTTTTTTTTCTCCATTCCTTCTCCTTCTTGTGCTTTTTTATTCTTCTTCTCCTCCCTTCTCTGTTTTCTCCTGCTCCTCGTCATTCGTCCTCACGTTGTCTTCTCCTTCTCATTGTCTTTCTCCTCTCCCCTGCTTCTCCTTCTCCTCCTTCTATTTATCCTTCATTTGCTCTTCTCCTTCCCCTGCTTCATCTCGTCCATCTTCTTCTTCTCTTTATTTCCATAACTATTTTGTCATGCCAGCCAAAAATACTGCTTACTGGCTAAAACATGCTGTTTTACCTGCTAGGAATATGCAAATGAGAGTGCAAGAGATCTTCACCACACACACACATGCACACACACACACACACACACACTTTGGACATAATATAAGGACAGAGGAAAAATAAAGAACTCTACAATCATACCTAAACCCAGATAATACCAACAGTACACACATTTAACATGGGTACAAACATGGAAATGCATACTCGTGAGGACACAGCAGCGCCACAAACAGACATACGGTGAACACGCAACCGTCGCAACCATGACTACAACACCTGCAGTAGCAACTGTTTGCGTGATAATCAACACATTGCCGTTCACGCCTGTGTGAGCAAGTCAGCCGCGCATTTAGTTTGTTCAGCCATACAGCACAGTATAGAGTACATATGCCACAAGACTCCAACTAACACTACTTTCTTACCAGTGGTGTAGTGGTGGCCGTGCTACCACCGCCAACAATAATTGGAAACAAACACAGTGTTACTAACCACAGCACAGTCAGTGTTTCCATCCATTTTTATCTTTTGACTGGTTGGGTGAAAATGCTTTTGTGCAGATTGAGCATCTTTTTGCAACATCTGGGAGGTTTCTCTGATCAACGTTACCGTTTGTTTCCGTTTGCCACAACATGAGAAGACGGAGAAGAAAAGAAAGTAGAAAAGGAAGAAGAAGAGATTAACACGACTGATGGCCGACAAAAAACAAAAGTCATTTCAGTTTCTTAATGCTATCGGCAGAAAGTGTTTTCAGTAAACTCTGATAAAAGCCTCACGGAAGCGTGTGTCTGTTTAATGTGAAGTTAATCAAGAGACTTGTAGTTACAGCAACTCTGGTTTACCGTTAACACATGGCCTGCTATTAAAACATTAGGCCGCAGTATTCGACCATAGATCACTGTGGGAAGGCTCTGAATGTTTAAGAAAATGTCATCATATTTCATCTCGACTTACAAAGTAATTTCATACATACGTGTGCAAAAAACACGTATTTTTTATGAACACTGGGTAGGCTCAGTCTGGGCTATTTGGTATCTTACCTAGCAACAGATATCTGCTTTCACATTTCATATACTCATACATGGTAAAATGTCATAATGATCATTTATATTATTGTGTAACGTCATGATTGCTATTCATGATGTGTCATATGCTGTGGTGACTGTTGTTGTATGATGGACAACATATCAGAAACACCTTTTAATATAATACAGGCCACTATCACGCGACATAAATGATCAAAACGTACAATATATCTCAGTCAACACGCACATGACTAAAAGTATTATCAACAAAAATCCTCACTTCGTATGTCAGCTTGCAGGTTTATTTGCAGCTCCATTTGCATTGTATTTCTCAGATTACATTCTCTATATGGACTACAAGTACATGTGTAATATGAGAAATACAAATATATATTTTTTTATTTCCAAAGGAGCCTCTGCCAGTAGTACAGACTAAAGTTATTGATTGTGTTTTTCTTTTAATTCTGTTCCTATTGATGAATATAGAGTCTCTGTTGCACCGCTAACAGCGCTGCAGCGGATAAAAACGTAGGTCGTAGTTGACTACCTGCATAGTAGCCTGAATGAATTATAGAGAAAGTTATTTACACAAGATACATATATTTACCAAAGTGTGATTCAAACCATCCATCTATATTACGATCAGATAAGCCGAAGGGTATTCATAAAATATAGGTGCCTTTTAGAAGAATGTCCAACATCCCTTGTTTTTTAGCCAGGCTGCGTGCCACCGTTTTTTAATATAATGTCTGCTCTGTTTGGGCTACAAACTCTGTGATCATGGTCCTGTGACGGACACATCATGATAAATGTTAGCCTAACTCTGACCATCATGAAGGCTAATATAGCACCTTGGTAGTTACAGCACATGTGACATTATTGCAATGTCCCAGCTTCTATTCCAGCTTAGGACATTTGTTGCATGTCCTAAGCTTCTCTCTCTTTATATCTCTACCGCTATACTGTAATAAAGACAAAAATTGCTAAAACAATGTGCTAAATGGTAACATGAGTCTTTTCCTAAAGACTGTAATTCACAGCCATACTTGTCCCCAACACCAAGAAGGGTTGGTATCCATCCAAAACTGACTCTGCAGGTATGCTACCCCCATATGAAACCACACAACACAAGGAACACCTCTGATTTCTCACTGACAATGTTTACAATTTTTCTGTTGAACTGAAAAACTGCCTCTCATTTAATTTGGTATAGCCCCGCAGCCTCACAGTCTGCTCTCCCCGACAGGATATTTGCCCACAGAGCTCAACACCGACAACCCCAGAGCAGGTCCCTCTAACCAGAGAGGAATCACTTTCTTCCCAATTTCTACATCGCCACTGACAAAACAACAGGCACTCCTGTCCAAACTGGACTGATGCCAGACAACCAGCTGCTGTGTGAGGCTCAAGCTGCCACCCAATCCAGATCCTGTAGGTTTGCCCTGCGGAAGCTGTCGAATCAGACGCGCTCTCGCCATGAACGCTGACCAGCTCAAGCTCCGGGGGTTGCGCTCGTGCCATTTCATTGTGCCGAAATTGCCTGTGCATTACATTGCATGGGGAGCGGCTCGAAGACAGATGGGTTCAAACTGCTTTGAGGAACCACAGTGGCCTTTGAAGAGAGCCTGTGGACAGGCCCCTGAAGAGGAAGCTCCTAGCAGTTAGCTCATTGACAGTGTCGGATGGCAACCCAGAAGGAAACAGATGAAGCAGCGGTGCAAGACTGGACTCTTTTGTGGAGCTAAATGGCGTGAGAGTTGTACATAAGTGCGGTTTGCTGAGTGAGATGGATTGAAACAAAGCAGCTTTTCATCATCAGCACAAATTGCAGTTGAAGCAGCGCTTTGCCTACAATAAAAGCAGAATAGTGTGGATTTTTCTTGCCCTCAGACATCTCCCATCTGGTCCACTTAATTTCCCTCATGGCGTTACTCACACGCTTCACACTCCACAGCTCGACCCTCGAGCTCGTGTTCAATTCCAAACCCTGGTATTTGCAGGCAAAGCTGAAAATGATCTATCCTTTTTAAAGAAGTGCACATAAGAGAAAGTAATCAGAGAGATAGAACTTCATTGCAGTCCGAGGAGCAGTCCAGCACTTAAAGAAACACGGTGGATTGGTATATATGCCTCTTTCTGAAATCTACCGTTGGAGAAGTTACCTAATTGCGTTTTTACATACACAGGCCGGAACATCTTTTCCTTTTTATTTAAGAGACTGGTGTTTTTTTAAGGCCGTTGGTCATCTTTTGTTTGGAAGTGCCCCAGCTGCCAGTCACCTGTCTTGCCTGTATGCAGAAAATCAATAGGACTTTTCCTTCTGGTATCCTAGAGCCCTGAAATACCGCTGACCACAACTCTATTTGCGTTCTTTTCAAGAGTGAAGAAATGCAATTGACGTTTTAGTATCATGCTGTCATGTTATTTTAGACAAGAAAGGGCTAGCCCCAGCCCCCTGCCTCAAGTCTTTATGCTAAGCTAAGCTAAACATGACTCCAGCTCCAATCTTGAAGGTGGAGTTTCACATTTTGAGAGAATCCGTACATTCACTTTCTTGCCAAGAGTAAGACGAGCAAATTGAAACCACTCTCATGTCCTTCCAATACGCACAGAGCTGGACCCGGGAGACAGTTAGCCTAGCTTAGCATACAGATTAGGAACGGGGCGAAACAGCTAGCCTGGTGCCCTAATAACACCAGTAATGCTCACACTAATTAACAAGTTGAATATGATGCATTTCCCTTCTGTACACAAATGTGAAATGTGTAAAGGACAATTTGTGGTTCAAGAGTTACGTAGTGTAACTAATTCTTGACAAACAGTTTATCGATCCACCCACAGCGTCACAGTGACAGCTGCCCTCAAGGAAGCCACCGCCACCATCTGTGGGCGGTTTACACAAACTGAAACAACGTATTAATTCGTGAGCTTTCAAAGAGTTGGCAGAGGCTAGCAGTTTCCCCCTGCTTCCAGTCTCTATGTGTCTAATTGCCTCCTCACTCAATACTAAACGCACAGGCATGACATTGATTATTCGAAAGAAAATAAATAAATAAAAAATAAGGGAGATTTACCAAAAGTTGCCGCAAACACATGCATTGCTCAGGTAAATTGTGAGGAAGAGGAAATTGTATTATTATTACATTACATTACAGTCATTTAGCAGACGCTTTTATCCAAAGCGACTTACAACAAGTATATTGTATTTATTAATATTTATGAATTATTTGCTTCTGTATTGAAATTCTTTGGTAGGAAAATGCACACAAAATTTGAAATAATAATTTGTAATATATATGAGCCATTGTATAAGGATATGTTGAATCGTATAATGCTAACACACTAAACTAGGATGTTGTACATGGGAAACATCACATTTGTCAGATGGACATAAACATGACATTCATGAGGTGATACGTCAATATTGTGTTTACAGCTTGTTCCACTGCCCCCAAGTGCCCAACAATCAATTAATACAGCTTTAAATAAATAAATGTGTGTATGTACAGGATGTCTGACGGGTTTGTGTGAGAGGCGGGCGTAGAAAGGTAGTAAAACCTGGTAAAGACGGCCGTCATCACCGCTCTCTCCTCCCATGACCTGGTTGTACAACTAGAGGTTATTCCTCTCCTTCAACAGTTATGATGACAGGAGGAAGGAAGGAAGAAGAGGAGAGAAGCATGTAAGGGGAAATGAGACACGTGGAAAGAAGGAGAGACGTCGATGAAGAGACTAGGAGTGAGGGAAGGACACAGAAAATGGGAGGAAAGGGATTTAAAGAAGAACAAAATATAAAGATAGCAAACAGAAGGAGGGAGGAGGGAAGGGAGTGAAAAAATGTGGAAACTGAAGAATAAAAATTGAGAAGAAAAGGAATGACGCAAACAGGAAAAGAGGGAATACGGAAAAAAAATTAAAGATTGGATAAAAAGAAGGAAAGGAAACGAGAGAGAGAGAGCGAGAGAGAGAGAGGTTTCAGTATGACTCTAGTCATGTGCAACTGCTCTGTGCGGCTCGTCAGTGAAGCTGCAGAGAAATGATTAAATTTAGATCACACACACACACACACACACACACCACTATTTAATCAGGTTGCTTCAATACAAGCATCAGAAATATTGTCCAATAGTAAATACACCCAAACACACACACACACAAGCTGGCTTAACCTTCACCCAAAATAGGACACACACACACACACACACACACACACACACACACACACACACACACACACACACACACACACACACACACACACATGATAAATAGGATTGGTTAATAGTAGCAGCAGGCTGAAGCCAAGCCATTAGGACCAAACACCGTCCAGCAGCCTTGTGCTCTGCTGACATGAAGTTTGTGAATGGTACGGATTCTGGTGTCGTCCTTTAGCAGAATGTTGTTCTCGTCCAGTCGTAGGCTCCCTACATCCTCATTGTAATGTCCTCTCTATTGAATTCTTTTTTGGGTATATCTTCATGACAGTTTGGTTTCCGGCTGGCTAGCCAGCGCACGCCAGGTTGTGTCTTTAACGTCCTAAAAATAGGACACGCAGGGCAACATACAGCAGAGAAGCATTAAAACATGAATGCTGCAGGTATATGGGAAAGTTATATAGGTGCTGGTGAAATATGCTGTATCAAAAATAAATAAAAGAGGGAGAAAAAGTCTCCCAGGCCGACACTGAAATACTTTTCAGACTGGATTTCTATGTTCAAATATCCAAGCATCCGAGTACGGCGATTGTCTTTTTTGAGTGCAACGGCTGAAACATGCTCAGGAATCCGTCTTCTCGGTTCAGTTGTCCTATCTAGCATTGGTACGTATAGGGCCAAAATGAATCAGAACACCAACTGCTTTTTAAGGAAATTGTTGGAAGTCTTCCTGCAACATTAGGAAAAACCCTGAGTGTGCCAATCTCCAAAGTATCAATTAATCCTCCATCTGTGATGGACTGGATTGAGGCAACAGGTTGAAATGATACCTCCTCCAAACGTGTATCATCCCTCCTAACCAGGGCGCTGCTGTAGAAAGTAGATGTATAAAGTAACATATAAGTATCTAAAAATCCAAATATTACACAGGCAGCCTATACAGTACAGGCGTTGAAGGAACACGTCCTATCATGTACAGTACCCATCTGAGCTTCCAAAAGTGGACTCATTTTAGCAAAACAAAGTCTTTTTTCTCCACCAATTTCACTCGGATTTCATGGAGTTTGTTTATGGGTCTATTTTATACAGTCTTGCCTTTTAGCCTTGGTCTGACTTTAACTGGCACAGCAGGCATCAACGTAGAGATCGCTTTCACAGAGCATGTATTTATTCATTAGAGGACTTTATGTGTGACTGTTGAATAAACAAGAGCTTCCCAACCTACAGACACGCACGCGGTTGATTTACTTCACTCCACTTCAGCTGTCAGGGACACCGACGAGGAGGGGAGGCGGCATTCATTCATTCATTCATTTATTTATGTGCGCATCAGTGAGAGAGAGGAGAGCGTGTTTGTCTCCAGACATCTCTCACAATTATGATCTATTTTGTATGACCCACGGGGCCCCTGCAGTTGCCGGTTTCGTGCTCGCCCCTCTTCGACTCATTTCTCCCACTCACACACACTCTTTCTGAGCAGCACAAAAACACCATTCCTAATCACTTCCTGTTATCATCAAAATCAGCAACTTGAAACCACAGCGTGAACTCACTTCCCGTCTCTGTTCCTTTTCAGTCAGCTCTCTTTCGATGTCTGCTCTCTGATATTTACTTAATTGTATTTCGTGATTTGGAGAGCACTATCACTTTTCCTAATTTGACGACGCAGGAAGAATCGGATAGCCCTGATCAGCCTAGCTATGGGACATCTCTATACTCTATAAGTCATACAGAACTGACATTTAGATGCAAAAGTGTTCTCAGAAAAGTATTTTAAAACAATGTACACACAGGGCTTATACCCAGAGGTGCTGCGTGAAAGTCCAGTGTGAAACCAAAAGTGTTCACAAAAATTCACTGTCCTCCTGAGCAATCATTGCCTTTGCTAACTTTATTAAATTCATAAATACAAACAAGGCACGGTGATAGAACTGGCGGGGAAAACAGATGTGAATCTGTTTATTGCAAGCAGCTGTCATCCAATTCCACTGTCAAATCATTACTCATTGTGTTGTTTTAACACAGTTGTTAATAACTGTGTATTTATTAGGAAGTGTGATATGACTCATCCTGATTAACTGTACAGCATGACATGTTCTGTGACATCTTACAGCAGCAAGTTAAACACCTTTTATCCTGAGATTGTAACTTGATCCAGGTACAGTGAAAGCATCCTTTTAGAAGAATCACACATTTTATCAAACTGTAAAAACACTTTTTGGGTCCAGGTTGAAAAATACCAAAGTTACCCTTGAATACCAGATGAAAATGCAAAAGCCAGCAATCAGATCCAGATCGCATGTTCAGTCTGGGTCTAAATGTGTTTTTCTCGGTTTTCCCTTTCACTGATCTCCAACAGGAAAACCTCAAATAAAACACTTGAGTTTGATGAATATGTTTCCTTTTTTACCAGAATTGATAACAGAACGGTTTACTCTTGACATGTCGACTAAGAAATATAGCTACTTGCCGTCTATCTGCTCTTCCTTCATTTTTCATCTTCTCTGCCTCTTTACTTTTGCACTCCCTTGCCCCCCCCCCCCCCCCCCCCGGTCTTTCCCATTGCTCACACACTTTTGAATTATTAGGATGCAATAAATCCCACTGTCACATCAGTTTTTTTCAGACTCCATCATCTGCCTGTATGTGTGTGGACTTTTGTTTGAATCCTCATTGTGACAGACTGCAGCAGAGAGAGAAGCGAGGGATCTTATGGACAGTTGCATGTGCATGCTAGAGAGAAATAGCCAGATGCTGGAAAGGAGCCCTTTGGTATTGAAAGAGGCACTTCATTGATTGTCACCCCTTTCAGAAATGCCATGCTCTTATGCCAAACAAAAGTCTCCTTCCAACCTCTGCTGTTGTTGGAAATGTTACCAGATTCCTTGCGGAGCCACTGAAAGAGTAGCGGGAAATAGCTGTGAGATAAGAGATAAAAGCGCAGAAATCCCCTCACAACCGCTTCAATGCAGCTTTCCTTTGGCTGTCGCAGGTGATTTTGTTTGGCCTTCACATTCTTCACACTTTAACACATTCCCAGGGCAACACCTGAGCGCACACACACGCAGTTTAAGCTCGTATATTTGTACATAAATGGCCGAGAAGAAATAAATAAAAACAGGCCAAACCCCATAACTGCTAATGCAACTAATATTCATTTCATGCAAACACACATATACACACACTCACGGTGTGTCAGTGCTGGAGAGATAACCCAGTAAGGATTAGTTGTAACATATTGAGCAGAAGAGAAAAAAAAAAAGCACCTTGGCTGTAAGTGTGAGCGAGACAGCGAGTGTCCTGGGAGAGAAACGGAGGTGTTTCACACACACACACACACACACACACACTGCTGCTGCTGCAAGAGCAGCGTGTATTGTGCATGATAGGTGCCACGCACATGTCACAAAACGCAACAGAATGTAAGTTCTAATTTCTCAGCGCTGTCCAGAAGTACCGAAAACTAGTTAGCATTGTTGGATGTCAGTGAAACAACAGGAATGAGCATTTTTTTCAACCTTGATCATGCACGGCATTTTCAAAATGTGACATGGGGTTGTTGGATTGGCAGGACTCGTTAAAAGCAATTCCCAGTGTAAATGCAGAGCACACCAAAGCCAAGAAAAGAACGGGAAGAGTTCGGCCAAAACGCAATTTTGAGAGTTTTAGAGTTTTGCAGAGGTCCAGAGAGAAAGCTGGTCATTATTCAGTATCGTGTTAAAGGGGGAAGTGGGTGCATATCAGTTGATGGTGTAGTTCAGAATTTGAATCATTATCCTACTGAACACATCCAGTTCCACCCGACAGTTTCTTAACCTTAACGTGGCAGATCTCTGAGATTTATGTGTTTGTGGATGGCTTTAATGGATGGGGTCATACCTTTTAATCGGACAGCAACTTTAGAGATATGACTGAAAATGAGACGAGAGACATGCAACCGAGGTCTCCAGCTGGACGGACATTTGGTGCATTGATTCCTGGATACCCGGAGCAATATGACTTTATCAACCGTATAGTTACTCTGCTCTGAACAGAAAACAGCAAGCCTGGAGGGAATTATGAGATTTCAGGTAAGTTGTTTTCATTATCTTACCGGTATGGTGAACTATTAGGAAGCGTACAGTTCAGGGTTTGTGTTAACACTAACGTCAGCACTCATCACTCGTTTGCAAACTGTAAAAAAATGCTCCTCTGTCTGATCGGGCAACAAAATGGCAGTGGGTCAAACAAACACAGGACTTTCACCAAGGGGAACACTGTTCTTGTCCAGTTATTTTATCTTACTTTTGTTTTACTTAACAAACATACTTATTTCAACCTATTTCCCTAAACTTAACCAAGTAGTTTTGTTGCCTGAGGCTAACGAAGTAAACCTACCTTGTAAGTTATATGTATTTAATCAACAGAAAATGTATGTTTCTTTTGAACAAGAGAGACACTATTCATCCAATGAGCTGAAACTGAAACGCTGTCCCTAACGCGTCTAAAAGTGACGCTACCTAGAGCGTCAGTTTGACTCAATATTTGAAGGGTTGGGAGTGAGAATGTGTTGTCCATTCACCCCAACATCTTACCAACGTGAGACTACTTCCTCCTTTGCTCAAAAGAACAAGAGTCCTCACACCCACTGCTGCTAGAAGGCTTTGTCAAAGGTTTGCCTCAAGATAGCAAGGAATTAGGATTGGGTATAATGGAGTGATGGTTGAAGGGGTGGTGGGTGTGGAAGTTCAAAGATTAATTTATTGTATTTCTACAATACAGGGTTGCACAGTGAAATGTCCCTTCATGCCACATGAGAAAAGCAAAACATACTTTTTTTATGATAGAAAAACGGAGGAAGAGTTGAGGAGTCTTACAGCCAGAGGAATAAAGCTGCTCTGTCTGGTGGTATGCCAGACGGCAGCAGGTTGAAGAGGATGTTGCTGTGGTCGAGTATTGTCTTTTTTATTCTTTTGCACTCTGCACAGACACCTATAGCCTCACCGATATCACTGATGCTCTGTAGATGGGTACCAGTGATGTTCTGGACGGTTTTAATCACCCGCTGCAGAGCCCTCCAGTCCTGGGCACAAACTATGCCAATTTGTAATGAATATGAATTAATATAAAAGCACTGGAATGTGAAATGCCATCTGTTTGTAATCCTCCTCTGTTTAACATTCATCTTTGATTAAAAACAAAAATAAAGTAAAAATAAATAAATAAACCCTTCAGTAATGTGACCAGGGCATTGCAGAAGATCACTGAGCTGCAGCTGATCTGGATGATTCAACTATCTGTCTCGGTATCACTCCTCTACCTTTGTTAACCTGTGGTGAAATGATTTTGTAACTATGCCATTTCCTCTAAAATCGAATCTGAAATTAGACTAATTGTCGATTGAATGTGCTTTGAAGTTAGCTCATGAATGACATTTTGAAGGGCTTTAATTTTGAAATGCTACATCAGAATGTCCTGGTTCTCTCTGAGTGACACCTTGAGGTGGTCTGCTATTAATTGCGCTGGGGCCAACACAAGCCATTTAGAGTGTGAAATGTTAAAAAGGAAACATTGTACAGCACAAATCTAATGCTAGGCAAATTCATGCAAATCAAACAACTCCATGACCCCATTATGAAGGGCATAGAGTATGGTTTTAGTTATGGAGTTAAAGTATTTCATTAACCTGTAGATGGTATAGAGCAGTTGTTCTCAACTGGTCTGGCTGCGGGACCCACCATCACCCCTAAATGACAAGCTCCGACCCAAATCGAGGAACATTTTCTCAACTTGTCAAATTGATTTCATGAAAAGATGGTGTGGTTTAAACGTGAGCTGAAAAAGTCGTAGTATAGGGAGCTCTCTTGTGCTGAGAAATTGTTCCTGTAAGTCCCCGTCCCACACATGTTTCATGTAAACGAGTAAACACACGCTGTGTGTGTTATGTCTGTAGATTTGTCCATTTGTAATGTAAAATGACCACTTGCCCAAATTCGAGCTGTGGTCTGTTGTGTGATGTCATCCGACATGTCTTCAATTCTGATATTAGCATTACAAGGCATTAACGCCAAACATTGTTAAGGAGTGTGAATAGACGGTACTCCGCTGCATAAAAAAATCCCCTTCAAAATAAAAGCACAGTCATTTTCTTTTTCCCCAGGCAAAGGCCCGCGACCCACTGAAAACGGGTCCGCGACCCACTAGTTGAGAATCACTGGTATAGAGGAACCCATGCAAGATCATTTTGAGGGAATTACTTTGTTAAAAAAGAATACATAAAAGGTATTGTGAGTTATGTATAGGAGATGGAAGCAAAGCGAGAGTTGACAGACTCTATCTGGCCTCTTCTGCTTTCCCTGCTGTCTCTGTGTGAAAACACAGTCGGGAAGATGATAATTCATCTCTGAAGCCGTGAAATATCCTCAAGGCATCTTCACAGACCTGCAGAAGTGCTGTCACACTTAAACTCTCTCGCTCACACACAGATTTCAGGCCCTTGAGGTACTAGTGGAAGGTATTTAAATCCTCCCAAACACATCGGAAGCCTCAGTGAAATTTTCTTTTGCATTTAACCTTTTTTTTTTTTGCCTCTAAGAGTTTGTGCGTACATATATATGCATTTATATGGGTACCTGTTTGTGCTTGCATCCGTTTGTGTATATAAAAATGTAAATTTCGAATAGATTGAGTGGCTACATGAGCCGATCAAAGCAATTTGCAACCATCAACTAAACCCCTAAGACCCTTGGCCACTGGCTGCAATCATGCTATATGCATTTAGATGCATTTGCACGTCAGTTTCAGCGCCTGTGCTAACAGTAAAACTAATTATTCGGCTCCACTTTAGCATAAACCAATACTGTTTTGGGTCACTGCATCTCCTGGTAGAAGTTAATTGGTGCAATAAGTCAACAGTGGACAAAAAATGTCCCATTTGTTTTTAATAATCGTGATGTAAATGTGACCAGTTCAATTGTTGGAGTTCATGTTTCTAATGAGCTAATTTCTCTATAGTGTGTGCATTGGAATAAACATACACACTCGCACAGTCAGACAATATGGTGATTAATTAAGCCCCAGTATACGCAGAGGTAATGAATAAGAGACAGGACACAATGGGAAAGAGGATGGTGACGCGGAAAAGTCAGTTACAGCAACAGCATGCTTCATAGAAAGTGCTTGTGTGTTTCTTAAACAGTGTCTGACTGGAGATATGTACGACAATGAAGAATACACGGCTCAATGCCATTGTAGTAAAAAATACATAATTTTCAACAGTCAATTCTGAAATGTATCCAATGCACCATTAGATTTTTGGAAAACTGATAAAAAATGTTCTCCAACGCACAGATAGCGGTTACCCAGCAGTACATTTGCTACAGATTAGCTTGCTGGTGGTTCTAGCTTGGTTACTCCCATTGGTTACCTGACCCTAGCTTTATAGACAATAGCAGTCCATTGAGAGTCTCCCCACTGTGACGGTTGTCTTTTCACCCTGCCTTCGATGGTGGTTATCAACAATTCTGCCATCAAATGTGTTCAGACTACACTTTGTGCCAACTGGTTTTGCTGAAGCATGCTGGAATTCTTGATTCCAGTCATGAAGGGTCGGGGCAGATGGTGGGTGGGAGTTCAAGGGGGACAGGGAGAACATTAATATCTTTTGAAGAGAAGCTGTTGACCAGTATGGCCGACCGTACTGGCAAGAAGTCTGTAAAATCTCTTACCAGATGGCAGAGGAATGAATAAATGGTGGATAGGATGGAAATGTTTTGAAAATCCAGCATTGAAAAAGTGAAAAAATATCCTGAATGGAAGGCAGAGACACTTGAATGATATTTGTGCCGCATGCCCTTTACCAAACAATAATGCAATAAGTCAGCACACTCTCGACTCTTGCTGTGAAGCATGTAGACAGGATGGCAGATGGGAGTATAATGGCCCATCCATTTTTGTAACGCAGTTTGCTACGCCCACCTCAACACAGAGAAACTGCACTCATACTTCATAGGTAGAGGGAACAGGAAAGGTCAAGTGCAAGAATAATTAAGATGGATCGCAAAGCCAGTGTCAACCGTAGGTGAGGTTAAAAAGATATATTTGACGGATCATGGCCCCACAATTAGCAGCCTGCTAATTGTCCAAGGGAAATACCAACTTGTGCCAATTGGAGTGTACTGGCTTCAGGGCCGGTGGAGAAACAAACTGTAGGCAATGTTAGACTGAACATGGAAAGTAGGGAAAGTAAGGAGTTGACAATTCTATCTATTTTCCAAGAACCAGTCCTTCATACCATATTAGCTAATATCACTTACTTAACTGTGTAATTAGATAAATACTATCAATAATGTACCGTAACAGTTTAAGTGTTGTCTACAATATGACTCTTAGATTAAATGACTCACTGTGAGGGATAGTATTTCTTCAGTCTATCTCAGTGAAACCTACGACTTAAGCTCCCTAGGCTTCAAATTCATCAGTCCCATCCCCTTATACTTCCTTATTAATTGAAGGCCCCCACGTCCCACTGTGATTCCTATCACCGTATCCCCCTGGCATTAAAAACTATTTTCAGAGACACCATTAGCTCAAATGAATACTCTCATCGCGGAAGACGTTGACTGTATTCAACGTTGGTGTGTAATAATACTTTTCCTATCAGGTTAGGGTTAGGGTTGTAAGTACATTTTTGGTCAGTCCTAAAACAACTCTCATATGCCCAAATACAGATAGAGTTTTTCCACAATTTATCTGAAGCTAAAATGAGGCATTGACTGAGGCAATTTAGACAATTTCAGTGGGTGTCTTCCAAAGTTGCAATATTTAGGAATGGCAGACTTGGTGAGTCAATCTATCGCTCGGTCGGTCGACTCCCTGTGTTCGGATACAATTTCTCAACAACTTATTGGATGGAATGCCATTAAATGTGGTGATGGCAATCATGGTTTCCGAAAGATCTATCTTGCTAAATTTGCTGATCCCCTGACTTTTCCTCCACCGCCATCAACAAGCGCTCCGCATTTATGGCTTTGAGTGAAATGTCTTAACAGCTATTGGATGGATTGCCATGCTATTTGGTAAAAACGCTTTTATTTTATTTTCATAAACGGTTTTATGAGTTCTGCAGATAAGAGGGAATGTGTGATGTGCATGCAATAAAGATGGTGAGTGTGTGTATGTGTGTGTGTGTGTGTGAATGGGTTGAATGAATGGGTTCTTCCTTGGCCCATGCTGAACCCTTCCACCAAGTTTCATGGAAATCGGGTCAGTACAAACACCATTCCACACAATACCACCTCAACAGAATATTAGAGATTTATCTCCACTCATATTTTTTCAAGTAGGCTTTTCAAAACGCTTATGAAGCACCACGAATCAAATATTCAAGGATGTTAATCACATGCCACTCTCTGTGTTGCGATGCAACATTGACAATAAAATAAATGAAAAAGGATAAATAAACTGAACACATACTAAACCAATGAGTTTTGAAACAAAACCCAGAGACAGTTTGAAAGCTGGTCAGTGTGTTTAGCACACAGAATCACACACACACACAAACACACTTCAAACGTGCCAAAGTGCACACACTCTAAATCACACAAACACCAGGAGAGATGTTGACACAAAGTTCAGACTGAACGTCACTGCTGCCATTTTGCCCTGAAGCAAAAACAAACACTGCCAAACACCAAACTCCATGATGTTTGGTCTGTGACTGACCCTGGTAATACAGAGGGGCGACAAAGAGAGGTGTGCACTGGAAAGATGTGCGGTGTAATTGAGCCCTAGGGGATTCAAAAGTGAGAACATTACAATGATGAGTTGTCAAGCCCCTAAATCAGTCAGATGTCATGAAAATGTGGCGCTATTTATTGACATTCTTCATAAACTATGTATGAAGTGCACGTCTATCTCCATCAGTCTCTCTTCTTTTAAATTGCTCAGCTCTGTGATTGTCTCTCCCTGCCTCTTAGCTTGAAACCCCCCTGACAGGAAAATTACAATAATATTCTCTGAACTTCCCTCCCATGGCGCTCCGAATTTTAACTTCAACGTAGACATTCGTTGTCCCTCACAGGCGGCGAGTAGCCGAGTGAGTTGTGTTCATTCAGTACAGTCATTTCACCTTCTGCGGCCTGTAAATTGCCGCACCATGGCCACACTCTTGACTTAACACTGTCTTTTGGGTTTACTTGATGCATTATACAGCATCTGTCTGACTACTTGGTCGTGTTATTTGACTTTACAGAACCCAACTCTGCTCAGAAACCTGAGCTCTGGCAACGTGACCCACTACTGAGCACAGGCGCCCTCGTTTGGCTTTCTAACAGTCGCTGTCTGGCCACTCTTTTGCCCCCATCAAACATAGAAAAACAAAAGAAATCCGCCCTTCTCAGACTAAAAGAAAATAAGAGAATGTGCAGAAAATCAGAGCAGAAAGGAAAACAAGACAAGCCTCAAATGAACTTGTGAAAGAGATGTTTAAAAATGCTGGTCAATATTTAAATATTAACTACGTGTAATGTGGAAGGGGTGGCGTATGGAGCATTTAGCAGCTAAAAAAAGCTGTATATTTCCACAGGAGTTGGTGGAGACCAAAACAGAGCTAAAAGGAGAGTGAACATATTACCATGTTCACCATGAGAACAGAAACAATACTCCCCATGTGCCCCATGTGTGGTGGATGTATATATAGGTAACATTTAGCATCAAGTTCACCACAACAACTTTATAAATTGTTAATATTGTGTTTACAGCTTGTTGCACTGCCCTTTGCACTGGCTGAATGGTCCAGTAATATGCAAGATTAGCTGTAGACAGACACACAAATATACAAACAAACACATAATCTGCTCCCAGGTTTACTTCTGTTAAAATACTGAAGCTTAATACTTCACCGATATAAGGACCCCGAGCCATCCTTGATCTCTGCCAATTCTCACGTGTAATTATCATTTCTGGTGCATGAGGAAATGGAATTTGTTGAACAAATCACTTTGGAGTCAATGTGTTGTGAGAATCTTTTGAAGGCAGCAGTGCTTCTCTGAGGCAGTGCTGAGTGATTTGTCAGGGAGCTGGTTGATCTGTGATCAGGTTTCTAAAATATCAAACTGTTATCCGGAAATTATTATTAGAAAAACCTATGAAGAGTAACATTAAAGGGGACCTATTATGCTCATTTTCAGGTTCACACATGTATTTGGGGTTTCTACAATATATAGTGGTGATGTATTCTAATGCATGTGACATAAGAAGGGGAGCCACGTCTGGTCTATTACTATCCCAAATATCTTTCGGGTGAGAACACATATTTGCTCACTCTCACTCTTTCCCCGTCTCTATATTTGTAAAAAAAACAATGCCTCAGTTCTGCCAGAAGAAACAACAGTGAGATTTCCAACTTTTCAACCTTTCACCTTTGTAGGATGACCATCCTTTTAGACCACCAAACCCGTCATTCTTGGTCACACCGACGTGTGCAACTTCTTGGTCTTACACTGTAGATAGGTTGTGGAACTAAAGTCATTCTTACTTTTCATACTGAATGCCTTTCTTGTTCCCAACATGCCAGAGTGTAACTGATCTCATATTGCAGTGCATCATGTTCCCAATCCTGAATAAGTCTTAAGCCTAAATTAAGTGCTTTATCATAGATACAGCATAATTGAGAGCGTGCAAGCAAAGCCATAGATTTATGTTTTTAAATGAGGTGTCTTGTTCCTTTTCAAATTTAAATGTAACATTTTAAGATGTGTCAGTGCCATGTTTGTCATGGTCAGCACTGTACTTCAAGTTGTAAAAGCTCACACAGTAGAACTCTTAAGTTTATTTGAAAAAGGATAATACTGCAAAAGTTGTCCACTCATTACTCATTTTGTTACCCAATAATAGTCCCAAGTCTCAATATCAGACAATAACAAGGACAATTTTGTATATTTATATTGAAGGTGCTGAATCTAATATTCAGAGCATTCATTTAGCATCAAACAACTATATACTATGTAAAGACATTGGGAAGTAATGTCCACCTGACCAGAGAATGAAGTCCGTCTCCCTATGTGTGTTGTAATCAGAGCTTCTCTGTGGTTTGTTTACATAGTGGTTTGCTGCATGTGAGTTAGCTAGCTAGTTGGCTAGCTAATCACCGCCGCTCTGCACTGCGCTCAATTGACATCCTGACCCAGGGCACTGTTTGCCTTAACACTGTCCGCTCTGTCAGCACTGTCACCGTTGTTTGCACTGTTTGCGCTGTGAGCGCCGTTAGCTGCTATTGGTCGGCTCAGCCATCGCCATGTCCAGAGCTGTGTGGAGGCAATCCCTCAATCACAGATATACTCTGAATTTGGAATGAAGCACCTTCAAGTGATTTGTGAAACTGTATTTTTTTTGCGTACCACAAGCTGAACAACTTCCCCCAGTGCCCTCTAGTACGGATAAGCATCAGTGAGCAAGTCACTCATTTCCTTTGTGTTGCCATGAAAACCCTATCGGAACTACAGGCGACCCCTGTAGTAATTAGGTGTGGCTGTGTGAGAAAGAAAGAGAGAGAGTATTGTTGCTTGCAACACTTGCACAAATGTACTGCCAAAGGCTGCAATTAAACCCTGTCGCCCTTTTCAGTGCAATAAAGTCAATTCGGTGTGCAATCACATTGCATTTCTGTGTCTCCTTTTGCATATAATCACTTCGTTAAATCCCAGGTAACTCTTGCAATGCTCCAAATAGTTAATCATTCGTAACCTTAATCAATCATTTTAACACAAGTCTTCATTACTCTGTGCGTCATCATGTTTTGGGTGCTATTGATCTAGAAAAGCGACTTAAATGACGCGGCTGATTACGTCTGCGTTGTGCTCCAACATTAAGGGAAGTTAGATTGTGAGAATAGTAAATACAGAGGAAGACCGCAGTAGTAACATCAAAGGCAGCTAGTGATCACAAAAGCATGTCGCTACTGGTTTTTATTACCCAACATACTCTCCGAATACAGAACATGGAAATATTTACACCAATCTGAGTACATGTTTCAGACCATTGACATCAGGGAGAACTTAATTAAGACCCACAGTTCTGAAATCTGCTTCCACTGATTTAAAAAAGATATAAGTTCAGCTGTCCTTTGCCCCACCTACAGTAAGTAGTGCTCCCTCCAGTCCACAAGCCACTTCACCTTAATGCGCTGACCCGAGACCAGCTACACACGGCACGCACTGTTCCATCAACACATCCCATCCAACCGTTATTTGTTCCTAACCGGTTCATCCTGCAAAGGGTCATGGGTGGATGGAGCTGTCCTTCACAGGGTATGAACTCATAAAGATAGACATTCGCTCTTTGCGTTCACATCAGCAGAAGATTTCACACAGAGGATTGTTCACATTGATATTTGACATTGAAACTGTTTCTTGGGAAAGTGAAACACTGACAAACAAATGTGACATTTAAAACAGCGAGGTCACCAGCTGATCCCAGAGCTGTGTGGAAGAACCGGCCCCATATAGTTCCCTGGAAGACTTCGTACTGGAGAGGACATATGGACATAAAGGAGACATAAGGAAATGTGATATATATAGAGCATGTATTTATAGTTAATGTACATATTTTGTATTATTTTTGTCCTATGGGAATCTTGGATCATTTTTGTGACCTTCACTTTTATAATTTTGGGTAATTTTCATACTAAACTCATTTTAAACACTGTCCTCTCAATGAGAAGCTCTGAGACGATACAAATGTGGATTTGCTCATTTGAGTCGCCTTTGATTATTTCTGTGCGCTTATGGCATTAAACGTAGCTTAATAGGAAACAGGCCAGTGGGGCGGCCAATGCTTTGCAGACTTTTTCTTTGGGACTTTTTTCCACCTCAGGCTCCTTATAAGCTGATCCACCTTATTGATGAAGGCTTTGTGAAGGCGTTAAAAATAATACCCGAAGACAGTACACAGGACTGAACAAGGCACTGGCAATTTTGTTCTTCAGGTAATATTTCTATCTACAACTAAACAAGTCATCATGAAAAGATACTTAACGAACCAATGTCAAAGACCAGTAAAGCACAGTTATTCATTGTTATTCATATGGAAACCAGGCAACGATACAGGAAAGTAACGACGTTACGTAAACTTGGTTCATTAGCAATACAAAGGTTTATGTAGTGTTTCCAATTCCTATTATACTACCATTATAACGAGGCAAAGTCCCGCCCCTTCTGGTTGACCACCATGGGACCATATTTTGGAAAAAATCTGTACGGCAATGGCGAGATACAGGTAATTACTTGATCATGTTTGAATTGTGCCATGGATTACAATAATTTGATGTTTGTCGTAAAACTATAGTTTTGCATGTCAACAGTGTTGCCTTTTGTCGTAAAACTGTTGAAGTATAAGACTGAAAATATATAAATTAGAAGAACTCCACACCTGAAAGTCTCGTAGTTGACGCGTCTCTTGCTGAAGCTCCCAGGATTTACTCACACGAACAACAGAGTCTCACTCGTTCTTTCTCTTCCTGGCTTAGAGAGTGGCTGGATAAAACACATCGGGTAGGATAATGTTACATTCGTGCACGGATATAGCTATGTTGCCTAACTAGCTGAGCCAAGGTAACGGCCGTGCTGGTTACATGCATTATGCGAGACATGTAGTTCAGTGATACAACAAACCTACGTCAAACTGAAACTTTTTTTGTCAAGCAAAAATGTATTTTAAATTGACAAACATCAAATGTGTAATTCGCGGCACAATTCAAATGAGATAAAAACAACTTCTCCATTGACTACTGTACAGATTTTTTTTCCAAAGTAAGGTCCTATGTGGGGGGGGGGGGGGACACTGGAAAGGGCGGGACTTCACCTCTTTATAGAAAGCAAAATGCATTTGCCGGTCCGATTGCATTTGTGCATTTTGGATGTGAGATTCGCTGTTGTGCTGAGCCGCACGTTGTCAAAGAGAAATACATTGTTTCCAGCATAATGCACGTAACCAATTGCTGTAATCCTATTTTGAAAAAGAAGTAAAAAATTTGAAATATGCAGTTGCAACACCACAACATTTTTCTTGCACAAGAAGTGAGGAGAATTCACAGAACAGCTTGACTCCAAGGAGCTACAGTGCTTACAATGACACGATGACATCCTCATCATTAAAATATGACCAGCTTTCATCTTTACAGCACTGGAGATGCAGGGGATGACAGCTCCCCCCCAGCTATTGTGCGCAGATGTAGGAACATATACGTGTGCATCAGCTGTTCTCCTCTTAAACCAACATCTGCTGCAATGGTAATTGCTGTCTGGAGGTGTATATAACGTTGCTGTATGTGTGTGTGTGAGTCTGAGCGAGACAGAGATAGAGAGACTGGTTTAGAGAACACACTGTGGATCAAATTGGATTTCTTTCATTTTGTGCAGACAGAGGACAATTTTAGCATCTGTGTGTGGAGCATTGTGGCAAATGTAAAGCAATATCAATTGTCCACGCGCCGCTTTTTTGAAATGTTCTTCCTTTATTACCTCCGGGTATGAATGAAAAATGAAAAACCCAGTAAATCACACTCAATCTCACTTTCATTTGGGTGGACTGTAGTAACAAGCAAACGCATGAGGGGAAAACAAATGCCTATTGTGTGTACCGACTGTAGAAAACAACATGTTGGGGGTTTGACGAGGTACTGTCAAACCTGTAAAACTTAAAAGTATGCATGAGGGATTACACCGATTATTTTGTCTTCAAGCGGCAAAGCCATCGAGAGGCAAACACACACATGCCAATCAAGGTGAGAAAGTTCCAGTTGTTTTTACCTTGATGACCTCAAGCTTAATCACGACGTGATTAAGCTTGGATGACACTGCTGACAGGAACCTGTCTGGGAACGGGATCCGAGGAAGAATAGCTGCCCAGATTTCGGCTCCCGAAGGACTGCCTGCATGTCTGGGTCAACATGACTACATGTAGACAGTAAACCTCCCCAGTGGAAGTTATGTCCACTGGAAGAAAATATTGAATTAAGTTTTTTGCAATGTCCTTTTTCTTGTTCTGTCTAATTTAAATGTAACTACATGACTGTAAATAACTAGCTATAAAAAATAGGACTTTGTAATTGTTTGTTCGTGGCAGTCAGGTTAGCAGCAACTACCAGGGCCGGACTGATTGAGTGCTGCCTCCATGACAGTCACACTACCGGCCTCCACCCCTCTGCCCGTTGGAGGATCCCTAAGCTCCTGAAAGTAGGGTATTACTTACTACACTGTGAAGCTGACTGTTTGAATGTATTCACAGTCCCAAAGAACACCCAATGCATCCCTGTTGTCTGTGTTAGGTTTCACAATTGGCCTGGCAAATTACTCTTTTGGGGAATCATATTATATTTAAATATAATACAAAGCAGAGATTACCTTGTACTTGTTCTTCAGGTTGTTCCACTTCTTACTGGCCTGTTTTACGGTTACCCCCAGGCCTGATGTGGTAACACAGTCCCTGGGCAAAACATAAAACAACAGTGACACGGGTCCAACCCTAACCCACTTCAATAAGATATTAAATATTTGAGATTGAGACTGCACAAGTCTACAACCCTTCCCTGGACATAGGCCTACATGCAATGAGAAAAGCACTCAAAATCAAGACTCACTCCCATCCAGTTTTACAGGAGTAGCACCGGCCTGTAAAAAGGCTCTCGTTGGCCGCCCTCCAGTCAATTAGGGCCCGGGTTTCCTCAGTTGTCCCTTCATTAAAATATTGCTTAAATGTTAGTTATAATGGACAATGATAGACAGCATAACAAGTCGGTCAAAAGTTAAAAGACAGCGCTGTCGGTCAACGTTAAAGTTAAATTAATATTACATTTTAATAATAAAACTGATTTAACGTTACCTGTAAACAAACAATTGAGACCAAAATATTATTCGTTAGATTCAACCAAACCCAATTATAGCTTATGTTTAACCGTACAACGGAGACGTCAATACCAGCGGCAAATTTCAAAAAGACTTGCCGAGATCAGGCTGCGCCAGGCGGGTAACATGAGCGCTGAGCCCCCGGCGCTGGTTTATTACCGGTCCGTCCCGCTACCAACACCTCACATCGCCAGAATCGTCGGAGCTCATTTTTAAATCGGCTGAATCTTGACAAACAGTGTCCAGATCTCCTGCAAGAAGTCTGACTTTTACCGATGCTTTCTTTAAAAAACATACAATATCAGAAAACGGCTAGATTTACCTTGAGTGCCGATCTGGTGGTTTAATAATCTCAAATTCATTTTAACGTTGAAATGTTCTGGAGCCATACAGGAAACTATGCCAAGTACACACTTTAAAGTGACAAACTGCTGTGAACTCTTTGACTTCGTGTTCTCTCCGTTGGTGTCCAGGTCCAGGTCCAGGTTGGTGTCCAGCTCTCTCTCTCTCTCTCTCTCTCTCTCTCTCTCTCTCTCTCTCTCTCTCTCCAGACACACATAAACACAAACAGACACACCACGCTGCACCTTTCACTGGGAATGTCTGACCCTGTCGAGGTTTGTTTTCCGTTGCCGCGGGGGATTTCTGTCACCACTTGATCATAACAGCACATGAAAGAGGCAGAAAACACGGGAGATGGAAGCCGACCAGCCAAAGTGAGGGCACCCTGTCGGGAGCGACTCGGCTAGGCAGCAGGTCCACTGAGTGACAGACTGACAGGTTGACATAAATGATGATGTCCTATATGCAGTATGCGTTTTGCCGACAAAGTTATCATCAATAACATTCTATGAAAGCAGAACATAACACAAGATTTAATAGACAATGTGGATTTTTACACTTACTTTACTTTTTTCATATCACAGCTGCCCAGGTAAATGGGATGACTTACATTTTAGTTGAAATTGACTGTAATAACCTTGACACACACACGCCGACACACCACACACACACGGACAGCAGTGCAGGCCATCTGCAGACAGTAAATTATCTGCTTAGCAGATAATGTAGTTGAGGGACAGAGAGAGCCGAGGGGACGGAGGGAAAGAGGTGTGTATGGAGAGACACACACACACACAGACAGGGATGTTTTCTCTTATGTGTGTTTCGAGCAGTGGTGTACAGTAACGAAGTAGTAATACTTCGTCGAGTTTTGTCGAGCATAATGATTGTAACTGACACGCTGCTGGAGGTTGCATGTTCGCCCCCTGCAGAGTGCTCCAGCCGGAGTGCATTGGGACGGACAGGCATGGGAAATGACAACAATGAAGAGCAATGGCTGTATGTTCTGTGCTATAATTACATTTAAAACTTAAGATCTTAAGATTTCCCTTTTTTTTGTTGATTTAACAATGTACGTCGTGTGTGTACAGTTGTGCATTAGCATGATAATCAATTGTAAATATGCCTAGTTTTTGCAGCTTGAGGTTACGATTGAAAGATGGACTAGCTATTGAAAAGCAGTGAAAGCACAGGTGTAACTAATAGCAATAATGAGGAGTTCATTCCATGCAAGAATGGAGTCAAAGCCATAACAGTGAGGCAAGCATGCACCATAGCTGAAACCGTAACAGAATATGGCCATTGATCAGGTTATTAATTACACCTGCTGCTTTGACACGTTCAAAAATAGCAAAAAAGAGGTTGTTCTGGCATATTTGACTTAATAGCTGATATGATGGGTTAAATATTTTTCCAGGCTTTGTGGGGTGACAAAAACATAAAAGAAGAAGCCTAAATAAATCTAAAGATTCACAAACACCCTGGACAGAAACAAAAAAAAGACACACATCCACCCACAGCACACTGTGAGTCTTTCATAATGATAGGGGTGATGGATGAAGACATCACTGTACCTATTATAAGTGGCATATTAAAGCATGCATACTGTAAGCATAAGCAAACACACGGCACACACTGTGATGTGTCCATTTATCAGAGACATCATTATCAAACACATTAATCGTGTGTGTGTGTGTGTGTGTGTACGTGTATTTAAAAACAACTACGAAAAAACCACTGTTTACTATAGCAGCAGCCACAGGCTTGCCTTGATGACAGCTGGGAATGATGGAGAGGAGGCGAGCGGAGGCGAGGCTGGCCACGCACTCATGAATCAGTGCGAGTACAGCATATCCTGCCATCAACTGGTTTTGGTCTCATATACATACACTTTGTACTTTCTACTAGAGCGAGGGATTATACTGTATGCATTGCAGGGGACTCTTGCTCTGGGCAACAATTGGAATAATGAAACATTTAGATGGTAATGTTTGGACATAAAAGCTGTTGTTTTTTTTTAAACGAGGGGTTTTTCACAAGCAAACGGACTCAGTCTGTGGCCATCACTATTGTATTTCCCGAATCAATCTTTTAAAAAAAAGAGAAATTATTGAATTTATCAGCTTTAGAGATGCTAGTGTGCATGTTTTGCTCATGTTTTTATTTTGGAGAGAGCCAGAAGAGCAGTTTCCTCCTTTTTTTTTTCAAGCGAATAAGCACATTTCCCAAAATGATTAACTTTATTTTATCCATATAAATGGAAAATGTATCTGTAAAGGGTCAGTTCACCCACATCCCAAAGATTTGGACAAATAAAACTGCTGCTTGAACACCAAAACGAATAATGGCGAGATAATTGTACTGCATTTCTTATGGTTAAAGTACTTAACACGATTACGGCCTTAAGTTTGTGGTAAACACTGAATGCACTGCTACTTAATACTTCTGCGTCCTTTAACCTGACTGTTATACATCCCCACATAATTAGCATGCAGCTTACCTCCAAACTAACTGTGGTTACCAAGAGCTGTGTGATGTAACCGCAAAGCCTTTGTTGTGCCCCTACCTCTTTCACTGTTCATTCACCTTTCATGATCCCCCGCCATCTCTCTCACTTTTTCCCTTGAACACACGTGTGTCTCACTCTATGCTGTCTCTCAATGTTTTTCTCGCCGCCGGCAATGACCAGACACGCCTTAATATCCCCGTGTGTGTACTTGTACATCTATCTATATGTGAGGACCAATTTGAGTTTTAGACCTTCAGAGTGAGGACATCTGAAGAAAGCGAGGACATTGTTGCCAGTCCTCGCTTCTTCAAAGGCCCGTTTCAGGCTTCCGACTTGGTTTTAACGGGAAACTCTGCCGCTGTCGAATCCGTGTTGATGGCAAATAGTCCATCGACGCTATGAATTCTTCAGTGCATGCTTTATCGACCGAGAAAGTGTAGTTCTCCTGCTCGCGGGGCTCTGCCAACGGTGCCTACATGTATCAGGATGCATTGTGCGCAACCTACCGGCGCTCAACCGAAACATAGTGCAGCCGAGTTGCATCTTCACTGAGACAGGCAATCAAATGAAAACAGTGAGATTACAGTGTCATCCAAGAAGGCAGCAGCTCTTCATTATATTCCACATTATCAAACGGCAGCACATTACAGTTTCACGCCTTCTGGTTTCCCCTATCACAATAAAAGCCCAACATAAATTGACTCAGCATTAACTTGCGAAGAGGTCTGATTGGTCTCGGCTGTCTTTACATTCCAGTTCATACTCTGGATCCCGAAGGAAGGTTGCAGCAAATCTGTCAGTCATTGCATTAAAATGATTGTGTTTCTGTGGCATCACAGAAACACAACATGGTTTTTTACTGCATTTTTGTCCCCTGGTATATGTGCTCACAAAGACTCGCAAAAGATCTGTTGGAAACAATGTATATTATATTGAAGTTTGATGCAGTGGCAGAGCAGTGTACCAAAAATATGAGCTATTGAGAGTGTTCTGCCCCCACATTTCTGTGTTGTAGAATGTCATTGCCTTTTCATGCTCGTATTTGTCCCTCCTCTCTTGCCGTAGTTAGTACCTCGTTGTTTTGGTATTCTAATGAAAGGACACGCTGCACTAACCTTTCACCTCTTCTGTTTGGTAGCCTTGAGAGACCTTAGTCTGTGAGTATTTCGTTATGAAGCATGAGAAGATATATTATATTCTATTTGCTCTGTTAATATAGCATTTGCGTTGTATTAAATGCTAATCGCGGTTAGCATTTCTCCATTAACGGTAATGTTAATATTAGCTTAGAAGCTAGCTAGTCGAACATTCTTTCATGTTGGCTATATGCTGGATTGTTGTGTATTCATGTATGTGTATATGGACAGTTTGTAAGGCCATATTTCATCTTGTGTTTCCACAGTTTTACAATATTAAGAACTTCTAACTAAAGCCCTGAAACGCTTCGATGGATGCCTGGGTCTTTATTGAAAGGATCTACTGTTAGCTATCTGCTGAGCTTTCCTGCACAAAGCAAGAGCAGAATAGAGAGAAAATATTGAAATGGCCGCAGATGAGTAAAATATAATGCATTAAATGTCACCTTCGTGGCCCGCACATTTAACAACGGAGCTTTAATACATCTCTGACCTGCTGCTACCTTATGAACCATCCCGACCCCTCAGGTCGTCTGGGACCGGTCTACTTTCTGTTCCCAGAGTCAGAACTAAACATGGAGAAGCAGCGTTCAGTTTTTCTGCTCCACATATCTGGAACAAAGTCCCAGAAAGCTGCAGGTCTGCTGAGACCCTCAGCTCATTTAAATCAAGATTGAAGACTTTTCTGTTTGCTGCTGCCTTTAATTGAACCACGTTCAATTCATATATTAATCAATTTCCTGCATTTCTGCATTTTACTTCTGCATTTTATTTCTTGCACTGTTTTTTAATGTTTTAATGAATGTTCTTGATTGTTTTGAAATCTCCTTTTCTTTTGCCTTATGTTTTGATGCTTTTAATGGTTTTATGTGAAGCACTTTGAATTACCTTGTTGTTGAAATGTGCTATACAAATAAACTTGCCTTGCCTTGCCTTTAAAGCAAATATATACGAGGACCACCTTCCTAAATAAATGAGGAAAAACAACATAACATGACAAAAAGAAGAGAAAATAAACTGGGTTGTTAATAAGTGTTATGACACTGTCAGCTGTAATGGTTATGTTGAATATTCTTCTTTTCCTCAAACATCACTGCCTGCCATTAAGAATCCAAATTGAATGTATTCAGGTTTTTCCTCACCACATCCTGTGCAATTCTTACTGCCGCATTGTTTTAAAAACAGTCCAATTTGGTATATATAAGTGAGAAGTAGGGTCATTTTCTCAGACTTCCATTGAATCAGACTTATTTTTTAACCAGCTGAGTCGCCCCCTGATGGCCAGTAGGAATAGTGCACATCCTCATCGGCTCCTTTTTTTCAGAACCATAAGTTCTGTTGCATTGGACAAACAAAAAAAACAGTCTGAGGCATGAACAAAACATGCATTACGATATAGTCTTGGAATAAAATACATAAAATAAATTATTTTGTGTCTGCTATCATTAATCCTGTAATGCATGTAAAAACAAATGCAACTTTAACTTAATATTATCTTGCAAACATATGCAAGATAATATTATGCTGGCAAAAAGTTAAAGTATTTTAATCCACCACTGACAATGTAAACTGCTATATAGGGAGGTAACTGTCGAGTGTAAACACATATGATGGCTGTGGATAAATATCAGCCATCGGGTCTAATGTGCTGATAATCTTAATGATTCGAACTTAAACTCATCGTAAACGTAAATAAAAACGTAAAATACTGTGTCAATGGCATGTGTGTCGGTTCAGTCTCAGTCTCATTCTGATGAAGTTGCCTTATGTGTTGAAAAAAAGAAATATATAATTAAAGAATTTAACCAAAACAAAAAGTTGTCAAAACTGTCAAGCAGACTCAGTGACTTCTAATGACATCCAATGGGAAGTAAAGTGTCAGAGGCTCACGTATCTGCTTCTCCAAGGAACTGGAGGGAATGTGAGGGGAGAATTGAGAATTGTGTCACGTACACAGATTCTCCTGGAGATGTTCCATTTCATCCCTGTGAGAAGGCATAATGCGACCAAAAAAAGGTAATCGAGCAGTATCTTTGAGAGCTTGAGAAATGAAGAATTGCATGTATCCGAAACTTTGAAGCTGTAAAAGGAAGGCAATTGATGTAAAAGACTTGATTGTCATGGAGAAACAGATCTCCACTCTCCAACTGGATTGCACCAAAAACGATTTGACCTTTAATAGGACATTTTGACGTCTGAGCGCAGGTGCAAGAAATTAAATTAATGATGGCTATGAATGATTAAACTTAGCTACTTTGAATCCAGCATCCTGGTACCATGCATGCCAGCTCACTATCGCTCTCGCTGGAGCGCTTGTGGAGAAAAGAGCCCTCGTTAGTGGTATTTGTAACACCTGTGCTTTTCCTACCATGACAAGTCAAAATGTACGTTGCGTGTGTGTGTGTGCTTGAAAACTCCCTTTGTGATGAGGCAGCCAAGAGGCTTAATTTGTTTTAATGTCAAATACTTTTTACACATTTACAAAATGTCCCTACAACTACAAACCTTTACAATCAGCTAATGATGTCACTGCAAGTGAAGGCATCTCACAGGTTCTAATCCTAAAAGGATCAATAAAACATGTCTTATTTGGAGAGTAGGGTGTGATTTGAATATCATGACATGAGCACAATACGAAGAGATGGTGACATATCCATCAGAAAAGAGAGGGGTCAAGAAAGAGATGGAGAGAGGCCACAAGGAGCTTGGAGAACGAGTGATTCACAGCTGAATAATTAATGATAATCCTGTATATTGACAGTCTGTACCTTGCTGATGCAGTGTCGTGATGGAACGGCAGCACCTACTTTTTATCACCATCACCAAGATCACTGTTTAAATCATATAAGTCTATTTATGTATCCTTTGGGCCTCCCAACCGCTCAGCCCCGGCTCGCTCACACGAACAGCAGGTTATTATATTATTTTATGTTGTTACTGGGAAATAATTCTTTGGAAAGTCTTTTTTTGGGACTACGTTCCTGATTTAAACACCAAACACTTCCTGAAAAATTGTAGATTTAATAGGAAACTAATTCTATTATTTTAGATGCATTAAGAGTGTCATAAAAATTGTACAATGAAATAAATAACATATTCCAGCAGCATCTGGAACCACATAATTTAAGATTATGGTAAAGTTACAAGCAAGCAAGAGCAGTAAACCTGGGGCCAATGAAGGTAGTGTCCGCAGCTAACACTACTTCCAAAGTACACTGGCCCCAGACTCCTTCCACTTTAACGCTAGTGCCCATAAGATATGTTCTTTAGGACGTGTGCTCATATGGCATTGTTGAGAACACCGAAATTTATCCTGGAACTGATGTACAGCCCAAGTTGACGGCATACATACATTTCTGTCACATGTCGTATTCACTTGAAATGAGGAAGATGGTCATCTTCTGCTGTGTGTATTAGTTTCTTTTTATTTATTTTATGTGATGTCACTTTTCAGTTGTTTTTTATTTGTTGATTTTACTAAATCATTTTATTTATTTTTTTGTCATATCGACTGTCTCACTGAGTTTTCTGTCGTCTTAATTGTGCTGCTTTGTCTGTCAAAGCACTTTGTAAACTCTGTTTTTAAAGGTGCTATATAAATAAAGTTATTATTATTATGAGGGTACCTTTTTTCCAAAACAAAGTGACAAGGAATGGTATGGACATGGACCTTTTGAATGAGTGCTTTACTTTAAAAATATATATAGAATTTAAAAGCTGCATTTTCCAGACTGAATAAAACATCCGACATGGGTTATGATGAAAATTGTTATGTATTAAAATGTAGCAACAACAACCAAAAAAGACAAAGTAGTGTAACACACACACACTGCAATAGTGCATTTAATATATACAATGAATGTTCATGTTGTTCCTAAGAAGACAGCTCCATCTGACCAGTTGCCCTCACATCACATGTGATGAAGGTGCTGGAGAAGCTGGTCGACTTCAGGAGGAAGACGACGGCTCCACAACCGCTGAGAGTTCTGGGAGAGGATGTGGACATGGTGGAGGAGTACAAGTTCTTGGGTGTCTCCTTCAACGTGTGCAGCAAGATGTTCTACAAGTCTGGTGTGGTCAGTGCACTGTACTTCTCCGTAGTCTGCTGGGGGAGCAGCATTGGAGCCGGAGACACCAACAGACTCAACAAACTGAAGGCCGGCTCCATCATTGGCTGCAAACTGGACACTCTGGAAAAGTTGGTGGAGAGGAGGACACTGAAGCAATGGTCCATATTGAATAACCCGGACCTCCCTCTCCACCACCTACTGCAGGGACAGAGGAGCACTTTCTCCAACAGACTCATCCAGCTCCGCTGTCACAAGGACAGATACAGGAGAAGATTCCTGCCCTCTGCAATAAGACTATCATAAATCACCTCTGGCCAAATCAATCACACAACGATAACACTGTTTGGTTAAATCTTTGCACTACTAGTTAGTTCATTTAATATTATTATATTTCATTGTATATATTGTGCATTTAGATCTACTATTTTTACTTATTTTTATTTACCTGTACCATAATTGTAGCTGGCTTAATAAAGCAACCCTCTGTCTATCTTGTGAGGCATTGTTGATAAAATTAGCTTATATACAGCTTTAATCAGCAATTAGCTTATATACAGCTTAATCAGCAGCTAGTTTATATGCAGCTTTAAGTAGCAACTAGCTTATATACAGTTTAATTAACAGCTAGCTTATATACAGCTTTAAGTAGCAATTGACTTATATACAGTTTAATTAATCACTAGCATATTTGTAGTTTTAATAACCATTAGCTTATGCAGCTCTATTAACCACTTATACAGTGCTCACAGCATACAGCAAGGCCAGAGAGAAGCAGGAGGAAGGTTACTTATTTAACTGCGTCACAAGGAACAGGCAGCCATCTTTCAGATAGATAAGACAGTGAGATTCAAGCGAGGGCCAACGCCCCAGCTGAGCCCGGCTTCTTCACACACTCTTTATTAGGACCTCTCGCATGCAACACCTCACTCACACTGATGGAAACCAACGCCTATTGGGAGGGGCCAAGGTGAATGGACATTCACGGCCTCCATCCAGGCGCCATAACGTACAAACGTGCCACGCCTGCATCTTTGACTTTGGCCAATGTGTATCAAGGGGCGGACCCCTATATTAAGTTTCACGCTGATGTGTTCAAGCGTGTCTCATGGTGAATCTCTGCGAAGTTCATCCATTAGCACCCAAGCTTGTTTGATGGCTGGGCTGAATAACTCTGTTGATAAATAAATCTATTGCTTTGATTTAACTATACGCCTCTGAGAGCTTCTGTTTCATTCTTAAACCTGCTCTAAGTGTGAAAGACAGCTACAACATTTTTTCACAACAAAGTGGTGACCCCGACGTGATTGATATGATACGGAGCTTCGGGTTGGAATGTTAACAGACCTCTCTATTTGTGATTCCAGATAACGGCGCATCTCTCCCCTGAGGCTGGGAACCGATAATTGCCATCGGAGCGAGCTTGCAGTTCGGGAGACAGTCTGATAGTGCCGGCACATCTCAAGGTGAGCAGAAGCCTATTTAACTGAATTCTGCGTATTGTATTTATAGTCATAAAACCAAATTATATCCGACTGTCCGAACTGTAAGTATTGCGTAGTCATAAAAGTATTGTAAAGAGTAATCACACAGCAGCAGGGTTGTTCAGCCCAGCATTTGGGGTTTTTGTACATATGCGTGAATGAGTCCAGCAGAAGACGTTAGATAAAAGGCGAAAAATGACGTTTTCTGTGGCAGCGTAGAGTGAAGTAATGTGAGCCGTGTCACGCGCCTTTTCTGTCGCTGTCACGCGCCTCGCATGAAGCGCTCAAATTCCTGCCACAAATAAAGCGTAATCTTTAACGTAATTATAGGACGTCTTGGGCTACGAAGAAATTGCATAACATGACGGGGATATATGTATATGTTATTGATGTCATTGATAAACTGTATTGAGAAAACTGACTGCGGAATTCCCGTATTAAGAGCATCGAGCCTCCGGGTATTGACTCGTGTGTAGCGATCCAGTGAAAAATAATGTTACTCTGTGTTGTTAATGACGGACGAGATTAATGAAAATGGCCAGAATGTGTACAGGTCCAGAGATGACCTAGGATAAAAAGCAGTTAAATTGTGTTGTTGACGTGCTGCCCTGATGGTGTAGTGGTTAATATAACGGTCTTCCACGCGGTAGGCCCGGGATCAGATCCCGGCTGTAACATTGTTTTTGACAATAAGCAGCGGCCGTTGTGATGTATTAAAGAGCAGAGCTCTTTGATATGTGTGAAATTGGTTATAATCTGACTGTTTGTGATGTAGGAAAAAGCAGCTGTCATTTGTATCGTGATCGAGAGATCATCGATACATCTGTTTGCTGAGTTTCAATATATAGAAATTGTTGTTGAAGATACGCTGATGTAAAAAGTCTGTCTAAAAAAAAAAAAAAGAGCATTGTCCACGTCCTGGTGGAAGGCAGTGTGTGTTTTAATTTGTGTATTAATTGTCTTTAGAGACAGCCGTGTATGTTCTAATTTGTGTTCATTGTTTCACTGCATTTGTAAAGATATTAATTTCCTTCTAGACCGTATTTGTGAATTGTGCGCATTTCAGATTTGATTTTAATTTGTGTTTATCATTTGACTGTGTTTGTTTGCTGAGAAGCAGTTTGTCATTTGTGCGGGCCAAGAGGTGTCTGTTTGTTTAGTTTGATAAAGTGGATTTAACTGTCGAGGAATAGGGAAAGAATCCTTTATAATCTGACTGTTTTTTGGTTGCTGAAAAAGCAGTTTGTCATTTGCGTTGTGATCGAAAGATCAGTGACGCCACAGTCTGTTTGATGAGGTTGAGAAAAAGAAACTTGCTGTTGGAATGCGATGAGTGTGTAAAAAAAAAAGAGCTGTACATCTCCTCTAAAGTTCCGCGCTTGTGACTGATTTATGCTTAAAGAGACGGAAGCGTGTGATTTTGATTATTTAGTATGAATGCGTGTGACTATTTGCTGAGGTATACGTTTTCACTTTTGTTCATCATCTAACAGCATTTGTAAAACTCTTCACTTCATTCTGAGACCGTGTTGTGATTTCTACACAAATCTAAGACGGCAGATTATTGATTCAAGTTTGTTTGAATGAGTGGGACTATTTGGAGCGTACATGAGCGAGCTGACAGCTGAGCCGCTGAGGAGTACGTTTTAACTTTTGTTTATTTGTTTGACTGTATTTCTAAAAGATATTCCTTTACCGTATTTGTGATCTGTGCGCATTTCAAAAATGGCAGTGTGTTGCAATTTTGTTTGAATGAAAGTGAATGTTTGAAGCGTGTATATGAGAGAAGGAAAAAGTTTGTGCGTTCCTGTGAGGGACAGGCAGTTGAGATCTTGATTTGTGGCTGAATGTTCGTGTGTGGTTTCAAAGTTTGGAGTCCAGAGCAGGAAAAACACACATTATACACAAGCGTTGCATTCACACACACACATAAATCACTAGAATAGGCTGAGAGACAGCTGAGGGTTAATATAAGTGTCAGTTTTACTGGCGTAGTTAAATTTATTGGAAAATTGGGTTCCCCAGGGACTGTTAGCAAAGTCTAATGCGGAAACACAGCAGCCACTATATTCAGCCAGACAGACGCTAAAAATTAGGAATGTCCAAGGTTTAAAGCTGAAACAAAGCATCCATTCATTTAGTCAGACAAACGGTGAGAATATTAGGGAGGGTGTGCCTTCCTGATAAAAACACAGCTGCGGCCTTGATTTGAACTAGGACAGAGAGCGGAAGACAATTAAAAAGGTGGGGGCTAGGTTGACACTGTCTGCCTTATAAAAAAAACTAGTTACAGCCATTGCTTGAGTAATTAAAACATAGCATTTCACACCTAGCAGGGGTATATAGGGAGATTTGTAAATAACATATATTCATACACTGTTAAATAATATGCGTTATACTTGTAAAGCTATATTGCGGAGTTGTGAGGTCACTGTATGAAGGTCAAAAACGCCGAAAGAAGCACTCCGTCATTCTTTCGTACAACAGAAAAAGATCAGTGACCCTGAACAGTAACGCTTGCTAACCATCAGATTAGGGCTGAAAATTGCCAACTTAGTATAATGGACTTGAGCTTTTGTCTATTCACACAGAGACTTCGAAATAAATCTATGACTATTCTGTTTTCGTCCTCTTCACCATAAGTGTTAATAATAAAATAGATCATCATTTCACACACACACATTCCAGAGAAAGCACGGTTGTGAACGTGGGCCAGTGTGAATTCAGAGAGCAAACATGTCAATTGAAGGCATAAGAGGAGGTTTGGCTCCCTCTGCTGGCACTTCACAACCTGGGAAGAAAAAAAAAAAAAAAAAAACATTTGACATGCGTTTTGGCTTTTCTGTGGCCACTCCAAGAACTGCAACAGGAACAGTGGATAGGAGCTTTGGCTCCATCGGGTGGACATTTGGGAATACTGAACTCAGACTTTTATTGAAAACATTGCAGAGGAGGAAGTCATGTCAGCAAAAGTGAGCACTTATCTGTGCAATTTGGAGAATGATGTCCAGGATCAGAGCAGGATTAATGGAAGAAGCAAACTTTGGCCAGTGGAACAACAAGCCTACAAAAGAATGATAAAAAGATGGAAAGATAAAGACATTTGGGATGGAGAACGGCTGAATTGTTCCCCTACAGAAGAGATGGTGCAACAGATGAGCAGAGAAGTGATGAGACACTCTGAAGAGAAGAAGAACGACCATGCAGCTGCAGAAAAAGGCGTGTGGCCTTATGTCAAAAGGTGCTTCGATTATGATAACAAAAAGATGGGCAGGAAGCCGACTCCCACTGAAGAGGAGCTGCAACAAATAAGCGAAGAACACACTTATGAATACAGAGCTGCTGTGGAAAGAACAGATATGGAGCTCGAAGCACTAAAAGTGTCAATAAAGAGACAGCTGGCAAAGCTTGACAGCACGGAAGAACTTTCTACTGCTACAACTGTGGAAAACCTGGCCACTATTCACGTGACTGCCCCACGCGTGGTCAACAACAACAATCAGGCTCACCACGTGGAAGAAGAGGAAATTATCAGAGAGAGACAGGCAATCAGCATCCAAGAAGCCAGAATCAAGCTGAACAGCAATATCTTTCACATACCTGGCAACAACAGAGACACTGCTGCAACTATTAGCCACAATACCTGCGTCATATCCAGTTCCAGACCCACATATTCCCTTAACAAATCACAGCCCACAGCCCATAGCCCACAGACAAAGCATCCTCCATCATGAAACACCTCAGCCCCTTTAGTTTGAACACAAGAAACAGAAGATGTGTTCACCATTCTCACGTAGACTCTGTCACATGCATCGGCACTTCAAGAATTGACTATTCATTCCCTTTCCACCTAGATGTTTCTGAACAAAAAGAGGGATGTTAATGCAGTTTTGTATCAGAAAAAAGGGGGAGAAAGAGACTCATCAAAGAATCCTCCTAAGAGAAATTCACGTTTGGAGCTGCAGAGACTCATCAAAGAATCCTCCTAAGAGAAATTCACGTTTGGAGCTGCAAGAAAATCGAAAAGAGAAGGAGCTGCATCAAAGAATCCTCCTAAGCAAAAAATTCACGTTCAGAGCTGCAAGAAAATCGAAAATTCAAAAAGAATGCACAAGAGCACATATTGTCTATGAAACAGGAAGAATGTTGCTACAAAGGAGATGAAGGAAACATAGCATCCTATGCTGTGGTGAGACAATTCGAAGACATGGAACACTCAATAGTAGCATCAGGTATCCTACCTCAACCAGCATCAGCACAACTGGCAGAAGTCGAAGCGCTCATACAAGCCTTGAAAATAGCAGAAGGAAAATCAGTAAACATCTTCACAGATTCTGCTTACGCACATGGAGCAGCTCACGTTGATGGGCCCATGTGGCGAAAAAGAGGATACACAACATCAATGGACGCACCCATCAAACACAAGAAGGAAATCATGGCACTGGTGGAAGCTATGAACCAGAATAACTGCGGGAAACGACATGGCAGATGAAGCTGCTAAAGAAGAGGAGCAACAACAGGAGAAAGTGGACTTTGGAGATCCCATGATGGCAGAGTGGTAGCACCAGCAGAATTGTGTGTCTCACTGATATCAGAGGCACGCACGAAGGAAAGAAAGGAACATTGCAAAGAATGCAAGCACTGTGCCTCTTCTGCGACGAATGCACCACCTGTGGAGATCATAATGTGAAGAAACCGTACAAAACACCTATGGGCTCTTATCCTGTACCATCAGCCTGCTTCCAAGACATCAGCATAGACTTTACTGACATGGGACATGATAACAGAGTACAAGGAAAAAGGTACATCTTGGTAATGGTTGACAGATTCTCAAAGTGGGTGGAGGCAATCCCAACTAAAAAAGAAGACGCACAGACAGTAATAAAGTGGCTGCAAACAGAACTAATACCTCGCTATGGTGTTCCTAGATGCATAAGGTCCGATAATGGTTCACATTTCAGTAATAAGCATTTGCAGGAAGTAGATCTGGATCAGTGTATCATTCACAGTCACAAGGACTGGTAGAGAGGGCAAATCAGACGCTAAAATCAAAAATAGCAAAGACATGTGTAGCATCAAAGCTGACATGGGTTGAAATTTTACCACTAGCTCTAATGGCAGTGAGGAGCGCAAAAGGAAATAAGACGCATCTTTCACCACATGAGTTAATGACAGGGAGGCAAATGCCTGGTCCTCCAAGAGACGGTAGTCATATACATAGATATACATAGATACATAGATGTACATATACTTAGATGTGCAGCAAGTTGAAATGAAGGCATATATGACTGCATTAATCATTCTCACGGAGGCTCTCTCCAAACAGGTCCAGCGAACCAGTGCAGCTGACCAGGAAAAGGTAAAAATCTCATCCGAGAGGGTGACTGGGTCAGGGTCAAAGTTCATAAGAAAAGTGGACTGACCCCAGGTGGACAGGGCCGTACGAAGTGAAGGAGGTTACTTCACACTCGGTCCAAGTCATAGGTAAAGCAGGAGCACCTTGGCACCACCTGTCACACTGTGCCCCAGCACCTGAGCCGTCCAGACCTCTAGCAGAGGTCCGAGGTAATCTGACGCAAAATGCATAATTTGTTTTGTAATTTGTAATTTGACTTTTCAGCAACCACCAACAGGTGATCCAATTAGCTACAGGACATGGAAACGACAATGTTTGGTTAAATTGAATTGTTGATAATGCTATAAAAAACAAAATGGGTGGCTGTATAGCTTGTGCTGCAGCTAGACCAGCTAGGTTCACCGAACCAGCACCACTATATCCTGAATCTGACCCAACAGGATACGCATGCATGACAAATATGACTAAAATGGCTACTCCATCAAATTGCATGACTCTGGCATCCATATTTCCACCAATTGATAACGCAACTGCAGTAGGATAGTTCAGTCTGGACAAAGGTCCAACCTACATAGATACAATCGGAGTGAACCAGAGGAGTGCCTAATCAATACAAATTGGTATATCAAATTGCAGCAAGTTTTGAGAGTATCGCAAGTATTATTCCATGGATAACTGTGAATAAAAATGTTGATTGTATCAATTATGTGCATTACAATGTTCTTCGTTTGGCTAATCATACTAGGGATGCAATAGAGGGTCTGGCTGAGCAGCTGGCCCCAACTTCTTTGATTTCTATGCAAAACAAAATGGCTTTGGAGCTTTTGCTCAATGTTTGGAGACCTGTGTTGCACTGTCATCCCCAACAACACTGCGCCGGACGGTTCAGTCACAAAAGCACTGAATAGTCTGAAGGCACTGTCAAAAGAAATGCAGGAAGCATCAGGTGTGAATAATCCATTTGGAGATTGGATGGAAAACATGTTTGGAAAATGGAAGCACCTGATCTTGTCAATAGCAGTGTCAGTGGGTGTGTTCATTGCAATACTGGTCTCATGTGGATGTTGTATAATACCCTGTATTCGTTCTTTGGTTGGCCGTCCTATCACCACTGCCCTCTCCAAGGAACCATCACCACCCCCTCCTTATGGAGCTTACCCAGTAGGGGAAGAGCAGAACAGCCTGGTAGGGTCAGGAGAGGCAGAGGAAGACACCAGCGTGTGAACAGGGCAGAAAGGTAAAGAAAGTGACGTCCTTCAGACGTCAAGAGAGGGATTTGTTGATAAAATTAGCTTATATACAGCTTTAATCAGCAATTAGCTTATATACAGCTTAATCAGCAGCTAGTTTATATGCAGCTTTAAGTAGCAACTAGCTTATATACAGTTTAATTAACAGCTAGCTTATATACAGCTTTAAGTAGCAATTGACTTATATACAGTTTAATTAATCACTAGCATATTTGTAGTTTTAATAACCATTAGCTTATGCAGCTCTATTAACCACTTATACAGTGCTCACAGCATACAGCAAGGCCAGAGAGAAGCAGGAGGAAGGTTACTTATTTAACTGCGTCACAAGGAACAGGCAGCCATCTTTCAGATAGATAAGACAGTGAGATTCAAGCGAGGGCCAACGCCCCAGCTGAGCCCGGCTTCTTCACACACTCTTTCTTAGGACCTCTCGCATGCAACACCTCACTCACACTGATGGAAACCAACGCCTATTGGGAGGGGCCAAGGTGAATGGACATTCACGGCCTCCATCCAGGCGCCATAACGTACAAACGTGCCACGCCTGCATCTTTGACTTTGGCCAATGTGTATCAAGGGGCGGACCCCTATATTAAGTTTCACGCTGATGTGTTCAAGCGTGTCTCATGGTGAATCTCTGCGAAGTTCATCCATTAGCACCCAAGCTTGTTTGATGGCTGGGCTGAATAACTCTGTTGATAAATAAATCTATTGCTTTGATTTAACTATACGCCTCTGAGAGCTTCTGTTTCATTCTTAAACCTGCTCTAAGTGTGAAAGACAGCTACAACATTTTTTCACAACAGCATCCATCTGCAGAACGGAAATCCTGTTTGATGCTTGACGCACACTTTGACATGCAAGTGCTCAAAAATGTGGGTTTTCATTGTCATTGTTGGACTCAGTTTAGTTTAATTTCTTTGCCATATTTTAAGGATTATCAGAAATCATTACATTCATGAATTCAAAGATAAACATTCAATCTGGTATCCATAGTAACGATGACATGACGGATTCTGTCAATGACTCCATGGATAGAATGTCGTCCTGATGACGTCACTGATTCCTTTGCCGTTAATGTCGAGGTCTCCATGGATACTGTACCCCTTGGCTTCGTGTCCCTGTACATTTCACATCTGAGAGCAGACATCAAATTGATTAAGATTGATACACTTGACAATTGCAATGGAGAACTCACGGCGTAACGTATTTTACAGACACACCAGATCAAAAATGGAAGTAATTTTCACCTCTGTTCCCTGGACGACGACAGATAGATAGCTGCAGACTTAAAACAGAAAACAATAAACAAACTACGGCACCGTACAAAGCCTGTCCGTTCTCCCTGAGTCGGGAGGGAAACTCAACCTTACTCACGGCGGGAAACGGTCCGGGAAGGAAACAAAGGACACCGACCGGTGAACTCCGTGGTACTACGCGGGTCGGCCTCTGCGCACAGGTGAATTCCCGGGGAATAACTCTGCGCGGCAGGAGTGCTGCAGATAGCCAGAAAGGTTAGAAATAACTATTCACGAAAACACTGTTCAAACTCACGTAGACTAGAACCAGACAGGGAACCGGGAAGAGGCACAGCAAAAAACGGGTGTGTAGGAATGAACACTAGAAACAATGATCTGGCAGCGAGTGAGTGATAGACAGGGGTTTAAGTAGTGACAAGAACAGGTGAGGAGAGTTGTGCTGATGAGGGAGTGCTTGATTACAGATAAGGGACAGGTGACGGGACTATAACACTGTTACTCTGGTTAAATCTTTGCACGACTAGTTAGTTAATTTAACATACGTGTTGAACTTGTTCTAAAGGGAATACTGCTGTTAAAAAGCACCTGATTTGTTTTAAGTGTCTGCAAACCAAATGTTATTGCCCTTTTGTTCATACAGCAGTACTTTTAAAATAAAAGTGCGCAATACACTACTTTTGAATTCATTATTGAACTTTGCCATAACAATACGATTAATCACATGGATTTTTTTGCGATGAATCAATTAATTAATTAAAATAAATGTAATCGTTGCCCAGCACCAATAGGTATATATGGTTACAGATAGTTTCATTTCTTTGCCATATTTTAAGGATTATCAGAAATATTACATTCATGAATTCAAAGATAAACATTCAATCTGGTAGAGGGTTAGGGTTAGAATGTTGTCCTGATGACATCACGGATTCCGTGGCTTTGTATGTACCCCTTGGCTTCGTGTCCCTGTACATTTCACATCTGAGAGCAGACATCAAATTGATAAAGATTGATACACACTTGACAATTGCAATGGAGAACTCACGGCGTAACGTATTTCACAGATGCACCAGATCAAAAATGGAAGTAATTTTCAAAGAGGTTAAACAGCCAACTAATTTTCACCTCTGTTCCCTGGATGTAGTTTCTTACGTAGTCTTACGGTGTCAATACAAACAAAACCGATCATACGGACCAGTTGCTCATGTGACATGATGTGTGATATTTGTTGTTTAATTTCTCGTTGTTGTACCTTATTTTGTTCCATGCACATCGGACAGATGGAGTTCTCTGTGTCACCATCGCGGCAACAGCAGGTGACCGACAGACGTGGTTTCTTTCTTAGGGTGTCAATACAAACAAAACATCATACGGACCAGTTGCTCGTGTGACATTATGTGTTATATTTGTTGTTTAATTTCTCGTTGTACCTTATTTTGTTACATGCACATCGGACAGATGGAGTTCTCTGTGTCACCGCCTCTACATGTCACCGACAGATGGAGTTCTCTGTGTCACCGCCTCTACATGTGACCGACAGATGGGGTTCTCTGTGTCACCGCCTCTACATGTGACCGACAGATGGAGTTCTCTGTGTCACCATCGCGGCAACAGCAAGTGACCGACAGACATAGTTTCTTTCTTACGGTGTCAATACAAATGTAGCTCAAGCGCAAGTTCAATCAGGAAGACACTCACTAGTAATCTCTGTCTTTCCTCTCCTTGTAAGTACTCTATCAGCTGATTGGGGGCGTGCACTTTTAAGTAACCAACCAGATTCGGCACACCGGGTCCTCAAGCCAATCATATCGTGGCTGTCAATCTTTAAATAGTGTTCTCCTCTCTGCTGCTGTCAGGTGTCATTTCAGCTAAGCAGATGCAACCCTCCTGCACCCCAGTCACCTCCAGTCAGCATCACAGTCGTGCTCCTGATTCATCATCAGATAGCAGCGACTCCTTTCATCACCACCACCAGTGTCTGGACTCCAAGGGGGGATTAGGCCTGTTGGACCTCAGTATCCCTACCCTCGGTGATAGTACTTCAGGATGGAGTCCAATCGCCAAAGACTTTGCACTTTTTCATATTTGACGCTTGTATAATAAATCATTGTTAAACTTATGAAACAAGTCTCTCCTGATTGAAACAAAGTTGATCATACGTTGGTTCCAAGCAGCAGAGACTATTCAGAAAGGAGACGATTCATTCGTTCCATAGTAACCAAAGTAAATCCTGGACCCAGTTTTCACAAACTACATATCTTACGAACATTATGATACTAAAATGGGATGTGTCGTACACACAAATCAGGAGGAAATCTATTTGTTCGAGATCATTTTCATCCCAGCAACACACTCTCACAAGATCTGGCAACTAACGTCGGTGAACGCCCTGGCACACTAATGTTCATGATGTTATAAATCTGGCTGTTCATATCTGTTATATGACGTTCACAACGCCTTCACAACGAGGTGGGGGAAGGGAGGGAGAGGCGAATACGCCATGACCCCGCCCCATTTAGGAAACAGGAAGTGTGTACTATTTCAAACTGTTGCCAGAGCGTGTGTTCAGCGGCCAGAGAAAATAAGATCGGTGCACCCTGAGAGGAGCTTATTTAGCTGTAGCACCTGTGGAACATTGCCAACGTTCCACAGACCTCTCCAAATGCTAAGATGTCCCCTCTGACTTTCCACGTTAGGCGGAGAAGCCGCTTAGATTGAGGCTGTCACACACACTCACAAACACTCTCACACACTGGTGTGTGTGTGTGTGGGGGGGGGGGGGGTACTAAATAAGAGTGATTTATCCCTTGCCTGTTTCACACTCGGGGACAACTGACTTCGGTTCACATGCTCCCTCTCTCTTATTTTCTCTCTCACTGCACACACACACACACACACACACACACACACACACAGAAGAACCATGAAGCTGGGACTTCTGGTGCATTGCTGCACTGAATACATATTTGTGTTTGTTTTAGAGTGGGATCAATGAACGGTTAAGCTCCAACGCAAAAGGGTCTGGAGGGAGGAGGACAAAGATGGGAGGACGAGGACAGATTGAAAAGGAGAAGGGGAGAGCGAGAAATATTAAAGCCGCTCGCAGGGGCGAAATAGAAGAGAGATGGGAGGGAGCCAGAGAGAGAGAGCGTTCTTGGCTTCCACTTTATTTCCTCATGTCTTCCTGCATTCTTATTCCTAATGTAAAAAAAAAATGGTGTTTTTCATCCGATGCAGAAAAGTTGCAATTGAATATAACGGCTGAAATACATTTTGTGAAGCTTGGCAAGACTAAGTGCTTGGTCGCATTGTTCCATCTTTCACACACTGCGATGAACGCAACTCATCCAATGCAAGGACATTTGTGAAGACGCTAGTCACATGACTCATTTGCCACTCGCTAGTCACATGAGTCCTTAAATCAGTCAGTTAACGTCAACCACGCTCCTTTCCTGAACCTAACGATGTGGTTTTGTTGCCTGAACTTAATTTCCTGTAAAGACAGAAGTTTATTTTGAAAAGACACTATGCATGTAACAAGTGGAAACTGACACGCTCATCCTCACCCGTCCAAAACATATGCTGTAATAAGTTCATAGTTTGAAGCCTAGGGCCACTGACCAAGCGTCGATAGTGACAAGTTGGGAGTGAGAATGTCTTGGTTTGCGCTTTAATATCATTCGCGCAATATCTTGTGTGAATCAGACCTTGAGAGAGGGCAGATAGCAAATACAATTGATGCGCATTTCATGGTGCCATCACTGACCCTAGTTCAGTCTTTGTGAATATGCACGAAAGAGTCCTGTGAGGCATTAGAATATGCTCAGAATCGCAATTGTGCTATGTTTATGTGGAGGTGTAATGTTTACCATCTCACTGAGCATGCTTCTTATGCATTTTTGCAGGTATTTGGGCATAAATTAAAGTATTGTAGAAGTCTTAATTTGACCTGTTGGTGGCCCTAGCTGACCAGTCAAGGATCACCCAAGTTGCACAATTTACTCTTCCAAATGTCATGCCAATCCAGCCAGTCGTTTTAGTGATAGGAGCTAGCTATGATCAGAGGGCAGGACAAAAGATATGAATAACATGATGTCGTCTGCAATAACAGCAATAACAGAGATATTCATGGAGGATTGATGGATGGTCCAACACATGCATAGAGGTAACGGAAGCCCTCAAAATCAAAACAGAATGTGCACTTTGTGTATGTGCTCTCACTTTACATGCACTATGATTCAATACTACATGAAATGTCTTATTACTGATATTTCTTCTTCTCTCCTGGTTAAGAGCTCATTGCTTTCTTCCCTCTTCTAGACTTTATATCAATGTATTTTGCATTGTGACTACTGAATGCAACTTTAACATATTTGTTTACTGATGCTGTTTGGTCCCACCTTTGGCTAAAATGGACGGTGAAATTGATCCACTAGTTAGTCCCTTCTAATGTTTCCTTATTGTTTCAATATCTTCATGTTTTCTCCCCTCTTTATCTTCAATCGTTGTTTCTATAACTCATCTATCAGTTTGAGTATTGATCTGCTCATCACCCTCCCTGCAGCAGATCAGAGATGGACGATCTATTTTCCCTCCCTCTCCGCTTCTCATCACGGCGGCTTCCCCTTCACCCTTATCTTTCACCTTTTCTCTCTCATTGTTCTGCTGCTAGGTCTCTCACCCTTCCCAAGCCTCCTCCCTTTCCTCCATCCTCTCACCCACGTGCTCATCATCTCACGTCCCCTTCACTCCTCCCCTCCTCTTTCCATTTTAACTCCACCGACCCAATTTTCTTCATCTCTTGCTCGCCTTTCCTCCTCTCTTGGTCATTCCTCTTCCATTTGTCTGAAGTGACCCCTATTTACTCCCTGCCTGTGTCACTCCTCCTTTTCTCTTTTTGTTCCCTTCATCCCTCCATCCTCTCCAGCCCTCGTCTTATTATCCTGCTGTCACATTCCTTGATGCTATGCTCCATTACCTATGTCTGTCTATCCGTCTATCCATCAGTCTTATCTGTGGGTATTTATCTGCCTTCAATAATACCATTCAACACCGTTCCATCTTGTCCTCAAATTCAATCGCTCATTCGCTCACCCCTCTATCTCTCCTTCCAGCTCTCCTTTACTCTCTCCTGTTATCTCTTTTCGATCTACCTCTCTATCTAATAGTTATCTGCCTTCACTTTCACCATTCAACACCCTTTCGCCCTGTCCTCAGATTCAATCTTCCCTCGTCTACCTCCCATCCCCCTCCTTCCTCTCCGTCCTTGTTCCCATCTCTACCCACGGATTTCTTCTCTTCTTTCCCTCTCAATGCATCTCCATCAGTCTGTTCTTCAGCTCATTGCGACTGCCTTTCTCATGAAAAAAACAAAAAGAAGAATTAAGTGTTGCTTGATTTCATCTTATTTATTGATCAGCTTCTTATCAAAGATATGATTCACTGCTAGCAGGAAAAACAAATGTGAAAAAAAGAATCTTCAAACAAGAGTCTCATCCTGCGTCTCGTTTCATTTTACACAAATACCCGTGCAATTGCATCAAACCACTGTTGAACTTCAACCAATCATGACAATGATAGTTGTCAGAATAATAAACCTTGACGTAAAGCTACAATCTATATTTGTACTTTTACAAAAACAAATTCTAACAGAAAACTATACTTATTTAGGTTTAAGCAACAAACCCACTGAGGTAGGTCTAAGAAAAGATTAGGGAATTGGCAATACTTAAAAACTGGAATTGGTGTATATAATGGGAGGTGACCCAGGTGAATGTAAAAGTGGTCTGATGTGTCTAAACACTAAAAGAAAACGAAAGGGACTAATTATGAATTGGAAAATATTGCCTAATTCACGAACCTCACTGGTTGTCTTTAGATCACATTTAAAACTATAGCTTCATGTTTTTAAACTGGATCACATTTGTTTAAATTATGACAACGTTGCATCCAGAAAGATCTTACTAGCGGCTCCATTCTTCAAACAACAATCATCCTAATCACTTTTGATCCAGAACAAGTCTTTATCTGACTGTTATGAACCAAAATGAAATTATAAAGAGCCTTTTTTCTTTGATTTCTAAACAGGAGAGAGTGTGACCTTCTCTTTCTCTCTTTATTTACCGTGTAATTGTCCTCCACAACACGTCAACACACACACACACACTCTAGATATAATGTCATCACAGCCTATCATCTGTGGCCAGATCACTCTAATCTCTGTCCAATCTTATCAAGGACACTGGGACATTCATACACGCACACAAACTCATTCCACATACATAAACATGTGCCCGAAAACCCAAGCACACTCATACACAGTATGTATACAGTGAGTGTGGTGCCTTTTTCTCAAGTTACACACACACTTAGATGTGTTGAATGCAACACATCCGTTAAAAAAAAGAAAGCTCAGGGGGACAGCAATTGGATCATGATCAAGGAGGGATAATATGCAACTCTTTTGTCTCTTAGCTTTCTGATAATTCTTTTTACATGCAAGTGACTCAGTGTTGAATAATCAAGTGGCCTATGCAAGATTAAGCACTGGGCCCAAAAGTGTTGGAGGCCCCAAAGAGAGGAAGAGTGAATGAATTCCTGCCCACAAACTCATATCAGTGTGGCTGCTTGGCTGACCTCGATTGTAGCTCAGGAAGCTGCAGACGCTACTCAAGGGATTGCCAGAAGGGAAATGTTGGTGCAGGTGTTGCATTACTTCAATCGCTGGCCAACTTGTCTCTTTCCATTTGTCAGCCAATAACCTAAATGTATTTTAAAATGACTATCTTGAATTGAATTGAACAATGGAGTTCCAAGCCTACTTCACATAAGAGCAGGTTTATGTCTGTGAAACAAAATTGATTTACATGTATAAAAATGGGTAGCAGTAGAAACTATTTTTATTTCCTTGATGGCTGCAGGAGCTAGCAGTTCATTTAAAGTTTTTCACGTTGATGAAGAAAATATGCCGATAAAATAATTGGAAACCTCCAACAACTTGTATAGCTGTGTCAATATCATCCATATTTGTCATAATGATTCCATTGCTATTTTTGTATGAATGTCGCTAGGTAGCAAGCCGGTTACAGATTACACCCGTATTCCTATACCTGCTTTATAAACTCTGATTGGCTAGTTGTTTCAATAACTGGCGTAAACAGCTGCCAATTAAAACAACTACACCTACTTAAATATCTGAACTTTGGAGGTCTGAAACCAGGATGATATTTCCACACAAAATGTGGTAAAATGTGGCTGAATATGCCTTTTTCTGTGGACCTTTATAACTTCTACACTGGGATACAGTGAGAACTCATCAGAGATGTAAGTGGTCACTTGATACAGTGTCAGAGAGATTGGGCAATTTTCTGGAAATCATTTTTGAAAGAAATTAGTGGGAACCCACTCAGTAAGCCTGTGTGATAGTTTCTCTCTGTTTATTGAGAAGGTTCAATTTAATAAAGTAATGTATTGCAACACTTTCTCCCACCAACTCTTCACATGCTTACACTCCCAACTCGTCATATACTGATCCTTTGGCGTCACTTTCTAACGCACTGGTAAGCCAAGTGCACGGACGCAGGAAACACGTGATGAGTCAGCAGGCAGTCAATGACTGTATAAACCAGGTATTAAAAGTTGCTTTTAGAATCTGTGAGTCACTGCAACCACAAGAGGTCCTTGAGCATGCACCCATAACTGGACACCCAAAATAGTAATCCCTTTGCTGCAGCAGAATGCGAGATTAGCCATGAGACAGACACTGAGGTGCACACTCACTGAAGGATGCTTACATGGACGCACGTACACACGACACCGGTCGCATGATTTTCCTGGCGGAGATAAAAACATCCAAATTCAATGAGACATGCTTAACCTTGCAAATTGCCAGTAAATCAACTCTGTATAATAAAATGTGATCTAATTTGTCCCACATTATCAAAATGAAAAAGATAATTTAGGATGAAATCTAAATTGAAATGAACTTATAAAACACTCAAATTCAATCCCATGAAATTGCTACTAATATACTATTCAAAAAGATTTCCAAACAGGTTTGATAAAGATGCTGTTAAATGGTCTCTGAAGGAACTGCCTGTCTCGCCAGTGTAGAGGTTTTGGCAGCTGGTGCACTAAATGGCATACACTATATTGCAGGTGTTCAGGGTGAAGCGCTACCAGACGGGGACGACCCTGCCTTCAGCTGGATTGGATAAAAAACAGGTGTGTCAAAACTAGTGGGGGACTAAGAGGCCGAGGGCTGCATCAATGTATGTACTAAGATATCCTTGAGGTTGTTGTTTCGTCTGAAGGCTTTAATCCTTTTAAAAGTGCTTTAGGCCAAACAGCATCCTGAGTTTGTTGGAGGTTGCCTTTGATCAGGGAACTACTGCACATAGCAGACTGTGATGGGACCAATGCTGCTGGTCAAGGCAGTGTCGGTAATCGTCGCGCTCAAGGAAGGAGACCCTGATCATTGCTTGATTGATATAATAAAACACGACGAGTAACACCTGGCACACAAGAGAGTCCCCAGGTTTTGGATCCAGTCATGTTCCGTGGACTGGAACATCCATTACCTTAACCTGTAAATAAGACTGTTTGTCAGCATTTTTAGTCAAGCTGAGAGGTCCAGGATTGCCTGTGACAGGTCAGATTACTTGCTCATGACTGCTTCAAACCCCATATGGGTATCAATGTTTCTATACAAGCTGTCCACGTCCAATCAGAACATAAAGCACAGTTACTGCAGACCATATTTTTGATGCTCCATCAGACACAATTAGACATGATCACAGGTGGGAAGCCAGAGCTTGACGAGCGGATCCTTCTGGTTGGTCAGGGAACCAGTGGATGCGGATACAACTCGCAGTGGAAAAAGAAATATAGAAAATTGCCTGGTACCAAAAGTGAGTTGAGTTGAGCCAAACCCACAGATATAAATGGTCATGTATACATTCATTCAATCATCCCCTGCACACAACAGCGTCAGCGAGGCAGATTGTTCCGGGCTGCTATTTCAGGAGGAATGGAACTCCTGCTGAAGCGAGCTCTGCCCCATTTAAGTGTTCTGTATCTCCGACCAGATGGAAGTAAGCGTCGTTGTGAAGTGATTGGCTTTGCACACTGTGGTTGTTTGTTTGACTCCTATTGCTGCTTCCCCTAACCGTCAGGATTCAAGATGATCTATAAGTCAGTTCCAGGTACAGCATTTACCTCCAAGGTGAAGTACAGAACTGTTAACTGGAGTAAACTACTTTAATGGCATTAACACTGAGACAAACTGTCGAAACAGCCAGTCGCCATGTCTTTAAAAAAAATAGATTTCCGTTATTTATTTGTGTTTATCATTTACAACAATGCAAACACTTAGAGTACATGCAAGATGGAACAATCCCACACTTGTCTATAGCTGTTTTCATCTTCACACACACACACACACACACACACACACACACACACACACACACACACACACACACACAGAGTGCCCACGGTCACGTTGAATACGATCAGATGTTCTGACATCTGTGTTGTTGCTCTCTATTAGATCAGCCTAACCATCTGATATGTACTGAGGGTTTGTGTGTATGTGTAAGTGTGAGGGGCAAGACATCGGGCAGAAAAAAAAAAATCCATTTTAGTTTAGCTTGATGGCAACAGATGTGACATGTGACAGATGTGAAAATGAAAATAAGAACTAAGAGCAGGTGTGTTTGCAGATGGTCACGGCAAAGATCAGGTGGCCGTTATTTTACACACATACGCACACACAGGCTCCCATTTCACACATAGGCCGCACATGTTCAGAAACACTGGTGGTGTCAATGGTATGATGTGTGTCTGCATGCTAGGAGGCGTGGTGCACTGAACTCCATATTTTCACACCTCTTTGTGTGTGTGAGTTTGTGTGTGTGTGCATTCCCTGAGCACAATGCTACAGTGAACCACTACCAAGATTAAAAAAAAGCATTTTAACAAAGAATGTGTGCAGCGATATCGCTTACATTCACATTTTCTCAATGAAAAGACACCTGAGCGGCACATTATCTTTTTGACTATATTTTGCTTTGAGGCCATACACTTCTTTGTTTCAACAATGTTTCTGTAGTAGTGTCTTTATTGTCACACACAAACACAGTCCATAGTTTTCTATGGTGAAACAAATATAATTATTTTTGTTATTTTGGCTGGTACCAACTGGGTGTCATCTGTCGTAATACTCTGATATGATCCATATTGTGACATTACACGTTTATTGATGATTGATATACATGGTGCTAGTTGTGAAATACTCAATTTGGATTGATTCTAATGGGTCTTCTTTTTCAGAATATTCTTTACAGTGCAATTTATTATAATAATTGCTTTCCACAGGCATCTGAAGCAGACAGATTTATTATCTTACCACTATTGGACCATAAGAACCATAAGAAATTAAAGAAAATCGATGATTTATTTGCAAAGATGAGGATTTTGGGCATGCTGGGATACCAAACACGGACATGTTTTGTGACGTATTTGCGCAAACAAGCCGTAGGAATGGAAGGGGAGGGGATCGAGGACACCGGCGTCCTCGCGGAGTTGAACAGGCAAAACCCTTGTTAAATAAATGAGATGATAGAATGTGATGATCACAACAAGAAGCCCAACAGACTTTCCCACGAGCGTTTGATGTTTCGTCGCTGCGTGTCACTTTATTGTTGAAGGCTTCAGTGCTTCGTTTGATAGCATTAGCCCACAGATTTGAACAATGATGGAACTATACCTGAGTGACCCATCTTCTGGGGTGTCTTCTTAGCAACACATAAGCATAAAAAACAAAAACTGTTTCAATACGGTTGAACGGTTCAATACGAATACGCGTACCGTTACACCCCTAACATTTAGACTTTTGGGGGGTATGGCACCACTGTCGTCTTCATTTTTTCCTTTTAATAACTTATCCATAACTTTCGCTACAGGCTAGCGGCTAGCAGAGTGTCTTCTTCTGCTTATTGCAGCTTGTTAAACAGTTGACTGACGCATTACCGCCACCAGGTGGTGGGAAGCTATATTGTAACTGAGCGTCTCATGGATAACAGTGATATCTCTGGTGTCTTCAATTGATAACCTATGCGGTTCCGCGGCCGACAGGTGCAAAACTGAAAGTTTTTCGCGGCCCTATGGTTAAGAATCACTGCTCTAGGGCCACCATACGGTCTAGATAGACCGTAGACAAAGATAGACAGTACAAATGATATTTTGACAGTGTATTGTCATCATTCCAGCAATATTACCACAGTTTTAATGTCTTAAATAACTTAATGTCTGTTTTTTAACTCAACACTTCCTGTTTCCGTTTCAAAATAAAAGCCCCTTTCGTTCAACTCAAGGCGACTTACCTAGCGCCATGAATAATTGGAATACCTGCTTTTAATTGTGGAGAGCAATGTTCCCTCTAAGCTGCGCGCTTGAGCAATCGCGCACTGCTCGCACATTCTCAGCGCACAAGAAAATCTATGCAGCGCATAAAATAAAATTCAACATAAACGTATTAATTAATATCTAATATTAATCCTAATCTTATCTAATCAATTAAACCAATAATAATAATAATAATAATTTTGTTTTCTGTACTATTTTGCAACGTAACTCAGTGAGTGACAGGTGTCCAGCCAATGATACGATTCGGTTCACTTACGCTACGCAGCCAATCATAGCATTGACACTATTGCCCTGCCCATTCGCGCCGTGCAGGTTAGCTAGCTATCAACAGTGCGGCGGAGTTACGAGACGCAAATGCCCCTTATCCCCCCTTATCATGGCGAAACGAACGGGCAGCGACATAAAGTCAAAGCAAGAAGCAGACGAAGCCATCAACCTGGACAAAGTGTACAACCATTGGAGAAGTGAGAAGGACAGACGTGAAAAATAAGGTAAAATTTAAGTCAGATTTGTGCATATTCTAGTGACATTTATTAAGATTTTTTACTTATGGATATTAACAGTGGTGTATAGTAACGAAGTAGAAATACTTCGTTACTGTACTTAAGTAGTTTTTTTGGGTATCTGTACTTTACTTTACTACTTATATTTATGTTTACTTTTACTTTTACTTCACTACATTTTGCAAAGAAAACTGATACTTTTACTCCGATACATTTCCCCTGAAACCTTCGTTCCTCGCTACAAAATCAAATCTATCTTTAGAAACAAAATGAATCATGAGAGCAGCGTCGGGGACTGTGGTGGAACACAGACTGCAAGCAAGCAGGTTTGTTGAATCAGTGGTCCTAGCAGCAAGTTAAATCATTGGTCAGTCACGTTAATGCACAATTGCAAACAAGTGCTCTCAAAGCCGCGGTGTTTGATTCCCAGTGATTCCCAGGATGCTACATGCTATAAGCTAGCGGGCGACTACCTGAGTATAATTCCACTCTACGATGACTGATTTCATGATGGAAGCAGAAATGGAAGCACCTGCTACTCCCGCAACAAACGACGGTGGTGACGAAGACCAACACCAGTGGATCGCTAGCGAGTTAGTGAGCTGAGGAAGTGTTGACAGTTGTGCAGCACTAGTTGCCTAACGTTAGCTGTAGCTATATACACGGATTGACAGGAGCCGCGAGAGCGCAGCATCCGGGGAATTCTTCGCAGCTGTGTGCAAGCTGTCTGTGACGCTGAACACACCTCTACCTGCCTCAGCGGCCTGTGAAAGGATATTTAGCATCGCAGGACTAGTCTTCAGCCCATGATGAGCGAGACGGAATTCTCGCAATTTTGAAAACCAACTTCTTTTGAAGATGAACAGGACATGTTTCAGTTTCAAGTAATGACTGTGTTGTTACTTTAGTATTGATCATGTTTTGATATTTGAGTCATGTTGTGGATGATCAGATGGAGTTATGATGGTAGCAGTCGCCCAATTGCAGATTCAGCTTGAGCAAAACCTTTGTATTCAAATCAGGCCCATAGGAGTTTACAAGGCAGGCGTCCTTTCTCTAAACACTGACCTGATGCATCAAGTGGATATGTTTTGCTGAACATAATATTATGCATTTGTCCTCTATATCCTCTAGTCTAATGAGCAGACTTATAAACGCACTGTTACAACTCCTTCATAGTGTCATATTGCTTTACGGAGAATTATGATGATAAGTTCATAGTAGATGCAAAAGTATACTTATGTACAATATATTATGTTTAACATTGTTGCTCCTGGATGGATCACAGCCAACCCAATTATGTTCAACACAGCTCCATGTCCTTGGTCATGGTGCCACAGCACTTAAAAGAATAAACTTCATAATTCTCACAATTCTAACCCTTTGCTTTTTTATTAACAGCATTTACTTGTACTTTTACTTTCAATGAACAGGTTATGATGTTCATTTAATGTTCAGGTTATGATGTACATTTAATATCAGAAAATTACTTTTGATACTTAAGTACTTTTGTACAATAAATATCAGATACTTTAAGACTTTTACTCAAGTAGTATTCTAAGAGGTGACTTTTTACTTTTACTTGAGTAGTTTTCCAGTAAGGTATCTTTACTTTTACTCAAGTATAGCTTTTGAGTACTTTATACACCACTGGATATTAATCATTAAATTATGTTACTACTAGATAATTTATGGGGAGTAGAAATGATAATACAAAACTGAGTAATTACATATTTTACAGACAGTTACAGGAATTTACACTGTATCACACAAGCTACAGCACACGTCATTGTGCAAAATGTGAATGTTTTAATGTGAACAAAATGTTATGTCTGAAAGGTGTATATGTATCATTTCTTCCAGAACAGGACCCTCACACAGGCCACAACAGGACCTCACACAGGCCAAAGCAAGACTCTTCCCATGGCCAAGCAGGACTCTCACATAAAACATACTACACATCTCATGAACAACAAGATTTTTGTCTTTTTCCTTTAAAGTTTGTCAAATCACTTATATTAAAAGTAAACTAGTGAAAATTGCTGCTGTAATTTGATTCTTTTAATAAGCCATGTAACTTGCTATGATCCAAGGTTTTGAACAGGTGTGATACTGGTGTGTGGCCACAGCGTGCACATCTGATGTTGCTCACAGTGGTCCTCAGTGTGCTCAGGGAGCTTGTGTGTATGCCCAGACACATGAAAAATTAGAGGGAACATTGGTGGAGAGTAATTCTTATTTACTAATTTCAGTCTGCTGACTGACTTTTTCCCGGCATAGCCTCTGAACATTGAAACTTAATAAGTTGTGACGTGAGGAATCGCTCAATATAATACCAAGAGCAACAGCTCTGTGACGTTACTGTTTCCTTGTTGTTACTTCCTTTGTGACTGTTAAGTGTGAAATCAAATTTTATTATTACATGCAGCTGTATATATGATAATATGGAAATTAACCTCAAAACAGTTGGTGCCAATCAACTGCATTCATTGACTGCACTCAACACTGAATACTCCTCATTAGACACATTCAAAAAACAACTCAAGATGAACAGCATCAATCTCAATAATGACTTAAATACAAAGATGAAAACCAGGGATACTCTGTGACTTCTTGACAGACAGCCGCTGTGAATGGAACTAATACAAGTTAAATGAGAGTGCCAAGTGTCACAATATCGAGGGTATTCAATTAACATAACTGACATATCCAGTAGGTAGAGTACAGTCTGTGGCAGTCTCTGTAAATTACAGTATCAGAGATTGTACTTGCTACCAGAGAGAAAGCTAGCTCATTTAAAGGATACTCCGGGACATCCAGGGAGATTTGAGAGGTCCCTAACTTTAATTAACGGATTGAGAATTAATAATCTATGGAAGGTGTTAGTGTCTCACCGCTTTAACGCTTCTTCTAATCCTGCCATGCTTTGACTTTAATTGGCCGTGCCTGTTCGGAGCGGTCCAACTGCTTGGCTTCCGCTATTGCTGCATCGCTTGTTGACTCCAGGGAAGTGAAAAAGAGTTCCGTTGCAACATTAATATGTCCAGCATCCAGCAGCAGAAGTCAACTGCGGTCAATGAGCCGCGGCCTGTAAAAGGCCCACTGCGGACGGCATGCTCGACTTGCTCCGCAGAGCCTTGAAGCCCCGCCCCCACTGCTGCACTGAGGCCCTTTCAACTTATTCATTCATGGTAGTAATATTGAAAGGAGCACGTGTCGAAATTGCACAACCCCTTGGGTCCCAAGAAATATACCCGCCAAGTTTGAAGTAGATCTGATGGACGGTTCTCGAGATAATAAGCAAAGGACACACCGATAGACAAATTCCTTGCTTTACAGGGTGTGTTTTTTTTATACTTTTGTCAAATTGTTGATTGTAAATGTTGATGCAAAAACAATGAACAAGTAGAAAAAAAATCTCTCCAGCAATTTAGTCAATATATCTCGTTCTAGTGGATCGACTTTGATACACAAATAAATATGAAATCCTTTCATCACGACAATGTTGAGGTACAATGGGAAAGTGGTGCAAAAGACATCATACAACCTGCTTGTTTTTTAAAGTCGGTATAAGAAGTGAAAGGTAAACGTGAATCTGTCAGATGGTCTTTTTGACATCAAGGGAAAATAAGGCTGCTATGTAAAAGCAGGACCTGTTTTTCACTGTCGGGAATCAGGTGTCGGCCCCGTTCCCCTCGTAAGTCAATGGTTTCCTTGCATGAGTGTCTGAACAAGCTTCAGGTTGTTAGTTCAGTCAGTGGCCGGGGATACTTTCAATGCTGTAAAAGCCTCCAACAGGGCCTTGGCTCTGCATTGTAATACCCTTTTAAAAGCTCTCTGTATTCAGCTGGGCGTATCAAGGACAGAGACGGTGAAAAAAAAACATTTCCTTAAACCCCTGCCAGTATGTGCACACACACACACAAATGCATCCGCAAGCTCACTGAAACACATGCAGATGCACAGACACAAACGCATATAGACGCGCCACATGACAAGCACATCGCATAAGAGAATCCATCGGATAGCGTGAAGGTGCCAGCAGGTGCAAACACTCGTCCCGAACATCAGTAGTTTGCATTAATATGGCGACAGATAAGCAGTGGCTTGTGTTCCCCCATGCTGGCACTGTGATGCATAGCTCTCCTGATCATATCTCTCCTCCCGTCTATGCCTTCTTCCCCTCTCTCCCTCGTCCGTCTCTCCTATCCTACTCTCGGCTACCCTACATCTATCACGCCCTTTCCGTCTCAAGTGTCTTTTTTCACCGCCGTCCGTCCCTTTGTCCGCCGTCCACCCATCCTCACCTCTCCCTCCCACCGTCTTTGCTATTCTCAACCAACCCACCCACCCCACCTCGCTCTGAACCGGCAACAGACAGATACTGCCCCCTTATTGCCAAATAGGGAACAGTTTTCTCTCCTCACCCCCCCCCCCTCCCATCTGCCAATTTGTCTGACCCTCTTTCATCATCTCCTCACTGCAGGCAGCACACTCATCTTTCTCTCTCTCTCTTATTCTCCATCCCTCCCATCTTGATCTCTCCGTTCTCACTCTGTCATTCTTGTCAGTCCTTCCTTCCTTATTGCGCCCTCGCTACTGACAATGTCACTCTTTTTTCTTCACATTTGGTGGCTTCTGATCTATCCATCGATCCATGTAGTTCAACTTTCCAATCTTTTATCCAAGCAGCTCAGAATAATGCACTGGAGGCTAAGATGAAGCTCCCCTTTCATTACTTCCTGTATGTACTCTAAAAGGGCCAGTTCACCCAAGTCACAAGAACACGTCATCCTCTTTATTTCCTAGTGGCATTTAGCTATGCAGATACTTTTGGTTCACTCTACAGCCACCCCCACAACTTCAGACTTGCTGTACTGGTTTGGGGTTACAGCATGTCATGACACCCTGAGGAAGGCAAGTGTGCCAATTTGTTTTTAAGTTATTAAAGCTGAGGATCAAACGACTGCAAGAAATGCGAGGCGGGTTTCTCCGAGCAGCAGCAGGAAACTGTTTTCAGTGAAAAGCGTTGAACTCACTGTGACGATAGCAGACTATAGCGATATGAATCACGTCATTTCTAGGAGTTTTTTGTCCACGATGATCGTATGTCAACTGATATTGGGACTTTTTCTGCATATTGATGAGTGTATATCTTTTCTTGCAAAAAGTTTTTGTTTTGCCGTGTGGATTTTCACAACTTGAAGTAGAGTACCGGCCATGAGTAAGCGCCGATAAATCATCTTCAATGCATGTTAATGTTGTTGCTCTCAGGCTCTTACCGCGGGAAGCCGTCCCTGACTCGTCAAGTTAAATTCCCACTGAGTGTTGTTGTAAAAAAGAAATTGGCTCAGCTGAAGTCTGATGAAATCGCCTCGTCACTGTTAACTTTCACCTCTAATGTGAGCGGTACTTCATTCAAACATGGAGCTAGAGTGGAGCTATAAGGTTTTACAGATTTTGACGGTGTTCAGATTTAGTCACAAGCTTTTTTTTTATACTTTTCATCGGTTAAATATTTGTGAAACCCAGTGACAGAGGTAAAGGGTGACCAGTAGCGTTGATGTACACAATAATTCATGTGCCGATAACTCTCGAATACACATGAATGGACCGAAGTTTCCCTCAGCAGACGGTGGAGACCAAACTAGAGGTAAAAGAAGAGTGAATGTTGGATCAGGTGGATAGAACCATGACTCCAAATGAATGCTAATGTTGATTCATATTGGACGTGATGACTTCACACTGTCATATGCCAAAGTCGTGTTTACAGGTTGTTCGGCTGCCTCAGAGAAGGGAAACATGTATTAGTACTGCTTCAAGCCCATCTTTTTTGAATTGATTTTATTCTTAATCCAAATGAGAGACCGATTTGAATGCCATACCCTACCCATTCACAGCAGTGCAGCTTAGAAAACATAAACAATTCACTTTAAATAAAGAACACCAATGGATCCATACCACAGCCATTTTAATGCATTTCTCCCCCTCAATTCTCTAGTGACTGTCATTTAACAGCAGCGCCTTCACGATAAACAGTTTTTAGATCGAAAGAGAACAAGAAGCGGTTGGAAAATTACAATTTTTTCGCTCCCACATGACAAGGGAATGATCAGGGTCAAGAGACTTGCAGGGAAGCTCAGAGAGGGATATGAAGTGTTCCTGGAAGAAATTGTCTTTTCACACAGGCGGTTGGAGTTTCTGTGTGAGGTGGGAATGTCATTTCACCACCGAGATGCCTGGAGGGAGGGAGAGGAGTTGAGCTGAGAGGGGAGTTATGGACTGGTGTCTGCTGGGAGGGAAGCGCTAAGCACATGTCTTGAAGGTATACAGCGGGTTACACCTCACTTAGCAACTTGTACAGCAGAACCGAGGTTTCTCAATTTGATGTGAGCCGCCTCCGGGAGGTAAAGGTGGGGTGGAGGTGACATGTGATAGTTTTAAACTGTAGCACAAGTTATTTCATGTCGAAACGGGAAGTAGGCAGACTTGGACTGGCAAAGAGGAAGAGGCTGTGATCGAAGCATCGCATGGCAGACGGCTGCCTGGCATCGCAAACCTAGATAGGCAGGTGTCCCTAGGGTGCTGTCAGTCCTGATAGAGAGGTCTTGCAAAAAAATAGCATTTGTCAGGGAAGAGCAATATCTCACTTTTGTCAAGGTGGAGTAAGAGCTGGTGGGCAGTCATCCAGCTGAACGTATGCCTGTGGAAAGCAAAGTGCTAGAGGAGTGAAAAGCTAAGTTGAGTGTCCTCTGCCGTGCAGAACAAAACTTTTGGGGGTTGACGGGGCCAAGTTGTAGGAGCAGGGGCCTTTGTATGAGCCCTGAGGAACACCAGGTTAGCGAGTTTGGCCGACAGTATTGAAGAGACCACTATGCTCTCATTAATAACGGGTGCTGTCTGTCATTTTGAACAAGCTAACAAGCCTGCATCTCTGTCCATCTCTAGGCTTCCACTGTGCAGATGAATCAGACTGAAACTGAATGTCCAAACCTGTCTGACTAAATCAGCATCATGTAAAGTTAAATAAAACCTGCATTCCACCCATTTCACCAATGACTATTAGTTTACTACAGGTCTGCTCAGCTTGTGAAAACTGTTGTCTTCTTAAGGAGCAATCTAAATCCTGACAATGTCACCAGGGCTATTCTTAGCTTGAGCCTGGAGGTTTCAAAGTGTTTAACAGAGCCCAGGGTTGTGGAGATTAAAATATTTGTGTGTATGTGTGGGTGCGTTTTACCTATATAGCCCCATCATATGGCAACGACAGCGCATGTACATGCTGCAGCCGGTAGCTCCAATGAATTTTGCTACATTTTTGTCTATAAAGTTTCAAGTACTCTTCACACATTTTTTTTAGGTACTTGAACTCAAGCTGTAGTCTTGATTTAGTATAACCTACTCAGAATTGGTGAATTAACAAACAGACTAAACCCCAAAATATTTCAGTTTATTGTCAAACAAGTCAAAGGAAATCATCAAATACTTACATTATTAATATTTTCTTTATTCGCTCCGCAGAATCTTGTATTTACCGCCATTTTCGCTAACGCGGCACACCGGACAATCAAACTAGACACCCACACAAACACATTCATATACATCCATCTCCTAGCTACCTAGCCACCAAAACAGCATAATCATCAAAACAGACTCATTCATTACTCAATACTTCCTCACCCACTTGCAAACAGGACACACAAATGACACAGCGCAATTTCACGTCTGTGCATCTCGCCTGCAGAATGAGGACACGGCATCGCGACGTTATGGTCGTAAATCTACTGTCGTAAAGCCTGCCCAAAGCAAAGCAAAAAGCACCACCCTGCCCCTGCTGGCTACAGGGTGGGATGTACATTCCATGCATAATGAAAGCATGTCAGTCCTTTATAAAATTATTATATTTCTAGAATATAAAATGCTCACTGTAAACCATATTGGCTGTCCACACACATGTGAAAACACATTGGTGGGCGTCACATGTGCGCACATGTTTATGTGCATGTAAAGCTATATAGTCACACGTGTGCCAATATAAGTTAATGAATTAACTCATCAAAAGCCAAAAGGCCTGTGTGAGTGGTGGTCCTCATAATCAACTCTGATAAAACAATTGTCAGAGCTCAACAAACACACACAGCTGCAGTAGGAGGGAAAGTGAATATGCATGCACATACAGACGGAGACACAGACGCACACGCGCTGCAGTGTAATGTCATGATGATCCATCTGCCTCTCTTCATCCCCGGTTCCCCTCTTTCATTACACCTATCATCCCTCCATCCATCACACATCCTTCTGCTTCACCACGCCTCTTCGGCCCACTCTCTCTCTCTCTGTAGTTCAGTCTGTTTCTTCCATATTTCTCTCTCGCTGTCCTTCTCTTTCCCTCCCTCCATCTGTCACCCCCCCCCCCCACTCCCATCTCTTCTGCCCCCCCCCCCTCAACTCACCTGCTCCCCTCTAAGACAGCTCTATGTTAGCAGCTCCTTCAGGCTGAGCGAGGCAGGTTTTTCCCTGCACGTTTTACACACTTCAACCCAGAAAGCTGTTGAGGTAAATCTGCCCCCCACCACTAAACTCTGCAGCATTTGAAAGAAGAGCATCCATCATATTAGAGGTGCCTAATGATTCTCTCATATACACAGTGAATCCATCAATGAATTTGCTTCGCCCATCTTGTACCGTTGACCTTTTGCTTTTCTTTTATGCAATCAATATTCAAGTGCGTTGAATAATTATTCTAACAACATGTTGTATATTTCTTCTGAATATAATTCAGCTCATTTTATTTCCATAAATGTATTCTGTATCTAAAATAAAAAAAGTTTGAATCATGTCCATTTAGGCCTTCTGTAAGCTAACAGTTTCCATCCAATGGAATCACAGACTACAACTCACACTTTCAGCAGTTTCTTTTTCTGCTGAAACCGTTTAATGCTTTTCTGCACAGAAGTTTTCACAGAGTTTTCCTGAGCAGCTGCACAAAATACTAGGTCAGGTTTAAAACTGCCTGTGAAAAAACACAGGTGAGGAGGGAGAATTTAGCTGAGTCAAGAAAAATGGGACAAAGAACTCAAAGCCACACCAGGTACATGTACGGGTTTGTGTGTCTGTGTGTGTGTCTGTGTGTGTGTGTTGGTGTGTGTTTGAGTGCAATAATCCAGCAACCAAACTTCTAATTATAATCACCCCTGTGGTGCAACATTCCCACTTGTTATCACCTTGCTATCCATTTTCTCATCTCCCTGTGCCCCTCCCTCTCTCACACAGAGTTTGGAAAGTGCCAGAGGACATGAAGTGTTAATTCATAGGATATAAAGTGTGAATATATTCTCGGCAAATAAATTTGCTGATCTACTCTAACAAGTTACCTGTGAGGGGGGAAGGGAGCGCGAAAGGGGAGTAAAATAGGTAGGAAGAGAGAGGGAGAAAGCAAAGAAGGCATGAAGGAGCTCACTCCCGTGACAGGACCCTTTAAAAACGCCCACTGCGCCTCAGAAATGGCTGGAGGCAGAGTCAAGAATACAACTACATATGCATGGGATGCGTGGGAGAACTATAAGCAGATGTAACTAGAGAGGAGCACTCAGTCGAATGCAGATTTCCCCCAGGTGTGTATGCAAAGGCTATTGCTGTATTGCGTGATTCAATGAATACAACCCACAATTGGCTTACCCCCCCCCCCCCCCCGGTCGACACAGAAATGTCTTGTAAGGCGTCGACACACTTCATTCAAACTAAAAAAAAACAAGCAGCGATGTATGCAGGCGATCGTGTCCATGACGTCGTATTAGACATTTCACACAATCTTGGCAAAAACAAAATTAAACGCACCAGGCTGTTTGGCAGCGTTGTAGTCAGCAGTGTGTGTGCTGGTTGATCCGTTGACGTTAGGTGAGCAAAATGTTTTTCCCCACCGTGTCTCTGGCTACCGAATAGCGGCAGGCTGTCAGCGATGTACTCGGATGTGTTATCACCAGATGTCAACTACTGCTTCTGAAAAGTGAAGCCGATCCATCAGGGGGCGACTCCTCCGGTTGCAAGAATAAGTCAGATTGTATGAAAGTCTTTGAGAAAATGACTCTACATCTCACTTGATTTAGTACCTCAGTAAACATGAGTTTATGGTCTCAAACGCCAGTTTAAAGTCTTCTGCTTTTCATGTCGTAAATGATGGTCCCATTTAGAGTAAAATAGACCATGAAGTAGGCTAGTGACGTATCTCTACGTCACTCCTCCGCTGGCCAAATATGATCACCTCTGTTCTCTGGTTGCAGAAAACAAGATGGCGACGGACAAAATCCAAGATGGAAAAATTCTGAACCCCAATTTTCAAAACCGCAGTCCACTAACCAATGGGTGACATCACAGGGACTACATCCACTTTGTATATACAGTCTATGGTCATCACAAGCAGTGAAGCTTGGTGAGCGAAGGAGTCAGGAGGCAGCGAATGACGGTAGAGAACAGGCAATTAAAAATGTTGCAGATCAAGTGTAAGTCAACACAACCACAAAAGGGTCCTTGAGCATGCAGTCATAACTGGGCCAGCCAAATTATTATGCCGTTTTGCTGTAGCAGAATAAGAGTGGACAGAAGCAGGGGTGCACACTCACTCACGGATGCATGTACAAATGCAAAGGCGCAACCGATACATGATCCCTGTCGGAGATAATTACATCTAACTAATATAACTAATGTGATGAAAGATTGGGCTTTTTCTGTGTGTGTGTGTGTGTGTGATATTTGCAGTGGTGTATAGTAACGAAGTAGAAATACTTCGTTACTGTACTTAAGTAGTTTTTTTGGGTATCTGTACTTTACTTTACTACTGATATTTATGTTGACTTTTACTTTTACTTCACTACATTTTGCAACGAAAACCGATACTTTTACTCCGATACATTTCACCTGAAACCTTCGTTACTCGCTACAAAATCAAATCTATCTTTAGAAACAAATGAATCCTGAGAGCAGCGTCTGGGACTGTGGTGGAACACAGACTGCAAGCAGGTTTGGTGAATCAGTGGTGCTAGCAGCAAGTTAAATCATTGGTTCATCACGTTAATGCGCAATTGCAAACGAGTGCTCTCAAAGCCGCGGTGTTTTGATTCCCAGTGATGCCCAGGATGCTACATGCTATAAGCTAGCGGGCGACTACATGAGTAGCATTCCACTCTACGATGACTGATTTCATGATGGAAGCAGAAATGGAAGCACCTGCTACTCCCGAAACAAACGACGGTGGTGACGAAGACCAACATCAGTGGATCGCTAGCGAGTTATTGAGCTGAGGAAGTGTTGACAGTTGTGCAGCACTAGTTGGCTAACGTTAGCTGTAGCTATATACACGGATTGACAGGAGCCGCGAGAGCGCAGCATTAGTGAAATCCTTCGCAGCTGTGCGCAAGCTGTCTGTGACGCTGAACACACCTCTACCTGCCTCAGCGGCCTGTGAAAGGCTATTTAGCATCGCAGGACTAGCCTTCAGCCCAAGAAGAGCGAGACTGAATTCTCACAATTTTGAAAACCAACTTCTTTTGAAGATGAACAGGACATGTTTCAGTTTCAAGTAATGACTGTGTTGCTGCTTTAGTATTGATCATGTTTTGATATTTGAGTCATGTTGTGGATGATCAGATGGAGTTATGATGGTAGCAGTCGCCCAATTGCAGATTCAGCTTGAGACAAACCTTTGTCTATTGTGTTCAATTCAGGCCCATAGGAGTTTACAAGGCAGGTGTCCTTTCTCAAAACACTGACCTGATGCATCAAGTGGATATGTTTTGCTGAACATAATATTATGCATTGGCCTCTACATCCTCTAGTCTAATGACATACTTATAAACGCACTGTTACAACTCCTTCATAGTGTCATATTGCTTTTCGGAGAATTATGATGATAAGTTCATAGTAGATGCAAAAGTATACTTATGTACAATATATTATGTTGAACATTGTTGCTCCTGAATGGATCACAGCCAACCCAATTATGTTCAACACAGCTCCATGTCCTTGGTCATGGTGCCACAGCACTTAAAAGAATAAACTTCATCATTCTCACAATTCTGACCCTTTGCTTTTTTATTAACAGCATTTACTTGTACTTTTACTTTCAATGAACAGGTTATGATGTTCATTTAATGTTCAGGTTATGATGTACATTGAATATCAGAAAATTACTTTTGATATTTAAGTACTTTTGTACTTAAGTACAATAAATATCAGATACTTTAAGACTTTTACTCAAGTAGTATTCTAATAGGTGACTTTTTACTTTTACTTGAGTAGTTTTCCAGTAAGGTATCTTTACTTTTACTCAAGTATGGCTTTTGAGTACTTTATACACCACTGGATATTTGTCCCTATGGCAATAAATACAGCAAACTCAGCATGCACCAGTAACTGAACATGAACTCAGGCAGAGTACTTGTGAAAACGAATTAAGTGAAAATTATGTTCCTCCATCATAAAATAGATTGAGCTGCCGTGACATTTAGACCTATTCATCAAGTGAGAAGGTTAACTTGGAAATTATTCTTGAAATTGTATCACAAAATGGGACTTTTATTTTGTGCCTTTGCCTGTACTGCTGCCTTTATTGTAAAGATTTCCCTGGTTCTCTCTCGCTTGTCCGCAGGCACCACACAAGATGAAGCTCGAGTTTAAAACGTGTTGTTGACACTCAGTGTGTGGTTTTCGTGACGTATTGTTATGTTTAACAATGACGTAAGGTTGTCTGATAGGCAGATAATATTGGAAAAATAAATGGAGCTCATACAGCAGCACCGCTTCAAGAGACTCAAGGGTTGTGAAAGACGAGGGTTACACAACCGATGGAGGTAGCTGAGTTAGCAATAAGGCTATTTAGCTTCTCCTCTGTTACTGGTTAGCTTCTAACAATAAAAGAGAATATGGAGAAAGCCAAGAAAAAAAAAATAGATGTATGAAAAATAGTCGTGTAGTCTAATCCCATGTGGGTCAGATGTTTGGCATGACAGAAATAAAATTTATGAAATTAAATGAATGAAATAGGTAGCGTTAGGCTAGTTAGCAAAGCTACCAAAACAATTAGCCTTCGAATCATAATTTGGACAGAAACAAATGCAGAGTGAACAAGATCACATTTCACGACCAGGCGTCATGGGGGTCATAGCGTTGATGGCTTTGCTTCACATATTCCTTTTCTTTTGAATGATGGCTTTTTCTTTTCATTAATTAAGACCAACTGTTTTTGCTCTCACACATGCAACATAAGCCGTCAAGTGATTTCTCATACTTTCCAGGGCTCAGTGTGTTTTCTTTCCAATCAGAGGTATTCATTTGTTTTCATCCCTTTGCCTGCTGCATAACAAAGGGAGACATGACGATGCATTTCTGTGCTATTTAAAGGGAAGGTTATTAGTTTATAGTCACTTAGAGGTTTCTCTTAATCCAAACTGCCTACATGATGCTGGTTTAGATAGTGACGTTACTGAATGCAAACACACATTTGGTACCAATGCTCCCCATCATACTTTTTCCTCCTAGCAGTGCATGCGACATTCTACCTCTCCGTTTCTATTTCAGGCCCATCTCTTTTTAATCTCCTTTGTCCCTCTATGTTCTTCTCCATCTTTTCTCAGTCCCTCTGCTTTTCCCCTCATTCCCAACTATCCAACTATTCTCATTCCAGTTGAATCACTGAATTTCTTCATCTCTGCCTCTGCCTGCCCCCCCCCATTGAGCTTCTGGTCCAGTCTCTTGCTGCTTTATCTCCGGCCTTCCCTCTGCAAAAGTAATATATTTGGCTCTGAATTGAGTGTTGAGCCTTTGTGTGTCACACTTTGTCTGTCCCTTTCACACACAGTCATGCTAACTAAAACACAAGAGGGCCGTGTTGCCAGCATGAGGGTGCTGCTGTCAGAGTGTCTGAGAGAGCAAAACGTTTTGTCACAAACCTGGAGGTACTGGGGGATAGAGCTGTGTGCTCTTGAGTTTGATTGTTAAGAGAGAAAAAGGAGAGTATGGATAGTCAGGCCGTGGGGCAGATTGGGCAGTTGGTTGGAGAAGGAAGGGGAAGGAGTCAAGATTCTTTGGCTTTGTAGCCAACAGCAAAGAGCCCAATTAGAGTATCCTGGTGAGACAGACAGATGGGAAGGCAACAAGGGGAGTTAGGGTGGGGGAGTGGGTGCTGTTAGCTTCTCGTGATCGTGTCTGGTCCTTCCCCTCTTACCACAGACAGTTTTGCAGCTGAGGTTTAGGATGATTTTTTGCATTTTGGGGAAAAAAAATACCTAATTGATTGTCTTGCCAAGAGTTAGGTGAAAGGATGGATGTCATGTTCATTTGCGTGTGTTAGTATGAAGCCAGAGTCGGCAGGTGGATACCTCAGTTTAATTGAAAATACTATAAGTAGAAGTCAAAACCTAGGTAAAGAAAACCGCGGTGCTAAGAGAACCCGACAGCACTCACGCTAGGCTACGTGATTATGAGTCGGCAGATGTTAATGACATGGGTCTGCAGTGGTGTACAATGTTCCAAAGATGGACAACTAAAAGCCCGTCTTAGGCCGTTGTTACACGTGTCTTTTCAATGTCACTTTTGTCATCTAATCATGCCGGTATGCATTATCTGTCAAGACTGTACGATCAGATATCATCGGGCCAGCATCGGGATCCGATGAGTCGGACCGCATGCCGAGATGACCTGGCTCGCATTGAGCACAGTGTATCCACGGCCTTAGACAATACCCTCCATGCTTTCTTAACCTCTTGTTTCACACAGGCTATAAACGTGGACAATGACTACATGATGATCTGCGTCCCTCGCCGCTCGTGTTGTTTTTTTTGAATGACCAAATGGTGCGTCGCTTTAAATGGTGCTGCCGCAATCGAATTGTGGGAGGGCAATGTGTCCTCTCCCCTTCTGAAAGAATGGTTCAGTGGTAAAGGAGATGAGAAAGGAGGCACTGAAGCACATTTCCTGAGCGTTTGGAGAATTCAACCAGCTCCTATCATCTTACTTAGCTTCTTCTGGGTCATTTTACTGAGTTAGGAAACTTCCAAAGCAAAAAAACACGATTTGACTGCCCATACAACAACATCTCAACATTTTTATTCTCTTTTATTTCCGTACAATTCAGAGGTACTGTGCTGAGTTATATTTGTAGAAATGTTTTCCCCACATGTCAGTGAACACATAACTTTATCCGACATGACAGGAGGCATCACCAGGATGCATTATGATGCTGCGAGAAGGAAAATCTGAAGACTATCTTCTCTCGTTTGGATGGGATTAATGTAGGGAGCTGTCAAAGATCAAACCGTGGTAGCATTGTTGCGCCAGTGCAAACAAATATGCGACTACCTGGGCAATGAGGTTGTCTGGTAACCGGAAGGTCGACGGTTCAATCCTTGGCTGGGACGTGTTCTGTCTCGAAGTGTCCTTGAGCAAGACGCTGACCCGCTAACGGCTCCCCGGGTGCCTGTCATGGGCAGCCCACTGCTCCCTGATACAGGGATGGGTCAAATGCAGAGACAAATTTCCCCCTTACCGGGATGAATATAGTATCATAAAAAAAATTGAATGACAGACGAAACTACTGAAATGAAACTATCAGCAGAAATATTGAAAACAAATATTTACAGCCTAACGGAACAAATATCATCATTGAGGACTGTGCCAGACGTCCTTCAGTCCATCAGTTTTGTATTCATAGAATGCATTGACACAGAGTACATGTACACACAGACGCTTCCACAAACCCAACTACAACACTTGAACTCAGACTGTCTGAGTCCGTGTCCTCTCGGCGCTATCTCCTTCATCTCCCTCTGCGAATCACAAAGTGAATCACAATGCAAACATACACAAAGACACCGTCCTTACCTGTCACCACAACAGTGGTTTCATCCTGCTCGTGCTCATAAAAACCTCATGAAATCAAATAGTACGCTCATGTACATAAACATCTGTGTAAACATTTAGTTTTGTACTATAACCCCCTGTTTGTGGCTGAGAAATGGTGCCATATGTTTGCATAGGTGGTTAGGATATTAATCGATCCCTATATTTTTTTATGGTGCCTAGCCCCTGTTGAATTTCGTTCTTTCTTAGAAGCACACATAAACAACAATATAATCCATGATTAAATAATTCTATCTAAATAAAACCAGAGCTTGTTCTGGTGGATAAAACAAACAGGAAGACGTCCCGGTGCATTGAACTATGTCACGTCTCTGCCAGGTTTCCTCATGATTCACCAGGATTGTCCAGAATCACTTTTTTTTTCTCTTAATATGCTCTTTGTTCATTAAAAAAGGCTTTTATTTTGCGGTGAAGAGGTAGGATGATGTCTACTCAGTTTATGCTATCTTTTTATAATAATTCTGTCTTTGCTAAGGCTCTTCTTATCTCTCTCTTGTTTTCTTCTTATCCCGCATATTTATTTTTATATATTTCAGCACACATTCTTTTTCCACCAAGAGCTTTAGAATACTCGTATACACCACCGAAAATAGAATACCATTATACACAGTAAAAGTGTTGATCTGTGAATAACACAAGCACACCATTTATCACAAACTGATTTCGAAATAGAGCACATGTTGTGTCTCGGTGGGGGATTCAAGGTGGTTGAAGAATGTAATAATGCATTAAAGATGCATTAAATATACTGAGAATAAAACTAGAGTACAGAAAACACACAGAGGGAAGTGTGGATGAAAACAATACTTTCATAGTTAAACTGGAGATCATTGGATGGCATCACACCAGCCAAATCAAAAGCCGGGGTGTGGGGAGGGGCGCCCTTTCCCCACTTCCCACCCCCCTTCTTCTGGCAACCCCTTGCTCGAACCACAGCCATCTTCAAACTCAGTCTTCATTCTGAGCTCAACTACCCCTGTAACGTTCCAGGACTGCATATGGCACGGTTGTGATGCTATCGCTGTGAAAAAGCCTGTCCACAAAGATACATGTAAACGCCTGGCAAAGTACTCAAAACCACCACATTGATAGTTCCCTCAACAGTTGGTGTCTCCAGGACTATATCTTTACATGATGACTCGCACACGGACTCACAAGGTAAAGACAGTACCAGCCGCCCTGTATAATTGATATTAGTGTTCGGCGGTATACCGGTGTAGTTCCCCGAAAGATTACAATTGATGTAAACCGCACGGCAGCGTGGAGCGCTACAAGCTGCGTACCCTTCTGCCTCACGGTTATAACTTCAAAACAACAATTAATAACCCACAGCTCACTCTCTTGAAGAGGGTAAAACACAATAGCGTGAAGCAATTTGTGACCCAACAGGGTCAGACATTGCCTTGAAGCCCTTCATATGACAGTAAAAGCAAGTGGTGGAGCGGACACAATAACAACCCACCTATGCCGAGGACGTGGGCCCTGCTATACAGACAGTGGACTTTCAGAGCAATGATTAAAACACTAGATCTGAGGAATGTCCTGCCACGGTGAAAATACTAGTACCAAAGTACAATTATACCAACGACACTGCAGCAAGCTGGAGGCGGAGCTACGTACAAATCGGACACTTTTCTAAAATGATGCACCTGTGAGGTCGTTTTTTATGTCAAACCTACATGTCTATTCCCCTCGTCTATCTAACTTTTTGAAAATATTTGTTTTGAAAGGGAAGCAATGGTAAAGTTGCTGGCTCATCTTATTCTTTTTTAGTTATTTTGTATTCGTCAACTTCGTTGAAGTTTTTGCAGTATATATTGTTAACATTCAGTAACTGATTTATACATTCTGATTCCTTCATATATTCAATACTTGTATAGGTCCATGCGAATGCCTTCAGTACACATTCATGATGACAAGTTGTTTTTTAAATATTCTATTCACTACTGATAGTATAATAAGATGCTACAAATGCACATAAAAGGCCCAGTCATGCAAAATAAACAATAGAAATACAGTGAAATACCAGACGTGAAAAAAAATAAAAATACTGGGATACACAGTTTTGGTCAGAGAGCCCAGCACTACTTGATACTTTTCAATAAATACACACACAATACAAGCGTGTATTACATGTATTTGTGGTGATGTCTTTTAGGGTTTATTTCTCTGCTTCACAGCTGTTCTTTTGTGTCTCTTCTTACCTGTTTGAAGGTAAAGAAAACACAACAGCAGCCTACATAAGTCATTAGTCACACACATCCATAATTTATTTCAACAGCTGTTGAAATGTGTGTGTGTACACACACACACACAAATGTAAAAGCAGCCAAAAAAGACAATGAAAGGAGGCACGAAAACAAGGAAGAACTTTTAGGATGAAATCAGATTGTGTGTTTTTTTAATATTCAGCTGGAAATGTGGGTGGAGACGACCAGCTGTTTCTGTTCCACTGTCTGGGAAACAGTTGCCAAAATAATCTTGCAGGAAGGTGTGACTCATTTAGAACAATAAAGTTGTTAATTAGGCTGTAACTAGTTTATCAAGGTGCTACATTTGTAATTTGTTGAATATCAATTATTGCCAAGTCTGTTCTCTTACTGTAAATAGATAAAACAGATTTTGAGAAGATGATGTTGTTTTAGTTTTGTTTTTCATCCAGACCTCTGAATCACTGCCCAGATCTCCGGTGAATCAAACAGAGAATGGCATTATATGATATTATTCGATTTTTAATATGAATCAAAGTGTAAGCAGCATTCACTTCTGTAGCTGCTAGATGGCTCGCTAGCTTAAACTACTTTATATACAGTAACGTATTTTAGTCCAGCGGGTCTCCACCCAGGGATTGGGCCCCTCCACAGGATCGGAGAAAAGAAGAAAAACTAAGTTGAGGATTTTTGCGATGTTTTGTGAAATACTGGATAGTTTGAATGTACAAGGAGCCTGAGCTAGACTAGCTTTGGGGACAAAGAGGTAGTAACTTTAGTCACTTTATCTGTTCAATAAATGTACTGGAGTAAAACGTACAATATTTTACCACTGAATTGGAGGGGGAGTATAAAGTAGCTTCACATGGAAACCATCAAGTAAAGTGCTAGTGCCTCAACCCTTAGTCACGAGTGTCACATGGCCTGATACATCTACGTTAGTCAGACCAGGCGTATGTCCAGTGGTTTCCTGCTTTAAATCCCCCAAACAGCTGCCCAGCCTGGGTGGGAAAATGAGTAAGCCTCCCTGAAGAATTGATGGTGTTGTTTCATCGCCCAGAGCACTGAACACCAGCTGATGCACTGGAACTGCTCACTCGTCGTACTGGAAGCCTCATAGATGTGTATGTGTTCGACTCTAAAGCAGGACATTGGAGAAAAAAAAACAATGTTCACTCTACATTCCCTCGGGTAAAACTGAAGCAAGTGCAAGTGCTATTTAAAGCTTGCAATCTAAAATTAAAAAGTCTTTGAGGACAAGCTACCGGATGTAACAAAAAGAAGAAAAAAAAAGTCTTTGGAGGACATTTAATGACATATTTCTATTGAAGCCAAAACATGACAGCACACTTACAGTATCAATGCAAAAACTTCAGCGAAGTGAAATTATTGTTTTGCACCCAAAAGTGGAAGAAACACTGTCTGTCTGGGAACCAAGCACAATGGATGTCTGTTTGGCAGCCAACAGGCAACCATTAAAATATCATCAGTTGAGAAAGAGAGAGAGCGAGGAGACAACATGGTTTCTATGCAAGAGCAGATTTGAGTGGAGAGTGATTCGATTTAGATTTGGTGTAATCTCTACATCTACATGCACTGAGGAAGAGAGGGGATTTTAGGACTTCAAATGAATGAGGGTAATGTATAAAAGAATAATTCATGAACTAAAGCAAGTTGTCTGTTTGAACTTGTTGTGCTTCAGTGATAATAATGGTTTCAGAATGTAGGTTAACAAAGCTTGCTGCACCGGCAACAGTGACGACGACACTTGCTGCACCACATTTTCTTATGCTAGACGCTGCCCTGTGCATTGTTACATTTGATCCCAACGTTGAATGTGTTCCTGGACTGTGTTTGTTCACTCTTCATTCAGCCACTCAGCAAATTAAGTCAGATTGTATGGAAGTCTATGGGAGAATGACTCTACTTCTCACTTCATTTATTACCTTAATAAACAGTCTTAAAATTAGTTTATGGTCTCAATCTCTAGTTTCAAGTCTTGTTCAATACAGCATGATGTTCATTTAGTAAATTATGGTCCATTTAGAGTCAGACCATAAAGCAGGGTTTGCTTTAGGGCGGGGCTACCTCGTGATTTACAGGACGCTACCACAGAGTTGTCCGTTCTGGGAGTTGTCCGTGTTTTTGTCTTACAACTTTCACAATGTGTATTTAGTTCATGAAAGTTAAATACAACATTTTGGTGGCCTAAAAATGTATGATTCAACATTCTGTTTGTATTTAGCTCCGCCCTCTCGTGTCACTTCAGATTCCAAAAAACCAAGATGGCGACGGCCAAAATGAAGAACTGGGGGCTTCAAACCGGCAGTCCACAAACAAAGGGGCGACATAACGCTGACTACGTCCCCTTCTTAAATACAGTCTATGGGAAAGATCAACACTGATATGAAATGAGTAGGTCTCTCTGTACTTTCTGACATCTCTTCCCGGTGTGTGTAACTCAGACAGAACACCACGGTTCCTCCTGTAAAAAGAGCTGGGCATGAATCGGTGTTCTCAGTCATAGCGGGGCACTGTATTCTTTTGCAAGTGTTACTCCACAGAAGTAAATACTGCATTTGTTGGGGACTATTTTCAGCTGTGGATTAACACACATTTGGTCTGATGTTTAGAGCACCAATAAGAAACACGCTACATCCTGCTATGGCTACAACGACAATACCTGGTGGTAGAACAAATTCATAGTTGGTGTTCGTCTCTTCATGAAATTTAAGGACAATGAGAAAAATATTGAACATCGTCATCAGCCTTATTCTTTTAACATTTGTCTTCATAAATAACTGAAAAACCTGTGACAGTACGGAGGTGTCTTTTGTTAGCTTGAAATGCCATCAAAATTAAGACTTAAGTACACGTCGTCCTATTGTGGCAAATCCAAAGGGCACGCATTTTTGTTTTGTCGAGTCTTAAAGGCTGACATTATTCTGGAGTGCTTTCCCCCCCAACAACCTAAAGACCAACAGCCTTGAAAAAGTAGTTTCTTAGCAACAGCTCCAGGACCAGGGATTTGCATGCAACTCTGCTGCCATTCAAAAGTGGAGAGGCTGAACCCTTTCTGTGGCGCTGCACTTCACACAACAGCCTGTTTAAAGTGATCTCTTCAAATTATACAACAGCACATTTATTTCAGCACAATAACCCTGACTGCTCCACAGCAGTCAGGGTTACCTGTGTGTCGGTGATTTCAGTTCGCTCTGCCAGTAATACCAGCTAAATACACACACATCCGCGCACACACACACGCACACACACACAGGTGCACACAAAAGGAAGCTTTTGGCAGTTGCAGGCTTTTTAGTGCAAACTTTTTGATCCAGAGGCCAGAACACTCATTATACCCCGGCTCAACCTCCCTAACACCAAGCCAATGGCACACAGGAAGTGTACACACACACACACACCTACAGACACACACACAGAATCACAGAATCACACTCACACAAGCTCAAGCACAGCTCAGCTCGCTGGTCTTTGAAGCTGAGAGCTAAAGCAGATATTGATCGGATAGGCTGATCTCTCTGCTCTCTCTTTCTCAGTGTTCCTCTCGCCTCAAAAATGGCATGTGCCGGCATTTCTCTTCTCTCACTGGTTGTCGTGCGACCGTCTCTTTTGTCCTGCCTCTGTACAGCTGCCTGTTAAACATATTCTCTGCAGCTTTACGGTTGTCTGAACAATGAAATGTCCTTTAAAGTCCTAGTGTTCATATTTGTCCAACCAAAGCCATCCAACTTCTTTTCACATTTATTTTAATTTGCTTGGAACATACGACCACCTCCACAGCTTTGACCAGATAGCATTCGTATTCTTGGTGATGTTCTATTTCACAGCTGATTGGTAAGAAGATGATTTCACAAGGCGGACATCTTTTCACTCGCATCATAAACGCACCATTTAAAAACAGCCATTCAGTCTACATTCAAGACCAACTGGCAAAATACTTTTTTTAAAGATTTTAAAAGAATAGTCCTTCATTTTGAAAACATGTTCAATGGCTTTGTTGCCCGGGAGTTCCATGAAAACTCACATCTCTATGTGCTAAATATGAGGCCAGTGCCAAGGGGCAATTAACGTCGCTTTGGATGAACGATTGAGGCTGGAGCCTTGTGACTGTCAGGCTGACAGGCAGCCAGGAGAGACTCCAGTCACTGCACCCTGTCAAGAAATAGATCCAGAAGTAAAACCTGGAACTACAAATTGACACTTTTTTGGACGGAATAAAACAAAAAGCTGTATAACGTGTTAATTAGGGTGTATTTGAACCAGTTGTTCCGAGACCTGGAGCGTTTCATTCCTAGGTTCGGTTCATCCGGGCATATGTGAACAAGTCAAAAACGTAACCTTCTATCCAAAACAATAGGCTCATGAAGATCTAAATCTAATCAAGTTTACCTGATGCACCATCTGAGAGTTGCGGTATTGTGAATGTAGGAGTTGCCAGCTCGAGTTGGCTCCTCACGCCATTCAACTCAATCGGCAGCGTTCGAGAGTGGGAAGCCAGTGAGGGATCACGTCATTGCTGCTGCATGACAGACTTACAGGAAATACATATCTAGGATACATTTTGCCATTATTGCTTATTTAACGTTATCATTGAATTCCAATCCAAAAGCTATTTTGTTGTCTGAAGTGTGCTCATTGGTAAATGGTTTACTTGCAGTTAATTTGTTTTACTCTTGCATTGCTGAAGGCCAGAATCAGCTCATACATGAAAGATTTATTGTTATGAAAAACAGCCCTGAGATGTTTTTTTTCTTTTTCTTTACTAAATTGACCTTGGACCGAGCCCTTCCACTACTTTTAATTGCCTCCTCCAAGTGCAGGCCAAGTGTATACCCTTGTTGTGCGTTTCATCGTTATATACTCCAGAGGCAAGTGACATTGGGGTCTCGTTTTTTAAATAGGAGGCCATCATCTGGGACCCGTCTAACTTATTTACATACTTTCTTAGTCTTCGTATCTTCCTCCCACATTTTATGCCGTCTGGTTCATGAGAACCATCATTTCCAGTTGAGGAATATGCCCCCCAGAAAAAGAACAGAAATTAAGGATAAAATATGAAATCGGTTTCACTGTGACTTCTTTTCTTGATGTTCCTTTGAGATTGAAAAGGAAGAGAAAGAAGAAGGAGAGACAGCTTTTTGTTGTGGTAAATGTGTACATTCAACAAAGGCACTTTCAACCAACGGATGGTGTTTTTTATATCTTACTCCATCTGCTCTCAAGATGGAATGTTAAAAAATACTAACATTGTACTGTGGATAACAGTCCCCAAAGGGAGTGCTTATTTTACCATTTAACAATATTTGATACATTCATCGTGTGCCTCTTTTTTTCTCAGTGATGCATTGGGCTTCTCGAGGAAGCAATGCGTTTGGGGAGTTATCTGTGACGATGTTAGGAATGAGGAATGGGATAGCTTGGACTCTCAGAGTAGAAAAAGGTAAATTTCTGTATTAGTGCAAAGCTACCCTGTTAATGAGCTCAGTTGCACATGGTGCAGAGAGACTCATTTCAGGAAACTACTTAGCGATCATGTGACATTTTGGCTAAATGGGCTGATCTCTAACAGTTGCTGTTGTCTGTCGAACTTGACTCGTGTGTCGTTTTGCGCAGCACCCAGACAGCCAGTCGGCAAAACAACAGAAGGCTTAGCGAGGGAGAGCAGATGCAACAGTAGCACTGTGTCTGTTGTTTGTCCAGTCATAAGCTGCTCAGCGTGCTGTGACGTTAGCATGGCGCCCCACCAAGGTTTCCACTTTGTGTTCGGCAAGCTGCAGTCCGAGTCCTCCTGTCCAGCTTTGTTTGTGAAGCAACTCATCCTCAGACAGACATTCAAACGGCAACAAGTCGGTGAAACTCAACAGGGCCTGTAGACCATTGCGAGCTAAGTGACATTATGATGGATATTTTTCAAAGCCAAATCAATTGAAAAACTTTTTTTGACGTCAGCTTTGTTTTTTTTGAAACAAGCACATTTGGCTGCCTGTCAAGCAAGCAATTTTCACAGTCGAAAAAAATTAAATGAAAGAAATGCCAAGGAATTAGTGTTAATTAAATTACTCAATAGTAGGAAATACATTTATGTAAGTATTAGTATCAATCTTGTCTCTATATAACATGACTCAACACAGGAAAGACCACCGTCTGGTGAGTTGCGTTTAACCATGTCAATCAAATGGTCCACCGCCACTTTGATCCTTACTGAAATATCTCACCATCTATTGTCTGGATTGCCATTGCATTTGTTACATTCATGGTCCCCAGAGGATGAACATGAATTGTTTTCCTCTAGCTCCATCATCAGGTGAAAACATCTGTCATCCAAGACTTTGATTCATGACCAAATACCTACAAAACTGAGATTCCCATCAGTATTTATTGTAGGCTAGTTTGTGTCCAATGCTAATTAGCAAATGTTGGCATGTTAAAAAAAACTAGAGTAAGACGGTGAACATGGTAAACATTGTACCTGCTAAACATCTATTTTCACTGTGTTGTCACTGTGTAAGTAGCCTCACAGTGACGAGCATGGACGTGGACTCATATGCTGTACAGTGGGAGCAACGAAGCAACAGCCTACAAGTAATTTTCAATGGAAGCTGGTTATCCGATGATACAAACTGACGGCCAGCACTTGGGTGTCTGACGCGCTCCATACTGTTTCTGTTCGATTGTAAAAATTGGAGAAAATCGTTTTCCTTGCCATTCGCCAGTTCCCAGTGCTATTTCACGACGTAACTACGTCATCGAGCGCTTTAGCAACACTTCAACGGCAACATGTATCACCTACTACATTATCCACAATGCAACTCAACCACAGACAGATATCTTGAAAAGGAAATGCAATAAAAGACTTTAGAGGCAGATTAATGGGAAATAGTGCATTCATTGGTCTGGGATTGATACAGTTGTTCACTGCCATCTATCTCTGTAAGAAGCCAGATGGTATTGGTGCCCAAAACATTTGTGTCCTCCTGTAAAACAATAGCGCATAGTTTACTTGTACCTTTAAATTCATGAAAAATACACAAAAACCCTGCTGTGTAGTTTTTAAAGTGTGAATCAGAATGTATGGTCGTTAATCTTTGAGCCCCCATGGCCACATTAAAGAGGTAGATTTCAATTTAAACACTGTCCACATTCTGTAAATAGTTTATTCAACGCATTCAAGTTTTTATTGCCATTTCAAACTCAGTTCTACACCTTCTGAGTACCTACAAGAGTGAAACCACAAAATGTCCTAATAATGACTATGCTGCAACTGTGACAGTATTTGTCCAGTTCAGTTTGCACATTCCCTGAGCAGAGGTCACAGGAAATCTTCTTGTTATAGAACGTGGGATCATTTGAACTGACTAACTCGCTGCCCTATGGCGCTGTGCTGACAGAATAAGGGCAATCGAACCAAGCGGGCCTCTGTGAGCTACGCTGAGCTCAACAAGGGATGTTTTAAAGGTCAGGGTGCAGCAGTTAATCTGGAGAGTGCTGAAACAGAGCCAGCAGGGAGGCAAAGGAGAGTTTATACCATCTCTCTCTGTCTCTCACACACACACACACACAAGGCCTGATTTAATCTGCGCATCTGAAATAGAGCATTGTCTCATTCGCCGTCTAGATACAGTTTTTATTCAGTCTGAGAGAGATGGACCGATGGAGCGAGGAGAGCAGGATGGAGTGGGATTAAACTGTCACCCACACAACTAACTAGACACGATGTGAAACATCCTTGACAGTCCACACTCCACCCCCAACCTGTTCAGCCCACACCAGAAACGAATTAAATGAAACTTTGAGGACGAATGATGGAAATGGAAAGGTCCTGAAAATAATGGGGACACTGACTCTGGCAGTCAGCAGTTAACTTAGAAATGTATGTATCTTTTCTACTTTTGAGGTTGACATGCGAGGTTTAATTCCTTAGAGGTTTGTTAAAATCAACTGGGGAGTAGGTTTTTAGTTTGCTGCAAGCTGTTCCTCACTCCCAACTTGTCAAATACCGCCGCTTGGTTAGCAGCCTTCAGCGTGTGAGACGTACCTCCCTTTCAATGAACTCCCAATGGTAACACGTCCAAGTCATTATAACACACTCGGAGCAACTAATGCAGTATAAAGATCATAGGACTTTCACCCAGTAGACCACTGTAAGTGTCCCGTTTGAAACCAAAAGTCAACTTTGACTCATTTTGCCTTCCTGTTGACGAGTTGTGAGTGAGAATTTCTCCAATCGTGGGAAAGAGCTGCCAATGAGCACAGCACAATAACTGTTTACATCTAGGAGTAAAGCCCAGATGTCAGGCTATTAAATGTGGCATGCAAATATATAGTATTATTGCTAGTCAGTTGAATATGGACATAATTCAAAGGAAACAAGGTTGAATTACGATCTTGAAAAAATTGAGTTGCCACCATGTGACAAAGGCAGAGCCAGGAGCTCTTTCTGAGTGAACAACTTCAGATCCAATTTGTGACTCACTTGCCAAGTGTACTATGGAGACCAAATGAGCAGAAACCTTGAAAAGCACTAGAGCACCATAGACCATGGCATCAGTTGCTACACACCAGGGTAAGTTAAACACATCTAGAACTGACAAAACACAGTAGAAAGAACCAAACTCCTGCCACGGTCTTGATTACACTTGAGGTGAAATGAAAGGAATTCTCAAGACTTTTAAAATCAGCTCTCAGACACCACGACTAACACTCAGAGTACAGCAGGTGCAAAGGACGGTAGACATAGATAACACGCACACACACACACACACACACACAGCAGGTGTTTGTGGCCACATTTGCCTGAAGTGCTTTCTAATGAAAGTCGTGCAGCCATTAGCAGCAACGTTACCATAAGTTAGCAGATGATGTTATGCATTAGTTTGCATGACAATTAATTTGATGTCAACTCATATGCAAAATGTAAACTGCAAGTGGAATTATTTCCTCATTGAGTGGCAGCCAACTTTAGAATGTGGGAGTAGTTTTATTTATGAATGAATATTTACTCATTTACCTATAAACGACTAGTTTGCCGCTAGTTATGACATCAGTTTTACAGATTGTTTGTGTGCCTGTAATGGGGGTGGAATAAAAAGCTGTTATCTGTATATATGTCACAAAAAATCCTGTATTTGGAAACATTGAAAAAATACCAGTTAATTGGGCCATATTGCATTATTTTTCTTTGATAAGGAAGGAAGGTCAAATGAAAGATGAGCTTGTCTCTCTGGCTAATATGAAAAACCTGCCTATAAAACCTCATTTTGCCATACTGCAAAATTTATGAAAAAATAAATAAGTAAACAAAAACATAAGAAATGTCAGTCGTCCATGCAAATGGTAAAAGGACGAGATGAAAAAGCAAGAAAGCTCTTGATAAAAAATGTTCATGCACTTTTGAGACGGCCCCTAACCTGAAAGTTTCCATTCATTGTCAAGTCGCATAATGTGCCAAGCTTCAGTATTAGATCATGAGAAAAAAAACACCTATGCAACTAAGATGCTCTACTCCTTAATGCAATGTATGCTGCATTTGCTATTTGTAGGTCTTGTTTACACTGTACCTATGCATGTAAAGTCAACAGCCAGTACATTTATGATGTAAACTGCCATAAACCTCATCTTTGCTTTCCATAATTAGGATTACCGTAAAGGTTCATTTCTTTCTCGTGTGGTGTAACAGCTAACCCCAACTCCTTTTTTATTGAGAACATAAACAGCTGACAGGTTTGAGCAGCAATATCGACCACAATGAAAACAAAAAGGAAGTTAGATTGGAAAGTTTGCCAATCGTTGATCTGAAGGGTCCGTCTGGAGCAGTTTTTGTGCAATTGGCCTCCAGAAGTACCCAGTAAAAACAGAAAAGGCCTGCGAGTGCAGTTTTAAAGTTGTACCCCGCTAAAGGCTACAGATGTATGTTGTTCGAGGTTTTACGTACCTTATATAAAGTTATTTGTCAGTGGTTCTACCGGAGCCACTTCAAATGAGCTCCTTTTTCCACATTAAGAGTCCACAGACGTCTCCAAAAGAAGAAGGGAGGGCAGAGTGAAAGGCTGAGATCGGGTAAGACAGACGGAAACAGAGGATGACAGAGAGTGCATGATGCTGAGAAAGAGAGGACAGAAGAGTTGATGAATACATGGCTGTATGGATTGTTTTGATGTTCTCTGGATACAGAAAGTGATAAGGTGACAGAGAGATGGAGGGAGGGGAAGAGAACAACACGGTCAAGGAGTTCATATTCGTCTCAGTATTTTGCAGTCTCCAAACAGAATTGGACTTCAACCCTGTCCGGTCTGCGCCCAGAGGAGGGGAATTAACTATCTGTCTGTTCGTTTAGTGACTCTTCGTTTCAGGAATCTTAACAAGGAGCAGAGATGGCACCAAAACAGAAAGAGAGAGATTGACAAGGAACACAGAAAGGGACACGAGGAGGGAGAAAGAAACAGGTGAAATGCTGGGAGAAGAGGTGACACCTCCGCCTCAATTCACCTGAGAACAAAATCAAAGTGCTTTGTGCCTCATGCTAACACCCAGCCCGACCAAAAGAGATGCGCTAACTTATGCGTGTAAATGAAACACCTTGTAATACAATGCATTTTAATTCATGCAGCGACAACAGCAAAAAAAGTAGCACCGGTATTTAGAAGACGATAGAAACAACACGTTTGTAATTGGGTTTGTATCAGTTTCAAATTGATCTTTCAGGGATTACATTTTATCGATGAAGGTCTTGCTTAAGTTGGAGTCTATTAATTGTGTTCTCATTTCCTGTATGAATGTAAATGGGAAATATAGCGTTTTGCCAATCATATCAGGTTTGAATAATATCAAGCTTACATAATTGTTTGATGAATATGTTTATACTAAGATTTGTTGGATTCAGTTTTTCAACCTATAATCCATCTCTCTTATTGATGCTCAATTCATTGTTGAAGTTTGAAAACATTTAACAATTCATTTCCCTTGTATGTCTAAATGATTGCAGAGTCAATGCTGAGACTAAGTGCATGGAGGAACCCAGGACCAAGAGGAAGACACTGACCACCAACTATCTACCAGAGGTTCAATTACACAAGATAAACCACACAATATATGGGCTAGTGTAATATATACCCTTATTGTATCGTTCAGGTTTTGTTTTCTGAGTAACCTTGGCTTGTCATGGTTAAAAGTTATGCGACAATGAAACTCGTTACCCGGAGAGGTTGGAAAGATGTGGTGGTTGACTTTCACATTGGGATCTGTAGACTTTAGCTGCTCTCTTTTTAACATTTCTATTGCTGCTGACACCGCTCAACATCCTGGATATATCCTGCAAGCACATAAGACCCTGCTATCTGCTTCTCTCAAAAATGCTTTTTCGTTTTATCCAAACATTTGATAATATTTATGCAGGGATTGCAATTACTTCCAGTTTGGGTTCCATGCTAGCTCTGACAGCTTGACGGAGCAGCAGGTGGGGCTGGGTCAATTAATGTTTGCCACCCTCACAATTCTGGGGCTTGTAGTATTAAGTGGCCAGCATAGCCATGTGTGTGTCGCTAAATCAACGAGGACGCAAATCTTGAGGACTATAATCTGCACTGCCTATACAGTTGCTAGTAGTTGCATTATCAGCACATACAGAGTAGCGTTAGCATCAATTTGTGTTTCTGGTCACCTTATGAATAGAAGCCCAATTTTCACCCTGGTTTTTAGCTCTATTTTGGTCTCTACCAACTCCTGAGGGAAACATCAGGCTCTTTAGCAGCTAACATCTCCACTATGTTCACCAGGTATAGTTGCCAACGGTGTCTGCTATGTGATGCTGGGCAGGTAGCACACGGTTAACATGAAAATGACACTGTGAGAGTAAACAGTACAGACATGGGCCATGAAACCAAACCAATGAGCTCATAATGAGAACTACAAGTGACTTTTTTCGTGTTTCTCATGTGATCTGTTGTTATTATAAAAAAATCTATGATACGCTTCAAACTTCATGATAGCAGAGTACATTGGCCTATTGAGGTGTTCTTGATATTATGTCCATATATAGAGATTTGCAACTCATCTACAGCAGCAAGCAGGCTATTTAAACCACAGTATTAAACTGCAATTTTTTTGCCCCGCACTTAAACCCTCATTTGGAGGGAAATCTCTGAACACTACAGGCAGCCCGAAGGGACAGAAAGAGTGTGTTGGAAGGAACTGAGCTGCAGAGAGCGTTTTATCACATGCTCCCAGTAAAACAACTGGCACAGAGGAGATACTAGAGGATGGATAGGGCACTGTCAACAAGCATGCACCTGTCGACACACACACACACACTCCTCTCAGTGACCTGAGAGCATCGCCACGCATACTAACGTCGGCTGAATGCAGCAACAAGAAATATGACTGTGTTTGTTTTTCCTTCTGATAACTCCAACAACATCATCATAACACTGCTTTAACAACTTACCTGACCTTGACAGGTGTTCCTCCACAGCAAAATCCACCGAGTACCAAAGTACCAAACACACGTAAATACATCTACCTCTCGATTTGTAACTGTTTTTTTTTTAAAACACCATGTCGGCCGATTTACCCATCAAAATGCTTCTATATTAAAACATTTCCCTCACAGGGAGGGAACTCTATCAGGATATGGGGCATCACAAAATACCAGGCAAAAGCTGCACACATTGTTGTCCTGTCCAGGACCATGACATACATGACTGATTACCTACGTCGTGTGACACATTTCAGGAGACAAGCCATCATTAGTGTCAGGGACAAGTCTGCTCAAAATAACTATGTTGAACAGCGTTGGCGGTTGGGAAAAAGCCTACATGCCAGTGTCTTGTGTCTTCGCAGAAAGTTCTACAGCAGTCAGAAATGACAAGGGTTCATCCTATGTGGAGCATGAATGTGCTCGGCAAATGTTGCAGCAATTAACCCATTGGATTCTAAATGTCTTGTGTAAAATGGCTACATTTAACCTGCTGTCAAATATTCTCCATGTACAGCTTTCTCCAATGTGAGCGTTTGCTGCTGTTCATCGTTTTATGTATATTATAAATGTTTGTATTTAGGGTTTGGACTGTTGGTCAAAATTACGAATGGGCAGCATAGGATATGAAAACCCAGTGTCCTGCCTCAGTGAACAGATTTTTTTGGTTTCACTGAAGAATTCAAACGTACATTTTTCAGTCTCTACCTTTTATCCTCCGCAATCGACAGAAGCTCTGTTATGCTCAGCTCCTTTGTGCGGGAAGTACAGCAGCTCTCTGGAGATCTGACCTCGGGGTTTCACTGGTTGTTGATGATCTCAGTAATGTTTGAAGCACATTTTTATATAGATATTTAAAGTCTTCCTATGGGGACAAGGGCAACGCACTACGTGCTTGTGATGCTGTGAAGCCTATAGAAGAGTGGTAAATATGGTGCGAGCCAGCGGGAAAGCTGAACAGTTTTTTGATGGCAACGAAAATGTTGATTTTGAAAGGCTTTACACCAACAAATATGGATTGAAGCAGAATGTTTCCTGAGATAGAAACATGTTGTGGATTTTGGAAATGATTTTACTGTAGGTAATTGATAATAATAATCCAAAAGTCAATGTTATGAATGAAACATAAAACTACACGATACAACCCTGACTATTAATCGGATTATTATTTGCATTACCAGCAAAGTGAGCATGTGAGCTTACAGTCTTGTCCTTGAGAAATCCACGGAGTCCCGGAGGTATTATAAACTGACAACAAGGCCTTCTATTGACCATGTATCCCATAATATGAAACACATCAGTGTATGATTCAGTCCCGTCATTAATGATGAAAAGCTCAGAATTCCCACTTGTTACAATACCGCGCTTTATAGAATTTTTTATTTATTTTTGTCTCCGGTGAGAAAAGGCCTTTGGATCGCGTGAACCTCTGCTTATGTGGCGTGAGCATGTTTTCTCTTTTACTTAGAATGAAGTATTGCCACAGCCAAGGACATTTCGTTGTTTGTTTGACTTGCCAAGTTTAAATGACAAGGCAGTTTTCTTTGTTTTGGTAGATACAAGCAGGCATTTAAAGAATTTACTTGTGATGAGTTATTGGTTATTATTACATTAAGTGTACTTACCCAGTGAGGAAGGGTTACATTTGCACTGCGCTGAGCAGGAATCGTTTCTCTGTCGAGCTCCAGCTCAAAGCTGTTGCTGTTTGATATGATTTGGAAACAACATCTGCCAACAGTGTTGTAAAATGTAACAGCTTAATTGACTTCGAATGTGATTGAATTGTCATAGTTTTCACTGGAGACCACGGATCACATGTTGATAAGAAGTTACCAGAGGTGGTAAGCCTTCGCAGGAAGTGCTTCCCTGATCTAAACCGGAGTGTTTTCTGCTCCAATAACCCAAAGACAGAGTGTACGGTCCTTGTGTGCTTGTTCTCAGTGCATCTGCATATCCCTTCAAGCATGTGTGACTGGGTTCCAGGTCCGCATACGAATTTGCATGTCTTCTACATGAGTGCGTTCATCCCATGAGTGCGTTCATCCCATGAATGCGTACATACGGCTTGTCACAACATGTGTTCCATTGTCTCCGAGTGTCTGTGAGTGCCTCACGGTGCTTTAATTAGTTCCCCTGTCATATTTATACTGTGCAGGTCTGATTAGTCTCGTCAGCATGGCAGCACTCCCGGGTGAAAACATCCCTGAGATGATGGGAGGTGTGGCACTGCTGATCTGACTCTTACTCCATGAGGGAGTATTTTTTTTTTTTAATTGAGCAGGTGCAGCGTGACGGGTTGCTAAAAAGCATGAATTCTTAAGTCTGGCATTGCCTCTGTTGGTTTCCTTTCAGGCGTTTTAATGTTAATTCTGAAAGCACAAGTTTTTGTGAAATACACAGTTGAGGAAACATCTTTTGAATATATAAATATAAGTCTGTTATGCACAACTGATGAAAGTGGCTTTGGTTGTTCTGACATGAAACAAACACGTTTCTCTTTTCTTTTGACATATAATAAATGTAACTAGACTCTAATGAACAACTTGATTAATACCAATCAAGATGAGCCTCATTTGGACAAGCACAGTGCAATGTGTGCGCTAAAGAGTCGGCATTGGAATAACTTTCTCTATTAATCGTTTTGTCGAATGTCAGAAATTCCCAGAGCACAAGTTGACTTAAGTTGTTATAGACCACCTTATTTGAAAAGTTGTAACCCCTAATATTTTTTTCTATGCAATGATCCCACTTCTTACTTGATTTATCATCAGTACACATTATAAAACATGAGTTTATGGTCTCATTCGATAGTTTTATTTACTTGCGATCCCATTTACAGTAAAATAGACCATAAAGCGGAGTATGCTTCAGTGTGGGTCTACCTTGTGATTGACAGATTGCTGCTGCTACCAAAGCCGTATATGATGTCAATACGTCACTCCTTCGCATTCCAAATATGGTCATTTCCGTTTACTGGTTGCAAAAAAAGCAAGATGGCGACGGCCAAAATGCCGAACACAGGGCTTCAAAACCGCAGTCCAAAAACCAATGGGTGATGTCACTACGTTCTTATCTACGGTCTATGGTTCATATACCTACAAAAAGTAATGCACTATAATAAGACATTGTTTATTTTGACAGACTTTTGTTCCATAACTTACGTACTTATTGTAACCTAAAACACAATCTTTTCCCCCGGTCTAATCCAACCAAACCAAAACTAAGGAGTGTTAACTAAACAGGTTCAGCACTGCAGGGGCTCGCACAGGTGCATGGATGGATCGTCTTGCTGGACATTCGTAGTAGAATGCTAACTTTTCATAATGCTATGAAGCAAAACGTTTTATGGAAGGAACATTGACGAACTACATTGTATAAAAGTGGACATTTAAGTTGTCTTTTTATCAAAGGCATTGATTTAAGAATGTATAGGGTTTAGTTTAGGGTTGGTACTTGTTTTGGACAAGGTTGCATTACTACTAAAACAAACATAAGTATGTTTATCCGAACCTTACTGGTGAAGAAGTTACTCTAATTAGCTGTGTGCTGTAGCTAATGGTGACCTCCCGTAGAGAAATACATCCACTCTGCATGGGGCTCACATCTAACATCCTGGATGAGAGTCTGAGAGAAAACACAGTCTGAATACAGAGAAATATTTCACATCAAAGACAGTCTGATCACTTTTGAACTCATGCTTTTCATTGTTGCAGTCCTGACTCGAAGGAGAAACTGTTGATTACTTTCTGCTGTGGACATTCCTGGCACTAAGCAGCTGATCTTATCTTTGCTTTTTTTGTAATTTTTGGGGGAAAATAGTTCTGCTCCAATTGTACGCCGAAGCTCTCAAAGCTGTACAAATTACTTAAACATCCCTCTGTGATTTCATGGCGGTGCTAAGAGTGCACAAATGCTCGGATGCCGAAAATGATGCATTTTACTTCTTTTACATTCGTTTTCATCTTGATTTTTATCAATACTTTTTGTCAGATTGCCTATCTCAGGTATGCAGCTCTGTCTACCTGCCTACACTGTGATAGCATCCAGGCTAGCTTTGACATGATGCACTACATACGATTGGTTTCATACTAAAGTTTCATTCCAAGGTTTCAGGCAATAGTAAAAATATCTAAACATACGGTTTGAGGGCACTAAAAAGCATGTTAGTTTGGAATTTTGGACACAACCAGGTGATATGCTGGTAAGGGGAGAGGTTAAGTATTATCATAGTTGGTTAAAATATAACAGTCGAAGAAAATCTGAGCGTTGGATGTTTTTTGTCAAAGAACGACACTGAAGGCTTTACTCCATGCAAAGATGTTTCTGCTCTTCTTCTGAATGGCTTCGGCAAGAGTTTGATTGACAGATGGTTCATCCAATCAGCTGCCAAGTATGACTTTTTCGGAACTGTTTTCAATGAGGGCTTCTCAGATGGTTTTGTGTAAAGGCCCAAACGCAATCGGGCATGTCTCATGTGAAGCGCATCAATTGATGCAACCATTGTGCTCCGTGGGCTTCAGCGGCCACAGAACCAGCAGTATTTTAAGAAAGTAAGTACTACCCTTAATCTTCTCTGAAACTTCATCTAGACATTTGGCATTCTAACCAGTGACAGCAACAGTATTAATATCATTCATTAGCAATTGATTTAATTTATAGAATATCTTCCTTTAGGAGCTTTTCGTTCCTTTTAGCTCTCTCCAAACAGGTTCTGCTGCTGCAGAAAAAACACCTTTGGGGCGCCGGCTCCTCATTTGACGTTCCAAAGTCGAGTAGAAGCATCGACGCAGTTTGATGTGCCTCATAACGTTGGAGCAAGTTCAAAACGCACCGACGGAGGCTTTTAGTGAGTTAGTGGCTGAACAAACCATTCAATCCAGCACATGGAGGAAGTTGATATGTATTTAATGGCAAAATGTCCTTGCAGTGCCAAAGAACTAATTCGACTCAGACAGCAAGGTTTCTGCGGTTGTATGACTTGAATGACTTCAATGACTTCTGAGGTATCCTGACATAGAGAATAAAAACTGGGACAACCAGCCCCAGTTTCCCCTAACTTTGAATTGTGTGTCAGCATCAATAGCTTTGCTCTGAACACATGGTGTGTTCTAGTAACTTCAGGCTGACACATGAATGCTGCTTGAGGGAGCTGATGGGTGTTCCCATTGCGTGGAGCAAAGTTTGTACTGAAATAAGTACCACCACTTGATAGAGGCCCTTTCTTCTTTTCAGTTCAACAGTGACTGCTTTGCACAGGTCTTTATGACTTAAATCTCTCCTTAACATCTTGAGAACAGAAACAAAACTTTGCAGGCCTACAGAGTAAATTTAAGAAGAGGACAAATGGGGGTTTTTGTCTCGACCTGGCGGGGCGAGAGGGACAGTCAATGACGGTTGTCACGCTGCCCAGAGGATGAATCCTAATGACTTTGGCGATCAGCTAGAAACGCACTGACTTTTAAAGAATGATTTAAATCCACAATAAGTAACTATTGCTCATGCTTTTAACAGGAGATATTGTCTTCTAGAACATACGCACTATGCGTATGTATCTGTCCAGTCCAGCCAGGTAACCAACATTGGCAACGCTGCACTGTGTCTAAGTACAACGTCACAGAGCAGCTAGCATGGCTTTAGACGACAGCGCGCTGCTTTTGAGCCGATGCAGGCTTTATGCAGTGTTTCCTGGGTGTTGTGGGCTACCTTCCTGGCTCCAAGCGACTTGACACTGAGGTGGGAGGAGACGCAGGGGGAGCCGTCTTCAGACTGATTAGCCAGCGCTTAGTTTAGTCCAGCAATTAAATGAATTTGCCTTTAAAACTGGTCAGACCAACTCTTCTAGAAATTGCAAACGCATTTGCATGGCTTCATGTACACATCTCCAAAGTCACAGAAAACCACTTGGGTTGAGTTTCACCTCTTTTAGTTTGCTACCAGTTTGCCATTTTGTTGAAGTGGGAATCAACATGTTGTATTCAATGTGCCCAACATAGAGTCTCGCCGAAAGTACCGTCCACATGTCACTGAGCGTAATCCGTTGACATAGAAGCGTCAATGGCGATGTTCTGCTCGATGAGGGAGTCGCACACAACTCGTACAACGTGGGATCTTCTCCGTACAGACGATTAAACACCAGCAGCCACCACACAGCGGGAGTGATAGGCGTGTTTAATCTGCAGTCGGGTTCGAGTGCATCATTTCACACATGGATGGCACAGCGGCAGTAACTTCATTCATTATTCAAAACTCCTGGCAGGGGGACAGAATTGACGACAATTGATGACTTGCGTTTAATTTAGATTTTCTTCATGATTATCAGAGTCTTAAGGCTGCCAGCCTGAGGGACTCATCGTTTTCAAACATATGGTTTGCTTGAATTTAAAGTGTTGGCGCCATTACATTTGGATACAACAGATTATGGACCGGGAAGTCATCCTTAAACAGATATAAGCAAATAGGGTTCATCTTACAACCGACTAACTGTAGTGTTCCAAAATACAAATACAATCATATCAGATATGACATTTAGCTGGATGAACTCCTCTCGTTTACAAGAAGCTCTGAAAAGGACACTCTGACCCAGACGTACACTGCCTCACACACCTGACAGAAGTTCTTCACTTGTGTCAACAGGGTGAAAAGGTGAACAGATTGTGGGTGGCGGTGCGGTGTGTGCTTTCTCGATTTAGAGACGAGAAACTGACGGCACATTTCAACGTTTTGGGCATTCAAGACTTTGTTTCTTTGTCAAAAAGATGTGCTTTGTGTTCAAATGTAATGAGGGTGTATCCACTCAATCTTATTGACTACCTGACAAAGTCAAGCTGTTGAAAGCTTGTATTATTCAGGGTAGGAATGCTTCCACACATAATTATACCACTACATACCTGGTGAGCAGCGATACTGGTATGTTGCACTGGTGCTATGAAGGACAAAAGTCAGAGATTCAAAGATCAGAAGTAGAGGTACAGAGTCCTTGACAGGGTGGCAGCTAAGATCTGCATCAAAGTCCAACCTGCTCCACCTGTTTGTCAGTCCCCACTTTTATTTGGCTCTACTGAAAGTGTCTGAGCAAAATGTCTACTTATTAAATATCTGTGTTACAAGATGGCAAACGTTGCAGTGATCCCCCCCCCCCCTTCCCCCACGCTTCTTTGGGGAGGCTGCAGTCCTCCAACTGGGAGAGGAAGGCGTTCAGAGGAGTGAAAATGTTCCAGCAAAGTGAAATATTGCTTTAAGCCTCAGAGAAAGAAAAAGTGACAGGCAAAAAGTAGCACTGGGCCGCTGAGTATGCTGATATCTACACGAAGAGCTGTGGAAACAAAGATCTCCCTGTGGCTCGGGAAAAATGAAACAGAAGATGGTAAAAACACACAGTTACTTTTTTATCCACTCTGCAAGTGCCGCAGAGGACAGCCATATTGAAGCAGTTCGAACACGAGAATAGTTTGGTACCCTGACTAAGTGACATATTTTGCATATTGAAAGCAATGTAGGATGTTTCTGTAGCATTTGGAGGAACTTTGCATCAGAGATGAGTTTTCCTGTTACTTTTAGAAACTTTTAACACAATTCTCTGTCTGTTTTTGACTTTATTTTGTGTACAAATTCATTATTTTATTCTCTCTGACACTTGACAATTGTTCTACGAGCTCTGTTTTAGCTGCGTACTTTTCTAATGCAGGACGAAGCTGTGAGGGAAGGCTGAATATAGCTTGTGTTCAGGTCCTCACCACGCCATAATCCTTTTTATGTCTTAAATAATAATCCATACTTAACAAATCACAATAACTTGTACATTTCTTCACAGATATGACTGAAATGCTGAGATATCGGCCAACTGTATGTTCTCAAAAAGTTATCTTACAACCCTTAAACTCAAGAAGGCCAGGTTATACATGCGACTGGTGGTAACAAGATTTCTCAAAAACACAGCGACAGGTCCAACGTCCATTTATCTGGACCAGAGCAGCAGACGTGCACACAAAAACCTTTGATAATTGTACCATGTTGTTCTCTTCCTCACCAGCCCAGTTAGACCCAGCAGAGCAGGGAACACATGCTGTTCATGTATTGTGTGTGTGTCTTTGCGATGTTGTTCCCCCTTTGTGCTCTTAGAGGCTGGTAATTGGAGAGATACAGAGCGGTTGCTGACGCATGACTTGTTCTCGCTGGGAGGACCGGTTCCCGCCTTCTTCCCGCCTTCTTCCGCTTCATCATTTTATTGAACTCCACAGGGTAGATGATCAGAGAACGCGGCCTGATTTCTGGCTGCTCCCCACTTAACCAGCTTTGGACTAGATTGCCTTTCATCGCTGAAAGCTCAAAGCAGAACCCACAATTCACAAAATAATTATGCGGCACTTCATCCTCCGCTTTACTGGATATGATAAGCTGTTAAAATGACTGTGTTCTCTTTAATTTGAATAAGAATATTCTGTTATATTTCATACGTATTTTACCTGCTTTTTGACAAAGTAGTTTCATATGCTAAGGAGCCACAGGAACTCAGGTAGGAACTTTTGTGCACTCAGGTTTGCTTTTCACACCAAAGATCTGATGTCTCTGCCCGCTTTCAAAGTAGACAACGTGTGTTTTATAGTACACAACTGCATTGAAATACAGAAAATACACTTCTTTTTTTAAACTATGATGCAGTACGTGACCCTCGAAAGTCAGTTTTGCACGTGTCAATTTCCGACCGTTAAGTACATACACATTTTCAAAATGAACTTCTATGTTCACAGGAAATAACTTGGAGGTTACATATTGTTACGTTACATCAATGTATGTAAATGAACGTATGTACACAACATTAAGTAAGTCAAGGTTGACTTTCACACCGGACACAAACGCCGGTCTCCTGGGTGAAAGTCCTGCCTTTTTTTTTTACAATGCAAGTCCTATGCTTTTTGCAAACACTGTTCTTCTGGGTGGAAGTCCTTTGTTTGTCTGTGCCCTTCTAATAAAGCTGTGAACATGTTGTAGCCGGGAGGTCTGTGCTTGGGCTGAGTTTCACTGAGCGATTGTACTACCAGGTACATTTAAATACAGTATTTTAAGAATTAGCTCTCCATGTATAATTGTTGCATTATGGACTTCTGGAAACTAAAAACCCGGATTCATGTACCTTTTTTCCCCGATCATGAACTATTGTCAGAGCCGAGTGAAAAGTTTTGTTTTATTTCTTGTACGCAGGGCTGAGAGGTGAAGTACGTCTTTGTTTCAAAAGCGCAGACAGTAATTTCTCAGGTGTGTGCCAGAAAGTTTAATGTGGACGAAAGTTAGCAGATCCTCTCTCTGTCACTGTGTCTCAGTATGAGTCACCATCCAGTCTGCAACACACACAGTACATGATGTCACGCGCGACCCACCAATAATCTCCAAAGAGCTACACACACGTGTCGTTGCCTTATCCTTTCTCTCCGATACTTCACTGTTCTCCCCTTCCATACCTCCCCGATTGTCGAGCCTCTTCCTCTACATCCGATGCCATTTAGATCAGTGGCAATGCAACAAAAGAAATGATCGCCAAAGTCCCGAGCGACTCTGTGTGTTTCCATCCTCCCTCAGGGTTCATCTATCTCCGTTTCCTTCAGCCCTTTACTCATCTCCCTCTCTGCCCTCTCACAAACCCCATCTCTCCGTCTCCGTCTGATTCATGGTGTCAGTGTCTGTCCTCTCTCCCCCCCTGCAGCCTAGAGGGCGAACGTCACAAAACGCTCCACTCTCCCTTCCTTCGCCATCCTTTCTCCCCACTCTCCCCTCACTTGATCCCACTGTTGTGGTGATGGGAAGCTCAAGAACAGTTCAAAAACACAGTAGGCACAATGCACCACAGGAAATTTCCAGTCTTAAATATGTTCTAAATATCTGCCCAACAGGACTGATCATTCATTACCAGTCATACACCGCAGGCACAGCCTACAGCAGCAATTTGGGGGTTTAGTGTCTTGCAGGTCTTGAACCGCCGATCTTCTGATTAAAGGATGATGCGCTCCATCACTGAGCCACAGTCGTTTGTGTCACTGTTGTAGACGAATGCAATGAATAAAATCGATAATGCTGTTGGATACAAATGACTTCAATATCTTGATTCGGTTTATCGACCAACCTATCCATAGTGGTCCATCTGCTAATGGGTTTGTTGTAAACAACCGTCATCATGTCTAAATCCTAAATTGATGCAGTGAAGTAGAAACCATAAGCTTTTCCAAGCTAATAGCAGTGAGAAGAGCTTAGACACAAAATAAAGAGATGTCTCACATGAAATAATCCACTCTTTAGACTGTGGCAGACGCTGTGTTCCCATGTAGGACGCCATTGCTCAGAGCAATCTGCAAAATGAGAAAATAGTCAACATTAGCCGTCAGGGTTTTTGTGTCATTGGCAGTCGCTACAGCTAACCGCTAACTGAAGGTCTGTCTCCTGGATCGGACACATGCCCTTCTCTTGGCGAGTGGAGGACATTTTCTTACCTCTGCCACTTTGGATTTAATTAAGTAAACAAACGATCAAAGCACACAGGGATCCTGCACCTTCAACGTGATTGATAAGCCCTTGGGGGCAGCTCTACTTCTTCGTCCTCTCACGCTGGACTGAGGGCAGACCGGATGCCACAGTCACTTACAATCCCCTCTCAAGGTGCTAAGTGACAACTGGCTAGCATGCTCATTTCAGTAGCTATCACTGCAACACAACACATACACGTCTTTGAAATAACTTGATAATTAAACAAAAATTCTGGCCAGATCAAGTTACAAAAAGAAGAAAAGGAAGTTACAGAAAATTGTGGAAATGGGTCATCATGTTTTGTTTTGTGCTGCATTATGGAATTACATACAGTTCGTCAAAGGAAACTGAAGACAAATTAAATGTTCAATTTGTGGCCCTAAAAGGTAGCCTGTCGATGATTGATATATTTCACACACTCTGCTTTGAAAATCATGACAAAGACCTGAAACAGATGCAGAGAACATATCAGCCTTAAGGTCAAGCCCATTTTCGCTTGGTCCCAGATTGTGTACACAATCTTCAAAAGAGGTGTTCAATGTACGAAGACCATATGGAGACCTCAATATTCTATCTCTGCTGTATGCAGACGATGTGGTTCTGTTGTTCTTCAGCAGGCCATGACCATCAGTGTGCACTGTAGCCAAGCATGAGGCAGATCACCTCAGAGTCTAAAGCCAAGCTACTTCAAAGGCACCGCAAGTTGCTTCTGCAAGTCAGTTTGAGTCGAGGTTCTGTTAAAGGTCACTGATACAAGCAGCCGGAATGAGTTTCCAATTCCTTCCCTGTGAGACAGACATCCTGAAGGAGTCCACACAATTTGATGGCTCCTTGCAGAGATATTCCATGTCAATTTGGGGTAGCCTTGTGGCAGAGACAGAAAAAACCCAGCAACTGTCAAGTTGTGCATGACAGTCTATGTTAGAAATAGTTAGACAACCCCGGGTACTAAAAGCCCCAAAAAAAACCTGGTAATGAATGTTGAGCCAAGGTTATTTTTTTTGTCAGAACAAGTCAGCAAGTTTTTGAATGTGCCCTGATATATGGTTTTTAAAGTTTGTGTTGATTACCTTGATATCCGTCCAATAAAAAAAAATACCATACACAACAACCATCTCTCAAAAAGTTTAGCTTCCACTGAGTTATATTTATACTCATATTATAGCTAAATGTCAATACCTACATCCGTTCTACTTTTTTTTGCTGCCCTTTTTTTTATTCTTTATACATATATTTTCTTGTTTATTGTAAATTAGTGTTTGTACATTGAGAGCGGAGTGGAAACCGGAGACAAATTCCATGTATGCGTAAGCACACATGGCCAATAAAGCTGATTCTGATTCTGGGTTACAGTGTGACACACTAAAAGGGCTTAGATCCCCATACAGTCGCTGCGTGGTCTCGTACCAGGCCCCCTGCTGTGTTGCTGTCAGCGTCTGTCTCTCCTTTGTTTCCACTTGTCAGCTTTCGGGAGAAAACCAGAGGGAAATAGATTCGGGATGGAGGAGACTGAAGTGAAACTGTCTGTCTGTCCAAGCTAAAGATATCTCTCCATCAGTCTCCTCCTCCCTCTCTCACTGTCACTTGATATCTCTCTAAAGTTTAGTTCATGCAAAAGTTTGAGTTTAAACACAAATCAGAGCAGGTTCAGAGGATTATGAAAGCTCAACAAATTCCCACGTTTGACACACTATTTATGTAAAGTAGGCTGTAACTGATCATCACAGCAGATTAGTTCAGAAGAGAATGTTTCATGATCGTTATCCTTTGATCCAGGGAAACGTTTGGATGAACATTTTGAATAAAGAGTAAATGTTCTGGCATAGAGACAATGAATATTGGGATGAAAACAAGCACTTATTGCGCTGTTTGTATGAATCATCCTGCTTCATGTCTTTTTTAAGCAGACATCTTACTAGTGACTGCATAAACTGCATGATCTATTATTCTTTTATGTCCCTGAACACAACCTAAAGTATTTTAGTGTAGAATATGAACTAATATCCAAATGCTTCACGGTGAGTAAAGCAAGTGGTCAAAGGGCTGTGTGTGTGTGTGTGTGTGTGTGAATATTTTTGTAATGTTCATTCTTGTAGCATATGTTATGTCTACGCTTACACTGTGCATCACTCACCAGTATGTCATTCACTCTAATGTAAATATGTTTCCAGTGGAAGAGAGTGATTAAGGTGAGCTTCATTCTGTGCCGGTTATTCAAACAGACAAGCAGGTCTAGCTCCATTCTACACCTGTACACCTGTAGGGTAAAATGTGGAATAGTGTATTAAATAAGTTTCAATTTTAAACCTTCAGCACAGTTGTTCGATTGAACCTAATTTGGAGCCATGCCAGCAACATGGCTCTGGGGATGTCAAGGGTGGTCAAAGTTTGATATTTTCCAGTGAAATATCTCAACATTTACCAAATGGTTTGGCACACAATTTGGTGAAGATATTCATGGTGTCCAGAGGATCAATCCTGACGACGTTGGTGATCCCCTGGCTTTTTCCTCTAGCTCCACTCTGGAGGTTCACATTGGTGGTTTCAAGTGAAATATCTCAACAACAATTGGACTGCCATACGCATTCACGTTGCCCTTAAAGTTGTGTATTTGCACAGGAGACTGGAGTCTCCACTGTCTGCCAGTACATGTGTGTGTATATATATATATATATATATAAAAACGTAATAAAATGAGTTTTTTTCTCTCGCTTGAAAGTACATAAGGCGTTCATGCTCGTACCCGTTAGACCAGATGAACTCATTACTAAAATCAGCAGGTTGTTAAAATGCCTGCAGACGCAGCAGCTGTAAAGCAGATTCCATAACAATAGAAACACAACATTATAATATCATCAGGATGTTTTGGCAAAGGACAGAGGCCAACACAATTTGTCTTGCATGGGATCCATCTTCCATTCCTTTAGTAAGCCTAAGTTTGGAGAGAGCTGGGTGACTGTAAGAGACTGCTGTCATTTAAAATGTGCGATATAAATGAGTAAATGTCAGGGAACACCCAGTGTCAATTAAGAGAGTTCCAGGGGGTCCACTCCAAAATGAGGACTACTTTAATTTAATGGCAATTTCATTCAGTTGCCATTATCACTGTGTCCCACGTTACCCCATGCCTTCACTATACGCCGTTATGTAGTTCATTACAAAACACTCCCATATGGAATGACAACATGTAATGGGGTCTGCAGCTGAACGTGGGTATGTTTGGAGGTCGGTGACATGCAAAAGTTTAAACAAGTATCTTCCAACTAAAACAATCTGCTGATACATTTGGTAAGTTGCATGCATGATACAATAATTGTCCAATCATAGCTGAGCAACTATAGTTAAGACTTAATGGCTACTTTTGCATTATTACCAATTCACAGTATTTTATCGGATTTATCGGTAGAGCAAACTCCAAAATAGCGGTGTAGTTGCATCAGCTAGGCCTCATCCTCACTCACAGCCTTTGCCTTTTGTAAAAGTGAAAGATGCCGTTTCAAAATGCAAACGACAATAAAAGTAGGGTGCAGATCTCCACCAGGTGTGTCTGCACAACGACCACTGCTGCATTGTTAGGTTGAATGAATTCAAACCACAATTGACGCCCATCTAGACCGCAAGCAAATCCAGTCACGATTTTCACTCACACTTGCGATCCAACTGCCCTGTTAAAAGTAGTGGGGAGTCGGAAGTCAATGAAGGTACACAACGACGAGGGGTCCTTGGCCACTAAAAATATGATGGGTCCAGTAGTTTGCAAGATTAGCCATGGACAGACAGACAGACAGACACAGATATACAATATCTCCTGGTGTAGATAGTAATAAAGCCAAGAGTGTGTCTGAGCTTGTTTTTCTAGAGCACGCATCCACACTATACAAAGGTCATGTTAGAACGGATAACATTTCAATTCTCTTTCCAATTACAAATACTAAAACTCGGGCTAATAAGCCCCACATTGCAATACAAGAACTCATTTTTTCCATGTCTCCTACACGGACGATCAACTGTGGCGGATGTTACCTTTCGTTTCCTGGGACATGTGGATCCTCATAGTTGTCACAAACCAAATATTCATGTAATCACATGGAGAAGAAAGTTCCTTTACTGGCTTTAGTTTTAGATGGCCCTGATTATAACATATAAAGTAAAACATGAAATGCAGCCATTTAAGCACCATGTTCATTCCACATGTGAGCAGCTTTTCTTTTAGCCACATACTTATGCTCTTGACTTGGAAGAAGTCAGCGGCAGGGCTCGGCAAAGTGTCAGTTTTATCCGCCTGATTTGCCGGAAAATGCTGACCTTGCAGTGCAGCTGGATTCTTGCTATATCACATGTACTAGCTGTAGCAAAGAGGGAACATCTGTTTTTGAAGACACTTCCATACAACTTTGTAGCATTCTTTACACAATATTGCTTCATTTATACTTTGTACAACAAGGAAGCACAGAGAGAAGAGGATTAGGGCAGATGATAATTAAACAGCAGCCGATTTCCAAACCAAAGGTATCATATTTAAATGGTAACTAAAATGAAAATAAAAAAACGATCAATCAGCCTCAATTAGAGGTTAATAGCATTGCGTGGGTATGGAGTCCAGAGGGAAGACAGGAGGAAAGGAAAGTAAAAGAGGAGAATAAAATGAGAGAGAGGAAGTATTTAAATAAAGAAAGGAAAGAAGGGCATCCTGATGAGAAAAAAACATATATAAAAGGCACACAGCGAGGGAGAATGGATTCCTATACATCCAGTCCAATTAGAAGGCTATAATAAAGTCTACACGTTTGACTAGTTTTTATAGTGTATTGTCCCTTAGTGACGCAAAACCTGCCTATATTACCATAATAGTCGATGAGTCTGTGTGTGTGAGGGCTGGGAGAAGCCTGGGATTGGGCTCAGATTCTGGGTAACACATTGTTTATATCTGCCTGTCAGACGATGGTCTAGTTTATCATTCAGGGGTTTTTAATTGTATTCTTTGGACACATTAATGACTCAGACCCACAGATGCTTGATTATACAGTGTGAAATAATTTGGCAGCAATTGACTTCCACTGGGCAAATGTGGGTTCCGCCTTTGATTTTTGGATCAGATACAAGTCCTCATTCACAGCGGCTATAAAACACGTCTGATTGCTTTAAGGCAAAACAAAAAGAAGCTGCTGTTCTCTACCTGCACATCACCAAATGGGAGGCACATAATGTTAGCAAATATCTGGTGAACGTAGTAGAGCATATAGCAGCTGAAGAGCAGGACATTTCCCACAGGAGTCGGTGGAGACCAAAAACCGAGCTAAAACACAGTGAATATGGGGTTCTGTATCCTCTGAATGTGCAAATAATTCAACAGGAGTGGGGAAAATAGTCTCCATAACTTGTCGTTGTTGGACATAAATGCTAATAGAAACAAATACAATAATGATACATACATCTAATTCAAATGTTGTCAACCAATAGGCTTATCTTTGTTTCTAAGAATATAATCACATTTAATAGTGTTGCAGTAGAATCGCTGTAATCTAAAAATGTGTCTGAAAGCTATGTTTCAGCCAGTACAAGAAGTTTGATCTATTTACAGTCCAGCTCAGAATGTTGCCACAGATCTTGTGCGATTTACATGATTCACTTAAGAGGCAATCATGTCTTCAATTTCAGCTTGCTTTACTGACACTTCCTGCAAGCCTCTGTCTGAATCATCACTTCATTTGAATTGACTCTCACTCTGCTCTCTCTCAGCTGCCTTGATACCTCATCCAAGACGTCCTCGTTTTCCAAAAGCACCCTGCGTGTTGCAGAAGAATGAAAAGGTGTGAATTCCAATCGTTAACGTGTGTGATTTCCAATCTATTTGCAGCCTGTTCAGTCGTGTTGTGTGCCCCCAGCGTAGATCAAAGACAGTCAATTGCAGGCAGTCAGTGGTTTACTGTGAGCTCGGTGTCTGGCAGATAACACGACGCCTCAACAATCGTCCCAAATCATGTTCGGCTTCTATCCACAGCAGTCTCACAAATCTATCCTGTCCTCCACCCACACTCTCTCCTCTGCCCGTGCCCACTCACACGCCCAGCAATCAAGGATGAATCACGTAAGTATGTAATTCAAACATCTTTGTTTGATTGCAGTTCTTTCACTTTCAACCGTCAGTGACTTCCCCCTTCAATCTCTGTCTCGCTGTCGCACTCCCTCCCCTTGAAACCATCCACTTGGGAAATCAGATCAGTTTACCCTCAAGTGGAAGTTATGTGGATGTTGGACTACGAATAGTCATGCGGGATCCTTCCCCGACAAGAAGAACAACTTTTATGGATGCAAGAGAGTATTTTGTCACGCACAAACAGGATAGAAATGGATGTGCAATTCGAAGAATGTGTTTGTGTGGTTGAACAAATACAGATAATGAGAGAGAAGAACAGACAGGAGGGAAAAAAGATGGAGGCAGATAAATGGAAAAATGCAAACACGTGCACCAATCGCACGAATGAAAACCCATGTTAAATAAAACCTTGACTTACTCATCATATAAAACAAGAAGAGAAGATTAATAACCGTTCGTTATAATATATGCGCACACCCGCGACTGAGCAATCATTAGATGCATAAGTGAGTAAACACAGATGCAAAATCTCCATGTGAATTAGCAGTACTTTCTTTTAGTATGCCTTTACCTGTATGTGTGCTTCTGAAGGGGCTTTCACACCTGTAGATTGGTTCATTTGCGGTACAATGGGGTACAATGGGGGGAAATTCAACATGAAGAGATCAACTCCTGTAATCTTAAAATACCAAGTTAATAAAATACAGTGAGCCTAAAAGGTGGGAATGTAAGTGGATAGAGAATGACTCAATTTAAATGCAGTTTTCACACGGCTGTTTCACGGTTTTACCTCCATTAAACCACCTGAACACACCAGGCTGCTACAGCACAAACATACAGACCTTTACACACACTGTCTGTTCGGTTATAACTCGATATACCAGGGCGCATTATGGCCTCTTTTCCAACTATGACACCAGTTCTGTGTGGCTGAGAGTGTATCTATTAATCACCCCACCACACGCTGATCAATGTTCACCTTCACCAAGCTTTTGCATGTTGCACACGTGAACCCAAACAGAAAGAGTGCATGGAGACGCTCACACAGTGCGATGCGTCCTCCACCTTGCGCTTCATGTTTATTGTTCAAATTCCAACTGAGAAGGCAAAATATCCAACTGAGGGTGCAATACGTGCTTTTTCACCCATGTAGAACCAGACTAGACATAAACACGGTAGTATTATCATCGTGAGCGCGTTAGCATGCCGACGTTAGCATTTAGCTCAAGTGCAGCCTCACAGAACAGCCAGAATATATCTTCAGAGTATATCAAGTCTTGTCCGATCACAAACAAGTTATCATTCGCAGCAGCTACAACAAATGGCGGATCAATTTGAACCGGCACTAATCGATATTCTATATCAACAATAGATCAAACTGGCTGTGTGGAGTCACTTAGGAACTCACAGAGATTTATCACCCATATTCAGGACTTGACATAGAACTTGTAAAAGCAACGCTTTAGTCCAATTGTTTGGAATGCATCCAGTCAGGATGGCAATAAAAGGATTTTTGGTTTGCTTTTGCAGAGGAGGCTACACTGCATTAATCATTACAGCCTGCTGACCCAGTGTGTATGTTCGTTTCTACGAGGTTACAGACTATACAAACAATGGGCTGTGTAAAAGTATTTGGCAGAGACTAACATTTTGTAATTTTTCTATGATATCTAACTTTGTGATAAAACTTGTAATATTATAACACAATGTTTCTGTCTTCAGCACTTTATTTATACTTATTGACTTCTTAAAATAAAAATAAATGGGTCATAGCTACTCAATCAGAATCAGAATCAGAACCCCCCCGAAGCTTATTTTCTATTTTGCCAACACAGTAAAAGGCTACTTTTTCACTCTTTTGACAGAAGGCAGTACATTTTTGTTTGTGTATTCCAAAGTCCAATGAATGGCACCACATGGTACCATTCGCACTATAATAACATGTGGTACCTGGCATTTTAGTCTGCTAACCCATCCTGAGTAATCAAATTCGTACATTTGATATTTATAGTCGTCAACAACCCACCTATAATATTGTATTGAATGTGCTTCACATAGCAGGTCTTCAGAAAGCTCTGACAACAAAACACAATCCCAAACTGTCCTAAATCCCATCGTCCCCACTGGCTCACGTCCATTTCAAGAAATGCAGGTCCTGGACTTTAAAAGCACTTCATATAAGGAGAGCCTCCAGGTGGAAAATATAGATACAAGTCTGTATCAAAATCCTTGTAAGGGTCTATAAGTCGTTAACCAACACCATCCCTCACAGTTATCAGAGGGGCGCTGCTTTTTTGCCCCATAGTCTAAAAAACCCACATCTAACACGTACAGCATACAGTGGGAAAAAGAGACATTCGAGAAAAGTGCTGGGAGACATGATTTAAATGAGAGAATCCTGTTGCCCAGTGGTAACCTCACAGTTGTCACATTTCGTATGCTCTCAGACACGTAAAACTGAAGATGACACACACAAAACACGCAGACTGATGCTTTAATGCCAAAGCCATTAACAGTTTTCGTGACTGCCGACATCATTATTCTTTCACATTTCATGAACCCCGTAGAGGAAACCAAGCATGGCAACTCACAACGGGAAACAGACCTATACATGCATGCAAGTACTGTATGTACACACACACACACACACACACTTCATGCTACGCTACACAATGTTCCAGTGACAGAAAGGGACATTTGAGAAGCTACCGGAAGCCATGTTGTCATCACTGATAAATCACTTGAAGCAAAGCCTGTGTTTACTCAATGTGTGTGTGTGATTTGCTGTTGGATTGGCACATTAGGAAAAAAACACAGAACATAAAGTAACATAATAGAATTGTATTCAAGGGCAAAGTGCGGTCAACTGTCAGAAGATTAGAGACCAAACACGCTTACGTAAAAGCAGAGCTTGTTTGGCCCATCATACACACACACATAACAATAATATCAGATGTGATGTGACGATGCCACATGTTGAACCCAGTGTTGTACTTTTTCACCACACACACAAAAAAACCCCTCCTGCGCTGCATTAGGCTTTTATTCCCTCGCGATTCATTTCATTTTTGTTTTCCACATTTCTAATAATAACATATTATATTCATGTTCAGTGAGCAGAGATGAAGTGTCAGTAATGGGGGAGTGTTATGAATCCCCCCCCGCCTCAATTATAATTTCTGCTGCTTGAAAAACACATGCTGTCATTTGGGGAAATGAGTTCGTCACTTTGTGAAAAGCTTTTGACGCCTTCCGTTGTCCCTCCCTCTATTCATCTGAAGGTCTTGTATTTGGCCCCATATTGGTGATGAAAGGACTGTTTTATTAGTTTTTAAAAGTTGATTAGCAATTCCCTGAGGGTAACGCTAATCAATAGAACGCAGTACAAACCCAGTGCAAGACGAGCATCAAAACTTCTCCAGTCACATGACACCCGCAATCTATCCTTTTTCTGCCCAGATCTGGGATATAAGATGAAATGTCAGAGCATGTGAGTGGAGTGCTGAGTGTGAGGCCATAATTGGATGGAGTCCACCAGCTTAATAAAATATGGAATATGGAATATGGCCGCCTTATCTGCCGCTACATCAGGCTCCAATTTTGGCAGCGTTATTTGGCGGTAACCTCTGTATGAGCGATGGAGAAACATATGAATATGATTTATATATTCTCCTGTCCTTTTTGACAATTCCCAGTTTCTTTCTGCTAGGCTATTTGAGATCATTAAATTAGCACTTTCATTGAAGAAAGATGACTATTGTTGGTCACAATCAGCATATTTACAAATGCACAGTGACAAATGTGTGTGCCGTTGTGCTGTTAATGAGGTCACTTCCACGGAATCATGTTCGACTCTCTCACACAGGCACACAACACACAGCCGTTTGTCATTGTAATGAACCAGAGAGTCAGAGAGTTTATCGGTCTGTTGCAGTGTAAACATTACTTAACACACACACACACACACACACACACACAGAGAGATAGCCAATACACGCACAGACTTAGCACACTCATGGCTGTCTAACTCCATTTATGGATGATGTCATTAGTGCCGGGAAGAGATGGAGGAGCGAGATTGGGATTGAAAACGGGACGCAGAGCAGAGGAACTGAAGCCCACTGAAGGAATCATACTGCACAATGTCGGTGTGCGCGTTGCTCATCGTGATTCCGTGCCAGCACGTCAGCCGTCTCGAGTCATTTATTATGATTGTCTTGAATCTTAATGTTCGCTCTTTGACGGGAGCAACAGAGGGAAGTCGGTGTGACGTTGTTAGATGGTCGTGAGTCTGCGTAGGATGAAGGTTTGAAGGCAGAGATTATGAATATGTAATAAATACGTAATAAAAATGATGTGAGATAATTTGACACCGTGTTTCCAGAAAAGAACAAAATAAAAATCGACCTCAATGCTGTCTTATCAAGAGGAGTGAGGCACATGTAAAAATAAAAGGGATATGTTTACATTCCATGACTTCATTTCAACAGTTTTCTTGTCGTTTAAACGTCAATACCAGGTGTGGAAATTGATATTTTTCACAACACAACACGTTTTTCCGGGGACATATTCTGCGTCATGCTAAACTAAGATCTAAAGTCAAAATATGAGGCCACAATAAATCACAGTGTTTTTGCAGTGCCGGATTGGTTGAACAGTGTTCTGCGCTGCTCCTTAGGCAGACCAAAGCACGAGTCAGCTAAATGCTAAGCAGTCTGATTGATTTATACGACTGCATCTTTAATACAGTTATTATTCTCTCCCTGGACCCGGCTGAACTCTCTTTCTCTTTTGTTCTGCTGGGGGAGTTTGCAACCTTTTACAGTTTGATTTATGATCAGCTAAATATTCACTGTCTATAAAAGAGTAACACAAAAACACACACACACCTACATCACCATGGAAACGCATATATACACATTGTACACTCCGTCACAGTTAAACCTAAACAAACAAACACAATCAGTCTGCTTGCCCTCTGCCAGCAGGCAGAGAATGATGACTGTTTAAATTCTGTGATAGAAGGACACTACAAATGAACATACACAGAAACTTATGAAAGCACCATATATATATATATATATATGGTGTATATATATGTATATATATATAAAATATATATAAATATATATAAATAATATATATAAATAAATAATAAATAAAATAAAATAAAAATAAAAATAAAATAAATAAATAATTTTAAAATAAAAATTTAAAATTTAAATTTTTTTATAATTTTAAAATAAAATAAAATAATAAATAAATAATATATATATATATATATGTATATATATATTCACGAGAAGGCTCAAACTCGGAGTCGATTTCGTCAATTAGTCGATCTACAGAATTGATTGGCAACTCTTATGATGGCCAATAATAGTTTATATAATAGAATAATGTCCCCACTGTGGGACTAATAAAGGAATGTTTCTTCTTCTTCTTCTTCTTCAATCGTTTTCCTCATTCCTCATAGTTGACCAGGCCGCGGTATTTAACGCATTGCGACGAGAATGTGTTGAATATTCAAAAGGTTATAGAGGAAGTAAGACTGGAGGGGAGAAAATAAAGTTAAAAAATGTATAAAAAAAGGCCAGAGGAGTAAATGAGGAGGAGAAATAGCAGGGATACAGAAGAAGAAAGACAGTAATCGAAGACCTGGAGGATGACGAGAAAGACTGTGATTTAAAACATGATGATTGAATCTGTCAGTCAACCCTCTCCTGCTTCTACTGCGGAGGTTCACGGTGGGGAGTAGAACGACTGGCAGCAATTAGCTAACTCCTCTCACAGCATGGATGCTTTGCATAAGCGCCAGAAGAGGAGGTACAGAGCAGTGGAGGAAATGCTGTCCTCGGGGTATAGTCCCCTTTATTGTCACTGGAGCTTTCATCAGTTAAACACTCATGATCAAGATAAGATGTCACTACTTTGATGTTCAATCTTCTCGTTCTGTGTCAAGGCAAGTTCAGTGTTTTGATATACGTGTGCGTGTGTGTGTTGCAGAATGCACTTGTAAATCATCAAGACAGCTCATTGGATCAGTGATACCACATGATGGCACTCTTGTAAACTGTTGACTCATAATCCACATAACAGAAAAAAGGAATTGAAGGGAAAATCCACCTGAATATTACCAAGCAAAAGAAAAAAAATAAAAATATATATATATATATATATGTTGGGGTTCTGGCGCCACCTCCTGGCTGGTTGAGTCCCTCACATGGGCCTCCCCTCCTCACAAATGACCTGGGGTCTGATCCTTGCCCCCTGGAGATGACCACACCTCCACCTTCGGTCCACCGCGGAGGTGGACCTTTCATTGGCCGACAAGCCGTCTCCCGCTGTGCGCAGAGACACGCTTATAAGCGGCAACGCAGCCAAAATCGCTCTCTTCGCTCTGGACTCCCGTCCGGTCTCAAGAAGAATCACCAGAGGACCCGATCGACCTCAACCCCCACTCATCTCAGCACGCACGTGCTCTTTCGCTGGACGAAAAAGAACCACGTCTATTCTGAGTTAAGGCCTTGGCCCGCGGAAAGCATCCTTTCTTCAACGCGCCGCTCCCCCCCCTTCGTGTACACGCCACGGTACTAGGAAGACCAAACAATCTTCCTTCACCGACCATTACCGAGAGATACGAACCGACACGTGTCTCAGCCGACGTTGGAAACCACAGGCCCTCCTCTCTGCAGCGAGCCGGGCCAAACCAGCAACCGCTCACCAGCGACGCCGAAACCACAGCAGCCTCACGCTTTTCTTTTCCTCCTGGAGGAGGGAAAACCATTCATCGACAAACACTCTACAACCTTGCCACGAAGCATCTCATAGTAAGAGTCACGGTGTCTGGGCGTAGTTTAGCTTAAATGAACTTAAGTTTAATTCAGGCCATTCATTTATATGTTATTATTCCCGTGTTTTTGTCGTGTTAAAGTCATTGTTTCGTTTTGCTGAGAGATTACGCAATCGTCGACGGAGCTCCGAGGTCCGTCGTACTGTGCGTTTCCTGTTTGACTGTTGCTTTTGGGATTATTTGATTTCATCTTTGTTCTTGCTCTCTTTCCTCGAGTCGATTCTGTGAGTGAAGTGTGGAAACGCGACTATCGGGCATAAGTGTCGTCAGTTCGCGAAGCGACAACGGCAACTTGTGTGAGATACGCTCGGCGATCCTCATTTTCACTACGACGCGACATCGCACACAGAAACTCTGATTCCTCTCTCTGCCCTTTTATTCCTCTTGTTTTCCGTAACTTGCACACACATAGAGCTCCGGATTGTGGGTGAAACTCTCACCTATTGTTCCAACACACGTGTGCGCCGACACACGCAACCACATATAGCTGACCCCCCCCCCTCTCCATTCGCCATTTGGTCTAAGTCACTCGACTCCGCCATCTGGTGGAAGGTTTTAGCTATAACTCTTTAAGGCCTGTTTGTCTGCGTCACTCGACGCCGCCATCTTTGTAGTCTTTAGCGATAGCTGTTAGGACTCACCTTCCTTTCCACATACACACACACACACACACACATACTTGTATTACATACATCATCACCCATTTTATTCATTTGTTTAGATATTAGGCACATAAAATTGTATGACAGCGTTGTTGGTTGTGATATTATTTGATCTGATCACTTATTATTTCGATTTAATAAATTCTGTTGTATTTTAAAGAGCAGTCGTTTGTGATTACTTGTGCATATTTGTGTAATAAGATCTGTATGTAGTAGCCTTGTGTACGAACTTAACCCTTCACTGTCACTTCGAATGTGTAGTCGCACCCGACTATTGACATTACGAGTGGCCACTAATTATGAGACTTAGTTTATCGTTTGGTTATTAGTCCCTGTTTACAGGGTGGTGCCCCGTTATTATTAATAATCATTAATAATTGTTACTCACATTAATAATTCTATTGATGTCAAGAATTCAGTTTCTTAAATGCTGATAACCCAAACACGCCCCTCTTCGTTCCCAACATCTGGTGCCCCGTGTGAGGCTACGTTATTCCAGTCTTATTACAGTATATATGCATAATAATCCATAATTATTTTTGAATAATTAATTTTCCAAAATTAATTTTTTCTCGAAAAATTAATTTTTTTCCTTTGTTTTGAATGATCCAAATTTCTGCACCTTATTTTCCAAAATAGGTAGACCTTTGATATTCAACATTTTTCCTTATTGTAATTTAATTTTTGATTTTAATCTTAATTTTAATTGAATTTAAATTTTTCCGAAATTCTTATTTCGTTTTCCTTTCAGGTTCAATTACTCGTTTCATTTCCTAAACTAACAGTCAGCTGTGTAGTAGGTTTGATCGTTTGTTTTTGTAATACCAATACTTTGTTTTCTTAAATCCCTCAAAGAAGTTACACACAGCTGTCATAGGCCAAAAGTGCTAAGCCACGTTAGCATTTTGTACCTTTGGTTGCCAAGCAGTAGTGATATCTCAGAGTAGTACAGTAGAAATTTGTAAGTCACAGAACTAGACATTTCACTGTGCTCCTGCATTAACCGTAAACGCTAACAGTTTCTTACTAACAGTAGGGAATCAATAACCACTAGGAGTCGCGCTTATTAAAAGAGAATGAGCGACAACAAAGACTCCGCTTCTGGAGCTGTAGCTCTAGATGACGCCGTATTACGAGATGCGGTGGCCGATCTCCTCAAGTTCACGCTACCTGAGAGAGAGTATTTTGGTACATACGACACAGCCACGTGTCAGAAGCAATTAGTGGAGCTAATGGCGTATGGAAACCATCCAGATAAACCAAAACGCATGATTCAAGACGTGGTTGGATCAATCTTCCTCACCTACCATCAGAAAATGCAGCTACAAGCTGTCGCACACCGCGAGGAATGCGACAGACTTCGCAGCGCCTTGGGTGAGATTCAGATTGGGGTTAGGCAGGGAGAAACCGACTATCGTGCGCTTCAGGAAGAAAATGAGACCCTGCGAGTGGATCTCAAGGAGATCCACACAGAGCTCAACGCTACCCTAGAGGCTAACGACAGAATGAAAGTGCTTCACAGTACCACGCAGGGACAGACACCCCTAACCCAGGTAAGTACTGTGCCACCCAACCTAGCCGCTCACCACGTCACTTTGGACAGCTACAGTGCCCCTCGGTCCTCGCAACCCTTGGACAGTGGTGCCTCATTCGGCCCGAGTCGGACCACCCTGCATTTCAGTCGAACGGTCTCGCCACCCACTAGGGGGGAAGACCAATACCCTCCACCTAGTTCAAGGTCGCGACGAAACCGCTCCCCCTCCCCCCGAAGGAGGGGGGATAGTCGCCCTGATTCCCCTCGAGGTGAATTAGTAGACTCAGACGACTCGGACGGCCCAGGCCCCATCGGCGCGCAGGGCCTGCGTACCCGGCAGATTGAGTCTCTTGCCAAAGATGTAGAACGTTTCGATCCCGGTAGCAGAGAGTCGAGCATCGACGACTATCTACGGGAGATCGACCGCTGCCTCCTTGACATCTCGCGCCCCTCATCGCGTGAAAAGCTAAAGCTAATCTGGAAGACCACGGCTAGAGGAGTCCATGTTTTCATGGAAACACTCCAGCCAGGTATCCGCGACCGCTACTCGAGCCTCTGTCAGGCTCTCCGGGAGGAGTACTCCTTGTACCCTGATCCCGCTTCAGCCACTCTCGGCGCCTTTGCGATCTCTCAAGGAAGGCTAGAGGCCCCAAGAGATTACTTCAGGCGGTTGAGATCCGCGTACTTCCAGGGACGTAACGCCCCTGGTCTAGAAGAGGACCATGCCTTTAAGTCCTTATTCCTGCACAACCTCCACGACGGTGTGAGGTACGATGTTACCATGCATTGCAGAACAAGTAACCTCACAATGCCGGAGATCAAGCATCCCATTCATGTCTGCATCCTAGACACCGAACCCTTACTCCTTGGCCAGGACCTCTTGGACCGATTGGCCCCGCTCATTGATTGTCATCAGGGACACATTTGGGCACAAGTAGACACACCTAGGCCCCTGAACCTTACTGGTGACGCGTCAGTTCCAGACGGACAAGTCGCCGTCATTCATGAAAACGAGTGGCAGACGCCCCCGTGCCTGCCAGAGACTCCCCCTGAGTCGGCTCAGCCCGCTCCGCCTGCGGACCTGGGACCGTCGCAGCCAAACCATGAGAACCTGCCCCGTGATCACCAGTCTTTCCTTTGCTCGTTGGAAAACCCCACGTCAGCATTGTACGCCCCCCGCTTGACTGAAGGCGTACACCTCAATGGCATCATGAATCCAGAGGCTCTCCTAGCCTTGTGGTCTGAGAAATCAGCTGTCAGCCAAGACGTGTTCAACACTCTTTGCCAACAAAATCCACCGCCAGTCTTCGTTCAGCGAAGCCACCGGCTTCTGTCAGCTGAATCACCGCAAACGATGCTCAAAGCCATCGGGGTGTGTGCCCTCCACGTACGGATTGGAGGTAAACAGGTGACGCACCTGATCAGTGTGGTCCCTAGACTCCATCCCCCGTTCTTTGTCGGCGCAGACCTGCTAGTAAGACTTGGCGCCGTATTGGACACAGTCCACCAAGTTCTGTGGTCTCAAGGTAGCGCTGAGCGTTACCCCCTCGCCACTGAACCCGAACATATGGTATCGGGGCAAACTATCCCCCAGGCGTGTCAAGTCGCCAGTGAAACTGGCATGACAGTGCCCGCCCGCACTGCCGGAGTGTCCATACGCCTCGTCATCCTTAAGGGACAGACGCTGCCTAGCGAACAGGCATTCTTCCAACCGCTGCCCCGCTTTTGGGAACTGAACTTGACAGTCTGTGGTATGCCCCTGCTTGAGGTGAACAATCGTTCAGCCTACATACTGGTTCAGAATCTGACCCACTCACCGATCCAGGTGACGGGAGGACAACCATTGGGGATACTGGTTGACCAGTCCTTCCACGACTTTGAACTCACAGTCCCTGTCATAGGGGAGCTGCCCCCATCCCTAGCTAGAGAGGATGAACTGAATGGCCTTCTTTATACCTTTCCGACCAAAATGATCACCATCGTCCGTCATGAAATGCTACAGAGCGAAGCAATCCACGACGCTTCCCTGAGTACTGACGGCGACATGATAGTGTACACCCTCACTACTCTACCAGGAGATTCGACCTCCACAGTCACGGGTGCGGATTCACCGACCAACGAACCGTACCCTGGCTTTGAGGCAGAGATGGAGCAACAGCTCGCGAAGTCGGACGCTCTGATAACAGAAACTCAGAGAGACGCACTTCGACACTTGTTCCGCGAGTTTCAGGAGATCTTTTCAAAAGACTCCCACGACTGCGGAGTCACCGACCTCCATACAGTTCGCATCCCTACCGACCCACAGGCCCAACCAACCTTTGTACGTCAGTACAGAATCCCGTTGGCCGCCTATGACTCGATTCAAGAGATCCTTGACAAATTGCTGGAAAAGCAAATCATTAGGGAGTGCAACTCAACGTACAACTCGCCCATCTGGCCAGTGCTGAAGCCAACTGGAAAATGGCGTCTTACCATCGACTACCGCCCACTGAACAAGCAGGTTCCCCTCTCCCGTTGGCCAATGATCCACCTGGATCAAGAACTGGCAAAGGTAAAAGAGGCCTGTTTCTTCTCAACGGTGGACATAGCCAATGGGTTCTGGACCATGAGAGTCGACCCAGTCGACCAATACAAGCTTGCTTTTTCCTTTGGCAATCGCCAGTACACTTGGAACCGCTGCCCATTTGGGTACTCTAACTCGCCCTCAGAGTTCAACATCTTCCTCCACAAAGCGATGGCCGACGCCGCTGCTCGTGGAAACCTCATATACGTGGACGACATCCTCATGAGGAGTCGGACCTTTGGGGAACACCTGGCTGAGATCCGCCATGTTCTCGGCCAGCTCGCCGCCGCAGGAGCTAAACTGGCTATCACCAAAGGCCAGTGGTGCCGTACTAAGGTCAAGTACGTGGGGCTCACGGTGGGCGCAGATGGCATTGAACCTCTGGCAGAGAGGATACAAGCCATCCGAAACATCAAAGCTCCGACAAACGTGTCGGAACTCAGGAGCTTCCTGGGTGTCTGCAACTATTCACGGCAGTTCATGGAGGACTACGCAGAAATAGCCAGACCCCTCACGGAGCTTCTGCGCAAAGATAGCCTTTTCGAATGGGGGGGACCCCAAGAGCAATCCTTCCACCAACTGAAGGAAAAGCTCTGCTCCGCCCCCTGTCTGGCCTACCCAGACAAAGACAAAGAGTTCCATCTTGAGGCCAGCTTCTCTTCCCAGTGCCTTAGCGCTGCTTTGGCACAGAAATATGACACCGACCAGCGGGTCGTTGCCTACGCCAGCCGACCTTTAAGCACCGTTGAGATTAAGTTCTCCGACTGCGAAAAGGCCCTTCTTGCCACCGTTTGGGCTGTGGAACATTTCCGTAGCTACATCGGAGGTCAGAAAGTCATCATCGAGACTTGCCACCAACCGGTCGTATTCTTGAACAGTCAGCGACTGAGAGAGGGTCGAGTCTCTAACAGTCGTATCGCATCCTGGATGATGGCGTTGCAAGGCTATGATGTTGAGATTAAGTACGCCCAGAACCACAAGATGGCTCTGGGCCAGGGTCTTGCGCAGTGCCAACACTGCGACTGTGAAGAACAGCCGAGCTCCCAATCTTCAATCATCACAACCCCATCGCTTCCATCCAACCATCATTACTACGATGAGAACATCTGCCAAGGCCTCCCGAAGGTCTATGTGGACGGCTGCTCATTCCATCACGAGAGCCAGATCCGAGCTGGAGTCGGTATCAAATGGGTGGGCTTCGAAACGAACGAGCCACCCTGCTACCAACTCGGCTCAAAGTCGAGCCAATACGCAGAGATTGCAGCAGCACTCATCGCACTCCAACAGGCCACTAGGCAAGCGGTTGTACAGCTGGTGATCTGCTCAGACTCGAATTATGCTCGCCACAGTTTCATCTCTCACTTCCCTACGTGGAAGGCGAACGGCATGAAAAATGCTCGAAACAAAGAGGTCAAACATTCAGAGCTCTTCCTCACATGCGATCAGCTGGTGACAACCCAGGGGATGACAATTTACTGGAAGAAGGTAAAGGGTCATTCCCAAACCTCTGGCCCTGATAGGGACGGGAACGATGAGGCGGACCGCCTCGCCAAATTGGGGGCTGAACAAGGCATGCCTTGGGAGTTCCAGGAAAGCTGGCTCCCAAGCCCCCAAACGTATGCAGTGAATGCGATCACTCGGCGGCAAACCAAAGAGAAAGCAGAGAATCCGCAGTCGTGCCTCCAGACTTTGCACCTGGGACGCAAACCAGGCGACACAGACTTGGTCACGATGCAGGAACGAGACCCGGCTATTCAAAGCATTCGAAACCAGATACTGAACCTTCCGTCACAACAGGTGGCACCGCCACCGTTAGACTCACGAGAACTGAAAGACCTTAAGTCCGTCCAGTCACACCTGAAGATAGACCAGGGTCTGTTGGTCTACTCCTACGAGGGTCAGGGCCCGTCCCGTTGGGTCGTCCCAACTGACCATAGGGGGGTGATGTTGACCCATGCTCACGACTCCTTAACAGGAGGACACCGGGGCTACAAGGCAACTCTCAACACCCTCAAGCAAGTCGCTTATTGGCCGTCCATGATGCGGGACACTAAGTCCTACGTACGGGGATGTCTGGTCTGTTGCCAGTTCCAGCCATCCCGCCCCATCAGTCGTGCCCCACTTCAAGCAAGGGGGGTCACATTCCCATGGTCCAACCTCCAAATCGACTGGGTCGGTCCAGTCCCTAAGTCCTCGAGAGGTAACAAATACCTCCTCACCGTCACATGCGCGTTCACTAAATGGGTGGAATGCCTCCCAGCACCCAATGACACGGCTATGACGACTGCAGTCCTACTTCTGAACCACGTGTTCAGCCGTTGGGGTTTACCCCTCTCCATCGATTCAGACCAAGGTACCCATTTCACCTCCCACGTCATGACTAGCGTGTACGATATCTTGGGAATTGAATCCAAATTCCACATTTCGTACCACCCCCAGTCCTCCGGTCAGGTCGAACGGGCCAACCGCACCATTGTCAGCATGCTCAAGAAGTATGTTAACAGCAGTGGCAGAGACTGGGACGTGAAACTCCCCTTGGTACTGATGGCCATTAGGTCCACCCCGCACCGTTCCACGGGGGTCACACCCTTTGAAATGATGACGGGAAGGGAGATGACTCTCCCGCTTCACCTCCTGTACCACCCCGAGGATGTCAGCGTCGCGACAGCCTACACTACACATCAGTACGTCTCAGACTTGCGTGAGCACCTCCGAGATACGTTTGCGTGGGCCCAAGAGAACTTGGAAGACAGTGCAAAAGGCTCTAAGGCCTACTACGATAGGAAGGCATCGCACCACGAATACCAGGTGGGCGACAAGGTTTTCTACTTTAGATTCACCAGCCCAGTGGGAATCTCAAAGAAATTCCTACCTCGCTGGACAGGCCCCTTCGAAATCGTAGGAAAACTCTCACCGGTAGCATATCGGATCCGGGTCCCTAAGACCAAACAGCCACCGGCATACAAATGGGTCCATGCGAACCAGATCAAACCCTACAAACCGGGTTCACTCCAAGGAGAGGCTACGGCCATCTCCCCCCAGTAGAGATAGGAATTAACTGCATGCCCCAACTCACCCCGTCGGCATGCACTAACCTATAACATAGAATACATTATCCCCACAGTAATTAGATTCTGGTGTGTTCACAGATGGGGCTCCCTTGGATCCTCGGCATACTCTTCGGTCTACAACTCACCCAAGCGCTAGAAATGGTGGAACCAGGCCCACCGACTGGGATCGTCCTACAAGGGACACCCGGACTCCTAATTACCCGTTGCGGCCTCTACACCCAGAGAGTCTATGTACGACTAGACCCCTGGGACGTGTACCGTAAGCATATCCGATTGCCCCCACGGCTGACCGAAGGAAGGTTGAGCGGAGTCCAAGCCCACGACACAGTCGACCGGGCCAAGCAGACGACCGCTCACATCCTCGACCAATTACACAAGTTCTTGGTCACTGAGGAGGATCTTAGCGGTAAGCACCGACCTAAGAGATTCCTCGGCGGTCTGCTCGTCGCAGCATCGGCCATTGGGTCCCTTTTCTCCATCGGCCTCTCGGCCGCCAACTCCATTAGCCTGAGCGCGCTCCAAAGACACATGGGCGAACTTGACAAAGAAATGCCAGAGATCCAACAGCGAATCCAACTCCAACAAGCACAGTTACAGGGCCTGGGTAAAACCCTTCAGGGAACCATCGTCACTGTAAACTTACATTCTGCTCTCCTCAATAACACCTTGCATGCCTTAGCTACTCTCTCCGAAGTAGTCCAAGAAGACATAACCTATGTACGAGTAGTACGAGATTTAATGCAGGATCTCATCAGAGAAATCAGCTCATCGGTCAATAGCTTGACCAGTGGGAAAATCCCACCCTATCTGGTCCCTTTGGACCTTGTTGACAAAATCCTTAGATCTGCGACCACTACTGTTGTGCAACCATCACAGGTACATCTAGCTTATAGTCTTGGCAGCGCCATCCCGATTTCGGTAGATCCAAAGAACCTAGAAATAGGATTCATTCTGAATCTACCAATCATAGAGAGACAAAATGTATATCGAATGAAGTCTGTTTTGAATGTCGGATTCTGGAAAGGTGATACACATGTACACCTCACAACACCGCCAATCCTTGCTTACCATGATGACGATCTCTCCCTCTACCTCATCCCCAACCTAGGCATGTGTACAAAAACTAAAGACATCCACTGGGTCTGCCCGAGCAACCCTTTCGTTAGAGACGTAACAGGCTACCTCTGCGGCTTGAGAGCCGAGTCCCCTGAACAGAGGTGCCGAGGTAGTCTGTCCGTCAAGGATGATGGTACGGAGACAAGAGTAGAACGAGCAGGCAACAAATGGCTGGTTAGCACCCCCGCCACCGAAGTCCTCGTATCCTACGATCGCCACGACACCGCCACTAAGCTAACTTTACCAAATCAGACATTCTTTGTGACAGTTCCACAAGGAGCCACACTGCACATCAATGACATCGTCCTCCATTACCTCAACCCAGACACACACAATGTAGAGATTGAGATTATGGATGCCTTCAAGGGTCACAACCTCACCATTGATGATAACATTCAACAGCAGCTTCTAACAGAAGGGACGAAATTGGTCCAGTTCAGCCTCAAACCCACTGGACTCACTACCACATTGTTCAACCATTTGATTAGGTACAACCCCTATCAGGCAAACAACCTCAGCATGCTAGCCTTGGGACTCCTTCTTAGTGGCTGGATAATCACAGCAATCGTCGCACATATTATGTATAAATACATCCAGAAGCTACAGAACAGACTGGATTCCCTCCTATACGGAGCTCCACGTGTTAGCCACCCGGCGACCGCTCCGCTGACGGTTTCCAGTCCTGTCTAGGAGTAGAATCAGTAACCACTGTATCCCTCCTCTGCTTCCCTTCTTTCTACCTCTTTTCTTTTTATCCTTGGTGTTTTGTTTTGTTTTATTTGGGTTGTTACATTCTTTGACACTATACCGCAATGCTTGAAGTATCACAACATCATATTAGCGATTGAATTATTTGGGAATAATGTTTTGCTCACCTATGATTTGAATTGTGTATGATAGTAGATGTAGGGAAAAAGTAGTTAAAGCCATCTGCCCAGATGCCCCCTTCGTTAGCAACCAGACACCAGTGAACTCTGAACTCTGAACTTTGAACATTGAACACTGCCTGTTAACCACTGCTTTTGATCCCAGGAATACTTGGACTGTCTAACCTCTTCAGGTTCTCAGGAATATATGGACAGTTTTTCCCCTGCACATGGATGTAAGTGCCAGCCCTTGGTTTGCTCTAAAGACCGTGACCAGCATCCCGCTCTTCAGACCAAAGGGGGGATGTTGGGGTTCTGGCGCCACCTCCTGGCTGGTTGAGTCCCTCACATGGGCCTCCCCTCCTCACAAATGACCTGGGGTCTGATCCTTGCCCCCTGGAGATGACCACACCTCCACCTTCGGTCCACCGCGGAGGTGGACCTTTCATTGGCCGACAAGCCGTCTCCCGCTGTGCGCAGAGACACGCTTATAAGCGGCAACGCAGCCAAAATCGCTCTCTTCGCTCTGGACTCCCGTCCGGTCTCAAGAAGAATCACCAGAGGACCCGATCGACCTCAACCCCCACTCATCTCAGCACGCACGTGCTCTTTCGCTGGACGAAAAAGAACCACGTCTATTCTGAGTTAAGGCCTTGGCCCGCGGAAAGCATCCTTTCTTCAACGCGCCGCTCCCCCCCCCTTCGTGTACACGCCACGGTACTAGGAAGACCAAACAATCTTCCTTCACCGACCATTACCGAGAGATACGAACCGACACGTGTCTCAGCCGACGTTGGAAACCACAGGCCCTCCTCTCTGCAGCGAGCCGGGCCAAACCAGCAACCGCTCACCAGCGACGCCGAAACCACAGCAGCCTCACGCTTTTCTTTTCCTCCTGGAGGAGGGAAAACCATTCATCGACAAACACTCTACAACCTTGCCACGAAGCATCTCATAGTAAGAGTCACGGTGTCTGGGCGTAGTTTAGCTTAAATGAACTTAAGTTTAATTCAGGCCATTCATTTATATGTTATTATTCCCGTGTTTTTGTCGTGTTAAAGTCATTGTTTCGTTTTGCTGAGAGATTACGCAATCGTCGACGGAGCTCCGAGGTCCGTCGTACTGTGCGTTTCCTGTTTGACTGTTGCTTTTGGGATTATTTGATTTCATCTTTGTTCTTGCTCTCTTTCCTCGAGTCGATTCTGTGAGTGAAGTGTGGAAACGCGACTATCGGGCATAAGTGTCGTCAGTTCGCGAAGCGACAACGGCAACTTGTGTGAGATACGCTCGGCGATCCTCATTTTCACTACGACGCGACATCGCACACAGAAACTCTGATTCCTCTCTCTGCCCTTTTATTCCTCTTGTTTTCCGTAACTTGCACACACATAGAGCTCCGGATTGTGGGTGAAACTCTCACCTATTGTTCCAACACACGTGTGCGCCGACACACGCAACCACATATAGCTGACCCCCCCCCCTCTCCATTCGCCATTTGGTCTAAGTCACTCGACTCCGCCATCTGGTGGAAGGTTTTAGCTATAACTCTTTAAGGCCTGTTTGTCTGCGTCACTCGACGCCGCCATCTTTGTAGTCTTTAGCGATAGCTGTTAGGACTCACCTTCCTTTCCACATACACACACACACACACACACATACTTGTATTACATACATCATCACCCATTTTATTCATTTGTTTAGATATTAGGCACATAAAATTGTATGACAGCGTTGTTGGTTGTGATATTATTTGATCTGATCACTTATTATTTCGATTTAATAAATTCTGTTGTATTTTAAAGAGCAGTCGTTTGTGATTACTTGTGCATATTTGTGTAATAAGATCTGTATGTAGTAGCCTTGTGTACGAACTTAACCCTTCACTGTCACTTCGAATGTGTAGTCGCACCCGACTATTGACATTACGAGTGGCCACTAATTATGAGACTTAGTTTATCGTTTGGTTATTAGTCCCTGTTTACAGGGTGGTGCCCCGTTATTATTAATAATCATTAATAATTGTTACTCACATTAATAATTCTATTGATGTCAAGAATTCAGTTTCTTAAATGCTGATAACCCAAACACGCCCCTCTTCGTTCCCAACATATATATATATATATATATAGTGAAAAAACAAGTGCAAGGTGCACAACAGCTTTTGTTCGGCAGCTTTTTCAGTAAATAGCACAAAGTCATGGAACACCTTCCCCACCTCAGAATTTAACATTTTCAAAATGCAAGTGAAATTGTGGCCCAAACGACAAAGAAGTAAAGATAAAATGACTTTTGAATGGATTTCACTTGTTTTTTCGCCATAGCAGGCAGTCCTTTATTAAGTAAGGTGTCAAACGTGTTCCTATTAATTCTTCACAATGAAACTCTCCCATTCTCCCAAGTTGGGTTTTCATCAGCAGTAACAGGACCCAGACAGCGGGTCTCCTCTGGGCTTCAGCCCCGGTTTTCCTCCTCGGCAGAGTAACTCCTGTGTGAGGAGGAGGGGAGATGATGGAGACCTACATGAACTCAATGTGAACGAGGCCACCTCAGCACACGGTCCGGCCAATTGGATTCCAATGTGAGCCAGATCCGTTCTCGGAGCATACAGACTTGACAGTAAATGGCATGAACGGATGATAACCCCGGGAAAAAACAGGGAGGGTTTGGCAGGTGTGACTCTCAGTAAGATCTCAGGATGAAGTTGCCGATAGAAAAATTGCAGCATCCTTGATGTTGGAAAGATACAAATGTGTTTGTTCAGTTAACCGTCTTCTCAAGCACATCGTGCTCAGCGCCCAAGGGACTGAACTGGAGATGATATGTTGGAGAGCAGGGAAGATTAAATCAGTGACTCAAGTCTTCCTGCTTCAGCCGCCATCCTGTCAGAATGTATACACCGACCCTAATACATACAAGCATCTTAAATGGAAGCGTTAGGGCGATGAATATATTACATAGTCATTGCAGGCTTTTCTGAGATACTATGATAGCTTTTCTAAATCTCTTCAATACACAGAAAGAGGAATTTTAGAAGTGACAGCGCACAGCAGAACAGAACAGTCAGTAATTGGCTATAAATGGGCGGATGCAAATAAGGTAACTGCTTTATGTAATGACGGCTAGGAAGTGCATGAATGCCCCTCCATTTCATTTCTCTATCCTGCAGCACAATAACATATTCAGGACTTCATAGAACCTAAAATAACTGCGATAATAGACACTATTTGAGCCATTTGCAACATATTTACCCGAGTTAATTGATTTTTTTCAATGGCTGGAAATGTTCGCTTTGCTGTTTTCAATTTCACACAACAGCTATTTAGGTTATTGTGGTGCATTGTGTGTCAGGGCACCACATTTTACTTCTGACACGAGTGCTGCCACCAATATTAACTGTGAAGCTGGATTGTAATAACATTGTAAGTCACAACTCGGAGGATGGACAACATACATGATAATACACATATTACATAACATGTAGTACCTTTTATAACATGTAAACCCATAATAAATGTTAAGTTACTGAATGCTCATTATTCTTTTACGTAACTGTTAGTTAATGCGTATTACTGTATCAACTAATGGCAATACTGTGTTTTCATCAACATTAAAAAATGAAGCCCATTAGTGAATGGTTAATAGGTACATTAGGTACTGTTAATAAACTGTTAGTTAAGGGTTATTTATGCATAATAATGTTAACGGATGTACCCTATTTGTAAAGTGTTCCCGAAAGGGGTTTTGGATGATGGTAAAATCTCTCCAACACATCCTGAAGTTTGCCATGTCAACTTTTAGTAATGCTTGATTGCCAAGAGTCATTGTCAGCAGCATAGTAACAGATGTTTCTCTCTTCCCTCTACAGACGAGTGTTTATTTCGCCCCACCGCTAATGCTATCACACCGTGTGTTACAGCATTTATTAGAGCATGTGATTGTCATATTCCAAGAACAGAATATGCAAAAGGTATGTGTGCGGGGAGACATTCGGCTCATCCTTGCCCGGGATGTACCAAACGATGGGTTCAAAAGTAACAATGTGCAACATTTGAGAACACAATGCCTGAGCAAGCTTGTGACTTCCTCATGCTAGCTGCCAGCTGCTAGCATTTGACCTCACTAGCTGCAGTAGGTCCCTACGTCCTACTATGTGTTAACAAGTGGATGAACTTTGCTGTGCCACTTCCTGCTCAGGTTGGAGCTTTATCCCGATGCAAACAGCCAGATAGTGACATGACAAATAGATATGCATCTCCAGGCACTGCTCTCTCCAACTCGCATTCAAGTTTCAACCGTTGCACCAGGAGCTTTCAGAACAAGGCTTCTGCTTGAGTGAGACTTGGTTTGACACGATAACAAACAGTCCATATCAAGCGACAGGTATAGAAAATGCTTTCACTTCACTTTAGGTTCCTTTCCATAATGTTCCCTGGCACTTAAAATACCAATCTGAGCCAGTCAGTGGCAAAAAGAACGAGCACCTTCAACACATACATTGTGGCCCATTTTGTGGCTGCCAGCTGTAGCACTCTTGCACTATACTGGACCAATTTCAAAAATGAGTGTCCCCATTGCTCACTTAGATGCAAAAACCTTAACAACAAGGGTTTCAGGTGGAAAGCTACCCTTTAACTTCACAGCTGTGTTTTGAACTGAATGCTCTGTGCTCTGACTGACTAATGTACAAGGAAACAGGTCACATTCACAGTGGACATCTTGACCCGTCATACCAATATAATTAACAATGGCTCTGTTCTGTTGAGATGTCACAGTGAGCAATCATGCACAATACCAGGGCCCTGGAACAGTAATACAAATAATAAGCACCTGTGCCTTAACTGTGCTGTAAAGCGCAGTTTAGTCGAATTCATAATTCATGTTATTTGACAATAACCCTTCACCAGTTAAACCTTCCCTTGCTTGAATATTGCTCATATTTTCACATTGCAAGATAACTTGTGGTTTACTCAGTAAATGCTGAGAATTCAGTGAAGTCGAGCACATTGTAAATGTGAGCCTGAGCAGTGTTTCCCTGTACTTTAATGTTTCAAAGTAGCTGTGTAGGTGTAGCTCATCATTATATTTTGTAGCTTTTTACACCATACACAGTATTTATCCCAGGCAGAGCACACTTGCCACTTTTGTGAATGTAAAACCTTGAACGGGTGCTTTAGAAGTGCTGTACTGTACATAGTCTGAACAAAAAGTGGTGCTCATCATACACACTCCAAACTTTGTCCCCGAGAGGTTGTGGGTTTCATTTTTCTAAACATTACATTTCCATAGGAGGTAAAAAAAAGTGACATTTTTAACGAAGCTGCACAGCAACGTTAGGAACAACGTCATTTGTCAGGAGTCGCTAGTGCCGTTCAGACCATCAAGGCTGTATTGTCAATGGCTGAACCGTGAACTAAACATCCAATCCTGACCTCAATTAAAGCTTAAAGTTTATATGTATTAAAGAGAAGGAACATTAATAAGACTGCTCTCTAGGACTTAACAATCAACAACCTGGGAGACAAATATGAATGGGATTCAGATGATCTGACGTTTGTGTGTTTTCATTTGAATGAAACCCAACTGTGTCCTCCAGTGTGTGTATGTGCTGAATGAGCACGCTCACTACCACAATTTTTGCGATTATTATACAGTCCCACAGAGCAGGCTTATCATTTTAGCAGCCCTCTCTAAATTAACCTTGGCCTTAACTCAGATTACCTTCCAGGCAGACAGGCTGCAGCACGACAGGGAGATATGCAAATACAATGGATTACTTTCAGTTACTTCTGATTAATAGAAATAACCTGAGGACTTCATGGAACTTAATGTCCATTTTGCTACATTTACTGCACCGATTTCACACCAATGCAACACCATCGTGACTGTCCAGTTCATACAACATGTCAGGTAACTCTTTCTTGGTTTGGACTAAGCAGAGGATGAGGTGAGGACTTATTTTAAGTAGTGATCACAATCATGGCAGAGCAGACAAACGGTGACATCTATATCTCAGCTAAAAGTCACCAAGATTGAGTTTATAATCTTTTAAAGTGCACTGCATATGGTCAAAATGGTCCCGGCTGTTCATGATCCACTGCATGCTCTTAAAGCTAATGTGCAAATGCACAGATGTACACTGTTCTCATTACTAGTTCATAGATTTTGATGACTTTGATCTCAAAACTCCAATAACAGCTTCATCTTATCAAAACATGAAGAAAAGGTCTAATTTGCTCAAGTAATTAACACACCTGAGTGTGTGCAGGACCTTTACTACAACAGTTATTACATGGGTAACTGTAATATTAATGGTATGAGTTTTCACTTCAACACTAAGGGCATTACATTGCACAGCACATTGGTAATTATGAATGAAACAAAAAGCTGAGTGACACTTAACAGAGTATCCAGTGCTCAATCTGACTCTCTAATGGGGCAATGAAAAAAAGTTAATGGTTTCTTTTCAGGTCAAAGAAATAAAGAGCAGTTGCCAGTGAACCAGCCACGATTTAAAAGTTACTAAACTCCCAATATCCATCCATCCATTATCTGCCCGTCTATCTGGGGTTGGGTCGCGGTGGCAACGGGCTGGGAATGGTACTCCAGACGTCCCTCTTCCCAGGCCAGACAAGATATTTAATCTCTACAGCGGATTCTGGGTCTACCTCCCTCGAAAGTGAGGTGTTCAGGAGGTCTTCATGAGGAAGCTTATTTTGGTTGTTGCGTCTCCAATCTCATGATGGTAAATGGTAAATAGACTGTACTTGTATAGCGCTTTTCTAGTCTTTCCGACCACTCAAAGCACTTTCACACTACTTGTCATCATTCACCCATTCACACACACACGTCACCTGCCCATCAGATTATCTAACATTCACACACCGTAAGCACAACTACGGAAGCAATTTCGGGGTTAAGTGCCTCTCTGATTGAAGGACGACCCTGCTCTCCACTTAGCCACAGTCGCCCCCCTGATGCTGATGGACTGCCGTATCGTGAGCTTTGCCTTCCAGAACATGGCCTCAGACTTGGAGGCACCGACTCTCATCCCGACCGCTTCAAACTCTGGAGCTTCAAACCGCTGGATGTGAAGTTTGCCATATCAACATAAAAGTAGATTATTTGTTAGTGTTGTATAAGTGCACCATGTGACTTTTAGGTGCTTATCTAAGAGATGCAATTATATAGAGCACCAGACACCTATGATAGTATGAGACAGACCTCATTATACCACACACCTCCACTCTCCATCAGATCTAAGATCAGCCCTAGCTGGCTCCATCTTGTGTGCATTATCATAGATTTGTATCATTTGTCACTGAAGCTTGACAAAAGATAAGAGGAGAGGGGAGGTGGGGTTGTGAAAGATGAGAAGACAAGAGGAGACAGTGATACGCACAAAGATGATAGACCTCACCACATATTAACCTGCCCCTGCGATGATTGGTTTGTAATTGGATTGAGCCAAATGCCATGGCGATATAAAGGTGCCCATGATGCACTGCAGATTGAAGGGTATGTTTTATCAATTAAATGTGGCAAACATTGTATGTGAATGAATGCTCACCGATGGGGAAAGACTGACCAAGTGTTTCCTTTTTAAAAGGACGTCAATATCGGCCTCAGCATGTTTAATTGATTTACACATTTTGAAGCTGCACAAAATGTTATTATAGAAATATTTCACCACCATGACGACAGAGATCCAGGTTTATGAAATAAAGACAGTTTTTTGTTTTACTTTATTAATAGCTTTATTGAATAATCAGAGGGAGCACAACCAAGGAAAACCTTTCCTCGGCCCAAAGCCCTTTCTGGTCAGAGAGTCAGATGACGACGATGATGATACAGAGAATCTGAAAAGATGAAAGCTGCTGCTGTGGACTGCAGGGAATTGTAACAGTTACACACCACAACGCCCACGGCTACCGATGGACTACGGCCCCCCGACTGTTGCAATGCTGCATTCTTTTGCCAAATCCATCTTCCCACACAATATCTCTGCCGGTTAGGTCACGTCTGAATTTGAAATAGGAGTGCTTCCCTAGTTTAATCCCAGTCCTAAAAGAAGGTTGAACATTGTTTTTGACCCGTTAGGAGTCATTTCCCTCTCTGAAACAGTTGCTACACTTCAGGGCACCTCAGTGGACAACATGTGTGGGAATGCTCGGCTTTTCACTCTCTGTGGCCTAAAGAAGATTCTTTAAATATATCCAACACCAAATTCATGACACTCTTCTTTCCTCATTAACAACTAGCTGGTGAACGTAGCACGGCATTAAGCCGCCAGAGAGCCAGATGTTTCCCTCAGGAGCTGGTGGAGACCAAAACAGAGCTATAACAACAAAGAACATCAGACGCTATGGAACATAATGCTTGTGCTTCAGAAGAAGCTGCACCCATTAACCTGTGCTTCACCGCCTCCACACACTGAGATATTAAGGAGCCTGCAGTTATATTTCACTACAGTCATCACCTGCTGTTAGTCAATGATGGTAAAATGTAGAGTTGCCTTGGTTGCAGCTTTAATATTTTGGATATGCCAGTGTTGTTGCAGTATACTGATATTGAGCTAAATATTCTACTTCTACAGTTATCTTTCTTATTATGTATTCAGTGTTCTCAAGTACCTAAACTCTAGGTTCTCCCCTTTTTTTAAGAAAGCCTTTCGCCTTTAGGAGGCACCCAGAGGTGAGAGATCTAACCACTCAATTATCAATCTACAATCGCAAGCCCTGCAGGTTCTTAAAGTCTTTGAATCCGTCAACCTGGCAGAGTTGAAAGAGTATCACATGCTGGCACCAGGCTCATTCAGACATCGTACTCTCTCTTGTCAACTGAGTCAATTTCCAATCTCACCCTGAAATCCAGGCTCTTCAAGATGTACAACTCTTGTCGCGTGGGGGCTCATTACTTTCATCTGTTGCCTACAACTTAAGTCTCTCTCACCCTGCAACCTAGTTTTTTTTTTTACTACAAAGTTCCAGCATGTGGAGATCTGAACTGGGTACACTCCTGCCTAGTTTAAAGATTTACCATCATTCTTGATATGTGTGTGACATTATTTGCAGCTCTGTGGTCACACAAAGGCACAGATAATGTATCTTTTTTATATTTTCAAAAGGGACATTACTGTCAGCACATGGCTGGATCTGCAAGTATGGTTCTGTACACATCACAGAATTTGTGCCCATATTCATCAAACTTTTATATTATTTTAAGCCTTCATCAGATGAAGGTTCTTCATTCTTGTTTACTTGTGTTGTTTTTCCTGTTTGAAGTCAAAACAAAATAAAAGGCAGTCTTACTCTTGCTGTTTGCTCCTCTAAGGAAAGCAAAAAGTTTTTTTAATATCTTATCGAATTTAAATCAAATACAAATAACAGACTAAAGTGACCCTATTCCAAATTATGCAGCGTGCTTTATCAAGCTCAACAATACTTTGTACTGTCACTCCAACACATGTGGTGGTGTGTCATAATGAACTTCAAACCAATTTAAGATTTTCAAATTGCTTTCATTCTTAAAAGGGCCAAATTTGAAGTGCAGAGCATATCAGTGATGGATGGATTGCCTCCACGTCGCTCTCAAAACGACAATGGCTGAGTCAGCTTCTAGCAGCTAATGGTGCTTATAGCAACCCAATCCAGTGTGGGAGGAGGTGATTAGGGGATTAAGGGGGAATGATCTGTCTAATCCCTTTAATTTGACTCTCTATGCCTATACCTTCTGCTTTCTCTCCTTTTCACTCACGTTTCTTAATTTGTCCTCCCCAGCTGTGCTTGTTCTCACCATTTTCTTGTTATTTACTCTTTCTTCTTCTCTCTTATTGTCTGTTGCGCTCTCCCTGCGAAGGACAAAAAAGTTAACTTTTAAAACTTTGGATCAACTAAACTCACTCTTCCAGTACTTTAAAGAGGACTTGAAGCTTCACTAGGCAAAATTGGAGGCCATGTTGATTCTTTGGTTCATTCATTTTTATAAATCCTGTGTCGTTTTTCTCGGTCATCTTAATCCACGTGGGATACAGGGGAAAAATGTACCTTTCAAATGAAAACCATCACTGTCATAAGAGATCTCCCTCAAGCGCACTGAATACACACACACCATCATGCACACGCTGCCTCAGACACCCTGCAAAGCATTTTATTGCTGCGCTGTAGCCTTTGGCCTTTTCCTGTTGTGTTCTAATCCTGTTTTTACCGCCCTGCCTCGTCTCGTAGATCCATGATGGACCTCAGCAGCAGGAACTGCTTGTAGCTCCTTAAAGGCTCATTGTCTAAACCTGTTCCATTGTATAGGGTTGCAACTGCAACTTTTCATTAACAGGCTGCCGGATTTGGCAGCGCTGTCACATGTTTTTATTTACTTTAGTACTGTTTCGAAAACACTTCGAAGGTTACTGCTTTTTCATTTTTTGTTCGCCCATAGAGAGAGGTTATTTGTAACTTCAGCCACACAAACAGTAGAAGCAAAGGAGAAAACAAGGTCACCATTCTCTACTCCATGGGGTTTGACTTTTTGGTAAAAGTTGCAGCTTTTTAAACACCTGTTATCAAATCTAGTCTTTTGTTCGCGGCTGATTGTTGATTTTCGAGCATCAGGGCAGTGGTGGGCCAGCAAGGCCTTCTCTGCTGGCTTAGACAGACTCCCAAAGTTATGGCTATTATATCATTAAATTATTTTTCATGAATACACTACATGTATTCTAAATATTTTTCCCATTAGCTTATTATCTCATTGCTTAGCTACTGTCTTCCTCAGTTGCCCTGCTTCCTTCCAGCGCTGCTTCCATCACAGCTTGTTTTAGGGTAGTATGTCATAGTTCACCTTGTTGTTGGATTGAATGCCACTGAAACTAAAGAGCCATTAGAACATATTTTGTCGGGAGACATGTCTTGTGTTGGCTCCATGATGCCACAGCAGGAGGCCCATGGAGGATGAGTTACTGTAATGTTGCAGGTGCAGGTTGCTTTCCCGTAAATCATGTGTTTTGGTTCAAGCATGACCTTTCTATCTCTTTCCTCCAACAACATCCCACACACCAACAAGCACAGACTGATCATGATTTGCATAAAAACGGAGGTTGACATTTTATTGGCTAGAGTGACACAGTGGGGTGTCTCATCACAATTACCAAGCATATGCTTGATATGGTCTGAGGATGGAGACATTCTGCCAAAATGTCTATTCTGATACCCCAAAAAATACAGTCATATTTGTAAGCATATTCATTCATGAAAACCTTCATGTCATACTTATCATAAAGTGTTATCACTCAGATGTGACATAATATCGTGTCATTTTGAATTACTTGGATTTAGTTTCTCGTGGTGATTAAGTGGAAGTAGGCAGAAGTTTGGTCATGTGGGCCCTGCTTTACCCCCTCATGCATCGATAGATTACTGTCAGGGGCCCTCAGGCCTTCACCGATAAAATGTCATTCAAAGAGACACATGAAGAGACTCCAAATGACAACAAAGAGCCACGAACAAAACTACATAGAGATCAAAACAACTACAAAGAGAAGCAAATCGGCTGCAAAGAGACACAGAGATGACAGAGGCTCATAACGACTGTGAAAAAAGGACGAAACAGCCGCAAAGAGACACAAAATTACTACAAAAAGGGGCAAAACAACCACAAACAAAAGATGACTCGAAAAAGACCAAACCAATTGTAAAGTTCCACAAATAAACTAAAGACATACAAAAACACAGAGAGATGCGTAGCGACCACAAAGAGACACAAAATAACAACAAAAAAGAGGCTAAATTACAATAAAGTCTGTGTCTTGCTCCTATTTATAGGTGGTTGGGCCTTTTGCATATCTATGCCCAGGGGCTTATTGTCTCATAATCTGCCCATTCCTCCACGGACCCATTTATTTGCCTGGAAGTTACTTCATAATCAGACCGCTCAGTGAAATGGGAATCATCTGCTTCTACCTCCTGTCCCTGTTAGATGGATTCCTACTTTATTATCACTTCTCGAAAATGCATGCCGCCAATTGCTTTATTCATGCCAATAAATCACGCTGAATTGAAGCTGACACTGAAAGAGTGCAGGACAGCTCTCCCATAAATCTACAGGAAAGGAGGTCAAGAAGCAATAGGGAAAGTTCACCCAGGAAGGACATATCGCCCATGCGCTCCTCACACACTCTTATTATTCCTCCATGGCCCTTCATCCACTCTCCTGACTGAACATTCTTCCAATTGTTAATTAGCATGGAGCATTTCATTCATCCTCCATGGAAACTCCAAAGCATATTAATCCATTTGCTAATTGCTTTCATGTATTTTAATAGGGACATACTGTACCCATGTGTTGCATCAGGAGAATCTCATCTCATTAGAGAAATATGTCTGAACGTCTTTCATTAGGTAATGTCAGACTGATAAACTACAATAAGCTTGTTCATACCGGAATTCTTACATTTACAGCTTCAGTATCTGACCCCTGTGTCACCTAATTAATAGGACATCTTTTCATTTTTCAAGAGACAATCTGTTTCCAATGTATTTTCAAAGGTGGACACTACCCTTCCCCTGCCTAATAAGGCTTAGTCGCATTGCTGATGAAAAGTACATTACACTTGAAGATGCCACTTACGGTACTAAAGGTGACATAAGTCGTGACAAATACATGTCATTCAGGCGTGACAACCAGAATATGCCTGGATAGGTCTCCATTGTGTAAGTGTCCGTCAGATGCATCAACCACAGAAGGCTCTATGGCCTGGCTTCCTGCTGCTGCTCGGCTGGAAGTAGATGTGTCAGTTAGCAGCAGAGTTCATCTGCAGAACACAGCAGTCTCACAACGTTGCATAATGTTTCAAAGTGCAAAGTGTTTAAATTACAATTTGATAACTTCATCAATTAGTTAATTGATGAACTCTACAGGGAAATAATTAGAGAGGTAGGTTTGGGTGCGGTGTGACAAACTCCAACAAACACAATATGTTGAACATTAGGTTGAGGCAGCAAAACTAGAAAGAAGGAAGGAAAGAAAATATTAAGGTTTGTGTTCCAAGAACTTTTGTTTGTTAAATGTAGCATTTTTAATTACTCAACATTGACTTTTGATTTCACACTGTAAATTCCCACACTTGACCCATTCATCCACTCTGACATCCACCCTGCCAACTTTGATCAAAATGTACATCTGTTCAACCCGGGAACTCGTCTGTCAATGGATCCTCATTGACTTTCCATTGGCAATGTTTCCATGGTGCCGGTACGTCATTTTAACACATTATGTCGCACCACCACTGCGCTGTTAAGAGGCATTTCAGAGATTGGGATCATTTGACGTATTTGTGTGATATTTGGCTGAGAACATGATTACCCTGGCTGTTTGTCAGCAGAATAAAGTCTCCAAAGAGTTAATAAACCTGGTTACTGACATGGTGCAATTTCTGACCTGCCATTCAAGTCTGAAAGTGCTGATACGAGATGTTCTCTTCTTTTCTACTCAGCCGTCATCCAGTCTGTTCTCTGCTCCTCGATCACTGTGTGGTTTGGATCGGCCACCAAACAGGACAGAAACAGACTGCAACGGATTGTTAGGTCTGCAGAGAGGATCATTGGTTCCAGCCTGCCCTCCATCCTGGACTTGTACACCTCCAGAGTCAGGAAATGGGCTGGAAAGATCACTGCAGACCCATCACACCCTGGACACAAGCTGTTCCAACTCCTCCCCTCTGGTAGGCGCTACAGGGCTCTGTACGCCAAAACCACCAGACACAGGAACAGCTTCTTTCCACTGGCCGTCACTCTCATGAACAATAAATAGGTTATACTACACTATTACCACCACTTACAACTCATGCCATTGTCTATAGGTTGATGTTCACCTATATATACACATATATATATATATACACACTTTTTTCTCTTGGATATATATTTATACTTGTATTATAGCTAAATGTTTATACCTACATCCGTTCTACTTTTTTTGCTGCCCTTTTTTATTCTTTACACATATTTTCTTGTTTATTGTAAATTTGTGTTTGTACATTGAGAGCGGAGTGGAAACCGGAGACAAATTCCATGTATGCGTAAGCACACATGGCCAATAAAGCTGCTTCTGATTTTGATGTTAAGATTGTTGGAAGCCACCAGCAAGTGTAAGCCTTCTCATAAGTATATTGCTGTTGAAACCGGTAGGGGTTTAAGAAAAATAGACAGCAATGCTGACCAGGAGATAAGCCTAATCGCACTCCTGAAATATGAATGATTACTTTTAGGGATCTGTTAGTGACGTGGTTTGTTAGGGGGAGGGCCCTGGATGTCCTTCAGCACTCCTGGAGGTCTAATCCATCCAGAATTATGATGGGACAACCCCAGTTATTCATGTAACATGGCAGGTGAACGATGCTGCCTTCTTCAAGGTCCAGTAGATTTATGGCACTATAGCCAAGTGTACTGTGTAGTCAGAAATTGTGGGGAAGCTCATCAATCTTCAGCCATTGAAATCGAGCTTCCATTTGATTTCTTACCTTGGATTAAGGTACACAGGATTGCAACATCAAACTCTGTATGTTGGAAAGCAAAAAAACATTCTGGCTAAAGGAGATGCTGCCATTCATCATTCTTCATGCAAAACCTTATTCAGCAAAGTAACTTTGGCTGTCACACCAATACGGTGGTGTCAAAGCCTAATGCTGCTCTTCCTCTGAACAGCACTGCTTTGATCAAGGAACATCAGCACACTGATGTTTTCTAAATCATTGCGACAGTTGGCATTTCAGCCAACAAAATCCTCGGCTGCTAGAAATGAGAAGGCTGCTTAAGTTTACTGTGTGAAATTGAAGACCCATTGTTTCAAAATGAATGGCTGTGAACATCTAGTCGTTCATCTGCCACTGTTATCACTGTAATGTATACCGGCTCCATCACCTTCCATCTTCTTTTTATAAGCATAATTAGGCAAAAATATTGTATTCAAATTATTATTGTTGTATTATTGTAATTATGTATTTTTTTTTACAAGTGGTGACATTTTCTTTTCTTCATAAGCAACCGACTTGTAATTATGAGTCAAAAATATTGGGAATTTCATATCATATAAAATGAACAACAAAAGGGCGATAAACCATTTAGTGTCAATTTAACCAGCTATACATAGTTTTCATCTGGTTTCACTTGTTCACAAACTGCTAATTTGTGACATTTTTTTGTGATTACATAGCAGACAGGGTTAACACTTTGAATAATGCATGATGGCGCCAAAGTTAGAAAAGACAGTAGCTTTTGTCACGGGAGTTCACAGATAGGACCCAAACGCAAGACCACAGGAGACAGAAGTGAATATTAATCAGGTTTTATTTAGGCTGTGCGTGCAGGTGTGGAGCCCGTGGTCCGACACCCGAGTGGCAGATCGACGGTGTGAGTCCCGTGGCTCGACACCGGAGGCCTGGCAGCTTGACGGCGAGTGTAGTCCGTTTAACACACGGCGGGTAGAGCGGCGGAGTGTAATCCGTGGACCACAAGGAGGGCAGAGCGGCGGAGTGTAATCCTACAAACACAAGGAAGGCAGAGGATGCCACGGGGTTTCAGCGGGTGAAAGACGGTACGACCTGACAACCCCAGACTGCAGGGCCAGAGCTTATGTAGTGACAGGATACTCATTAAGGGGCCCTGAGTCTGGTGTGTCAGGCTGCAGGAGGTGATCGGCTTGAGTGTCCTCAGCTGTGCACAATTAAGGGTGCGGCCATGGGAGGTGTCTGGAGGCAGAGGACAAACAGAGCACATGGCACACCACAACAAACAGGGGAATGACAGAACACATGAGGAGAGGAGATCAGGGGAAACACACACCGGGTCAGACAGGGATCCTGGATCCTGACAGCTTTTCCTGTTCTTCCACTTCAGCGAATATTACGTAAATGCAGCGTAAATGTTAATAGTTTTCACCCACATTAACAGATGTAAGCTTTCACAAGTCTTGCCAGAAGATCTATGACAGAATATGAATTGGAAATTGTAAAAACTGTTTAAATTTAGTTGAAATAAACAAAAACATTTGGTTTTGACTCTCATCAGCTATCAGTGAATGTGTCTCAAGCCAACCCTACTGAAAATAGCACACCGTCAAGCCATGCTTCTCCAATGAGAGGCGGGATTACATTGGGTGAAAGTAGCCTAACTTTGTTTTTAGAAATCACCCAAAGGGTACAACAAGTAGCCCAACTTACCAAAACCCACCAGAACCTTTTTTTTTACCTGCACAATTAAATAAAAAGTAGGCCGAATGGGGAAACGCATGTACCCAATCTGGCAACACTGTTGTTAAGGGTTCGAAAAGAAAGTTTCACAGGCATAACACCAGTGACTATGAGGATTAGCAATCAATCCATTGTATTCAACAGCAGACATTTTTCCAGGCACCCATTCAAGATTTTACACACAAACCCACTCAGTCTCTTTGTTTCCATCCCCATCACACCGTCACACACACAGGGCAGCGGCGTATTCACATCGCAGCTGAGAGCCGGTCCAGGTTTTATTGGCAGGCAGATTGATTATCTAGCAGCAGGTCTGCCCTGACCCATCTATCATAACCTGAGAGAAATCAAGACACAGAGTAAGGAGTGGACGCTAATGAGTGACGGAGCAGGAGAGTGTTACAAGTGCTGGCCTACGCCATCACTCATCATCAGGAAAGAGTGAGTGTGTGTGTGTGTGTGTGTGTGTGTGTGTGTGTGAGAGAGAGGGAGAATGTTGGAGGGTAAGACAGGGGATTAAGAGAACTACCAAAAGTGATATACTCTTCTGTGTGAGGCTGGTCATTAGAGAGGGAGCGAGAGAGAAACCGCTCAAGAAGATATAAATGGAAGAGCGAAGCATCTAATGAGGTTGTCTTTCTATTCCTCGTCACTGGAGTAGATAACTGTAAAGGTTTCTACCGGGGGCTAGAGTTCTTATGCAGTTTTTGCAAAGCTCTTGATTGGACATGAAACTTCAACTTCGTTCTCACTTCCAGCTCGTCAAATGCCAATGCTTGGTCAGTGCCCTTGGTCAGCGGGTACCCGAGTCAGAAGTGAGAATGTGTTGGAAACTTGGACCAAATCATCTCATCTTTCTATGCAACGTGATACATTGAGGTTATTGTCAAGGCAATGTGGTGGAGGGTATTAGTAGTAGCAGGTATTTTTGAGCTGGATGCTCTATCGTGTTCTCATTGTTTCTATCCACCTTCCAGTATATACCGCAGGTATTTTTAATAGAAAAATCTAATAATCCGAAAGCCAATATATGATTGCAGATGTGGAATGAAGCTTTTAGTTGTGGCGATAGGTTGCCTACCCATGTGTCAACACATGTGTTCTTCCTAGTGTGCTTCCTCTCTTGTTCATTATGGACAGCATCTCCAAATGCACCCGATCCAAGGACAAACTTCTCATATAGTCCACACTGCTGAGCAGGATATGGGCTGTCAGCTAACCTCCATCAAATAAGTGCATGACCCCAGAATGAAGATGAGGAAGAATGGATCACGAGTCAATATCTTGCAAAAACTGCTCAGGCAGAAGGTCCTGGTTAGACCACTTTCCTTTCTGAAATATATAGCCATACTAAACCAGAACATAGCAAACTCTCGACTACACCATTTTACTGATTGCCAATATGCTCCTTATTAGTCCCAACCACACAAGAAAATGAATGTCTTAAACCAATCAGAATTGTCAGGGGCAAGTAAAGCTATATATATATATATATATATATATATATATATATATATATATATATATATATATATATATATATATATATATATATATATATATATATATATATATATATATATATATATATATATATATATATATATATATATATATATATATATATATATATATATATATATATATATATATATTGTGTCGTTATACCTGCCCTGAACAAAGTCTCTAAATGTCAGCTGAGACAAAACTGAGAGAAAAAGGCAGCAGAACACGATGGCAGGCAGTGGGATGCTTAGCCACATCTGTTAAATGAATGCCACAACCATTTACAATTTGACTCTTCTAACATTGACAGACTCACAATGAACAGTTAAATAAATATATCCATAAACCATGAAGCCAAGCCATAGATATATTTCTTTCCATGCATTTTTTTCATTCTTGTCAAAACCTGGTGCCTACATTACCCAAAATGCAACCTCGGAACCCATCTGCTATTGGTCTGACCACAGATGAGCGTCTTGGGGCAAGGGGCTTAACTTCAAGGGTTCTGGTGTCGGCAGCGGATATCCGGACCAAGTCTTCCCTCTCGGTGTGCTGCTCATTGTTTACAGTCCGGTTAGCAACTAGAGATGCGAGACTGGAGTTGGAGTTCAGAGACAATGCAGATGACGGGATTGTTTCCCCAAGTAACCAGTTTACAAGCAAATAAAAACCAATAAAACCTAAGTCATCGTCAGACAACAGCCGGCGGGTTCCGGGAATACATTGCATAGAAAAGGAGAGTCAAATGATTCAACCTAAACCCATTCGTGCACACAAACATGTAAACAAACAATCAAAGACAGGACTTTCAACAAGGTGTCTGGTGTTCAAGACCGAGACCTCCCTAAGTGGTCTTGAGTTGTTGTGAAGTTACGTTTGTGACATGTTTAAGTACTTATTTTAAGCCCGACGTTCTTCTGTTGTGGCTTGTATTGTGCTGTTGAGAGGTCTTGGTCATTTCATCTAATTCTTAAAGAACAGATTGAACAATTGTATAAGGAAACCAGGAAAAGAAGAAGTCTTGATCCTATCTGTTTAGACATTGAGATCAGGTGAGCACAGATTAATTAATAACAGTATTTTTGATGATAGGATGTGGTAAAAGATGATGGGTGTAGGAAGGAGGGGTTCTCCACTGGATAAATGATTTCATGCGGATGTATTCAAGCAAAGACTGGAAATAAAACATCAAGTGAATTTCGAGTGGAAAATGTCACCCCACAAGGTAGTGTAATAAGTCCATCAATACTTTCACTAATGATCACTCTTTTTCTTAAATACGACCAGATATTAGCAGTTCTTTTGTTGCATATGATGGGGAAGTCTGGGAAAGGGGAGGGAATATCTTGCACAGGAAGAAGTGGTTATACAATTGGGGATTTTCATTTTCTGTTGAGAAAACCAACACAGTAGTTTTCACCCGGAAAAGAGTTCTTCATGACATGAGTCCGTGGAAAAACAGAGGGTGAATGTTTAATGATCATATCAATAAAATAGTCGAAAAGTGTCAGAAAATTATGAATCATAGGATGCTAAGAAACTATTTATGTAACGATGATTTGGTATGTGCTCGATTGCGGTAGTGTAGTCTGTTTTTCAGCCTCAAAGTCTTAGATACACGCATAAGGCAGTGTTATGGAGCTGTAAAGTCAACCCCCATTGCAGCCCTGCACGTTGTGACGGGAGAGATTCTACCACATATACAAAGGAAGCAGTTAATGACCAACCACTGGGCTCCTTTAGGGTTATAGCCGCGAACACCCTTCTAAAGTAGCATTGCAGGAGTGCTGGGAACAAGACACAGGACAAAGAGCAAGCGGTGGGTGGACTGGCAAAAAGATATGCCGACAACTTGGTGGTTATTAATATCAAGCTGAGCACAACATTAGTTATTCCAGAGGCTGAGCCATGGATACTAAACCCACTGATAAGACATGTTTGTTAGAGCTCAAGAAATCAGAGCGGGAAAGTAGATCTTTTAAAAAGAGCATGTAAGGGAGCACTACTCCCAGTATGTACATCTATATATACTGATGGTTCAAAAGAGCCTGAACATCTGGCAACTGGGGACTGCTTTTTTTCAGTTCCCAAAGAAAAGTTGTTGGAATAAAACGTGCATCAAGTCATCCTGGCAATTTATTCAGTAGTGATGCTGGCAGCACTCTTGGCTCTGCATTGGGAGAGAAGCATTTCAGAGGAAAGATTTTATTCAGCTCAAATTCTGTTTCAGTTCTCAACAGCCTGAGATCCTTCAATTCCTAAAGCCGGCAATATATTGTATTCAATGTGTTACAACTACATTCCAGACGTATTCAACCAGCAATGTCAATTCTGTTCATGTGGGTTCCTAGACATGTAGGTCTGACGGGAGACGCTATGGATTTACAAGTCACCCGCTTTTTTCCTGCACGATTAATTCGCAGGTCAACGCTGAAAAATGCTATTTGTTTCTGAACAAGGTCGATTTTTCGGAACTATCGCACCCTAAATAAAGATATCGACCAATCGGAACAGATTGAGTTATGCTTTTATTAATGAAACAACAACATAGATGTCATAGTCATGACAGCAAACTTTATTACCTGGACAAAGACAGCGCATACCACAACAACCCCTTCTGTTCTTACCTTTCACAATAAAAGCCCCAGACATACATTATTTGCAGGCCAATATTTCTGCTCTTTGTGTCGTTTACTTGTCACGCCCCAGTTTTGTAAAGGCCTTAAGAGTCATTCCTGGTTCATGTGAAAAGTGTTGAGGAATCTGTAGTGCATATAATCATGGAGTCAATATAAACGAGAAAGGCAACATATGCAAAGATCTCAACATAAATACATTAATGGGTTGGATTCATTCTAAGAAGCCACACTCCAAAGCATAAGGTGGCAGTAATGCACCTAATACTCTGATTGCCAACTGCCGGTAAAAAAAACCAAAAGCAGAAGACCCTGATATTCCTCACCTGTCCACCAGCCACCACCCTCCTCTGCAAGTCACAATGTCAATGTCAATGTCGCAGTGGAATCAGTTTTCAAGAGGTATTAAGTTTGAAGGTAAAGCGGAACACAAGCTATATCTCCTGAGCCACTGAGTCTTGTTTTCCACATAAATGGTGTGCTGGTGAGTAGCACCTCTGTGACTGTTGATAAACTGGGTTCCAGATGAGCTCTTGGGGACCCCTAAAGGCTATGAAAAGGGGAAATCCAGCCCAAAGCAGAACTGCACCGATGTTGGTTTACTTTCTTTAACCTTGATCTATGCAGTCCCGCTGAGATGCCCTGGCAGTTTCATGGCTATATGCAAGAGTTGAAGTCCAATAGTTTCACAGCGCATCACACAGGAGTATGAGCAAATGTAAGACTGTGCATGAAAGCAAAATCCAAAGAAAGTCATCGCACCTTTTTTTTTTTTTTAAAGAAAATGTTGGAAGAATTGGAATGAGAACATTTTTTCTCCTCTTTATCAACGCACATTGAGCGCTGAGGCCGTTTGGCTTGTACCACTCTGCTTTTCTGTCGCTGTAGGGGTGAATCTCTGGGGCAACTAAAGACTGCTGAAGGATCAGAGCAGTTCAGGGGAGCTCACTGCTCAACAATGCCCTCACAGATGAAAGGACTTCATTATGAAGTGTGGAGCTGCTGGCTCCGTTCTCATAGCAATAGGAGTTTCTCCAACACCACCATGATGTAGTCTGATACAAGCCCTGTGACATATATTCGCTAATATATGTTATGGAGGCCTCTATTTATATTTCACTTCAATTTTCAAAAGGTGTTAGAATTGACCTTTCTCAACATTTCGATTGGTCATCGAAGGAAAAGCGACTCTTGTTAGCTACTGTGACAAAAAATAAAAATGAATTGTTTTTCGTCAAAGCTCGAGGGACGATTTAGGCTTACTTGTACATTTGCTGAACAAATGTAAAGCCACACAATACCACTCATATCTCATGTTTGCCAGCTTGGTTGTTCAATATGAATGGTTTTCAAACACACTCTCCAATGGAACCCTCAGCTCAGATTTTGCGATGCGGCTGCAACGCCCTCGGCCTTCCGCCAACCTCTGAGCGGTGTCATGGACGAACGCAGGTAAATGAGATCATTTTTTTATCACTTTTGGAGCTATACGAAGTGTAAATCCACCCGTGTGCCGTGTTTGCCTCGGGCAAAAAAACAACAATGTTTTCTTTCATCCCTTGAACTCTGACGGCCTCTGGCATCAACAGCGTTGAACACAATCATGGACCGTGTCGAAGACGATGTACCGTGTTGTCTTTGTAGTCTGTTGTTCCTCTTTCCCTGCATTCCCTTTTTGTTTTTCTTTAGTACTAAAAACTGTTGGCTTCCCATTTGATTTTTTAATTTCCCCATCTAATGTCACCAGTCTTGCCCATTTCCCCCCCCCCGATAGCCGCGGCCCTTCTCTTGTTTCTCCGTCCTGTTATTTGATTTATTCCTTTCTGTTTCCACTGTGAGAGACAGATGGCCACATTGTCGCGGCTGGACAACTAATTTCCTCTGATATACCATAGCACACACAGGCACTCCTCCCTGATGAAAGCCTGATACTGTGAAATGGGCCATGAATTGAGTGTGTGTGCGCCATGTCTGGCTGTTTTTTCGTTTTTGACAGCTCATATTATTGGCTGTGAATGAATGCAATTCGGGGACAATTTGTGCAGCTGCTTGCACAAGATCGTATTTGTGTCAAGGTGTGTTTTTTGTGTGTTTTTTTTTTACAGGTCTGACATTATCGGCTGTGAGTAAATGTTTGGGAAATGACTCGCGAGAGACCGTCCGTGTTGTCTCGCAATCAGCTCCTAGAAATGTTATTAATAACCGTTAATTGCTCCCCACGATGTCTTCGTTTCCCCGGTTCAAACATCAGAGTTCAGCTGCAGATAGTTTCAATCACAATCAAAAAAAAGCTCCAAATATGATAAACTGCCGTTCCCTGGGAGTCGTCCTCGATGTGTGATTGACAGGCCTTTCGTGTGATAAGCTTGTTGGAGTTAAATAGAACAAAGCAACGGCTGGTACAGTAGCAACGTGTTCGTTTGACAAGGTTTTTTAAAATAAAAGTTGAAGGGATTAAGGTGAGTTTTATTTTCTATTTATTGGTTACAAAACATCAGCTTTAGTTAGGGCCAGAGTGTGACGTCAAACAGCATTTTGGCATCATTGATCAAATATGCCTTCCTCTCTAAACACAAACACACAGGCCTGGAGGTGAATGTATTGTTCAGCGTTCCTCGTATCAGTCGATGCGGCTGAAAGCGGATTCTACGTGTGGGGGATTGTCCCCAGCATTGGAAGAAAGTAGGACTTACGGGCAAGAAAGGATAATTTCTAGAGCAAGCAAACTTAACTGCAATGCACACGTATACCTTCGTGATGACCTTACCACTTCAGACAGAGGTAGAGAACAGCAGAGAGGTTAGCTCAAAGTTAAACCAGAAGTTGTCAGTGAAAAACAAAGCGGCATCAAGTGGGTTCACATAGACAGGTGGGCAAAACAGAGAAGACAAGTACCCGGAAGAGAGACAAGAGAAGGCTATACTGCTCTTCCAGAGGCACTAATTGAATATTGAGGCGCAGCTGCTCGAGCAGGCAGCAGATCACAACAGCTGTTACTTCTGCAATACAAGTATTATCTTTTAGAGTATCACAGGCTCTGCTTCAGTGAGAAAATGTCAAAATGAAACCATCTTTTTATTTGAGTAGTTTTGTGTCACTCGCTCCACGTAGCTCCGTGCCAGCACTTAAATAATTCAGTACCCTGATATCGCAAGGTTGATTTATGCTCTCCATGCTTCTCAAGTTTCAATACTTTGAACTTGGCATGTTCGACAACATGTAACAGCGTGTCCTTTGATAAATAAGTAAGAAGACTTGATCTGAAAACATGATTGCTAGTGTTTCACAATTCCTGTGCTCCCACTATTGTGTCGGCAGGATGTTTCACATTTGTCTGTCTGTCTGTCTGTCTGTCTGTCTGTCTGTCTGTCTGTCTGTCTGTCTGTCTGTCTGCATATTAGGTTACCATCCAGAGGACAGACATCAGTAGGTCAGCTCAGCAGGGAGCATCTCTGCAACTCTTCCTTGTCTCCAAAGACCTCTCTCTATCTTCCTTTCCATTGCTTGCTCACTCGGCTGTTTTATTCTATCTACACACACACACACACACACACACACACACACACACACACACACACACACACACCCATAGGAACGAATCAAATTGCCTGCTGATTTTAGTAAAAAAATCCTTTAAATTCTCAGAGTTGCCGTGCCGTTTACTGTCCGTTTTTAGAAATTGCCAGATCGCAGTAAAGGAGGTGAGAGATGCGAGTTGATTGATGTAGTTTCTTCTGTAGCCCTACTCAGTGACACAATGTGTGTTCTATTTAAATGTAACGCCAGAAACACGGTACAGTATTATATCGGCGCTTCCTCAAACAGTGAGTAGCTAATGAAGGATTCTGCTTTGGCTCAAGCCGGAAGAAGTTGTTGTGGCACCACTCAGTGGAAGCCTTTAATAACGGATTATATTAAGTTGGCGAGACAGCATTTGTGTATCAGCTGGTGGTTTCAGCAGCCAAATCTAAATTGAATCCTGCCAGACTGAAAGAAAGAGGATATCAAGTGTTGTTTACCTTGATGATGTGTTGGACATGTGTCGATTTTAATAACGGGAGTCGATTAGGAGATGTCACCAGGGAACAGACTGATGTCTGTGCATATGTACATATTTTTATTGTATTTTTTCTATTTTTCATTCTATTTTCTTGTTCTGCTACTTTGCTTATTTTGTGCACCAAACACTGAAGCAAATCCCTTGTAAGTGAAAACCTACTGAGCAATATAGGGGATTCTGGGTCAATGTTCAACATACCACGGTGGAATGTGGAGACTTGAAACCTCCAGGACACAGACTGGGAATGGACTTGTACATGTGAACTCGTTTTAAATGAGAACGGAGTAGAGAGATGTTTTTCTTTTTACTTTTAACTGCACTTCATTTTGTGAGAAAAATGATTTAGGAATTACTAGAGTTGTTTTAAATCTTTTGGAAGCAATCTTTGAATAAACAAACAACCTTTGAGAAATAATAAATCTCTGCGCAGAGATCCTGACAGTTCTAATTCTTTACAATTTTCGACAGTTGATATTTGCACTTTGTGGCCTTGTTGTGTTAAAGGTGCTGTACTAAATAATCGTTTCCGACTAATAGACTGAACAATTGATGAGAGTTGTACAGAAATATCTAATTGAATGTTCCGAGTTGTTCAAAAACAGCTTGAGTGGCAACATTATTTTGGCTTTGCTTTGTTTCCCATGTTAAAATAGTGCATGTCAATTGTTGAAAAACAGCTTTCAGAAGGGAATAATGGTTTTAGCATCAGCTCTATATGGCAACCTGTGTGAGTGTGCGTGTGTGAGAGGGAAAATTGGAAAAGCCGTTGTGTAATTGAAATAAATGGTCGCTCTCGACAAGTGAGATGCCTACCGTGTGTGGGGGTGAAAGGCTTTTGGCCCTTTGGCACCAGCATGACACAATGAAGACGGTAAAGCATTAAGCATGTCTGGTTGTCCCTTTGGCCCAGGATTGGAATTTCACTCACCCACACACTGATCTGTGGCCCTCGGCACACACGGTGGTCGGAGCGGAGTCATCGGTCATGTGGCTGGTGATCGGGGCTCTTCATGAAGACAGCCCATTTACCATCTTTACACAATGTGTGGCTGTCAATTTGTTTGAAAGAAAGCAGTGCAATGACAATCGATTTGACTTTCTATACACATGTCCATTTGTAAGTGTTAAGTTGTGGCTCAGTGTGCGTGGCTTCCCACAGGTCTGCACATATGGTCTATCTCACTAGTTTCAAGTCTTCTTCAATACAGCACGATGTTCTTTTCGTAAACTGTGGTCCCATTTGAAGTCAAATAGACCATAAAGCAGGGTATGATGTAGGGAGGGGCTACCTTGTGATTGACTAATTGCTACCACGATGTGTTTTCAGTTCATAAGTTCAGGTTTGTAAAAATGTCTGATCCAGCGTTCGGTTGTCCTTAGCTTCACCCTCTTCTGTCACTTCTGGTTGCGGTTTTTAGATGGCGACAGCCAAAATGCTAAACTCCAAGCTTCAAAACCCGAGTCCACAAACCAATGGGTGAGATCACGGGGACTTTGTCCACTTCTTACATAATGTCTATAGCCGGAGGGGCCCCTGCTGGGTTTGTGAGACAGGGTGACATTTGGATTATCCTCATCATTCTCCCCGGAGACAGAGCACCACACACACACACACACACACACACGCACACACACACACACGCACACACACGCACACAGGCCTGTTGTGTGTGAATCAATGTTTTTAGAAGATTGAATGAGCTCCTCGGGGCAGAAACAGCTTCACTTCTACGTCTTCTATTTCTCTACGTCTGCCCCGTGTGAAGGGAGAGAACAAGTTGTCTGTGTGAAAGAGTATGTAGGTGTTGGAGCTGTGGACGAAATCCATCAGCTGGAAATCAGCTCGCTGTTTCCCCCTTTCTCTTGCTCTCTTCTTCTTTTTCCTGTCTAATCCACCAAATCTTCCTTCTCTTTTTCCTCATTCTGCTTTCTGTCATCACCTCTTCCTTCCCACTTCATCATCTTGTCATCCTTCTTACTCTCTCTCTCTCTCTCTCTCTCAAACTGATTCTCCTGGTCTGTCTCTCCTCTTTCAAATCCCTCACCCCCCACCCCCCCTTTCTCTCCATGCAGGCCCTCGCTTCCTCTCCTGTCATCCTCCTTCGCTGCAGTTATCTTCTTTTTAATCCTCCAATCTGCCCCTCATTTTCATCCTCCCGCATCCTCTTTTTCTCATCTCTGCTCACCGAATCCTCTCCAACATCATGTGCCCATTTCTCCTTCAACTTCCTGATAATCCAGTCCTCTCTCTCTCGGCCTGACCCTCCTCCTCTCTCCCTCTCTCTCCATCATCTCATATTTTTCACCTCAGGCTGCCTCTCTTCTTCCTTCCTTCCTTTCTTTTGATACGGTTATAATCTGCAGCACTGCCATAAATATATCAGTTGTATTTCATTATCATTTCTCTCTTCATCTTCCACCACTTGACTGCACTTGGCCGCCGGCCACCAGTTAAAATCTTTTCTCCCCATTAGCTTCCCGCTCTGTCCCATTTCCTCGTCTCACCTACATTCACCCTCAATCTATTCCATCAATCCATCACATCTTTCCCGTCCACCTCTCTCTCTCCTCTTTAGTCACATCTCCACCTGCTGCTAACATGAATCTTGTAAAATGTAACGACTGATTAAGATCTCATTTACAGCCACACGAGTGGAGAATTATATATTCAGATGCAGCTCTTTTATCAGCCTGGTTCACAAAGTGGAGCTATCAGGGAAAAAGCACATCATCTTTTAACTAGAGACCACAACAAAACGTTGAAGTTGCGAACCAAAGACTTCAAGTCATGTTTAATAAAAACTGTACAGATTGAAGCTACTTGAATGTTCTACTAGCAACATGTATATCCCTGTAGTACATTTTCCTCTTTTTCATGATTAATTAAGTCAAGCTAAAACAACTGGTACAACAAGATCACTGCTGCCAGTTGGCACAGGAAGTCATTTTATATATAACATACACACACACACACACACACACACACACACACACAAAATAAATACACATGTACAGGGGACATAAAGACATGGAAGGAGATGTGAGAGAGGAAGAACACAATGCATTAATGCCTCGAGGGGCTATTTTACAATTCAATCAGCAAAGACATGGAAAGGTTCTTCAAAATATTTATTAAAAGATGGAAGACAACAGTTTTTACATTGACCCTGCCTTGTAGCAACAATTCAGAGGATCAATCTTTGTAAATAAATAAATGCTTAGAATTCCCTCAAGGCATCTGCCACATGGGGCCCTGTCGGAAGGGTGGTGGTGGAGGGGGCAGGGCGACGCACATACGGTCATGACAGCTGGTAGAAAGCATGCACAGCTAACACATGTGTCTCCCTGCTTGAACTGGTGGCGAGGGCTTCACTGGGAGGAAAGGAAGCAACAGGGCAGGGAAGGTGTGAAGAGAGGGGAGAGAAAATAATAGAAGGGAGAAGACCAGGGAGTTGGATGTTAAGAGTCTACAGGGAACATTTTGACATTAAACCATGTGTACGGGAGCTCACGAGAGAGGGGCCTGTGGGAGGACTTTGGAGAGAGGGAGGGAGTGGTGCGGAGATGTTTTAGTGAGGGATCAAGGAATGGACTTGTGAGTGTTTATTGCATGGTATGTACATGCATTTTGCTTGATTTTGTACGCACAGATACCACTATAAGGATGTGCTACAAGAAAGCCTTACTGTATTGTAGTCGTTAAAAAGATGGAGCCATAGGTAGCGCAGATGCCCCCCAAAACAGTGTACCACCAACAGGATGGAGGCCAATTCAAACCTACCGGGTCTGCGTGTCGATGATGGACACTAGGTGGCTGTCCAGTCCAGTGTGTGGGATACGCACCTCTAGCTAGTTTGCCAAGAAGAAGAGTAGAACTAAATGGATGCTTGTTTTGAAGAGAGGTTGTGCGAGGAGATCCGCCATGACCTAATTTGTCTTTAAAAGGAATACAAAGACAACCAAATGGCACTGAACTCCTGGCACACAGCACGATGGTAAATGTTCTGCTGTCAACTGAAAAGGAGTGTGGATCAGGAAACACTCATGCCTGCAAATGCCACACCGACACCGACTCTTATTTGTAGTATGAATGGAGTTTTAAAACCCCACGTTGCGTTGCTTGTTGGAGAGTCAATCTCTCTAACAATTTCTGGCTTCGATGTAGAAATGGTGGAGGGGCTATGTCTGTGTCAAGGGGACACATACACTCTCAGCACCACACAGTCATTTTATCAGCCAGACATAATCCAAAATCTGGCCACAGACTATTTCCAAGATTTGCTTCACAGCAGGGGATTACCTTGAAATTGGTTGGTGACAGGTCTGACCCGGCAATCTTTTTATAGGTAATCGCAACGATATCAGGGATACCCAAGAAGATAGAAAGATGCCATAATGCAAACAGTACAGAGTAGGTTAGGAGTTGAAGGAAAGATATGATAAGAGATTGAAGAGTCCACAGAGGGCCAGGGTTAGTGAACAAACTACCTCTACCGTCTTATCATCAACCAATATATTAATCCAGTGTCAAGAAAGCAAAGCTAATCCCTCCTGTTTATTAACTGAGATTATATGCGTTATCAGTCATGTATGTCGTGGTCCTGGACAGGCATCTCTGCGGGCAGCTTTTTCCTTTGTATCTTGTGACTCCCCCTATCTTGATAGTTTCCTTCCTGTGAGGGGAATGTTTCAATATAGAAGCAGTCTGATGCTTTAACCGGCCTACATGTTTTCAGGGCAAGGATTTTTACGTTTTAACATTTTATAATGTTGAAAATAAATGTATTTCGGTGTGTTCTACTTTCTCACTCAGTGTAAATTGCTCTGGCCAAAATGTTTACATGCGTTAACTAGCCTAGCATCACAGCCATAACAATAAAGATTGTAGTGCATATTTTTATTCTTATCGTAACCATTGCTTTGATTGTTTATTGTACTGTTTTATCAGTGTCTAATTTGACCTTAGTCTGTCTTGCTTTCGCGGCACCTCACTGTTTCTGCTTTCTGTTGTCATATTGTCTCACTTTTGCTTTAATTTGTGTGTCAAAGCCCTTTGTAAACTCAGATTTTAAAGGTGCGATGAAAAATACAATTATTATTATCATAACTTGAACGTCCTAAGTTGATGTGATTCAGTGAGCTGTAGTGCCGTCAATCAAATTCTAAACATGTGGCAGCTATGTTAAAAACAGTCTTGGCACGTCGTGACCTCAGGGTTATTTACTGGCTTTTCCTTGGAGCTTTCAACGTCTTACTCAGCAGATGAAGTTCGCTCATGATTTATTCAAATGAGGCATCTCCATGACACCCGGTCCGTCGATGAAGAGCGCAAGATGTGGTTGAAAGCTCTGACAAAAGCAAGTAAGTTGAGCTTGAATAAAGATCGGCTGCTTTATGATATGGCTCCTGAGAGTTGATGTCGAATACCTGTCAGAGCATTCCCCGCGGCACACAGTGCAGAAATCTATGCAGCGAAGGTGGCGCCAAACGTACTCACACACACACAGAAATTTATTTCGTAAACATCCAGAGTACATCCTCATAAACGAGAGATTTCATGTGGCTGGGAAAGAGAGCGGAAGGTGTGATCAGAATGAAGATGGTGTTATCTTGCTGGAATGAGGGAGCAAAGCCGACGCAGAGAGAGGGAGCGCGAAAGAGCAAGTTGCGTGATGAGAATATTAATTGCACAATACTGTGAGTACCTTCAAGTCCATTGATGCTGGAGAGCTGTCACAGAACTATTAATGACAGAGCGTGCCGGAGGGAGAGGTTGATGATAGGAGAGAAAGTGTGCAGGTTCGGAGCGGAGAAGGGAAAGGGGTCATGTTCCTGATTTGCGGCGGTAATGTGATCTGGACACCGAGCTTCAAAATTAAGCCACAATTAAAACCAGATTAGCAAAGAAATAGACTGCCAAAACAGAAACGAGGGAGACGGCGGGCAGGGATTTATGCAGGTAGGAGGAAGAATATCAATAAGCTAAGATAAGAGGGGAAGTTGGACTGAATAAGCCGTAGTTGGGAAAAGAAAGCCAGGCAACCAGAGGAACACATTTAAACCCTCACTCAGATGGAGCAAGGTAATGTATGGCAGCCAAATGCTAATTGGAGTGAATGTGCCTGCTGTTTAATGCTAATACGTTTGCTCTGGGAGCTAATGTTTGCTCCAAAGACAGATGCAGTAATGCACACTGGTTGAATAATGTTGAATGAATTTGGACAGAATCCATACCAGTGTTTTTCCAACGTCGAGAAAATGTGGAGATTTGATGTCACTGTCAGAGCCCTGATTTATGGTATACTGACCTGCAGATCCACCTGGTGTCCTATCTAAGATCTTCCTTCTAGCATCATTAGGTATATTACCTCCAGGTGCTGCAATTCTACACACATAATGTCTTGTGTTCAGACAGAAAATACACACAACAATGAGACAAGCAGACCAGTGGTCAACCTCCGGTTCTGCAGAGTGAAGCAGGGTATGCTTTATGGTGCATAGGTATGCACCATAGGTATGCTTTATTATGCCACAGTGGTCAACCGGAGGTAACCTCCTTGTCTCCTTGTCTCATTGTTGTGTGTATTTTCTGTCTGAACACAAGACATTATGTGTGTAGAATTGCAGCACCTGGAGGTAATATACCTAATGATGCTAGAAGGAAGATCTTAGATAGGACACCAGGTGGATCTGCAGGTCAGTATACCATAAATCAGGGCTCTGACAGTGACATCAAATCTCCACATTTTCTCGACGTTGGAAAAACACTGGTATGGATTCTGTCCAAATTCATTCAACATTATTCAACCAGGCGGGGCTACCTCGTGATTGACAGGACGCTACCATGGCGACATCCGGTCTGGGAGTCGTCCGTGATTACAACTTTAACCCGTTCACAGTGTGTTTTCAGGTCACGAAAGGTAATTGTCACCTTTTTGGTCACTTAAAAATGTATTTTTCCAATTTGTCACTCATAACTCGTCAAGTAACGTTAAGTCATTTTCTTTGGTTCTGCAATACAGTGTGTGTACCATCCAATTTAATTTGAAAGGATTACAAGTTGGATTGTTCGAACTTGAAAAGTGATGCGTGTTCTCTGATGAAGAGGGGTTTTCTAAACTAAAAGTTAACTCAAACAAGACAATTTTTGCTTTCCCGTGTGCTGCTTTTACTGTACGTGAGAGGAGCCGGCTCATCCCAGCAGCAGCTGCTGATTCCGCATCCCTGCTTCTACTCTATTCATCCTGTTCCAGCCTCCTTTTGCGATTGGGCCACCCTGCAACAGGACACCATAGCCCTGCTCATACTCAGAGTAGGAGAGGGGTAGAACTCTGCATGTCTGACTGACATTTCATCAGATCAGCGGCCCGGTTCTTAGACATAATCTTTAACGGTCGTACGTCCCTCATCCTTCACTGCCACTCTTGACAGCGCTGAAGTCACACACTGGTATTGACAGCAGTTTTTCTGTCCACTTATTGTTGTATTTTAATGTGACTTCCTTTCATGGAGATAGTAGAACCTTTCAATATGAGGTTTTCTGGGGGGAAAAAAGCTGTTAAAGTGCGCTAAAAATAAATCTTTGTTGTGCAGACCAAGTCACGCACAAAGTAAGAAAACAATGGATTTAAGCTTGTACATTTTTAATCTTAGGGAAGAAAGAGTGATGAAAAAATGATTTAGTTTGCGGTCTAGGCAGTGTGCCTAGACCGCGGTGGTGTGTGTTTGTTTCTTTGATGGCTCTACTCTATGAGGAGAGGTAAAGAGGTTTATATGGACATTGCAGAGTTTTCTGTTGCATAGAGGAAGTATAAAAACAACATGAGAATCACCAGCAGTCCAGTCACTTACAAACTATGTCTATTGGTGTGATGCCTTTTTTGCTTTATAATGGAAAGGACACGAGAGAAAGAGGGCCGACACTCAAAGCTGAAATTATTTCAATTTACCAGAGGATCATGCACTCAAAATGCCTTTTCTGTGGCTTCGTTGCTACAGCGCTAATCCCAATTGTCTATCCCCAAAAAAGCTTTAAAAAAAAAAAGGTACCAGGTGGGTGCAGGATCTAGATTGACCAGTGTGGTACTTAAAAACCCTTCATATTTGTATCCTTCATTCTAGAGCTTATATCGATTCTGTTATCGGTCTGCTGGTCTCTTTTTCACAGTTTTGCGCACTCACAGAGCGTCTTCTTCTTATTTTACGGCACTGCACTAACTTTTGTAACTGCCATAGGGGACACGTTCACCGATCAATTACATGTTTGACATTAATCAACTCCAGAGTTCCTGCTCCACTCCTTTCATTTCCCAGAGAACCATATGGCAGTGCCTTTTTCTTTTCTTTTTTTTTTCCACCTCATTTTGAGCAGATTTCACCTCTCACCCTGAATATCAGTCTAATAAAAAATACTTGCTCTCTTGTCAAATGCCAGGCCCTCTGGGCTTGTTAGGATCCCAGTAGGGGGACCATTATTTTTTGGTAAATAAACCTCCACTAGGCTTCCTTCCAACACCTCGGCTTTTGGCCGGCCTTTACATGTTTCTCTTTCTGCTTTTCTTTTCATCTTTCTACCTCGTGACAGAGGTAATGTGCAGGTGCTTTAACTTGAGGACTTCCTGTTCATCTCATTTCTATATCGGTGTGTGTGCTTTCATTTGTGTTTGAGCCTCGAGCGCTGCGTGCTGAATAATGGATTGGCTCTAAAGCTCTTTTCACCATTGTTTTGGTGCGGTATGACTAAAGTCATTATTAAACTCCCTCTCATTCACATGTCCGAGGCGAGTGTATAAGATGTGTCAATGTTGATGATCAGTGCCGTGTTCCATTTGTTGTATTCAGAACATACAATGCTGTCATTTTCTTGGAGCTTTTGCGGATAAATGTGCAGGTGTTTCTGAATCGGTGAAGCCTGACAGGGGACCATTCATTGACAGAGTGCACATAGTGATAAATTCACAGAGAATCTGCTCATTTCCTTCTGCCGTTCAAATTGTCATGATAGAACATGAAGCTTTACTAACTAAGGAGTTAGTGAAGAATAGAAAGAGAATGAATACTGGACACAACTGCTGCTAATGCTAACAGTGTTAAAATAAGAAATTTGTTCAAATACCAAGCTTGTTTTTATAGCAATTGCATGAACCTCAAGTGGAGCAAAACAACAGTAAATGTAGGTTTAAACCACATGCAAAATGATGTGCTGTATGGCAACAGTAGAGAATTTGTCCCCCGGATGAACTACCAGCCGAGTTTTAGAGGCTTATGCAGCCACATGTGTTTGCTTGTTTTCAGTGCACTCTCTCTATCCAGATCAGGTCTCTTTTGCATTCTTCCCAGTCACACAATCTGGACTGTACCCTCAGCTAAATATGCAAATGTTTGTTTATGAGGGAATCAATTTATGCAGTTTGCACAATGGGTAAGATGATTATGAATTTGCCTTTAATTCAGGGAACCCTTTGTTCAGGAAAAACAATGTTACCTTTGGTGAGGTGACCGTCTGAAGGCAAACAAAATGAATTATATCTCAGGAAGAAATGTGCACGGGCCACATGAAAAAGAATACAATATAAGCTGGGGTTTCTTGATGATAGACTTCTGAGGATAATTCATCTTTTTGGCCTTTTGCATGACAACTTCTATCTTTAATTGTCCCCGTGAATTTACATACATTTCTTGGAAGAATGCCCAATGATCAAATACTCCAGAAACTGCTCTGTGCATTTCTATCCTCTCCATTTCTACTTGGGTAATGGTCTTTGCTCAAATGATCGACCACAAGAATGGCATTCTTAATTGTTTTTATTTCACATTTTATTTCATCAAACAGAGGCACATCAGAGCGCGGACCTCCATCTGATCAGATTTAGTCACAGTGACGCATTGAAGCAATTGTGTTGTTGATTTAGCTTTGAATCACATAATTGCATCCCCCGAGACAACAGCGGTGAGAGTGAAGCGTCTGTTTAGAACAGCCATTCTTCTGCGTTCTATAAGTGGCACAATTTCCAGTAAATTGAATTACAGTGAAATTAAACCATTCTTCACCTTACTGTGAACACCCCCCTCAGGTGTGATTCAAACAACAGGCACCTTAGTTATACACCCTACTACAACTACAAAAAAGACGGTGCTGTAACATTGTTCTGACAGCCCATTATTCCAAAACCTCAATAGTTCGAAACATGTCCCAAAGATACACGCTCTCTCTGCAACAAAGAGAGGGACATTATGCAGAACACGTTGCAACTCGTAGAACCACGGGGAGAAAACAGGACTCAACAGCACGACCCAGTGAGCAGGATATGGTGCAGTAAAAGAGTATGTACTTAACAAACGGGTTTCGGTACACATGAGATCCGTCAGGTAATCGGGCAAACAATACAGGCAATGATGGGGCAAAAACACAGTCGAGAGAATCAGGCAGGGAACAGGAAAAACCAGGAACACGAACGCAAGGAAAATCGCTGGAACGATTGAGATGATCCTTGTGCCCCCTAGGATGCCCTTCCAGTGGAGAACATGTGATAAAGTGCCTTATATGGTGCACATCCAGTGGAGAAAGCGTGATGAAAACAATATTACTCATCTCTCAAATTATATTCTTATCCTCATCATATCATACACAGCCATCACTGCTAAACCCGTGCATGTTCGCCCGGTCTGAAGCATGTGTGAGGTGTGCTCATTCTCACGGCACACTCTTCTTTCATAAATAATAATAATACATTTAATATGCACCATTTCTACATGTAGCCCCAGGAATTCATGAGACTGCAACCTTGTCATGTAGCATGTGTGTAGATTATATCTGTAGGAATTTATTTCCCCAGGAGATCGAGGTCTTCTGGAGCGAAGAGATGAATCCATTTGTCGGTAATCTTTCACACCGTGCGTCGTGTAACGCGCATCACTTGTTGCCGTAACTCTCTTCTGTTAAGCTTCACGTTAAACTGTCGAGAGTACTTCAAATGTGCTCACAGATGCTAGGTCACCTGCTGCGCTTTTGATTTTGAAGTGCCAAAACAAGAGAGTTATATGATATCATCTTATGCCTTCTAACAGCAGGCAAAAACAGCATCTAAAAGCACTGACTTGCATTCATGTCTGTCAAGTGTAATGTGCCTGAACGTTTGCAGCACACGCTTGATTGAAAACAAAGCACTAATATGTTAGTGTATTTATTACATTACATTAGTCATTTAGCAGACGCTTTTATCATCGGTATTCAAGAGAACTACTAGTCACCAGAAGTCATAAGTGCATCTCCTTTTTCAAACAAGCATCTAAGAGCATAAACCAGAGCAAAAGTACAGTGCAGAAACAAACTAGTACAAATACAATCAGTGCTGAGTAAGTGCTAAGTGGAAGGCTCAGGGTAGGCCTTCTTGAAGAGGTGAGTTTTCAGCCTGCGCCCGAAAGATGGGCAGCGACTCTGCTGTCCTGACGTCAGTGGGGAGTTCATTCCACCGCTGTTGGGCCAGGACAGAAAACAGCCGCGACCGGGTCGATCGGCCGCAGGGGCCTCTGAGCGACGGGGCAGCCAATCGCCCCGAGGTATAGACAATGCCTTGGCGGTGTAAGAGTGATTATAAAGTCGGCAAAAGCTTCTTCACGGGCGCAAAGTGAGACGGATAGACACTGAGCAGCTCAGGGTTCACTGGAGCAGCAGCAGTACATATTATGGAGACCTTCCCCTGCTAGTCTGTATTAGTTTATACAACAAGAGGCAAACTGACAGAGATGTTCTGCTTACGGTCTTGTCTTTCAGTGCGCGTGTGTGTGTGTCCCGCATTAACTCAGTGCAAATGCCAACAGCATCAGTCAAACTGAAGGTCAGACTTTTACACTGAACTTTAGACCCTCGTCAACATCTGTGTCTGCCTCCAGAACTCTGTTCCTCCTGACTTATTTTCTCTCACTCTTGTCTCAATCTCTGCTTTCCCTCTCTTTCACCCTTGCTCTTTTTATGTCTCATTTAGCGATTCTATTCAAATGATAGAAAAAAAAGGTTTCAAGCAAAAACGCATGCATAGATTTGTAGTTGAGGCAGATTAAAAGGAGAATATGCTGTGTTGTAAAAATCATTCAATTGGCATGAGCAATCCATTTACTCGTTTTCTTGCAGAGAGCTCATTGAGAAAACTAATTACACATCTGTACGATAAATGAGGGCACTTACCAGAGGCTAATTAGCTTAGCATAAAGACTTGAAACAGGGGGAAACAGCTAGCCTGGCTTTTTTGGATAGGTAACAAAATCCACCTCTGGCATCTCGAAAACTAAAATCTCTAAAAATGTCTGATTTTACCCAAAGGACTGTTCGTTAAGTGTTAGCAGTAACTTATTGAAGTATCTGCTGGTTGCCAGTGACAACCTTATTTTGTTTTTTACCTCCACAGAGACAGGCTCGCTGTTCCCCCCCCCCCCCCCCTCTTTCCAACCTTCATGCTAAGCTAAGCTACTTACCATAGCTTCATGTTTAGAGGTTGTATTGATCTCTTGACCAAAGTCTCGGCAAGAAAGTGAATAAGTGTACGTTCCAAAATGTCAAAGTATTCCTTCCAACAATCACTTCACACTTCTGAGTTTGCAAATTGCCCTCCAGCTTTGTACAATGATTCCACGTCTGCATCTGACTCGTCCCTCCCTTGTCATTGATTCAGACTGTTTGGTCTGACAGCTCCAGATAGACAGATAGTTGATATGGATGAGACGTGGATGTATTCCTCCCAGACAGAGCGGTCTATAAGGTCAAGTATTTCTTGGAAGAAGACCCAACAAAGAGCGGACAGGATGTCGGCAAATCCCATTTTACACAAACCTCATCGATCAGACGAACCAGCAGCTTAGGTTTCCACCTTTCTTTGCATGCTCTCTGTTTCACTTCATTGCTCTCTGCATACTTGCTCATCTTTCTTCAGTTTGCGTCTCCGTCTCTATTCTGTCTCGACTTCTCTCTGCGCCAAAGTGAATTTCATTACATTTAACTGAACTTGTGTAGAAATATACACATTTGCACACTGAATGTCATACATTGAAGTACTTTGAAACTGTACAAGTTATCTCATCTCTCTCTTTTGAAATGAAGCTTAACTTAATGTGCTGAATCAGCTTTGATTCTTTTTAATGGCATAAAGTCCAATATTTAAAGTGAAGCAAAAGCACCAAGACATTCAAAAGTTGAGACGGAACCCAACGTCATTTTAACATTTCATAAATTGAGTTACAAATTTAAAAAAATCACTAATGAATTCAGTCATAAAACCAAATCCCATTTTTTTACACTTTTGTTTGACATTGTTTCATCAATAGAAATACAATCTACGTCCTGTAATTACCTCTCTGTATGGTAGTTTTCATTGTTAGTGGCAGGGTCCGCCATTGCAGCAACTCCCTTCATCACCACCCCTCTATTATCCTACTTTAGGATGGAGTTCCAATCGCCAAAGATTTTGCACTATTGAAATGTTATGCATGTATAACAAAATATTGTTAAATTCTAATTAAGTCTTTCATGATTGAAATGTGCTTACTGCTGGTAACAGCAATTGTGATTCATAATAAGAGCTACCCTGGGTTTCACTCGTTGAATGCTTTTTGTTTGCGAAGCAGCAGCGGTAGAATGAAATGTAAATTAAACTCTGACACAGCATTAGCAGTGTTGCCAGTAAACAGTTAAGCTTCTATTAAATGTCAAATACATTTACAAAACTGTAATGCTTAGGTAGGTTATTTGCATCCTGCACAGGAGTGGCGGACCCCACCACGGACAATGAAAGCTGCCATGTGGAGAGATAATTACTGAATGTAAATACATTGAACTTTAAACTCACCATCTCTCACTCATATTTACAGAATACAGTATGTTTTCTATGTTGTCCTTTAATACAATGTCAAAAACAGCTACTTGCCGTACGACTGTTATGTAATTGACGACTGCAGAGCGAGAGAGCGAGAGCAATGGCAGAGATGATAAGGGTGGAAAGAAATGGAGGGGGAGAGAGAGACGCGTGGGAGAGAAGATGAGAGAAGATGTGCTGTATACTGTACTCCCTCAAGAATCCCTGTATTGAAATGAAGACTCCCTGAATTAGAAAATAGACAAGTCATATCCAGACCCGGGGAACACAGCCTGACAGGAACACAGCGCATTATGCAGACGAAAAAGAAGGGAAATAATTATGCAACAGGCAAAATGTCATATACTCAAGAGCTGACCTTTTCCCATATAAACAAGTGCAAGCAGAAATAGAGCAGACGTGCTGCAGCTCAGGCTGTAACCTGGTTCTGTGCATCGTCACTGGTAAGTAAACTATGTAAGATTTACCAGGTGCAAAGACAATCTCTCACCTCTCACCATAATATATATTGGTCACACTCTGCTGTTCTTTTACTGCCGAGGTGAACATGTAGATTTGGGGGCATCTCAGTGTTAATGAGGTCCCTCTCACTGATCTGTAACTTTCAATACTTTAACTTCTGCTCTTCTCCTCATTGACCCAATGACCCAACTGCAAGATCTATGCTGTACCGGGTGTAAAAACAGCTTATACATGCAACAACTCTGCTTTTTGTTTAACGGTACCTTGTGTAGCTCAGTGGTGGCGTTTCACGGGGAAATACGCAGGGTAATATTGCACTTTACCAGCTAATCCAACATCTCACTTCACAGTCAGACAGGACACAGCGGGCTCTCTTATGATGACTGAGCCGGTTGCTCTGGCAAAGTGATGTTTATCGTCCGGCGAACAGAAGGGTTTTTCCGTCCCGTGTTTCAGCTTGTCTGCTCTTTGGTGGCTCACAGGGAAGGTGTTTAATTGGGAGGTGAGGTGCAGTAGGGACTAGATCTGGGAGGACTTGTGTTTACATGACCAACAACATAAAAAATGTAATTATTACTGGTGATGATCGGTCAATGGATCATCATCAAGCTTCATCCTCTGGGCCCCATGGATGTCTCTACAGAATGGCATGTAAATCCATGTAATAGTTACATGAAAAAGTTTCTATTTGTGCATTTGAAAAAATGCAGATTGTTAATGTTCTTTCAAAGACTTATTGAAAAGCATTTGAGGCAGATGCTGATCGGTCCAGGTGAGCAAGTAATGTAACAAACAGCGACAACAATGAAAACACCGGCTCCAAGTCAACAATCGCGTTTAGTTCTCATTGTTTTATTTGGCTTAAGTATTGCCAATTGTGCGCCAATGTAGATCAGACGTAGTCACGTCGTGCTGTAGCAATTTCAAGTAGAATCTTTCTTCTTGGTACTTGTTCTATAACATTTATGATACCTGAGCCATGACTGACCTTAAACCTGAGATGACCTAAAATCTACAAAAGGACGTGAAGGAGCTCTCTGCTCGGGCCTCACCCTGGAGGCTCAATGTCCTCCAAACCCTGTGAAAGTTGCCCGACTGTGTATTTACAGTTTCACCTCTGCAAGTAGAGCTCCCCGAAGCTTTCATTGTTGTCTGATCGCTAAGGGTCACATGGGAGTAAAAGTTTCCCATCCTGCCTGGTCCCCATTTAATTCCTCCAGGTCCTGTCACTTTGTGCTGCCAGTCCTGCCTTGATCCTTTTCATTTCATTCCCACCACTGATCACTCTTGAGGATTTATGTCCCATGTAGAGAACCGTGGTACGTCATACATATCATCTTTGTACCTAATTTGTATTTCCAAGCTGTGGTTGCACATCCAAATAGGACCTCCATTTATGTTAAGTTATATGCATTTATGCTGAAAATAAACGTCATGATCCTGTAGTGTAACAGCTGCCGCATACAAAACCTTTGTTAGTTTTACCTCCTGTCCATCCATATTTGTTTTTCCGGGTTCCATTTAAAATCGGTACCGTAGGAAAGGAAATCTGAATCAGGAGCAGCATATGCTAAATGGTATGAATCTGATTTTTCATCGGAATGTTATAAAGCATTTTCCTCCTCATTTTTAGAAAAATATTGATATTCAGATAACTTTCGTTCAAGCAAAATCATTTCATTCCAGTTATGTGTTTACAGTTTGTTTCTCATGTGAGAAGATCGATATCACTCTCAGAGTTTGCCCAAGTTCAGAGTTTGGAGCTGGAGACAGGAAGTAGAAAGTTCATGTAGTTAGATAGAAATGTGTCAACAAACACCTCTAACGCTCAGTGACTGAACGTTATCGGTTTGGTTTAATCCACTCATGAGCGTTAGAGCGTCATTGGTGTAACTATTTCTTGTCAAACAACAGCCGGGTGCAGTAACTTCGGATACGGTGAGGTTGCCAGGTTTGGTACCATCGCTTATACCTGGACCAAAACCGATCGTTTGTGTTGGTTAAACTAACAAGACAAGAGATCCAGCCAGTCTAGCTGTTACCCCTTGTATTTCAGTCTTCATGCTAAGCTAGACTAACCATGCCCTGACACGTGCTTTTGCATTGACCATTTGTGGTGTGATGTGGGCGTGTAGAGGGTGGATATGACGCTAATCCACATGAGTGCACATTTCCAAGTTGATGTGAAATTGAGAAAGTTGATGAGGAAATGGTGTACTGGCTGGTACGCAAGGTTTTATGAATATGATTTATTTTGGCGTTCGTACATAACCTCATTTTGAACGTACTCAAACATTTAGTGTGGATACTACGCACTGTTTTATAAGTAAGACCCTTGGTAAGGAAACAGCCAATGTCCTTTTAAGATTTCTGTACAATCACAGCGCATTACTAACAAATACCTCGGCTCATATTACCGGACTGTTAATCAGACTCCTACAACGGACCAGTCAGATGAAAGAAATCCATCTCCTTTTTCTTTCTTCTTGCATTCAAAATGACTGAGTCAGTGCTGTGTCAGCCTCTGTGTATGAAGGTATTGTAATTCTGTTCTTTCTCTTGCAATCCCATCTCTCATGAATACACAACTGGCATAGCAAGGACACACTGATAATGTCCTCCATCCATTATGCATGCGTTTGTGAGTCTGCATCCACGACTGCTTGCTTTATGTTTAGTGTACATATTGAAACACATACAGGTTGGTGGTGTATCTTTCATGGTAATAGCTCTATTCCCTGCCTGTCAGACATTGAATATCTTATTAGACAGTTTCCCTCTGGAAAAATAAGTTACTTTTATAGACTTGTTTTCACATTCTAGCAGTAAGTTCCCCAGCCCTGCTGCATGGTCACTACTTGGAACTTAACATTCTATATGAGAAGGAGATGGTCAAATTAGCAGTTATATGTTAACCATGTTCGTCATCATAATTCCATGACTTAGCAAGATTTAATTCAGTCGGGGAGCAAAATCTTGCATTTACTCTATACTGGAAAAACAGAAAAATCAAGACATCACCAAAGCCCTCAGGATTCATCCCCTGGGGACCATGAATACATCTTCTAAAATGCATGTCCCTCCGTCCAATAGATATTTCAGGCTGGACCAAAGTGGTGGATTGTCTGACTGACCGACAGACATTCTCACTCCATAGAGACAAGTCGCTAGCGTGGCTAAAAACACAAGTGTAACGATTGGCTCCATCTCATTCAAGTGTCCTCGTAAACCATGACAGTGTGACAGTCAGACAGCATGCAGAATATCAGGACCCTCAGGCCTTAAAAAGGCCTTGCAGGCATAGTTGCAGTGATGTGAAGACAGGAATTTCTGTTTTTGGTTGCTGTCGCTCATCCTAAACACCTGTTTTACATATGTATGTGAAAACATCATCGCAAAAGACACTTCAATTATTTTGTACAAAATTGCATTGGAAGAAATTGCACGTCTTATTGCCACACACACACACATCTGAATTCTCACTTTCCATCCTGTCCTTTCCCTCTCATCCTCTTCCTCCACCTCCACCCCTCTCTGAGCTGCTTTCTTTCATTGGGATTCCTCTTGATTTATGACTAGTGGCCATGCTCATATGCTCATGTTGTCTTGAGGCGGAAAGAAGGAATAGTATTTCATCTGCAGGCTTGGAGGTTATTCACACACACACATTACTGAAGTACACCGACAAAATTGAACACACATATTGCTCACAAGCATCCTGCTGCTACAAATACACACATAAAGCATGCACATGAATGTTACTATCATAAAACCACAGACACATAAGATGCTTATATCTATATATCTATATCTATATCTATATCTATATATATATATATCTCCTTTGCCTGTCAATATGGTTTGTATGTATTTCATTGAGATTCTGAATTCTTATTGAGCAACATCAAATGAACGCTGCACACATAACCAGAGGTGGGTTCAATTATAAACGGCTGCCAAACAGGGCTATTTGTGACGGTATTTTGACACCGGAGCTGATCTCCGCTTTGCTTTGCTCCGAGTCTATTTCGACCAAGATGCTTCACAGTGTCTCCTCTGAAAACAGGCTACTTCTCTCTCCACCCCCTACTCTGTATTTTTTTAACGAGGAAAAACAATGTTCTCCTCCTTCTAACAGGGACTTTATGTGAAATCTAGATAGATCCATGTCGTTCATAGCTGGACTTCTTCTCTTACACACATAGGCTATTTGTAAATACCAGTACATTTTGTGAAACAAACTTTTTTTTATTTAAATATTTCACTGAGAGTTATAACATGTATTTTATTTATTTGTGTTAAATTCATGATTTCCGAGGATTCAAAATCATTATTTTATTTCATGGACTTGTTACCCTGGAATTTTGTGCCATCAAAAAATGACAACCTGAGTAACCAATGGCCTTGTCCCTAAAATTATGACATTCCAGGTCTGGCTCTGATTTTCAACTATTTCTTTCCCCAACAGAAACAGCCACGCATTCATTCCAATCAGTTGTATGATATATTCTTCCCTCTGGTTTGTATCCCACCTTTCCTGACATGTCTGCCCGTACAGCGCTACGCCTATTTGAACAGAAATAGCACATACCGGTACCTCCCCACTGATCTTACTCAGTGCTACCTACTGCAGCGCCTTGCATCGCTGAGATGCAACCAATGTTTCTACCTCGTCCTCCGTTTCGCACACTTTTTTTTTTGTCATTGAGCATTGCTGGATTTCCTCCCACAGAAATGAACTTTGTTATCATGCATGCGTGTGTGTGTGTGTGTGTGTGTGCACTGCAGGTGTACTGCGAGCCTGGGAGAGCAGATTGCTTGATTTGACATGTGACTGACGGATAAAATAGTTTTTAAACAACTGCTCTAAAAGTAGCAAGGAGGTCCGTGGTCCTTAGACGTGATCTGCCAGCGAGAGTGTGTCCCTCCTGCGCTGTGTGGGTGAAGTTCATCATAAAGTTTGTCTTTTTTTTTTTTTTTTTCTTTTTTTTTTACAAACAGCAGCACACATTAAGCTTCCTGCTGCAACACATCTGCAAATGTCATGTTGGGAAAATGCCAACAGGATTTGAAACAGCATGACAGCGTTCCAGGATGTGGCAACTTTATAACCATCACCAGTGGCGGCTGGTGGAACATGTTCTAGGTAGGGCCATCCTATCAATTTCAGCAAACATCCCAGTATGATTTAATGCAAACAAATGTAAGTATCAAACACGGATTATTACTTTGCAGTTAAATATTTCACATTTATTCCAACACGGAAAAAAGCAGTAAATAACACTTATATAATATAACATAACATGTTCATTTATTGAGATGCCCCTATGGACCTTGTTATAGGAGATAAAGATCAGGAGAACATATATTTTGCGCAGATATCATATTTTACACATATTACTGGGTACATTCCACAGTTCAAAAACACAAATATTGACAATTTGTATAATTTATGATTATTATAATTCTTTTATTTTTTTTTGTGTGGCTCAAGGTGGGGCCAGGCCCCATGGCCCTCTATTGACCAGCCGCCACTGACCATCACCCTGTTGAAGAGAACATCAGTGTGCTCTTTTCTTTTCACTGTGTGTTACGAGGAGTTATTTTGCGAGTTAGTGTGACAGAATGTCACACGTCCCACTATGACTTGCCTCTGCAAACTGTCCTAACTGTATCTAGGTGACTCTTTATTAACACACTGCTCCGTTAGACACGATTCGATATGGGAAGGGAAACAGAAGAGAATTGTGAATGCAAAATCCTCAAAATGCCGAAAAGACTTTCTGCGGTTAGACTGCTTCTGCGGTTAGACTGCAGCAAGAAACTTGATTACATTAAAAGACATTTAAGAGTAACCCATAGTTTGTTTAGTTTTATTTGTTCGAGAGGGACAATGTACATTGATGACTTTAAATTAAAATGTAAATGCACCCAATTACAGCTGCAAGGCTGATTTCCAGTCTGTGTCCTAAAGGAAAAGGTCATGCCAAAGTGCAATAGTAATGAACTAAAATCAATTACAGTCTGTAGCTGACAATACACAACAGTTCGATCATAAAAAGTTAACAATGGATAAAAAATGAATCGCATATATATATATAAAAGAAACTAGAAAAAATATCAGTGTAAGGAAGACATTTCATATTCATCATATTGCACACAGATATATTGCACATAAGGGCATTAATTAATTTGCACATTTAAGGTTTCATTCATTCATATAACATTAGTACATCACATATCCATTACACTAATACTGCTAACCCAGGTTAAACTATCTATGTGCACAAGTTTTAGTGACTGCAATCTTGAAAATATTCTCTTTTATGCAGCTTTTCATACAGTTTCCAATGTGCGTATGACATCAATAAGATGCAGAAAGGACAGTTTACAGTCACAAACCCAAAGAATGAAATTGTACAATTGATGTTTCTCAAATGTTGAGAGGTTTTCTAAACTCAACATGAAGGGTGCTTTTTGGCCAGTGTCCTGGAGCGTTTTATGGGATCGTCCATTTGGTTTGGTGAGGAAACCCTCATGGAAATATGGTCACATAGCACAGTAGCTTGTGGTCACAGACAAAAATTAGCGACAGAATGATGACAATGGGGTTCAGTTGCATTGATAATGAATGTTGTGTAAAAACAAAAAGGTGGTAGGCCCATTTGTTTCTCTCAGATATTCTGTCCAATAGACGAGCAGCCGTTTCAACGGTCGCCTGGTAAATGTTTGAGGCGCTTGACAAAGTCAACGCTATCTGAACCAAATGAAAAATGCAACAATGTTGCCACTTCCCCCCTTGATTCGCTTCAAGTCTACCAAACTATAGCGGTTAAAGTGCCAATAAGTCAGAATAATACCGCATATGATTATGTTAATAAAAAAGACCACAGATGGCATTAAGAGCAGTTTAGCAGCAGGTTTAGGGCCACATTAGGGCCCTGGTGGATCACCTGTTGGACTTAATTGATTTCTTTTTAACAAGCTGGTGTCAATTGTGTGGTTGGCAGGCAGCTCGTTAAACACCGGGCACAGCTGACAGCTTTCTGAGGGCGGAATCGTGTCACATGGGAGCAACTGTCACAACAACTTGACAGCTCAAAGCGACAAAGTCAAAGTGCTCAATACGGCGCTGTCATGGTGCCTTTTGGTGATCATTTTAGCTTGTTCCCAAACATACATTACGGTGGCACTGTTGAGTACAAAAGAAGATCAGGAAGTCGTTTTCATTTCACAATCACTTATGTGAAAAACCTGGTTTCAGTGGGAGTCTGTAACACCACGTTGTAGTAGGATGAACTACTTCAAATCGACATAAACAACAAGTTATCCTTGTTGTGTCCACTTAGAACTTAATCTTAACTGTCTTGTAGCAAGAAGCCGGCTGGTCCACTACCCAGCCGGCTTCCGGCCCGTCGCAGGAAAGTGGAACGGATGAAATAGGAGTTGGCGGTTCCAAAGGGGGAGTTGAGACGTGGCAGCTGCCACCTTTAAAAATGCCACGCCACCCCAGTTTAGCCTCTGTCTTCTGTCTTTTGTTATTATTTATCACGTGTGTGTTAAGACCCTTCCTATGTGGTCTTCATTTTAAAACATGAAATAGTCTGAGGTGGAGCTTTAAGACAGTAACTCAGAGTTGGTGTTAATTAGTTGGCTAAAGTTGATGAAATCTGCTCGTGATAGTTGTCATTCAAAAGGTATGAGAAGCCTGCTGTTTATTTCTGTCTGAAATAAAGGACATGGTTTGAAGAATTAACCAATTTGAAGGCATGAGAGAAACAATTATTTGTTATTTTATGTAATTATTCTCGTAATACAGCTTCCCCTGAATACTCTTTTACCAACTTTCTTCAGTGTGAGGGAGTTACGAAACACCAACAATTGTCACAAAGTTCTTTTTGTGAAAGGAAGACTCGTATTTATGAGTTTGCAGCCACAGTTAAAGAGCCGTGTGTTGTGTTTTTTTGTAGACTGACCTAGACTCAGGAGTTGATGACCGTAAAAGGGATTTATTGCGAGTGGGAATGGAGATAGAACGAGGAGGGGAGGTGGCTCACAAAGGCAGAGTGCAGGGAGCGACGAGCCGGTGGCTGGAGAAGCTGGGATGAGTGTGATCCTGGAGCACGAGATAAACCCAGAATGAAATACACTCCATCTTTTTGTTGTTGTTGTTTTAGCACACTGTCAAAGTGGCCTGAAACGTAGACCACCACTGTTGCTGACTGAACAACCTCGCGATGAGTGGATGAAGGATGGCAGATATTCTGCATTGTGATGAGCTTGATGGGAGGCAGGTGTGAGTAATCAGTAGCGACAGGGAACCTCGGGTGCATCCCCAAGTCTCCTAATAGCATCCAAGCTTCACTCACTTGCGTCTTGGTCAATCCCACCAGGGAAACCAGCTGGATCAGCTGTCAGTCGGCTTTGACAGCCCCAGAGACGTCTGATGGCGTTTGTTTCTGCCCACATACACTGGGCTAATACTAATGAAGTTATTCCCTGCCAGAGCACCGGGTGTTACCTGTTTCACAAACACCTGTACATGAATGACGACCTGCATTCTGTATTCATACTGTCCTGCTCAGAGGCAGGGGAACCATCTCGACTGGCAGAATGCGTTTGTTAGTTATTCATTATTTGCATCTGTATGTATTGATGTACTGATTGTGAAATCATTATTTAATAACCCAGAATATGATTGTGGTGTTTTTTGAAAACTGGAAATTAGGCTTTATGTCTCGGGGACAGATTATGAAACCCGATGCTCGGGTATCATCGGCCTCTTGTGTCTGAATGGAAATGTGGACAAGTGACTTTAATTGCAATCATAATAAAAGTTAATGAAAGAAATGAAATCAAGATTATCAAAAAATCTTTCTGATAAATGAAGAAAGTTGTTTGTGGACCTTTCGTTGTTCAGACCTGATGGTGAATCTGGAGAAAAAAATAGAATTTAAAACTCGAGAGTGATACACTTGAGATGATCAGTGACCTGTCCTCACTCTGCTGTGAAACTTCGGTGACGTTGTTGATGTATCAGATCAGCTTCAGCATCCAATCAAATAACAGATATCCAACATCAGCACATGTCGCCCGTTAAAAGACTTCGGTGACTGCTGCGCTCGTGTATCCTCGCTCATGGCTCCTTGGAGGTCCCTCCTCCTCCTTGGGACTGCCTTCAAGATGGCGGACGAGAACATCTACCGATTCGAGCGAGGAAATATCAAACGAGACTTGAGATGTGCCCATAGACACAGGAAGACAGACAGGAAGACACAAGAGATAACGAGGAGGGACTAAAAATGGCGCGATCATGACCTGCGCGTCGAAGCTCTGCAAAATTCGGAGGTGCTTGGTCTTGCATATTGGTATAAACTAGGCTTGATTCACAGCCGTGACTGTGACGTGTGGCAAGTACACAACTCTGTGATGAGATGTAGCCCTACTCTGTCTCAATGCAGTGGGAGCCGCTCGAATGTAAAACACTGGTGCTAACCGTTCCGACAGCACTTCCTCTACTCTATTGATCGCTCTCTTTCTCTGCATCGTTACACGAGCAGGAGAAGCCAAACACTGCCGTTTCTGCATAAGCATCAGGCCGTCTCATGCATGATCAAACATTTCATTAAAAACATTTTTGCTCCAAGCACATTTCGAAATTCTGCAGGAAATTCATTTCTCTGTGTGTGTGTGTGTGTGTGTACCCAGTTCAATGCAAAAAAGATCATTCCTGCATTTACACCAGTCTGTGGACGTGCTAATGTGACTAATTCCCAATGTGTCTGTGTGTGTATTTGTGTACACACTCGGAGCCTGATTATCTGATAGCGGCACCTCATTATTTCTACATGGTAACTGCTGCTGTGAAGCACAATTATCCACTAAATGAGAAGGAAATTAATGTATTTTTAAGTAGCTAACCGCCAACTAGAGACTGTGTGTGTGTGTGTGTGTGTCAATATTTATTCATAGTCTTTCAGCAGTGGTGGATCACTACGGCAACAACTCTATGACCATTGACAAGAGAGAAAATGGGAAAGTAACAAATCAGCATAATGTATACGAATGCCCTTCAGAACGCAAAGAAGCATCGTTCCCTCGGCTTCAGTGTTGAAATGCAGAGCAGGAATTAGTTGTATTCCTGCAGTCTGCTCTTCCTCCTAAACATAAAGCAATGGCAGGACAGGCCAAAGAAGCCCCTCGAGGCAGGGGGAGCGATTAAAAGCGTCTTCCATCACTGGACAGGTCTCATGGCTGGAGGTGGTGCTCAGCTCAGGAGATGTTATGTTACATTTGTAGTTGGAACATTATCGTGACCTACTTTAGTATTTTTTTCGAATGAAGTCTGACTTCTTCTAGTTGTGAGGGAAATTACCACCGAATGCAGTACTTGTCAGAGAGTGGAAGTGAAACCGGAACTTCTTCTACAAGTATTGCATGTTTTATAGCAACCTTAGTTCAGACAGAGGACTGAACGCTGTACAGCTGTTAGAGGGGGTCAGTTTCCACTCGTTTACATGCGTTGGGTCTTTTCAAATTAAAGTTACATCTTGACAGAATTTTAGGTTTCGACAACCAAACCACTTTGTTAGGTTGAGTAAAAGAGTGACGAGCTACCCACCTGACTAGCAAGTGAAGTGACAAATTGTCAATGTTTACTTAAGATTTCTTACGGGACACGAACATTGGTCTCCTGGACGTAACTCACGCCTTACCCGAGTGGGCTATCTCGCTCTTCATTATCATGTCAATTGCTCTGACCGTCTAGGTCTAGGGGCACCTACCAACCATGCATTTGGGAATATATAAAACATGCATGCACAAAACGACTCAATTGCAAACACCAGTACAAAATGTTCATCTGATGAGAAGCAATTATCTTCAAAAGCAACATATCATCACCATCTGTCAGACGGACGGATACCCACACCTCTTCTGATTAAAAGAGATTTCCTGCGGTGCAGATACTGCAGGTGCTTCAGGTGCTTGCTTCCCTGCCGTGTCAAACCCTGATATGCACTGTGTGTGTGTGTGTGTGTGTGTGTGAGAGAGAGAGAGAGAGAGAGAGAGAAGTGGTTCTTTACTATTTTTCTAGCTGAATGCTTCAATCAGACCAACTCCAGCTGGAAGCGCTGTTACTGACTTTCAGCTGGAAGCAAGACAGCTGGATGTGTGTGTCCGTGGCACAGAGAGCCTGCTGACGCATGTCGATCTGTAGGCGATTCCCACATGTGTGATTGAAGGAAGGCGGTATTAAATTTAGATTCCTCCGCTTCCTACCGATGAAACGGTGAGCGAAGAAAAGCATTGGGTTGCAAACGCTCACCTATGTAGACCTCACCACGAGCTGGTGTAATGAATGATGTATCATTATCCACACACAGCAAACACCAGGTTGAACAAGCAAGACACTGGCAGACTTAGTTTCACTGATGCAGGCGTATTTTCTATAGAATCTCAGGTTAGGTTTAGGTAACAAAGCCACTTGGTTAAGTTTAGGAAAAGAGCATAACATTATTTGTTCGGTTTAACCAACAAAACTACTTAAGTTTAGGAAAAGATCATTGTTTGGGTTGAAATACTGAAGGAACAGTTGTCTCCTGGCTGTAAGATCGCTGTTTGTTTGACCCATCAACCGCCCGTCCCTCCCACCTGGTGTGTGGTTAATGAAGCGCTCGTTATACTTCCTTGTTCATGGCTATGCAGGTAACATACAAAATCATTTTGTGGCATATCTACGATTTACAAATGATATTATTTTCCGTTGGTATGGCGCCGAATGCTGGATGAGACCAGCCTGCACAAGTAGCATTCTTTTTGAAGGTAGACTGATTCATTTTACACTTGCCACGCAAAGATGCTAATTTAAATTTAGGGTTTACTTCGTCACCCATTTTCAGGGCAAAACAAGAGAGGACAGAGAAACATCTACGCCGCTATGACGCTGACAAGGTTTTTATTGTCCCTGCAGGAAAGAAAAATTCTGTCTTAACTTTCAACAGATTCTTTTTCCTATGCTAACAATTACTAGTCTAAACATTTTCATCAGACCATCATCAGTGGTTTATTATCTCACATGAGAGGCATCACAGCCCCTCAGCATGCCGCCACGTCACACGCTGAGCTTCATCTCAACCAGATCGCAATCAGGGGCTATGTCCACATTTCATATCAGCACCTGTCGTGTTACAATGTCAAGAGACAAAAAACATCCGGAATCCCTCCTCTCAAGGCAAAGTTAAAGGCATTCTATTTTGCCTTTAGCTTTGGAAGTCTTCCTAGAGCCATCTCCTCATGTCACAAAGACTAAAGACCTGGGTGCCTTCTTACGGTCATTAGAAAGAAAACGTCACTCAGCACATGCCGTCACACCCCAGTGGGTTCTCTTTCATGCTGCAATCTCTGGGAATTCAAATGTCGAAATCGTTTTTGCTTAAATATCCCTGAAATGATTGTTTAACAGCCCAGTCGTTATTTCTGCAAGATACATTGAATGTGAACGTGTTTGCATTCGGCCAGAGCAAGTGTCGTAGTATATCGAGCCACCGTTATTGAAAGTTACGTGGAATTATAACGAGTATAACAAGCAAGAAGGCCCACCAAGGGAGACTGGGATAGACCGGTTAAACACAGGACTTTGTACCTTCACCAAATACTTTTTTTTACCCAGAACTAACCAATCGTTTCTCAAGGTTAACAACGTGGCATTGTACATTTCTTCAAGGCTGCTTTGTTCAGAAACACATCAGGAACGTTCATCTTTTCAGGTCTTGCACAATGATCATGAAAACCTTGGTCCTCACCTCAATGTGTTGACATAAGAGTCTTTTTGGACTCTTACAATAGCAATGTGAAGACATTTTGTTTTCATCTATTCCTGTTTGATAGATGCATCACAAGGATCTCCATACCGCATTGTGCCAAACGGAGCATGTGGGGAGGTCTATATATGTTTTACGTGTCCAGTGTTTCTCAATCCTCCTGTAAAATCAAATCCTTTAGCCCTCCCCTGTTCCACTGCAGAGTAGTACGGTTGGGCCGTACAGATAAACTCTAATGTTTCTCAACATGCTCTCATACCGCTGTGAGCACGAGTAGTTCAATCAGGAGAGACAAGTCAGGGAAAGAAAAGATAATTGTTTATTGTAAACAGATGATATGAGATGATAAAGTCTTCACAGTCTTTGACGCTTGGACTCTACAGGGAGATTTGTAATGGAGGGCCGTCTGCCCTGAGCAGCAGCAACATGAATCCCTCCGTGGAGTCCAGACACTGGTGGTGGTGGTGGTGGTGATGGCTGATGAGGTAGAATGATGAGTTGATGAAGATGATGAAGACTGGGCGGAGATGGGGAGGTGGAGGGGTGCGTAACAGCAGCATCAACGTACTGAAGGTAGAGAGACAATCATATTTAAGAGAGACAGCAGCAACATGATAGGCCAACGATGTCATTGTTTCATGTGCTATTGGATAGAAGAGACCAGCTGATCAGAACAGCTGATGGCATGATTGACAGCAAGGAAACAATGAGCGAGCATGCGGGCGGAGTGATTGGTGGATGTATGAGAAATAAACTATGGGTTTAGGCATGCAAGAGTATAGTCTTCCTGACTGAACTCACGCTGGAGCTTAATTTTGTGAAGATGCTTATGTTGGAATATGAGGAACTGTCTCTGGATCCAGCAGCTTCATCTCGAAAGCAACATTGATGCTGATACAAGGTGAAACCTCAGCCAGAGAGAACTGTGGAACATTTAACTCCAGTTGTATGAGCACAGAAAATTGAGTGTGTTTGAAGGAAGCAGTCGACAGTGACTGGATGATAAAGCATGGAGTGACTGGCCTAATTATATCAACATATAACATGTGGTGCAGTTCATGGGGCCATCCATCTCTGCATCTCGCTCACCGTGGTTAGCCCCTTCAGAGAGTTCTTCACTGGGCATAAATATTCAAGAGAGTGCCGGAGTCCTATTGGGAACCAGCTCATATAGGATGCCTGCAGCTGTCAGAAAACACAGCTTTACGATATATAAAAAATTACATCAAGAGCCTCTCGTACTTTCAGTCACAAACACTGAGGCAGGGTGTTGTTGGCGGAAGCGATCAACTCCTATCCTGTTTATGACACAGAAGGGTTGTTCAAATGTGTTGCTGACTGGCCGACATCACCATCTCCTTACAGACATCAAGAAGTACTTATTTTTTCCCTTTTAGAACCTCTGCAGAATGATGTAGCAACAGAATAACTCTGATGGTTTCAGGATTAAACAAGACTCGGCTACAATGAGAACAGAGGCTTGTTTCATTATCTCTCTATTATCCAGCCTGTGTGTGTGTGTGTGTGTGTGTGTGTGTGTGTGTGTGTGTGTGTGTGTGTGTGTGTGTGTGTGTGTGTGTGTGTGTGTGTGTGTGTGTGTGTGTGTGTGTATATGATTCTCCCCGGATGAAGTCGACACAGTGGAGAAATTGATGTGAAGATAATTGCTATTTCTGCTCAAATAGCTTGGCTCTTTGTTTATATTACAAAATGGGGTGGCACCAGTTTCTATACGAGTGTGTCACTGGGAGAGAAGAATAGATGGTGAATGAGTGCGTAGTTGAGTATGGCTACAGGGCCGGCACAGATCAATCTAACACATGGCAGGAAAAGGACTCTCTGTGGGACAGCTGATTGGCCCCATGATGGGTGATAAGGTCTGCCATCAAATCACATAAACACTTTCACATCAGAATCACTCCAATAGCAGCAACATCGAGACTGTAGAAACAAAGAAAAACAAACATGATAACAAAAAGTCAACAGATATCCTGTGATGTCTCATCAATTAATTACATATATATATATATATATATATATATATATATATATATATATATATATATATATATATATATATATATATATATATATATATATATATATATATATAGTAATGTATCTGTTGGACACCACTCAGCAATCACTGTTACCTTGGGGTTATTTTGAAATCATTACGAAAAGTCACATGTTTTCATTTTCACGAAATATTCTCCTTCAATCAATGTTTGTTGGCGTTTAGCCACCCCTAGTGGACTTTCTTAGGTGACGGTTCGCAACAAACAAAGTCAATGTTTCACAGGACAACAACAGAGGTTCCTTGGGTGAAAATCCGGTTTTTGTTTGAGCAATGGTCGCCCGATATACTACGGTCAGTTGCTCTTGACCGAATGCAAAAACTTCGACGTTCCACGTATCCGTGGTTTGCAGAAATGCCTAAATATTTTTCTTAGTATCTGGCGTGGAATATCTCCACAAGGAGGCATCCTCATCGGAGGCCCACACCACCTCAACTGGCCCCTTTCAACACAAAGGAGCCACAGCAACATCCTGCCAGATGCCTGAGTCCAATAACTCAACAACACCATGGCTGTGTTTGGTGTGCATTGTCCCTGCAAAATAAACAAATAAATAAATGTGATATCTCAGAACAATACACTATTTGTATTGTCCATATGTGTTTCCTTTATACTGTTTGGCTATATCGCCTACAACATGTTCCGACATGTTCACTGATCCCTCTTCGATATTAAATCGTTATTTCCTGTATATCCATGTTCGGTTGAACCTTTGAATAGATGTTGTTCAGCTCGATCCTTTGAGACATGGTGGTGACGATGAGCTCCGTATAATAAACACCTCCATATAGCAATCCCAGCTGATTGCGATACATGCAAGACAGCATCAGCGCCTGTGATTGCAGAACGTGTGTGTGTATGTATATATGTGTATATATATATATATATATATATATATATATATATATATATATATATATATATATATATTTAAAGAAAAAACAACTCTCACATTACGGATGAGATGACAGGAAGATGGCATGTTGCGACACGTCTATATCGGGAAAAAAAAACATTTTTTCAATTACTGTGGTTTCAGCACCTACCGTATTTATTTCCAACAACATCATACAGAGCTGTCATCATCCTGCATTATCTACTGGTCACATTTTAACCCAATTAATTAGCTGACTCGTTTGTGGACGGTAGAGGCGTCTGGTGTACAGGAGTATTCATTTGTCAAGCAATAAATCTTTGGCCTTTTTCATCTAATCTCTCTCAAACAGGCTTTGATCTGAAACTCGGGAGAGAAGAGAGCAATAGAGCTCCAGTGGAATCACAGGGTGCACTTGCATACCTAAGGGCTTCTTGTTAAATAATGGCATAAGAACTGAGTGAAATGTGTACTCGACACAGAATAGACTGTCCTTGCATGTAAACTGCCTGCAGTGGGTAGTAACTGCTTTTATGTACTTAAGTTACCCTCTTTGGTACTGATTGGAGTATAGTTTTAATGCTGCATACTCTGACTTGAGTGGATTACTTTTACTCATTTACATTTAGATATGTCCATTGCACTACTTTTATTCATGCATTTATGCACAAGGTTTCAAGAGACAGTTTGTCAGCTGATCCCAGGTCTGCTGGCGCTCTCTTAGGCTACTGCAGCTGTGGCCCTTCATGACTGTTTAAGCTACAGCAGGAGATCTTTGGCCTCACTTTTTTTCCTTTTAAGAGGAAGAGAAGAGAACCATGCCAACACTGAACTGACTGATGGGAGTAAGTGTGTCTGTTGTGTTAATGACACTAATAACTTTTTTTTTTTTTTAATGTTTAAATGTTTTTAGCGGCTTTTAACACCGTGCCCAGGGACAACGGTTGAAAATTAGCTTTTTTAGCTAACACTGTCACATTTACAGTCATGTTTTTATTAATGTGTGCTGTCGATTAATGTGAACTGTCCCTGTACAAATAAAATCTTAATAATAAAACTGTGCAGTATATCATGCTTCAACTGCTGCAAAGAGTGTGCGTCTTTGTGACTATATAAACCGTTAACTAGTGATGGACATTCATGCAGCGTGACGTACAGAGTCAGAAAAGTAGAGCAAATTCTGCACGTGAAACAAAAGACAGAGACTAGTTTTCACAATAAAAGGTGTTTTCATGTTGTCCCTTCATCCGTCCAACACATTTTCCTCACATACTGACGCTTGGTCAGTCCCCTTGGCATCACTTTCTAATGCTCTGGCGCTTCAAAATATGGCGCTCCACTACGGTCGCAAAAAACACGTGGTCAACGCCGTGTTAAAAAAACACTTGCTTAGGGTTACGCAAAAAAAGCGCTGAGTTAGGTTTATGAAAAACATCATGGTAACATAAACATGTAGCTTCAAAATAACTCTGGGGACATGAACACCGGTCTCCTTGTTGAAAGTTGTTTGTTTGACCCACCCGCCTTGTGCGGCTTTTTCCCCCTCTTTATACTGCGTTATAACAAGCCCTGAGCATTTTGAGTGTCGAATAATGACACGGCTGGGTTTACATAGTAACTTGAAACCCCGGTGCAGCTCATACAGCAGCTAAATGGTGGGCTTGTGCGTCGGTATCAGACTAAGCACCGGTGTTTGACGCACTGGCAGTGAGAGCGGGGTGGACAGTCTGTACCAGTCTCGTGAGCCAGATATCTCATGAACACCTGGAGGGAACTTCCTCAAATTTGGCACAAAGTCCACTTGGACTCAAGGCTGAACTGATCGTCAAAGGTCACTGTGACGGTTACAAAACATGTTTTGGGCCATAACTAAAGAATTCATTTCAATTTCACACAAATGTCTATAAAGTTGATATGGTAAAATGATGGGGAGACATGGATGTAAGCTGCACTACTAGCCAGCGGAGGCGGTAATTATAACTGTTATAACACCTTTATTTAATGGCCAAATTCATAATGAAATGTCCCACCATTATCTCCTCATTCGCCTGAATGAGTCATCTGTTGTTAAATATTTCAGTACGATTAGAGTCTGATTTGGCCGCTTCTCTGATCTTATTTTCTTCATTTGGTTTGAGATGTGTTAGGCTCTCTGCTGCTCTGTCTGTGATGTGAACTGGGACATCTACACTGAATTGAAGTTCAAGCACACTCTAACATGTTGATACTCTTTATATTTATTTCTTGACATCATACACATGGTCCATGGTTATTTTTCAAATCATAATACAATGTACGAGACAACTAGAAAATAATGATTTGAAAACAGTCTCTACCTACTGATGTACTTAGAGTATAATATGAAGGCATTACTTTGTGATGACACTTGAGAGATACAGGCTGGTGCATATGAGGCAGATGATCTAACAGGACACGGTGACGTGAGCAGAAACAGGCTTGTTCACTTCTTTACCTTTTGGGGGGGACCATCTGTGGTCTAAGTGGTGATATCCACATAAAACAAAATTCAGAGTTCAGAGTTTTTTTTATTAATATATTTCTTGGGCATTCCGGATTTCATTTTAGTACAGTATATAAAATATCAAATTTTCTAAAATAAAAAATTGCCAAGAATATAGTTATATTACCCGACTATTTAAATTGATGGGCAAAGCCTACGGTAGCTTCATCGTTTAATATTTGTAATATATTTTTTGTAGTGCACTGGTGGGACTCTGGACCTATGAAGATAAATTAGCTCCAGCAGAGCAGGAGCTAAAGGGTCGTTTGGGAGCTCACTGTAGACTCCTTGATCATTATTGAGCCCACACAGTTGGACTATGAAATCCAATTTTCACCTCCCATCTGAAGCACCAACTCTTGCAGCCAGGATTTCGGATACTTTAACTTTAGTTGGCACTTGTGTAAAGACTATTCATTTTGTTGATCTTACGTACTGTTGATGAGGTAGAAGGTTAGCACTCCTGGTGCTATCGATTATAACGCGTATCAGTTAGGTTGCTTTTCTATTTGACCTTTACTCATCAAGAGTGGGTTTGTTTTGCAGATGGAACAAACTGCGCTACAGACTCGCGTGTTTACACCAGTGCAAGCCTGGAGGCTCTCTCGTATAAAGCGAGCATCCTTTCAGATGTAATCTCTGGTGTTGTCTCCAATTCGGACTCATGATTGAATAAAGAAAAGCTCAAACCAAACTATAAAAAAGAACTAAAGACCAAATAGATAATTTTCATATTGTTCAAGAGACATGGAAAAAAATGATATCAGCACAACAGTTAATGGATCAAGGGTCTTCTTTTTAAATTGAACACAGCCACACAAAATCTGGCAGTTCTGTAAATACTGATCGACACGTCGTTCATTGCAAGAGACATTGAGAAGGCGGAGCAGACGGTCCGGCATTTTAATAAGCGTACAGTTGTGCCTTGCTTTGGAGAAGCACTTCCACTTATTGTGAGTGGCTTTGGACGAAAGCATCTGCCGAATGAATCGACTGCAATGCGAGCTATCGGCGCCAGTGATTCACAGCATCTCTTCAATCTTGTGCTCCACTGACCTTCAAGTCTGCGGGTTGTCAATCCAACAAAACGCTACAGCGGCTGATGTCACTGATTAGTTCCTCTTCTCTGACTCACGGTGTGCTAATCAGCTGTCGTTAACAGCTCGTTACTTGAATAACATATTCCGAGAGCGCAAGTTGGATTATGTGACAGTCCCGTGAATTTATGGCACGGTGAAATCACAGACCGACTGAGATGGACGTTCAAACTCGGCAGTGTTATCGTGAAGATACTAGGTTTATCTTGCATATTGCATAAATGCAATATTTCCGGCTGCTTGATTGGACTGAAAACCTTCCAGACCCTTGGATCGCTCTCACGCATGATTGAAAACCATGTTCTTGAAAAATTAATTTTGCCGTTTTCGAACAGGATTGATTTCCTGTCGGCATGGACCCTCCCGCACCAAGATCAGTGGGTCACACATCTCACCAGCAGCGTGGTAACATGGTTGTGATTGGCCCCACTGCAAATCTTTTTCCTTGCCCCCAAAATGAAGCGCTTTGTCCCCATCCAACTTCCATCCTGCAAATCAGCCTCGGCTCAGAAACCACGGACAGCATCCAAAGTGCCCGTTTGATCAACGCTAACCTTACCGCACTGGACTCCAACCACATTTATAGCTTTCAGCATCATTGTTTATTCGTTACCCAGAAGATTCTGCAAAACCGTTGATGCAGAAGAGAGCCCGGCCACATTAATAAAGCTGCAAGAAAATGTGTCGTCCTTAATGGGCCCCTGTGCAACTGCGCCGGATGAACCGCTGTTATTGACGCCGTCGCCATCTTGCCTACCAGCTACTAGTAGTGTCACACTGCGGACTGTCTTTGTGTCTTTGTATGCCCTTAGCTGCCATCCGGGGGCTATGGATCCCTTCAACACACCCACTGATTCTCTCCTGATCCCTGTTATTTCTTATGTATGCTGCTTGCTTGTGTTACAAACCGGGGAAATCTCAATTGAATTTAGGGGGCAAGGGGGTGACTGTTAAGTGGAGAGCAGTGCCGTCCTTCAATCAGAGGGTCGGCGGTTCGATCCCCGGCTCCGGCTCTGCTAGTCGCATGTCGATGTGACACTTGACCCCAAAATTGCTCCCGCAGTTGTGGAGAATCTAAATTGTAAGTTGCTTTGGATAAAAGTGTCTGCTAAATGACTGTAATGTAAAATGTAATGTAATGTAGATTGAATAAAAAAATACCAGGACTGATAAGAATGAAAGGGTGTCTGAGAAGGGAAAATACCTGATACCCTGCTACACTAAGAATGAAATGACATGACAGTGAAATATCTGAAATCAGATATATATTGTAAAGACACAATGAGAGGATCACCATCGGTGTTAATTCAAAGGCTGTGGGGCCCCGACAGGCTAAGTGGATTTGGGCCAGGCTAATGTCTCAAATAATAAGTGAGGAAAATATACATTTTCTATTTCAATATTTCAGTCATTTATGTCTGTGAGTCTTTTAAATATCTGCAGCAATACTGTCGCAGCAGAACCGATAAGGGCTCCTCCCTGTTAAGAGAGAGGTTTTTCACATTTACGCACGAGAAACGGCGTAACGTCATTGTTTGAATATTTCTTTATTCTTGTATTTTCATAACTGACATGTAGGGGAGCTTTATTCATTCATCCTGTCAAGACATTAATGAGTTTCAGCGCACACGCCTCTAAAAAACGAATGCACTTTGGTTCGCGCCAACTCTCTGATGTTAAAAATGTCACTAACTGCAGGTGGCTATTAGTGCTGAGAATTGGTTGTGAATTGGTTTATGCAGGACGATTTTGCACCAAATGTGTGCATATTACGTGGAAATATCAGGTACTTTGATAGAAGTTCCCTGATGTGTCTGCACATGCAAAATAAACACACCTTATAACACCTACTTGTTCGAATGTGTGTCTGGTGAGAGTCACTTTAAATCCAGAGGAAGACATCTTGAAAAAAGAGACATGTACCAGAGGAAGTGTGTGTGTGTGTGTGTGAGAGAGAGAGGTTTGTGACATTATGACCCTCACCTCATCATTGTGTGTGTGTGTGTGTGTGTGTGTGTGTGTGTGTGTGTGTGTGTGTGTGTGTGTGTGTGTGTGTGTGTGTGTGTGTGTGTGTGTGTGTGTGTGTGTGTGTGTGTGTCCCTCATCTCATCAGAGTGCTGATAGCTTTCTGATCCTCCTATTTCCTCCTGCAACGGTCTCCTCCCCCCCCCCCCCCACACACTCATACACATACACACACACTGCACAGGATGTACTGGCCATAACAATGCAAGACTGATTCATTCTTCAGTTCTAATCACATATTCATTCTCTACGGATATCAGGCTTAGAGGGAGGGAGAGCGAGGGAAATAAAGGAGGAACACATCACCGGTATGCACTGTGCATAAACTCCATGCGCTCGGATTGAAATAGAAGATATTACAAATTATCAGACATGTGATCCCTTGTCAAGGCTCTTGTTATGTTATGATGCTATCCTAATGGTTTCCTCATTACCGCTGCTGCAGGTGCCCTTTAGCAAGGCCCCTCACCCCCCATCACATTAAACTGTGGTCATACCAGGCTATGTGCAAACGTGTAGTCAGTGAACTGCATCACCGTGCATACAGTTAATCAGCGGTTATATCCGTGCACATTGTCATGCACCAGAGGAAATTGATAAATCTGAGTCTGTGTGTATTGAAATAAGAATTTGCACAGGGCGGTCCTCTGCCACTCCTTTTGTACCTGTGTAAATTGTATGTGTTATGGTTCTGTGTCCTGCTGTGAGTGTGTGTGCTTGGGTGTGTTCTGTGTCTTTTGAGTTCTAGGTGCAGCTCCCTGACGGGTGATTGAGGGCACCTGGATGAGGATGTGGGTTACCTACATAAGCGCCTCCTTGCTCCGCCCTCACTCTCTCTCATCTGCCTGGCACCAGACCCTGGTCTGCAGTGAGATTTGCACACTACAGTTTACTTGCGTGAAAATGTCAATCAAGAACTCTTCGGAACCATCAACCATTTATATATATATATATATATATATATATATATATATATATATATATATATATATATATCTCATCATTGTACGAATCAACTGTATACAAACATAGCTGAATGCCAACTACATGATGTGCAATTAGGTGATGATAATGTGCAAATTCAGGCTACTGATTTAAGTGCCAACAAAAGAGACCGATATGGCCTGGACCTTCCTTAGCAACGGCCTATAGTGGCGGTCGGAGACACATTGGAGACACACGCACAGTGACACATTGCATGTCACTGTGGTGGCCACTTTGACAAGCCGGCCAAGCCTCGTCCTGTTGGCCAGACTCAGGTTCCCAAACCACACAACAATACAGAAGGAATTCAACTTCTCTAGACCAGAGTCATTACTGTAGTGCGCACATTAAAAGATGTCAAACACGGTACTCAAATACTTTCCCACCAGGTGAACATCAGGAACAGACTTCTTCCACCGTGAGACAGTCGTCACCTGCTGGCCATGACCTCGCTTGTTATCACAGAATCATCTGCAAACTTTTTGAATCCGTCTATTCTGGTAGTTACTTTTCCATCTGCATGTGTGAAGAACATAAAAGAGAGAGGGGAGACGGAACACATCCTCGAATGTGAACCAGTGAATGAGTGATGTGGCTCTGGCTGCAGATCTGTGTTCACATTGTGCATGCTCTGCAACACCCAGACAACAGTATGACTTCCTGGAGAAGCACATTATTCATTTGTTGAGCTGTTGTTGCGTGATTAAAATAAAAGCGCCAACATCCTCGCTGGCGGCTCGTTCGGGCTGTGCTTCGGCACAGTGGTGCTTTGAGATGAATGCTGATGCCAGCATGTTTAAAACAAAGTTCACAATGAGAAAATGCTGATGTGTTTATCACTTTCACCATCTTAGTTTTAGTTATAAACCAAAGTATTAGGTCGTTAAAGACAGATGAAAAGTGAGGGAATCATCATCGACGCCTTCTGTGGTGAACTCAATAGTAGTTTTAGATATTTCAGTCTGACCAGCATTCCCATCCGTAGAGCCACGGGAATAATAGCTTGAAGCCACACCTGGTTCGCTCAGGTTGGAGGGTGGTGCTTAGTTGTGCCTCGGCCATTTTCAACATGGTGGCGAGGTCACAAACTTTGGCCAAATCCATTGTCCTCACACTGGGCTTTTTGGGCTGTCCCCCCTATCAAATCGGCGAGTGCTTGAGGTCTCTCTCATTGTGAGCCCTTCGTGCAAACTTTCAATGAGTCCGCTTTTTCTGCAGATCCCACAAATCACAACACTGCGATGTGAAACATGGGGGTTTCCAGGGGATGCCTGGACAACTTCAAATACAACCCCACAATAGTACGTAACATGTCACGACAGGGTAACGTGATGTGTCGAGGCAAAGCGCTACAAGCCTCTCGCACTCAACCAGGTGACGCCAGTCAAGTCCCCGAGGGTTGAGAGTTTGCATCCCAAGGAAATTACAGTGGTGTGCTTCTAGTAATGTTAATTTAATTCCAACAGTCAGAACAGTGTTGTACTCTTTTCAGTTTTGCCATAATTGGAATCAGGTCAGGGTTTTATTGCCTGCAGAAATCTGCCGTGTCTGTGTGTGTCCAGAGTGAGGACTATTGATTTTAGAAGTTAGTCAAAAGGAGGAAAAAAACAGCAAGATTGAGCTTGCGGTGGCCTGCTGCCTTGGTAATAAGGTGAGTCTGGGTTGTGAGATAACCAAATTTCCCACACAAGATGACCACACACACTATTTTTGCATATTGCTTGGAGAGGGAGCCCAAAGCCTATACATACATAACAATTCAAACAACTCAAAACAAATACCATCAGAAGGAGAAAGAAGAGGACTTCATACAGTTTCCTCATATTGTGAAATAAAGAAAAATCCAAGCACAAGGAAGGGTTCAGAAACTCCCAAAGACATCCATTTAGGGCCCTAAAGTAGTCGTCATAACCACAAACATAAAATACTTGAGTGCTATAGAACACCACATATTGAAACATAATAGTGCACTTAACCTTTTTACAATCTATGCATTATTATTAGGAAATGTCTACGCTCCCACGGAATATTACTCCAGCACGAATGCATTTGAAAAAGCTCATGCAACTGAACCCATGCGCTTCCCATTGAGCACAAAGGCTGTAATGTAACATTAAGCACGTTCAGTCCCTGAAACTCAATCTACTGTCGACAACAACAAAAAACTTAATTTATTGTGTTGCCCCATGTCTTATAATATAATCAGTAACCAGAATAATTGTTATAATTCGGCAAATTACTGGAAGAAAAGATTGCATTGTTCCGGCCTTTTTTCGAGGAAAACATTACATGAAATGGTAAAAGGTTATTTTTTTAGGGGACCCGGAACAGGCTGATGGATGTGTGCTAAAGGTTCCTAAGTGCCGTGGAATAATTGTATTCACTCGACAACTTTAATAATATTAGTCAGAGAGAGAGAGAGCAGGGAAGTCATTCAGGACAGAGAGAGTGGCATTTCCAGCTCTGTGTGTTTCTGCCTCTTTGTGTGGGTATCGATTCACGGCACATTGATTTACTTTAAGTGCAATACGTCACGCGGCTAACATCAATCACTGACACGATGGGTGATCCCGTACGCGGCGTATTAAACACTGTACATGCTGGTCCAGTGTGCGCCGCTGATTCCGGCAGGATCCCGTGGAGTTAAGTGGTTTTGACAAAGTGTTTACTTGTTGACACAGTGGGTTGTGCTCAAGTCGGTGAGGCTGACATTCACAATACAGTAAGCGGCGAGCTGTTACGGAAAGCGGCGAGCTGTTATATAAGCTTTGTCTGGCTTTTTTACAATTGCCTCATACGCAACCCTTCATACACATCTTTTCGCAAAGACAGCATGGTCCTGCTGTGTCTTTGCATCTCTTTGTAATTGTTTTGCATCTCTTTGTGGTCATTGCGTGTCTCTAAATGCAATTTTTAATAATTTTAGCCTTGTTCAGACTGCCAGCGCATATCTCTCATTGGCATATCCAGATTGTTTGGAAATTGCAGCGCGCTATGGAAGACAACATGGATTACAACCACAGCCTGTGGACAGAAGCGTAAGTTGTCTGCCGGCACTTTCACTGTCACTCTGCATTTACAATTCTACTGCGTCCCCCTTTAAATGTATCCCTGAAGAGCTCTGCCTCACAACTCAACAGAGCTTTTGCTTCCAGGGCGAAGGCTTCCACGTCACCAGCGTTGATAGCTACCTATCATTCTGGGTCTCTTTTAGGTTTCTTTTGTGGTTGCTTTGTGTGTCTTTGTGATGATTTTGTGTCTCTGTAGTCGTTTTGTGTCTATTTGCAGTTGCTTCTTGTCTCTAGAGGTAAGTTGATATCTCTTTGGAGTTGATTTGTGTCTGTTTGCGGTTGTTTTGTGTCTCTTTGGGATATTTTTGTTTCTCTGTAGTCATTTAGTGTGTCTTTGCAGTTGCGTCTTGTCTGTTTGAGGTACGTTTGTATATCTTTGTAGTTGCTTCATGTCTCTTTGTGGTTGATTTGTCTTTCTCTGGGCTGATTTTGTGTCTCTTTGTAGTTCTGTGTCTTTTTGCCATATCTTCAACTTGTAAAGTTACTTTGAACATAGGTTCTGGCCCCTCCATGTGTAGATGTGCAGATATACCGTGAATTCATCGTAAATACTTTGGAAGAATGTTTCTTAGTTAAGATTCAGCACTGCATTCTTTCCTTCACATTTCATTTTAGAGGAAGCTGAAACCTATCCTAGAATTACCAGATCAACTCAAATGCAGGAAGCACAAAGGTGAATAATCAAAGTGTCAGGTACAGACAGAAATTGGAAAAACTAAGAGGAGAGAAGGAGATTTGTTTGAGTCTGAGCTAGCAGAGTGATGATAGCAGTGAGCTTCTTGGGTGAAGTTCTCGGTGGGTTAGAATAACACAGAATTCGGGTGAGTTTTTTTGAAAAGCACTGCTCTCTACCACTACAAAGCAAGCTTATTATTAACCTCTGAATCCTGTGATGAATCCTGTGATGAAATGTATGTCTACCTTTTTTGCTTCATTGGGCCTTAAGCAAGAACATTTTCCTCTTCTTATCCTAAACCTCTCTTCCTTTTTATCTCTGGGGTATGCTGCTACTTCTTTTCCAAGTCGGATGTGCCTTGAACTATTGAACTCGCCGTAGTAAAATATACCAATACAGGCATTAACAAGTCACGATAAGGATGATGATTATGATGAGGAAGTTATGTCAGAATATTCCCTTTTTAATTTAGTTTATTGTTTTTTTAAACTTATTTAAACTCCATATTGATTCAGTTTTAAATATCTTTTCAAACTGTCTTTTGCATTTTTGTCACATCCCGGTGTGTAAAGGCAGACAATCCTTACCTGAGTCATGCAGAAAGGCCGGACCATTCATGAATTGAATTAATAGAATGAAGAGAAAGCCTCAAGTTGTCTTAATTAAGACAAATGGAGGAAACTATACTTTAAATTAACAGAATCAGCCCCGTTTATAACTCTCTCCCTCTGAAACTCTGTCCCTCCAAACTCATGTGACCCTTGTGTGTATCAAAACGTTACATGCATCAAAGACATCATGTGCACCATAAGAAAGACACAAAAAAGTCAGTTTCAAACGCTGTTGTTGTGGCCAAGATAAGTGTGTGTTCGCTATTTCCGTGCAGCCATAGGAGTGATCAGTTGGACATCCCATGCATATTTCATTTTGTGTGTGCATCATTATTGCATGCGTTGCACTGGTTGTCAAGACACTGACTCAGCCGGAGCATCAGCCACCGCAGGGGGGATGTTTTCAGGAAGAACAAGAACAAGAGAGGTCCATTTGGTGCAGTTTGTAATGCTCTTATTGTGTGATGGGCAGACGCTGAGTCAGCTGAAGCAGCAAGGGACGCCAGGGGAAGCTTTCATTAGCCCCGGTCACATTTCAAATAATAATTTGTTATTATGCATTTCTGGTGATTTTGACATTGTTGTATCTATTTTCTCGTCCATGGTTATTAGACACTGAGTCAGCCAAATGTCAGAGGGTCCATTCACGGAAATGTATCTCAAGAGCAGTATATATATATATATATTGTGTGTATATCAAAGTATCTGTTCTCAGTGAGAATGGCACTTAACTTAATCATCTCGAGCATCAGTGACACCCGGGGAAGCATTGTAGAAGAAGAGTGGTCTGTTTGAATAATAAAACAGGGCTGAAGCTGGCCGGCACCGAGCTACATTCATCCTCTGAATGAATAGTTCTGCTCTGAACGAAACAAATGTTCACCAAGGCACAGCCATGTCCAGTGTGACGATGTGCCTTCACAGTGATACGTTCCTTAAGTTTACAATGAGCTGTGGGAGGTGGTGGGTTCACTGCGATCACGTCCAAATATTTTGCGAGAGGAACGTCGCCGATTTCGAAACATGTAAGATGACAGAGATTTTCAGAAAGTCATTCCAGTTTAACAGCCCATGAAATGGAATAAGCTTGCCAGAAATCACTTTGGTATTCAGTTGAAGCAGCTAATCATCGTGGAGGTGGAGTTGGCTGTCGGACAATGGAGGTAAAAACTATGTGGAAAGATTCTATCCAGGCGGAAAGACTTAACTTTCTTCTTACAGTGCAGTTATGCACTCAGTAGTATTATCAGTGTTCCTACCAATGCAAAGCTGAAGGTGTATACTTTGATTGAGCATGAAAAGATCATTTTAAGAGGCAGTGTTGCATATAAAGTCAGTGAGAACCACAAATTGAGGGAAAGACACAGCTGTTGAAAATGTGTGTTTGCTTCGACTCTCAAACGTACAGAGATAAGCAGTGCAGGTTTGTAATACGTTTGTATAAGTATGCATGTGGATGACAAAGACCAACGAGAAAGTACCAGTGTGGCTGTGTGAGAGGAGAGGCAATTACACACAGCGACACATCTGCCTATTAAAGAAAAACAGACGTCCGAGAGCACTTCTAGTTAAAATAAGGTCGGGGCATGTAAATGCTTTCTCCAATTACCTGATTTCTCTGAGTAATCTGGTTCCTGCAGTGCATGTAAACAAACTGAAGGAGAAGAAGGAGAAGTGATTGGAGGAAAACAACAAACAACGGGAGCTCATGGTGAGTGCTGAGATCGCACACAGACACACACACACCTGGTCGGCGTTTGTGTCGCCGCGTTATCTCACAGCCAAAAGAAATCTAATTTGCACAAAACATTGCTTTGCTTTTAGGTGTAACACACCTTAAGAGAGAGGTGTCAGCTCCTGGAGTTGGAAATAAACACAGAGGAAGAAGTCAGACGTGTAGAAAATCATGATTTTGAATTGGCTGCAACAAAAGCTTTTTCGAAAGCAGACTCACTTAGCCGGGATCAAAATCAGCACCATGGACAGCGGCAATCAGCAAGCAGTATCATGGGTCTCCAACTGTGGCTACGGTGCTACATTTCTATATGTAGTATCAAAGCATGTCCCTTTGTGTTGATCTACTTGTTTTAATGATGTCCAGCTACAGATGTACATAAAGTCGACGTGGATGTGGATACAAGAGATTAATGCTGAGATCCCCACACAGACCTGTGTATCATTTATCTTTCCATACATCAAAACTAGCTCGTTGAATTTGTCAAGATTGGAGCTACAAAAACATCATTTCATATCTGTGTCGTAAAGAAAGAGGACCGCTCTCTCATTGGCTTGCCTGACAAACGCATGTTCCATGTTTTTGGGGAAACATGCAGTGTCAGCCTGGCCAAGTGAGGCCTAGCTCTGCCATTTCGCTTCCATTATTATGAGTGTAAATCTGACAGAGCTGCCTTGATGTTTCAGAGCTGTCACGTCGCTGCTGTTGTCTTGAGTCTGACGCGTCTGTGTCTCACTTGAATCTAAGATGTACTTGTTATTCAGCTTTGTGCTCTTGTGGGGGTTTTTGTCAGACTGAACAAAGGAGCATCGAGGTAAACTCCAGGTTCCTCACTGCCACCCCAGAGGAGGCGCAATAGTATTCTTTGTACGGTACTCTACTAGTCCTAGCTTTTCTCACGAAGAAGTTTCCGCTTGTTAAAGGAATGCATTCTCTTCTTTAAAATAAGCTTTCAATATAGTGTTTCTTAAGTTTTACTTGGAGAGGCTAGACAACTAAACTCCTTGGTTAGGTTCAGGAAAATATTGTGTTTTGGGTTAAAATAAGTATGTTTGTAGCGTTACTGCCGTAAGTGAAGTACGGAAGTTGCATAACAAAACTAAGTTCGAATAAGTCTGTTGATTTCACATGTGACACAAACTGCTCCCCTCCAACCTTCTCGTATAACGTATATCAGTCTAACTGACGCAAATGGGTTTACATTGGAGTTAGTGATCACCATCCCATTCAGCATGCCTACAAACATACTGCAGGTCAAGTTACCACAAAAAGCACAGCTGACTCACCGACCATGTTTCTGCGTCGAACAAGCAGAACTGTAGACGTTTCTACTCTTGAATTGTTTTCTTAGTCGGTGTTCACAGGCAAGCAACTGTAAAGACAGACGGCGGGGGGAGGGAACAGCGTTGTTAGTCCAGCGGCCAAAACGGACACCCTGATTAACAGTTAACCTTTCGCACCGAAGCAAAGTCAAACTGCAGAATATCGTGCTCGGGCGCCAGACAGCTCTGAAAACATCCAGCTTCCATTTAAACTTCCGAGCCAGGTTGAGGCGGAAAGGTCACCGCACACACGGAGACGCAGGTACACGCACTGTTGCGCGTGCAACTGTGTAACATTGTGGGCGAAAAAGGGTTTGAGCAGTGAGAGGGCAGTAATTGTGCTGCTTTTTAGAAAACGGTGGTTTTAAAAAGGTCGTGTCGACAAAGTCGTGCTGTGCATGTGTCTGCTTAAATGGCATTGGTGTTAGTGAGAAAGAAGGACGCTTTATACAGTATATATGTCAATGTCTTAGACTCTTTATATACTGGATGTGGAAGCGTATCCTTCCAGGCCCTCAAAGCTGCAGTTAAGTGCTGGCAAACACCCTGGTGATGATGTGATTTTATTATGTTCTCGTAACCAGATGGAGACGCAGCTGGCTCCTGGACACAGCAGCCTCATTAAACACATTTTATAACTCTTGCTTCGCCAGTGATGAAACATCTCATTCGCTAAAATATCAATGCATGGGTCGTAATATCACGTGTACACGGGACATATTCTGGCACATGCTCGTCTGCAGATCTGCCGCTGTTCTCATGCCACAGCACACGCTCAAGAAATGTACTGAGAGTAAGACCGGGTGAAAACGACACATGAAACTGAAAATTGACAACACTGAGGAAACATTTGGTTATCACAACTTTCTATTTTCCGGCGCAAACAAACTCAGTCCAGGGATGCATGAACATAGCAAGCTAACCATTAGGTAACCAACCAATAACCAGAATGCATTGGTCCAATGGGGATTTCCAGATGTTGTCTTCAATTCTCTACCACTGTATGGCTCTATACATAATAACAGACTAAAATGTGATAGAGTCGGTCTGAATGGTTGTTATTCTGTTGTGTTCCTGAAGGATGTTGAGCAATATGTGAGACAGCTTTCCAATTCAACAAACAAAAAGGCATCAAAAGACTTAAAATGGTTTGGTCTCGTGTGATGCAGCATTAGTCAGGTGCACGTGAAATATAATCGGGTGACGTTGAGCGGCACGTCTTCTTAAAGCGAGCGGTAGCGGTGAAGGTGATAAACGTCACTGGTGAATTCATCTCAGCAACCTACTTTCTCTCTGCTGATTAGGAAACACCTTCATATTTCACACTTCAAATATGTATCTCATCACTTCCTAATTTCCCCGCAGTGAACAGCGCGTCCTCAAAAATAACATTCTCGGAGATCTACTGCGTCTGTAATAGCGAAGCACACTATCTGTGCTGCAGCCAACGATGTGATTTACTGTAGCCTGACTCTCCTCATGTTTCCCCTCTGGCTCTCCTTCTGACTCCATTTCTTCTGCTTGCTCTCTCTTTGTTTGACAAGTGAACACTCCAAAGTGACACTGACGTTTCAGTTCAGTGAAATCTGCGGTTTATAATGCACACACACACACATTCGGGTTCTGGTGGCCACTGACCATTTCACACCAGGGACTCAGGTTTGGTTTGACTGAGAGGTGTGACTGATAGAATCCCTGGTGGGGCCGCTATAAGTGGCTGAGGCACAGAGCGAGAGAAAACATTGTGGTGCAGTCCAGTCACTCTCTGCTCTCTACAGAAATGAATCCATCCAACACTGTGATCCTGCATCATAAGGCCGACTTTGTGCATCACGGTGGCAATAACATCAGACAATTACATGTTGCACACAACGGAAAAAGTTACTCCTGTATGCATGTACGATGATACATCCATACAGTCTTTTCAAAATAAACTTCTCTCTACACAGAAAAAGTTGGGTTGAGAAGAGGAGCGTGAAATAGTTCGTCAGGGTTCGGCAACACATTGACTTTGTCAGGATTAGATCGTGATATATTAAATTAGGTTTAGTGCCCCAAACAGTTACCTGACAAATAAATCAACATCGAATTCTCGTTTCACGTCAGGAAAGAACTGCGGTCTACGAGCTGATAGATCGCTAGTTGTCGGACCCATCTGCCCGCCACCTCGTTCATGATTACGTGGATAACATAGGAAATAGTTTCGTGGAATATCTACGAATTACGGGGCATATTTTTTTTTGTCGGTAACGAGACCAGCCTGATTGCAGGACGAAGACTGTATTGGTGTTTTATGGATTGATCACTGTAAGAGCCATTTTGTCGTTTTTGTTTTTGTACAACCTCCCACCACATGGGGGCGTAGTGCCGGTGCAGAGCACAGGTAATATAATCAGTGGGGTCATTGGACACAGGTTGGTGCTAATATGCAGAAGCAGACAATTTTTGACCGTGCATATTTAACGAATGTAAATGTTATGATTTATTGGTTTATGGAGAAAATGGATAACTGAAGAGAAAGTGGTGGAACTCTGATTATGTGAGAAATAAAATGCCTATATTGGAAACTGGACTTCGTTATTTATGGCACGCGTAAGAACAAACATTTCAGCAACCGTAGTGACTTTTATTGGGAAGCAACGGTCACGACAATCACGTTGGCTTAAAGTAGGGTTTGATTTGTAACAGTGGTCAAGTTTCCATCCAAATGGAGCGCAACATTTTACCAAATGAAGGTACGTTTCCATCCACTAACGTTATGCAAATACTATGAGGTGGCTCATTAAGATAAACGCTTGGTGGCGCTAATAATTCAAGTGAGGTGCCAAGAAACCAATTTGTTTGATTGAAACAGACTTTTCCAAGCCAGATGAAGCATTGCAATTTTTTTGACGTGCGTTAAAACCAGTTGTTGGAAACACACTTATCAACGTTTCTTTCACAGAAATTTGCATTCTGACATGGATGCATTTTGAGGCTCACATTTGTAACTTTGTAACATTGTTCCGCTGAAGTCCAGAACAGATGGTAGATTAGTTGTGAATAGTTTTATGGAAACCTGCAAAACTTTTTGCTTCACTGTTAACTGCTACATGGAAACCTGTAGAGTAAGTAATGCCTTCAAATTGCTAGAAGTACACACTGTGTCTTAATCAGCATATACAACAATACTTTTCGACCCCCACAGATCCAAAACTGGGACAAAATGAAGAGCTGAATGCAACACAACGCTCACCAGGATCGCCTAATTTCTATTAAAAACGAATTGTGGCACAATCTCGTAAAAAAAGAAAGACATAAGGGCTTTAAAAATCAAAATGAATGAGGCCAGATGCGCAAAAATCTCCTGCTCAGTGGAAAGCTGGATTCCACACACAAAAAGGCACCGCTTGTCAGGATCCAGGATCCCTGTCTGACCTGACGTTCCATGGCCACACCCTTGAGTGTGCACAGCTGAGGACACTCCAGCTGATCACCTCCTGCTGCCTGACACACCAGACTCAGGGCCCACTAATGAGTCTCCTGGCACTACATAAGCTCTGGCCCGGCAGTCTGGGGTTGTCAGGTCATACCGTCTTTCACCCGCGTCAACCCCGTGGCGTCCTCTGCCCTCCTTGTGTGTACGGATTACACTCCGCCGCTCTGCCCTCCTTGTGTGACACGGACTACTCTCGCCGTCAAGCTGCCAGCCCTCCGGTGTCGAGCCACGGGCCTCACACCGTCGCTCTGCCACTCTGGTGTCGGACCACGGGCTCCACACCTTCACACATTTGAAATAAAACCTGTTCATAGTAACTTCGGTCTCCTGTGGTCTTGCGTTTGGGTCCTACCTGCGAACTCCCGCATAACACCGCTGGATGCATCAGCAGCTGCTGGCTTTACACATCTGCATCAGCACCACCATAAACACTTAGGTGGTGGTAGGTTTCCAAGGCACTACTGACACTGACAGAATACACACAGGAAAGCAGAAAGATGTGTGTTATCTACAAATGAACAATGTGCCACGACTAAAAACATAACACCAGTGGTCATATCATATTTTCCTTTAAATACAATCATGCCCATTAACTTAGTGAGTGAAGATAGACAAAAGAAAAAGGCAATGACCTTCACATTTCTTGAAATTGAAATTCTAATTAAAACCTGCACCGCATGACAAATATTGTGGATTTATGTCACCAGTTACGACATCCAGATGATAGAATAGCCTCCGATGTGCCAGTACACGCATGCATGCACCCACACACGCGTGTAGTAATGTAGGTCAGCGACTCCCTAACCTGCTGCCCGTGTGTGTGTGGATGTGTGTTTGTCTGTTCTTGTATAGCAATCTTTGTAAGGACCACTGTGATTTTTAGACCGTCTGAGTGAGGACATTTTTGGAAAGTGAGGACATTTTGGCCGGTCCTCACTTTGGGGTCTGTCTGAGGGTTCGGATTTTGTTTTAAGGTTAGAATTAAGTTACGGTTTGGATTAGGGTCAGGCATTTAGTTGTGATGGTTAAGGTTAGGTTAAGGGGCTAAGCAACGTGTTCGGTCAATGAGTTTACCAATCCAACAGTGGACTTTGTGGTCATTACACATTGATCGTTTGAATTTGAGTATTGTGAAACGGTTGCGTTTTTTTGTTACGTAATGTCAGTGAAAATAGCTCAACTTTTGGTTTCACAGGTGACACAAACTCCAATCCTCGGTACTATTCATGTCCCTCTGTCCTACATACAGTTCCATTGCAGGCTATGCATGGCCCCTTTTTGACAGGTTGACATCGGCCAAGGTTACATGTCCCTTCATTTTGAACAAGAAATTTAAAAAGGCATTCTTGCACTTATATTGTATTAGGATTTTTTGGGAGTTTCTTTTTTTTTAAATGGCTAGAGATAGTGGTCCACACTTAGTTTGGACCACTATCATGGTGCTCTCATGGTAATGTAGGAATGTATGTGTGTCTGTGAGAGAGCGAGAGTAAGTGAGTGGATGGGAGAGAGAGAGAGATTGAATGTATGGTTAATTCAGTGTTGATAAACGCACACACATAGTAACAAGGTGTTTAGAGACCATCTGTTGCCTTTTACAAAACTGGTACATTTGTAGTTGTGGATCATGGCGAACACACACACACACATGCATACATGCATACACAGTGAACTGACTAGAACCAACTTTTTTGAAAAAAAATCTGTGAATTATTTTCTTTTTTACAAGTTGACTGAACAACAGTTTGTAGGTTTGGCTTTGTGAGTGCAACTAAATGTGATCCATGCACACTCTACAGACAGCGTGACAGTGTCAGCGGCTTTGTATGGTGGGATTACTACTATTCCTCGGACATGTCGGCCTCCTTTTCAGGGTCTGTGCTCGCTGGAACACCGACGCGAGTCTGACTCCCCTATGTGTCCCAGTGCTCCTCTATATAAGGTTACAATATTGAAACCCTAGTTCTATAAGCACAGGCGGAGCCCTCTGCCAAGGGCATCCAGATGCTCCTACGCCGCTCGCTGAAGAGGGCGTAGGATGTCAAGCATATACTGTGGGGTTTGAACGTATTTGGGTAGACACGTCCTGGTTGGTCGGCTACGTTGTTGCAAATTTCATTTGCGAACACGTGCTCGTGATTGGAGGAGAATATTACCTGTCGATTAGAGTAAAGGGCTCCGCCTCTGCTCATAGAACTAGGGTTACAAAGGCGTAACTTCAGTTATCCTCTAGTCTGGGGCCAGCATTAGAGATGCATGATTGAGGAACAGTGTTTGTGTGATTATTCTGATACTCAAGGATAAAACTCCAAAGGGTAAGATGAACATGTTCCATAGCATGAGTTCTATCAAATGTTTGACTGGGTGAAACGTGGGTGTCATTACACAGTCAGTTTTCGTAGGATGCTATCAGAGGTCGCACATTAAACCATCATGTTTACGGGTTTTCGATTCTCACTGGTGGGATAAGAGAGAAAAGGAAGTGAAGTGAGAGAAAGAAGAGAGGAGCAGAGGGTATATGAATTCACAAAGAGGGAAGATGGCTGACAGGGAAATGGTGAGCTTAAACGATGTGGTTCTTGCCATCACACTTCACAGACCTCGTCTGCTGCTACACCACACTAACTTTATGATACTTTCCATTTTCACACTCAGTCAAACACTTTTTCCACAATCCATATTTATTGCCACACTCAGGCGCAGACGCACTGAAAAATACCCAAACTACGTGGCATTGATCAAGAGCAGAGATGTAAAATCTGATTCCGTTTGAAACTAATGAAAACGTGTGCTGGTTGAATGGGATAATCTCATTTGTCTCCGAGGCAGAGTCATTTGTATTGGGAATTGTTTTGTTGAATTTACCATCATTTCCCCCATGCTAGCACAGTGATTTTAATCTGTCATTTGGTTGAAAGGTGCCGCCTTCTCTTTTCACTCGGCCTATTTTTTTTTCTTTGTCAGCAGGATGAGTTATTCCCTCTCTCCAACTCCATTTCTTTCTCTTTTCTTCTTGCCCTTTTGCATCTTTATTCTACAATAAGGGTGTTGATCAGTATGTAAAAAGAGGTAAATTGAAATGTCATTTTGCATTCGTCACCACAGAGGGTGGTGGTGTGTGTGTCTGCACGTGTTACTGTGTCTATCCGTGTTGGTGTGTGTTCACTATGCACATTTGCAAACGTGTTTGTGTTTTTGGTGGGTGTGTTCCTTCCTGTATCTCAAATGAGGGCTGACAGCATAAGCTCCTTTTTGAGGATTTTTCTCATTTTCTGAAAAAGATTTATTTTATTACAGAAATCGTGTGGACAAGAAATTGTATTTGAAAGCAATGGCAACATAAAAACATCATGCGCACTTGTGTTTCAGTCAAATGAAATTACAGAATAAACCTTTGTTTATTTTGCTTTATGTAATATATTCCCATATCAGGACACTTCTTGGTTTATCACTAACTTAACCAAGAAGCTGCTTTTGCATTAATGTATTACGTCTGCTGACCAATGTTTCTGGTAAACAATCTGAATGGCTGCATATATCAGTTACAAGTGACTGCTTACAGACAATTTAATCCCCCTTCCAAGAAAGAGGCATGGAGAAAAAGCCAATTTGAAGGCTGAATATTGGACTTTATTACAGAGTGATGATTGTTTTGCACTTAAGTTCTTTATTAAATGAGAAAATACTCCGATTGAATGCTATTTAATCCAGTCTCTGGCTCACACCTTGAAGGTCAGCCGGTCAGTTTAACCACTGAGAGCATAATGAGAAATCAGCACAGAAACAAATCATGGCTGCTCCCACCCTGCCAGCCTCATTATGAGTGTTCGTGTGCCTCGGTGTGAAAGTGTGGGAGAGGCACGGCGACCATACGGTGACCTCGAGTTGTTTGATTAGTTGCGCTGCAGCTGGACCATGTGTGGGTCCCTGTGTAGGTGGTTCCCAACATGGAAACAGGCCACTACTGATTGGTCTACGGTGAACGATGGTTCAGCAATGACGTATTTGATCATTTACAATACATATAGTACTTTTCTGGATTTCATAGCCTACACATGTTTTACAGAAAATATCTAAATTTGTCCAAAACCAACTGTGATGTAATGAGAATGTTGTGAGGCTTCGTCGTCATTTATTGGACAAACCTGTCCAATTTCTATAAACTGCACAATTTCTTTCTGTACAAAGCTTGGGGTGCTTTGGAGGATCAAAACTTTACAACTGGTCACAGAACAGACGCCCGGCTCACTTTTGCCCCCGTGGGCCTCATAGCAGACGAATGCCGCCATGGTTAATGATTCATTACACAGCACAGCTTGAGAACAAAAGACTGAAGACATCCTCACCAGTCAGCTAGCAGACCCTCTGCTTTGGTTCATGCTAACTCGCACACCATCAACCGGCCAACAGGCGACAGCATGCGCAGACAGCATGCTATAACAACTTCAAAAAAAGAACATAAATCACCGTCATAATATCAATGGCTCCACGGCGAGGCGTCAACTGCCAGACAAACACAGAGAGTTACAGAGAGATAGAGGGAGTGTCCGACGCACGTTAGTGGGTATTGAAGTCCATTCTCTTTTCATGGAGAAAATTAGATGAACTCTCCCCGGTGCTTCCTTTGAGTGGTGTTTTCACAGCAGACTCTTTGAATTGTGCAATGGAAAATGTCTACTTCGTATATATTTCTACTTAGTATATTGTGTAAATGCCTGAGCACTTGTACTTTTGCTCTGAACTCAATAGATCTTCATCCTTTGTGTTAGCGTACATGCTCAAATGTATCTCACTGTTTCATGGAAATTTGGTATTTTATATTCTTTTAAGTAGAACTGTTTTGTGACTTGTTTTCCAACAAACTATCATAAGTTTGCATCATGTAACTTGTGATCCATGCAGCTGACTGCCTGCACACATATCCTCTTCTTCTCTAGGATGGAAACCAAGTACTCATTGTATTCACATGTTCTACGCCTTAAGGATGAAACGTATGCATCTGTGTGTCTGTTGTTACACAGATAAAGCACTTTTTCGTTCTATGACATGGCAGTGATCGCAGTTGCATGTTTGATACTGAACCTTCGATTAACTGTACCTGCGATTTCCCTTCAGTGAACTCCACGCAGTGCCTCCACGGTAAGGCTGTAATGTCTCTGTGGGGCCTTTTCACAGCAGCCATTTTGACGTATCCTAACAGGGTAAACAGGGGAAATTGATCAAATGAGTTATGGTCCCATTCTTTTTAGTATGTCAGTCATTCCAGTGAGTCAGCCTGCATAACACCAGGGTCCCGCAATGCAACAGGGCCATAATGAATGTTATTATTTACACCTGTGTTTACCCTGCAGTGACATGTCAAAGTGGCTGCAGTGTAAAGGCTCTCTCGCTGGCTAACATTTAGAAGCCGTTACAACCAGCCGGCAATCTCCTGTTCTGCCGAGTGAAGCCGACGCGAAAGTGCCTTAAAACTTGCATTCTCTCTACTGACCAGCAGGGGGCGACTCCTCCGGATAAGTCATGTAGATATACAATCTGACATATTGTCGTCCATGAGAAAATTACCCTACTTCTCACTTGATATATTATCTATGTGAACATGAATTTATGGTCTCAATCGCTAGTTTCAAGTCTTCTTTAATACAGCATGATGTTAATTTAGTAAATTATGGTCCAATTTCGAGTCAAATACACCATAAAGCGGAGTATGTTTTAGGGCGGGGCTTACTGTGATTGACAGGTTGCTGCCGCTACCAAAGCCGAATCCGGCGTCACTAAGTCACTCCTCCGCATTCCAATATATTACTTCCGTTCATCGGTTGCGCAAAAAAACAGCATGGCGACCGCCGTATTCCAAGATGGCGACGCCAAATTTCGCCGTACTCGAGGCTTCATAATGGCAGTCCACAAACCAACGGGTGACGTCACGATGACCACGTCCACTTCTTGTATACAGTCTTTGGTTAAGAGCCAGAGGGGACGCCGTTTCAATCAGTTGAGAAAACAGTGAAAGAGATCAAGAGATGGCTGTGACAACAAAATAAGAAGACAACTTCTTGACAAAGAAATGATAAACAATCATTGAATAGAGCAAATGAAAATTAATCTTTTTTTTGCCACGCTGCAGTTTTCAGATAACAAAGAGTGATCTGACCTGAGGCAGGCTGGATTAATGTCGAGCCATCAGGCAGTCAGGTGACTAAATCGTGTGATACGGTAACACTGGAGCCTGCACAATCTGTAAAACACACTGTTTTCTTGTTTCCTCTCTCTGTCATTCTCACTCTCATACACACAAACATTTCCCCTCCACACTTGGTTTTCCAGTCACTGCCCTTGTTACAGAGTCATTAATAGAAATAATAATTGCTCCCTGGTTTAATCCCAGCATTCCACTGGGATTACTGGTTTTAATTCAGGCTGCCTTCCCAATCTTTGGTTTACTAATTGAGAGATTGCGTGAATTAACGAGATATGGTGTCAGCCATTATATCTTAGTTATTTAAACCTCATATGGGTTAACAGTCTGAGAGTGTGACAACATACACAATGGCTGTTTGTGCGTTTTAATGAGATAAAGGAACCCATAGCGCAACCAACAAAATGTTTTAATTAGCATGGTCTCTTAAGGGATTAATCACTGTAATTTACACTGTACTAACATGTCACAATGTCATATTTATCCATAGCAATGGGAATCACACTTTAGGCTTGATTGACAGCTTTTCTTTTCTGCACAAAACTGAGAGGAAAATATATACATATATTCAATTACTTTTCCCATCAATGTACCAACGGGGAAACTTTAGTATAAACTATCGGATACGGATCTGAGAATATTTCATCACCTTCTATATTTTGAAGCATTCCAAAAGATGATCTCAGATACAGTTCCTCATTAATGGTTGCTGCCGTCTTTCACTTAGTCTCTCACGAAACGGTACAGCTATGACACACAATCCTTTCTCTTGGTGGTGTAATTAGATATTAATACCATTTAGTGTCCCGACTGTTCACAGGAGAGGATCTAATGGCTAATGTGGGCCTTACTTCATAAGAAATGTCGCTGGGTGGTGAATACAGGGTTGGGGAGTAGTGAACTACATATTATAGAAATAGTAGTTTCACTACATTTTGCAGTAGCGTGCTGGTAGTTCAACTACATCCATATTAGCATAGCGATTCAAGTAGTCAAAGTACTTTTTTTCAAATGTCAACGAGCACTAGGTAGAGGGAAAATTTGCCATCGAGTAGTTTGCACACTGGCTACCATGGTACTAATAAGCAGCATTGACTGAAGGTGGAAGACTTCTAACAATGACTGAACCCCTACTTCAGTGCTACTTTAGAGCTGCAAACTCCATTCCCCCTGAATCATTTTCGACATCAGTTCTTCTCCCTCTGTATCAAAGCCAACAATGGCAGTTTAATTAGTCCCAGGGCTGCCCAACTCTCCCCATCACTATCGGTCTGTATCCTTTCTTCCCTCCATCCCTCTCTCTGTCTCTTTCTCCCCTGTATCTTCGTCCGTCTCATCCATCCTGTTACGATACAATAAGCCTGTGAAAACTTGGCCGTCCAATCCACTTTTATGCTGATTTCATCATGCAGTCGCTCGCTCTGCTGCCACATATCAGCTCAGAGCGGGAGAGCGCGGCCACAGAGAGACCAATGGTGAGGGCAACCTATTCTAGCACCGAGACAAATTAACTGCCATTGTTGGCTGTGATACTGAGGAGAAGGGAAATTACGTTGAAAAGGATTCGGGTGGAATGGAGGCTGAAATGTGAAAAGCACAGGAAGAGACAGGAGGAGAGGGAGATGGACAGACGGCTTCTCAGGAAATGCAACTATTTATCTGCCTTGCTAGGGTATGATCTACTCTGCTCTTTATTATGATCCAAATGGTGTTTACACCTTCTTCCAGGACATATAATAGCAGCACAACCTTTTTAGATGTCACCCTTTGCTCACATTTGTTTAAGAAAGTACGGTATGTTCTTCGGTGACTATTTTGTATTCAATGTATTTCCAGGAAAACTTCCATTAAATTGATACAACTTTATGCCAATATAAAATATATAATATATAAAAACTTTATTAAGTCAGAAACCCTTCACTAAACCTCCAAGCTGGGAGAGAAGCACCATCAGTTTGCCATTAGACATTGGGTGGGAGGTTTAAAGACAGTGTGGCAACTTAAAGACTTGGCCCCCCCCCCCCCCTCCGTGAGACAACAGAAATTTGGTACCCTCATTGATATAAATGGTGTGGAAAACACATTAGAAACACCGGTCAGTATCAGGTAATATAATTCAACAGCACCACAAACTGCAGCATCTAGAAAGTCCATACAGTGGAACTCCTCAAAAACCGAAAGTCACATCTTAACTGGACGCCAGAGCTTTGTAGGCAGTCTGAAGAATGACATCATCTGTTTTCATTGCAAGCTATTTTCTGGATGGTTTATAACCATCTGAGGAACCATTATTGGAAATTGTTAGGAAAAGGGCTGGCTCTTTGAAAAAAATTCATGGCAGGTGATTGGATGAATCCTCTGTCGATCAAACTCTTCCCGAAGCTCCTTCTGAGTCGTAAGAAGAGCAAAAACATATTTTCCATTGAGAAAAGCCCTCAGTGACATTCGTTGCAATGAAGAAATACTTAATTTGTAACACAACTACATCTACGCTGACCTCTTAAGGAGACGCCATTGTTGTTTTGAAAGAACAGTCACCTCTCCGTATCGTCACACACACACACCTAACCCATGCCCATAGCTCCCAGTCGCGCTACACAGGACTCTGATTGGTCAAAATCAGTAAGTTCGGACTTACAGTATTACTTAAAGCCTGACAAGATGGATTTTCTTGCAATATTGTGATCCCGCACTTTTTTTTTTTGTTGAAAATTTACTTTTTTATTTCTACGTTAACATATTTTCGTCATACTTAACTAGAAAGTGCAACCGGCATTGTTTTGTGTAATTTTTTGATGAGAATGCACAATATGACAAACAATCAAAGAACAAGTATTTCAATTAGTTGTGTACGTCTTAATCAGTTTACGAATCCAGCTGCCGTGCAAGGTAGTAGCCATTTAGGTACAGCCGTGAAAAATAGCAACAAAACAATGGCCACAAAAACAAGCGTGGGTAAAATGTACGCAACTTAGTGACAGGCGAACAGACATGTGAAAGAATTGGGCAAAAATGTTTAAAACTGGTTGTAGCCGTGACAGACATGGTGGTACCACATTAATGGCAGAATAGGCCAATGATACCTTCCATGAAGCTTACAGTTAAATGCCTTGGTTTTCTGACAGCCCAATAGACCAGAGTAGTATTGGTAGTAAATCAAGCTGCCCATCAGACAGAAACTCATTCATTGAAAGGTCCTTGTGGTTTAGCACTTTGACAGTGAAGGGCAAAGATTATTGAATAACCTGGAGTTCATGGTTTCTGTTAAGGTGGAGAAGACATACAGCTTCAAATAACTAGCTTTAGCTTCTGGTTTCTCATCTACCACACCAAGTCACCTCTACAGCTTCCATCAAGGTTTGATGGGAAACTCTATTATCACTGACAAAGCAACGGTTGGATAATATTGCAGTCGTCAGACGAAATGGAGCTTTCATATGATGTCTATTAGCAGTAGAGGTGTTCACATGTCTTTTATGGAGCAGATATGAAATCTATTGCTGTTGGTGGAAGCAAATATAAATCAGGCTTCATAGTTAAGGTCCGATAGAAATGTCTAAATTCCGAAAATACACAGAAAACTCTAAAATGACCTCGAGTCAGTGATGCATTTGTGCGCCAATTGTGAATACTTGGCAGCCACATCCACTTTTATCTTTCTGAATTCAAGTCAGTGGTTCAATACCTGGTTGAAGGCCATATTGACAAATTCATTATTTCCTCTGTGCCACCACAGGTCAACTTTTTTTCTTGTGTTAACTGAAGACTAAATATCTCAGCGCGAACCGTGTGCCTCTGTGTGATGTCTAAACAACCAACTTGTGATATAGAGATGGAAAACCTTTACTTGAAGTGTGACAGTGCGTATCCTGGCAGTTAAGTTAGAATGTTGGCATTTTGGCTGTTTAGCATTGAATACTTTGCAATGCCCTGATCCCCAGCATCGATATATTCTTTATTGAAGAGCACTTGGCTGAAGTTTTCTTGTATCTCTTTTTTTCCATCTTCATCTACGATGCCCTGACAGTGGAGAAAATGTGATGAAGTGTTAGGCCTAGGGTGCCCTTTCAGTGGGACAAACACGATGACACTGCCTAGGGTGTCTTCCAGTGGAGTAAGCGCTGTGCCATATACAGCATATTTATATACAGCTCTTTATGCTAGAAAACTCTCTACAAGCTGGTGCCCACCACATGCTGCCGGTGCCCTTTGAGGTCCAGCCTACAGGTAAAGTTTGGACTTTACCATTTTAAGAAAGGCCCACTCATTTACTGCGAACATGTCTTCAACATTAAGTGATTGTCTATGTTTGTATGAGGAAGCAGAGTGTCCACACTCAACCCAAAACTCCCTATAACCACTCTGCCACCAACACTGGGTCTCATCCCTGACGTGCGAGCAGGACAAATGTGTGGAAAATGGTATTCAAGGACAATATGAAGACGTCAATACATTTTTTTGAAGTTTAATATCGGTCCAAAAAAACGTATTTTGCCTGATTTAAACATGAATATTAAGTGGACAGCATATCATCAGGACGGCAATATAATAAGGAAATTACATGATGTTATTTAATTTATTGTTCAACATTTCTTCATTTCTTTTAACTCTATGATCAGATTGTGAAGAGTTCCCAATGATAAAACATTTTCAACTACAGAAATTCAGCCGAATAATGGCCTCACCCTACATGGGGCTTCACCCATATGGGAGCACAGAGCACTCTTCTGTGAACAGCTGCAAACATGGCGAGGAGAAAAGAAAGAGGAGAGATGTTGGCGCTAGGTGGGAACGGATCCAAAGTCTAGTCTGGAAGGAAATAAGAGCGTTCACCTGCTTTGTGTCAGCTTTGAGTGAGGCTGAAGTGCCATTGTTTCCTTGACAGAATTGTTCTTATAAATGTCTGCATCCCTGCAACAGTGACACTTTGGCCCAGACGATGACGAAGGTGAGTGATGATCTCCATTGAGCAACATGGCATTTCTGAGCTGGTGCTATAATGTTAATTTGAGATGAAAATGGGTTTCATCAACATTCACGTGGATGGCTCTGAATGTTTGAGTCCTTTTCATTTTATCTATTTGAATGTATTATAAACAATATATGAACATCCAACATCTGTTGTCATATAACCTTTGAGATTGGAGACTTCTGAAGCGCAGATGCAGGTTCTTTATTTTATTGACTTGCTTCTCAATGACTGACTAGGTAGATGTAGGTTATGATAATCATATGGAGATGGTATGGAAATGAGCAAAGTGTTTCCTAACTATATCAGAGAGTACTGTGGATTGAATACTACAATGCCCTCTCTCTGACCTTATTTTAACAGGCTATTTTCTATTGGCTGTGTTTTAGTTGCTGCACCGTCGCTGGTGCCTGGAGCCACTGAGGGGCGAGACGTGATGACCGTAAATTTGATCCCATAAATGAGTCCAAACAACGCTGTCAGTTTTATGGAAACCCAACAGTAGGATGACTGATTAGGTCAAATTTAGGTGGAATAAATCCACAGTGAGTGCAATTTGCATTACTGCTGCATTACTACCTGTCATCTGTATAGAGGGCTGGGTTACTGAGATCATGAGTCTTTTACAGTTTTTGATAGTGTTATGATGATTAAGGGTTTGAACAGCAGACTGCTGTGGAATTTGATGTTATTATTGGCCTACATGTTAAAATGCCAATATTTCATTCACATGGCTTTAAATCTCCAACAAGATTCTCATCCTAACTTGTCATATTTTGCAGTTTGGGCAGAAGCCCCCATTGCTATTATAGTGACATCTGGCCTTTAGTGTAATATCTAGAATATTGACACTGAAGGTCTTTGCATGCACGTGCAACATTGTAAGGTGTGGTTAACGTCGTGAAACGGTTTAGGCAACAAAACCACTTCAAATGGGGTTAGAAAAAACATCACGGTTTGGCTTAAAATAAGTAAGCTTGTAACGTAATTTAACCCGGGACGTAACGGGACTCAGTGGCGTCATATAATGTCGTCAGGAAAAATCATTCAACTTTTGGTTTCACACGGGACAGGGACGCCGGTCACCTCAGTAAAAGTCCTTTGTTCGTTTGGCCAACCTGCCCTTAAAGGGACCCGTCGCTCTTGATTCTTCATGCGTTGCACTGAGCGTCTAATAATATCAGATGTGTATACATCCCGGGGTGTATCAAAAAAGACACTAAAGGGTACCTTGTGCGTTTGTATTACGATGTTGCCGGCCACTGCCCCGAGTGTCAGTATTCAACGCTATGAGAGACCAGGTTGAAGTCTTTGCACCTGTTTTAATAGAGAGTTGGTCGTAGTTGTGGCATTATTTTGCCAACATGAGACACCTGAATCCAGAAATCCGGAGAGCTTCCCCCAACATTGCAGTCGGGGAGGGGACTGCCGATCAATCGTTGTATATTACGTTGTCTTGGAGGCCACTAAATAGAATTTGATGTAATATCAGGGAATCATGCGTATCGCCGTTTAATTACAGCATTCTTTGATTCACACTACGGCTTTTGTTTACCAACTGGCCCAAAGACAGACTGCATCATTAGGGGTTGACATTTATACGCAGTTGCAGTGATTCACTTCAGTGATTACCATTTTGCATTCGCTCTGTTGCTCGAGATTGCCAGAGTGAACTATAAAACTGGTAGCTTATTTGCAGAAAACTAGGACTGTAGAATGAAGATAAGGGGCAGTTCTGCACCACCTGTGACATGGCGTTTTGTGCAGAGTCTGTGTCCATTGCATCCCCACAAATCAGCGTCCATGCTTCTGTACTTTCCCTTCTAACAGTGAATGAGGCAAGTCACAGTGAATCATGTTAGGAGCAGTTTCAGAGCTCCCTGCTGTTCTAGAAAACTCAACTTGATTCATTGTCTCTCCTTGTTAGACTTCTCTAAATCCTCCCTTTACACTCCTTTATCACATATATGAACTAAGGGAAGGAAGATGTCCTCACCGTCTGTCTTGTTTCAATTTCAACATAGTAACTGCAACACAGGCTGCATCAGAGGGAGCTAATGTCTCATCCCAGTGTTGTACCTGATTGGGCATTGACAAACTGATCTAACAGCTCAGTGTCTGATGGCTTTCAAAAAGACAGAGGAGGTAAAAAACGAAATAGCTGTGCGACACAGTCAGGTGATATTTTGTGTTCTAATGATGTGATTACGTTTGGACTGGAAGTTGTATCTTGCATCTTCAAGAATACAATTAAAAAGTTTAAAGCTAGGGTTGGTAATCTTGTTGCCATCTCTCTGCCTAGTGACAGTCGCTCGCGGCACAAGCTCCAAAAGTTGCTAAATCTAATGAGAAAGTCGCCAAGTCAGCAGCACTAACGGCCTGTCTAAGGCCTCGCTCCAAAGCCCCTCCCCCAAATTTAGCCTTATGTATGTACTAGCAGTTTGTGTAAGAGTCTAGTGAGAGAGGCAGGGAAGTTGGGAGACAACAGGTAGAACCATTCAGCTGAAGGAAATGATTGGAAGGGCTTATTACAGTCCTGCAAAAGCCACAGTACCCGATTGTTTTCCTTTTTTTGTCACAGCATATGATTTATTAATTGCTGTCAGAATATAATCAGAATTTCAACATATATAGCTCAAACTGTTGAAGAAGATAACTAACCTTTTAAGGAGATTGGGTGCAGAAGTGTAGCTTAAAATGCTGCTGTTGCTCCTCTGGGCCAATGTTACCTCAGTGTCTTTGATGTGTTTAGGCCTGCATTTTGTCATATACAATTTTTTTGTTTGCAAACCATGTACTGTCCCATGCTCAACAGGTAATACCAGTTGAAACAGTGAGGCTCTGCGGACAGAACATAGACCACAGTGCTGCTGATATTGAGATTGACAGTTTAAAGACAAACACACTGAGTTCAAAATGATTCAGGGATTAAAGTTAATTTGAAGTTGATGTAGTTGAATAAGGAGACTTTACCAATCCCAAAAAACAATTAGAGTGGTAGTGGGTACAGATCTTTGACACTTAAACATCATACGAGGCATTAACGTGCGTCTTGGGTGATCCAATCACAAGTGAACAGCTCTAAGTACGTCATTCACATCTGGCATTAAATCTTCACATGCGGCATGGGCTCACTTCACCGCTCCATGTGAAGATGAAGATGTACATCATTTCCGTTTGCAAAGACCAAATGCATTGTTGTTTTTAACCAGCAATGCACTTCCTGGTCTGGTCTTGGATGGGCTAGCGGTGTTCACGATGCAAGAGCGCTACGAAACTCCACACGTGAGAGTGACAACCTTTTCTCAGCGGCAAGGCATTGGCTTGTAATGTTTTAACTTCTCATCCGCTTGTCCGGCATTGATTGCATGGAAATCGAATTAATTGATTTTCACTGGGATGTCATGTCTTGTGTCGGTGAAAGAAAACAGACAAATGTATAGAAGTATTATGATAAGTCAACAAGGGGAAAACATTTTTTCACAGGAAACAGAACTACCTCAACTGCCATCACAGGGTTCTCATCCACCGAATTCAGCAAGCTGGAAAGCTGGTAATGGGGATTGGCAGAAACATGTTGATTCTCCCTCAAATGAAAGTACCCGTGTCATTTTTCCTTCTTCTTTTGCAGGTGTAAAAATTGAAGATGACAGGTACAAGGATGGAGAATGATTTGAAAGTGACAGAAATAGACATGCAGAACATAAAAAGTCGTTTTCCCCGAAGTGAAGGATGTATTCCGAGGAGAGGAACATGTGGGGAAATAAAGAGACGCTTGTTTATCCCATTATTTGTGAGGAGAAAGAATGAGAAAAGAAATAGACGCACAGACTTTTTAACATTTAATCATATGACCGCTGCAGTCCTTCTCCCGCCGAGTTTAAAATTAAATAATTTGGTACGAGTCTCTCGTTAATTCACATTTCCAAAACCTCATCATATACCTGTGATTCACAGCGACCTCCTTATTATGAGAACAAAACCACTCCAGCAGACTTCAACGGCAGTCATTCAGAGTGATTATCGCTCTCGAATAATTCTTCCTCCTCAATTCCTCTTACAGTCGTGGACGTCTCCCTCTCTCACACACACACACACACACACACACATTACATTCATTTGCATTACTGAGAGAGCCCTTCAGTGTGCGGGGAGAGAAAAACTCTTTAAACGGCGATGGCTTTTCAAGTGTCAATCAGCAGAAATAAGAAGGAGGAGGTAGGGGAGGAAGGATGCAAAAAAAGAGAAAAAAACATGGAGGATATAAGTGAGCTTTTTTTGTGTAAATCACCAGAAATGAAGGAAACTGCGAGGATGAGGAGGAGAAAAGACAACATGATGAATCCCCGAGAGAGGCGTTATCCGGCGTCAACCAACACAAGATGAAAAAGTGGAAGCGGAAGAAGCCGAGTGTTTAGAGTTCTCAGTCATTTAAAAGTGCACTGGGTGAAAACCTTCCTGCTGTTTAAGTGATTGGAAGAGAGGAGGGGGGAGGAGGAGAGACCGGGGGCCAGGGATGAGGAGAAAAATGGCGCCATTAGAGGGAAAATGGGATTTGTGGCCACTGGAGAATCTCACAGCAGAATTTGTATTCACTAGAGAAGAAAACATGCTCTAAATATCACTGTTACCACACATGCTATAATGTTATGCAGGAATGCTGTTCACCATCACCGTATTAGTTTAGCATTTCAGAATGTGCAATTAGCCTTGTTGCTGCGAGGGGTAAAAAATTGATTCACCTGCCTTGAATGTGTTTACACATTAAAGTAGTCGCACAGTCAGTGTGTCTTCATATATTCTCTCCCTGTTCTTATGAATGCATCATCTATAAGGGTATGAGCTGCATATTCATTATCAGAAACACACGCACAGAGCCTCTCAGTCCTCGTCTTGTCTCAGTCCAAAAGTCAAAATGTGTTAAAAAAAAAAAAAGATACATGGAATTTTTTTTATCTAACGATGTTCTGCTTCAATCCATATTTGTTGCCGTTTAGCCTCACAAAAACAACATTATCACGGCAGTTAAAAACCCGTCTGCTCTCCCACTTGCCGCACACACTAAGGGAAGCTCACACCTGTGGTCTATTAATAGACATTCGAAGCTTCATTCAAAAACCCCAATGGTAGCTTTGAATGGGAAACAAAAAGACGTCCGGTACAGCACTCGTGGTTCGGTCCGAGCCTTTGTTTGTTACCCACTGACAGAGTCTGGACTGTGTGTAAACACAGTGATTGATGGCAAGAACAAAGAAATAGTGGATCCAGGACAAGTATTTGGGAACTTTGCCAGACGATAAAGGGACATTTGGCACAGGAAAAAGCCAACAGCATCTCGAGTCTGCGCTCACTTTCCCTTTCATCTGCTGCCATCAATCTCTCAAGGTCTAACACAAACATGGACTTAATAAAGGTGGTCAATGTCTGCAGCAGAAATAACTGGCACTGCACGGGAAACTCTGCAGGATCTTTAAAACAAGCAATGACATCAGAAGGATGGCAGTTTCTATCTGGGACCCTCCTCAGACTTACACAACACCAATCAATTCAAACACTCCTTTATACCCTCCGCCATCTCCCATTTAAACTCGAGGAGGAAAAGGTAGTTGAACTTATTGTTTTTTTTATCTATTGAATTGAGTTTTTTACTGTGTATTTGTTTTGTACTTGTTGTATTCATGCCCCCTGTGTAAAATGTGTGCATCCCAGGTATCTACTGAATTTGAAGAAAGAAAAGAGGATTGGATTAGAATCATAGACTTTAAATATGCCTGTGTCACATTATCATTCAAATAAAAAATGACTTGAAATAACATGTTATGACGGAGAGAGTTATTCCCAAAGAATGGGTCGGGACCCACAGGTGGGCTGCAGGACATTTCATTTGGGTCGCTAAATAACTTCAACGTTTTTTTCAATAGTCTCGTATTTAACATTGATATCTGCAGAACACCCTTGATCCACATGAGGGAGTCTGAATGTTTGTATTGTTCTGATAATTGTAGTCTACGTGTAACATTGAATTTAATATGAAAGGCTAGCGTGTAAGTATTGGGGGGAAAAGAGTTTACGTATATAACATTAGTATACGTTTTCAAAAACACTTGCGTAAAACTAAGTTGTGATTTATCAAAACGTACATCTCTTCAAAATGGGTGCTTTACCTATTCAAGTTAAGATATCCCACTAGAATATACAGATGGAGGGTCTATACATTGTAAATGTACCCGTTAAAAATGAATATTCAGCACTTCACTGCCAGTGACACAGAGTACGCCATTGGCATGTATGATTAAACTGCAGGGGTCAAACTGAAAAGAAGCCTCAGGAACTTAACCTTTAAGGAGAGTCTGCTTTATCCCCTGCTTATAGAATATACGTGGAATAATGGAAGTTAGTTATGAGGCAAGACTCTCTCGAGGAAATCTGTGTTCAGGGAAGAAATGACTTATGCTCTTCAAGCAGCCGCTATTATTGTGGTCCACAGGAATAGGAAATTAACTTCTAGTCGTTCTTGTATTAGATGTGAATGTATTTAACTTTCTCTGGCCGTGTGTCCGCTGGCTGCAGGCCTCTGGGGAAAGGCTGCTCTGTGGTCCGAGTCAGCTAAGGGTTAAAGCAGGAAGAAGACGTGGGTTTGGGGATCTATATTTATGGAAATGAGCTGAATTTTTCAACCTCAACTTCTCCACTGCATGAATGACTTTCAACATGTATTTGGATGTTGGGACTTTTTTTGTGTCTCTTAAACCAGACAGATCGTCCATCTGTTAACAGATTTTTGTTTTTTTGGTTTAAACGCTCCTCTGGGCTTTATTTTTTTATGTGGGCTTTATGAGTGAGGACATTCTTGGAAAGTTCATCCTCACTTCTTTAAATGTCTATTTGAGGGTTCAGACTTGGTTTTAAGGTTAATGTTTGAATGAGATTTAGGTTGACGTAAAGCTTGGGTTCAGGCATTAAGCTGTGATGGTCAAAGTTAAGGGTAAAGGATTAGGGAACGCAATATGTCAACGAGTGTCCTCACAAATATAAGTGTACAGGGATGTGTGTGTGTGTAAGGCAAGGCAAGGCAAGTTTATTTGTATAGCACATTTCAACAACAAGGTAATTCAAAGTGCTTCACATAAAACCATTAAAAGCATCAAAACATAAGGCAAAAGAAAAGGAGATTTAAAAACAATTAAGAACATTCATTAAAACATTAAAAAACAGTACAAGAAATAAAATGCAGTAGTAAAATGCAGAAATGCAGGAAATTGATTAATATATGAATTGAATGTGGTTCAATTAAAGGCAGCAGCAAACAGAAAAGTCTTCAATCTTGATTTAAATGAGCTGAGGGTCTCAGCAGACCTGCAGCTTTCTTTTTAGGTGTGTGTGTGTGTGTGTGTGTGTGTGTGTGTGTGTGTGTGTGTGTGTGTGTGTGTGTGTGTGTGTGTGTGTGTGTGTCATTATTCACATCTAAATCAGGTCCACATCTGTTTCGGCCTCCTTAAAAGAACATTCAGGCTCTCTGGCGATTCATGAATACACTTTGTCATAACTACAAACTCTATCAAACCCCACACACACAAACACATCAACGCGATGACAACCGCTATCCCATTTTGTGTGTGAGCTAAAGTAATTGACTTGCAGCGTGTTACTTTAAACAAAAAAATAAATATATATATTTATTGAGGTTGTAGCTAAATAAATCCATGAGAGAAGTTAATTCCGTGCTGGTTACTTCAGCAGCACACAATGCCTGCCCCTCAGCTAGCAAAGGTCTAAATACAAAAAAAGATTAATCATTTCTGCAGTTGTTTACTTTTGGGGGAAATAAATGTTTATCTTACTTGGTTAGAAAAGCAGTTAGTCTGAGGCAAATCCCTCGGCTTGTATGACTAATACAAGCTAACAAGCTACAAGCTACAAACTAATATGATTACTGCTCTCAAGTCGCTGTCCAAAGTCCACGTCTGATTCATTATTTCAACATGAAAATGGTTATTGCCGTGCTCTTGGAAATGTGTCGTCCCAAATGAATCAAATCCAAGCAGCGAGCGTGAAAGTTGAATTCAAAGGAAAATGAAGGTTAAATCGATGCCATGTGTCTGTCCGTCCCTCCGGCTGCCAGTGTTTCACAATGAACTGTCAACCCATTGGCGAGTTTGATGCCTGTATCGATTCCGATTGGCTTTCATCCCCATGGGTTTGCTTTACAGTAAGAGCTCCTTCTGAATCTCTCTCCCTCTCTCTTTGTCATCCGATCGGCCTGTCTCGCCTCGACGCTGCAGGCCGATTGGTCATTTTGACAGACAGCGGCCTTTGATGTTACGGGAAGTCTTCAGTGCACACACTGGATGACAAATGTGTGTTGTTTTACCCAGGTCTCTAGATCATACACACACACAAAGGTCCATTTCCATTCTTCATACCCGAGTCATCCCTGAGCCCCCTAATGTGGTGAAGTTAACCCCAGACGTAGTTCAACTGCCTCCTGGGGTTTTCTTTGGCACACCAATACAAAGTGATATATGAACATACACACAGTAAAAAAAAAAGAAGTTTCCTATTTACACATCCAGCAGATTAGAAGTTAAATTCAAGCGGCAACCTCTGGTTCTGAAAAGTGAAGCCAATGTAGAACTGCCTGAAATGTCCATCAGGGGGCGACTCCTCTGGTTGTATAGAAGTCTATGAGAAAATGACTACTTCTCTCTTGATTTATTAACTCAGTAAACATTGTGAACATGAGTTTATGGTCTCAATCTCTAGTTTCAAGTCTTCTTCAACACAGCATGATGTTCATTTAGTACATTATGGTCCATTTAGAGTCAAATAGACCATAAAGTAGGGTATTCTTTAGGGTGGGGCTACCTTGTGATTGACAGGTCGCTTACCTGAGGCGTATATGCCATCTCTCTGTCACTCCTGCGCAGTCCAAATATTGTCACTTCCACTCACTGGTTGCAAAAACCAAGATGGTAATGGCGGTCAGCAAACCAGTAGGTGACCTCACGACGACTACGTCCACTTCTTATATACAGTCTATGGTTAAAATCCTAAATATTCCCTTTTTATAGGGCAATATACTAAATCGACAACATAATCCAATTTACCACGATGGAAATAGAATAGCAACATTTAGGACCGTATGAGATTAATGAAAGAGGCTATAATACCAGAAGTGTTAACCTGTGCACCACTACATACAAATATGTGCCCAGTCCAGAATTTTACAGGAATACATAATACCCTATTCATAATTTAGCATAAGAACACATTGCTGCTAGAGTAAAACAAATTTAAACCTCAAACCAACATCACACAATAGCTTTGAACTTGTAAAATGTACTACTTACTTGTACGCTAATGTAAAATAAATAAAATACCCAATTAAAATATGCCCCAAATAGTAATAAGTACATAGCATACAACTATGTAATAATAAAGAATGAACAGATGATCCATAAGAAAAGTATGTCTCTCCTCGTCTTATCCACTTTTAGCTAGGCTCCAAGGGAAGGGAATGTCTGTTCAAGGTTTCCCTCACATGGATTCCTCTTGCATACCTTCCACTGACGGGGTTGAACCAGCTGCACAGCACAGCGCTTCAGGGGAAAGTGATGTTGACCCACATAACAATGTAGCAGTCATGCTCCCTCTGGCGTTGAATATATGATCCAGAAGAACACAGGGGAAAGCCAGCAGATGTGCGGCATTAGAGAGGCTAAGGGTGGCATAGCGGGAGAAGAGTTCATGGTGGCTGATGGCAGCACATTTCAACATTCCTTCCATGCTGGGGAGGGACCACGGGTTTCAGTTCAAATATTTCCCTTTAAAATAAAGCACAACTTCATTAGATATCATCAACCTGTCTTTAGTAACAGGTCATGTACCACAGTCCTTTAAAGTAGCTGTGATTAAACCTCTTCTTAAGAAGCCCACTCTGGATCCAGAGGTGTTGGCCAACTATAGACCGATCTCTAACCTTCCCTTCCTCTCTAAGATCCTTGAGAAAGCAGTTGCAAATCAGTTGTTTGACTTTCTGTGTAACAATAGTTTATTTGAGGATTTTCAGTCAGGATTTAGAAAGCATCATAGCACAGAGACAGCTCTGGTAAAAATAACTAATGACCTTCTAATCGCATCAGACAAAGGACTCGTCTCTGTTCTTGTCCTGTTAGACCTTAGTGCTGCGTTCGACACTGTAGACCACTACATCCTGTTGCAGAGACTGGAACATTATATTGGCATCAAAGGAACCGCACTGAACTGGTTTGGATCCTATCTATCGGATCGATCTCAGTTTGTTTATGTAAATGATGAAGCCTCGATGAAGACCAACGTCAGTTATGGAGTTCCACAAGGTTCTGTGCTTGGACCAATCTTGTTCACCTTATATATGCTTCCTTTAGGCAATATTATCAGAAAATACTCTATAACCTTTCATTGTTATGCAGATGATACTCAATTATATATACCGATCAAACCAGACGAAACCAACCAGCTTGCTAAACTGCAAGCGTGTCTTAAGGACATAAAAACCTGGATGACCTGCAACTTCCTGATGTTAAACTCAGACAAAACTGAAGTTATTCTACTAGGCCCAGAACACCTCCGAAATCAGTTATCTAATGATATAGTTTCTCTAGATGGCATTGCGCTGGCATCCAGCAGCACCGTTAAGAATCTTGGAGTTACCTTTGATCAGGATTTGTCTTTCAACTCTCAGATAAAACTTATTTCTAGGACTGCCTTTTTTCACCTACGTAATATTTCAAAAATCAGGCACATCCTATCTCAAAGCGATGCAGAGAAATTAGTTCATGCATTTGTTACCTCTAGACTAGATTACTGCAATTCCTTATTTTCAGGCTGCTCTAATAAGTCTCTTAAATCTCTCCAGTTGATCCAGAATGCTGTAGCTTGTGTACTAACAAGAACTAAGAGGAGAGATCATATTACTCCTGTATTAGCTTCTCTGCACTGGCTCCCTGTAAAATCTAGAATAGAATTTAAAATCCTTTTACTTACCTACAAAGCCCGAATTGGTCAGGCTCCATCATATCTTAAAGAGCTTATAGTACCATACTGCCCTACGAGAGAGCTGCGATCCATTAATTCAGGGTTACTTGTGGTTCCTAGAGTCTTAAAAAGTAGGACGGGAGCCAGAGCCTTCAGTTATCAAGCTCCTCTTCTGTGGAACCAGCTTCCCGTTTCAGTCCGGGGGGCAGACACACTCACCACATTTAAGAGTAGGCTTAAGACTTTCCTCTTTGATAGTGCTTATAGTTAGGGCTGGCTCTGGCTTGCCTTGGACCGGCCCATGGACAAACTGGTATAAGCAAAAACTACAGGGGGACTTCCTACACTGAGCACCTCTCGCCTCTTCTTCACCTCCGTCTGTATGCATTGATTTCCCATTAATGCTCATTACTAACTTTACTTCTTCCCTGGAGTATTTGTGCTTTCTCGCCTCACAGGATGACCGCAGTTTTATCTGGACACTGGTTCTTCAACCAGCCATGGCCCTGCTGACACCTACTACGATCTTCATTGTTAACATTGTTAATCCTATTACCGATACCATTAATGCACAGTACTGATTTTGTCTCTTCCCCGGTGTATTTGTGCTTCCTCTCCTCACAGGTTTCCATGGAGCATGGTTTCATCTGGACCCTGGTCCTTCCTCCTACCATGGCCCTGCTGACTCCAACTGCTAATATCACTTTTATTATTACTCACATTACTATTTCATATTACCGATACCAATAATGCACATTATTGACCTGCTTCTTCACCAGAGTCTCTGTGCTTTCTCGCCTCACAGGTTCCTGTGTATCCGGGTTTACCTGGACCAGGTGTTGCCTCCTGTCGTGGTTGTGTCATACATTGAATGTGCTGTAATTACATTGAATGTGTTGTAATTCACTATCCTGTTCTACACATGACATCATTGCACTTCTGTCCATCCTGGGAGAGGGATCCCTCCTCTATTGCTCTCCCACAGGTTTCTTCCTCTTTCCTCCCCGTTAAAGGGTTTTTTTGGGGAGTTTTTCCTGTTCTGATGTGAAGGTTCCGGGACAAGAGGATGTCAAATGTGTACATATTGGAAAGCCCTCTGAGGCAAATTTGTAATTTGTGATTTTGGGCTATACAAAAATAAATTGAATTGAATTGAATTAAAAAGATGTCAGTTCATTCCGTGAATGAAAGACGCATTCCTACAAATTTACACAAAGTCAAAGTTCACTCGTCATGAGAAATACTGGTAATTACTAATTAACCTGTTGAATGCATACTAGACATGGAAGGTCTAAGAAATGATGCAATCATTTTGCATAATGTCAAATGTAGTATCCAGTCCTTTTGAAGCTTCACCCATACTCAGGACCCCAACTTAATGGACCACTGGTGTATCCCTTTTGATGTTAAGATACTACAAATCACTGATGCATCAAACATGTTTTTCCCGACATTCACAAAAGACATGAATACAGCCTGATTTGACATGCATTATTTGTATCATGGTTAAATCTGCACTGTCCACTTCTTTTTCACAGTTGTAAATGAAACATTTATTTCCTGTTCCAGTGTGTGTGAATGACATCAGCTGACAGGAAGTAAACATGGACCCAAAGGCAAAAAACATGTATTTTGATCTACATCCTCATCTTGAATTAATCTCGTCTGAATTCCTCAGAGAAGATTCATTTAGTTGGTTATGGTCATGGGGACAATTGCTTCCATTGGCTTTTGCAAAACTAGAATGAGCATGTGGTTCAGTTAAGTGAGGTAAAGTTTGTCTTCTACTGTCTTTACACAGTATTTGACAGTACTACTAATACATAACAAAGACTTGGGGTTCATCCCAAGCCTCTTAATTGCATCCCTGTTTCCCTTGGAAAGGAAACCATGCAAGGAGAGAGGAAACGAGGAAAGATCTTTGAAGAGAAATGAGACGTCCTTTCCTCTGAAGCGCCACGTGAAGCACCGTTTCAAACCATGATCTTTTTCTTCACCTAACCAAGTTGGTTCGTTGCCTTAACCCAAGGACATTTCGAGCAAAAAAAGCCTGAATAGCCCACCGCTACAGCTACTAGTAATTACATTTCCATGATTTATTGCAGACCGAAATGAAGTCCATCAATGAAGAGTTCACAAACAAAGCCATCCTTCAAATGATTAAACCAACCCCAGTTTGATTCATATCGACGTAAGTCAGCAATTAAAAAAACATGATTTCAGAAACAAAAGTGAGTATGTTAACTACCCGAGACCACATTGATTACTAATCCTTGCATTGCACACAATAAACTCTTTAGGAATATCCTCGCCAACAGAGATTTGTTTATGCAAATTAACTCTTCAAATTCAATACAGTTCACTCACTGCCATTCAGCAGCTGAATGTAGGACATAATTAGGTGTGTTGCTAAACTACCAGCTGTAACTCATTAAGTTAATGAAAGAAAAAGGTGCCAGGCCTATTTCAGTGTCGTGCTGTGTTCTTTGATGGTCAGAAATACCTCATGGCTGACTACAGGCTGGGGCGACAGTCCATGGAGGCCCCTTGTGAGGATTCTGCCATCATAAAACACAAGGCTGGTCACATGAGGAGCATTTATTGATTGATATTTACTGGTTGGCTCAGGGTTTATCGTACAATGTTGTGTCTCGAGCCTTTACTGTTTCCAAGTCTACAGCCTGCAGACTAGTGCACATGTGGAGTGGAGAAAATTGCAGCCGTTCGTCTGGAGGTCATCAAACTGCCCACCGCTGGAGCACTGGATGAGGCTGGCCACACGTTTTCCCAGCTAGCCAACATCCCAGTATTCTCCAGGTGTGTGGCTGCCATACACACCTGGAGTTGAGGATGGAATAAACGTAAACACAGTTTGTACAGAGTGTACAGAGTTATATTTCAAAGCATATAGTGACATCAAATAACCGGCACTTACATTTGTGCTGTTTTTCCACCATCTCATTCAAGTGTGCCAGATGTCGATTGGAGGCGGAGGCAGCGGACTAAGTCGCCTTTTTATGCTCCACGACTTCCTTGAAGCCTGCTCTCAAGTAATCTCGCTCATGGCTCCTCATAGATCCCTCCTCCTCCTCCCTCCTCGGAGCAGAAATAAAAGCTTTGGGACGGACGTCAAGATGGCAGAGCGGAAACAACTTCAAGGCTCAAGCGAGGAAAGGAACAAATATGGGACTTGGGATGTACCTTTGGTCAACAACAGAAACACAGGCGTCATTAGATGCACATCTTCTCTTTGCTCCACAACTTCCTCTTCCTCTGAGATGTACTTCCTGTAGCTCTTCTCGCTTCATGTTGGTCCATTATTTTAAAGTATGAACTCAACCGGAGCTCTTTTTATTCATCCTGTGTGGCGTGCAAATAATTCTGCTTATTAGTGTTAGCACTTTGAGAGTTGTGTGTTAATTGAGTTCAGGTAGTCGCTGCTCGTTAATTACAGCGAACAGCAGCGTTTTCCTAAGAGTGCTTAGGTTTAGCTCAGAGTGCAACCTTAGTGTTACACTAAAGGGTTGCGGATGGATCCAAAGACAGTTTAATGTTGAGACTGAAGCAGAGAAAAAAGGAGGTTAAAGGTGGACAAGAAGGATGGGGAAGAAGAGAGCAAGAGAAAAAAAGGAAGACGAATATCAGCATGGCACAGCACCAAACGCCATTGTGGAACAACGTAGCTAATACACATGATGCAAGACCGGGTTGACGGCATCCATGCGTAAATCTGTGTATGTTTGTGTGGATGGGCGTGTATTGCAGATATTGTGAGCACATAAATCTTTAAAAGCTGTCACATTGTGGGGACAAGATGCAAGTCCCCACAACGTAAGTTAATTAAGCTTAGGTTAAGGTTACGATAAGGATTAGTTTTAGGCAAAAAGTAGAAAGTCATCCCTGTGACATTGTGTCTGGTAAGTGCAAAAGAGAAAGAGACGGACACAGTGTGTGTGTGTGTGTGTGTGTGTGTGTGAGTGAGCACGTGCAGAGCTCAAAATGTCAAAAGCATGGCATGAGGGCGCAGACACTGAAAGCCGTTTCTCTAATGCCAGCGGGATGGTGCAAAGCCACAGGCTGAGCAAGCGTGTTTAAGAGTTCGAGCAGCTGTTTGAAAGGTCAGAATATCCACAGAGGGAGCGGCTACAAAGAGGGGAGCGGATGGATGGATGATGGGTGGAGGGATGGAGCGGGGCAGATAAAGAGAGGGAGGGACACTTGTGAAGAAGAGTCGCTAAAGATGAAGAGTTAATGATGAGAAAGCTTTTCTTTAAGTGTTTCTAAAACAATGTACAAAACGGTGTCTCAAATTACTGGAGTTCTTAAAGAGCTTCCATCAAACTACTAAGCATGGATATAACGCATCCATTTTTTTTCCCGCAGATTCTGAAATGTGGGCCGACGTGGCATAACTTCATCCCAAGTAGCTTTGTAACCCCCCCCGAGTTTGTCACCTCGGGTGTCCTCTGCCCTTTCTTAATCCCTCTGAAGGCGGATTACCATTTTGGACTAAACAGCACGACGCACGGCCACAATCGAATGAACCCGAAAGTGCGGATCCCCGAAAAGTCGGCATTTGCTTTCACCTAAAATTCACGTGTGTGAAGGTTGTATATTTTGGGGCATGTACAACGTGTGCGTGGAGGTGTGTTTGCTTGGTGCCTCCTTAAGAAAAAAAAAAAAAAAAGTCCAAATAGGATTTCTCATTCTAAACTGGGCCATTTTGCGGTGTGGTTTCATTCAATAAGGTGAGGCCCTGTGATCCCTCCCTGGCCTCCACAGCTGAGGTGAACTCCACGACTCTAATGCCACCCAGCAGTGTGCAGCGTGTCTGTTCACACCCGCGCATATCCAGAGAGTTTGTGTGTTCTCCTGCACGGCTAAACTCTAATCCCCGACGTCCCCCATGTGCCGCTGCACATAATGTTAACAGCAGGTGCTCTTAATTATATTTTCCGTGATTACAGGCCCATTTGCAAAACTCTGTCTTGCTCGAGCGTATTAGATAAATTGCCCCATGAAACATTAATGAGAGTAATGGCATGACATGAGCAGCTCCACTGTGGTCTCCGTGACATAATGAACACGGTGCGGCACAAAAAGTCGTCATTTATCAGCAGAGGCTGGTAAGTGTTAGAATGCGTGCACTGTTTTCATCACCTTGTTAGAGTTCCAGACAGCTTTTAACATAGTCAGCAGCAGAATTAATCTCAAGCCGGTGGAATGGGGGTTAAGTAATACAAGTCGTTTTGCAGTTTGAAATGTTCATATTAGTATTGTAGTTATACAATAACATCAATAGTCAATTGAAATGAATGGTGATAATATTATATCCAGGCTATATGAATACATTTTGAATTATATTATGATTCGAGTAGCATAATTATGAAGTGAAATTGATATTGGTTTTTCAAAATTGAATTGAATAATAGCAAACGTCTCCTACAACAAGTCTGGATCACTCGTAAACAGTGTTTGTACTGAAGGACAAAATTCAAAATCCGAGAAAGTTGATGAATGCGACACATTCTCCCAAATCCCTCGTACAAGCCACTTAAGAACCGATGTGTCAGTACGAGTTGTTCTTGCATGAGCCCCATCGTTTCTTAATAATTAACAAGGAAAGGTATGTTATTTAGTGAGCGTTTAGAAGGTGCTGGTATGCAGATACTTGAGCTTTGGGAAACAGCCAGGCTAGCTGCTTTCCCTTGCTTCTAGTCTTTATGCTAAGCTAAGCTAAGGGCCCGCTGGCTCTAGCTCCGTGTCTCACACGAGACATGAGAGTGGTGTCGATATTTTTCATCTAACTCTCGCCAAGAAAGCAAGTAAGAGCATATATGCTAAAATGTCAAGAAGTGTTCCCAAACACCACGGGTGATAAAACACGAGACGCTGGTGCGCGGAGGACAAATACAGCAACTTGAAGTGTGTGAAGAAGAAAAATAATAGAATATACTCCAAATGTCAAGGTATCCCTTTAGGGGAATGTTACTTTACGATCATTTCAACGTCTCATTAATCATAGAACTTGTGGCTATCAGCCCCCATTGTTTTGAGTGAGGAAATGCTAACCAGCCAGCGTAGAAACCTTTTTTCCCAAACAATGTGACGAGTAGCCGGTGAAGAAATCAAGCAGAGTGAAATGAAAAATGTCAATTGTCCCTCTCAGGAAAAAAAAGAAGCTGCTCTGGACTTATTTGATGAACCCATAACTCACATAGTGACATTCTGTGGAGCTGTACAGTTCCACGTATATCCTTTATGGCATTTACAGTCAATCTGGTGACATTTAGGATTTGAGCTTTTCCAAAAGTCTAAATGCTCCTCTCTTGCCCTATGTCACAGTAAAATGACTTACGGTACCTGTCTACAGGGACGCTTTGGTTACCAGGAACCTGGAACAACATGGCGGCTCGTTTGGAAGCTTTTTTTCTCTTATATCACGTAAATAGTTCCCTGAAATGTGTTTGTGAAAACATTTGAGGCGCATGTCCTTTTTCTTACATTCCTCAAGACCTTCCTAGAAATCAGCACTGACCTCACAGCCTCTCGACATCGTTGGGTTCCTGTGTTGCGTGGCTGATAATCTCTATAAAGGGTTATGTGCGTTGGAATGCAGAATCTACAGGCAACAAGACAAGATTTTTGGTGTTGGAAGTATTAACCAATCACGTTTGAGCAGGCTTTGGTTGTGTGGAGAGGAAAAGAGGTGGAACACAAGTATAACTGAGGTATATGTGTGTCTTTATGTCAATGTCACATTTCCACGCCATCTACTGCCAGCAACACGCTCTGCTCAGCCATGCTTTTCGTCTTGGTCGGTTCCTTCCCTCCTTACTGTAGCCTTTTGAAGAATATTGCGTCACTGAACAAGGAAAGTCCTTCATTTTGATGTTGATGTTGAAATACCACACGTTGGACCTTTCCAGCGGCCCGAAGACGCTGCAGCTGAATCCATGTGGCCTCTTGATCCGCGGATCATAGCAAGCGAGTGTGAATAATCCTTTACACCGAGGACCGCCGGGGCCCTGCAGTCTGCTCTCCCATCACATCAGAGAGCTCTGAATGCTCAGACGACATCGGACCGACAAGTGTTGCCGCGGCGCTTGACGTCTGACTCGATGTTTCTTGTCACATCTGAGACGGAGCGGTTCAGAGGTGCCTCATCAAAATGCAGCAGTCACCTGAGGTAAGAAGGCCTTCCGTCGCTTACAGTGGCCGTAAATGCCACCGAACGCGGGATGTTAAACGTGTGTGTGTGTGTGTGTGTGTGTGTGTGGGGGGGGGGGGGGACTTGTATTGAAGCATTTGTGGAACGTCTGGTGCTAATCTCCGTGTTGATTTGTTTCTTGACGTATCCATGGATAGAGTCTCACTGATTTCCACAAGCCATCACGTTAACACCCAGAGACAATAGGTGTCTCCCGGTTGCCATGGCAACAGACGGGTGATAATACATATATAAAGGTTATCGCCTTTCCTCCTCTCCTTCTACCTCATTCATTGTCATTCCCTTTCATCTCTCGCGTCATCTTCTTTAATCTCAGACTCCCGCTTTCTTCTTTATCATCTTATTAACTCTTCGATGTCGCCCTCCTTTGCTCTCGTCTTCTTTTCTTCCTCCCTCTTCTCATTTCCTTATCCTCTACTTCTACTCATCTTCTTTCGCCCCCTACTTTGTCCCCCTTGTAATTATCATCTTCCTCTCCCCGCACCATATCCTTTTGTTTCCCTCGTCCTCTCCTCCTCTCGGTGTATCAGCATTTACCCAGAGTTTTACCCATTCCACATCCTGTCACCTCACATTTACCTCAGAGTTTCTACCGGGCGTCCCTGTGGGTTATTTATGTGCACTCGTCTCTATATGTGTTTGCTCTCTCCTCCTGCCACCACATGCTCAAGTATAGCAGCAAAGGGGCTCGGGCATTAATATTCGGGCCCTCCGGCCATTTGGTGCCGGAGCTATTAGAGTATTGTTTTTTAAATTTCTTTTCTATCTGTATTTGTTTATTCTTTCGGTGATGGGATTGAACAGAAATTCATCCAGCGGTAATATTTACGCCCCGAGGTGTTTTTTTTAAGTCCAGATATTGGTGGGATATTATGCTCTCTTCTCTTTGTTTGGGACATTGCTCATCTGGCATCCTGCCCTCTGGCCCTTGTATGATCAAATAACGGGCGACAGCAAATATAGCCTGTCTTGTAGGCAGTTGCTGCTGCTTCACTAGCCTTCACTGTGTTCACTGTTTTGCACAACTTGGGTTTGTGTTGTTGATTTTCGCTGCTGTCATTATGCAGTTATGTGTGGTCCTGTGGATGGATACTGGACTTTTCAGACACATATTATCCACTCAGTGTCACCCACCTCTGATATGACGACGGCTTGTAGCTATATTTGATGTCAGATGATCCAGTGTGGAGTGGGAGTGAAGACTCAGAAAGTCTGAAATACCTCAAATGAAAGCCAATGAGCATGACTCAGGCTGTTTGTTTTTTTACGTTCACAGACACTTATAACTGTCATGTACATACATGAAATTTGAAGTTTGGCTATGGGGGCAATGAAAATGAGAAATGAGATTCCTAGACTTTACTCTTGTTGCCAGAGAAGCGAGACGGTTTGAAATAACGTCCTGTTCGTTTGTCCTCACAGTGTCTCATCGATTTTGATTACACTTGTGTCTGTGTGTGGGAGGGTGTATGGTAATTCTCTTATCGCTCCGCAACATGATGTCGTTTTATTTGTGGGGTTTGGCATCTGTAAAGCTGGGCTTTGTGATTTTGCTCGGTGGAGAAATTAGTGTTTGTATTCATTGATATCTGGCGTTGACATTGATCATTTTTCTTCGTCTGTATGTGAGGACATTTTGTTTCGGAGCTAAGTTTATTTCGTGTCAAGCCCCGACTCTTTTTTGTTATGTTTGGAAACGTGCAATGTTTCATGGCATGGTGCGCGATATACAACACAACCATGTGCATAGGGACTCCAAAGGCAGGAGGGGCAAGATGGATAATGATGTCGCATCCCTGAGAGAGGATGACAAAGAAACGAAGAAAGAACTATTTGCGGCTCCGGCCCTCCCCAGAAGAGCATCCGACTTCTCCCTTTTCAACTAATTTGATCAAAATCAATCATCTATTTCACATCCGCCAGCAGCCCAATTCCCACTCCGGATTATTCATCTGCCTGTGGCCTGTGTTCGCCGCCCACTTGTCGTCACCTTCCAAGCTCCGCTGGCGGATCCCGTTATTGCCTCTCCAGCGGTTCCAGCTCGCGATCACGTTCCTGCCAATTGTGGGTGGCCCCGATGTTATCTCTGCAGCTGCTGAGAAAGAGCTACTGAGGACAAACCCGGCATTAAACCTTCAACGGAGGGGAGAGCACACTTCACCAATTCAATTTAATGTTGTGCTGCTCGCTCTCTCGGTCCTATTTCATTTGAATCATTGGCACGCGCGCTGATTCATTGACTATGTCACGTATCCCGCAGTCATGTTTCAGTCAAATGTTGACTCTGTAATAGTGAAGCTTGGCTAGTTATGGCCTGATTGAAACCTAATGAAATATTTCAATGAGCACCCTCTGGAGGGCGACTCTGAACTGTGTGTGTGTGTGTGTGTGTGTGTGTGTGTGTGTGTGTGTGTGTGTGTGTGTGTGTCGTTATATGGGCATCCAGTTTTTTCTAAAACTGTCACCGAGACCTGGAAGTCAGTGCCGGGAGAACGCGACACGCCCGAGACAGGATTAGCTCAACTTCAAGCGGCGAACAAGCCCAGAATAATTACAATGTGACTTCTTCCCTCTCCTCTCACTCCTCTGCTTATCATGCAGCTCTCGTCTAAAACATTTTCCTCTCCTTCTCTCATCCCCCCCCCCAACCCTCTGTCCTGCTTCCCTGCATGTAATTTTAGTTTTTTAAAATCTTTTCTCTGTCTCCTCTTCCCTGTGGAGAGCAAGAGCACATAAGTAAGTAAAGCAGCTCTTATCCTCGCGCCGACGAGTAGATAAGAATAGGAATTACAGAGGCATTCACCAGAGAGAGAGAGAGATGGAGGGAGTGGCAGGAGAGGGATTTAGTGACCCAGACGGAGGAGAGGAGGAGTGGGGGTGTGTGTTAGAAAAGAAGGAGGAGGAGAGGAAAGGGGGGAGAAGGCGAGAGGAGAGGGAGAACGACGGAGGAGGAAACACAGAGCTGCACACAAAAAAAGGGACACGCCAGCTGTGCTGTGCCTCTTTGGGCTTGATGGTGACTTTACTATGGGGGGGGGGGGGGGGGGCATTCGGGACGCTTGAAGTTTACGGAAGCGTGTCTGACAACAGGGAACTTCTTAGATGGTTCATGCGAGGTCGGGGCCAATCCTTTCTCTCTCAAGGCCTATCTAGACACACAGGATGGGATCCCTCGCGCAATAACAAGGAACTGTTTCTGCCAAGCTACTCTCCAAAGGCAAGATGTTACAAATTACTAGTTACTTTCATTTGATTGTTACTTCACATTATCACTGTATGCGTAGATTAATGCGTATCTGATTACACATCTTGTCCGTTACTTTGACTAAAATAACCAAAGAAGTACGGCCAGGCATAGAGTACGTTTGGCGGTCAGCATTTCAAGTCAGTGTACGGCTGAAGTTGCAGTTTGGGCAGAAATAAATGCTGCAGCTCCTCCAGACCAACAGAGGTTTCCCCGTGTCTTGTTTTCCGGCAGCTGAGTGGAGGGAGATCGACTCGGGTCCTGGAGACCAAACCAATGGTGTGTCCTCTGGGCTTTCCAACCAAGCAGGAAAAGTGAACATCAAGTTCATTGCAGTTCATTACAGTTCCAGTAGTGGTTGATCCTGTAAAGGGGCCGTGTGCACATGTAACGTTTGGAAGCCTTGGGTTCGTCATTTTGTCCGTGGCCGTCTTGGTTTTTGCTACTAAGCTAGTTGTAACCCGAACACTGAATCAAATATTTCTAGTTCTAAGACGAAAACGCAGAAAACTCCCAGACTGGACTAAGCCATGGTAGCAACCTATCAATCACAAGGTAGCCGCGCACTGAAGCAGACTCTGCTTTACTCCAAATGGACCATCATTTACTAAATGAGCATCCTGCTGTATTGAAGACTTAAGACCAGCAATTGAGAAGTAGGGTAATTTTCTCGTAGACTGTTATTCAATCAGACTTCTTTTTGCAACCAGAGGAGTCTCTCTTCTCCCCCCCCCCCCCCCCCCCCCCCCCGGGCATTAACTATTGGATGGTTATAAAGCAGGGAATGGTGCACTTGGAGAGCAAGCTCGTGTGTCTTGTAAATATTTAATGTGTGCTGGGGCTGAGCATGGCGAGCCAACTGTATGACTGACCATTATATATAAGCTGTTCCTATCCAGACAATGAATGGCAGCACAGAAATAGAAGCAAGCCTCCCATCCATCAATCATCCACACAACTCAACACAAAATGCTTTAACCAGCCAGTTACAGGGGTGTATGCTTCATGACAGCTACACTATGGGATACCATTGGGATGACTAGCACTGCAATAAAAAACACAGGCCAGTTTAAATAACATATAATCCTTGAGTTTGTCTGTAGATCTCCGCCAGGTGAGTCTGCAGCGACCACTGCTGTAATGTTTGATCGAATGAATGCAAACCGCAATTGTCGAAACCCCATCTAGACCACAACGTTAGCACGTCGTCTCACACAACAGATACACTGTGGCTTTAATAGATGGATGGATGGATGGATGGATGGATGGATGGATGGATGGATGGATGATAGATAGATAGATAGATAGATAGATAGATAGATAGATAGATAGATAGATAGATGGATGGATGGATGGATGGATGGATGGATGGATGGATGGATGGATATGTACTTTATTCATCCCCAGGGGGAAATTTGTATGTTACAGCAGCAAGACACACCAAAAAGCAAAGTAACAGAGTAACCAAACTATTAAGTGTTAAAAAATGCACAATATATACAATAGAATAACAGAGTATGACAAATTAAATATCAGAATATAGAATATGTAAGATAAAACGCACAGTATATACAATGAAATAGAGTAGTGTTAAATTATCTGCCGAGGTGAAAAACAGTCGTGCAAAAATGAAAAATCAACCCCAGCAAACAACAGTGAAGCAGTGTGTAGTTATGTGGAGGATGATCTGGCCAGAGGTGTTTTATTGTAAAGTCGTATTGCAGTGGGCAGGAATGTTCTCCTGTATCTTTCTGTATCTATCTCCTCATCTGCAGATGTCTGCAACGATGCACACAAACTGGGGTCAGTAGAGTAAACGGAGCGTACGAACACCTGCAACTGTAAAACCAAGTCTCTGATGTAAGTGCCGTTTAATGTCACGTAAATACCCTCGCTATTGATATCTCCACATGTCCCATTCTTTATCTCTGAGCACTAAGGAAACCAGATAACACACACACACACAAGTGAATCTGTATTGTTCCATGGGTTCAGTAAGCCGGCAGATTGTTGATTAGACCCGTTTTATGTTGCTCTTGGAGATGGTGTGTAGATTGCAGCCTAATGCCCGGGGCTATCTGAGCTGATCTGCCGCGCTGATCTGAGCTGATCTACCGCTGGAGGAGACAATCCCAGGTCACATAACTGATGCGCTGCTCAACAGATTACATCTATCGTGACCCGGGTGCAGCAGCCTGCATGCTTAGACGAGGCCATGTGCCACTGTCTGATGACCCGAATGAACACTGGCTGATCTGGAGTCCGCCGGTGCGGGAGAAGAGTTTTTAGAGCTAGAAAGACAAAGATAGAGTTAGTGTCTATTTCCTGTCCTTGCAGTGCCTTCTACAAACAGATATAGCTGTAATATAGAGCTGTACTCGGTCTCAGCCACACTGGTATTAAACGTTAAGCGTGTGTGTGTGTGTGTGTGTGTGTGTGTGTGTGTGTGTGAGTGACTCGACTTCTCCGCAGCAATAAAAAATAGAGTAGAGTTCTCTGCCGAGCGCCTCAATATTGTATCCGCTATGTTATCATCCATCTCCCTTTTCTCTGTTCTTCTCCCCACTGTCCCACTGTTGATATTGATGTTGTTGATGCTGAGGACCGTATTAGAGGCAATGTCAACACCAATCTCACACACAGCAATCTCAAAGTGTCTCAGCTCAACTGTGCTGTGAAAGAGACTCGAGATGTGTGTTCTGCATTTTGCCAGTCAAGAGAGCAAACTACATCAGTTAAGTGTCCTACTCACCGTCCCACATTGTAAAACCTCATGTTCATAAGCCGTGTGTGTGTGTGTGTGTGTGGAGTTCGTGCTGTCTAGTGTATGCTTTCAGTACAAACAGGGAATCAAATGTCAAGCTGCATACCGCTGCGCTACAGAGCTGTGAGTGTGATGATGTAGCTCTTGCATACGCTGTCTGTGTGTATTAATGCATCGGAATAATACACACACTCTCGAAATGTAGGTAAACTGTATTTGCTCCCTGCCGGATTTTACTTGTGAATGAATCAAATGGGCGCAATGAGCTGATGTGATAGCCTAAGGAACATAGGCCTCCTGCACACACACACACACACACACTCGCAGACACACATGTACCAGCATCAAATCCTGTAAACGTCAACAAGGTGCTGCAGCACTCTAGCAGAAAACAAAAAAAGATCTATACCCTATACCCTATACCCCTTGGGCTGTGTTGGTGTGGCCCAACCGTGTGACTGAAGAGTGAACCAGGGTCGACCCGAATCCATAACTTACTGGAAACGATGGACAGGAACACAAGGAAGCTGCTGGATGTCAAATATGGGCACGCAACACAAATCAAAGGAGGACACATTTTGGTGAATATCGTCAGCATATAACCTTCTCCTCCATATCAAGTGGTAAGAAGAAGATTAGCACAACGCCACAAGGTACCGGTTCTGGCACACATTCCATTGGGCAGTGTAGTCCAGTGCCAGGAACGATGACTACACTGCAGCGACATTTGAGGCAAGTTCAACTTTTTTTTTTTTTTTGCAGGATGAACCTGCATTTTTATTTATTTTTTGTTGCCAGATCCCTCTGCAGTGGCAACTATGCTGCACCAACACACAATGACATGAGGAGATTTGTTTTACTGCAATGCTGTTTTCGGGTTCGGATGTGATGCTGAAGGGCCCCGAAAGTGTATTTGAATGAGAAATCACTAAAAACAATGGAAGAGTTACAAGAACACTGTGTTAATGCACCACCCCTCAGCAGTCCCACTCGCTAACTGACTTCTAATTCGTGCATGATTTCCACCAAGTCGCGGTGGTTACGCAAAACAAAACCGCGGTGTATGTATGAGTTCCATCTCACGAGGACATCTGTGGTGTATTGAATTATTCAAAAGTCTGTTATTTTTGTCTATTTGTGTTTTAGTATTAAATCATTTATTTTGTCTAAATGTATTCATGTTATTGGGTTTTTCAATGTTGCTCTATGGATTCTTTATGTTTCTACTTTGGTTGCCAGTAATGTTGGCCCCGACTTTGCACCTGCTGTGAAAATCAATACAGTACACTTGGTCAGAGTGTGTGCTGCTGTCACTGGGAAGATGGAGAACCAGCAGAGTATCGGGCGGTGGAGCAGACACACAGAATGAGCCGAGGCCTCAGGCGATGTTTGAGTTTGCGTCTCTCGGGTCTGTTTCCTGTCTCCCCGCTGCCCACTTCCTGCCTGTCCATCACAGAGTGGCTGGGATTGGCTATGACACATGGCCTCCACGTAGACCCGGAGGGGTCACAATCACTGGGACTTTCGCTCTGTGTTTGCGGGACACATTTTGAGCCTGGAGGCCCGCGTGTTATCCATCAAACAGCGCTTTACTGTGTCATCGGCGAAGTGCGCAGACCTCCACCCTTCACCTCCTCTGGTACGAGCATCTGCTGGACCAGTTGCTCCTCCTGCTGTGCTGGCCTTCATTTCCTCAGAGGTTGATTAATGACCCCTACCACACTCATTTCAGGAGAAATTACCGCCCCAAATAATTTGCAATCAGCCACTGTCTGTACGTTTTCCTGCAGATTGCGAGTGTGAAAGGTAGAAAATAGCTACATGTGTTTCTGGCTCAGAAAGTTTAGACCTAAAAAAAAACAGTCTCCCCTCAAGGAGCTATTCATCTCATGTCCTGCAGCTAGCCACCATACCACATGGGCTTCATCAAACGTTTCATTATCAGGACATCTTAACCATGTTGATTTCAAAATTGAGCTTGACTGTTAATTCTTGACTTTAAATCAGGGGAAGGAACCTATTTTTAGTCTGGGGGTTTTGACGTCACCGCGAGTTTGCCAGGCAACCAGTAGGTTACTGCAAACAGGTCATAAAATGTTTATTAGTCAGATTTAGAGGTGAATTTTGGTAACTTGGGATTTAGTCGGGCGAGCTGTTTCTACCCCTTTCCAGTTGGTGCTAAATACCAGGATGCTAACTGGCTCACCATATCCAGAGCCAAGAGTGGTGTCAATGTTCTCACGTAACTCTTGGCAATACGTGTTGGACTATTCATTTCAGCCACAATGAAAGCATCCACGTTGTAATAAAATTGACGTCTTCTCACTTTTCCCATGAGGGTTAACTTCTGGTCATGTTTCATATTTGTTTAAATACTCATTGCCACGTGTGAGTCTGATCAATATGTCCAGTATTTAGTATATATTAATGAGTTATTGTTACTGTTGTTGAGAACCCTGCATGACTTCATGCTGTTGTTGTGTTACCGTTTGGTCGCCGATGGAGAAATGGCCGTCTTGAGTAGTAAAGGCTTGAATCATTGTTATAACAACAGATCCGCTGTTTCGGAGCCGGTGCTGAAAAGCACAGTAGCGTTGGGATTGTAATGGACCTGGACTACGGCGCTGAAGTGCTTTGACTAAGTGCTCCATCTATCTCACTGTATCTAACACAGGTATAACTGTGCTGCCCGAAATAGAACCAAAGAACAAACGGACATTGGCAGATGCTCTCAAACTCTCATCTCTCCCTCCACACAGACACTGATGCATCTACTGATGAAGACAGCGGAAAAGGCAATCGCTGTAAATGTGCTCTAACTGCAGATCAATCGACCCGCAGTACAGTGAGAAATGCGCTGCAATCAAAAAGCCCGTATATGAAACTGGATTTTAAGGGGGATTGTGAAGGTAAACATTCATTTGAGATTCAGCTCGTCAGCCACTTAATGTGGCCGTTGTGTGCTATAACAGCTCATGTTTTGTCAAATTGAGAAACTACTGAGTGTGAGTGCCAAAACGAATTACCGGCTTCAATCCAAAAAATGTCAGTGTCGGCATTTTCTTTGGCAAGACAGAGGGAGAGAACTGGAAGATTACGTGCTATTTCATGTTTTGGGAAAGTCTTGGGGAAAGCGCCCTGTCACCCAACAGCCCCTTGCGAGCTTTAGACTTGTTTTATTCAAGTGGTTTTGTTAAAGCACTGTCTGCTACTTCCACAGGTAGTCATTCGTAAAGTTATCTGGCAGCAGTGATTCATCTCACAGCACACTACAGTCTTTTATTTCACCACCAAAATGGAAAATTAGAGGGGGCATCATTTTCAGGTTCAAATGTGTATTTTGGGGTTTCTACCAGAACATGTCCACATCATTTAATGTTCAAAAAACACCAAAAAAGGTCCAGTATCCGGATACAACCGGTGTGCATTTCACCATCGACTGAGCGTTTTGATACTTTCACAGTATTTGTACAGCAGCTAGACCTGCTTCATAACAGACATTATCACCAGATTCATTTTGAATCTATAAGTCGCTGTTATTTGACTGAAGAAACACTCCAGGTCATTAAACTACTGCAATCAGACTATCCGATGTAACAGCCTCAGACCTTCCTGTGCACAGAAATGTTTTTTCTCCAGCGTGGTGTCACAAACTGCTGTGGCATTTATCAGACAGCCCTCCTGCACACTTCACGGTGATGTCACAGGTGATCGAATACCGTCCGTGAGGGGTCAGTGCTCATGGCCCAGCGGGGACATTGGAACTGGTCCATAGAGCTTATTGCCAGCAATGCACGCAACCTGGGAGGAAGCTCTGCCGCCTTATGTGACCGATCGGGTAAACAATAGCTGCGCTCCAGTCGTTTATTGTCTGTATTAGACATAAGCAGCGTGATGTCAACTAACCTTTATGAACACGAATCGGGGAGGGATACAGTGACTGGATGAAATCCCATTTCTGGCTGACATTTAAAGGACATGATCGCTCAGAAGCAACAGGTCATATTTTAGGGTGCACCTTGAAAATGTTGACGCCGTATGACGTAGGTATAGAACTTGACTGATGAGAGAGAGCGAGAGAGCGAGAGAGAGAGCGAGAGAGAGAGAGAGAGAGAGAGCGAGAGAGAGAGAGAGAGAGAGAGAGAGAGCGAGAGAGAGAGAGAGCGAGAGAGAGAGAGAGAGAGAGAGAGAGAGAGAGCGAGAGAGAGAGAGAGAGAGAGAGACATGGTTTTGTGCAGAACAACAGTGCCCCCTGTGTGTAAATCACAGAATTGTATCTTCAGAAATATCTATCTGTCTGTCTATTGTTCTGGTTGATGTTCTAAAGTCTGCCTGCTAATGAAGCTGTCGTTAGCTGTTTGTAACAGCACTCAGCGGCCTCACAGGACGTGTGCAGGGGGAGCGAAGGGAAAGAACACAAGCGGAGGCACACGGGGAGACGGGTTTCACCGCCACACTGACGAAGACATCAGTCTGTCCTCTGAGGGGAGTTTGATATCACATTTGAGCCCCAGCAGCAGCACCCAAGAGACACCGGCGGAGGATGCGGAGAAGGAGTGTGAGGGGAACAGGGAGCGCTTTTCACTTTGCATTGCTATGGATGGATAGCCAACTTACGTGCACACAAACACGTTCCTTTTGAACCATTACTCTGGCTGTATCGGGATTAATGTCAGTCCTGTCAGCTGTTGGGTTCTTCCAGGACTCTACCTTTGACTTCAAAGCTCACTTCATCTGACCCTTCACCTGGCACCAATCTGTCATGCATGGGGAGACAAATGTTGAATCACATGTTCTCTGCAGCCCACAAAATAAACTGACTGGGTCGTCTTATTTCACAGTTTGGGGGGTTGTTAGGCACTCCAGTTACCCAACTGTCTGTGCACAAGCACTGAAAACGTCTCTCATGATATGTCCCCTGTAAATGGACATAAAGCCGACACCACAGTAAGGTGGTTGGTCTTGGAAGGGTGCCGGTTGAGGTAGTTTGAGCATCTGAGCAGAATGCCTCCTGGACACCTCCCTGGGACGTTTAACTGCAGCTGAGCCCAGACTTTTAATGCCACTAGAACACTACTGTCGCCTGCTCAAGGGGCTAAAACGGAGAGATGGACGCAGGACATGAGCTGCATCTGTGCGTCTGTAGCTCACTTATATACACACACACACACACACACACACACACAGATGTATATATATACACGAGTCATAAGAGATGCTGTCTCTCAGAGAAATGGCACCATTAATCACATGATTGGCTTGACACCTCGGATTAATTCAAATTTAATAGCGCATTGACCTCCTTGTGTGTGTGTGTGTGTGTGTGTGTGTGTGTGTAAAGTCAATTTAGGTTATTTAGCAGTTAATCCATGACTGATATACTGTAAGTCTCCATTCTGTGGAACTCACTCTCTCTCTCACACACACACACACACACACACACACACACACACACACACACACACACACACACACACACACACACACACACACACACACACACTGTCTTCATAGTGTTCTTGTATTTGGACTAAATTAATCACCAAAGCTCTAATCCAAACCCTCCGTCCAAGCTCTAAATGTATCCTCATCCCCAAATCTAGCGGCTTCGTTCAATGCAGAGGTCAGTCTATAGTTAAATCCATCAGTGAAGTGAGACTAATGGTGTGAATATTTCACTCTTCACTCAGTGAGTTCTGCGTGCGTGTGTGTGTGTGTGTGTGTGTGTGTGTGTGTGTGTGTGTGTGTGTGTGTGGCAGTTAAACCAAACCCGTCTTACAAAGAGACGCAGCGATTTCTTAATGAGAGTGTTGAAACTGTTGTGACCTTTACAAGTGAGACAGTGTGAGGAGGAGAAAGACGAGGGAGCAGTTAATGTACCGGTAGTGTAGTTTCATGTGGTGAGATGAGTCCCTCTGGGTTTGAAGCGCTGAAAGACGTTTTGGAAATGTTGGCCGTAATGCGTCTGGATGAGATATTTTCATAACCTTGGTCGTTGAAATCTAAACGTGTATTCTTGGGATTTCACCAAATACACGATTTAGATGTAAACAGATATTACTTTAATTTAATAAAATTTAATAAAATCTTGTTTTGGCCGACCTAAAGTGGTTTATTTAACCTCTCTCCTTGCCGTAGTGATGCAGAAGTGTACTCAAAGGTGTGTCAGTGCACCGTGACATCACTGCTGGGTGTAGTTAGTGAGAGGAAAGTAACAGTCTGCGTACCCTTTACTGGAATTAATTCAACTTCTGTCTCTGAATTATAGTTTCACAATCTCTTTTAGAAATCAATATTTCTGAATATCAAGAAAAACACATGCAAATAGACAAAACAAAACAAAATAAATACAACATCTTCACTAACATGACAATACATAATGCAGCATTTAGCCTACCAAAAGCAAAAAAAAAAACACACCGGCAAATTGAGTCGTCCTCCTTTTCAAAATGTATGTTTTTGTGATTATACGATTCAGATAGTATTGCAGATTTCCCCCAGCATTTCTCACACTCGGCACTGTACCTGAACGCATCCTCTGTAGCCGCAGACGGAGCACCGGAGCTGCTGCTCACACACTCTGCGCCTCCTGTGTGATGCGCTGTTAGCTTCCTAATTTAACTTGACAAATTACAGACAATTTAGAAGCCAGCGTGAGGTACAGGCTTTGTAAGGGAAGTATAGCGAGAAAACAAAGTCTGTATCACTAAATTGTTTATTGCTTGCAGAAGTTCAGTTTTTGCTTAATTCTATACATTTTGTATGCTTTTTGATTGAAAGTGATGACAATCTATCAAGCCTTGGTTTTAGTTTATAAATCTGGTTTACTAAGTGCACAAAGTGTTTGCACTTTGAGTCGTAGTTTGACTGCTGCTTTGTATTGCTTGGTGTCAGCTGATTAGACACACACGACCAACGGCATTGCCAACACAAACACACTGTTGTCTGAGCAGTGTTGTTTGACGGCGATGTGTTTGAAATGAAAGCCGTAGGGACGAGGGTGCTTCTTGGAAGGCTGCAGACAGCTTGTTAGATCTGAGTTTATGAAACTACTGCTGCTGAAACAAACTCATGTCTGCAGGGAACACAAGTCAACTCGGAACCTAAAAACCCCCACAAAATAAAAAAAATAAAACGTTTCCTGTTCTCTCAGTTCTGCAGGAAATAAATAGACATCATGCTACTAGTACTGTGAAACAAACCACAAGTTACTTTTTTCATGTTCTGTCTCTCAATAAATTACTTTTGTTCAGAATTAAAGAGGAAATGACTGGTTTGATCGAGTATCAAAGAGCTACTTTGTGCTCTTTGCTGCAGAACATGGAGGAGAAAATCTGCATCACGTCATAGATTTTGTTCATTAATTTTGTTTCTAATGAAAATGTTTTCACCACTTCAATGGAAGTGGTGAAAATTGAGTGCTTGGTTGGAACAAATCAATAAGCCACGTACAAAGCTATTACAGAGCACATTGACAGGCTTTGACACTCATGCAGGATCATTAACACAGTTCAAGGTTTTCCTGAGGCAGCATTGCAAGCTTGAAATTAGTTATTTGCATGTTGGACACAAGTGTGTCACTGTGTTCTAATTACATACACCCTATTGATTCGCACAAACCAAGCAATTCATCAATTTTCACCCCGCGCACTGAAGCAGCTTCCAACGCTTTAGCTCAATTTATTCCGCACTGTTCTCAGGTCGATAGTCAAATGTATCACCTGACAGTAACAAATGATGTGCTATGAGTTGCTTACTTATTCTTTGTCCATAAATATCACATCACCACAGTAGAAGGCGATCATATATTTTGCCAAAGTCAGGTTTAAATTTAACATTATTCAGCTGCTGCACTTATTTCGAGTCACTATGAATAACAGGGTGACATAAGGTCTCCTGCATGCAATGGAAATGCATCTTCACAGCTTCAGCTTTATAATTGAAGAGTCTACAGACATGCTAGTGTGTCTGTACGTAGGAACCAGCCCGGTGTCAGAAATACTCGAAATGGCCCCAACCTGCTGACAACGCATTATGTTTTGGCGGGCACAAAATTTGTTGAAACGACATGTCGTCAGCACGAAAACGATGCAAATGGAAAGTCAATTAGGATCCTTTTTTTGGTGGGCACACAACTTATTATGATTATTATGAAGGCATCCACGTGACTATGTGATTCTCCAGTCTGAGATCGCGATCATGTGTCATCAAACACATACAGGGGTGTTTTCCTGCTAAACTTTAATGATTTTTCATTATAAGCTGCTACTTATAAAGGAAACAGTTATAATGTGAGTGGAAAAGCAGATAGAAATTGTATAAATCAGAGCAGCTCAAATCGATGAATTGTTCCCTCATTGTTTCCAGGAGTTTACCGAGTCCAAAGAACCGCTACAATAATGCCATTTTGCCTTAATAAACAACACCAGACCTGACAGTGCTGCTCCATGACTTAAAAAGAGGACAACTGATTTCATTTTCCACTGACAGGAAAAGAAGATTCAATTTGTATGATAAGCATTGTACAGCTTGTTTAAAAGTGGGGCAGAGAAAATAATCACATTCGATGAATCCTGTTTCTTTTGTCTCATTCCACAGAATAGAATAGAGATTTCCAGTATGCCATGCCCAAGTACGTTATTCTCTTAGCAGCTATCATGTGAGGCAATAGTGTCTAAAAGTTGTTAGCTAAGCTCACAAATGGGATACTTAATTATGTATGAATCACTTTGGCTTTAATCGTTATGAGCCTCGACATTTATTTGACTGGACAATTATATCGATCTACTTTCTGAGACTCGAGGCAAGTTACTGATTGAACTTGGTGGAAAGTTACATTGTCACTGCAGGAGGCACTTGACTGAGTCAATATCGATACGTTTGTATTCCAGGTCCCTGCAGCTAAATGACGCAACACAATTGCAGTGGACTGCCGCTACATACAGCTCTTCATCAATACCTCCGCCACGGGTATTTTTCGGGGCGGTTCATTGGTCTGTTTTGTCAGGATTTGTGGAAAACTACTGACCCGATTGTCTTGAAACTTGGTGGAAGGGTGTAGCATGGGCCAAGGAAGATCTGCTGCAGGTTCTGTGGACTGCAGGTATATTGAGCTTTTAGTAATAGTTGTTTTGCAGGGATTTTTTTCATTCGACCTAAGTTCTTTAAAAGGCAAATGTGACATTTTTAATTGAAAGACAGACAAGTATGAAACAATCATCTTTAAAATCTAAAGAAAAAGTGGAATTATTCAGTTTTAAATTACAGCTTCAGCTTATTTAGAACTGCAACAGATGCCATCTAAACAATCGCTCTCTATATTCCTTCGTGTTTTGTCAAAGATGACGATCGTAAGAAAGACATATCGGAAATGTTAACGAAGGTTCCTTGAAGCGCAACCCTCAAATCAGACGAGGATCTCGTTTCCGGAGCTTGGATCTCCCGTGATTCACTGCACACTGAAAAATGGGGGCTGCACAAAGGAGTGTGAAGACCCCACCGACAATGATGGAGTTCCTTTGTTGTAACAACTTTATTTCAAAATAAATATTTAGTGTTGTATGGATTACTCTCAATCAAAATGTAATATTATCCACACCACCATAGTCATGGAAATATATTTGATTCCTGCAACGATGATCTGTGGTGTCCCACAGGGCTCACTTCTTAGCTCACTACTCTTCGTTTGTTTTCATATTCCTTCGCAGAAAACTAATGTATATCATATTGTACACATTAAATACAGGAGAGTCCTTTTCCTTATTGCCTCCCTAGTCCATCAGCTGAATTCAGATCAGACTTGATAGAATTTAAGTCAATAGTAAACCTTTGGGAACTGCTTTACCCAACAAGTGATGAAAGTAATTTTGTCCACTTTCCTCCAACTGAGAAATATCACAGCAATCAGACACTGATCTTTAGAACGTGATTTATTGCGTCATATTTCCTCACAACCTCTGTTCCAGCTAAGATTAAGAGTGTCAAATGAAATATTGCAAACAATTTTCAATATCAAAGGTCGTGGTGATTAAAGGTTGCGCACATGTAGTATCCTTACAAGGAGAGAAACAATGTGTGTGTGTGTGTGTTCCATGGGGAGCAGAGGGTAGTTGCAGCTGTTTCTAATAGGTTTCATTATTGCTCTCCAACCATTTTCCAGGTATTTGTAGCCTTTGCTCCACCTCACAACAAGGAAAATGGCAGAGCGAAACACACAGAGGACAAAAAAAGAGACAGATGGAGGGGGAGAGAGCGAGGGCCAGAAACAGATCTCTGGAGAGGGAGGGCTTGACTCTGTGGGCCTCCAGCTGAAACGCTCCATCAGGGGTTGGCAACTGCTGGGAAACCCATTTTTATAAACAACCTTCTATGGAATAGCTGTGGTAGACAGATGGATGGGGGGGGGGGATGCAGGGAGGGATAGATGTTGCACTTTTGGACTGGATCAAAGCCATGAAACTCAGATCCTCAAAAGAAGAGTTAGAGTGACTCAGTGTCACATGCTATTCACATTATGATGAACCAAATGCACTGACGGGTACACATGCATGTTGTTTTTGTTGAGGACTGAAACCCCCTGGACAGCAGTAACATCCTCATGTATGAACCTTCTGCTGGCTACCACCAAAACATACCAGACACTAGACATGTCAGATGCCTTGTGTTAGTGCTGCCTGCCATCAGTCTTCTGTGGGCGTGACATGGAAGGATGAGGACGGTTGTTCAAAGTAATTGCAGCAGAAATCACTTAAAAAGCTTCTAAAATTCAGCTTTTTCTCCCAAATCATGTTCTTTCTTTCAGCCATAGCAAATGTTCTGTTGCCTGTTGAACTCATCTGCTTGCACCGTGTTTGGAAATCAGTGCCCTGGCTTGTTACCATGAATACGTAAACAGCTGTATTGAAACTTTAGGGTTTGGATATAGAAATAGACTGACCTCATTGGTGTGAAACAAGGAAAATCAGGCATGTTTGCTCTGCTGCATCGCATCAGTTTCACACACGCACATTGGAACAGTTTAGAATTATCATGTTGTTAAAAGGATTTGCAGAGTCATCATTGCAAACAAGAGTTTCCCTGGTGTCTCTCCGCTTCATGCCTGGGGACAACCAGGCTTTTAATGTCGTAATGCTTTGTTTTGAATTTGCAAAAACCATTGAAGCACCCGGGAGCAATAATACAAAGCCAAGCCAGCTGATTATCTAATGTATTTATTAAACACACGGGAAATTGGGTCATTAGAAAATAAAACACAAATGAATCAGCTCAGTGTTTTTCTCCTGGAGTACGCAGAAGTCAATTTCCTGGTTCATAGCAATGTGCTTAAGAGAAACAATACTGATCCAGATCACTGAGTTATAGTGAATTCAAAGCAGATTAGCTAAATCAAAGGATAGGCAGAATTTGTTCAAAGTAACCAAATCAATGTTTGTGTTTTTCATTTTTATTTCTTTTTACAAAAGGTGTTAATATTGTCTTGTCTACCCACGCTCCCTCATCCACGCAGGGATTTTCTATTTCCAATTGTTTCTTTTTTATTGAATTCAATCACTAATGTCTGTCACTTTCTCATTCTGTATACTCTTTGTAAGTGCTAAATACAGGGCTACAGAGACGAGTTATTTTTGTAGGCCAACCCTGGAAGTTAACGTCTCCCTGGTTCCCTGGACAAAAAGACAATTGCACCTTTCTTCAGCAGATGGGGTTGCCACATTTGATCTTATAGTTAGATTGATTTGTTAGTTTTCCAACTACTGTTTCCAACTACAGCTTTTCATTCTTAACTTGTAGGCCAGCATGAGTGAGAAGTCCCTAAAGTGCCCATAACAGATTTCATTTGAATGTCTGTTCCCTAATCAGCCGAGGTGGCACAAACAAAAGCTCCAGAACAGGTTCTGCATTGAGGATAGAGTGTCAACGACTTCAAGGTCAAGAATAAACTCTGTTGTTATATGTACAGAAATATTTAAACTGTACAAAAACATTTGCGGAATGTGCAGTGAAATGTTAATCTGATGTATTGTAGTGAGAACATGAGGACAGATGAAGATTGCATCAGTTGAGCATGCTGCATGTCCTGTCAAAGCCTGACCTGTTCTGGCGGCAACCTCTGGGTCTGAAAAGTGAAGCCAATGAGGAAGTGCCTTAAACTTGCATTCTAATGCTGCGTTCACACCGGTCGCGTTGATTTTTTGACGCACTGCAAAAAAGCGTCCAACGCACTGCAAAAAAGCGTCCAACGCGCCGCCGGTCGTGTTCACACCGGTCGCCGCAAAATCTCGTAGCGCCGGAGAGGGGGCGTGGTTTATCGTCCTGGAAGCCTCGATCTGGCCGCCATTGTTTTCCGCCGTCAACCATGACAGGAATAAGGACAATTGCTGCTTTGTACGTGTTGTGGAAGTCCCTCAAACATCGGAATGCCAAACGCCGTCATGTCTGGTTCATAATATTGTTCAGAGGAGCTCCGTGGATTGTATCGAGCTGTATTCACTGTGTCTAGCAAGCCACCGGTCGCTGTTTACTACAGCTGTAGGAACACAAAATAAACTGATTTGGCTGTGATTCAACGGCAATAAACCGACAAAAAGGGACTCCGAAATAACTACGTAATGATGCCGATTTGTACTTGTCTTCTCCGACAAAAAGGGACTCCGAAATAACTACGTAATGATACCGATTTGTAGGTTACTGGTCTTCTCAATGGAGCTCTGATGGATCGGTGCTAGGCTATGCTAACATCGTAGCAGCTCCACCAGCACTCAATAACGTCACGTAGACGTAAATACGGCAGCGTCTATTTATTGTTTGTACCGTATGGTTTACACACACACATGCATACACATAGTTTGGTCCGGTCTCTATTGATATGAGGTATCGTAGCGCTCTGGGTGACCACAGACGGCGACAGGATTTATTTCCTGATTCAACAACGGCAGGAAGCCAGTGACGACAGGGGGAGCAACTCAACGCTGATAGGCTATCGCGCCACAGCGTCACGCGATTATGTCGCTGAAGTTGAAAAATTTCAACTCGCGCGTTGGCGATTTTGCGGCGTCCAACGCCTCCACCGCGTCCACCGCACTGCAATAACGCGTCCAACGTGCAGCGCCATCGCAAAATCGCGGCGAGCCAGTCTCATCGCGTCTGTGCATAGACTTTGTATGTAATCTCGACGCGCGTCAAAAAATCAACGCGACCGGTGTGAACGCAGCATAACTAATGGCCATCAGAGGGCGACTCTTCTGGTTGCAAAATGAAGCCTGATTGTATCGAAGTCACTTGATTTATTCCCTCAGTAAACATTGTAAACATGAGTTTATGGTTTCAATCTCTAGTTTCAAGTCTTCTTCAAAACATCATGATGTTCATTTAGTAAATTATGGTCCATTTCAAGAAAATAGACCATAAAGGAGAGTATGCTTTAGGGCGCGGCTACCGTGTGATTGACAGGTCGCTACCACGATGTTGTCCACTTTGTTGTCCCTTTCAGTGTTTCAGCTCATGATGGATAATTTTGGTCGCCTAAAAGTGTCTTACTCAGCCTTCGGTTGTACTCACGACAGAGCAGATGAGTCACCTACTCCGGCACTGGTGATGAAGGAGAGTTGCAACACCATCATCTCTCAGGTAGAATAGCAGTTTTCACACACTCTATGTTTTTTTTTCTTCACTTTCTGTTGGGCTCACTCCTTCCCCTGAGTCTGATGTTTCCCAAAAATTCCCATTTTTGGGAATCAGGAGAAAGTTGAGGTCTGAGTAGGGTGCTCTGTGCCTCCACTCTGGGCCTCAGGGTGCCTGTTATCATTCATCCTCAAGAGCCTCTTAGACAACACTTTAGCTGACACTCACACAGTCTGCTGAAAATCATCACAAATCCTGTGCTGGCGGCAGCAGAGAAATTCCACCTTAAAGAGGATCAAAACTTCAACACTGATTGAATGCACTGGGCCTGCTCTCCACCGCAAAACAGCTGATTTAGCATCTGCTGGGCTGCCAAAAAGTGAGGTTTGCCCACAGGAAGAACAGTTGTCTATTTCCTCTTCATCTAACTTTCAGCATTGGTGAGTTAAAGTGTCATTTTGTCATCCTGCCTCTCTGTTAAGTGCATCGTCCATGCTTTATTAGGTTCCTGCCCTGGACCGATCACTGGAAGTCACTTAATGATCTTGTTTTTGAGTGTTAAATTAATCTGGTGGCTTATTTAAAACATGTTTTTGGAGTTGTATGCAGTGGTGCTGAACTTGTTCCCTTGCGGACCCACTGGTTCATTTGTTCTGCGCTCAGTTGTGACGTTCGCATGGAACACTGCTCACAGGTCGAAAGTACTGGAGTGCTTTTTCTCTGGGTTTTTTTACCCGCCTCGTGCTCTCTTCCTATATTCTATTTGATGTGTGAGATGCGGGCTGTTGTTCGTTGCCATGGAATCTATCATTATACTGCGTCTGCATTTCCCAGTAGTAGCACAAAATATCACGAGTACAGGAGGTTCAGTGTGGAAACACAAACAATAACCGAATTATCCACAAAGTGTGGACTTCATCAGAAACAAGAGAGATTGTATGGTGCTATATTAGATTCAAGAACATGTTTTACATGTGTTTTTACAAGGTATACTTGTCTTAAGAGCATAATTACATCGCTTGGACAGTGGATCATGGTTGACAGGGTGGGTCCACAGTTGATGTCACTCCATGTGCCTTTGAGAAAGGACAGCCAACCCACATTAACACCGTACTGTGTTTAGTGTAATGTACTTAACGGAAACAGTATTCCGATAAAAAATACGAAATTTCGAAATACGTCATTAGTCTTCTAAAACCCATATGAGCATTTTCTGAGGACAACATTATTTGTCAATGGTTTCCAAGTGACTGTTACAAATTGGACTCATATGACAATTTGCTGACATCCTGAAGCAACGAGGCAGACAGGAGTGGTGATGGAATGACATGCAAGAACAGAGCCTGGAAGTCAAAACGAGGGAAAATGTCACACCAATGTCACGAGTTAAAAGTAAGTACATTTACTTAAGTACTGTAAGTATAATTTTAAGGTACTTGTATTTTTTGTGTATTTCCATTTTATGATAATATGCACTTTTTATTCAACTACATTTCTTTGACTGGTGTTATTAGGAGTTACTTTTCAGATTAAGATTTCACACAATAAACATGCCATCAGTCGAAAGGAACATACAGGTGCATCTCAATGAATTAGAATATCATCGAAAAGTTTATTTATTTCAGTAATTCAATTCAAAAAGTGAGACTCATATATTATATAGATTCATTACACACAAGGTGATATATTTCAAGCGTTTTTCTTTTAATTTTGATGATTATGGCTTACAGCTAATGAAAACCCCAAATTCAGTGTCACGGAAAATTAATATTACATAAGACCATTTTTAATACAGAAATATTGGCCGACTGAAAAGTATGTCCACTGGTGTCTCTCATCTTCCTCTTGACAATACCCCATAGATTCTCTCTGTCCTACTCAACTGTAGCAGGACAGCGCAGAAGGCCCAGGTATAAAATGCACGACCCGCCACTGGTGTCAGGTTGCAATGCCATGTACATTTTATGCACTGTCACAGCAACACAAGGTTACCTGACCTTCTCATGGCTCATGGACTGCATGGACAGCACGAATTCATTTGTGTTAACGTTAACTGACGAGAAGCTGCCCTTGTGAAAGAAACCCCCCACGCACATGCACATGTCTTTTCTCCGTTGAGTGAAAACATCTGTTATTTTACTGCCAATTCTTTAATTCTTTCCCACAACCGCTCCTCATATAGATTGATTTTATTGGGCTGCCAATTTGACTACATATAACGCTCAGGAGAACTTCAAAATAAAACTCATCTTGCCACACGCAGTCAAAATTATCTTAAAAATGAATTAAATAGAAGTATTTTGTGTGTGTGTTAGTTCAGAGTTTTCAGGCGTTAATAATTTTCCATAATTAGATTCAGTCTTTACTGGAACACATAAATTGTTATGCCTCCTTTAATATATATGTATTTCTTTTTAGCTTACCCTCGGATTCAACATTTTCAGAAGAATGCGTATTCACTTTCTTGCCGAGAGTTAGATGAGAAGATTGATGTCACTCTCATATCTGTACATGAAATACAAAGCTACAGAAAGCAGCTATTTAGGAGCTATTACTAAGCTACATTTATATTCATGCACAGATCAAACAAACAAATGTTTTAGTGGTGCTCATCTTTGGAATGAGACAAGCTAGCGGTTTCCCTAACTATGGTAAGCTGGCTCCAGCCTAATATTTAGCATAGTGGTATCAATCAAGCAATTTTCCAAAAATAATTCAACTTATCAATAATAACTTTATTTGTAGAGCACCTTTAATAAACATCGAACAAAAAGTTCGGAAATTAGTGTTTGGTAGATTATTTCTCTGTTGTAACTATATGCTTCTTGGCAATAAATTGTATACCGTTGGAAAGCCTCTTTATTTACCTTTCAAACGGTGCCCCATTTGTAAGGAACATGCATTTGTGGGATGAGCAGCACAGCTGAATATGAATGAATGAATGAATGAATGAATGAATGAATTTTATTTATATAGCGCTTTTCACAGACAGTACTATCACAAAGTGCTTAACAGAGCAGACATTTAAAAGCATAAAAAACACAATGTGACCCTAGGGTCAATAAATTACATACACAGAGTGAATAAAAAATGTTAAAGAATAAAATTAAAATAAAATTAAAATGTAAAACAAATGTTAAGAGCAGGTCTAGGACATGGGTTTACTTTTACACAAACGCCAGCCTAAACAGGTGGGTTTTTAGCTGGCTTTTAAAAGTATCCACAGTATCTGCGAGGCGTAGAGTTGCAGGCAGAGCATTCCAGAGCCTCGGGGCCACTGCCTCAAAGGCTCGGTCACCACGGGTCTTAAATCGTGTGCGTGGGACTGACAGACCTAGAGCGTTTGACCTGAGAGTGCGGGCGGGTGAATAGGGGCGAAGTAGATCAGCTACATAAGTCGGAGCCTGACCGTGAAGTGCTCTGTAAGTGATGGTGAGAATTTTGAAGTGTATCCGAGATGCTACAGGAAGCCAGTGGAGAGATCGGAGTACGGGGGTGATGTGAGACCGTCGGTTTGTCCTGGTGAGTAATCTGGCGGCAGCATTTTGGATGACCTGCAGACGGTTAAGAGCAGATACACTGAGTCATGTGAAAAGTGAGTTGCAGTAGTCAATGCGAGAGGAGATAAATGTGTGTATGATCATTTCTAATTCAGGCGTTGATAATACAGATCTCAGTTTACTGATATTTCTTAGATGGAAGAAACATGACCTGGACAGCTGCTTAACATGAGGGTCAAATGACATGGAGCGATCAAAGAAAATCCCAAGATTGCGCAGGTTGCAATGGGAAGCAGAGGAGAGAGGACTAATAATCTGCCTGATCATGGGGACAAACTCCTCTGGAGCAATAACTAGGACCTCCGTCTTAGAGTCGTTGAGTTGCAGGCAGTTTTCTGCCGTCCAGTCTCTGATGGCATTGACACAGTCCAGGAGCCTAGTTAATGTGAATGCCTCGCTGGGTTTGAATGACAGATGAAGTTGGATGTCGTCTGCATATAAGTGATAGGACACATTATAGCTTGTTATGATCGGTCCCAAAGGTAACAGATAAAGGGAAAATAACAGAGGCCCCAGAACCGAGCCCTGCGGTACACCACAAGACAGTGGAGAGGTAACAGACACAAAAGCACCCACAGAGACATTGAAACTTCTGTCACTGAGGTAAGATGTAAACCAGTCTAACGCTATGCCAGTTATGCCCACCCAATCACGTAGCCTCTTAATCAGGATGTGGGTTGCGGCCATGAAAAATTTGCCAAACAGCTTATTCTGCTGTTGCTATTGACTCTTTTCTATTGACCCCCCCACGCAGCTATGGATGTGTAGCCTCCACAACCAACTCCATTATGGAACTATCATCACAGGAACTGGAGTCACATGATGAGGAAGCCAACACAGTGACACACGCTTGGACTCTCAACTACGTGCGGTCAACCAGACTGGCTCCCATCAGGACCAGCAGCCTACAAACCGCTGTCCAGACCCAACTGAATCCAACTCCGGCAGCTACAGCCAGACACCTACGATACGCCGACCCACCAAACATCTCACCATCTCCCGAAGATCGCAAGATTGGAGCCTGAGTGTGGGCAGAAAATGGTTGATTATAGGAGATTCTAACACAACCAGAATCCCACCATACACCATCCCAAACCTACAGATTGATGCTTTTCCGGGGGCCAACTTCAGGAACGCTGAAATCCTGCTGGAAAAAGCCACATCCACGGTGACAGTGGAAAGAAATCATCTCGTTCTTTGGCCGAAACAACCGGGTCCAAAAGACAAACGAGACATTGAACAGCTACAGAGAACTTTGAAAATAGCTAAACCTGAAGTCAACTTATCCCCGAACCTAACCAGGTGTCATTATGGACCGAGAACAATATTGATGGGATGGTTACAGACCCAACAATCCCAAATATTACTCCAACTTGACTAAACCTATTTACCCGGAAACCATTCCAATTGTGAATAAAATGATCCAAACTTCATGAGAGAAACATTCATGAATACAAAACAAAAATGTTATTTGTTGAGCAGCTCTAAAAATCCACGAGGACCCTATTAAGTGGAGCAAACAACACAAAATCCCTCCAGGTAGACCGGCTGTGTCTGACTGTAGCAGTCAAACATGTTACACTGCTGAATACCTGGACTTCTTACTCAATCCTCTCTCGACCACACACCCCAGTTACATCAAGGACCCCTATCATTTTGTCAACATAGTGAAAGAACTTCTCAATCCTATTCACTATTGATATAGACAGTCACCACACTACTATTGACATCAAAGAGGGCATACAAGCTGTACAAAATATGTTTCAGAAACATCCAAACAAAAAGGATTTGCTCCTGCATATGCTAATATCTTCATGGCTGACTGGGAAACCTCAGCCCTAGCATCATGTCCAAAGAAACCCTTTATATTACAGGTTTCTAGATGACATCTGGGGGGGGGGGGAGTGTGGCCACACTCGAGAGAGGATGTTTCTAAGCACGCTGAACAATCACAACACCTCACTTAAACTCAAATCCACCAGCAGTCTGACCTCTGTGGACTTTCTGGACACCACCACTTCCATGAAAGTCCCACACTGGATGTAAACGTGTTATTTAAAGAGACAGACACTCACGGTCTGCTCTAAAAGACGAGATTCCATCCGAATCACACTTGTGCAGGCTTAGTCAGCTCACAACTGTACCAAACGGGATGATTTTAATTGTGCTGTCAAGATGCTATTCCTAGCTTTGGCCAGCAGAGGGTACTCTAGGACCTTCTTTAGAAAACATCAGAGAACATTTCAACAGACCTAACCAATAGTGGTGACCTCTGACCTCCCCAATCGTACTATAGGACCATAGCATCATTGCAGTGTACAGGAGAAATAAAAATGTACAAGATCTCCTGGTGAGAGCTAAATTACAACTCCTTCCTAACCCTAAATTCAGAGGACAGGGTGAATATTTTCAACACTGCAACTGGTTTAGTAATCGGTACACGAAGGAGGTCTTCCAAACCATGACGTGGCGGTCCTAAATCTAAAATCTGCATATATTTGATGACATGAAAATAATGTTTAGTTTTACTTTTCTCATCTCTTATTTTCCTTTATTCGCTCTCCTATTATTTATCGCTTAGAAATTGTATGTGCCTGTATATTATATTTTTATCTTGATAGTTTTACTTTTTTTATCCTTTGGATTATTTTATGGTCCTTTTTTTTGATTTAAAAATATTTACCTTTATTCATTTATTTTTTTACCCCCCTCTTTTTTTTATCTTTTCTTATTTCTTTGACCGTATTTGTGTATTTGGACGCTTGTGTCTAAACCCTGACCTCAACCACCAATGTTAATAGTAAACCAGGTTTTATTCATTTAATTCTATTATAAAAAATTGTTTTAATTATTACTTTTATTTTTTTGATTTGTACTGTATATCTCTCTCGGATATCCTAACATCAACCCCAACCCACCCCCCTTGTTTTAAACCTAAACCCAACCAGGTATTTTTCTCATTCCACTTTGTAGAGGAAGCTTTCCCAAACCTCTTCCTAACCTTTTAGCTTTTAAAACGCCCCATTTTACCCGTTTACATTCATTCAGTTGTTTGTACTCTGCTATTAATAAGAGCCCCTCTCCTTTCCTGCACCTTTCTTCTCTATCTTTTACCTTCACTTGTTTTACCATTGTACAACAAAGAATTGCACAAGAAAACTTGTTCTCTTTTAACCCTTGTATCCCCTCTAAACCTTTTTTACTTCCTCTACAGAAGTTTCTTCAATTGTTTTAATCGTTTTATTTTGGATCTCTCCAGCGGCTCAACGCACCTTTTTAATTTTGTTGCTGGATGTTTCACCCCGGCTCCGTGTTGGAGGCAGAAAAGATTCAAACTTCTCTGTGGAAAGCATCTATAATTCAGCCGGGACTAACACTCCTCGTACTCGTTTCATTCTTCGTTGTAGCTTCTCCAGTTCCACAGCAATCCCAACATGACGATAACCCTCAAGAACAGATTCTCACCACTGACTTCTCCCCCTGGGGAGGAAATGCCACGGGGCAGAATCGACAGCCTTCAAACCTGCACAATACACCTCCAGACACTCACTCACAAACAAGACACACTCCAAGCTATCCATCACTCATAACTTCTCAATAACACATTTAACAACAGCACATGATGAGAAAGGTAAACAGACTCACTTCCTTCATCAAGCCCTCATCACCTAATGAAACACAGTTAAAGGTTCAACCAAACACAGCCACTTGGATGCACACAAACACGATCCTACAAGAGAACATCACGACACAGTGATTGCTGTGGGACTGGAGACCATCCCTGCTTCTTGAGGAAGCTCACCTCCTCCTCCACCAACACAGTGCGGGACATCACTTTCCTCCGCTCCCAGAACCAGCCGACCCATCCTTCTAACAATCTCACCCTCCTCAATCTTCCCCCTCCCCTCCCACCACCTCGCACTCCCTCCTCTCCTCCACCTGTCACTTCCCCCGAACCCCCCCCCCCCCCTTCCCCTACTTTCAGAAACAAGTGGACCGTCTGCTGGCAGCACGTGGTGGTTCCTCCGTCGGCTCCCCCGTGCCCCCCTCCTCCTCACACACAGATGGTGCACATACAGAGCACGCACACCCACACTCAGTAATGTTGCTCTCCCATTGTAGTAACTCTCCATCTACAGTTACATCAAACCAGCAGCAGAGGGAGCCAGAGCTGTGTGCCGTCGAGCCCGCTGACACGAAAACTATCGCTGAGGTGGATAATGAAACCATGATGATGATGATGATGAAGGGAGGAATGAAAAGCGTTACGCTGACTTCACCCCCAACACCCGAGTTATCCACCTCAAACGCCAGCAGGGGCTCGGCGGGACCACCTGGCTCCCCAGGATGCCCGGAACCACACCCTCGCACATTCAGACAATTGGAACCTCTCCCGTATCCCAACATTCAGACACCCACACATTCAGATAGACGGTTACCCCGGAGCCACCTTTCATCACATTACTGCAATACTTAAGAAAGTCCCTCCCAGTCTAGAACCTCTACACATCATACTTTCAGTAGATCAGAACATACACCCACCACTCATCAGCCACGTCACCTTTCCTAACTCCACCATTTACATCCCAATCATAAACTTCTCAAACACACTGGATGAGAGGAAACAAATATTGCTTCCTCGACACCACTATTTCTGCCAAATATAACTTCTAACCAGAGATGAACCCGCCTCTCTTTCAGGTCAACCCCAAAGACTCCATCCACTGGACTACAAGGACCACAAGGGAAACAACAACGAAACATGTAACTGGGGCGGAATGTAATCATACAGATCCCCACACCTCCAACATAACAACCTCTGCTCCACCTTCTCCCTCACACCCGCACAGCTGGAGATACTGGGAAAATGACTCACCTTTATCCCCACACCTAAACTCGATCAAGTGACTGTGCGGACAGACAAGGACCCAGTACTTTCTCAGGTAAGGTAATTGGTACAGAGAAGCTGGTTATCAGAACTAACATGGGTGGAATATGCCCCTTATGTAGTGAGGAAACATAACTCGGTATCTAGAATGGAAACCTCTGCACCCTACCATGCCTCCAGCAAGCAGAGAGAATGCTGCAAGCCTGTAAAAGAATGATGGACAACAGCTCTATCCCCAGCAGAGCCGCTTCTCGGGAGGAAGTGGTTGCACCTAAACATGAAGGTTCAGGAAAAATAAGGAAGACAAATGAGAGATCATGATAAAACGGCAAAGGGACGCTGGTTCAAACCAGGAGACTCGGTACTGACCCTGAACTTTAGTCTTGGTCCCAAGTGGATCCTGGGAATCATGGAGTTAAGTGACAGGACAAAGGGATGTTCGGTGATGGGAGAGTAGTTTGGAGTCAGGCCTCCACAAAGGCTGAGGCATGGCTGGGCCTTGAGTCTCTGGTGCTGGTGACCAGTAATATCCCAGACAGATCAAGGAGCAGTGGCAAATGCAAGTCCAGTGAGGAGGCAGTCAAAGACGGAAACTAAGTTGCTCAGTTACTTTAAAGACTTCCAGCAGGGGAGGAATGTTTATGGGATGCTATGCCACGTGGCCACTAGGTGGCACTGTGGGATTGTTAATGTTGCTAGTTTCTTCACTTCGGATAGGAAACAGTTCATGCTGTGTAGATTAGAGTTTAAATAAAAAATATAAAGGTCACAATAATGGCTTTTTCAAATAGTTTTTGCAGTTTGTATCACCTGACACTTGTATGATTATTAAAGCGTAAGATTATTCATCCTCCTGCACTCTAGTCAATCAGATCTGAGGACAACATTTTAAGTTTTTTAATTGTTTATGGTTCTTGTAAGATTAGATGATCTGGAATTGTGTGCCTCTAACAGTACTCACAGTATACAGAGCAGTTAAATAGTATGCACAATATGAATGAAAAACATTCATATTGTGTATGTACTCCATGAAAACTAAGAATTAAGAACCGTGGATTGAGTTTGATGTCTATGATAATAGTCCTGTGACAGAGATAACGTAAGCTGCAGGGACTACTGTAAACATGACATGAATGGTTCAAAAAAAGCTCAGACACAACTGTATTTCTGAAGGAACCTTTATAGAAGGCATAATTCCTGTGCCAAGTTCTTGAAAACTTTTACAGAGGAGCAATTGCCCAGGACAGGAGGGCTGGAGGATGAATAAACATCGTTGGTACCCATCTACCGAGCCTCAGTGATGAGATGCGGTGCTGCACTGAGCCCTCACGATACTAAGAGACAGTGCTGCCATACCACCAGATGGCCTATGGCTTCATCAGCCCTTTCAAATAGTTGGTCTTATGATGGGGACTGGCCAAAAGCTATTCATATTTCTCATCCTGTTGTAAACATGTCAATTAAAATAGGTGTTCACTCCAAATGATGTCTAATTGAAATATCTTAACTGTACAACTCATAATACACTGACATTACACATACTGCACATATTTTGTGTGTATAGTAGTTTCGGTGTACATATATTTTTTTCTTCTTTTTTTCGGAAAGACTTGTGCAACATAAAGTAAAGTCATAACATGATGGTGTCAGTGGGAGTCAGAAGCAGTCAGACTGTGTCAACTAATTCCTTAGATTACAGCCATCCAATGGTTTTCTATACAAATAAAGTATCATCCTGTCACTGCTTTCTGTTTTTGTTCCTCTGCAAAGCACTTTGTGCTCACTGAGAAGTGTTTCATTCACCAAATTGATCATTATGATTATAAACATATAGCCTAGACAGGTTTAGCCGACTGGAAGAGTTCTTTATGAAGCTCTGGTGGTGCAGCCGTGTTTATTGTCAGGGTCCAGGTAGAAGCTGCAGTGTCCTTCACATGTCTCCTTAGCTCTTTCAACAATATGTTTCCAGGAGTGGCAGAAGACTGTGAGGAAGCATTGCATTGTAATTGTAATTGTGACAATGTGAAGAAATGAAAAGATCATGATAATCCTGATCGGTTCTCTAATTCTGCTGCCAATGTGTGACAGGTTAAATGCAGAGTAGTTATCCATTCCCATCACGCCCTGCGGTCCAGAGAGAAGCCATCTTGGGTCCCATGCAGCATATCTTATCTCGTCTCTTCACAGTTAGTCGTGCGTTGCATTCTTTTTTGTTATGCAATGCTTGGGATTTAAAAAAGAGAATAATGAAGTTGCTGTGCAGCTCTTGACGCGAAATGACCGGTGGAGCGCCGAAAATGCGCAGCTCCTCAGACGTGCTGGTGTTGCATGACGGCTCTCGCTCTCTCTTTCTCTCTCTCTCTCGCTCTCTCCCCCCTCTCCCTCCCTCCCTCGCTACCGGCGTGCTAAAGGTGACCGGGGAGCCGCGCGCTCACTGCTCATTATTTAATGTGTTCACATTGCGCGGCAGCGGGAGGCGGATGGAAAGCTTTGCCGCAGATCTGCTCCGGACCCTTCCGCGTCTTCTGGAGGAGGCTGGTCTGTGTATCAACGTCTAGCACGCGCTCAGGATGTATGTGCCGCCGCACACACCAGCATCCCCTCTCACAGACACAGTGAGCTCCCCGCACCTATAGGCTGCTTCTTTTCTTTTTTTTTCACCGCAACGCTACATTTTCATCCACATTTTTCGTTTTGTCTCACCTTTGCCAGTGACGCTTGGACGTTTATTAAAAAAAGACGCGCATGCGTTTGCACATGGAATAAGTCTGCAGCCTAAGTTGCGTCCCGGAGACCTTGTGTCAAAGTCGTCGGCAGGTTCAGAGTTAGTGATGTGGACTACTCTGGAGCGCGGATGCTGGGGGCTCTTCTGCCTGTCCCTGTGGGCGTCCGTAGTCCGTGGGGCGCAAAGGTGAGATCTGATTATACTGTCATGTGTCGGCTCATTATGTCAGGCGGGCCCCCGTAACATTGCCTTATTTCTGTCACCAGAGCCAACGAGCCTAGCAACATGTCATTTGTGAAAGCCACGGTGGACAAGCTGCTGAAGGGCTATGACATCCGTCTGCGGCCTGATTTTGGAGGTAACAGCCCCCCCCGTGTCCTCTGCGTTCATGTGGCTATAACGTTCCGCTGTGGAGCCCCGTGCTTACACTCTGCTGTCATGTTCTCAATAGGCGCCCCTGTGGATGTTGGCATGAGGATAGACATCGCCAGCATCGACATGGTTTCCGAAGTCAACATGGTGAGTTCCCCTCATGGTGCGTTCTCCCCGCAGTATGAGACCGGCACCCACGTGACACGTGTCGGCCGGCTTTCTATCTGCCGCAAACAGAGAGAGACGCTCAAGTCCGGTTCGCCTCTGTAGGCTACTCAGTGCAGCGGCACACACACACACACACACACACACACAAACACACGCACACTTTTCCGCAATGTGTCAAAGCCAATTCGTATGCATCAAGTACTTACCCGCGGTGTCACAACCGAGAGAGAGACGGAGACAGACACAGAGCGAGAGAGAGAGAGAGAGGGAGAGAGAGACAGACAGAGTGGGAGAGAGAGAGACGGAGACAGAGTGGGAGAGAGAGAGAGAGAGAGAGAGAGAGACAGACACAGAGTGGGATAGAGAGAGAGAGGGAGACAGAGTGGGAGAGAGAGACAGAGAGAGAGGGAGAGAGCGAGAGAGTCGGAGACAGACAGAGTGGGAGAGAGAGAGACGGAGACAGACACAGAGCGGGAGAGAGAGAGAGAGACGGAGACAGACACAGAGCGGGATAGAGAGAAAGAGGGAGACAGAGTGGGAGAGAGAGAGAGAGACAGACACAGAGCGGGATAGAGAGAGAGAGTCGGAGACAGACACAGAGTGGGAGAGAGAGAGAGAGTGGGAGAGAGAGACAGAGAGAGGGAGAGAGAGAGACGGAGACAGACACAGAGCGGGAGAGAGAGACAGAGAGAGAGAGGGAGACAGACAGAGTGGGAGAGAGAGAGACGGAGACAGACACAGAGTGGGAGAGAGAGAGGGAGACAGAGTGGGAGAGAGAGAGAGAGGGAGAGACAGAGTGGGAGAGAGAGAGAGAGACGGAGACAGACACAGAGCGGGATAGAGAGAGAGAGGGAGACAGAGTGGGAGAGAGACAGAGATAGAGGGAGAGAGAGAGAGAGTCGGAGACAGACACAGAGTGGGAGAGAGAGAGACGGAGACAGACACAGAGCGGGAGAGAGACAGAGAGAGAGAGAGGGAGACAGAGAGAGAGAGAGGGAGACAGAGTGGGAGAGAGAGAGAGACGGAGACAGACACAGAGCAGGAGAGAGAGAGAGAGACAGACACAGCGGGAGAGAGAGAGAGAGACAGAGAGAGGGAGACAGAGCAGGATAGAGAGAGACAGAGACAAAGACACAAGGCTTTAAACTTGAAACAAGTTAGCCGTCTGTGTGCACATTCGGTCCGTTTCTTGGCCTCAGTGCAGTGATTATATAACGGCTGTCAGTGAGTCAACAGGAGGCACAGAAAAGCAGTGTCGGCAAAATATGATTTGACCCCTTAATACAGGGTACACTGCAGCGCCCAGTGTTATACAGCAGAACCAAGTGAGAGGTCCATGAGACTGTGTGTGCTGCAGGGATTAAGATATTGACACGTCGCATACTGATAATATAGATTTCTTACTTTTGAAAAAATTCTCATTGTTTTACTAAAACAGCTGGGCAGCCACCAAGTGTAGTTTTGCAAAGTTTGAAAGGTTTTGGTTGAACATTCTCCCCATTTTTCTTCTAAATATCTACATGAATTTAAAAAAAGGCATTTTCACCCTTTTAGATTAGGTCCTCTGTCATATTGTGCATGTATAACAATAGGTAGCTCCGTATGGGCGACATTCTGAGCCCGCCAATATAGCAATCCAATCAAAGACCAAGGAACTGATTTTAAATCCCTCTTCCAACTGTACACCATTCAGTGATTGCATTTCAAAGTACACAAGCTAAAAGACGCTCTAACTTCCGTTTCACCGGGACTTAAAAGTCAGTTGTCCCATGCAGACGCAGCAGAACGGTGGTCACTGTAGTAGTATTTGTTGTTGTCGTCCATGACAAATGTGTGTCGCATCTGCAAGACCAGAGGCTACCATGCAAGGTAACACCTGCTCATCAGAACTAACTAACATTCATACCCATTCATATAGAAGCAATTTGGGATTAAGTGTCTTGCCCAAGGACACATCGACATGGACTAGTGGAGCCGGGGATTGAAATGCCGATCATCTGATTGAAGGACGACCCTGTTCTACCACTGAGCCGCAGTCTCCCCGACCTGTGACTCAAAACCGTGCACAATCCGAACTTTGACTTTTGTGAACCGTTTTACCCCGAGCATTCATGGTACTTCTGATGTGATTCAGTAAAAGTTAGTATTGATTGAAGATACATTATAATGTTATCATGATGTGTTCAAATGTAAGAGATGTGAGAAAGTTAATAACTTTTTAAAACAGTTGTTTGGAGAAGATGTTTTCACGGCAATGTAAAATATATGTTAGAGAGGGAATTATGACCTGTTTAACGTCCACTGCTGCATTTACAGGCTAGCCAGTGGTGCCATCACAGACCTCATAGCTGGCTCTGTCCTTTCCACATTGGCCTGTCCAGCCTCCAGTTTACGGAGGGTCTGGCTGCAGAGAGGGCCGAGACAGGATATCATGGTTTGATAGCTGCTGTGCCATAGAACAGTTTTACAGGAAGTGGTGATGCATATGCGCATTAACATACACGGTGAACATGACAATAAGACTGGATCCTCTCCAGTTATGCAGCATCCCTCCCCCGTGCATGGGGTCTAGGAGGTGGATACATTTTCAGCAGAGCTCCGGGACCTGTTATTGAAACTGTAACTGCTGTGTCAACTTTGCATTGTTGATTGTTGTTGATTGTTGTTAAATATTACGCTCCTCCCGTCATGTCAAATTCCTTGTATGTTCAACATACAATGGCAATAAACGGTTTCTGATTCTGATTCTGAACTATGTCTGTTGTCCCCACTCACGACAGAAAGGGATGGTTTTACTATGTGTACTTCCTAGTTCCCAAGATGACGGGATACTTCAGACACATTTTGGATCTCCGCGCATTGCCCGCAAGTCGATAGGTATGCTGACCATCAGGCAGTTACTGGAGCTGGTTCAGCCAGGTGATCGGTTCACTACCATCGGGTGCTCTAGGAGGGCTCTAAAACACAGAAAATACATGTGTGTCGTCTTCCAGGGAGAGTATCTACAAGTACAATAAATTGTCATTCGGCTATTCCCTGGCCCCCTGCACCTCCAGCAGAAGAGCAGCCCCCTACCACTCCAACAAGTGGAGTATCTGCAGGATGCTGGCCACTCAGTTAGAACTCAGTTGGCAAACTGCCGTGGGGTGTGACGGTGACAGTGTTGACCGCCATGCTGACGTTCATGGCAGCTGCATATGTGGTTACTGTACAGGTGGTCTGCCAGCCTCCGCTTGGATGACATGAAGCACAAGCGATACATTCCTGCATCGGTAGAGAATTACTTACACTTCTTGGGATCCCCAAAACACCTGTTGGGATGAGTGTCCTCCATTGCAATTTACATCTGCTTTACCAAGTTTATCGTTGACATGTTCTATTTAACGCCAACCCCCAACAGGCACACTGTAGAGCTGTTGTGCCTCTAGGTTGACATGGTCCGTAAAGCACTTTCCAAGAAACACTTGGCAGGGTTGCATTGTGAGTGCATCTCCCAAACCAATTGGCAGGCAGGAAAAGCTCCTCCCACTGTGGTCTGCTCACACTCTACCTGCAGCATGACAGTGTACGCGTCCCTGTTCGGTGGGGTAAGCGTGGAGGACATGTATGGCGGCATCGTGATCAATGCCTTGTCCATTTATACGGTTCTACTTCAAAGACATGTTGGGCTCTTTTTCAGGGTCTGTGCTCACTGGAAAGAGACAGGACTGGTGAAAAGGCAGGGTGTGAGTCGGTTGTATTGCACTTGACCCACCTCTGGGCATTTTGTGTTCCTTGTTGAACTGGGCAATGTGGTGTGCAGGGTAACTACTGCTTATCTTTTGACCCCTGCAAGCATGGCTCTACCCAGTTCTGTTAGGTACTACCTGGGTTTGCTGGGCCCCCTACTTCTCTGCTTTGGCGACCTAGGTTTGACAGAAGTAGGTGGGCTGCGGTGACTAACGTATAGTTGGTTAGGATTACTGTGGTCGGTTCGATGTTATATCACGGCGTGGGCATTCATTGAGCTTCACCCACTGAACCCATAGAGTCCAGAAGAGGGCAGAGCCTGTGTAAGATTGAACAAAAGTTACGGTATTGCAACCCTAGTTCTATAAGCACAAGCAGAGCCCTCCACCAAAGGGGGAGGGAAGGCAGACATAGGTGTGTGCTACCTTATATACTGTGGGGTTCGGCAGCTTTTCTATGCTACGCTTATGTTCAACTTTTCAGTGAAAAGCAAACTCATGATTTGAGGAGTGTATTACTCATAGGTTCCAGTTTAGGGCTCTGCCTGTGTTCAATTATGAGGTTACAATAACGTAAACTTTGTTTTTGAAGGAAGGTGCCAAATATTGACATGGGGATGTGCAAAAGTTCATGGTGTGAAGTATAAAGTACAAAGAATATGTGCATGCAGGACAATTCGGTGATTGTAACATCTGGAGATGGACATATTTCACAGTGGATTATTACAAATTGTTTGCTTTGAATAGTATTCTATGGTAGCCATGTTTTTGACCAGTAAAGTTTGGGTTTTATTTCCTGTTGCAATTTGTGGTTCATCAGCTGCACAGAGCTGACAAAATCTTGTCTATCTCACTTTAAGTAGCTGTCCTAATTGAATACATTAAAGGTACAGTGTGTAAGTTTAGGAGGATATATTGGCAGCATTGGAATATAGCATTAATTACAATGTTTTCTTCGTGTATAATAACCTTAAATTAAGAATAGCTGTGTTACTTTAGAATGAGCCAATATTTTTACATAAGCTGGTCTACTTCGTGTAGACCAGAATGGATAAACCAAAAACTGGCTTTATGCCAACCATGTGCCAAGTGTGTAGGAGAACTACCTCCTTCACACTTGGCAGACAGGAGAAGTTTCCGATTGTGGCAATCTTGATGCTGCCAAATCCTACACACTAACCCCTAATCCGAACCATTAGAACTCCTTTTGAATAAAAACACAAAACACAGGTCAAGTACACTAGTTTTTTTTATGATGGTTAAGCTGTACATATTTTAGCAATAGCAGAACATATGTTTTCCAATGATTTTGAATGATTTTAGATATGACATATATGTACAAACTAACTAACTGTACTAAACTAAGACATGACATTTATTTGACACTTCAACATGAAGGAGAATTCAGGAACCCTATTTTATTCTTTAGTTTGCATGGTGCTAGAGAGAAAAATGTCACTCCACCCTTGTGACTTTGGCATTCTCCGCAACATAATGATCTCAGTGTACTGGATATTAGTCTCTTGCTTTCTGCAGCTCCACATAGCTCGCATCCAGACTTTGGACGGTTTGTAGCTGAACTCTAGCAGAACAGTTTGTTTTGTTTCTGATGAGGAAAAGTAGATTTGTTACCATAACCACAATAAATTGGTCTGACTAAGTGTCACAATGTACTTTGTTGAGATGTTTAAGCATGTCTTTGCATGAACTCTATCAGTGTTGTGTGTTTTAATGACAACTCTTCTGCTAGAGAACACCGCCCTGAGGCTCTAGAAAGCATGCTGCTGCCAAAATCAATCAATAGCATCAGCACACAAGCAATAAGCAGCTTATCGGCCGTTAATGAAAATGCTTGCCTTCAGTCCCATCAACATCTATCTACATTAAACTGACATCCAACTAATAAGATTACATAGTAGTAATGGATCTGATAGTTTTGTCTATTAGTAGTCATTTAATCCATCTTAATAACAGCCAGTGTCTAGCCAGTGAATGATTTGGAGTGTTTTTAACTCAAACAACCTGGTATTAGTGCTCTCTAATTCAGATTTATTTCATACTGGCTGATATGTGACCAAGACTGAAAACATATAATCCTGCAGTATACTTGCAGGTTTAAGCAACATATATGATAACCTAATTTACAGATTCTGCTGACGTGATTGCTGACCCTCCCGCAGGACTGATTGTTTTAGAGAGCGTTGTGTTGTCTGTGTGTGTCCTCAGGGGTGTGTCCAGTGGCCTGGGGTGTCAGGTACCACCCCTTGAATTCCATTGGTCATCATGACCACCCCATTATGATTGGATATCTGCCCAGCCTAAGGCGGGACTTGGTTTAAGGGTTTGTCTGTCTGACCATTAAAACAAACCTTTGTTTATAGATGCAATTCAGTATAAAGCTCAGCGGCAGTAAGAGTAGTGGCTAGCCAGAGTAGCCTGCCAAAAGCCGCAGGAGAATGAGAATAAGATCTTGCTTTGATTTGGAGCTGTCAAACACACATGTTACGTCTCTGGGGATTCTGGGCTGAATGTGTTACAGTGCAGTTTACTAATGTAAGTGCAATTTGTAAACATCTATACTGTTTAGCTCTAGTCAGCTTTCCTATTCGAGCCTGGTCTCATTCCCTGGTCAGAGAAACTACCGGCCGTCCATTCACTCCGTACATATAGGGATGAGGCCGGGTTAGGCGGATGAGTTTAATAGGGCTGTACCAAATAGTTCGAAGCTTCGAAGCTATGGTTGAAAGATTCATGGTTGCCCATAGATGTTTGATTTAAATGTGCATTGATATAATGCAGTGGCGAGCCATGTATTTTATACCTGGGCCTTCAGTGCTGTCCTACTACAGTTGATCTACCTCCTAATAACCTCATTATGATGCCACAGCTACAGGTTATTATTTGTTTTGTGTGAAAAAACGCATATTCACATAACACTGCAACATTTGACGAATTAAATAAGATGTTATATGAAGCTCAACACCTATGAGGGCTACAAATACACTAACTGCAGAGTGCAGATACATGAATACACACAAAACTATAAAAGATGCAGGTCTATCACTATGACGCAGCATGACGGGATGCTTCGTCATTAACGGGCAATGCATACAGTCAAAATCAATGTAATTAACACAATGACAAGAATAAACTCAAAAGTATATATACAGATATATATTTATATGACAACAAAGCAGGTAGAATAACATAAAACCCAAATAACACGATTCAACAGGCCTCTGCACATTCCAGCAACACTGCGGCACTAAAGCACGCATTCCGCCACACTCAAGAGTAGCGTTGGGTATCGTTTGGGTTTTTTCCGATACCGGTGCTAAAACGATACCTTTAAAACGATACCAGTGCCTAAACGGTGCCTGAACCGATACTTTTTTCTTCAAATTGAACAACATATTAACTGTTAAAGTATACTATTGTTGGGGTCTGACCATATGGCTTCAACATGTGCTGTGAACAAAGAGAATCAGGCCTTCACTTTTTCAAGCAAAGGTTTCATCCTGATTTGTAGTTTGATGAGAGCAAACCTCCTCGGAAGGAATTTCACACTAGGGTGTGAATTCCCCCCCCCCCCCCCCCAAAAAAAAACTATGGTTCCTGAAGTCACCTGAATGCACCGCTGCAATCTCATTGGCCGAAGGCCAAGAGACCCCAGGACCCCTGTGGTTCAACCACTGTTCCACAAAACCGCCTGCAGTACACACCTCAATGCTTTTTCCCTTCGACCTCCGTCGAACAGGGAGCACACAACGCTCTCACAAGCCATTTCACTGGTCGAAACGACAGTATTCCACGCTGAGCAGGCCCACTCAGCCTGCGTAACGAATCCGCATCCGCGATCCGTTCTCCGCTTTTTGCTTTTCCCCCCTTTTTTTTGTGCACAAACCGGCACAGAGGAGCCCGACGAAGCCTCGCTCCTCTCGTGACCGATGATTCCCGGTAAGACGCTGTCAAGAAGAGTTGAGCCCACAGGGCTGCCTCGGTGTAACATGCTGGCACATTCAAGGGAGAGTCAGGATATAAAAGCACAAAGCATATACTCAGAATAAAGTGTAATCAAAAGATAAAGTGTATGAAGTATATAACGAAATGTTTAATCAATATGTAACGAATGTGTAAATGCATAGAGTGATTTAACAAATGTAATAAGTGTTTAACAAATGTCTTGTGTAACCGGAGCTGCGATAAAAGTGCTAGTCAGGATGACTTGCAGAAAATAGGAACAGACTGTTGCAAGAGATGAGTCATAGAGGCATGATACAGGATGAAGCCTGGACATGTCCGGACATGTTCGAACCCAACGCCCTCTCCAGAGGGTGGGGGGATGAGATCATGTATTGAACAGGAGGGGGCTGACAGCCCAAAAGTGTTATAAAAGAAGTGACTTGCAAACGGCAAACTGGGATTTCAACACGGGTGCCGTCCAAGAGCACCGATGAGGAGATACGGACGATTGCAACTGATGTATTGAGGACTTCGTCTCTGTTCACGGGAAGAAGACCGCTGTTCGTGGACAATAAGATTTAAAGACGGAGGTTTCCTCTCCCCACTGCTCGATTCTTAACAACTGGACAACGGAGAAGACGCAGCAGCCCTAGAAAGACTTTGTACTGAGTTTTGAGGACTGTTGAACGGACTTCGCTGCGAGAGCAGGAGGACCGAGGGTCTGGCCAGACCTTCGCTCCTAACAACTCCAAAAGAACCTTTTCATCGCACCATTGAACATCCAGCTCCAACCGAGCCTTCTCGGCATCTAAAATGAATGAGTGTAATCGAAGAAGAAAATTAACGTAACGAATCAAGTGTAGTGATATTTTATGTGAGCTGTAGCTTTAACCCTTGCAAACTAACTAAATATAACCTGCAATAAATATCTAATCTGCATTTAAAGTAAATTTCTCAAGTGCATTAATTTGCTCAAGTAGTAAAAAGTTCCTCGTGGCAGTAAAAGGTTAAAGTAATTGTATGTCTAACAACTGAGTTCTGAAAGGTTATCCTAGAGACCGAATCCACTTAACAACCCCTTACGGTTTTAGAAAGAAGTAATCCTAGCCGTTAAAACCTAACCTGGCATTTACCAAGAGCACGGATCCATAAGAGGGAAGCTGCCATAACCGACGCGACTGGTGGGAGCGCCCGGGGCCAGGACTGGTCTCTCGGCCGAGCGCGCTCTGACCGGAGGAAGCAGGGTAGACGACGGGAGTAACGGCAGTTAGCGGAGCCAGGCGAGTTCCCTCGCAAGAACACCAGCTCGACAATCTTTTAATAGAGAGCTGAGTCAGTAAGTAGCCCCGTATCGGGCCAGAAGTATCCCAGGATCTAACAACGCGCAGACACGCCGTCTCATCCGAAGTTAGCTGTCCTCCCTGCAGCGAGTACAGATCGGACCTGCGTTTGCTCCAGAGCCACGCCAACGGACCGAAACAGCGCCGGCAAAGCCGCGTTGCAAGCAAGCTCCCCCTGCCCCTTCCTGACGAGGAAAACGGACAACTTCCCCACGAACACTTCAACGTTGCAACGAAGCATCGACAAGTAAGGTTCATTGCATCTGGGCATAGCTTAGCTTAAATTAACTTAAGTTTAATTCAGGCCATTCATTTATATGTTGATATTCCCGTGTTTTTGTGTGTTTAAGTTACTGTCGCGTGATATTGAGATATTGCGCAACTCCTTACGGAGCAGAGAAGCTCCGTTGCATTGTGTATTAACTGCTATGACTGTTTGCTTGGGATTTATTTTGAGTTATTTCATTTCGTTCGGTTTATTTCTCTCTTCATTAACTCGACTCTGTGAGTGAGCTGAGGTGCGTGGCTTATCACAGCATAAGTTACCGGCAGTTCAAAGAAGACAGCGGTATACTTATGCATGATAGAACCAGCAAACTCAGGCTCCCTACAACATCGCACGCCGAAGTGTGATGCACGTCGAGTTCTCACTCCTTTTTCCCTTTCTTCCTCCTCTCACGTAACACGCACACACACAGCTCCTATCTCTGCCCCTGGGGAAACCCCGTTCAAACGACGGCCTCACACACTCACGTGCTGCCCAGAACACACGTGATTACATACAGCAGTCTCACCGCCACTTGGTCCGAGTCACTCGACTCCGCCATCTGGTGGTAGTTTAGCTGTAGTATCTTAAGGCCCCTCCCATTTTTTCCGCGTCACTCGACGCCGCCATCTTTGTAGTCTTTAGCCGTAGCTTAAAGACTCCCCTTTACACACGCGCACACACACACACAGACATACACCCTCATCTATTTTATTCATTCTTTAGTTTAGGCATATAAAATTGTATGATAATGTTTGTTGGTTGCAATATTAATTGATTTGATCATTTATTATTTTGATTTAATAAACTCTGTTATACTTTAAGGAGCAGTCGTCTGTGATTACTTGTGCATATGTATTTGATAAGACTGTATGTAGTAGCCTGTGCTCGAACTTAAAAACCTTCACTGTCACTGAATGTATAGTCATACGCAGACTATTGACATTATGAGTGACTACTAATTATGAGACTTAGTTTTATCGTTTGGTTATTGGTCCCTGTTCGCAGGATGGTGCCCCGTTGTTATTAATAATCATTAATAATTGTTACACACATTAATAATTCTATTGATGTCAAGAATTCAGTTTCTTAAATGCTGATAACCCAAACACGCTCCTTTACGTTCCCAACACTATGAATATAAATTAATACAAAACACTTGGCTTCAAACTACAGCTTCAAACTGTTTAACTATGAACAATATGTTAACTGTTAACAGTTTACAGTATACTTAAATACATATAAATAAATACAAAACACACACACTCTGTACACACACTACAGCTTCAAACTTCAGCAATTATTTTGCAGCAATATGAGCATATTTTCCTTCTCTGGCAAAATACGACACGTCTCATGACTTGTTTTATTTTACCAGTTGGTGGCGGTAATGCGCCAATCCGTCGTTTGCCAACCGCCAGTACACCTCAAAGGAGGAGAAGAAGAAGCTTCCGCGTGCCTGTGTTGTGCTTATGAGCGACAGCGCTAAGTACCCTGTTGTAATAATACTATGATTGAGGAGCGGAGGACAGAGTCCTGCTGCCAGGACAGAGTCATCAGAGTCGTGACAAAAAAGTATTTCAATCGGCGCAGGCACCAAAAGGAAGCACCGAAATCTGCGTTACGTTTCGGTCCGGTATAGGAACCGGTTCCATACCGGCACCGTTTTTCGGTACCCAACCCTACTCAAGAGCACGGGCCATTCAAATATTATTCACATCAGAGGGAACAATAGTCTGAGTATTGTGATAACATATATTGCGATTTATTACTTTTTTCAACTTCAAATTATGTCCCCAAAGGAAAACTGTGTCAACAACATGTTTTATCTGAGTTCTTTCTCTGATGTCTCCATCTTTGTTTCGACCAACTTCCTACCAATCATGCACGCAGACCCGGCACCTCTGCTAACCTCACCAGAAAACAACTCAGCACCATCTAGTGGACTGAAAAAGCAATTGATTTTATTTATTAAAAATTTTTTTTTTTTAAATACTTTATAGAATAAAAGATCGATACTTGGCATCCGTGTATCGATATATAATATCGCCACACAAAATATCGCGATACTATGCTGTATAGATTTTTCCCCCCACCCCTAGTACTTGTAGGCCAGCTAGAAGGCTCTGTCACGTCAAAGAATACGCCCAACATGTCAAACTAAAAATCTGATTGGTTGAAGACTATGACAATCAACAATATCGTCCCCATTTACTTAAACTGCAAAGGGATTCACTCATCAATCGCCGCCGTTGGAAGCACTCCCATTTTGATCACATCCTGGCTTGTTTCAACCAGCTCTACGTGCCGAGTCTGCAAGCTCACATGAAGTGGCAGACCACACCAGATGGCATGACAGAGAACTGTGCGGTGATGATCACTGATCCACATCTTTCCAGGGCCCTATGGATCCTTGGAAGGGTGTCCCAGCCCTGACAGGCAGATCAGGTCTGCTGACGTGAAAGCAAAGGAGAAAGTCTTCATCCGCCAGTTGCCAGGCTGGTTGCCCTCCCTACACTTCCTTCTGGGCAGTCCAACTGCATTCCAACCTTTGAACTTTGCTGCAGTATATGTAGTACATACATCGGGGCGACTGTGGCTCAGTGGTAGAGCAGTTTGTTCTTCAATCAGATGATAGACGGTCCGATCCCCAGCTCTGCTAGTCCATGTCGATGTGTCCTTGGATGTGAATGGGTGAATGATGGCATGTAGTGTTAAAGCTCTCTGAGTGGTCGAGACTAATATAAGTACATTTACCATCAGTATTGTTAAGATAAATAAACTCTCTTATAGTTTCAACAGCAGTTTCTGTGATTAATTTGTGCATGTGTGTTGTTAATAGCTGGTTGTTATAGTCAGTGTTCGGAGTCAAACCTTCACTGTTCACTCAATTAATGTGGACTAGTACTCTAACTATTGACATTTTTAGTGAACACCACTTTTGAGACTTCAGTTTTGTTATTGGTCCCTGATCCCAGGGTAGTGCCCTGTTATTATTAATCTATGTTAATAATCATATTAATCTTAATACTTATAAATATTCATAATTATTTTGTATACTTGCTAATAACCAAACTGCCAGATCCCAACACTGTGATTATCCTAGGGTTAAAATATCACAACCTTAGTTCAATCAGGAGAGACTTGATTAGAATTGAACAATGATTTATGATACATGCATAACATATGAATAGTGCAACGTCTTTGGCTATTGGACTCCATCCTGAAGTAATATAACCCAGGGGTAGGGATACTGTGGTCCGATAAGGCCTAATCCCCCCCTGGAGTCCAGACACTGGTGGTGATGAAGATGATGATGAGGAGCATGACTGGAGGTGACTGGGGTGGAGGAGGGTCGCATCTGCTTAGAGCTGAAATGACAACTGACAGCAGCAGAGAGGAGAACACTTTTTAAAGTGTGACAGCTACGATGTGATTGGCTTCAAGGAAACTGTGCAGAATCGGGTTGGTTAACTTAAAGTGAACGCCCACAATCAGCTGATAGAGTAATCACAGGGAGAGAGAGAGATCACAATAACATGTGTGTAATCATACACTTCAGTGTGTGTAATGAGAACGATTTGTGCTTCTCTTAGTTAGTTATTTAAATGAAAACATTCTAAGAGTGGTCAGATGTAATTAAACAATCAGGGGAGAAGGTTTGGAAGATGTTCAGGTTAAAGTTGTGAGGTAAGGCACACACAAGATACCTGGTACCCATGAAAGCAGCACCAGTCCCCTCTGTTAGGAACAACAGATGCACTGTGTGCAAAGACATGCTGCAGCTATTCATTTTCTATTTACATCATGTTCATGGATGGTAGGCAGACAGAACAGCGCAAGGACGGCAAGCACGATAGCACCGATGACAGCCGAAAGCCGCTCCGAGCCCTCCAATAGAGCCTGGCAGCTTCAGCAACATTAAGGTCACAGAGAAGAAGAAACGCCACAGAGAGCCGCAGCAGAAACCAGCAGCTTTGTCGACAGTGAGACCACAGTGAAAGAAAATGTGGCAGAGAAAGCTAACAATGACAGTAGATGTAGTTTGAAGGTTCCCTGTCCAAATAATCCATGATCTTGCATGTTCATGTGAAAATGTGTGGGAAATTGACTGTTCCTCTCATTTGAAAGCAGATGATCTTGGTTGAATGAAGTATGGGGATGTGTAAATTGTTGCTCTTTGTTTATTCGCATGGCCTTGGTGGAATGAAGTTTGGGGTTGTGTCTGCTCTTCTGGGGGAAGTTTTCAGACAACTGGATGTTCCCATCACAGTCTACCTGTGCAGACATCCCGTCACTCACTCATGGCCTGACTTGAGGGCGTGTTTATCAACCTAGGCAGCAACCTCTGGGGTCTGAATAGTGAAGCCAATGTGGAAGATCCTTAAACTTGCACTCTTTCTAATGGGCAGCAGGGGGAAACTCCTCTGGGTGCAAAAAGAAGTCAGATTGTATGGAAGTCTATGAGAAAATGACTCTACTTCTCTCTTGATTTATTCCCTCAGTAAACATTGTAAACATGAGTTCAAGGTCTCAATCTCTAGTTTTAAGTCTTCTTCAATACAGCATGATGTTCATTTAGTAAATGATGGTCCATTTAGAGTCAGACCATAGAGCAGGGTATGCTTTAGGGCGGGGCTACACGGTGATTGACAGGTAGCTAACAGCGTTATTTTCGGTCTGGGAGATGTCCGTGGTTTTATCTCAGAACTTTAATCATTTAACAGTGAGTTTTCAGTGCATAATAATACTCCAAAACGTTGTGTGTGTGTGTCTATTTAAGTCTAGAAGGCCCACAGCAGCAGCAGCAGCATAACAAATCGGTTTCTCTTTCACAGAAGGTGAAGTAACTAAGGACAGAACGGTAGAGTGTGTCGTCCTCTAATCAGAAGATTGGCGGCTCGATCCCTAGCTCCTCCTCCAGCCCATATGTGGAAGTGTCCTTAGGCAAGATACTGTATCCAAATTGCTTCTGAAGGCTGTGCCGTCAGTGTGTGAATGTGTGTGAATGTTTAGATCAAGATGGCACCTTGTAGGCGGCCTCTGTCATGCGTCTGTGAATGGGAGAATGTTGACATGTAGTGAACAGCGTTTTGAGTAGTCGGAAGACTATAAAGGAGCTTTATAAACACGAGTCCATTTACCATCCATTACCAAAAATCCAAGCAGGGTTTGTATTAAATCCATGTAGTCTATCTGTATTTCTGTTTTTCTAATTTAATACAAGCTTGTGAATACCAAGTTACATACGATACGCCTGCAACTAGAGTTACCCGATGCATTGGCGGGAGAGGAAGACGAGTTTGTCTGGGAGATTGAGGTGCACTGCAGAGAAGAGGACGAGAACAGGACAAGAACAGAGACGAGTCCTTTGTCTGATGCGATTAGAAGGTCATTAGTTATTTTTACCAGAGCTGTCTCTGTGCTATGATGCTTTCTAAATCCTGACTGAAAATCCTCAAATAAACTATTGTTACACAGAAAGTCACACAACTGATTTGCAACTGCTTTCTCAAGGATCTTAGAGAGGAAGGGAAGGTTAGAGATCGGTCTGTAGTTGGCCAACACCTCTGGATCCAGAGTGGGCTTCTTAAGAAGAGGTTTAATCACAGCTACTTTAAAGGACTGTGGTACATGACCAGTTACTAAAGACAGGTTGATGATATCTAATAAAGTTGTGCTAATTAATGGTAGCACTTCTTTAAGCAGCCTAGTCGGTATCGGGTCTAAGAGACAGGTGGACGGTTTAGACGTAAAAATTGTTGAAGTCAGTTTGTCAAGGTCAATGGGTGTAAAGCCATCTAAACATATATCAGGGTTTACAGCTGTTTCTAAGGTTACTCTATTTGTGGATGTTGATATCAGTGCTCTTACCCAGCTTGTAAGGGTGTCATTGTTAAAAGAAAGTGGTGATTATCACATAATAACTTTGGCATTGATCTGGTTGTCATAATCGGTCTTTTATGGCGAACATCTATCAGTTGGTAACATGTCGCCTACTGGAATCATACAGTCCAGTGATGCTAGTGATAATGATCTTCATCATAATGATACTCCTAACCCTGTTGAAGGTTGGTGTGTTGTAAGACAATATGCCGTATGGGTCTAATATAAAATATGATTCGATTAACATGAGGCGGTGCACTGAACAACTATACATTACTCTGTTCACTGGAAAGGAGGGTGACGTGATTAGCTGCTGAAGCTGCATGTGGTGTCGAATCTTGAGGTGTTGATGATGATAAATCGACCTGCAATCAGATCGCTGCGGTAGACAATAATGTCGTCCGTGGACGAGATGGGGCGCTTAAATCAATAGGGGGCAGATTCCTCCTTTGGCAGAGGTGATATAAGTCATATACACATCAGATACGTGCCAGCTCTTGATGATTCTCTTAGTGTCTTGATTTAACGAGACAACAATCTTGATCATCTTGAACAGGCTGTCTGCTGTAGTGAGCATAGCTAATCCTGTTTGTCCCTGCTGTGTGCTGTTGAGTCCGGAGCTGTTGGGGATGATGTATTGACCTGCAATCAGAATGCCACGGTAGACAATAATCCCAGCCACGGTCAGTGTGGTGAGTGAATCCGTAAAGGGGCTCTGATTCATCCTCGACATGTAAGAGACCTGCCAGGTTTTAATGCTTTCTGAGCTGTGTCAGCATCTTGATTTTACAGAAAATAATCTTTTAATCTCCGGCACCTATCAGTGATAGGTGCCGTCTTGGTGTAATTGAGCAACGCTTTAGAGGATTCACCATCAGGTTGTGTTTTGAATGTTGTGTTGAGAAGACAATGTGGCAGCAGTTTATTGAAAAATTGCAACGTGAAAATATGCAATATGCTAAACAATTGCCCAGAGCGGTTAGTTTCAAACACATGCATGAAGTATTCACTAAATTTGAGAAATACTTGGATGCAAAATGTCTTTCATCAATCGTAAACGCCTGCAGTGTTTCCAAAGACATGATGCCCCACAGCAGCATATCCTCTGCTGCTATTAGCAGTAGTAGAAGTCATATTTATTTTATTCTTCATGTTATTACTCATAGTATTGTTATTGGCATTCTATTATACTTACAGCTACTATTATTATTTGTATCAGTCCCTTTTCTATTATTATTATAGCTGTTGCGCTAGTATTGTTGTTGCTGTCTCTCTCGCTCTCTCTTTCTATATATATATATATATATATATATATATATATATATATATATATATTTATATATATATATATGTCTCTCTCTCTTTTCAACCCAACCGGTTGAGGCCGATGGCCGCCCACCCAAAGCCAGGTCTTGCCCAGGAATGTTGGGTCTCTGTAAACTGCAGGGATTGGTTTAGACCTGCTCTATAGTGTCCTGTGATCACTTCTGTTATGATTTGACACTATAAAATAAATTGGAAATTAAATGAAAATTGGTTATACCTACACATTGAGCACTATTATTTGATTCAAAACCAAAGAGTGCAAAATATATCTGTTATTATTTCTACCACGCTTGTGAAACTCTGTTATGCCACAATTTTAAGCAACAATGCAACGTTTTGTTTTCACAGTGTGTCATAGCCACCTTAAGCAAAAGTCTAAAATACACCGACTGTAAACACATCTCCAAACCTAAATTCTGTTTTAAGCAACCCAAACCACAAGACGCCATACCTTGTAACACACTGAAATACTGCGAGGCGTGTGAAGAAACATCTGCATAAGTGTGCACCCACTCGCACTGCGGAGAGCAGAGATTGGAAAACAAAGTGCCGCATGAATATTTGATTCCGTCAAGGGAAAAAAGAAAAACAAACGCGGAGAAAGTACATCATGTTTGAATTGGAGACTCTGCATCATAATGAAGAGCATGAGGCAAAATTTGCGTGCTTCAATAAATCAAAAATGTGTGGACACTTTTGTGAAATGCTACAGACTGCCAAACTACCTCAGTTAAAAAAAAGCACATAATGCACCCAGATTAGACAACTCTATCGTGTTGAAATACTTTGTGAGAGATGGGATCACACCGCTGGTGACGATGAGAGGGTAGCAGGGTCATTCTAATGTATGACAAAGCATCCGACAGTGCTGGATGGAATCATTCAGTTTGCTACCCATGCGTCTCTCAAAAACACCTGCTGCCTCAGGGTTTGAGGATGTGGAGAAAGGTTATTTTCCCATCAAGTTCAACACGAGTATGACGAGATGAGTGACAGCAAGAAAAAGGCTTTCATGAAGTTTTATGATACAGTCCGAGGAAAATCCTTTTGTTTTCAATCAGAGATTCGGCGCTGCTGCGTAATGATGTGGAAGTGTTGCGCATGACTTCATTGATTTATCGTGAGACGTTTCTTGTGCGCACACAGCGAGATCAGGTTGCATTCACCATTCTGACATCTAGCTTGATGGGGCTATTCAAAACACTATTTTTTACCTAAAAGACACTGTGGCTCTCACACGTGAAGGCACATACGCCACACAGGAAATATTCAGATGCGTCTATACTGTAGCTTTTAACATGTAGCGCAGGGATTCCCAAAGTGGGGTGTGCGCACCCCTGGGGGTGCGCGAGCTGCCTCTAGGGGGTGCGCGAGAGGAAAAGTGTAATGGCGGTGCAGTCCTGTCTCCTAAAAATTACGTTCCCCCAAAACTAAAATGCATTCTCAATTACGTTTTACCATGAACGTATTTTCTCCCTGATTACGTTTGTGTTTGACGTACAAATACGCTTCTCATCAACATATCTTTGTCATACTCTAGTCTTTATTATTTTTCTGTAATCTGCCTCGCCTCTACCCCGCCACCCACAAGTTATTGACCCGCGGCCTGTTCCGAGGGCTGACAGACCTGACGATCGGGCGCCTCACGGCGGGGACGGCTGGAGACCTCGCGTCCCGGCGCAAATGAGTGAGCGCCCGCCACTCGGAACCATAAAACCAAGTCCCGGATTTCACCCGGGGGACATTCTGGAGGTATTGTGACCGGGTGATGTGCCTCGTTGCTGGGGAGGTATGAGCCGAGAGTGGCGGGGTGTTATGGAGGTATATATTACTACTCGGTGTTGTTCCCGTGCGTGGATGAGCGCATTTCTGCCGGAGACAGGCGGCGTGTTGTGGTGGTATTCTGACCGCGTAATAGGGAGAAGGTAGAGGCGGTGGTGGAGAGGGAAAAATGTTAAAGAGATGGTGGAATGTATGATTGGAGAGAGAGAAGCGAAAAAGTTGGACGTGATCCCGGTGTCCAACAACACTGTCGCGCGCATCGATGCTTTGTCCGAAGACATCCTGGCTACATTGGTCGGTCGCGTGAAGAAGAGTGAGTTTTACTCTCTGCAAGTAGACGAGCCTACAGATGTGGCCAATCTGGCCAATCGTCCGTTACCTTCGTAACGTTACGTCCGTTACCTTTTGGAAGGCACGGTGCAGGAAGAGTTTTTGTGTTTTTTATCTTGTAAACAAACGCCACGAGCGAGCAAACTGTTCTCTCATTCGTCCGATTTTTATGCGGCTCTGTTGCTTTTTTTTTTTTTAAGGTGTGTGTGTGGGGGGGGGGGGGGGGGGGGTTGGGGGTGCGTGAACCCGGTCGGGATGTAGAAGGGGGTGCGTGGCCTAAAAAGTTTGGGAACCGCTGATGTAGCGCATACAGAAAACATTGAGATCAAACGTGTATTCAGTCATCATGGGGAACAGCTGTTCACAGCACACTATGTGGGCGGGTATGATGCAGCTACAAACACCTGCGTTAAGTGTCAAATGCCATGTGCAGTCTTATTTAATCCTGACACCAAAGTCTCTTACGGGAAGCTATATTAAAATAGTAGACGCCTTGGAAACACAACATGGGCGTCAGGTGGTAGTGTTGTGGGAGTGTGAATGGACACCATTAACAATATCAAATCTTGGGGGCCAGTTACAAAACAATGGATAGCCTTGACCTTATGGTCTCTTTGGTGGTCATACCAATGCCATGAAGCTTTATCACAAGGTTGAAAATGATGAACAACCAGACTTCGTTGGGCATCTTCACGAGGAGCCCGTTGGCCCACCGCACATTATCAACAGGGATCTTTATTCTCATGATTATTTTGGGTTTGTGAAATGTACTGTGCTCCAACCAAAAGGCTGGTTCCACCCTATGAATTCCTCCGGAAGGCTGTGCCATCGTTGTGTGATTGGGTGTGAATGTTAGATAAGAGTCCTGATGGGCAGATGGCACCTTGCATGCGGTAGCCCCTGCCATCAGTGTATGAATGGGTGTGAATGATGACATGTAGTGTTAAAGAGCTTTGAGTGGATGAACGATACAAGTACAGTCCATTGACAGCTGTCAGGCGTGTGGGGATATAATGTAATAAATAAGTAAGTATCTTTTACATGACACTTTCAATATTGTTTCCTTTGCACTATTTGTGCTTTTAGCAATTTACAGAAACACTTAACTTGTATTTAGCAATTGTTTAGCAATATTGTTGGTCGGTGTTACATTTTATATATATTTACATATACAAACCTATTTTTCCAATTATTTGTGTGTACATAAAAGTACTATATTTATGCTGTGTCTATTTGTATCTTCGTGTAAATTGTGTGTTAGTATATTGAGAGTGTTTTTGGCCACTTGGGGAAAGCACAACAAGCTGTAAACTACAATAGTAACACCTCATCACATCCAGCAGACACAGAGCAACGTTAGCATTCATCTGGAGTCGTGTTTGCGTCTACCCGATGAATGAAATTCTAATATTCACTGTTCTTTTAGCACTGGGTTGGTCTCCACCAACTCCTGGGAAAAAAACTATTCCGTCTCAATGTCCGTCTGCAGTTTGATGCTTGGCAGGAAGTGTGCGATGGATTTATTGGAGCTTTCTTCATGAAAACAGCTGCCTGCTGCCGCTGGAAATGAGGTTGACGCTATGCACCATAAAACCAAAACAAAAAGCTAAAAGGGGCTCAAAAGCTCTCTGGAGCTGAGGGGAACTGCAGAGTTGGTGGGTTTGTCACAAGTGAGGCCTTTCCCATTACACACAGTCATTTCATCCACATGCCACCCCACCGCCGGACCCACCCCCCTTTCTTTTGATGTCTGCGGGCTGCACCGAGAGCTGTGGGTAGAAGAAGAAGTAGGTCAAACAGGAGCATACTGCAGTGGTTTGCGTGCCATAGGAGCCCATGTTCTGCTGCTCTGCTTGTTTTTGTGCTGCAGAAAAAAATATATGGACAGAGAGGTAGATATATATATATATATGTAGACATGTAGAGAAAGAAAGAGCACAAGGAAAATACAGCAGAACAGAAGAGATCGCCTTTCGTCCGTCAGCGCAGAGTATCAGAGAGAGGGGAAAAAAAGAAAAGAAACCAAGGGCATTTGCTGGTCCTGTTCTCCTGTCCGCCTGGAGCTCGGTGCGGTGCGATGCTGCAGCAGTGGTGGAGCTCCGCCTCCCAACTCGATGAGGAAGCAGTTTCTCACTGCTGCCTCATGAGCAGTGATGTCATCTTTAGGTTATTATTTGCTACTAACGGTTCCATCGGCGGGCTAAATGACTAATCCGTCTGTTTTTATTGCTCAGTGGCTTTGCTGCTGTGCAACACAGAGCATGACGCTTGTTTCTTTTCTTCTGTTGCCGTACACAGATATTGGATATTGAGGCCTGACACTGCTTTTGTGAAAGGAAGTCTCAATTCTCAATATTATAGAGATTCCCAGGTGAATTAAACAAGACTTGGTGGATATTTACGATGCATATTGCAAACTACTGTCAGGGTCACTGCAATGTTTCATTTGTTGGGTATTTACTAAGATTACAGAAAAAGATAAGATGAGTTTATTTGAATAAAGTGCCACTGAAAATGACCTGGTACTCGACTGTTTAAGTCACAGATTCATACCTGGAAAACAGTTTGATGACAAATTGACTGTTTTTGCAGCAGAGCCTGGAATATTGGAGTACTACAATCATGCAGTCTTTAACCCTGCAAGGAAGTTTAGCCTATGTTGTCGGGGCAGTCATGATCAAAAAAAAAAAAACTGTATTTCTTTCATTTGAAGGTCCTTGTAAGAAGCGTGCCTTGCCTTTTTTTCAGAAAGTTAGCATTTCCTCCCAGCTTGTTGGGAAATGCATGCCTAAGCATCTTTGCAAAATGCAACGAATGCTGGAAAGCCAGAGAGCTGTGAGTGGAATCTTAACTGCAGCTCTGCACCTCCGATTAGCTTGATAGAAGAGGAGTGATGCAACGTTCTCCTGCCAGCTGCCCCCAAGTTAACGACAGTCAACTGAAGCGGTCGAGGCTTTTAGGAGCTTAGATACACTTACATAAATGAAGCCGTTGATTTGCTTGTCTCTGATTGCTTCATAACTAGCTCTTGTCATGTATTTCCTCAGTCACCTTGATATTTTGACGACCAGCAGCCATCCTGTTAGCCAATGATCAGCTTTGTTTTTCTTACTATGTACCTGCAACCCTGTAGAGACGGTGTCTGCTCAACAGCCACCACAAAATAGAGTTAAATGGACTCATCTAAAGCTGTACTAGTAAATCATTTAACACCAGATAATCATATAGATTTTATTTTGTCTTACTTAAACCTGGATTTGTCATGAAGAATATGTCAGCCTGAATGAATCCCCCCCCCCCCCCCCCCCGGTCGTATTAATGCTCACATTCCGCGATGCACCGGCAGAGGAGGTGGAGTAGCAGCCATCTTCGACTCGAGTCTATTAATAAACATTACAATAAACAACCAAACAAAGGTATTGTTAGATATACTTACACATTGCCATGGCCTCCGGTACCACCGTACGGAATCCTGGAGTTATCTCTAAACAGGATGTGTCCTTTAGCTCCCACATGAAACACACTTCAAGGACTGCCTTGTATTAAATACATAACATTACAAAAATCAGACACATCCAAAAGAATGTGGAGAACTAGTCCACGCATTTGTTACTTCTAGGCTGGGAAACATAATTCCATATGATCAAGCTACCCCAATAAGTCTCTCAGCCTCGTCAGCTGATCCACAATGATCCACAATGATCCACAATGATCCACAATGATACATGGTGAATGGACTGTACTTGTATATCTCAAAGTGCTTTAACACTACATGGCATCATTCACCCATTCATACACTGATGGCAGGGGCATGGTTATATAATATTCATACACCACAGGAACAGCCTGCTGGAGCTAATTGGGGTTATGTGTCTTGCCCAAGGACACATCGACATGGACTAGCGAGCCAACCGCCGATCCTCTGGTCCTGCTCTACCGCTGAGCCACAGAACGCTGCCGGCACGTGTACTGACGAGGAAAATAGATCCTATTCCTCCCATATCACTGATGCTTCTCTGCAGTGGCTCCCTTGAGTACCCTATTACCCCACGAGATCAACGTTCTACCAGAATGCCGGGTTTGCGATTTCTAAAGTCAGAGCCTAAATGGGAGCCTAAATGGGAGCCAGAGCCTTCAGCTCGTCATGCTTCTCTCCTGTGGAACCAGGTAGGAGTTTGGGTACCAGAGGCGTTATACACCCTCTCCACATGTGGGAGTGGCCTCGAGACCGTGGAGATGTTGTGCTTTCTCGTCTTGCAGGTTGCCACGGATCCCGGTCCGTCTGGATCGTGGCTGCTCTTGTTGCCGTGGTTCTGCTTGACACCCACTGCTGCCATAATTATTATGAGTCATATTACTGTCATAGTGTTGCTGATGTCGTTGCTATCGTTGTTGCGGTGTCTCTGTGTCTTTCTCTCAATTTCAATATATGCTGAATTGGCATGAATTGGATGAACACGGGCAATATTATGTGGAATTGATCACATAGTAATTGGTATTTGTGTGTAGATTGTAACACAAATTTGTCAACACCCTAAATTACACACAAATAGCAATTTGAACACGTGTAAACCAGTTTCACAACTGCACACATTAGATTATTACTTTATACAATGTTCACAATGATCCCATTTTAAGGCAAATCAACTTCAATACATTTAGCTGTAGGTCAAACACTTTGCCTATCGAACACCGTCCACATTTCAAAACATTAACAACAGCATGAAGTCTGACAGCCTGGTGGAAGTTCCACAAAATAACAAACACCACGTTTTGCAACATCTTATTTTACGCCCATCAGGAACCATCCGGATTCTTTGAATGCAAAGAGAAACCACTGAATTGCCGCACACAGAACAACAAAGGCATCACACATCCAGAAGTGCGGCATCAGGAGAAAACCAAATCTTCAACTTTAATCATACGTTCAATAAAAATGTAACATATAACCACCAAACTAGATCTTCCTCCCTCAACCTCAGAATGAATTAACATCCCCTCCTCAAAAAAAACGAAATCATTTTCAAATCCGTCAAAACTTCTAATTGTTATCCCTTTTTTTAATATTCATCTCTAATGGTTATTTGCATAAAACAAATATAGGAAATATAAATTGTATTTTTATTGATAAGCATTAAAACTACATTTTACAAGATTACTATTGCACACGTCATGATGATGACTAATGTTTGCTGACCAGCGCATGAAGCATCATAATGTTACTGAATGGACCCTCTGTCCGGAGCCAATGTGTCTCTGAGATTTGTAGTTCCCTCTGTAGGATTATCAGAGACTAGCAACTACAAAGGGACTAGCAACTACAAAGATGGCAATCTCCCGATCGCATATTCTTACTGAACATGGGCCGATAACAATCAGCAGTAAAAATGTATTGAACTCTAAGATGGTTCAACTGTGTGTTTCACATGCGTAGTTCACGGATCAACTGGTCCATTACACCTCCAGTGAACAGCAGATGTTGTTGCTGCCTTGGCATTTAAGGTGTCACTGCCAGCTTGAGAGACTCATTTAAGTATATATTCCTTTAGATCTGCATTCTATCAATCTACACTTTTCATACTATTTATGGCAGGGATTATTCTGGCATTATTACATTTTGTAATTACTTCCCCATATATATATATATATATATATATATATATAGTTTACTTATCCCAAGGGAAATTACTGTGCAGCAGATGCAATACAAAATGGAAAGAGTGCAAATACAAAGAGTATTATATAAAGATATATTTGATTGCATTTCAGAGTCTAGGCTACAACAAACTGTCCGGAGCCAATGTGCTGGTGTCAGCAAAAACATGCTCCTGTACTCATATCATCTGCAATCCTGCAGCATGTCAGTCTCCCTGCCTGTGAATGTAAACTACATGCTCTCCTCCACATTACCCATTGTCCGCTTGGATTGTTTGGTTGCTACATTGTTACAGGAAACAAAGTTTTGAATTGGAGTTATTGCAAACTGCAGTACATTGTGGGCTAACTGGACGCCTTGTAATCCAAAGAGAAACAGGCCGTCACGATCCATACTCCTGGAGGAGAGGATGTTCTTGTATCTGGAAAAACGACAGTTTAGTTGTTGTAAATGTGACGGTTACAAAGTGTAAGTGGCAAGAGAGTGCCATCATTATGTAACACTGGATAACAGCAGTAATGGTTATTGAATAATGTGACAACAGACAATAACAAGTTTTTGCATGTTCTGTGACGGCACCACCTGCTCATCATCTTCCAACGTGTACGCCAAGCAGACCTGAGAGCTGGCAGCCTACGCTGGAATGCCCCATGTACATGACACCCAGCGCCCCCCCCCCCCTTGTCTTTAATACACCACACTCGCGCTCACTTCACTTCAAGAAAAAGGATCTGCCGCAAAACATCTGCAGCAAAAATAATAAAGCAGTGAAAACACTGCGAAAGCAACTCCTTCTGTGTTTGATATATACTCTAAACGGCAATATAACAGGTTTATATTTGCACTCTTTGTATTTGCAGTCTTCCCACATAGCCTAAGTGCTGTACAGCGAGTTTTATCAGGGAAAATAAAGTTTTATTGTATCTTATCCCAACCTGCGAGAGGCAGGAATGTGCCACAAGGCATCAAGTCTGCCAGTAATGTTAAAGAAGAAGAACTTCTTTTGGCCCTGTACTGAAACACAGTACGTCCAATAAGCAAAAAGGAATAATCGTCCATTACGAATGAATGTCTTGTATTTTCTCTTTTGCTATTGTGTTTTATGAAAGGTTATGTTTTCTGAACTGTCATTGAGTTTTGACTCTCAGGGCCACTGAACATCAAATCACGTGACTAGCTTTTCAAGTGAGTCATGTCACTAACAACACTAACGATTCACAACTGACGTTACAAAATGTCCTTGTTTAGTTTTGTGTTTTGCACGGTACACAAACAGTGGTCTCCTGGGTGAAAGTCCTGGGATTGTTTCACCCATCCACCAGCCTTTCAACCGACCCTTTAGCGTGTGTCGCAAACACTCCGTGAGTCAGTGTCGGATGCCGACGAGTACTGATCAAACTGCGATATCTGACGCAGTGAGAACAGCAGTCGAAGAAATCAAAAAATAAAGGAAATTGCGCAGGGCAGGAGCGATCCATGAGCCGTTGACCCATTCATGTTGATGTGCTAACATCCTCCTTTCTTTTTCCCACAGGACTACACCATCACCATGTACTTCCAGCAGTCCTGGCGAGACAAGCGCCTCTCCTACACAGGCATTCCTCTCAATCTCACTCTGGATAACCGGGTGGCAGACCAGCTCTGGGTCCCTGACACCTACTTCATTAATGACAAGAAGTCCTTCGTACATGGGGTGACAGTCAAGAACCGGATGATTCGACTGCACCCTGATGGAACTGTGCTCTACGGTCTCAGGTGAGAGCTGTTTCTACTCTTCGCTCGGGCCCGCAAAAGTCCGTTGGCGGCCCAAAGTAGTGTTCAGCGCGTCAAACTACTTTTTGCTCTGCTCCACTGCTTGACTTTTTGATTTTCTCATAATCTTTTTTCATCTTTTTATGTTTTTTCCTTTTATTGTTGAACCCGTTGTTGTATTCTGCAACAATACGTTCCTCCTTGTATTATTCCAAAGGAACTCCATATTAAATTTCAGAGGTTATGTGCAATAGCATTGTGTGGCGTCGTGTCTGTTTCGCCGCTCCCCTTTTTTCACAAATTGACAGTTTTATCCACATTTTACGCTAAACTTTTTAGATCCTTGTTTTAATCCATATCTTTTAAACTCGGAGTACGATGTCAGCCAACACGTACTAGATCTCTTCAGTTTAACGTTCCCGAGACCGGACAGCCTGCCGGGGCTACTACCGGCTTGTTTTCAGCTTTGTAACGCTACGGAGACCACAGATACTGAGTGTCTACGATCGGGCAAACGGAAAAAAAGGACCCTCTGTGAATCAGCTTTCACCTTTGCTATGTTCATGCGCCGCCGTTGCCATAGCGAATAATAAGCACATCTTGCGGCAACCTTTTCCCATCCTCAGAGCACGCTGTTTGGTTACCACTGCAGAAGGGAGTCCTGTCACTGATTATAGTGCCTGTCAGCCAGTCACACTGCAAAGTTGGAACCAAGTGTTGTGTAATGATCGGTAAATAAGGGAAAAAAGTGTTTCTTTCAAGCAATAAGTCGAACAACTTTTTTTATGATTAATGATTACCGTACTTTCCGGGCTATAGAGCGCACCGGTATATAGGCCGCACCAGCTGACTGTTAAAAGAAAAAAGAATCGGTACATAGGTAAGCCGCACCGGTCTATAAGCCGCAGGTGTCCCCGTTGAACAGCAAGATGCTTTTAACAGCACTAAAGTTGTCTTCTTATCTGAACATCATAACATGTCGCTAGCTTCTAAGCTAATTTTAACATTACGGCCAATGGGGAAATGCTAACCGCGATTAGCATTAGCGAATATATAATATATCTTTGTACATCTTTTCATGCAGCGGGTAAATCATTTATGAAGCCTCTTCTGGTGCAGTGTACATAGGGCCGTGCCCTCTGCAGCACAGCACAGTTGCAATGAAGTGAGCTGTGTGGAGGTAACGGAGGGAACGGGCATTTAGGAGTGGGGACAAGGACATGTTTAAAGAGTCAAAATACAGGTTTAGCAAGGCAGTGAGAGACGCTAAACGACTGTACTCTGAAACTGCAACACCAGCTAACCCTGTGTCGCCATAGTATTCTGAAAAAAGAAACTAAGATGAGCATCCATCAGTGATAAGGCAGTGAACGACAGTGATCTTTTTGGTAAAGATGCAACAACAGCATTAAATATCATAAAGTATCAGGGCTCTTAATGAAACAAAATGTAATTTTAAGTAAAATGGCTTTTTAAATAATGCAGCCATTTATGTAGAAAATGTGATTCTTTGATTTTCATATTAAAGAAAACTTCACATGACATGTGATCTCATTCATAATCTTTTCTTTCCTACAAGGATATGAATGTATATAATTGTAACATTATATACAGAAATATAAATAGCATCACATATACATAAGATGTATATAAATAAGAATTATATATAGCATAACAGCATTACCATATAAGTAATAATGTTAACAAGCATTCATGTATTAGATCTTGCTTCAGACACGGAATGGCTGAAATATTTGTTTAAAACAGGATATAGCACATACCGGTAGTTTTCTTCTCGTTTGATCATTTTATGTCTTCATAAAACAGTTGCTAATTTTACTTCTTATGCTTTGGTGGCTATTGTGAAAAATAATAAGATATTAAAGCTGCAAGCAGCAACGATCGGGCCGTTTGCACCTTTGCGCACGTCAGGTGTACAGGATGGAAGGCGATTGGCTCAGCCGAGCATTTCCATGACCATTGGACGCTGCATAATAAGACATTGTTTCCACTGTGGAGTCTGTGGCACTTGAATTGACATGCTGCACATTTGCACACTTCCTGTGTCCATTGTGTGGTGCTTGAGAACATGCGCTAAACATTTTTGTTCTGTTTGAGACATATTTCTACAATTCAAATACACAATGACGTAAACTCAACACAAAGATCAATTGAAGGGGGTGTATTCATTGTACGTAAATTGGCAGGAGAACGAGGAGTCATAGAGAACGTGAGAGGCAGTAAATAGTGTGAATTTACTTTTAATTAAACGCTAGCATTTCAAGTTACAGTTGAGCGACGCCATCTTGTTGTTTAATGGCGAGTCATGTAAAATGGCCGCCACACCAAGGCAACACCGTTCCTTGAAACCTCAATCTTTTAATAACTTTTCATCGGTCAAAGGTCTTTAGATTGTACAGACCAAAATTGAGGGTTTATCTGATGAATTATTTAGTCTGTGTAAGTGGCGAATGGCAAATGGCCCACTTCCTGTTGGGTTTTAGAGCATGCTCCAAGAGACCTTTTGAAGTGTACATGTGATTCATTTGCTTTTCAAATTCCATCCTTTTAAAAACTCAGTATTTTGATGATTTTTCATGATCAAGTTCTTGAGATAGCACTGATCATGTTCATGTACAAAATGTCTGCAGCACTGAGCTCTGCACAGCCATGATGAGCAGAAATCCAAACCACTGCCACGTTCAGCAACAGGATGGACTCTTTATCAGAGATGCACACGATGCAGATAAATGTCAAGTTCATTTCCAACCTGTATATGTCAAGTACAAAAAAAACCTTCCACTGAACCTTCATCCACTCATTCAAAGAGGTGTTATGCCTCTGGGTTGGATGTGTAGTACGTTACCTCTCTGTGTGCTGCAGTAGTTAAATACTTTAACTGTGAGTGTTGAAGTACATTCTTGATCTTGGAATTAATCTTCTCTTAACTCTTAAAAGATTTGAGTTTGAAATGTACGATTGAATTTTCTGCATCGAGTCATAATCGTTGAGAGAATCGCGATGCATCTAAGAATCGATTTTTCCACCACCCCCCCCCCCCCCCCACATGGCACCCCCTTATTTAACTGCAACGGATGATTACTTTCACTGTCAGTTCGATGAATCAGTTATTTTCTCGCAAAATCAATTAGTTGTTTGGTCTCTAAAATGTCAGAAAAAGGAAGCTGAGATGTAAACATTTTAACAAACATTGTTAACAAGTTATCTGACAATCCATCTTCCTTGCAGTTTTTGGTGTTAAAACGTCAGCAAAAATATCCATTCAACTCTCAACAATTATCCAACAGATTAACATGTTGTTTAGTTCCAGCCCAGACGTGCCTATTCCACAGAACATTCTATATCCCAATCAATGAGCATCTGGACCTTCGTTGAGAGTCTGCAAGCATCCAGTTGAAGGAAGAGCTTCTGAAGGACTTCCAAGAAGGCTTTCCAGTTTCTTGACGATAACTTAAGAGCATATATTAAACCCATTAAGAGTGCACATGCAGAGGCAATGTCTCCCAAATCATGCAGAACTTGTACCGTCTTGATCGCTATCCCATCGTCGGCTGGAGGAGAGCGGGCACGGCCCTCTGAGGCTTTGCTAGCTAAGCTGCGAAAGCAACATGCTCAGAAGATGTTGGTTCTCTGTGGATCGACCTCCATACATGAACAAACGTTCTCACTGACGATCACCTGTCAGCTGTCCTTCACATCTCACCTCACACATTCAGCCTGACTTCAGTGCACTCGTTCAAGCCCAACACAGACTCCAGTTCTCACACTGAACTGACAAACAGAAAATGAGGTCATTGGACAACAAACAATAGTAATAAAAGTACGAATTGATCAGAAACATGATCCCTGTCAGTGTTTCACTATTACATATAGATATTACATGTGTATATATGTTTGATCATTGTTCCTGTATAAATACACTGTTGTTCAGTTTGGGTATCGCAAGGGTTTGAAAAATTGTAATGTAACTTGTAACTAAAGCTGCCAGACAAATGTAAATGTAGTGGAGTAAAAAGTACAATATTTCCCTCTGAGATGTAGTGGAGTGGAAGTACAAAGTTGAATAAAATGGAAATACTCACGTAAAGTACCTTGAATTTGTACATAAGTACAGTACTTAAGCAAATATACTTATTTGTTTGTTATATTCCACCACTGATCATAATATTTACTCTTACCACTCACAGCTCATCAAAACTATACAATTCACTGCTTTTTATAAAGAGGTGGAATAACATAGAGCAGGATTGAGTTCAGTCTATTGTCCCCGGGGGCCCCATGACTATACATGTCCACTTACCTCTTAAAAGTCTTACAACCAAGACCAACAGCAACTTGTTGGCCAAAATGAACTCAAGTTATGGAGGGAATCTAAAGCATCTTGATCTTCTTCTTCTTTGGGGTGTTACGGCAGCTGGTGTTGCATTACTGCCACCATCTGGATGTAAGAAGTATCTCAGTCCTAATTCACTTAAAGGGAATGTTTTATGTTTAGACAACACATATATTTAGTCCAGAAAACAAGAGACAAAATTAGGTAGACTTTTTAACTTAACAAAGGCATGTAAGTAAACCAAACATCAATCCCCCTGATTCATTTTTTGGAGTGAGCAGGCAATGGACTCGTTCTCTTATGAAGTCCAGGGTTTTCCCCAGGCATTAGGAAATTCAAGTTTATTCTCTCATGAAAGTTGAATGCTGGATGTGTAAAGTGTGGACTGAATTGCCCATTTGTGCTTCTACTCAGTGAGGATTCCTACTTGTGGAGGTACTGTAGTGTAAGGGCAGTGTGTTATTGCTCACGATGGATTTTTCTTCAGATATCAGTATATGACTGGAAATCTTTTCTTTTTTTTCTTTCAGGATCACCACGACAGCTGCCTGCATGATGGACCTGCGCCGATACCCACTAGATGAGCAGAACTGCACCTTGGAGATTGAGAGCTGTAAGTGGCAAGTTTGTTGTGTGTGTGTGTGTGTGTGTGTGCATGAATGGTCATAGAGATGCAGCCACCTAGATGTTCCTCTCCCAGCCAGCTGGTTCCCAGGCAGTTCCTAGCCAACTTACAGTTTTGTGTGTAGAGTTCACGATAAACATGCCCATTCATTAAATTGCAGTGTGTCACCATGAGATGACGCTTCTTTCACAAAATGCATAAACCAACTGAAGTACACAAAGGATTTGACTTCTTTGTTTGAGGCCATGGTTTTCACTCTGTTTCTTAGACTTGCAGTATTTACTGGAACGTACATTTGGTTTGTCTCCCTTTAGTTTATCAATTGTTGTACCTTTAATATGTTTACTAGAATAAACCCTGATTTTCAGTGGTGTAATGTGGCTAAGTGCATTTACTCAATACTGTACCTGAGTACAATTTTGACGTCCTAGTACTGTACTCAGTAGTATCTCCATTTTATGCTACTTTATACTTCTACTCCACCAAATCGCAGAGGCAAATATTGTAATTTGTTTTCCACTGCAAATAACAATACATATAACATATTACCAAGCTTTAGTTACGAGTTACTTAGTTTATTTATATTTTGTATGAATATATACTATATTATTATAGGTTAAGCCACCCAGCAGTATACTGTATAAAGTAGTTATTTAACCTTTACCAGACGCAACATGTAAGTGATAAACACATAAATGCATCAATATGAAATGGGCCATTGTCCATAATGAATAATTACTACTTGCTTTTTGTACTTTAGGTATATTTTAATGCTCATATTTTTCTAATTTTACTGAAGTAAGATTTTGAACTGCATTAAACAGGTTTGGTGTGAAAGCACCTAAATGTTGGAATTGTGCAGACGTTAACAGGTTTAAGGTTTATGGTCACTGCAACCCGAGGCTCAAAGTGGGCCGGTACTCACCAGTACGTAGTACCCTCCTCTGCCCTCTACTGACCCGGTTCTCTGGTTGATTCATAACGACGCAGCAGCTCATAAGCCGTATGGACACAAAAGCAATGTGCAGACGAGGAGGAATGGTGGGAACGAGGGTACCGTCATTTATTCATTCATTCATTTAAAATCTGCTCTGTTGATTTACGGAACAATAGCGAGTCAATCTCCATAGCACCCCTATTTGATCGAATTCATCCCCCGTTGTTTAATTATCTATGTTCAAATAAAGTAAAAACAACAAAATGACTGGCCGAGATACATGTGATTATTGTTTAGCTGTTGTAATGCACGCTAAAGAGGCGAGGAATCAGAGGAACTCAGAGACCACAGTCTGTGGGAGAAGTCATCCACTCCTAATGGAGGGTTGTTGAGGGATGGACCTCCGCGAGACAATACGTCTGCAGCGAGCTACTGTAGTCCAGGGATTTACACCACTCTCATGGCAGAGGAAGTGCCTCTGTGACCACAGCAGCAGGCTCCAGGCTATTTTAAGCAGCAGGGCTGAGTGCACACCTTTCTGCTTGTCCTCGCATGACATGTTTGTTATCCGATGTTGCAGTACTCTTAGTGCCATGACTGACTCCAGACAGCCTTTGTGGTGGAATGGAGGATTCCCCAATTCCCTCACAACTTAAAACTGGCATCTCCCGTTCCAGAGGTGAACCCTGGCGATGGAAGACACAGGGTTTTTGTTTCCAGAATGTCAGGTGTGACTGCAGTTAGGGAAGGATGCTCAGCATTTGTGCCAAACTGGATTGAGACAGAGGCCTCAAAACCACCTCTGGATTGTTCTCTTTGTGGAGGAGTCCCAGGGGGGGCAAAGACATGGCTTGCAGACATTGTACCTAGCGCCGCTGACAGCGCCATCACCACTGTGTGGGTGCAAAGTATCCTGATTGTCTTCCGAGCTGCTGTCCGCCACCTTCAACACAAAGCACCGTAAAGCCCTCCTCTCTTAGCCACAGCTCCTCCATAAGCCAGCCAGCACAGAACTTGAACGCTGCATGTAGCATATCCGTCTGCCAGTACACCAACAGACACCGCTGGACCTCTTCATCGTCTTTAGTTTTTGACCACTTGACGCTGATGAAAAAATGGCAGAAGAACTACGATCGCACAGCTGTTATATGTTGCAAGTGCAGATGTAACTGGGGTGCAAAATGAATCTGCACAGCTGTGCATGCGTACGGTGATGGATCCAATAGTGACCCCTTTGAGAGGGCAAAGCCAATCGGATACAGAACCTCAACCCAGCCAACTCCACAGCAGGAGGAACGTGTTTCTCACTACATACCCAAAATAATAATAGAGCCATGTCATGGCATATTGGAATCTGTTTGTAAATAATATATCGGCTGTTAAAAGAAGCTCTGTGCACTTCCTCATGAATACGTAATGGTGAATAAGGTTATGAAACTGTCCTTTAAAGTTATTCATAAATATTACCTTTGCGTTCACTATGCGCAAAAAACAAAACATGAACGCAAACTGCTCTCTCTGGAATGTTTCTGTGGGAATAGTTATTGTACAGCGGATTTTAAAACACAAACCGACATCACAGCAGAACTGAACTGAGTATTTAAATCTTGCCGATGTGTAGGCATATGAATAAAAGTCATGCATTGATAATAATGAAACATGTCTGCAGCTAAACCATACCTAGGTCTAATGATTTTGTCCATTACAAGTATGACGTCATTTTAAAATAATCTTCTCACATCGCCTACATTAAGCAACAGTAATGACAGATGCAATATTTCTTCAAAATCTCTGTGCACGCTACGTTTTGTTGAATTCTGTCTCGCAAAATACATTCAAACCGTCAACAAGAAATGATAGTAACAGTGAAATGTTCCAGGTCCAAGAAAAAACAAATCAGTGAGACTGATGAAGCAGGAACTAGGCCTCTCCTTTTCTGTTCAGCTGCTGAACATATCCAAGCTTCCCATAGGCTGAACTGAAACAACAATAAAGTCTCTCTGCAGGCTGTGTTTACAGCCGGAAGCAGAGTGAAACAGAACCCCGCTGCCCTCTCAGTCATTGGAGCAATTGAATTGGGCGAGCTAGTCTCTCTCTCATGATTCTCCATCTGATCGAAAGGCAGCAGAAGGGTTGTAGGGAATTAGCTTTTCTTCTCATCCACTTAAGCCTCACTGACATGAAGCCCAGAATGTTTTCTGTATAACTGTAATTAAGCTCCTAAAATTTGACAGAAGGCATTTGGACGCTCGCCAAGCTATTTTCACTTCTGCACCCTATAGTGGTCACGGGATGACTGGTGTTCCAGAGATCCGACCTTCTTGGGTTGTGGCTGCTCTTCGACTCATGGCAGTCGTAAGCCACCAGCAATCTGATGGTGTTGGAGCCATATGGCTTCCTCCAGTTGCGTTTCCTGGGCCGGATACATTGTCTCCTTCCATTAACACGATGGCAGCAGTAGCAACTGCCCTGACAAGGGTACAAGGGCTGGGTGTCCTGTATCCTCCCAAGCCAGAGGGATGGGTACTCTGACCAGATACAGCTTGCATTGCCCCGTCTTACCTGGTCTAAATGACAGCTGTTTATACCACTGGTTCCTTTGGAATGAAGATGCTGACAAGCTGGTGTATAAGTGGTATCCTGTCCTCTGGCTTTGCCTCGATTGTATGGCGTTTTTTTTTGTGTGTGTGTGGGTTCTGTCGTGGCAGAAATGACGAGAAGAGTCGTGGTAGTGGGAGCACAACAAATCCGATGTGTTAGTTCTTACGTCTTACTCTTATAGTCTAAATTTAGCCCCTTATGTCACTTAACCACCAATCAAATCCCATCGATTGAACCACTAACAAAGCACATCTGGTCTCCTCGTTATGTCATGCTCTCTTGTCCTCGTCTGGGTCAAGATAACATTTTGGCAGGACAAATGATACTCATACAGGAAATGTTTTTCGTACATCAGCCCAATTATCTGGATTCTGTTGTGTCCTGTGTGGGAAATGGCGTTGCTGGCAGTCTCATTAATCCTCGTCTCTTCCGGCTTTCATGTGTTTGCCCACCGTTGCTCCTGTGGACAGGACTACCTGATGTGGTCCTACACTATATCATCATGTCAACCTATAATTTGGCAGGCAATTTTCCTTCTTCAACCTTGTTTAAGTCTTAAATACCAGTCAGTTAACAATACATCCATACAAAGAAACAGAATCTCTATTTCAAATTTCATTTCCTTCCTGTATTTTGACCAGTTTTTGTCAATTATTTACTATGTTAATCTAAATTTTTTAAGATATAGATCTGAAATAATTAGTCACCATCTGTGAAGTTACAGGAATTATGTATCTTTTCAATGATTAAAAACTGAATTTTAACAGTTTATCAATGCTTAAAGCTAATATACACTAATAAAACACATGTATTCAACGTTTTTGTTCCATAATTAAACACAATATCTGTCAACTAACACAGAAATCTAAAAAAAACTTTTCTGTTTGCATGAATATGTTTGTAATGTATTTACACTTGAATCCAACAGTTTTAACAATCTTTTTACGTTAAAAAACTAAATTTACTTTAAGAAAATAGAAATGTTGTGAAAAATCTGTAATCGTGACAAAACATGTTATTATACATTTGACATCTAAATTCACTGTCTACTTTTATATTCTCAGGATATTTTTATATATTTTTACAAAACAGGAAAAAGTTTGTTTGTAAAGACAAGGCCAACCAGACTACATTTAAACTTCTCCAACACGAACTCTGTCAGGTAGACCAGATATGTAAACAGCTGTGATAACAGCATTCTCACCTGTCCAGGTACCAAAGTGAGACAACGCTTCTGAATCCAAACTAAACACGGCTGGTGTCACGATGTCATTCCGTTCACTGCATTGTGCCTGAATCCCAATGTGCTTGTCCCCGTGTTTCAGTTGAGGTGTAACTTGTTGTATTCCCCTGCCTCTCCTAGATGGATACACCACTGACGACATTGAATTCTACTGGCAGGGAGGAAGCAACGCAGGCTCGGTCACTGGGGTGGAGAACATTGAACTGCCTCAGTTCTCCATCATGGACTACCAAACCCAGTCCACGAAAGCTGTGTTTGCCACAGGTAACAGAGTCTTATGGTATCAGCTCAACTCTTTTCACCGCTGCTTTTTAGTAAAAAAAGAATGAAATTTGTTGTACAATAATAATACCACTTTCTTTTCTTTCTTTTTGACATAATACTGTTTTCATTTACTAATTAAGTCCAATGCATTGACAGAATCGTTACAACTTTGTCTCCACTGTGTATAGCTTCAGTATTTTTACAGAGATCCAGGTTTATATGTTGACGGCTGAGACATTGAGTCAAGACAAAGCCAGTTACTCTGTGGACTCCAGCCCTCTAAACCTCTCTTTAGTCTCCTTCTGCTCTTTCTCATCCCGTGTTTTCATTCATCGAATTCACACAGTTTTCATTGACGTAGATTTAGCTGTTTCTCTGATGAAATAGTGATTGTTCATGGCTCATAACAATGCATGTCACCAGCAATCATCCCAAGCTGCCGCACTGGCCCGTCTGTCTGCTCCAAAAAGTGCAGGTTAATATCAACAGCTGTGTTTTATTTCAAGTGATTGATCCCGGAGACTGTTGTCTTTCTGACTCTACATCATATTTTATATTTCATTGATTTGCTGCACGACATTAACAACGTTCTTATGAATCTGAATACATATCTGTAACCCTGTGTGTAACAGGCTCTTATCCACGTCTGTCCCTGAGCTTTAAGCTGAAGAGGAACATCGGCTATTTCATCCTGCAAACCTATATGCCCTCCACCCTGATCACCATACTGTCCTGGGTCTCCTTCTGGATCAACTATGACGCGTCGGCTGCCAGAGTAGCCTTAGGTCAGTGACTTTTCAATTCTTTACATCAGCAATGATGTTTGCTGGTGTGAGTTTTAGTCATGTTAGTGGCATGACTCTTTGAGGCAATGTCTGTCTGTTGGCAGTCAGTTAGTCCACCTCATTGGTCCAGACTGTGTCACCACTATTCCATGGAATGCCATGACATTTTGTTTTACAGACATTCATGGTCCTCAGGCGATGAATCCAAATAACTTTGGTGATTCTCTGACTTTTCATCTCCGTTATCAGATCAGATCAGAATGACCGACAGACATGTGGCCTCTATTAATAGGGATTAGTCACCACAACAGTGTCAATATTAACTGCTAAATATCCATCTACACTTTTTATTTTCATACCAGATCTGCTAGTCATTCAGTATGCTCAGTAACTTTACTTTAAAAAAAGACTTAACAGTAGTGGCAAAGTAGATCAGGTCCGTTGTTCCACATAGTCTCAGTGTCAGCTTTGATTCCTGGCTCTCTCCTGTTTCACAAAAATTCTTTCAACATGATCACCGGGTGGTATTCATGCAGAAATTGTTTGCAGGATTGTAGACACTTGAGTTAGTACTCTTGAGACTTTATTTAGATGGATGGATGGATGGATGGACTGACGTTATTGTCCCCACAGGGGACCAAATGTGATAACTGTGACTTTAAGGATACAGGAAGGTTCCCTCATTGCTGTTAGATCACTAAAAGGTAATGCGCAATCCCAAAATATTCACACAGTCCACACAGAAACAACCTCATCCCCTCGGTTGAAACTGCTCAATTCTGTCTACTTGATGTTAGATCCCAGCCGGACAATGGTTAAGCCTGCTGATGTTTCCAGAGGCCTTTATTGTTGTTCAACCGTCATCCTTATGTTGATGAACATAAATTGACTTTACTTTCAGCTGAAAGACCTCCTTCTAACTGTCCCCTCCCTCCCCATCTGCTTGTCTGCAGGTATAACCACGGTGCTGACAATGACCACCATCAATACCCACCTTAGGGAGACTCTTCCCAAGATCCCCTACGTCAAGGCCATTGACATTTTCCTCATGGGATGTTTTGTGTTTGTCTTTCTGGCCTTGCTGGAGTATGCCTTTGTCAACTACATCTTCTTCGGTCGAGGTCCCCACCTGCAGAAGAAGGTGGCAGAAAGGGCTGCCAAGTCCAACAACGAGCATAAGAATAGAATGGAGAGCAACAAAGTGCAGGTGGGAAAGGGGCTTAACTGCTTTCATTAATGACATCATAGAGCCTGTTGTCTGACCATGCAAATAGGCAGAAGTGTTTGGTTCCCAGTCAAAAGTGGGATTAAAAGGCTGCCTCCCAATGGAAAAGAAGAGCAGAAATGTATGGCAGTCAAATGCGTTGCTCTAACAATAATGTTCTTCTGCATGCTACAAGTCTTGCTGGAGGGTTTAGCTCTCCAAATTTGACAGAAGTAGTTGTGTCGAGAATCAAATAGTGAGGTACAAACCCGGCCCACTGTAACACCTCCGTATGCCTGGCCCATTGCTGCATAATGTGGACGTGATAGTCGGTTTCAGAAAGTTGCAAAAAAGGTTGGATGCAAGTGTTTCAAATGCGCTTTTGTTCTACTTCCACCTATTTCCAGCTCCTAAAAGAAAACACTTCCTGCTTCCTTCAAAATCGTTTGAAAAACAGTATTGCCGAACAAAGGTTTTACCTGTATGGGACAGTCTGGAACGCAATGTTCAAATTCCCATGCGTTTCTCCTAAATATGATGCTGCCAATTGACTTTTCAATATAGTGTTTTGGTTACAAAATGAATTTAATGACATGTGATAACCTTCTTCCTCAGGTCGATGCTCATGGGAACATCCTCCTGACCAACCTAACCAGCGACATGAGTGGAGCAGACATGATGGGCGTTCTCAACGACCCTCGGGCTACCATGTTCTCGTATGACAGTGCCAGCATACAGTACCGCAAGCCCATGACAAGCCGAGACCTCTATGGGCGACCGCCCATGGACCGGCCAGTGAGCAACAAGAAGAGCCGCTTGCGGAGGAGGGCCTCGCAGCTCAAAGTCAAGATCCCCGACCTCACGGATGTCAACGCCATAGACAAGTGGTCTCGTGTCATCTTCCCAATCGCATTCACCTTCTTCAACCTGGTCTACTGGCTTTACTATGTCCATTAGGGTGGCAGTTAGTGAGCCTGTGTGGCAGCGCCACTGCTAAAGATTTGATAGAAAAGCTACCTAGGTCTTGTACAGCAATGGAAATGAAGGAGCGCTCAGTCCATTTGTACAAATCCTGTTTTGGAATGAGTAGTACTGGATGTCTTTACAATGTAAATAAAATTGAATATATAAATATATATATATATATATATATATGTGTATATATATAAAACAGAGTTATAATTTATTAAAAATCCTATCACTTTTCCTGTACTCATCTATAGAAAATAGATAGATAAGAATAATGGAATTTAAACATGCCGAAAAGACTTTGGTGACTCCAACATTACGGGCAATGATCTTTCAATTTGCTCGATCTCTTTTTCTTACCTTCTGTTATCTCACTTTTTTTTGCATGTGAATGGAACACGACTTTGTGTTAGCTTAGGTATAAAAAAAACAAAACAAGAGAAAAGGAAAACCAGAGCAAAACAAGTAGTACGGTAGTAACTAATGACATTGTAATGAGTTCGTCCTTATTTGGTTTAAACCCAGTGCTGTGACTGAGGTACATTTTGGAGGAGTTGGATATGTATCATTGTGTTGAAATCCTTCTCACACAGTCATGCTTGAGCTCACTAAACATGTCAGATTGCTTTTCATGAATGACGTGTTTTTTCTGAAAAGTTTATTTTCATTTCTGTAAAAAACAAAACAAAAAAAAAAGCTTCACATGGCTCTACTGAGCCACTCCGGCTCAGTATTGTATTATAGTCATTATACTGTATGCTTTCGAACAATCATTGCATTTAAGGTAAGTTCAGGACAAATGTTAATTCGGACTCCACTGATTTCTCAAAAAAAACAATGTTGTCAAATTTGTACCTCCTATATCCTCGCACTGTCTAGGGGGCATGTGCAATGTCACTTTCTTTAAAGGAAATCAGGTTCAGAATAAGCAATGATGTCGCCATAGGCTCAAAATCACACACAAATGTCAAGCCCTGATAAAAGTCGCTGCTGGTTTTTGAAATACGTAGCATTGCAGAATTTCATTGAACATTTTCGTCCGAAAACCTCAAATTATACTGTCCGTAATTGTTTGAATTGCATAGAGGTTCATCCGCCTCAATGCGTTCAGTAATTTAAACAGCAAGTACGAGGTCAAAGTTGCTTTTATTTGTCAGCGGATTACCTTTCAGGTTATTATCAAGGCTTCTGCGGTCAGGGCGAGGGATCAGTTGTTTGCTCCAGTCCTACAGTCGGGTTCAAAAGCATTGTTCAAGACAAACTAGTGGTGAGGACAGCAAGAGTATAGGTGTGGCCAATTCGCATCGCACTGTAGGTACCTGTAGTAAGTAGTTACAAGCATAGAAATTATATAGACAATGATGTAGATAATTGATCACCTCACAAATCCTGCTCAGTGCCAGGACGGAGCGTCTGCTCTGCAGTATGAAGTGAGGCGGAGAGTTAGTATAGGTCAGGGACATGATGGGCATATAGCAAGGCTGAGTTTCATGCAGGAGACTGGAGTGTGTGTTCTGTTGCAGACCTGCAATGAAGATTTGTCTTTTTTCTTTCCAATAATCTTTCCCCAAAAGTGTTTTAGTTGCCCAACTGTAACCCTCGGGCTCCAGGCAAACCGTCAGTATGTGAGTGTTGGCAAACACACCCTTCACAATTTAGTCATAACCAATATCTTGCCCTAACCTTAACATGGTTGCCATACACAGAAAATACATTGGCATTGAATGTAAAAAAAAAAAAAAAAACATTATCATTGAACGTAATCAAGGGTTTTTGCAGAATTGTCCATCATGTCCAATATCGTGTCACATGAAAGATGGGACGAGCGTTACAATCACAGGAAACCAAAGTGAAGCAAACCTCTTGTGTGCTGTGTCCCCTGCTGAGGCAGAGCGTATGTGCTGAAAACTAAAAGAAGAGAAAGGAGATGTGGACCTTTCTTTTTTTTTCTCTGCTGTACTCAGGTCTCTCTTGCAACAGAGATAATGAGATTACCTGATTAAATAAAGGTTGTACATAATGGCTGTTGACTTCACAATGGTACAAGCATTCTTTACTGAAACACTTCCCCCATGCCGGACAGAGTGTCCACTGATATATGACGTGGACATTGCTTTTACCTAAGGAACGAACATCTACACATGAGAACAAATGAGAAGAAACATCTGCACACGCAGTGTGTTCCTCCAGGATTCCCCAGAACAGCTTCTGCTGCGCTTGTCATTTTGTAGATACTCTCCTGTACAAACAGCGCTCCTCCAAAAGTCTGTTCCCTCGGTTGGTGTTCTGGTGATGGTTGGTGGATCTCCTAAAGGTGTTTACCTGGTTTTAGATCTTGTGACTGTGAAGGCCATTGGACATGATTCACATACATTATATTGGAAGTTTTCAATGAGCCATCATGATCTGAATGGAGACGTTACATTCTTGATGTTTGCCCACTCATTTATTCAGGTTTTTTGCTTGAATACATCTGTTGGGCACAAGCTTTGATTGTATAAGCTGAAGCAGGGTTATAAGCACAGAGTGTCTGCGTGGGACTTATGCGCTCAGTGACCAGAAAATTCGAAACCACTGTGAGTACGATGCTGGCACTGACAACAGCCACCACAACCCGTCTTATCCATGGCCCTGTAGTGTGCTGCTGAGACAGCCGACCTGGCCAACTCCACCACTCTACATTACCAAGATGGATGGATGGACCTGCGTTCTATGGATGCTGCGTTTGTGTTCATTCCAAAGGTCTTAGCAGGATTTATTGCACGACTTGACCAGCTGTGGCCAGGTCATTCCATCTGAATGTTCCTTGAACAGTTCCTGGACATTCTTTGACATGAAGTGCAGACATGAAGCATTATTGAAAGTGTCCATCGTGATGAATCCAGTTTTCTACTTCTACACCTTAAACCATACTGCTCGTATTGGTACTGAACTATTAGATTTAGATTGCGGTGTAGAAATTTGTCCAAGATTGGCATAATTTCTTGGGATGCTGAGCTGTTCTTAACCACGAAACACTTTCAACAGCGTGCCATTGACAGGAGAAGCACCCTGTGTAGTTGTCTGCTGTTACACCCCCGTGCAGGTGGAATGAGACACATCGTGTGTTTGTGTAATCCCTTATTCTGAGTCAGAGTCACCTGCTATCTCCCACATTTACAATCTTGGTAGACCAAACATTCATATTTCTTTATTCTAGTCCTTCCATTGTTTTACTTTGAAGAAGCTGCCTTTTAGAGCCCATAAACTCTACAGTCCTAGTGTTGGCTTTTGTAGAGACATTATGCAAATGGTAACCTTTCACTTTTTTTGGCTCAAGCAGGGTTTCTATTTTTCTGGTCACTGAGTGAGTTAGTCCACTGTGGGAATGATCAACAGCTGAGTTTTCTGAAAGGACAACCTGGGCCTTATTTTCATAGCTTTGGCCATTTTTTTCTGTCAGTAATGCAAACATTTTGCTCAGAAACTTACCAGCGGAGATCGCAGCAACAAACTCAGAGGGGTCAAGAAACCTGAGAAGTCAGACAGGTTGTAAACAATTACCTGTTATCCAGATGATCTGAACTACATATTTGGAGGTAAATAATAGGAAATATTGGTAATTATTGATGAAAAAAAATCAAGTGGTACGGTAACCTACCCTCTTTAGCTGTGTTCCCACTTTTCCATCTGGTATTACTGACATAAAATAGGGCCTTAACTATAAAAAATAGAGAAGAAGAAGAAGAAGACGTAATGAGATACAAAATTGAAGTGGTGTTCGGTAAAATGTTTTTTCTTCCTCAAAATTTCCCCAGTTGAGGACAAACTGTTGCAGCTGCAACCTCAACTTGATGGTGAGGAGAATGGTGGATTGCTGGTCTTATCAGGGCTTTAACACAAAAAAAAACCCCGATACGCAGATAGACTTCTACAGGACGCAGTGTGCTCTTTCCTGATGGCTGAATATTGTGCCTTTACCAAGAATCTTAATATTCCACAGAGTTTAACTTCTATCTAGTGAGTAGAATTCAAAACAAATCATTTACTTTTTTGGGGATTAAGAAGAAAGAGAAGCAAAAACAGGAGTTTTAAGATCTTTTCTGAGGTAAAGTACCGTACCATTATCTAAGTGTAGAGTGTAGGATTAAGACATTCCAGCATTACAAAACAATCTTTTGAATTCAATGCTGAAAAAGAATCTTGTGCGAGGCTGGTCTCCATGCTGCCAGCGCTGCTGTTTTTAGACTAAGTGGACGGAACAGAAGTGAAAGAAAACTTGTCTTTCTTCACCACAAAGGAATCTGAGCAGACGGACACGTTTTTCTGTGAACGGGCGAGCGAATGGAAGACCTGAACAAATGGTTTGCCTTCAGGCTGTGGAGAGGGAGGACATGTGCTGGACTCTTATTGTGTAATATTCCTGTTCAATGTTTCTCTCATGCTCTATATGTGCGCACACGTGGAATCGGGGGTCGGCGTGTTTGCTTGTGTGCGTCTTTCTGCTTGTTTACAGGCAAATACAGGACACTGTGCAGGAATGGTTTTGTCATTGTCCGTGTGAGTGTGTGTGCGTGTGTGTGTGTGTGTGTATAAGCATATGGAGTGTGAGAGGGAGAAAACACTCAATACAAATTCTCTGTATCAACTTACAGATACAATTTAAATAAAATTGCTGACATCTCTACCAACGACATGTTAAGTGTATTTTTGCTGGCTTATGAATTTGTCTGCAAGTGTTTTTGTCTGTCACTGGATTTAAACTTTTTTCTTTTCAAGATTTTAGCATGTCCATATGTGCTGAATCAGTTTAATACTGTCGGGCCATTCCCCCGGCCCAGCATTCCAAACAGTTTAACCCAATGAGGCTGTATTTATCCATGTGCAGACTGCTGCACGAGGTCAGATGTGATGGCGGATCTTGAAGGCGACTGTTGAGATAATAGTTGAAGCGAGCACTTGTAGGTGTCTCGTTAGCTGGGCAGTGTGAATTTGACGATTGAATGATTTTTTTTTCCAAACTGATGAACATTCCAGAAAAAGAACAAAATCTCAAAAAGAAGTGTGTGGCACATTTGTCGTTTATTTTATCTGATGTGAAAATTTTTTTATATGCACCTTATTTCCCCCGATAAATTTCTTCAGACTATTCCAAAGCTTGCTGTCGTGTTGTAGGTTAGTGAGGACTTCTTTCCAGTTGTTATGCAGATGATACTCAAGTATATCTATCGATCAAGACGAAACCAACCAGTTCGCTAAACTTCAAGCAGCCTTAAGGACATAAAAACCTGGATGACCTGCAACTTCCTGATGTTAAACTCAGACAAGAAGTTATTCTATGAGGCCCAGATCACCTCCGAAATCAATGATCTAATGAGATAGTTTCACTTGATGGCATTGCTCTGGCATCCAGCTGCACTGTAAAGAATCGCTGAGTCATCTTTGATCATGTTATGTCCTTTAACTCCCAGATAAAACAAACTTCAAGGACCTTTTTTCCCCTACATAGCATTTCATAAATCAGACACATGCAGAAAAATGAGTTCATGCATTTGTTACCTCTGGACTAGATTACTGCAATTCCTTATTATCAGGCTGCTCTAATACATCTCTTAAATCTCTCCAGCTGATTCAGAATGCTGCAGCACGTGTAACAAAAACTAAGAAAATAAATCAGATTACCCCTGTACTAGCTTCTTGCACTCTCCCTGTAAAATCTAGAATAGAATTTAAAATCCTTCTCCTCATCTATAAAGCCCTGATTGGTCAGACACCATCATTTATTAAGGAGCTTATAGTACCATATTACCCCACTTGAGAGCTGCGCTCTCTAAATTCAGGGTTACTTGTGGTTCCTAGAGTCTTAAAAAGTAGGACGGGAGCCAGAGCCTTCAGTTATCAAGCTTCTTCTGTGGATCCAGCTTCCAGTTTCAGCTGGCCGGCTCGGGTTTATAGTTCGGGCTGGTTGGTTCAGGTTTATAGTTAGGGCTGGTTCAGGTTTATAGTTAGGGCTGGTTCAGGTTTATAGTTAGGGCTGGCTCGGGTTTATAGTTTGTTAGATCCTGGGGTACTTCTGGCCCGATACGGGGCTACTTACTGACTCAGCTCTCTATTAAAAGATTGTCGAGCTGGTGTTCTTGCGAGGGAACTCGCCTGGCTCTGCTAACTGCCGTTACTCCCGACGTCTACCCTGCTTCCTCCGGTCTGAGTGCACTCGGCCGAGGGGCCAGCCTGGCCCCGGGCGCTCCTACCAGTCGCGTCGGTTATGGCAGCTTCCCTCTTATGGATCCGTGCTCTTGGTAAATGCCAGGTTAGGTTTTGACGGCTAGGATTACTTCTAAAACCGTAAGGGATTGTTAAGTGGATTCGGTCTCTAGGTTAACTTTACAGAACTCAGTTGTTAGACATACAATGGATTTAACTTTTTACTGCCACGAGGAACTGTTTACTACTTGAGCAAATAAATGCACTTGAGAAATTTACTTTAAATGCAGATTAGATATTTGTTGCAGGTTATATTTAGTTAGTTAGCAAGGGTTAAGCTACAGCTCACATAAAATGTCACTACACTTGAATCGTTACATTAATTTTCTTCTCAGGTTATACTCATTAGTTTTAGATGCAGAGACGGCTCGGTTGGAGCTGGATTTTCAATGGTGCGATGAAAAGGTTCTTTTGGAGTTGTTAGGAGTTGTCTGGCCAGACCCTCGGTCCTCCCGCTCTGCAGCGGAGTCCGTTCAACAGTCCTCAAGGCTCAGTACAAAGTCTTTCTAGGACTGCCGCGTTCCTCCGTTGTTCAGTTGTTAAAGTCGAGCAGTGGGGAGAGGAAAATCTCCATCTTTCAATCTTTGTCCACGAACAGCGGTCTTCTTTCCGTGAACAGAGACAAAGTCCTCCGACGCGGCTGTCGAACGAGGTCCAGTGTTTCTCCATGGATGGCTCGGTCGGCGTCCCATCGTGAATTCCCGTCTTGCTGTTTGCAAGTTACTTCTTTTATAACACTTTTGGACTGCCTCTCGCGTCTCTCCCCCCTCTTCCTCAACACGGGGTCCCTCAGCCCATGATTAACATGACATCATTGATTTGGTGCATGTGCTTCGAAAAGTACCTACATTTTGTGTGTGTGTGCATGACGAAATCACCCCAACTTCCCTGTCTGGGCGCTTACTTAATCAAGCTCTGCGCGTGTCTGGGTGTTCAACATCTGTTGCACTTCCCCTTTTCCTACACTCACACTTTTCTAACACAGATTAGTTATCATAATCACAGTTAGTTGTTAATCGCTTTATTCAGCACGCGCTTGCTTTTAAAACACTTATTCGATTTTTCTCTCCTTCTCTCTGCAGCCGTTATTTTCTTAAGGCCTGCACTCAGCTCACTTCCTCTTTCTCCGTACTTTCTACACACAGACTGCACTATACTGATACACATTATTATTATTATCAGGTTTACATTTGTTAAATCACTCTATGTATTAAACATTCGTTATGTAACGATCACACTTTATCTTTCGATTACACTTTAACTATTGATTTCTGAGTATATGCTTTATGCTTTTTATATCCTGACCTTCCCCTGACCGTGTAGTATGTATCCAAGGCGGCTTTCTCTGAGAGCTCAACTCTTCTCGACAAGTTAGGGCTGGCTCGGGTTTATAGTGAGTGCTGGTTCGGGTTTATAGTTACCCTGGCTCGGGTTTATAGTTAGGGCTGGTTCGGGTTTATAGTTAGGGCTGGCTCGGGTTTATAGTTAGGGCTGGCTCTGGTTTATAGTTAGGGCTGGAGAACCAGGAGGGAACCCACACTGATACTGACACAGGGAAAAACATGCAAACTCCACACAGATCAGGGAATCAAACCCTGGTCCCTCCTGCTGTGAGACGACAGCGCTAGGCATCATTTCATGTCACTCAAGCTGTTTTCTCACATTGTCTGTGTCAGACCCATTCTCACCTTCTGGAAACACTGTTGGGTTTCGGCAAGCGCTGGTGCCTGGGCAGAGTGCACATTTGTAATTTGGTCATGAACAACAGAGTCTTTTGCCGTCCCTTGAATCTGTCTGACCATTTAAGCATCTGCCCTTTCCTACAGATTTTTCATAAATCTTGTCGTGCCTTCCAGGTGTGTGTGCGTTTCTGCACAGTGGGAGCTGCCACGTCTTCCCTGTCACAAACCAAGACATGCTTGTGCGTGAACGCATGCAGCCTTTACGATATAGAACAGTCTGATGGTTTGTTAGTTATAGTGGTGTAATAACCCATTTTGATAAGTTCCTTGTATTTAAAGGAAGTGAGAAAACCAACAAAGGAAGTATAGTTTTAATAAAAAAACAAAAGTTCGCACTAAAAGCTGCCAAACTACTCGTAGAATGTTCAAGTGCTCATATACACGACTGAAGTGCAAAGGACAGAAGTCATCATTACATCTGAAAAAACATTGTGTCTTCAACACTACATCATGGCGGTGAATGTCCTTTACACCTTTTAGAAGACATGAGATCCATCCACTCCTGTAATCACGGGTTTGAATGGTCCAAACATCTTTCCATCATTTCAACTGCAGCACCACCTGCAAGACACAAACGCATATCAATCAGCAGCATTCATTTGACGGACCAAGTGCAGATATTTACTACGTGCATATAGCTCAATATTCTGCAGATGGTTTACAGTTTGGTTAAAAGCTGTGAAAGCTGACGTGTGTTGTTAGCGCCTGTACTATCATTTGTTATAATAATAATAATAATAATAACTTTGATTTATATAGCGCCTTTCAGGGGACCCAAGGCCGCTTTACAAGAGTAACAGTTAGACAAAAACAGTTTAGACAAACAGTCAGAAAAACAGAACAAGTAAACTAGGGGCCGAAAGCCTTGGCGAACAGATGGGACTTGAGGGCCCTTTTGAAGGCGTCCAGAGTGGAAATGTTGCGGATCACCGCAGGGAGAGAGTTCCAGAGGGTGGGGGCTGCCACACTGAAAGCTCTGTCCCCGAAGGTTCGCAGTTTGGTGCGGGTGGTGGCAAGCAGGCCAGAGTCTGAAGACCGCAGGTTCCGGGGAGGGGCATGTGGGCGGAGGAGGTCCGATAGGTACTGGGGGGCATGGGCATGGAGGGACTTGTAGGTGAGGAGGAGGATCTTGTATGAGATGCGGGACTTGACCGGGAGCCAGTGGAGGTTGATGAGGGTGGGGGTGATGTGCTGCCAGGGCTTTGTGTGCGTGAGAACCCTGGCGGCAGAGTTTTGTACGTACTGGAGCCTGTCCAGGGTTTTGTTGGGTACCCCAAACAGGATACCATTGCAGTAGTCCAAGCGGGAGGTGATAAATGCATGGACCAGGGTTTCAGCAACAGACTCCGAGAGTGACGGTCGGAGTCTGGCAATGTTCCGGAGATGAAAAAAGGCAGTTTTGGTGACGGACTTGATGTGGGACTTGAAGGAAAGGGTGGAGTCCAGGATGACACCCAGGTTGCGGACTTCAGGAGATGGGGAGATGGAGCAGCCGTCAACCTCGAGGATGAAGTCACCCACCTTCCGGAGCAGCGCCTTGGGTGCCACAACCATGAGCTCCGTCTTCTTGGTGTTGAGTTTTAGAAGATTTGATGACATCCAGGTTTTTATTTCATGCAGACAGTTGACAAGGGACTGAGGGGGGAACTGGGAGGATGGAGTGGTACCGAGATAGATTTGAGTGTCATCAGCATAGCAGTGGAAGTTCAGTCCATGATGGCGGATGATCTTGCCGAGGGGGAGCATGTAGATGGTGAAGAGGAGGGGGCCAAGCACAGAGCCTTGGGGCACGCCATGATTGACTGGGGCTAGGGGGGAAATAGAGCCGTTGCTGGAAACAAAATGTTCCCTGTTATGGAGGTAGGATGAAAACCAGGAGAGGGCGGTGCCAGTGACCCCTAGAAGGTCAGATAGGCGGTTGAGGAGGATGGTATGGGAGACAGTGTCAAATGCTGCAGAGAGGTCCAGGAGGATGAGGATGCTGAGGCGGCCAGAGTCAGCAGCAATGAGGAGATCGTTGATGATCTTAATGAGGGCGGTCTCCGTGCTGTGTTGGAGTCTGAAGCCGGATTGGAGGGGCTCATAGAGCTCATGGTTGGACATGTGGAGATGGAGTTGGCCGGCGACTACTCTTTCCAGAGTCTTACTGAGGAAGGGGAGGTTGGAGATCGGCCGGTGGTTGTTGAGGTCATCAATGTCCAGGCCAGGCTTTTTGAGGATGGGGGTGACTGAGGCAGTTTTGAAGCTGGTAGGGACAATACCAGATGCCAAAGAAGCGTTGATGATGTCCACCATGTAGGGGCAGAGGGTGGGTAAACAGTCCTTGACCAGGGCTGTAGGCATGGGGTCCAGGGAGCAGGTGGACGTCCTGGCCGAGCTGACCAACTTGGCCAGTTGGGGAGCATCCACAGGGGAGAAGGAGGAGAGGTCACAAAGGGAGAGGTGCGGCGCTGAGGGGGCGTTGCCAGGTGGCTGAAGTGCGGGTGGAGGGGGAGGGGCTGGTGTCAGGAGCTGCTGGTGGATGGAGTCGACTTTCGCCTGGAAGAAGTCGAGGAATTTGGAGCAGAGATCGGGAGCACCAGAGGGATGGGGGGCGTCAATGGGGCGGAGTAGGCGGTTGATGGTGGAGAACAATGATCGAGGGTTGCTTTGCTGGGCACCGATCAAACGAGAGTAGTATACAGTTTTGGCCTGAGAGAGAGCTTCCTTGTAGGTTTCCACATGGTCACGAAAGGCCAGGAGGTGGACCATGAGGCCAGTTTTTTTAGAAAGCCTCTCCAGCTGGCGACCAGAGGCCTTCATGCTGCGGAGTTCGGAAGTGAACCAGGGGGCAGGGCGGGTGAAGGAAACAGTCCGGGTTTTGATGGGGGCGAGAGAGTTGAGACTGAGGGATAAGGCAGCGTTTTAGTGGGCTACCAGGCCGTCCACGGTGGAGTCGGAGGGAGCCGAGGCCATGTGGGTAGCTATCAGGTTGGATAGGGCTGGTGCACTCACAGTCTTGATGTTCCTAAACATGATGGTGCGTTTAGGATGCTGCCTGGGCAGAGAGACAGGAACAGTGAAGAGGATGGCGTGATGGTCAGATACAGCCAGGTCCAGACGCTGTAGGTCGGGGGGTGGTGGGCCGGTAGAGCACACCAGGTCCAGTGTGTGGCCTTTGTTGTGGGTGGGACCCTTGACATGTTGCTTGATGCAGAAACAGTCCAGGAGTGACAGGAATTCGGTAGCAAACGTGCAGTTGCTGGAGTCCACATGAATGTTGAAATCGCCAAGCAGGAAAATTGATGGAGACATGGAGAAGAGAGAGGTGAGCAACTCAGAAAGCTCAGACAGGAAGGTAGTGGAGGCTTTGGGTGGGCGGTAGATGAGGGCGACCTCATCTTATACCTCATTATAGTTTCCCCGGGAGTTGGTGAAGACCAGTGCTGTCAATACTCTGACCGGGTCCTACTGAAGACTTCTTAAAAACACCTCAAAGATGTATTTTCTCAAGTAAAAAGGTGATTTCATGAACAGTTTTTTTAATAAGATTTCATATGAAGTGTACTGTAGTTATTTTAGTGCACCCTGACTGTCATGATGAAGCTAACAAGATCACACATTCCACTTCTCTCATGTTGAGCTGCGGCTGTATGCCGCAGCACTGCCACCACTAGTGTTCATCCTCCATCGATGTGGAACATTTAGCAGGTGGCCGTGTTTCTTCTGTTGCATTAGAACAGCGTAGTTCATTCATTCATGTTCTACCGCGACCATAGTGTATCGTAGACGGATGTTTGGTTTTCCCCTCACCACATTGAGCTACACATGAAAGTGTGCAGATACACACATGCAGTAGTCTGCATGCTCTGAATTTCATATTCAGCACCTTTAAGTGGTGTGTGTGTGTGTACCTTGTTAGCAGCCTCTAGTGAACTGATGAGTGTGTTTAACTCCTCTCTGTTCATCTCCATGGTGACAGACCGGAGGGCTCTATTCTCTCTCACGTCCAGACTGAGACTGAGCAGAGGAGTGTGGAGAGAGGAGATCTTATCGCTGGACAGAGCCAACTGGAGACCGGACAGGAGAGAGAAGAGGCGGCGGCGTTAATACAGACTGTGTGTTTACTGAACTTCCCAAGGCTGCTGTCATAATATGGTGCGATGTCAGCACTCGGGCTATTTGAATACCTAACTTACTTAAAATATAGAAACAGTAAGCTCATCCTCATGTAGTGCTTCGTGATAGTCTTAGTTGTTTCACGCTGCATGCCATCAGCTCAGGTGTGCTGACTTCCTGCATCGTTTCCCCGAGAGCACCACAAGCTTTAACTGGGGACTTGCAGGAACACATGACATGATGAGTGAAGCATTGAGTCACCTTGAGTTGCCAGTCAAAGTCCTGCAGAGTAGCCGAGGAGATGGAGTTGGTTCTGTCCAGCAAAGCGTCTCGGATCTCTTCCCGTCGAGCTCTCAGCACGCTCAGCACAGACTCGGCGTGGCTGCTGTCCACATCTGCCAGCCCGGCCAGCACCTGTCCACAGCCACACAGAACACCACCCGCTTTAGGCCCTACTCACAGCAGCCATTTTTACATGTCGTCAGGCTCGTTTGAGATGAGCTGCGCTGAGCCTGGAGAGCGGACGAGAGCAGGCGACAGCAGCAGGGGGCGGTGACAAAAAAAACACAGGAAGTCAAAGAAACAGTTACTTCCTGTTAGATCCGATCTGTAGGCTACTTGTAGTTTACAGACCTTGTTCGGATTTATTTAAGAGTTTGTAAATAGATATATGTGGAAATATGCGTGTATCTGTATTATATGTTATCCTATCTTTTTATGTCTGCCTGTTCGTTTTGATATGTGTTGTATAAATAAGCTTTATTATTATTAGCAATCACACAAGATATGTTTTTAGATTAAACCTTTGCTCCACAACATGAGACGAAAAGCCAACAATCTAGCGTTAAATATTACAATTACACAGAAAACTTGGATTTTCTACAAAACGTGGTGTTTGTTGTCAAATCAAAGAGCCAATCAGAATCCGGACCGGCGACAGCCAGGCGTTTCCCATCATGCAGTAGGTGGAGAGCAACTGCGGCTCCTGGCTCTAAAATCTGCAGCCGCCTCGCTCTCGTGAGGTCATCGTTGACCTCGTGTTCATGACATCAGAGCAAGTCGGACACAAATCTACCCAGCATGCATTGCGAGCCGATCGCCGGTGATCGATTCTGATCAGGCCTGGCTCACCTCAAACGAGCCTGCTGCAGGGTAAACACAGGTGTAATTGATCAAATCATGAAGGTGGGCCGGGACCACCATCTATTTGACTCCATCATCTCCCCTGTTGCTCTCTCACCTCTTCATCAGAGCTGTTGCTCCCCACTGCCCGGCGGAAGAGGGCCGTCAGGGAGTCGAGCAGCTCCAGCCATTGCTCCAGGCTCCAGGAGGCTCCGTGATCCCCCCTGTGAGGAGGCTCCCGCCCACACAGTCCATCCACCACCCTGTGGCAGAGCTGCACAGCAGACAACACGGTGAGGGGCCCACTTTGGTGTTTGGTAGAGAGGACAAAGCTAGGCCTTGGGTGTTTTAGTTTGATACATTTTGTGCAATTACTATATAAACTTTTGTCTAAATAAAAGATTTGTCCAATATTTTAGTGATTTTAAAACAAAATAATTCGCCGAACTCAGCACTTAAAGACATAATAGGATAACAGATGTATTACCAAGCATGTTTAATGGATATTTATATTTACTTTTAATGCATAATTACAATGAAAGCAATGAATAGTTGCTTTTTAAATTGCATTAATTGACTGTAATCAGACATTGACATATGCAATTATTTTTGGTAGCATTAGCCAGATTTGAAAAAGACTAATAAAGACTAAATAATCCAATGACTCCTCATATTTAGTTGGAGGATACCGAAGATACACAACCAGCAGTGGGACCAACCTGCTGATTAACACACACCACGTCCACGGTGTGCTCGGACATGTGAGAGGACGTGAACACAGCAACGTGTTCTCTCTTCATGTCCGGAGAGGTAACAACTACAGCGGTGACCCGGCTCGTGAATACAACGCCTGCTACTTACTTTTAGACACTCGCTGACAGGTAACCTGTTCAATAAGACCACCATGTTTCCGTCCGCTTCCGCCTGCCGATCAGCTGACAGTCAGTCACGTGGCGAAATGAGCTGCGTTCAAAATGCCTGGGAAAAAATGCACTTCTGCGTCTCCGGTGGCTTCTTAGACCGCGCATAGAACGTCAGTAGATGGAATACTGTGCTGTGCATAACAGTCAGTATATGTGTGTTCATGTACACATCATGTATACGTATGTGTTTATCTGTCGCTGAGGATCTTCTAATCTAGAGGATGTTCTTGATGAGTGCTGCTGGTATTACCCGTGGTGCTTTGTGCTGCAGGATGCCTCTCGGTGTACAAACAGGGATGTGACCGAGGACACACGGTTGAAGGTCCGCTTGAAGACTGGAACTAACAGCGGGGGTAAGTGCTGTCTTTCACTATTTCTGCCGTGGACTGAGGCGGCCACATATCAGAAGTTTACTCCTCGAGTTGAGACGACGAACCCGGATGGGAGGGTTTTGGGTAAGAAGAAACCCTTCAGCCGCCCGGAGAGCGAACTTTTTCCATGAGCTACAAACTGCTCTCCTTCAGGAAGAGACGTGCATTGTAGGTGTGTAGTCATGTCAATAATGGTGAACAATGAGCATAAAGGCGAACATCAATGGAGGCTGCTGTGGACATGTCACAACAGCTTTCATTTCAGATGGTCCAGATTCCGACCCCTAAGGTGGTGAGAGGTCACCGTGCAGCATACAGCTCCGTGTGCTCCCAGAGAGCAGCATCACAGCTGCTGGACCATGACCATGTCTATGGCTGTGATAGGTTGGACTCCTTCAGTGAGAACTACTGATGAGACAACATGGCTTAACAGGGCTAGTTTGAGTTCAGTCTCGCGGTTAAATGTCTACATACACATGAAGTTGAGTTGAACAAGTCTTACATCCAGTTTGCACTGATATGATTTGTGGATGAGTCATGAAGGAAGGGTTCATTTATGGAATATCTATCCCAGGTATCCAATTAAAATGTTAAAATGCATTATTATAATATATACATACTCTAAGAATATATAAATTATCTTTGCTTATTTCAAGTAAAATAAGGGCTGGATTAAAAAAATAACATGCATAACAGAAAGCTTTTTAAAAAATGTGCATCTTAAAATAAAGTACTTAATTTTAGAAAACTGAATTGACTTGCAGCTTTAAATTTAGTTCATTCAGCTGTGAAGTGATGTCACCCAAAAAAGACACGATATTCGATTTTTAACTTCAAAAAAGATACATTTGTGTGCAGGGACTTTATCTGTGGTTATTGAAACCACATATTTCAGCTTTATTCCTCTCTGTTAACATCATTGTTGGACATGAATTAACGTGTTAGGATTCTGATTTGCTCAAAAGATTTGGTCTCGTAGCGGTGCTTCACATTGCCGCTTTTATTACAATCGCCACAGTCTCTGAACACATGACACCTACTGGTTTTAAACTGTCCGAAGGAAGAATGGGCGTTTCAGAGTATCTCCATTGTAGGTGAAAGACTCTGATCTCTCTGGTCTCGCTGAAAACATTCCTCTTTTTGGAGAACGTCATGTGACGTCATGTACTCGCGTAACAGAAGTTTTCTGACTACTCTGTCTCTCGCCCGTCTCTCCCGTGTGTGTGAATCAACACTCGAGTCGGAAAGTTGATCAGAATACACATATCTGATTGGCTGAGTAGCGTCACGTGATGTGATTTACAACGCATATAATTGGTCGGTGTGTTTCCTGGACCGCTGAACGAGCACCGTAAAGGCTGGAAAAGTTGCGCGGGTTAATATTGAAGCGCTCCGTCAAACTACAATAATTCTCAATTATCTATCGGTTTTAGGTCCAGGGTCCAGATACGTCGTCTGGGTCCGGACCGCGGTAAACATACAGGCTGCCTCAGCAGATTTGGGTCCTCTGTAAAAGAGATCACTGGTGTTTAAGGGACGAGGCAACGGCATGTGTCATGTGTCACACATGGGTGTCTGTGGCTCAGAGGTCCAGCGGGTCGTCCTTCAGTCAGTTCCATCCCCAGCTCGTCCGATTCATGCATGTCGATGTGTCCTTTGTATCATCTGTGTGTGTGAACGTTTGTTTGAATGGGTAGTTGGTCCAGATAGGCAGGTGGCACCTTGCACGGTAGCCCTGTCATCAGTGTATGAATGATGACATGTAGTGTTAAAGCGCTTTGAGTGGAGCTCTTTTTAATCTGTGGCTCTGCTAGTATTTCCTGCTCAGTCCCTGGAGCTATTTACAGCAGTGGTCTTTTCAACCGTTTCTGAGCCGCGGCACATTTTTTACAATTAAAAGATCAGAAGTTACAAAATGACACATTGTAGCATAATAGAGCACATACACTGCCAATTGAATGACAAGTCTCTAAATTTGTTGATCCTTACTCAGTGTGAAACCTGGGCCTGTTCAGATGAAAGTAAATCCAAAGGAAAGATAGCTTTCGCTGTATTTGTATGACTGCTGAATACATTTGGAACTGTTCCATTGTTTTTAGAGTACTACCATGGTTTCAGGATATTCCAGTTGTGTACGAAAAGAGGGGCATCGTAGCTTCAGCGAGTCACTTACGAGACTTTTGGGTGTGTCGTTTTTAAAAACAGCAGGCAACTTTGTTGAAGTGCCAAAGAAGGGGAGTGACACAGCCTCTCATTGTACGGTGCATGGTTTAACTGTCAGCATATTATTTACTCGGGTTCAGCTGCAGTACAGTTCCAGAGTAACCAAGTGTCAGATAGACTCAGATTAGACTCGATTGCATTTCATCAGCGCTGTCCTACCATCACATTTCCCATCCCCAGACAGCAGATCATCCTGATGGCTTGTAATAATCCAAGATCATTTAAGAACTGCAGAACAGAGCGTCGGCCGTTTTCAATTTACATGATCAAACTTTCAGAGCGGCTCATAAGAAATCGACTTGCGCTTCTGCAGAACCACGTTTAAGGGTCCAGTGTAAGATTTAGTGGTGTGAATTTTAAATATATAGAAGAACACCTGACTGATCCTTTTAACTTGCCTGTAAGAGCAAACTAGAGAAACACATTATTATATTCTCTCTTTGCAGGATGAGGACATTGTGAAAGTCCAGTGTGGAGCACAGAGGAGGGGGCCCATCCACTCTCACAGCTCAACTCTCTGCAGCTCTCTGCAGATGGAGCGGCTCCACTGGGTGCGACATCGCTGTCGGCAGCTGCTGGCAGGAGGCTCTGGGAGAGGCTGGTACTCTGCCCCTGATGGCCCGCTCGGCAAAACCTCCCTGGACACCCACAGCTCTCCACGGAGGGCGAGTGGGAAGCAAAGAACTGTATTCGCTCGCCATGGCCCCCCCCAACTGGGGTTCGAAGCGGTCTCCACAAGCTACGAGGGCAATGCCATCTGCACTACCAAGTACAGCTTGTTGACTTTCATCCCCATGAACCTGTTCCAGCAGTTCCACAGGTCAGATTGGTACTCGTGGGTTGAACACGCTGCCTGGCTTTGTTGAACAGGGTCTGTGTCACAAAGCCAGATCAGTGTGTCATCAAGCTATCGGTGGTATCAATGTGCTGTATACCAATGTAAATGGTGGTAGCACATGGTTGTACTTCCACTGCTTCTGTTGTTTCTTTGTAGTTTCGACACACTAACTTGCTGCTCTGGCCTTCCTTTTGTAGGGCTGCCAACCTCTACTTCCTGTTCCTGGTGTTACTGAACTGGGTCCCGGTTGTTGAAGCCTTTCAGAAAGAAATTACCATGATTCCTCTGGTGGTGGTCCTCACTGTTATCGCCATCAAAGATGCCCTGGAAGACTACAGGCGCTACTTGTTTGACAGGAAGATCAACAGCAACGTGGTGCAAGTGTTCTGTGGGTGAGTCTGCTTATCTGCCTTTTAGATGATAAGAAATGTTCTCCTGCATTGTCTCTGCCACACCCTGCTCCCAGCCCAACAAACACCCTGGTGCCTTCTGATACATCCACACAGCCAGCTCTGCCCATCTCCAGTCAGCCTAGAAGAACAAGCCCTACAAGGGGTCCTTCTGGATGACTCTTGATGGCAAAGTCCTGGACACAAACGAGCGTTCTCCTGGAAAAAAAAGTGCCATTTGAAATGCTGCAGCTCCACAGGCCACTCAACAAAGCTGTTAGATAAGGAGACCCTCAGGAGCCCTCAGTATCTGGTGATCCACACAGAAATATGACCTGCACTGCTTCTGTACAGACATCTGGACCTCCCACTCTAACCGGGCGCGGGATATAAGCTGCAAACCCCAGTGTTGAGTGTAACCTCAGCATAACTGTTTGGTGTGTTTACGTCAGTAGTTGTATCAGTTGGAGGAGCCATCATTTCATTCTGTTAGAATGTACAGTAACATTATATCGTAAGGAAGATTCGTCAAACCATGCTGTTCCATTTTGCTCGTGGATATATCCATCTGTCCAACGGATCAGATCTGAAAGGATTGTCAGGGAGTCAATGACGCACCCCCCTTTCTCTCCTTTATCTGGTTTCACAATCCGTCTCCTGGGACAGCTGTAAAACTTGCACCTTGAGTTTGTTTATAGCGGGAGTGGCTTTTAGAGGAGGTAGTAACTATCCATTCATCCCCCATTCCCACCTCGCCTGCCATGTCCGTGTCTTTACTTCAGAGGGACAGTGGAAAATATTCCACATTTAGAATGAATCTGCATGAATGTAGAAGAAAAGTTACACCTGGGGAACGGTTGCAGGTAGGTAAGGCTTCTTAGTGGAGACATGGACCAGCAGGGGAGCGGTGGTCTCATGTATAGCTTGGATTGTCCGTCCCGTCTTCACTCTTCCCTGGAGCGCTTCTGGAAGAAGAGGACGGTAGTACCTTCCTCCACAGAGAATGAGGAACTGAGCCAGCTCCTGAAGTTGTATAAAAGCAACAAGATCCGTACCACAAAGTATTCTCTCTTCTCCTTCCTGCCCAAGAATCTGTTCGAGCAGCTCCATCGCTTTGCCAATATCTACTTCATCTTCCTGGCTGCTCTGAACTTTGTTCCCGTAGTGGAGGCCTTCCAGCCAGAGATCGCTCTGGCTCCTATCACACTGGTGCTGTCACTGACTGCTGTAAAGGCTATCTGGGAAGACTTCCGCAGGTTTAAATCGGATCGTTCTATCAATAGGCTTCTGTGCCACATTTACAGCAGGTAAGTTAAATGTTGCTTTCAGTCAGTTTGATGTGTCAACAACCAACATCTAAGCTATCTTCTTCTTGGGACTGTATATTCCCCTTAGCGTTATCCAAGAAGGATAGTTGTGACTCAGTTGTGTGCATCTTATTTTCTTAAGAGTTAAAGGGTTTCGGCTTCGATCCCCGATCCCTGGCGGTGCTTCTGTGTTGAGTTTGTACGTTCTCCCTGTGGCAGCGTGGGTTCCCTCCGGGTTCTCCGACTTCCTCCCACAGTCCAAAGACATGCAGCTTAGGTTATTTGGAGACTCAAAATTGCCCCTGATGTGAATGTTTCTCTGTCTCTATATGTGCCCTGTGATAAACTGGCGACCTGTCCAGGGTGTACCATGCCTTCCCCCAATGTCAGCTGGGATCGGCCCCAGCGACCCTGAATAGGATAAGCGATTTGGATAATGGAATAAATCAGGCTATGAACGACATATGAACAAACCCCTCTGTACAAACCTTCAGTATATAGACAGGAATGAAACTGGAACGTTTGGTGTATGTGCTACTCAAGTGGATATTTCTGGCTCATAGAATGAGAAAGAAAACGGCCTTTAACGAGATTGATTGTACAATTTCATACATTTTGCAAGGCACTACATGTGAATAGGGTAAATAAAAATGACTTGAAGGATATCCCCACGAAACTTTCTCAGTTTGTAAAGACAAGTCGTCTGAAATGTTGTGTTTAAATAGACATGGTGAATTTATGACAAATCTACAGACACAAATAGAGAACGTGTATTAGAATGATCGGCAAAATGTGTGTTTTGGATGTTTTCTTTGGGAGCAAAATAGCCCAAAATCCAATCCAATCTACAGGAAGTAGATTGGTTGCTTGATTACAGAGAATTAGAAGAAGTATTATAGTAGCATTTGATAATGAAAGGTCGTGCTCTCACTGGTCTGGTCTTGGTCTTGACTCCGTCTCACCCTGTTTTGACTTGGTCTCAACCCCTCCAAGTCTTGGTCATGACTTGGTCTGGGTTTAGGTGTTCTCGACCTCAACACTGTCACAAATAGTTATGACGTCAAGGAGAAAGCCAAAATGTATGATTAGACATTTTTGAAAATGTATTAATTTAGACATTCAAACATAAATTTGAAGTGCAATAACAGTCTATATATAAATAAACACACAACATTATATCAATAAACTATATTTAGATTGCAATCAAAGTTTATCTTGGATCAGCTCATAACCTCACACTGTACATACTGGTAGAGTTCCAGTAATTCTCCTGCCCTGGCTGTAAAGGGTGTTTGACTGTGAGGGTAATGATTACAGTAACCAGGCATTGTAATCAGTGCATGTGACGATAATGCCCGTCAACAAAGGGCTGTGTTTTCTCTCTTACTCGGACTCCCTGATGGCAAATACCACCAGGAGTTATCAGTTGACATATACAGTACATTATGGTGTTAAAGGCTGACACGGCTTCCATGGTCAAAAGCCAATGCAAGTTCTACAGTGTAAAATAATAGGACTGGTCATTCATACTCACTCATCTTCATGCACACGTTCACAGACCCAGGACAAAAGTATGCTGCTCTGTGTGATCACAGTCACATGACATTTCAATAAAATTATCAAAGAAATTCAACTTGCGTATTTCCTTTTTTTCCCCCATTGATTTATGGCATAACTGTGTCATTCTGCACAAAATAAATATTTATATTCTCTCTAAATCTAGCCGTGATTGGGCTGTTTCCATCGAGTGTGCGATATTCCGCTGAGTCATGTTCTCGTCGGTGTCTGTCCACAGCGAGCAGAAAGCCTACGTTGACCAGTGCTGGAAGGATGTGCGAGTCGGAGACTTTGTCCGTCTGTTCTGTAATGACATCATCCCAGCTGACATGCTGCTGCTGTACTCCTCTGACCCACGGCGGGTTTGTTACATTGACACCGCCAACCTGGATGGAGAAACCAACCTGAAACAGAGGCAGGTGGTGTCAGACCTCCCATTGCAGGTAATAATACATGTGGATGTCTTACATGTTGTTCATTTTACTTCATTACAATTAGAAAAAGTGTCTTTCTTCAAATGCAAATCTTGTTGCCAATGTCGTTTTACAACATAGAGCAATCTCTTTAACCAGCCTATTAATGGTGTAGGCCTTCTTGCAAAGTCTTTAATGATTGAGATTGTTCATTTTTTTTATTCAGTTTTATTTCGGTTTTTCAAGTCATGGTGGAGATTTTCATTTCGTCTGTATTTCAGGAAGTGAGTTCTATAATATATTAATCATGATTTCATTCAGTAGATATGTTTTATTTCCTGTGAATTGCATTCATATTTCCAGTTGGATTCTTCTTGATAAATGCAGAATTCAAAGACTTACCACAGCAGAGTTGGGGGTGACTTTGATGAATCAGCTATTTGTGGGAAGGTGCTGGAGTTCAGCAGCTACCAAGTGGTGTGTTCATGTTTTGAACAGTAGAAATCCACCACATCCTCTGATCTGCTGTGTGTCTATATAATCCCTTTTGAGGCGTTGATTCAGACTGCGTTATACATCATCTTTACTTCCACGAGGATCAATGAAAAGCTAGTTGACATATTCCTCAGAAAACAGCCGTAGAATAAAGCGTGGCGTCGACCGGCAGCATGATTATCTGTTCTACTTCCACATCTCTGCTCTGCCGTGCCTGTCTGATATCTGTGGGTGTTTTCCAGGGAGAGGAGTTCACCGCTGAGAGCTTCCACTGCCGCGTCGAGTGCGAGAAGCCCAACAACGACCTCGGCAGGTTTAGAGGCTACATGTGAGTCTCTTTCCAGTCCAACATCCAACACATCTAGTCCGTGCACACTGCCGGGACCTCGATATATGGATTAAGACTTACAGTTCAGTATCTCATTTTATTGAGAAATCAAAAATATTCTCAGTTTATGTATTGATGTGTTTATGATAGATTATTGACATTGCTTTTTCAACACTAACGGACTGTAAATAGCCTATAAATAAACCTGCATTGACATTAGAAAACGGACTGAAATGCATAGAATAAAACACCATTTAGTGGCATGAAGCATTACTGCTCGGCAAAGCACTGTGGCACAAATTCAGAGGTGACATAATGTAACATACCCGATAGAATTTCATGTTTTGAAAACGGATAATGACACATTTAGGACTTGCGCCATTTATACATGAAGACAGTGGGACAATTAAGATGTGATCACAAGCTGATGGAAGGAAAATGATGTCAACAGCACCTGCTTTTGTCTCCCACAAAGCAATGCAGCAGGGCCGCCTCTGTCTCCTAGATAGACATGTCAGCGGCTAGAACTGGATTCTGTTCTGCAGCTGAGTCTGAGCTCCGGCCTGGTGTGTGTGTGTGTGTGCGTGCATGTTGTTCCACAGGGAGCACCCCGGTGGGGTTCGAGTCGGCCTCCATAACGGCAACCTCCTGTTGAGGAGCTGCACCATCCGCAACACTGAGACTGTGGTGGGCATGGTGGTGTACGCCGGTAAGAGCAGAACATCTGTCACTTTGAGGAATACATCACATGTTTGATTGAAGGACTTTTTTTATTCATCTTAACTTCCAGCGGCCTCAGCTGATCTGATCTTTTCCTGACTTCTCAATCAGCTCCTCAAAAGCAGCTCTGAGCTTGTTATTCTCTTCTCTCTGTGTAGTTTGATCTGTTCACCCTTTGTCTTCTCTGTTTGAGTTCCTCATCTTCTTATTCAATCATCTCATCCTCTCTTCTTGAGTGGATGTCAAGCCAGAGAGTTTTCCACTTCCCTTTCCACCTGTTGGTCGGATGTGGAAGGACTTCCTCCCTGGAATCCTCTCCAGATTCTTGTTTTTACTGTCCACTGATCTCCATGCTGGTCTAGTGTGGACATCAGTCTTCATTGTCTTTCATCGTACGTGGGGATTTGTTTGCCGACATACTTCCTGTATTAACGGTCTACATAAGTGAGCATGGACGTATACAGTTTTCCTCTTCCTGTGTGACGCAGGTCATGAGACTAAAGCCATGATGAACAACAGTGGGCCGAGGTACAAGCGCAGCCAGCTGGAGAAGCGTCTGAACACAGACGTGCTGTGGTGTGTGCTCCTGCTCATCATCATGTGTCTGACTGCTGCCGTAGGTGAGTCCCGACCCTGCTCTCGCTTCAGTCAGCTAGGAGTAGCAGCAGTGTTACTGCAGGGTATGGCTGAGCGCGTGAAAGCACACGTAGACTACTTGAGAGCCAGTATTGCCATGGAAACCAGTCACCGAAAAGACACTGACAAAGAGCCAGTAAACGCTCCAGAGGCTGATGCCGGGTTCACACTATAACCAATTGTTTGTAGTGTGTTTTCTTGCCAGATTTCCACACGTCCAGTGTGAACCATGTCCAGCTTTAATCTGCAGCTGCTCTGGTGTCTTGGTGTGTTTCAGGTCACGGCCTCTGGCTGAAGAACCTCAAAGACCCGGTCTTTCAGGTTGATACGGACACGTCTCCTGCCCTGGCTGGATTCTATGTCTTCTGGACCATGATCATTGTGCTGCAGGTACACGGTTCACCATTTCAGTCCAAGGTTAACAATTGCATTGTTGCAGTCTTGTTCAAGTCTCTTATTAGCTGCAGTTATAGATCCAACGCTTTTTCTTTTGTGGGCTAACCAAAGACATTTGAACATAGTTTTTTCTTTGGATTGCTTGAATGGATTATATCGACGTAGGATTGAGGGTCATGCATTTATTAAACATCTGAAGGTTTCATATTTGACAGCTCATAAGAATCCAACTTAAAAAAAAGAAGTGATAGCAACTATGGGCTTACAACGACTTCATGAGCCGAAATGGACAGAAGCCTGATGAAGAGAAGCAAAACAAACGAAGTAACTCTTACAGCGGTCCTTTGTGACTTCACAGAGGTCAGGGGTCAACACCTCGACTGTCCAGCAGGATTACTACCAACTTTTAACATGCCACCACTTTGAGAAGCAATCAGACATTCTAACACCCTCCTCTCTCATATCAGGACTGAGTGGCAAAAGAACTTCAACTTGATGCACACATGTTGCTTGGATCCTCATAGCAGCATGAAAACCAGGGCCACAAACGCCAGCAGGCTGCTAGCATACACAGGCAGACATCTCCACACACATCACACTGCTTATGAATCCATATTCTGCTCGTTTATGAAGAAAACATCCGGTCACCAGGCTACATCATAGCCTCTTTTTCCAACTGTGAGACCGGCAATGTGACTGGCTGAGAGAGTATTTAACAATCACCACACCCGCTGATTGATCTTTGCGCTGCGGCACACACACATACACTAAAATAGAAGGTGCACATGGAGACACGGGGGTGCCACGCATGCTTTTTGCACCCTTGTAGAACGGGGCCCTCCTCGTCTCCTCCAGGGAACGGTCACACGTGCACCTCCGGCCGTATTGAAGCCACGTGAAGCTTCATACCGACCTGCCGCGCGTTTTGTAAATCTGCCGACAACCGTTCTGGAGCTACTGAGGTCATGCCAACGCTTGCATACAAGTGCAGCAGTATTGTGTTCCTTTCTCACGTGTGTCATATTCCTCCGCTTCCGTCTCGGTGTCGATGTTTTTGCTGAAAACCTCCGTTTGTCACTGTGAGAGCTTCCTGTTGCTCCTGCAGTTGACAACGCGATGTAGTCGTGTTTCTCAGCCTACATCCACACAACTACGTTTCCCTTTCAAAACGCATATCCCTTTGCTACGTTCACGCCTGGCGTCCACACTGCTCCAGAGTTTTTAGAACCTCATGAAAAGGAGGCGTTTGGGAATGCTACAGACGTCGTGTTGGTTTGGCGTTGTGGTGTGGACGGGAGGAAACAGGAACTTTTGAAATGCATGTCGGGGGAAGCGGGGTCGGTTGTGACACTTTTGTAATGACGCCACGCAACCTTCAAAACTTCCACACAATTTTTAGAGCCCAACCCAAACGTGAAAGGCACACTTCTTTGAGAAATGGGAAACATTTGTAAAACGATTGTGTTTTCTTAAATGACTGATTTGTGCAATTCACGGTGGGTCTTATTCAATAGGAAAGGCTAAAACTCGCGTGCTTACATTGAACATTTTCAATCAAGGTTGGTCGAGTTGGTGCTCGTCGTATCCATAAATGCACCATGCATATAACGATCCATTTCTGTCCATCAGGTGCTGATCCCCATTTCTCTGTACGTGTCCATTGAGATCGTGAAACTGGGCCAGATCTACTTCATCCACCATGACTTGGCCTTGTACAACGAGCAGCTGGACTGCAGGATTCAGTGTCGGGTTCTCAACATCACCGAGGACCTGGGTCAGATCCAGTACCTCTTCTCTGATAAGACCGGAACTCTGACGGAGAACAAGATGGTGTTCCGCCGCTGCAGTATCTATGGGGTTGAATACCCTCACGAGGAAAATGGTAAGAACTGATAACATGACTTTCATTTGCCTCCGTTGGACTTATTTTCACAGCAGTGTAGAATCAGATCAGTTGGTTTTAATACAAACAAATTAGAAGTTTGTGTGATCCTAGCTCACTGTTTGATATCTGTTCAGTTTTAAATCTGTGACTTGTTTATTTTTTTGTTTTATTGTTATTCAATATTTCTGGGTTATTTTTCTGTGTTTTCTGTTGGATGTTCTGTGTGTTGTGCTATTTTTAAACTCTATGACAAGTATTCAAGGTCTAAAAACACGAGCAGTCAGATGATTAGACTGTGTGGTGAATAACCCCAGAGGTTAGTCAAACTTATTTGAAAGAGAGAACAAAGGCAATTATTATGAATATAGTTACTACGCACAAATCCATAAGAGTTTACAGACTAAGTAAAGTGGCTCAGATAATGTGGATAATGAACGTGTCTGATGGTCTGCCTGCTCGTATCTCTGAACTTTGTAGTTGTGTGTATGTGTGTGTGTGTGTGTGTATATCTCTCTCCATGGTTTGGCCCTGTGATGTAAATGGTCTCCGTTTGTGTTGCTGTGTGTCAGCTCGGAGGCTGGAGGTGTACGAGGCGGAGAAGATGGAGGCGGCCGGTCGCTCTGTGACTCTGAAGTCGGGCTGCAGTGGTAGATCTCTGAGCGGTCGCTCTCTCAGCTGCAAACACAGCTCTGTGTCTCTGCACACAGTCACTGGTGAGGAGGAGGAGGAGGAGGAGGAGGACCAACCGTCCAATCACATCCAGCACAGGACCAGCGCCTTCTGCAGTCGCGTGGTCAGACTCTCACACACACTCTCACAGACACACACTCTCTCACACACCATCACTGGAGTAGAATAAGAAAATAATTAGATTTCGATTTTTTTAGACCAATATTGCGATTATAAGTCAGTATTCAATGAGTTCCCTATTTTCTGTATATTAACAAACAATACGTTATTCTGTATATAATAGACCAACACAACATTGGATACAGTCAACATATAAACTGCTCTTTCTTCACAAATAATACAATCTTCCACCTTGACTTGTAAATTCAAGCCTTGTAGACATGTAATGTAACTTTCACAAACCTGAGATCTGCGCTCAGTAGAGTGCCGATCTCAGAGAGGTATGTCTGAAATGACCACCACTGTATTGTGTGTTGATGAGTATAACCATCAATTGGCTAACGCCCTGTCAAGACACCAATGAAAGGCGTTGTACTACAAACAAGCAGTGATGAATACAGGCCATCGGCTAGAAGTTGTCGTGTAAGGTAGTCATACGGTCTTGTCAAACACTGTTTGAGGTGCTTAGAGGTTCAGCAGTGTGTGTACTGGTGCTTCCATCAGCTGTTAGCCAAAACAGAACAATACAACTGAGCCAACTACCAACAAGTGCTGTGTCTGTTCAGACCAAGGAGGTGGTACCAGACCCTGAGCTGGTGAGGAAGTTGAACTGGTTCTGCTCTCCCATGCTGGCTCTGAGTGACGGCTCCTCCGGGACTCCGTCCAGCCTGGAGCTCACCTACATCACGGACTTCTTCCTCGCTCTGGCCATCTGTAACAGCGTGGTGGTGTCCTCGCCCAGCCAGCCTCGACACGTGGTGAGAAGATCACAAAATGTTGCTGACAGCATATTCCACAATACGTACGCCAAACTACATACAGTGTATACTGCAGTGGTGGGCCGTCAGCAACTTACTGAGCAGTTCAGCTCAGGAGTTCCCTTGTTTCCATGTTCTCTTCGTATGTCTCTTCTCTGCAGGTGCCTGAGACTCGAACACCTCTCAAGTCCCTGGAGGAAATCAAGCTGATGTTCCAGCGCCTCAGCTTCTCTCCTCTCTCAGCGCTCTCCAGCCTGTCCCCTCCCCAGATCAAAGGAAGCCCCCGCAGCTTCACCAGCAGGCTGTTTGCCCGGGGTAAGACCGGCTCCTTCACCTTCTCCACGCCCACTAACAGCACCCCAGACGGGTCAGAACCAGGCCGAGAAAGCAACCAGGAAACCTCCAACCTGAGGCGTGAAGTCCACTCATCCTCCAGAGTGGAGAGTGGAGGGGATGCTGAACAGATGGCGGACAGAGAGACAGACGACTATATCGAGGGTGCAAGGACAAACCCCGAGGGGTCCAGGCAGGAAGTCGAGGGCCTGACCGGAGACGTGGATTGTGAGCGAGCCACTGATGATGAACTGCTGTATGAGGCGGAGAGTCCAGACGAGGCGGCTCTGGTCCATGCAGCCCATGCGTACCGCTGCACCCTGAGGGGACGTTCTGCAGAGAGCCTGCTGGTGGATCTTCCAGGAATCGGATCATTGGCTGTCCAGCTACTCCACATCCTTCCCTTTGACTCCAACAGGAAGAAGATGTCGGTGGTGGTCCGCCACCCGCTCACAGGACAGGTGGTGGTTTATACCAAGGGAGCCGACTCTGTCATCATGGACCTGACTGAGACGCCGAAAGGTAATTAACAGAAGGGATGTGACTGAAGAATGCTGTGTTAACATAATAACAATATTAACAGCACTGTCTGTCTGTGTCACTGTCATTCTGTTTTGTTCAGGTTCAGAGCAGGCTCGGGAGATCTACAGTCGCATCAGAGAACAAACCCAAAATCATTTAGACGGCTATGCCAGAGAAGGCCTCCGCACGCTCTGCATCGCTAAAAAGGTACCGCTTCAGGACGGGGAAACCACACGGCTGTGGACAGTGTTGCGGCTCAGACGTGTCTCCAGAGAGGCGCTAGAGGGGCTTTTATTTTTGAAACAATTGAAAACTGAATGTTGTCATCATACATGTTGCTGGTATGATGACAACATCCAGTCAAAAGATCATTTCCTGTCTGGTTTTGCTGCGTGTTCTGTGTCTGGAGCAGGTCCTGGAAGAGGAGGAGTACGAGGTGTGGTCGAAGGGACAGCTGCTGGCAGAGAGCAGCATCGAGCACCGAGAGGAGCTGCTGCTGGAGGCGGCTCAGAGACTGGAGACCAACCTCACCCTGCTGGGTAGGAGAGGCGCTCGGCGCAGACATGACCGTGTGCACATCAGAGCTTGGAGCAGCAGTACTTAAAGTACGTTGTGTCTCTATATCTGTGTGTGTGTGTGTGTGTGTACAGGCACCACGGGGATCGTGGACAGGCTGCAGGAGGAGGTCCCAGACACCATCGAAGCTCTGCAGAGGGCTGGGATCAAAGTGTGGATCCTCACTGGAGACAAGAAAGAGACGGCCATCAACATCGCCTACGCCTGCAAGCTCCTTTGTCCCAACGACCAACTGCTGACAGCCAGCTGTGGAAGCAAGGTCAGTACTACTACTACCACTACTACTACACTACTACACTACTACGACTACTACTACTGGCCAGATGTAATGTTCATTTCACTGCATTGTGTGACTACTGCCAATGTCATTTTGAATGGTAATGGTAAGGTAATTGCTCTGGACATAAAGGATTCTCAAACCTATGGCACCAGTATTTAGTCTTTTTTTTACATGTTATCTACTGTAATATTTGGCCCTATGTGTTGTACAAAAACAAAAACCAGTTGCCTGATGCCAGTCAACCATTTAGGGAATTTCAGGTGTTTTTTGACCATCTGGCTTTTCTCCAAATTGCGTCACCAGCAACTCCCCAAGTTTCCAATATCCCTTCAGTCATGTCTTCTGTCACGTTTTTCATGTTCACAAAACAATGAATCTTATAAATGCCAAGCGTACGGAACAGTAATCCTGGAGTTCTTCCACATATCAGGATGCATGTGCGGCTTTACTCGAGGAGCTCAAACTGGAAGTGCAGCGTGGCATCGCCGGTTTGACGGAAGTGACTGCAGCGGGGGATCCTGGAGAGTCCTCCTCAGGCGGTGTGGGAGGCTTCGTCCTGGTTCTGGACGGACGGACCCTGGACTGGGCCCTGCAGGAGGAGCCGAGGAGCGACTTCCTGGAGCTGAGCCGGAGATGCAAGGCAGTCATCTGCTGCAGGTCCACTCCGCTGCAGAAGAGCAAGGTGGTCCGGCTGATCCGGGACCAGCTTGGTGTTATGACCCTGGCTGTGGGTAAGGACTTGGCCTGATGACTTCCCTCTCATTGTCTGTAATAATTACTTTTTCCCGCTAAGAAGTTTTCTCATTTCCTGAAACTAAACGTCAAGTCTAAGCCTGAGTTGGATAGCAGAGAGGGATCGGTTATTGTTAGACACAATATAATAGTGGCTGTGGGGGGGAGCAATGCAGATAAAACCTTATGAAACCTTGTGCATGTACTTAAACGTGGACCTCTTTCTGTTCATTCAGGTGATGGGGCCAACGATGTGAGCATGATTCAGGTGGCTGATGTGGGCGTAGGGATATGTGGTCAGGAGGGCATGCAGGTAATGACCCCTCCATCCATCCTGACAGAACACTACCAGACCCACAGCGGCCTGTAGACCTGCAGCTTTCTTTAGCTGTTCTACTCAACTCTGTTTGATTGATCTCCAAGCTCTCTCACTGTATCTTACTCTTCCTTCCCCCAGGCTGTGATGTCCAGTGACTTTGCCGTCTCCAGGTTTAAACACCTCAGGAAGCTGCTGCTTGTCCACGGCCACTGGTGCTACTCTCGTCTGGCAAACATGATCCTCTATTTCATCTACAAGAATGTGGTGAGAGTTCTGTGTGTATCAATGTTTCTAAAATGGCTTCATTTAAGTGTCTGGTACTCCCGAGGAAAACAGCCCTAAAGATTCCTCGCTGTCTGTCTGTCTGCAGATGTATGTGAATCTGCTGTTCTGGTATCAGTTCTTCTGTGGATTCTCTGGGAGCGTCATGACCAACGCCTGGGTGCTCATCCTCTTCAACCTGATCTTCACCTCCGTTCCTCCGCTCATCTACGGCGTCCTGGACCGGGACACGGCTGCACACACTCTGATGGAGCTGCCCGAGCTCTACCGGGAGGTGCAGACCTCCGAGGTGACTTCATGCACACGCAATCACAGCGGCTGTTGTTCAGCGTTTCGCTCTGTTGTTTATTCATTTTTTTCCATCATCATGTCAAACATTTCCTATTTCTAAGGAATGGAGAAGCTTTTGAAATGGGACCACAGGGAGCCAAAGCTCTACTCTGAGACCCAGGATCCAGGATCAAGTCCAACATGCCATAGTCTACTGACTGGACTAGATAAAGACTTTCTATAAGATTGTCCAGCTCGGGACCTTTTTGTTTTTTCTTCATGTGTGGACAGGACATGAAACGTGGACCTGTGTTTAGAAGGACTAAGTGAGTCCTTTGTCTCTGCAGGTCTATGCTCCCTACATGTTCTGGATCACAGTCCTGGATGCGTTTTACCAAAGTCTCATCTGCTTCTTTGTGCCTTACTTTGTAAGTACACCGTGTCAAATCCTTCAGTAGCCGACAGCCTTGCAGCTGATCGTCCTATCACGGAGCTGTAAACGCTGCTCATACAGTCGGTGATGTTTGTCTCAGGCTTTCAGGGGATCCAGCGTTAGTGAGCTGTCCTTCGGCTCTCCCATCAACGCCTCGGCCCTCCTCATTGTCCTGCTGCACCAAGTCATCGAGAGTCACACTCTGGTCAGACGCACTGCTGTACAGTAGGGGTGGTTGTTTGTGATCAGAGTCCAGACAGGAAGTGACATCAGGATCTGTGAGTCTTCAGTTGTGTTGTGGCTTAACCAAAACATCTGTGTCGTTTTACAGACGTGGATTCATGTGCTGGTGCTGGTGCTCAGTGGTGGGTCCTACTTCGGCTTCGTGCTGCTCTTCAGTTTGTTCTGCGTGACCTGCAGCCCCCCCACCAACCCTGTGGGGGTGGAAACCCTCGAGATGTCCCAGCCTCTCTTCTACATCGTATGTGCTCTCACTACTGTGACGGCTCTGTTACCCAGGTACACACACACACACACACACTCAAACACACAACTGGAAAAGTGCACAAGCTGGGTCCAACTTCAGTGCAGCCTACTTTGAAGTCATAAAGGCTTTCCGTTACAAAAGCCGACTTCATACAGCTGCTCTCTTCTATTATTGAAGCCATGCTGCTAGCTGCTAGCTGCTAGCTGCTAGCTGCTAGCTGCTAGCTGCTAGCTGCTAGCTGCTAGCTGCTAGCTGCTAGCTGCTAGCTGCTAGCTGCTAGCTGCTAGCTGCTAGCACAGGCATCTGTAGGAGCACTGGGCTGCTGGATGGCCAGAACAGATGTTGATGCAAATCTGAGATGAGATCAAGACGAGATTTGTACACTTGAGGAATATTTGCAAAGAAAGAACTACAGCTCTGGTGTCCATCGTCCCTTTTTAGAACCTTTTTTGCGATTGTGTGTATGTGCGTGTACGTACGCGTGAAACTAAAATGACCTAATATGGTGGGATACAGTATGTGTCTGTATTGCGGATCTTGGCTCATCTAAATGATGTTGAGGTGTGTGTTGTTTGTAAGCGTCAGTGAGACATATAACGGTACTATATGCGTGACATATATTGATACTACCATAAGGCATGGAAATCAAATGAATGAATTAACGGATATGAAAAAAGCAGCGGAACATTCAGATTGTATTATGCAAAGCAGCCTCCATGTTGTCAATGGATGAAGTCACGTCGTCTTCTGCAACTCTTCACTCAAATCCATTTTCCTGGTCTCAGTTTGGAAAGTCCTTTGAGTCATGTTGACTCATTCATTTTAATCCTAGTTCAGATTTAAATGCACCTTAGTACAGCTGCTAGTGCCTTTAAAGTGGAGTGTGTACTGTGTTAGATTAATGGCTGATTCTTACCAATATTCAGACGTCATTCACTGCATTTATTGTCAGTTAAGTTCTTTGATTTCTCGCAGGGAGCCGAGCCTAACAAGTGGTCCAGTTGTTAGTGGAGTGAAAGGACTGAAGTTGCGTCTCTGTTGGGTGTTGAGTTCATCATGTACTGATCCGTGTGAAGCCACATTCCTGGAGGACTGACTGATACTCACATCTGCCCCGCGTCTTCTCCTCTGCAGGCTGTTGTTTCGAGCTCTGTACAACACCTTGCACCAGTCTGCTGTTCTGGAACCAGCTCGGATGGACGTAGTCGATTCGGAGAAGTACCGCAGGAAAATGCAGCGCTGGAACCTGAGCCGGTTCAGAGACAACAGGCTGCGACTCTGTGCCGACAACCCGGGCCTGGAGCCCAGCACAGCCTCAGTGGTGTCCTGACGTCCCTTTATATATACACGCACACGCACACACACACACACACACACACACGCAGACAGGCAATGCAAGAAGAAAGACCTAAAAGTTGCTGTTGACATGCTGGGGCAGAATAGATTGTGTGGACGTTCCGCAGATAGCTATCCGTTCTGCTGAGAGATGCTCGTTTTGCGACATGTCAACACCCAAAGAAGTTTCAAGAACCGAATAATGAAGAAAGATGGATGTTCTCCTCAGTGATTGAATCACAATAGCGAGCATTTGTCTGTGAAACATGACCACCGTGTGGAAAAAGTGGAGACAATTTTTAGAATTTAGCTGTAGCTATGTATCATTTGCACGTCAACAAATCATGAGTTTATGAAGCTGATGATTAACAGTGATCGTAAAGGAACGAGCTGGCCTTCACGTTGTACTACAGTTATCATTGTGAGCCAGCAGACTGATGAGGAAAGAGACCAAGTCAGATTACCTTCCATAGATCACAGATACAATCAGAGATTATGATTTTTTTTGCTGTTTCATACTCTTCACCATCCTGCGCTGTATAATGACACAGAAGTTGCAGACCTCTCGACATGCATGTTCCATGACATTTTGTCAAATGTCAGTTTTATTGGCTTACTTTCAGATGAGCATAAATCCGAATGTAAGAAAAGGTACACAACGTCAGCATCCCATTGGAGTGGTGTTTGTGTCCCAATACTTAGCTGTGGTTTGGTCTCCACCGACTCCTGAGAATCTGGATATGCGACTGTTTCCTGTTTACTCTTTGTTCACGTCAGCTCTTTAGCGGGTAGCATGTGGCTCAAGAGAGCGCTGGACAATCCAAATGCATCCAACCATATGTAGACAAAGAGATTGTGTTTAATCGATTTGCTGTAATCAACATTCAACAAAGGCTTTTTCTGAAGTTCTCTCTTTACATGACGAACACGACTAATACTAGAGCATTCACTGGTGCTGTTTCTCAGGTAAACTCTCATCAAATCAAAAGGGGGATTTTGTTCCCAGAACCCCCCAATTTGTAATATTGTCAACTCGCTGTCTTAATATTACTTATATTTGAACCCATGACTGGTTTATTCTCATCTATACCGGTTGTTTGCATTTTTCAAAGTTGCAACAAATTCACTCAACTATCCAGTGAGTAATGATGACAGGGCATGTTTTACCTCTATAACTACAAATCATGTTCACTTGACATTAATACAGAAACATTTTAAATGCAAATTGTTCAACTTCTCATTTTTGGAGGTATTTTTTTTCCTATTCCTGATTGGTTGCGGGGAGTTTGTGTGTAGTATGAAAATGAATGTTCGGGTCCGTCACAGTGAGACTGGTTGTAAAGCACTTTATGTGCTCTACCTTTAGCAGATGGAGCTTCACCTGAAGGTGCACTAATGTTACTATTCACATCGTGGATATTAAACTGGCAAACATGTGATTATGAATATGATTCTGTAGATCCTAAACGAAAGACCGCCATGTTAGACGTGACAGGTTTGTTGTGGACTTTGCTGTAATGACTCATTTTGAAATAAATACTTTATCAAAAAAAAGCATCTTCAAATGATTAACCGTCAACTAATGAATGAAAAGCAACAGACTGCTGATGATCATTTGTTCATGTTGTTGCGGAGCCCAGCAGAGGAATGCTGGTTTTTCCATCTGTGATAGCAATCCTGATTAAACCAGTCCAGCAAGTCAGAATTCCATAGAGACATTCCATAGAGACAATGAATGGCAGGCTGACTTTGTTTTTTAATACTCAAATGAAAGCTCATTTGTTCAGACTGACTCTAAATGCAGCACTTGAAGCATGTTCAGCGTCTGATGGAGGGCTATACGTTCTAGTTCTACCATTATTTGAACGTTGGGCTTGTGTAGTTTAATGCACTGCTTATGAGTTGCTTTGGATCAATGAATGGAATGCTGAGGTAACCCTCTGAGGCCGCTCGTGACTCTGGATGCATTGCAGTCTTCATTTCCTCTTTAGGCGTGTCTGCCTCGAGCTCACAGCTCTCACTTCTGTGTGAGTGCTGCTGCTCCTCGTGCGCACCGACCCCGACCTCCTGACATGAGTTACTACAGCGATGCGCCTGGAGACGAGTTGGAGACTTTGGGGTAAGAGCGCGTGGGACTTACTGCAGATGTAGAGCGCGTGGGACGCTGTTATTTGTTGTTCTTATACACTGTGCCACTTTACGGGTTAAACAGTCCAGATGATGCACTCTACAGACGCTGATTCCATTGCCGTGAGTTGGTCGATTTATTTTCACTTTCAACAAACTTAACAAACTCATAATAATAATAATAATAATAGACTGCACCGATGCCCCGTTCTAGTCCCTCCCCTTCCTCTTATCACAGCTGATCTAGATTAATAACAATAGTTCCCAAAGAAAAAGATAGTTATTCAGAATACATTTAAATCCATTCATAAGTCAAAGGAATGTATTTATATCACGCAAATCTTTTAGCAAAGTTAGAAAATATGATTTTGTAATCAAAACAAAAAATATGACTCGAACATCTTCTCTGATAACGATACGAGTCATGAGCCCCACTTGACTGAACCAGAATCCGTATCACAACGACGTCATTCAAAGTATTCTGACCTACTCACAAACAGAAATATGTTGAGTAATCACAACATGTAATATCTGGGAATTCATTTGACCCAGACAGTCGACGGTGTCATCAATTCCTGCCACTTCTCAACTGTTCATAGCACGACTTGGCTTCTTCGTGGAGTAGTTTTGCATAGTGGGCATTATTCAAACCGTGTTAACTGCTTACAGTTTGTATGGACTCATGTGATGAACGAGAGAAAATGGAAGTAGGATGCTACATGGAGCTGAGAGCAGGGCAGCAATAAACTGCTGGTCTTTGACAGAGAGAACCTAAAGCTGGTTCTAAAACATGATGTACAAAATGAAACAAACTTTAACCTGTAGATAAACTCTCTGTGAGTACCATGTACACCTGTAAAATCCAATGCTGTCCAATACAATAGTTAAACAATGCATTCTACTACTTTTATTAAGCTTATAATAAACTTTGGTTGAGGTGTGCCTAATATTCTGCCCCCCTCCTGCATGTTGCCTGTCAAACACCAGTCAGTATGTGATGACCATAATCCTCCATGCTGTGTTTACACACTCCCATAGCTGCTTTTTGTATAATCCCTCAGCAGCTCTCTATGCAAATACTGCACTTTCACATCCCTTTACTAGTTTCCTCTGCAGCTGTCTTACAGTCTGCGGCCTGTTTACCAGCAACAGTCGTCTCCATTTCACCTGAAAACCAACTGTTTCATCAAAAGGCACATTTTTCATCAACTCTTGTCTCATATTTACCTTTACAATATAGCATCCTCTGACCTTTGACCCTCACATCGGTACAGAAAAAACTCGCCCAAAACACTCTTTAATGGGGAGAGAAAAAAGGGAAGAGACCTCAGAGAGAGGAGGGATCCCTCTATCAGGATGGACAGATGTGTGACAGATGCGTGTACAGAATGAACAACAGAGTAACAACACATTCAATGCATACGACAGAAATGATTCGTATAATGAGAGCAGTGAGCATAATGATGATCGGAAAATTACATCTACTAATAATAACGGCATCAGTGGATATAGTAGAATAATAATGATAACAAAAGCAGTAATGGTATCGGCAATAGTAATAGTGTTGCCCATGGACAAATCGACATCGAACCCCCGATGCTCTAAATGAAGGACGACGCCCACAGATCTGTGCTCTATTCAGGATACAAATGCTCGCAGCGCACCTTAATGCAGTGAATGTGGACGTTGCTGTTTCTCATCTCAGTGTCAGAGTGTCTGATGTGGACCAGTGTGTATTCCACACAGAGCAGAAAGACGAGAGAAGGCCCAGAGCTACTGCTTGACTCTGCCTTTTTAGACAAGTACAGTACATTTACCATTAGCTCCAAGAGTTGCTCGATCAAGCAAGAAAGTCGCAGAGTCGGCAACCCTAACAGCACATCCCTTCAGGCCTCCCTCACTCGAATGAAGTGATTGGTCGGGCTTATTACAGTCCTGCGACAGTCACAGAGACCAGTATGATTCAATTTGATTCATTGATTGCTGTCGGGATGTCATTTCAACAAAAATATCAGAAACGTTTTTGAAGATTACCGACCCGGCCTTTAAAGATTGTAGCAGTTTAGACGATCTCTTTTATTCCCATAGAAATAGAATAGATCAAGATCGACTGTCAGTTCATCCCAGTAGAGTTCCAGGTTAATCTTGTGGATTTTGTTGAAGGTGGTACCACTATGACCTGTCCCGTCATGCCACAGAGGCCCTCCTCTTGTCCAATGGGACTGATGGAAGTTATCTCCTGAGGAACAGTAACGAGGGTCCAGGCTGCTTCGCCCTGTCCGTCAGGTCAGTCCGTCTAAAACACGTCTAAACACAACAGTGGAGGCAGTAAATAGTGAACTCTGAACAAGTAGCAGAGAGTTTTACGAGAGAAACTAATCGAGCATAATCTGAAGCTGTTAAAATGCATCATCTGATGTCAGCCAGGGATGGATTGGCCGTGATCTTCCCGCGAGTCGGTAGACTGTTTAACACACGGGCTACACAGGAAGTATGCCTGATGAACACGCCACTCTCACAGCCACTTCATGTACGTGCTGTTAAAACCAAGCGTGTCTTCAACCGGAGGCCATTACCAGGATGGGAAACAATCGAACAAATACTTTGTGCACATGAATGACTTTAACAGTGCATTGTTAAATGTTTGTTTGTCATTTGACGCGCAGGGCGAGGGATTCTGTGAAGCATTTTCATGTGACACGCAAAGACAATGGTTACGTGTTCGGCTTCAACGAGTTTACGACCCTTCGCGACTTCGTCAACCACTTTGCCAACCAGCCTCTGCTGGGCAGTGACACAGGTATGCAGACCTTCAGCTCTTCTAACTAACAAAGCTCACTGCATATGACCAGCTCATATCCAGTGAAACGCCACATTTGATCTATTGGCTGTCGTTCTGGTGAATGGCTTCCATCGCGAAGGTGAAGCTATACTAGGATTTTTCTTGTTCCAGCTCAGGTTTGTGCACAAATGGGTGACGGGATCAAATAGAAACAGGTAGTAAGTAGTTTGAAATTGTCAAAAGTAGAGCTACAAAGTGTTTATGAGTAGAAAAGCTAAAAGAATTATAGTGACGTACAAGATGCTACCAAGACGGCTAGCCTGATGTACTCAGACAGGGAGTCCCAAAGATCTCACCAAGGATTCCCGTAACATTATTAAAGCCTAGTGGCAGCATACAGAATGAGCTGGAGGACAGAGATTGACTAGACCAAAGTAGTTATAGCGGTCCAAGGACTACCAGCACACCAAGGTGTTATGCCTAACCCTCCTCTGTAACCCTACGTTCATTTAAAGCTGTTGATTTTTCCAGTGTTAAAAATGATCCTCTCCACATTTTTTCCAATCCGACAACAAGAGAATAGCCCCAGGCTCATCTGTTGAGTTGTCGGACGTTGTATTTCCTCCGTGTGTTATTGTGAGGTAGTCAGGCCTGTGACCCGCCCTCTGCCTCTGAACCAGGAACCCTGATTGTGCTGAAGTGTCCGTACCCGTGGCGCGTGGAGGAGCCGTCCATCTACGAGTCGGTGCGAGTGCACACGGCCATACAGACGGGCCGCACAGAAAATGACCTGGTACCGAACGCACCATCGGTATGCCCCTTTTCTGCACGCTCACATCTGTGAGCAGCTGATCCCAAAGATGTCCCTCTGTGATGTCATGTGACCAAAGTAACCTTAAAGGGGGGGGGGGGGGGGTGTTCCATTCAGCTCTCTTTAAGTCTGATTTGAAAGGTAATTCTGGATTATTACAACATGGATATTACATTTATTGTTTTGAGATTGTCCGATCACGGTTTGCCGTGGACGGAGTATTGTGGTGTGCACCTGAACCGTTCAGCTGTTGGGGCAGCTCGAGCTGGAGCGGAGCTTTCAACCACATCTCGGTCTCCAACAGCAAATGGTGTCGTTGGTTCAGTTTCATCAGACTACAGGAGCTGTGTTCAGGCAACCTGTGTTCATTTGAAGGCTGACAGGTGCATAAAGACACTCAGTGTACAGGAACCCCACTCAATCTGAACTCACAAACTCTGTCACAGTAACTCAATGGTGACCGTAAGAACCACTCCAGTGGGCCTCTCTCACAAACCATTCAACACCTTAGGATCTCAAGATCTACAGACCCCACCAGAGACCACCTTTGAACAGAGACAGGCCTTACCAGCTCCAACCATATACAACCACCTGTCATCATGTGATAGGAGACCCATCGTTGGGTTAACTGGACTGACTGAACCAACCCCATGACTAATGAGCCAAACAACTCTGTTCACCGATGAAGAGCCGTGAGATGTGGTTAAAAGCTCAAAAACAAAATTCGGTGATTTTTTTTTTTCCAAGTTGTAATAAAACAGAATTGTCGTTATAGTAGAATATAGTAGAATCGTTTTCCTACTAACACAAAGCTTGTCTTTTCAGCTGGGCACAAAGGAAGGCTATCTGGTGAAACAAGGAGCGATTGTGAAGGTAAGAGATGTCTGCACACAAATCAGCTGTCATCAGGGCGATGGAGTGGAGCAGGACTCTGGCAGAGTCTGAACACAGAGCACTTACTGAGGCGATACTTCAAATACATCCTCTTTTGCATCTTTTTGCAGAACTGGAAACAGAGGTGGTTCACGCTGAACAGATACGAACTCAAATACTTCAAAGACAAAATGGTAAGGCGCTCTTCGGCTCAAGTGCACGGTGTGTTAGATGTGCTGTTTCACAGCTTCGCTTTGGATATGTGATGACAGTATGCGGATGGAGCGATTGTATGAAGCCGCTTGTAGTGTGGACGTGTAAGCTGCAGAGTGACTCTGTTGCAGGGTGAAGAGCCCATCCGAACCCTGGATCTGAGAGCCTGCTCTGCAGTCCAGTTTGACTACTCTCAGGACAGAGTCAACTGTTTCTGGTAAGTGATGTCAGTGATCAGCCCTGAGGGGATGCACCGTAAAGGAATGTGGGAATTACCCACACATGTAGGAGTCACACTTTTAACCGACATCTCTGAATCCTTCACTATGGATATGACCTCCTTGGTTACCAAATATATTTTACATGTATGGCATGTCTTCTCTGTACAACATTATTAACGAGTTGGCAGTTCTGTCTGACATCAGATTACTATGTTGCCTATTTACACAATGTATGCTAAGAAGTGACCTACTGGCTAGCTTGTTGATACATCCACAGCGACAACTTGTGACATTTTCATTTTGTTCTGTTAATTAAATGGTAAATGGACTGTACTTGTATCGTCTTCAGTCTTCTGGCCACTCAAAGCTTTAACACTACATCCATTCACACACTGATGGCACAGCCTTCGGGGGCGATTTGGGGTTAAGTGTCTTGCCCAAGGACACAACGGCAGGGACTAGCGGAGCCGGCATTATTAATAATAATAATAATGAACATTAGAAGTACAACATGTCCTTTGCCCGACTTTGCCGGCGCTCGGGCCCTAAATATATGCAATATGTATCAGATGACACCAACATTATATAGAAAAAGCAAATCAAATATATGTCTTAAGTCACAGCACTGCAGTCTGAGGCCACAGCGAGTTGTACTTTCTAAACTGGACCTTTGTGTTGTTTATAAAAGGAAGTGTGCGCAGTGAAATAGCAGAAGAAAACAAGAGGGAAGGAGAAGTGCACATGAAGTGAAAGGCAGCTGTGGCGTTACAGAGGTTACACCCACTGTCCCCCTTTAACTGGATGTCCAATGCTGCACCAGTAGATATCAATCCAACGAGCTTCCTGTTTGGAGTGTTGGAGGTGAACGAACTCGTATGATGTAGAGGTGAATTCATCAAGAAAGCAGCAAAGGGTTCTGAATATGTTATGCTAGATCCCTGATTGTATGGCTCTGATTTTCTTTTTCTTCTCCACATAATGGTCGCCGAGGCTCATGGTTCATATCTAGTGGAACACAACTGAAAAAAAGGAAAGAAAACAGCCAAAAGTAAAAATAAAAACTGATTTATACATATATATCTAACCATGATTTAACTTACACTTACATTCTAAAAATCAAATCTAAAAAACACACAACATCAAATGCGACGCAGGGCCTGACCAAGTGAACCCAAAGACGGGCGGTTGCTCTTTATTTGACGGGTGGCCTGAGGACGGGCGCTGCTCGTGTGGCAACAGGCAGCAGAGTGTTTATTTTAGTTCCGTTTGTTGTGTATGTTGCATACAATAGTCAGGTCAGAGATTTCTTTATCACACTGCATACTACGCCTGTCCCCTTTACTCCCAACAAAAATGGCTTAATTAAAATATACAATGGATCCACCACTCACTGGATCTCCAGAAGCAAAGTTTCAGTGGGAAAATGCCTGTTTGTGATTGGAGGAGAACACTACCCATAGAGTCCAGCAGTGCAGGAAGAGTGTGAGTTAGAAGCGCTTTATAGTCTGCACCCAAGACTTTGATGAGTAGAAACTAGATCCTATAGAGTGATGCACACCTCTGCTGTCCTTGTGTCCGCAGCCTGGTGTTTCCTGAGAGGACATTCTTTCTCTGTGCAAAGACGGGTGTGGAGGCAGACGAGTGGCTCAAGATCCTGAGGTGGAAACTGGTGAGTTTCTTCAGACTGCATGTTTTACTCAGTGCTGGCAGGAAGTGGGATATTTTCTACCAGTAACTCAAACTGCTGGCAGCACGCTTCGCTCCATATCACAGTGTAGCAAAGGGGGTAAAAAAAAACCTTTCATTGAGCAAACAGAAAGTGAGCAATATGGCATGTGGCATATGAGCTCACTTCCTTTATTCTGTTAGTTAGTTAGTTTCTTCCCCCACTGATCCTGCTGCTGGTTAAAAAGCGTTGGATCTGTGTGGCCTGTTGCTGGTGATGCTCTACCTGCTGTTCAGAGCCAAACGCTCTGAATGCTGATGAATACAGAAGAGACTGATCCATCCAGAGTCAGACAGAACTGTCATCAGTAATCATGAGCCTGTGGATACTACTCCTGTGCTGCTGAGACTCACTGCTGCAGTTTGCTTCCATAGTTTAGACTTTATGTTGCGTGTGTGTCGGTACCACAGAATTTGAACATTGTGACCGTCTCCACTTGTCGTGAGTGAAGTCTCAGTCAGCTGCATACGCAGTGAGGAGAACATGTGTTATCTACGTTTCATTGTTTCATTAAAAGACATCTTAATGTCACATGAGACGATAGAAAGGTTTCTGGAGAGTCAACCCAAATATGCATGCTGGGAAATGTATTCAGAAACTAATGTAAAACTCAGTGGGAAATGTATTCAACTCAAAGTCGGCGAAGAAGACAACTTCTTAAAACGATCCCAAATTCCATTATTGAAAGCATCAGTTGATTGATGAAGTGTAAACGTGTGTTCTTGGCAGCCGGCAGTGAGACTCTCTTTATTTCCAGTCGCAGACACTCAAAGGCCGATGACTGCTGATGGAAAGAATCCTCAAGTTGAAAGAAGACGTCACATCGGCTGGATGAAGAACACAGAAGAGCAGCGTTCACACGTGGAGGGTAAAGAGGAGCATGGATAACACTGGGACACTGACTCACGACTGAAGTGTGATTCCACTCCGCTTCAGGAAAGATGCTTCATTTCTCACGAGGGTGTTACTTTCTGCTTTTCTTACCCAGAGGATGTGTGTTCCCGTATGTTCAGCATGAACATCTACTTACAGGATATTGCGAGCATGATTGTGTAAGACCAAAACCAACAATGTGCCAGTGTGTCTCTCAGGCCTTTCTGACTTCCCTAAGCTGTCTGTGGCTTTCAGCTCCAACACCATTGGTTCCTATTTAAACAGGAGGAAATAATGCATGAGATGTCTTATTGTTGTCTTATTTAAACACTGATGTTAATTGATATGTATGGAAGCAGGACGGTGTATGTGGAATTGTAGAGTAAGAATAAACTACATTTTGCAATCATTGCAGTGTATTTTTTAATTATTAAGGATACTTTCTTACAAATTACCTTTTTCCCCCAATACCTGTTTCAATTTTTGTCGCGCCATGTGTTCAGTATTAACATGTTACATATAGTACATCATAGTTTACCTGGACACTAATATATTTTGCCGATGCTTAAGAGAGAACTGTTAGTTGGAACTGGATCATGTGCACTGTTATTATTATTATTATTATTATTATTATTACATGTACACTACATCATTTCTACTAAATGATCACATCTCTCCGTCACAAAGACTTTGTGTTCATGTTTATATGAACAGCATAACATGAGGACAATGCAGTACCGTCCATGAGACACCCTAACCCGACCCGATATTCAATGTTTGTCATTTATATATTAAAAGCTGAAACTAGAGCGCATTGGTCGTTTGTGGTAGCGAAGAAATCAGTAACACGTATGAAGGTCATGTTTATATGACATCATGTAAAGCTTTGTATAACTCGTTTATAATCATGCGTAACAATGTTATAAGTGGAGGACATGATGTATTATAAGTGCAGCATTACAGGTTCATGCGCATCATAACTATAACAATGTGAGTCCTGGGTTACACTGCACCTTATGACTACTATCACTTGAGCCAGTTATAAAGAAACAAAGTGCTCTAACGCAGAGGTCTTCAACAGGGGGTCCGCGACCCCTAGGGGGTCCGTGGAGGTACTGCAGGGGGTCCACGAAATTGTTGGTTGATTAGACAACATACATTTTTTTTTTCCAGACATGAATCTGTCCATTATTTTAATAGTTCAGTATTGTATGCAACATAACAGATATGTTTATACATGGCACTAGGCCCAGTTTAATATAAAACACAATTTTATACAATATATATAGTCGGGGGTCCCTGCTCCATCTCTCTATCAGTTTGGGGGTCCTTGGCCTGAAAAACGTTGAAGACCCCTGTGAGTGTTCTATCTATCTTTCTACATTAAAAGGTTGTAAAGTTTCAAAGCCTGAAGTCCACGACCAAAGGGAGAAACACTTCTCCTGAGCTCCTCAGTTCTTGTCTTTACTTTTAAAGTAGTGATGTCACCAAGTCACACATTTGTATGATAGCTGGCTACCGGCTAGTTTGACACGCCGTCAAACAGAAAGGTCGTGAGAGCAGAGCTGTGGCTCAGTCACAACAGTTTGGTTTGAGGTGGTCATGTCCAGACGCTTGCGTTCTGCTCTGCGAGAGGAAAGGTCCTCTTTATGGAGGCGGGGCTTAGTGAGTGAGAAGCACAGCTCCGCACCACGGAGGCTCAGTCGTTAGCTACTGTAGTTAAACAATGTCTGTAAAAGAATAAAATCAGAAGAGGAGTTCAACAACATAACCTAATACAAGTTAACACCACCAACAAAATAGGAGGATTAAATGTGGACTCATCAGATCTCTGTCATCTATTAGTAAATGATTTAATATCAGATAATCATATTGGTTGTGTAATGAAGAATATGTCAGCCTAAATGAATCAACTCCTCCAAGTCATATTAATACTCACATTCCTCAGGAGGTGGAGTGGCAGCCATCTTTGACTCAAGCCTATTATTAAACCCTAAACCTAAACTAAATTAGAACTCATTTGAAAGCCTGGTTCTTAGTCCTTCACACCCAACCTGGAAAACAATACAGCCAGATCAGAGTTCTTATCAAGTTTAGTCCTTAAAACAGATAAAGTCACGATTGTAGGTGACTTTAATATTCATGTGGATGTCGATAATGACAGCCTTAGTACTGCTTTACCTCTTTATTAGATTTGATTGGCTTGTGTCAGAGTGAACAGAAACCCACTCACTGTTTTAACCCTCAACCTGGTTCTGGCTTATGGCATTCAAATAGAACATTTCATCGTCTTTACACAGAACCCTCTTTTAATTGGACCATTATCTAATAACTTTTGAATTTCTACTATTGGAGTGTACACCATTAAGCTAAAGTTGTGCTTTTACTGTAACAGAGTACTTCTACAATGTTGTATTAGTGCTGTTACTGCAACAGAGTACTTCTACACTGTTGTATTAGTGCTTTAACTGTAACAGAGTACTTATACACTGTTGTATTATTGCTTTAACTGTAACAGAGTACTTCTACAATGTTGTAGTAGTGCTTTAACTGTAACAGAGTACTTCTACAATGTTGTATTAGTGCTTTAACTGTAACAGAGTACTTCTACAATGTTGTATTAGTGCTTTAACTGTAACAGAGTACTTCTACACTGTTGTATTATTGCTTTAACTGTAACAGAGTACTTCTACACTGTTGTATTAGTGCTTTAACTGTAACAGAGTACTTCTACAATGTTGTATTAGTGCTTTAACTGTAACAGAGTACTTCTACACTGTTGTATTATTGCTGTTACTGTAACAGAGTACTTATACACTGTTGTATTAGTGCTTTAACTGTAACAGAGTACTTCTACACTGTTGTATTAGTGCTGTTACTGTAACAGAGTACTTCTACACTGTTGTATTAGTGCTTTAACTGTAACAGAGTACTTCTATACTGTTGTATTAGTGCTTTAACTGTAACAGAGTACTTCTACAATGTTGTATTAGTGCTTTAACTGTAACAGAGTACTTCTACACTGTTGTATTATTGCTTTAACTGTAACAGAGTACTTCTACACTGTTGTATTATTGCTGTTACTGTAACAGAGTACTTATACACTGTTGTATTAGTGCTTTAACTGTAACAGAGTACTTATACAATGTTGTATTAGTGCTTTAACTGTAACAGAGTACTTCTACAATGTTGTATTAGTGCTTTAACTGTAACAGAGTACTTCTACACTGTTGTATTATTGCTTTAACTGTAACAGAGTACTTCTACACTGTTGTATTAGTGCTTTAACTGTAACAGAGTACTTCTACAATGTTGTATTAGTGCTTTAACTGTAACAGAGTACTTCTACACTGTTGTATTAGTGCTGTTACTGCAACAGAGTACTTCTACACTGTCGTATTAGTGCTTTAACTGTAACAGAGTACTTCTACACTGTTGTATTAGTGCTGTTACTGTAACAGAGTACTTCTACACTGTTGTATTATTGCTGTTACTGCAACAGAGTACTTCTACACTGTTGTATTAGTGCTGTTACTGCAACAGAGTACTTCCACACTGTTGTATTAGTGCTTTAACTGTAACAGAGTACTTCTACAATGTTGTAGTAGTGCTTTAACTGTAACAGAGTACTTCTACAATGTTGTATTAGTGCTTTAACTGTAACAGAGTACTTCTACAATGTTGTATTAGTGCTTTAACTGTAACAGAGTACTTCTACACTGTTGTATTATTGCTTTAACTGTAACAGAGTACTTCTACAATGTTGTATTAGTGCTTTAACTGTAACAGAGTACTTCTACAATGTTGTATTATTGCTTTAACTGTAACAGAGTACTTCTACACTGTTGTATTAGTGCTTTAACTGTAACAGAGTACTTCTACACTGTTGTATTAGTGCTTTAACTGTAACAGAGTACTTCTACAATGTTGTATTAGTGCTTTAACTGTAACAGAGTACTTCTACAATGTTGTATTATTGCTTTAACTGTAACAGAGTACTTCTACACTGTTGTATTAGTGCTTTAACTGTAACAGAGTACTTCTACAATGTTGTATTGGTGCTTTAACTGTAACAGAGTACTTCTACACTGTTGTATTAGTGCTGTTACTGCAACAGAGTACTTCTACACTGTTGTATTTGTCAGGATCCAGGATCCCTGTCTGACCCAGTGTGTGTTTCCCCTGATCTCCTCTCCTCATGTGTCCTGTCATTCCCCTGTTTGTTATTGTGTGCCATGTGCTCTGTTTGTCCTCTGCCTCCAGACACCTCCCATGGCCACACCCTTGATTGTGCACAGCTGAGGACACTCCAGCCATCACCTCCTGCAGCCTGACACACCAGACTCAGGGCCCACTAATGAGTCCCCTGTCTCTATATAAACTCTGGTCCTGCAGTCTGGGGTTGTCAGGTCGTACCGTCTTTCACCCGCTTCAACCCCGTGGCATCCTCTGCCCTCCTTGTGTTCTACGGATTACACTCCGCCGCTCTGCCCTCCTTGTGTTACACGGACTACACACGCCGTCAAGCTGCCAGCCCTCCGGTGTCGAGCCACGGGCCTCACACCGTCGATCTGCCACTCGGGTGTCGGACCACGGGCTCCACACCTTCCTGTCTTAGTCAGGCTAAATAAAACCTGTTTCCATTAACTTCTGTCTCCTGTGGTCTTGCGTTTGGGTCCTACCTGTGAACTCCCGTGACAGTATTAGTGCTGTTACTGTAACAGAGTACTTCTACACTGTTGTATTAGTCCTGCTACTGTAACAGAGTACTTCTACACTGTTGTATTAGTGCTGTTACTGCAACAGAGTACTTCTACACTGTTGTATTAGTGCTGTTACTGTAACAGAGTACTTCTACACTGTTGTATTAGTGCTGTTACTGCAACAGAGTACTTCTACACTGTTGTATTAGTGCTGTTACTGCAACAGAGTACTTCTACACTGTTGTATTAGTGCTTTAACTGTAACAGAGTACTTCTACACTGTTGTATTAGTGCTGTTACTGTAACAGAGTACTTCTACACTGTTGTATTAGTGCTGTTACTGTAACAGAGTACTTCTACACTGTTGTATTAGTCCTGTTACTGTAACAGAGTACTTCTACACTGTTGTATTAGTGCTGTTACTGTAACAGAGTACTTCTACACTGTTGTATTAGTCCTGTTACTGTAACAGAGTACTTCTACACTGTTGTATTAGTGCTGTTACTGTAACAGAGTACTTCTACACTGTCATATTAATATTTTTACTGAAGTAAAAGATGTGAGTACTTCCATCTCTGTTCTCACAGGAGAAACTTGATAAAGAGCAACAACAGAGTCAGTTTGAATCAGGAGTTCACTAAATCATCACAACTAATAAATCATTGGAAACTATTCAGTGAAGCAGAAACAAACTGACGACACATGATGTATGGATCACCATAGCAACACACAGGAAGGTGCTGGATGTGGTCACAGAGATATTGATCTGTTGACAGACAGCTGAAAACATCCTGCAGCTTTATACAGGACTCATTATAACAAAATGACTACAAAGAGACATAATGCAACTACAAAGAGACTCAAACAACCATGAAAGTTAAAGAAAACCACAAACATGTAAAACGAGAACAAGAAAATCTAAAACTACTGTAATAAGACTCAAACAAACAGAAGATTTAAAACAACTATAAAGAGACTCTACCTCTTTCCTATATTTCTATTTCTCTAGCTCTGTAGCTCTATAGTTCTATGGTTCTATACTATTTCCATGAGCCCACATGCTGTACAGGTCAATAACTAAACAGATTTGTGAAGACCAAAGTGAGAACCAAGACACCAGAGTGAAGAAGTGTCTGATCCACTCGTCACACTGGAAACATGGTGGACAGAAGAAGGTGATCATGTGACAGAGACTCTTCTCTGTAAAACTAAAGACAGATAAGCCATCAGTAAAGCTCCACCTCTTCCTGTACGCAGATATACACCGAGGACAGCACACAGACACTCAGACGGGACAGAGACAGACGGGCAGAGAGACCGTCTACCTGGACGCCATGGATCACCTGTTGATGCTGCTGCTGTTGGTGTGGACCTCAGGTAGGACTCTGATTTAGAGATGATGTGTTTTATTACAATATTACTGTTGTATCTTTAAATCAGAGAACACACACGCACACACGTACACACACACATATGCACATACACGTGCACACACACACACACACACACACACACACACACACACACACACACACACACACACACACACTGTAGATGGCTATCGTCAATTTTCCTTTGGTCACCGAGAGGCTAAGTAGAGGAGATTTAAACTTGCGGACGCGCTGGCTGTAACGTTAAATGACTTCCGGAATCCAGTGGATGAGTTTCGAGTGTTTATTTGTGGGAAACAAATAAATGTTGATTCTAGATGGCATACAATCATAACTTAATAATTTGTCAGTATTAATGTGAACAAACATGTAAAAATACATGACCGCTATTTCAACAAAAAATAAGGCTCCCTCTCTCACCCCCTCGCCTTCCAATCCTTCCCCTAGTCTAATTCTGACAGCTGATAAACCCCCATTGTGACTATCCCCAGCACCACGTGACTCAATCACCGGAAGCTTACTGGAAGTGACAAAAAAGGGCTTACAAATGACACAGGCCACACCTGGCTCCTACACACACGTACACACACATACGTACACAACAATTTTATTGCAATTCCACTAAAGACTGAAGACAATGGAGTGAGGTCATATTGTCGCATCCTTCAAGGTTGTTGAAAAAGTTTCAAAATAAATGAATTATTCCTCGTGAAAAATAATGAATTAAAGTAATGAATTCTTGACTGCATGAACCAGCAAGGACAGGAGTCTAAGCACAGGTTCCGCCATGAGGTGAGAGATGCTAAACAACTGTACTCAGAGAAACTTCAACAGCAGTTCTCAGCTAATGACGGCTTCTGTCTGAAAGGTTCTCACACTGAAGTATACTCAAGCAACACAATGCTTGTTGTGATTGTGTGTAATGGTGGCTGTCTTCTTAACTTTGGACATTTCTCTGTTTTTAGCCCCTTCCCTCATGCTTTGCTTTCTGACAGGAAGCCCTTGTAAATAATAATTTGAATTTTAAAAATCCCCAACATTGTAATCAAATCATAAGTTGTTGATTGTATTTGTCGTAAATTAATATTCATGCAGTCAATGTACATTCAGTGATGTTCTCTGTGTGCAGTGTTTCATATTGTTGGTGGTAGAGTCCTCCATATATTCAGACTCATGACTAATAGACAGGAAACGATGCAGCATGTGATCAGTGAGGCTGTTTGTAATCTGATATCAGCCGCACTGTTTCCTGTTCACTCTCCTACAGAGTATCAGAGCAGCATTAAGTTACTGCTAATGCTAACTCAACATTTGCTGCTGCTTCACATTAAAACACCTCAAAAAAATGGGGGCTTTTATTGTGAAGCACTCACAGGAAACACAATGTATTCATCACTGCGTACTGAGAGACATCATGACTTGCTGCCTCTGATTGGCTGAACCCTTTTCAACTCTTTTTCTGTGCTGCCTGATAATAATCAATATAATATGTTATTATGTCTTCTTAACTTTGGCCATTTCTCTGTTTTTAGCCCCTCCCCCTAGGATGCTCTAACTTCTGCCAGGAAGCCCTTGTTAATAAGAATTTAATTTAAAAAAAGAATACATTTCTTGTTTTTTCATATTTTCACAAAAAAATATGACCCTTATGGTTTAGGGCCAAAATACATCTCTGATCTGCTGCTACCTTATGAACCATCCCGACCCCTCAGGTCGTCTGGGACCGGTCTACTTTCTGTTCCCAGAGTCAGAACTAAACATGGAGAAGCAGCGTTCAGTTTTTCTGCTCCACATATCTGGAACAAAGTCCCAGAAAGCTGCAGGTCTGCTGAGACCCTCAGCTCATTTAAATCAAGATTGAAGACTTTTCTGTTTGCTGCTGCCTTTAATTGAACCACATTCAATTCATATATTAATCAATTTCCTGCATTTCTGCATTTTACTACTGCATTTTATTTCTTACAGTTTTTTTTATGTTTTACCGTTTTTATTGTTTCAATGAATGTTCTTAATTGTTTTTAAATCTCCTTTTCTTTTGCCTTATGTTTTGATGCTTTTAATGGTTTTATGTGAAGCACTTTGAATTACCTTGTTGTTGAAATGTGCAATACAAATAAACTTGCCTTGCGTTGCCTTAAATGTAATTGGCTAAAACACTGTCTTGTTTTTAAAGGAGGTTCAAATGTCTGAATATAAATGTCACAACATCAAAACACATTTATTGGTGAAAATTGCAAATACATGTCTACTTCTATTATATTTACTTAAAACAACAAATGTGTGTGTATTTCTCCAGGACCCCAGGCTGAAGGAAATCACACCTCAACAGGTAAATAGAGAAATAAAGAACCAATGAAGCTGAATCAACAGTCATGTTTTAGTTTGATATTTTATGAATTTTATTAATTTCTTTACTGACGACTCTCTTGTTTCTGTTCAGAATTTGTCAGGTTGGTGGGAGGAGACAGTCGCTGTGCAGGAACACTGGAGGTGAAACATGAAGGAGACTGGAGACCATTAAGACTGGACATTGGAGACTCTGTCTGGACCCTGAAGGAAGCAGGTGTTTTCTGTAGAGATCTGGACTGTGGCTCTGTTGTTTCTATCAGAGAGGGAGTGGCGTCCTCAAGGAGATCTATGTGGAGGGGCAACTCTGACTGCGTTCTCTCTGGATCTGCTCTGAGAGATTGTTTATCATCACATTCCTCTTCCTCCATCCTGGATCTCATCTGCTCAGGTAAGCCCATCAGTGACATCATCTATGTGCCAATCTACTTCATATGTTTTGGTCCAGTCCCTCCCTAACTACATCCTGGGAATCTGTCTATAAAACACTCTCTGAGGTGGCTCTATCCCTTCATGCGCCTTCACCTGTCGCTTCCTTATTCGGTGGGAATCAGTTCATTGATTTTTAGATAACGTGCTCATAAATAGATATTAGTTGACGAGATCATAATTATTGGAACTTAATAAACTCAGTTATACTTTAAAGAGCAGCTGTCTGTGATTACTTTGTGCATGTGTATTGTGATTATAGCTGGATATGTGGTCTGTGCTCGTACTCAACACCTTCACTTTTCACTCTGAATGTGGAATAGTACTTTGACTATTGACGTTGTGAGTGAACACTAACTATGAGACTTATGAGACTGGTTATTGATCCCTGTTCGCAGGGTGGTGCCCCGTTATTATGAATAATCGTTCATAATTTGATTGACTTTAATGATGCTATTGATGTCAATAATTTAGTTTTATATATGCTGATAACTCAAACACGCTCCTTTTCGTTCCCAACACGAGCAACAACAGGACAGAGCCATTTATAGACCGTTTATAAGAAGTGGACGTAGTCACTGTGACTTCTTCCATTGGTTTGTGGACTACCATTTTAAAACCTCAAATTCTAAATTTTTTCTTGTTTTTTTGCAACCAGAAGTGCAACCAAATTATTGCAACTAACTTTCATGAAGTGAAAACACACGAAAGGGTTAAAGTTGTAAGACCACGACACTGCGGTAGAGACCTGTCATTCACTGTGTAGCTCCGCCCCTAAAGCATACCCTGCTTTATGGTCTATTTGACATTAAATGGACCATAATTTACAAAATGAACATCATGATGGAGTAAAGAAGACTTGCAACTAGAGATTGAGACCATAAACTGATGTTTACAATGTTTACTGAGGTAATAAATCAAGTGAGAAGTAATAATTTTCTCATCGACTTCGATACAACCAGAGGAGTCGCCCCCTGATGGACAGTAGAGAGAATGCAGCTTTAACACATGAAGCATTGACTTCACTTTTCAGAACTGGAGTTTGACTCCATCCCATTACCCAGCATGCACCACCAAGCCAAAGCTTTAAAGTGGTTTGCTATTGATGGTTGTTGAAGTTGTTAAAGTGTTGTTCATAGTAGCCTACATGTAAAAGTGTTTTTGTGCTAAGATAAATTCTTAATGTTTGTAATGGTGTCACCCTCGTGTTGAATTGTATCTGGCAGGATAGGACACCTGTGTGGATGCACCGTTATAGAGCGGAGCGAGTTCCAGTTCTGGGTTTAAAATTCTCACAATCAGCTGGGAACCAGTCAGATGGACTGGTTGGGCTCCAGTATTCTAGAGTGTCTGACCTAATTATGTTAGTTTTTTACCATTATGACCCATGTACTTGTGTCATATGTACTTGTGAAAACTCCTCAGTCAATGACCTGTATGTATTGAACCAGTAGTATGTTAAATTATGTGAATTATTTAAATATTATTGACTTATTTATTATTTAATTTAGTCTCTGAATTATTGTTTCATGACATCTTGTTATTTAGTATCTGGCGTCTTTTATCTCTTTCTCTTTCATCTTCTATCATCTCTCCAGACTCTGTCAGGCTGGTGAATGGGACTAGTCTGTGCTCAGGCAGACTGGAGGTGAAGTCTAACAACCAGTCTAACCAGTGGTGGTCCTCAGTGTGTGAAGAGGACTTTGACCAGCAGGATGCAGAGGTGGTCTGTAGGGAGCTTGAGTGTGGGGCTCCTTCAGTCCTCCAGGGGGCGCTCTATGGAGAAGTGGAGGCTCCAATGTGGACCAAAGAGTTCCAGTGTGGAGGCCGTGAGTCTGCTCTCCTGGACTGTAGAAGCTCAGGCTCAGATAGAAACACCTGCTCACCTGGAAAAGCTGTTGGACTCACCTGCTCAGGTAGAAGAGGAGCTGCAGCTTTGATCTGGTACATTTCTGTTCGACTGAAACTCACTTTGTTCTTTCACTGACGACTCTCTTGTTTCTGTTCAGAACCTGTCAGGTTGGTGGGAGGAGACAGTCGCTGTGCAGGAGCACTGCAGGTGAGACATGAAGGAGAATGGGGACCAGTAGATGCCTCTGACTGGAACCTGAAAACAGCAGCTGTTGCCTGTAGAGAGCTGGACTGTGGCTCTGCCGTTTCTTTCAGACAGAGAGTGGAGTCCTCAAAGACACATGTGTTGAGTATCAGCTCTCGCTGTGTTCTCTCTGGATCTGCTCTGAAAGATTGTTTATCATCAATTTCCCATTCCTACATCCTGGATATCACCTGCTCAGGTAAGTCCATCAGTGACATCATCTATGTGCCAATCTACTTCATATGTTTTGGTCCAGTCCCTCCCTAACTACATCCTGGGAATCTGTCTATAAAACACTCTCTGAGGTGGCTCTATCCCTTCATGAGCCTTCACCTGTCGCTTCCTTAAACGGTGTACCATGAGATTCCCCATTGTCTGCTTTCAAACGTGACTTTTTCATGTCACTGGCTCAGCTTCTGGTGCTGCTGAAGTGGAGACATGTTTCTTCATCAAGTTCAAGGCACATCTTCTGAGGTGTGGATACTTGTGTTCCATCAGTACATCCCATAACTCTTCATTCATGCCATGTGTTTCCCTTGATTTGATCTCAATGTAAATCCACAGAGAGAGAATATCTTTAGCAAAGCTGTCCAGGTGGAACACTGATGCTATTTTGCTCTCAGTAAAGCACTTCTGATCAGAATCAGAATCAGCTTTATTGGCAAAAAAGTAGAACAGATGTAGGTCTAAACATGTAACAGCTATATACAATATAAGTATCAATATATATCCAAAGAAAAGTGTAAATATATATATATACACTAGGGGTGTAACGGTACGCGTATTCGTATTGAACTGTTCGGTACGAGGCTCACGGTTCGGTACGCATGACGAACCGAATACGTTTGCATTAAAAAAAAATAAAATCTTTTTTATTTTTTTAACCTTTATTTAACCAGGTAGTCCCATTGAGATTAAAAATCTCTTTTGCAAGATGTAAGTAACAATACAACATAACATTAAGGAGCAGTTCTTGTTTTTGATGCTCATGTGTTGCTAAGAAGACACCCCAGAAGATGGGTCACTCAGGTATAGTTCCATCATTGTTCAAAGTCAAAGAATAACTTTATGATGTTAGTTGTAATGAATACATATATTTTAAAATCAAGTACATTTCTCTGGCATTTATAGTTTTCTACTGTACCGAAACGTACCGAACCGTGGCTCCACTGTATCGTACCGAACCCAACCGTGGATTTTGTGAACCGTTACGCCCCTAATATACACACATGTGAACATAAACTTATAAACAACAATGTCAATGGAATTGAGGTGATAGTGCAATTGGTGGTAACAGTGCAAACAGAGGTAGTGCAGTATGACTTATCTATTGTTCATGAGAGTGATGGCCAGTGGAAAGAAGCTGTTCCTCTGTCTGGTGGTTTTGGCGTACAGAGCCCTGTAGCGCCTACCAGAGGGGAGGAGGTGAACAGCTTGTGTCCAGGGTGTGATGGGTCTGCAGAGATCTTTCCAGCCCGTTTCCTGACTCTGGAGGTGAACAAGTCCAGGATGGAGGGCAGGCTGGAACCAATGATCCTCTCTGCAGACCTGACAATCCGTTGCAGTCTGTTTCTGTCCTGTTTGGTGGCCGATCCAAACCACACAGTGATAGAGGAGCAGAGAACAGACTGGATGATGGCTGAGTAGAACAGGATCACACAGCTCCTGAGGCAGGTTGAACTTCCTAAGCTGTCGCAGGAAGTACAACCTCTGCTGTGCCTTTTTCCTGATGGTGTTGATGTTCGGAGCCCACTTCAGGTCCTGGAAGATTGTGGATTCCAGAAATTTGAAGGTCTCCACAGCAGACACAGTGTTGGGGGGCTCCTCCTGAAGTCCACTGTCATCGCCACAGTTTTGAGCTTGATCAGCTCCAGGTTGTTCTGATCACACCAGAGGACCAGCTGTTCAACCTCCCGCCTGTACGCAGACTCATCACCGTCCCTGATGAGGCCGATGACCGTTGTGTCCTCTGCGAACTTGAGGAGTTTAACAGACGGGTCCTCTGAGGTGCAGGCGTTGGTGTAGAGCAGAGGTAGCCAACACGGTGCCCGCGGGGACCACGTGAGTCGCCCGCAAGGCATGTTCTAAAAATAGCACTAGTGACCATGGAGCTCCATCTAAAATTGTAGTTGCTGTTCTTTTTTAATCAAAAACACTTGCAATAGTGTAGATTTTAAAATGACATTATTTCTTGTCATAAGAGAGTTGGGTACACGGAGGCGCACGGCGGACAGCCAGGACGAGGCTGCCGCACCGCTCTGGGTTTTCAGGTTCTGAATGGCGGGCGCTTCCCGTTGGCGCCAGACGCGCGCCGCGAGCGCACCCAGTCGTCAGGTCCGTAAATCCTCGGAACAGGCCACGGGGCAACAACTCAGGGGTGGCGGGGATAGAGGCGAGGCAACGCAATCCGACCGAAAAGGCCCATACTAGAGATTTGAACGCGGGCGCCCGAAGACGCTCGCGCGCCTCGGAGGGTTTTGGATCCCCCGCTCGGCTATAGACGAGACTGGTTTCTAGTTTCTTTGTGGAGAAAAGGGTACCATTGGAAAAGCTGGTGTCGGTGACAACAGACGGGGCTCCTGCGATGATGGGCCGGCATGCAGGCTTCATTGCGCAATACAAAGGTGACCCAGACTTCCCAAAATGTCTACATTACTGGATCATTCACCAGCAGGTGCTATGTGCAAAAGTAACCGGCTTTGATCACGTGATGATACAAAAATATCAGAGATGTGATACCTCTGACTTTCAAATGTTGAAAGATTAACAGAAATAAAAGTTGCATGTTTAAATATGTATGTATAGCTATACCATCATTGTTCATCATTCTTAATAATTATTGTGAGGAATAATGAACTGACATGTCATCAAACAGTCTCTTCACATATATTATTATTATTAAGGTGATCTGTGCAACTTTGTTATTCAGGAAGTTTGTATCAAATAAGTAGCCCTTCGTACTACTCGGTACCCTTGAATAGCTCTCAGTCTAAAAAAGGTTGGTGACCCCTGGTGTAGAGGGAGAAGAGCAGTGGGGAGAGCACACACCCCTGGGGGGCGCCAGTGCTGACAGTCCGGGGGGGAGGTACACCAACAACCAAAAACGTTATAAAATGACACCTTTCAGCATAATACAGCATATACGCCAGGGGTGTCAAACTCAATCCCAGGGAGGGACACAATTAAAAATTGTGACTACGTTGAGGTCCAAATAGAGTCACCATTTAATAAACAGTGTAGAAGGGATATTGGACAAAGTGCAAAAAGAATACATGTTTAGGTAGGCTACATTATTTTATGCATATGTGCCAGAGCCAGATGTTTGCCATCTTTTCTTGGCTGCCAGTTCATTAATGTCTGGGGTCAGGTTCTGTGGAAACCCTCAAGATGGAGTGAAGGTGTGCATCAGTGAGACGACTCCTGTGTGGGTTTTCGTTCATCTTCATCACGAAAAGCTGCTCAAACAGGTATGTGCTTCCAAACATGCAGAGCATTTGAGCCGCATAGGCGGAGTTAAGGCATCGTTTCGGGGTGAAGCTTGGAAACTGTGAAGCGCCCTCAGAATCATACTTTGCCTTGAGCGTTATTACACTGGCGGGCTATCAGCTCCACGGGTGCTCTTTCCACGTCAACTGCAAACTGCTTGCTGAGCAGTTCAAATTTAAATTTCTGAGCTGCAAATCGCAAAGTGATCTCTGTGCCAAGTGCGCCCAGTTTATCAGCTAAATGCGCAGTCGGGAACACAGCAGTGGAGACTTTTACTGGATCACACATGTCTGTGATCACACGTCCCCGTCCCTGAAGCTGGAGGTTTAGCGCAGTGAGATGCTTCGCGATGTTGCACAAAAAGCTAGCTCACATCGCCACTTTTCGTCCCGGAGCTCTGTGGTGTGGCGGGCCAGTTATGATAAACATATATTTTCTGGCGGCCGTTGAACCGAGGGCCGGATATATGCTGACAATTTATTGACAAGTCTCTCAATGTGTTGATCCTTACATTACATTACAGTCTTCATTTTTCCTTTTCAAATATTTCTCCATCGCTGTTCGTCTTGTCACGCAACCTCTCCCGCGCGTCATTTCATTCTACTGTCCTAAATGAACTCATTACTGCGCTACCTACTGCCACCCACTGGCATGGAAGAGTATTTATTACTTAACCAGCCACTATATTGCAGCTCAGACGCTCAACAATGGCAAAGTATTTGCAACAACTAAATAAGATTTTTTTGTACTGATTAAGTGAATTTGGACATTTTCCCACGCCACACCTGACGATCTCTCACGGCACACTGGTGTGCCGCGGAACAGCGGTTGAAAATCACTGCTCTGTACAACCAGAGGAGCCGCCCCCTGATGGACAGTAGAGAGAATGCAGCTTTAACACATTAAGCATTGACTTCACTTTTCAGAACTGGAGTTTGCCTCCTTCCCATTACCCAGCATGCACCACCAAGCCAAAGCTTTAAAGTGGTTTGCTATTGATGGTTGTTGAAGTTGTTAAAGTGTTGTTCATAGTAGCCTACATGTAAAAGTGTTTTTGTGCTAAGATAAATTCTTAATGTTTGTAATGGTGTCACCCTCGTGTTGAATTGTATCTGGCAGGATAGGACACCTGTGTGGATGCACCGTTATAGAGCGGAGCGAGTTCCAGTTCTGGGTTTAAAATTCTCACAATCAGCTGGGAACCAGTCAGATGGACTGGTTGGGCTCCACTATTCTAGAGTGTCTGACCTAATTATGTTAGTTTTTTACCATTATGACCCATGTACTTGTGTCATATGTACTTGTGAAAACTCCTCAGTCAATGACCTGTATGTATTGAACCAGTAGTATGTTAAATTATGTGAATTATTTAAATATTATTGACTTATTTATTATTTAATTTAGTCTCTGAATTATTGTTTCATGACATCTTGTTATTTAGTATCTGGCGTCTTTTATCTCTTTCTCTTTCATCTTCTATCATCTCTCCAGACTCTGTCAGGCTGGTGAATGGGACTAGTCTGTGCTCAGGCAGACTGGAGGTGAAGTCTAACCAGTGGTGGTCCTCAGTGTGTGAAGAGGACTTTGACCAGCAGGATGCAGAGGTGGTCTGTAGGGAGCTTGAGTGTGGGGCTCCTTCAGTCCTACAGGGGGCGCTCTATGGAGAAGTGGAGGCTCCAATGTGGACCAAAGAGTTCCAGTGTGGAGGCCGTGAGTCTGCTCTCCTGGACTGTAGAAGCTCAGGCTCAGATATAAACACCTGCTCACCTGGAAAAGCTGTTGGACTCACCTGCTCAGGTAGAAGAGGAGCTGCATCTTTGATCTGGTTCATTTCTGTTCGACTGAAACTCACTTTGCTCTTTTTACTCACGACTCTCTTGTTTCTGTTCAGAACCTGTCAAGTTGGAGGGAGGAGACAGTCGCTGTGCAGGAACACTGGAGGTGAGACGTCAAGGAGACTGGAGACCAGTAGGTGGCTCTGACTGGAACCTGAAGACAGCAGCTGTTGCCTGTAGAGAGCTGGACTGTGGCTCTGTTGTTTCTATGGGACAGAGTGAGGAGTCCTCAAGGAGATCTGTGTTGAGGATCCACTCTGACTGTGTTCAGTCTGGATCTGCTGTGAGAGAGTGTTTAACATCACATTCCTCTTCCTCCATCGTGGCTCTCATCTGCTCAGGTAAGCCCATCAGTGACATCATCTATGACATCATCTCTGACAGCAATGTTTCCAGTATGTTCCTTCCTCTGTCACAGTGACAGTCAGTGGGTTTCCATTGGACTGAACTGTAAAGTTATCCAGGGCAACGACACCCTGAAGTGTAGAGAGGTGGGCTTGTTTCTGGAAGCTTCAAACCCTCCATAGACTGCTGAGCTCCACCTGGCAGGACACACACATACACGTACACACACATACACATACACACACACACACACACATACACGCACACACATTACAATTGTATTGCAATTCCACTAAACAGTGAAGGAAATGGAGTGAGGTCGTGTTATCGCATCCTTAAAGGTTGTTGCGATCAAATAAAAAATGTTTCTAAATAAATCAATTATTCCTCGTGAAAAATAATTCATGAAAGTAATGAATTATTGACTGAACTGTACCAGCCTCCATGTTAAAATAAGAACACCTCAAACGTTTCCTCTTTGTTTATGTTGGGACCTGACCACATGGCTGCAACATGTGGGGTGAACAAAGATAATCAGGTCTTCCCTTTTGCAAGCAAATGTTTCATCCTGATTGTGGTTTGATGAGAGCAAACCTCCTCTGAAGGAATTTCACACTAGGGTGTGAATTCCCCCCCCCCCCCCCCCAAAAAAACTATGGTTCCTGAAGTCACCTGAATGCACCGCTGCAATCTCATTGGCCGAGGCCCAAGAGACCCCAGGACCCCTGTGGTTCAACCACTGTTCTACAAAACTGCCGGCAACTCACATCTCAACGCTTTTCCCTTCGACCTCGGTCGAGCTAGGGAGCACACAAACGCTCTCTTCGCTCGGACCACCGTCCAGGCCACAGAAGATTCAGCTTTCCCATCCTGCGTCACGCTAGCGACGCTGGCCACGAGGAAGCAACGGCCTTCTCCCCTCATCAAACCCTGTCAGGTCACGAGCCATTTCGCTGGACGAAACAGACAGTGCTCCACTTTGAGTAAGGCTCCCTTACCCCGCTGAGACGGATCCCTCCAACGAGACCCGTCTCCGCTCCTTTTTCTTTTTGTGCACACATACCGGCGAGGAGGAAAGACGACTAAGCCTCAATCCTTCACCGATGATTCCCGGTAAGACGCGCAGACACGCCGTCTCATCCGAAGTTAACTGTCCTCCCTGCAGCGAGTACAGATCGGACCTGCGTTTGCGCCAGAGCCACGGCAACGGACCGAAGCCGCACCAGAAAAAGCCGTGCGAGACACAGCGCCTGCTGCAAGGCCGCGCTGAAAGCAGCCCCCCCCCCCCTCGAGGGAACGGGCCATTCTTCAACGGACCCCTCTCTCCTCTGCGAGGAAGCGTCTCACAGTAAGAGTCTTGGTATCTGGGCATAGCTTAGTTTAATTCAGGCCATTCATTTATACGTTGATATTCCCGTGTTTTTGTGTGTTTAAGTTACTGTCGCGTGATATCGAGGTATTGCACAACTCCTCGCGGATCACAAGATCCGCTCTATGGTGCATTCCCGTATTCTGTTTGTGTTAAGACACTGTCGCATTATACGGAGGTATTTACGCAATCATTACGGAGCAGAGAAGCTCCGTTGCATTGTGTATTAACTGCTATGACTGTTTGCTTGGGATTTATTTTGAGTTATTTCATTTCGTTCTGTTTATTTCTCTCTTCATTAACTCGACTCTGTGAGTGAGCTGAGGTGCGTGGCTTATCACGGCATAAGTTACCGGCAGTTCAAAGACGACAGCGGTATACTTATGCGTGATAGAACCAGCAAACTCAGGCTCCCTACAACATCGCACGCCGAAGTGTGATGCACGTCGAGTTCTCTCTCCTTTTTCCCTTTCTTCCTCCTCTCACGTAACACGCACACACAGCTCCTATCTCTGCCCCTGGGGGAAACCCCGTTCAAACGATCGCCTCACACACACACGTGTGCATCGGCACACGTGATTATATACAGCAGTCTCGCCGCCATTTTGTCCGAGTCACTCGACTCCGCCATCTGGTGGTAGTTTAGCTGTAGTATCTTTAAGGCCCCTCCCCTTTTGTCCGCGTCACTCGACGCCGCCATCTTTGTAGTCTTTAGCTGTAGCGTTAAGACTCTCCTTTCTTTACACACACACACACACACACACACACACACACACACACACACACACACAATCACACACACAGACATACACCCTCATCCATTTTATTCATTCTTTAGTTTAGGCATATAAAATTGTATAACGTTTGTTGGTTGCAATATTAATTGATTTGATCATTTATTATTTTGATTTAATAAACTCTGTTATACTTTAAGGAGCAGTCATCTGTGATTACTTGTGCATATGTGTGTAATAAAACTGTATTTAGTAGCCTTGTGTACGAACTTAACCCTTCACTGTCACTTCAAATGTGTAGTCATACGCAGACTATTGACATTATGAGTGACTACTAATTATGATACTTAGTTTTATCGTTTGGTTATTGGTCCCTGTTCGCAGGGTGGTGCCCCGTTGTTATTAATAATTAATAATTGTTACATACATAAATAATTCTATTGATGTCAAGAATTCAGTTTCTGCTGATAACCCAAACACGCCCCTCTTAGATCCCAACATTTATAAAACGTGATGATGTGACCTGAACTTTGTCAAATCGTACACATTCAAGTTAAAATCCCCAACATTGTAATCAAATCATAAGTTGTTGATTATATTTGTCGTAAATTAATATTCATGCAGTCAATGTATATTCAGTGATGTTCTCTGTGTGCAGTGTTTCATATTGTTGGTGGTAGAGTCCTCCATATATTCAGACTCATGACTAATAGACAGGAAACGATGCAGCATGTGATCAGTGAGGCTGTTTGTAATCTGATATCAGCCGCACTGTTTCCTGTTCACTCTCCTACAGAGTATCAGAGCAGCATTAAGTTACTGCTAATGCTAACTCAACATTTGCTGCTGCTTCACATTAAAACACCTCAAAAAAATGGGGGCTTTTATTGTGAAGCACTCACAGGAAACACAATGTATTCATCACTGAGTACTGAGAGACATCATGACTTGCTGCCTCTGATTGGCTGAACCCTTTTCAACCCTTTTTCTGTGCTGCCTGATAATAATCAATATAATATGTTATTATGTCTTCTTAACTTTGGCCATTTCTCTGTTTTTAGCCCCTCCCCCTAGGATGCTCTAACTTCTGCCAGGAAGCCCTTGTTAATAAGAATTTAATTTAAAAAAAGAATACATTTCTTGTTTTTTCATATTTTCACAAAAAAATATGACCCTTATGGTTTAGGGCCAAAATACATCTCTGATATGCTGCTACCTTATGAACCATCCCGACCCCTCAGGTCGTCTGGGACCGGTCTACTTTCTGTTCCCAGAGTCAGAACTAAACATGGAGAAGCAGCGTTCAGTTTTTCTGCTCCACATATCTGGAACAAAGTCCCAGAAAGCTGCAGGTCTGCTGAGACCCTCAGCTCATTTAAATCAAGATTGAAGACTTTTCTGTTTGCTGCTGCCTTTAATTGAACCACGTTCAATTCATATATTAATCAATTTCCTGCATTTCTGCATTTTACTACTGCATTTAATTTCTTACAGTTTTTTTTATGTTTTACCGTTTTTATTGTTTCAATGAATGTTCTTAATTGTTTTTAAATCTCCTTTTCTTTTGCCTTATGTTTTGATGCTTTTAATGGTTTTATGTGAAGCACTTTGAATTACCTTGTTGTTGAAATGTGCAATACAAAAACTTGCCTTGCCGTGCCTTAAATGTAATTGGCTAAAACACAGTCTTGTTTTTAAAGCAGGTTCAAATGTCTGAATATAAATGTCACAACATCAAAACACATGTATTGGTGAAAATTGCAAATACATGTCTACTTCTATTATATTCACTGAAAACAACAAATGTGTGTGCATTTCTCCAGGACCCCAGGCTGAAGGAAATCACATCTCAACAGGTAAATAGAGAAATAAAGAACCAATGTTATTATGTCTTCTTAACTTTGGCCATTTCTCTGTTTTTAGCCCCTCCCCCTAGGATGCTCTGACTTCTGCCAGGAAGCCCTTGTTAATAAGAATTTAAATTTAAAAAAATGTCTTTTGTCGTATTGTCACAAAAAAATATGACCCTTAAATCTACTCTTCTGTGATTGGCTGAAACAGATGGAGACGTCTAAAACACAGTCTTGTGTTTTAAAGCAGGTTCAACTGTCTGAATATAAATGTCACAACATCCAAATAGGTTTTTGGTGAAAATTGCAAATACATGTCTACTTCTATTATATTTACTTAAAACAACAAATGTGTGTGTATTTCTCCAGGACCCCAGGCTGAAGGAAATCACACCTCAACAGGTAAATAGAGAAATAAAGAACCAATGAAGCTGAATCAACAGTCAAGTTTTAGTTTGATATTTTATGAATTTTATTTATTTATTTACTGACTACTCTCTTGTTTCTGTTCAGAATCTGTCAGGTTGGAGGGAGGAGACAGTCGCTGTGCAGGAACACTGGAGGTGAAACATGAAGGAGACTGGACACCAGTAGATGGCTCTGACTGGAACCCGAATGAAGCATCTGTTGTCTGTAGAGAGCTGGACTGTGGCTCTGTTGTTTCTATCAGACAGAGAGAGGAGTCCTCAAGGAGATCCGTGTTGAGGATCCACTCTGACTGTGTTCAGTCTGGCTCTGTTCTGAGAGAGTGTTTAACATCATATTCCTCTTCCTCCAACCTGGATCTCATCTGCTCAGGTAAGCCCATCAGTGACATCATCTATGACATCATCTCTGACAGCAATGTTTCCAGTATGTTCCTTCCTCTGTCACAGTGACAGTCAGTGGGTTTCCATTGGACTGAACTGTAAAGTTATCCAGGGCAACGACACCCTGAAGTGTAGAGAGGTGGGCTTGTTTCTGGAAGCTTCAAACCCTCCATAGACTGCTGAGCTCCACCTGGCAGAACACACCTGTCAGTCTGTCTGTCTGTCAGACCTGTGACATCACGTCCTTATTCAGGGTCCATCTTGTTCAATGGAGGGTAAATGTGAACTTTCATATTCTCTCTGTGTTTACAGACCTGCTGAGTCAGCCAATCATCACTGTGTCCTCCCCCATGTACGGGGTCTCCGAGGCCCAGCAGCAGGGGGCTCCGGTGCTCAGGCGCTCCGGTGCTCAGGCGCTCCACCTTCACCATCCGCTGCTCCATCCATCCACAGTACCCAGGAGGCTCCTTCCAGCTCAACTTCACCTCCTCCAAGTCAGCACACAACTACACCCTGCCAGCTGTCAATCACTCTGCCCACTTCCTGTTTTATGCTGCAGAGGCCGCCCACCAAGGAAGCTACAGCTGTGTTTATCACCTCCATGTTTTTAATCATACCTTCTCCTCTGAGAGCCGTCTGATCTCCCTCACTGTCCTAGGTAAGCTGACTGTTTACATGCAGGTTTGGGGAAGATGATTGGTTCAAACTGACTGAAGATGATCATCTGATGCAATGCATGTTGTTGTCCTGTCATTGTGTTACACATGTCAGTAACCAAACCTAAACACAGTCTATAAATGGCAACAGCTAACAATATACTGTAGGCCCGAGCAGGTTTGGTTACCAGGATAACTCTGGTTCTCTGAGAACTGAAGCACCTTCTGACGTGACCAATCACAAAAACTCCACTGCCACCACATCAGTCATAACACCCCTTCGCCCCCAACTCTCAATTTTCAAGTGTACCGGTAGCTCCTCCACCAATCAGAAGCAAGAAGGGCGGTGTGCTCCGATACCTCACTCAGAACTATGGTTATCCTGGAAACCAAACGTTGAAACAGTTGTTAATGACAGCGATTACGTTTTCAATTGACTCTTCACTAAGTCCCGCCCCTCTAGCGCTGACTGGCCAATCACATCGTAGCATGGTCCAGCTCTGACCAGAAGCTCTGGTGATGAAAACAGGACGTAGGTGATGACATCATTGTAACATGTAACCAGATCAAATGTAACAATGTAACAAAAACACAAACCTTCGTTCTGACTGGCTCTAAAACTGAACATTTATCGTTGAAGACTTTAAACTCTGTATGAAAAGTGACAACGTCTGTCTTTAGACCCTCGAGTTCATGGAAACTGTTTTTAACTGAAGTCACTTTTTGCTTCCTGTTTCTACCATCATGTTGGTCTCTTTTATCCACGACCACGATTCTTCCCAGGCAGCAACATCTGCGACTGAAAATAGAAGTCAAAGATTCATGCGTTAAGGCTGCAATCTCTCTAATGTCCATCAGGGGGCGACTCCTCTGGTTGTATTGAAGTCTATGAGAAAATTACTCTACTTCTCTCTTGATTTATTACCTCAGTAAATATTGTAAACATGAGTTTATGGTCTCAATCTCTAGTTACGATGTTCATTTCGTAAATTATGATCCATTTAGAGTCAAATAGACCATAAAGCAAGGTATGTTTTAGGGCAGGGCTACACAGTGATTGACAGGTCTCTAACAGAGACGTATACGGAGATCTCTACGTCACTCCTCCTCGGTCCAAATATGGTCACTTCCTGTTCACTGGTTGAAAAAACCAAGATGGCGACGGCCACGGTCCACAAACCAATGAATTCGACGAGTACGTCCACTTCTTAAAGAACGTCTGTGGTTCAAACAGTGAATATGAAGTAAACATGAAGAGATATGTGTCAGTGATTGTAGATTTCAGGGTCAATGGGAGCTGTTGGACTCATGATGTCGTGTGATGTGATGACTGTCCATGTGTTTGTTCAGATCCAACACCTCTTATCATCAAAGCGGTCGTCCTGCCGCTGGCTCTGCTGTTGCTGAACATTGCCCTTTACGTCTACTGTAAGGTATGGACACACGTCTGTTGTTTAGACCAGCCACTGAAATGAAGCTCCCGGTCTGTGTTTAGTGAACTGAAGACAGGACTGTGCTGTCATGTCTCTCCAGGCCAACAGGGGGCAGATGCCGTGCAGACAGAAGAGCACTGAGCTGGATCATTATACCCTGGGTGTTCCTGCAGCTGAAGAAGAAGAAGAAGAAGAAGAAGACGAAGAAGAAGGAGAAGGAGCTCAGGGGAGCAGAGTAGCTCCTCCAAGGACCTCATCTCACATCCAGATGGATTTCTAACACACAACCACCATCAGCTCCCTTTTATATTCATGTTCCCTTGAAACAAGACGGCTGGAATATTATAGCCTGTCTTTCTTGCTCTCAACAATGTGTTGGTCTCTCCATATGTTCTGACTTCCTTTCTGTGGCTCAGCTCCAAGCCCATTGGTTCCTGTGGAAAACGTGAATCTTTAAAAACACCTCACAGATATAACATTTCATTTGAAAACTAGACTTGAGAGCAGGCTTACCAGAGTCCAAGCAGCCGGCGTCTTAGTAACCAAAGACTATCAGGAACAATGTTCATGTGATTTATTAGAATAAACATGAAGCATTGGCATATCTTCTACATTCTGTATAACGATACTCAACGTTGACAATCTGATGGTGTTTGTCCTAAAACATATAATGAACTTCATGACTTCACTTTAGCGCTGCCTTGTGGTTCACATGGCTCTTTTATTGTAGTGAGACACATTTTGCCAGCAGGACAACATTTAGCTCAAAGATAATCATAATAATACAAATAGGAACAACGTCCCACTGGGATCAGCCCCTAAAACCTGATTTATTTGTGATTCAGAAATTTTTACTGTTTTGCTCATTGTTGTAGTTAATCATTGTAGTTAATTTTGTAAATAAGGGTTTTGCTTGTCTTTTATAATCAAAGATTTTTGATATTTCATAAGAATACTATAATTAAGGATTTTGCTTGTTTTTTTTATAGAGGGTTTTTACTTCATCGTATGCATTTTGCTTAGTTTTGTAAGTAAGGATATTAGTTATTTCATTACAATTTTGCTTATTGTTGTACTTCATTCATGTTGCAATCAAGGTATTTACAATTTTTCATAGTTAAGGATTTAGCTTATTTCATAGGAACAGTAATTATGGATTTAGCTTATTTTTTAAAATGAAGGATTTTGCTCATTTCATAAGAATTTAACACATTTTAGTACTTTGTAAATTGAAAACTTAATAAAGGAGTTTGCTTGAGTGTTAAGCTTGATTTTGTAATTAACGAAATTTCCTTTTTCATTAAAATGTTGCTTATTTTGTATTTCATGAATATACATTATGTAATTGAGGATTTTGCATATTTGTACAACTAAAGATTGTTCTTATGAATAATTGTGTTTAGTTTTCTAAATGAGGACTTTTAATTTATTTTATAATTGTTGAGCAAAATTCTGTCCAAAAGGATTTTTCTCATTTCATAAGAACTCTGCTTATTCCTGTATTTAAGTATTTTAATTACTTTTGTGCTAAAGGGATTTTATACAAAATATCCTAACTTATCAAACAATCTGAATAAAATATGAATACATACGTAAAACTAAACACACATACTTGTACTGCACAGATACATTTACGAGTACTACTTTGACAAAGTACTTTAATGGTTGTTGAACTTGGGTCCAGTCGGATCATTTCAGGACGTGGAACAGACATGTGACCCTTAAGGAACACAGAGTTTTCTACAGGGTATGATTGAAATGGTATAAGGTACAAGGGTACTGGTTGGAGTGATTATTTGTTTTGTTTTATTTAATTTATTTGTGTCATTATTTCGTTTGGTTGTTTTGTTTTTGGGGTAAAGATTGTAAGTCTATTTTCTGATCCACACTCCGGAGCAGAAGGTGGCGGTAATGCACCAATAAGATGGATGCCAACCACCGTAAAAAAATCTAAAGAATAATCAGGCATTCTTGAGGAGTTTCTGGGTATTGGGCAAGAGACTTAACCTCGTTTCTTCCTTTCACAAAATATGCATAAATATGAAAGGCTGCTCCTGTGGAAAGGCCATCATATACTGGTTTACTGACATTGACCCTATGAACTATTTCATATAGGTAAGGTGGAGAAGTTCCCAATACAACCCTATTTTTAAAGAGCCCGACTATCCCTTTTACAGCCGCACATGGCAGCAGGAGTTAACTGAGTTAGTCAAACATTAAATATGTGCAAGTTTATTATGACTGTCAGCCGGGGCACCTATCTCTACACTGTCAAATAAATAAAGCAAAAACTGTCCCATTTTCAAACAGTAAAGCAGGAAGAGCATCTCTGGTCATATAAATATATTTTCACCCATACTTTATTTGTTCATATTTAAGGTACATAGTGTGAAGAATTTGGACACATTCGAATCAAATCTAGCAGATGAATGCATAAAAGTGTAGGTTTGAACTTTCTATGAAATACTTTTGGCTGCTGACATGGAAGAGGTCTTCAGGCGACCCCTCTCGCAAAGGATGGTTGGATCATCATGAAGTGAATGGAAGACTGCGTTATGCACAATGGGCAAAGGAAACCACACAAGTGCTAAAAGAGACATTTATTCAGACTTCTTGACATTTGATTTGACATATAAACTCTGATGAGAAGCGCCTAATATCTACAGAAAGTCGAAAAGCAAAGTCGACAGAACAAAAAGCAAACAGGAAAGTTCAACCATGTTGTAAACAGATGAAGATGTCATTACTTGGAACTGTAAAAAACAAACACCAGACAGGTTTTCACGCTGGCCCCTGAATGCACCGCGAGAGAGAGAGATTCAGTGAGCAGGAGGATGCGATCCGTGGTGGTCCTGTCTGTCAGAGCTTATGTCACCTCCACCACCTGCCTCAGCTCCTCTATTAGTGGAGCCAGCTCCTTCTCCAGACTCATGATCAGACCTGAGGACACACAGAGTGCCGTCAGGTAAAACTTCACCAGCATGTTATTGATTCCTGTGATCTTTGCTCTCGCTCCACCACGCTGTTATGTAGTCCTCCTGGGGCGGCTCAGCGAGCAGCTGACTCCTCAGCATGGTGTCAGTAACGTGGGCTGGCATTAACAGCGCTGGCTTTAGACCGCCACGAGATCACACCCGACATTTGTCGAAGATGAGGAATGAAGTCATTATTTATCTTCGTACGGATTTACAAAAATAAATATAAATATAAATATATATATATATATATATATATATATATATTAGCATATATGACCAACGTACAACTGATCCAAAATGGAAGCAGCTGTAGTACAGGAAGCCATCTCTACTCAGTCCTCCTGCTACGTGTGCTTCATCATCTCTAGTGCTGCTGCTGTCACGGTGAGATGAGGGGAACACGGTTCAATGATCAATGAAAGAGTTTACCTGTGTTGGCGTTGCTGCTGGCAATGAAACTGATGACCAGTGGTAACCGATTGTACTGCACAATCTGTTCAACACAGACACACACACACACACACACACACATTACATTCTGAGAGGTTCGCCTTAAAACTCAAGCACTACACACATGTGGATGCTAATAAACTACTTGATCTGAGCACTGCTTTTGATACAGCTGATCACTAAATGATCTACAGTGAGGGGTTACACTGGACTGCCGGGAGGTTTTTAACTGGTAATCCTCATTTTTCTGGCAGAGAATCAAGGGCACATTTATAAACTTAGTTTTTAACTATTTATGAGCGCTACATTTCTTCATCCTGTGTATTTACAGTTATTTCCCTGAGTTACTGACCATCTTTCATTTGATCCTGAACTGTGAAGCACTTTGTGTGAGCTCTATGGATGAATCACGATCATCCTCCTGAGACATTACCTGGTAGGTGTCGTAGTAGCAGATGATGCTCTTGTTCTTGGAGAGGCCCAGCTTGCTGCCCTGATCTGTGGCCAGAGCAAATGTGGACAGGAAGCCGGGTCTCAGAGCTTGGACTGGGGCGTGGTCATTGGCAACTGCAGAGGGACACAGAGGCAACGCAACGTTCAACAGCAACCTTCCAGACTGTGACTGCTCACGCCATTCGTTTCAAACAGTGTTGAACATATTTGCAGAATACATTATCCTCAAGACCAACAGAGGTTTCACGTGTTTTGTTGTTTCCGGCCCTGGAGACCAAAACAACGGAGTCCCACCGATGTTTTCAGACCACGGTCAGGAAGCCGAAGCAAGTTAGTTTGTGTGTTCTGGGCCAGCGGCAACCTCCGGTTCTGACGAGTGAAGCCGATGTGAGAGTCTTAAAACTTGCATTCTCTCGACTGATCTAGGTTACTGTAGAAATGTGGCGGTCTGCTCTGTACAGAGGACCTGCTCCCTATGTAGTTATAAATGGCTCATTCTAAGTTAACAACTATTCTTATGAGGGTCCTGGGACAGAGGATGTCGTATTCGTATTCGAATTCAATTCGTGGAAAATGCATGAAGGAGAGAAAAGGATCCAGTAGATGAGGACCGAAGGCTTCAGAAAAGGTTTCTTACCTTTGATAACTGGGACACCGTCCCTGTCTGTCACTATGATCGCGTGAAGACCCTCAACACTGAAGGAGAACACACAGAACATTTCATCAAATAACTCACACAATATATTCTGATGCTATTCTACCATTAGCATTCATTATACACACCTTTGCAGCTGTTTGTACAGATATCTCTTCAAATCCTGCAAAGATCAAATAAATGAATAAAAAAAGTCAGACATCAGCGGCATTCAATTAACTGGTTTTTATTGCCGCGTGCGTGAGGCAGATGTCTCGTGGGAGTGGCCTTTCAGGACCCACGTCGATGAACCAGGAAGTAAACATTTGGATAGCTTCGCCTCTCTCTTTCACAAAGTTTAGAGTTTCTTTTGAAATACTATAAACGGAACAGTTTGCTGTAAAGGTCACTACTCGTTCGTGAGGCTGTGGTTGACATACCGAGGAAATATAGCGAGGACCTGAGTGAATGACAGAGTTGGTGGTCGGTGTCGATGCCTGTTCAAAAATTCTTAAGTCAATAAATCCTTTACAAAACGCTCTTGTTGTCAGTCTTACATTTGTATCATGTATAGTTATTATCTGATGTACATGTATTCATATAGCCTGTGAGTGAAACATACTGAGCTCAAACACCGCGTCAGCTGTGATTAGAATCACAGCTGACGGTAACTTGTGATACAACACTGTTAGGCTATCTCACCTCGCTTATGTTTATTATTAAATACATTCATCTTTATCATCATAACGATATTCTACACTGTGCAGCACACATTCATCCAGATTAGACACGACTGGTACCTCTCGTTTTGTTACTAGAGGGACCGGAATTGAATAGCTGAACACAGAGTTAGTGCGTCTGTTGAAACATCACGATGGAGCTTTCGTTCAGGATTTCGACAGTACCACCAAAAAATTATCCATCTTCATTACGAACGCTTAACATTCGACATAACAACAGTAGCCCTTCGGTTCTTGTTAGAGTCTGATCACGTCCGACGCTGGAACATAAGTGTCTTCTGAACTAACTGGAAGAGGAGTGACAGCTAGACAGCTCTACTCACATCAGCCATGTTAGCCGGTGTTTTGTCACCTTATCCAGGCCGCTCTGTGGGGAGAAAACAGCGTTGGCATATTATTATGTGATAATATGAGGGTCCTTTGAAGCATGCTGACATGTTAGCTAACCAGATAACTGGTGATGTGTTGCTGTCAAGCCACTTCAATAGATACAGCTAAACTACTAACTGCTTAAGTTAACCTCTTCATGATGAATTAATTTGAATTTATAACGTAATCGTGAAAACATGACATGGGCTCACATACCTTCTTTGAATCCTTTTGAATAGACTTTATACCTAATAGCTAGCGTTGTTACACTCTAGACAAGACGGGCACCAGCAGAAAATCACATGACACACTTGTTTTGTTTCCGGGCTCCTGGAGAAGTGTTGAGGAAAGTCAGTACTGCGCAACACCTTTGCCACACTGCGCACTGGCGCAGGATTAAATGCATGACAAGAAGGTATTGTTGCCCTCAAGCTGCCAGGATGGTGGAGGTTTAGCTGTAGAAAAAGCACCTCTCCAGCTGTTTTAGGTGGGACTACTTTGGAACGTCTAAACGCAGCATTGAAACCTACTGCATGAGGCAAGCCTACAGCTGGGCTGTGGGATGATTTTAGTATCGTGACTCAGTGGTGGAACTCAAGTAGTACACAACAAATTACATTTTTCTACAAGAACCCCCCCACACGTATTTAAAGGTTATTATGGCAATTCACTAAAAATATGTATTTGAACAAAATGTTTTTTTACACTGCATACGACGTGCCCTTTTTTGACAATGCTTGTTTTAAAAGACGAAGGAAAGACAGTGACCTTCTGGGTTTAGTTTAGTTTTAGCTTTTTGTTGGTAATAACAGAATAGAGAGCAGCTGAGCAGTTGTCATAATCCTGAGACCAAATCCAAATATAGGCAGCTATTAATAGAACATCTGAACAGACTGGGCAACACCACCACACTACTCTGTGAGGTGGCTGGGAGGAAGCACTGTACTGTAGACGCAAACAGGTGAGTTCATTGAGAAAAGACAAGCTGTTCATTATTGACACTCAAATATGTTAAGATTGTTTAGTCAGCATAATGGTAACAATTCAAAGAACATATTTTGACAGTTATATTGCTAATCAGTGGTTGTCAAACTGGGGGACACATGACCAGAGGAGAATATGAGGATTGCAACTTAGGTTGAATAGATGTTTGACACAGCAGACATTTTTGACTTCTGAAATTCAAAAATGTTCACAGTTGACGCAAATAACGTCATATGCTGCACTGCATTGTAAAAAGAAAGAATGAGAAAAGGTCCATGATGAACAAACATGAGTGCGCCGATGCTAACAAGACGAACAAAGAAAGTAAAACAAAATGTTGGACAGATGTTTGACAAAGAAGACAAGGAAAAGTGGTGATGCTCATCAGTCAAAAAGACAAATTAGGAAGAAGCCTAGCTTGTTCTCAATAGTTATACATTACCATTCATTTTTAGTAACCGGACAGTAAAACTGAACATCTATGTTGTGTTATTGTTTATCTTTCTAAAGGAATGCTCCAGTAGCCTATTACACTGTAGGGACAGCAGCAATAAGCAGAAAGAGCATGGATGGGTTATTCATGTAACCAATAAAATATAATAGAAAGATAGCTGTTCAGTGACAACCATGTAAGCCATTATAACCGAGAAGTGGTATGTGGCACAGCTCAGTGGTAGAGCAGGGTCGTCCTTCAATCACAGGATCGGTGGTTCGATTCCCAACTCAGCTAGTCCATGTCGACGTGTCCTTGGGCCAGACATTCCATCAGTGGGTGAATAATGACATGTACTGTAAAAGCACTTTGAGTGGTCGGAAGACCAGAATAGCGCTATATAAGTACGAGTCCCCTCACCATATTACTTTCTCCTGTATTGCGCTGGTTGATACAACATTTTCAAAAGGAGCGACTCATGTCACTAGTTGACACTGGTTCAAATGTTTTCCATTCAGTGAGTGAGTCAGTGAGCTGATTCACTTGAAGATGATCGACAAGGCACTAATTAAGCATCTCTGTTCTCTCCAATATAATGGAGTGGTACTTTTTTGGTTTGTGTGTTATTTTGTCTTGCCTTTGTTCTTCTGATTAGCATGGGGGACCTTCAGCACTTTGAGCAGGACTTCTACCCGACAGGATATTACATAGATGACCAGGGTCAGACCGTGGCCCACTACCATACCTACGATTCCACAAACCCTGCTTATTATGACACGTAAGTATTCAGACTTTTCAGGATAACTCTCTTTTGCACTTTTCCACTGTGTGGAACTGGTGGCTGTAAAATATCCAGACACAGGCTAATGTGGCAAGAAATAAGACTGCAAGATTCAACACGTCTGTAGACCTCAAGGATACACTGCTTTTTTGCGAGAAACCCTGAATGAAAACAGAAACTTGGTTTCGCCACAGAGCACGTACTAGACTCAAAGACTCTTCTCATGATCTCATCACGCACAATGAAAAGCATTTTAACCCGCTTCCCAAACTGTGCCTCTTCTCTTTTAATACTATATTTTTAGGCTTTTCACAAAACAATGAGATTAATCAACAAAACAGTTAAGTAACAGGTTCAGAAGGAAGAATGAATAAATACAAAACTAGTAATGAGTTGAAAAGATTAAAACAAAAGAGACTACAAAGTGCTTAAGAGTACTATGCTTTGCGCCATGAGAGATCAGCGAGGTGTCCCTCAGCCTCGTCGAGTAAAAGAAACGGGACCCAGACTGTTGAGATTAATCAACAGTTGGTGGAATTGGTGGATGTTGGTGGAGTTGGTGGAAGAGTTGGCGTCGCCTGATTTTGCGCGGAATCCTAACAGGTGGCATTGATGAGAAGCATTAAGAATAACTACAGAAATAACCAATCTTCTCGCTGATCTTGTTTACTTACGCAGGTCATAAAGAGGCATCATTATTAAATTGAGACTGTTTCATAACCAGTTAAAAGTTCTTCACAGTTAAGTCAAGATAGGTGAGCTGATCATTCACTATTTTGAACAGAACACATTCCAAGAATACCGTTGTATTTTATGATCTGTCAGATGAGCATAAAAGTGCTGCGTGTCACGGCTGTTTTATATGTCACAGGTGCTGAAAAGACTTCCACAAAAGGATACACTGGTGTATACTTGTTCAAGCTCCTGACAAGCCTCTTTGATCGTTGCTCCTTAAGATGTATTTTAGGAATAGTGACCTAAAAGACCTAAAAGATGGAGCGCTGAGGTCAATTTACGGGTCACAAGCCGGAGTGAGGAGATGAGGAGACGAGGAGACGAGGAGACGAGGAGACGAGGAGACGAGGAGGCACAACAGGAAATAAGAAAGGCCCAAGGGCTTTTCATTGGGGCTGTTGAACGGCATTTTGGGATATGTAGGAAGGCACTAACCTCAGTAAAAGTAGGTGTGGCAGCTTTTGGAAAGCTTTTGCTGCAAAACAGAGTTTTTACACCAAACAAATCCTTTATTGACTTGAACATTACTGATTGATGGCACATAGAACCTAGGGAGGATTTGCTAATAGACTTTCCCACCTTGAAAGCACATGCAGAATTATTCCTACTTTTAGATTCTTTTAGGGAGGGGTCATATCAATATTTTTTCTTGCAATTGTTTTCAGTGGAGCACAGGCTTTTGTGCCGGGTGCTCTGGATCCCTTCATGGAGCAACAGTTCTACCAACCTGCAATGCTTTCTGGGACTGTTGGAAGCCCAGGAGTAGATTATTCTGAAGAGGAACCGACCCTTCTTGAGGGTAAAAAAGAATCTCCATTTGAACCAATCTGTGTTTCCTTTGGATCATTCTATCTGTGTTGTATTTGTTGAAATCTAGCAAACAACTGTCCGTTCATAGAGAGATCGTATGTGTTGAATCCAGGACACAGCTGGGGAATCAAATAATTACTGAAAACAACATTTCTGTTCCCGTTTAGAGCTCGGCATCAATTTTGATCACATCTGGCAGAAAACACTGACCGTGTTGAACCCTTTTAAGCCTGCAGATGGCAGCATTATGAATGAGACTGATCTGACCGGTCCCATCCTCTTCTGCGTTGCTCTGGGGGTAACTTTAATGATGGTGAGCTACTAGCATGGTAATGCCTATCTCTAACAAGTATAATGCCATCACTATAAATACTACTATGTACAGCAGTGTGATTTAACAAGTGCCTGCTTATTTCTTTCTCATATATTCAGGCAGGCAAAGCACACTTTGGTTATGTGTACGGGATCAGCGCTACAGCCTGTATTGGGATGTACATTCTGCTGAGTCTGATGAGTTCTCTGGCCGTGTCTTATGGCTGTGTGGCCAGTGTCCTGGGCTACTGCCTCCTGCCCATGGTAGCCCTCTCTACATTCGCTGTCTTCTTCTCTTTGCAGTAAGTCCATTCACTGGTCGTGTATTATTAATATACTGTTTCTATTTGTGACTTGTTTGTTGGTAAAACTCAAAAGTTGTTGTGCATGGAGGGTGGTCGTCAAAGTTGTTGGTGGAAACAGGAAATCTAGCTGTAAGGGTACGGTGTTGCCCAGCAAAACTGCTGAAGTGCTCTTGAGCAAGGCACGTACAGTATCTCTAAGGTGCTGTGAAATGTACAGCTCCGAGATCAAATCTCTAACTTCTATTGGATATTGGTTTTTTGAAGGACACACCTGTACTCGTGTTCTTGTGAAATGTCATTGGTCACACACTTCGTCAGTGCAGTTCAGAACTAAATACAGCGGCGAAGTCGCTGAATTCATCCAAAATTGACAACTAGTTTCAAACTTAATTGATTTGTACTGTACAGGCCTGTACCTTCCACTTTTTAGCAAATAACCAGGCATGCCAATTCATGCCTTAGAAGTGCTCCAACTGTGCGCCATGTAACAGTGACTACGTTTACTTGCACAATATATTCAGTTTTTTGCCCATATTCTGAAGACAATATAATAAAGACAATACGACATTTACATGGTTAATGCAAATTAATGTTCCACTAATATTCCTGTTTACACGCAGCCGTGCATACTCTGATTAACGTAACGCAAGGCAAACTTGTTTGACCGTTCAACCATCTTCCACCTTCAGCTCGGCGTTGCGATATTTGCATAAATCCAAAAGCCTGTTGGTATCTGGTCTTTCATAATGTTGAACAAAGAGAATGTTTCTTCTGACGGGAGCATTTCTATTGGGCATGCATCTCTGCAAAGTGTTAGCTCGTTGGTTTGTGTACAACCACCAAAGCTGGTTGTGAACAGGAGAGAGGCTGTGTGTCGCAAACTGCCGTACAAATATACAATTGAGACGCATATTTCAATGCTGTATCTATGCCCAAAGAATGCTCCTAAAACCCGAATAATATCGGATATCACATTGTCTTAATCTGAAAATGCTTCCTTTGGAATCAGGTTTCATTTGGAATATCCAAACATAATTTATTGTTGACATGACCCCTATCAAATGTGGAATGTTGTATTAGATAGTGTGCATGTAAATGGGACTTTTACCGCCGTAGACAGTCACCTGTTACAGCTGCTCCCACTTTAACGCAATGCATTCAGCTGCTGACGCTGATACCGTTCAACAATCAGCCATGGACTTCGTCACCAGCGCCAGCATCCTCACCAATAAGAGAATGATGAGCATGTTGGTGTGTTTTCATTCGGACCGACAAAGAGACTGTCAGATGTCACTAACATGCAGAGTTGAGGACAGGTTGACTTTCCTGCTTCAAATCCCTCTTTTTGTTTTCGCAGAGGCGTCCTGGGTACAGTTCTGGCCTTGTTGGGAATTTGTTGGTGTAGTCTCTCTGCCTCCAAGATCTTCATCTCCACTCTGGCTATGGAGGGCCAACAGCTGCTGGTGGCTTACCCGTGTGCCCTGCTCTATGGGCTCTTTGCATTAGTCACTGTATTCTAATAATCACCAGATTAAACCCGGAGGAATATCCTGATTATTCAAGCAACAACCTTTTTTATTTCTAGCAATACAGTTCAAATGAGGAAGTGTTTTTCACCCCGGTCTATTTGTGTGCTTAAAGCATTCAAGGGGATTGAAAGGGAATTGATGCTCTTTTCCTATATGTCTTATTGCTTTACAGAGTGTGGGCAGGCTGGTGAGACCTCTTGAGTACTGTTACAAAGAAAACTCTGCAAACTCTGGACAATGAGACGTTGCATTTTCATCACCGTAAGCTACTAGAGCATTATCATTTACCGAGCTTTGAGGATTTTATGTAATTTTCAAATTTGTGACTGGTTCATACAATTTTAAATGAAGCAGTTCAGTTCAAGGCTGAATGGTTTCATATTGTTGTTTTACTTAATGAAGCTTTATTTGATACTTACATAGCAGATATTGGTCTTATGATCTAAAACAATACCTCAATGCCTTGCATGTCATTCATTCTGTCTTTAAAGATTTTGATGAATAAATATATTAATAAACATCGAACAAAAAGTTCAGAAATTAGTGTTTGGTAGATTATTTCTCTGTTGTAACAATGCTTCTTGGCAATACATCTTATACCGTTGGAAAGCCTGTTTATTTACCTTTCAAACGGTGCCCCATCTGTAAGGAACATGCATTTGTGGGATGAGCAGCACAGCTGAGTATGTCTGTTGCACCCATGAAAAATATGCCAAATCTTCTCTGCCAATGCCAAACAGCTTATTCTGCTGTTCTTTTACATTCTGTTTTGAGAGGATGCAGTTTTGTCTGTAAGTTCACCCAGAGTTCTCAAATACATCAAGGACATTCCCTCTTATTACAGTAGAGGGAGCTACAACGTCAGTTTTGCAAAGTTAAACCATTCTCACTGACTGAATGAGGACACATTTCTCTTTCGTTCCACTGTTGGATTCATGAACTGAGAAAGTTGTAAATACAACAGGAAGTTGGTTTCATTTCTTGTATTTTAAGCCATTTCCAACACACTGCTTTGCCATTTTGTTTGCTGCAGAAACACTTCTGTATTAGTCACATTGTCCTGGAGAACAAGCTGCGTGTGTGTGTGTGTGTGTGCGTGCGTGCGTGTGTGAATGAGAAGAGGAGGATGTCAACAGTCAAAGTCCACAGAACTGTGGAGCTTTCAGAGGAAGCAAAAGGAACTCATTTCTCACACAGCCTCCATGATGTATGAGGGTCCGAGCAGACTCTGACAACTGCCGTCAGTGATGTTCTGCAGACAACTTTCTCTAAGAGCTGGGAGAGCGAGCGGGGGAGGGAGAGGAGGGGCACAAATGTCGACACAATTTGCTGTGATATTAACAACGGGTAACTTCTAAGGGTCCCGGTCCAATCAAGCAGGTGGATCCATTCCCTCAGGTGGTGTTCGAGCTGACAGGGTCGAATACCAAAGGCCACGGTCTCTCTAGGCTCTGTGGTTCTGCTCTGTGTGAGAGACTTTGGAGGCCCCAAGACTGAGCTCCATCACAGAAAGATCATAACACTGCTCCTTTACTGATGCTGTTCTGCGGGTGGTAACAAGGCAAAATGTTCATCTTAAAATACCCTTGATTAAATAAAACCTCTTAATGTAAATAAAGTTGTTTGGTATGGTAGAAAGAAATCCCTTAATCAGACAGGTTGGGAACAAACCGTGGTTAGCCAAAGCTATATGTAAAAGAAAACAAAGCTGACCAGTGAAATGGTTACTGCAGCGATGCACGGCGGTGGTTTGTGGACCTGTCATTTCTCTTATATCATCATTAGAGGGTTGATCTAACCACAAATATCATTTTACAGCTTTAAAAGTGAAATCCAAACAGTTTGAGTAACATCTGTGAACTTCAGTACATGCTGAAATACTTTTTTTTGGGACCTCCTTTCAGGCTGTGGCCCTCTGATGGCTCTAACCTTAACCCTAAACCACAACATAACCCTTTAATTGGTCGATTCTGCTTGAGGCCTTGCAACAGAGGAAACATGCAACATGCTGGATCCTACATTCACAGCCTGACTCAGAGGGAAAAAAGACAGTTAGCTGAAGTGATAGCATAAACAATTGCCAAAGAGTGTGTTTATATTAGTGCGAATACACCCCCGTCCAGAGAGAATATATGTGAGGGAACATGTGTGCATGTTTGACAGACAGAGGAGGGAAAGGGAAGGACAGCCCCGAGGAGCAGGCCCAGACTTTCTTCTCCTGACTGTTTGGACTGGTTAAAGCAAACAAATCCCTCTGGCCAAGCGGTAGGCTGAAGACAAGCGCTCCCCGGGCCCCACGTAACTCTCCTGCTACTTCACACTGAACTCCTCCAGGTGATTGATGGGCTCTCTCCTCTCAGAGTCTCGCTCCTGCTAACCTTTCATTCACCAGAACACGGGCTGGCGGGGATCTCCGCTCGGTGACCCATCATTAACCAGAGCACTCCACATCAGCTGCAAGTTCGACCTGCTTAATCTTCAAACGTCTATTCCCTCCAGCAGTCTTATGAAGTGTTCATGTGTCATTTGCGAGGATGCAATACGGATCAGTCATATTTAGAATAACTTGACTTCCTGCTTCTGACGTTTGGCGGTATTAATATTAATTATCACAAGTATGTTGTATTTGCACCATGCCCATTCTGAAAAAAACCCACTCAAAAGAAGGAAAGCTGCAAGCCGGGTTCTCCAGCTTCCTCCCACAGTCCCAAGACATGCGGGTTAATTGGTGACTAAATTGCCTGTTGGTAGGAATGTGAGCTGAGTGGTCACCTGTCTGTATGTTTCACCCCGAGACTGACGAGTGACCAGGATGTACCCGCCTCTCGCACAATGTCAGCTGGGATTGGCTCCAGCCTCCTTGTTGAGGATCCGCTGTTACAGACAATAGATGGATAGATGGTCATTCTTGACCTTGGGATCTGACTCAAGTGGTTGTCCACTGACTTCTGGTCCATGACCTTTGACCTTTACAGGTGAAACTCCATAGCAAGCTAACACGATATTTATAGCTCAATTTGTGTCAAATAAGAACAACATGTAGGATTTTTGTCATTTGAGGGTTACTTCTGAACCGGTGATGCATTTTGTGTTATGTGTATTATGTTGTTATTACTAATCTGTACTAGTTATCGTTGTCTATTCTGACACTTTTTTTCAGTGAAGCTTAAAAAAGGGTTAAACCAGTATGTACACAGAGCAACTTTGCAGTTTAGCCTGCTTCAACACAACACCAATTGGCTTTATAATAAACATGAGATGTACGATTACTTTATGGACATTACTGTTTCACTACAGTAATAGATACAGCATAAGTACATATAGTACACGAGTCTCTACAATTTGTACATGCTACTGAAAAACCTCATCATCTCTTTGCTGGAGTCTCAGATTTCCTAAATAAATCAGTTAAAGCCTTTAGAGGCCCCGGTGGCACGGAGCCAAAAGAAACAACACCGAGTCAAACTATTCCATTTCCACCACTGGTGCTGAGGCTGGGACTGTTGTGGTTGGTTTCACAGTTGGGGCTCTACCAGCAGCAATAATGTGGTAACGACATCTGTAACATCTGGAAAACATCGGAGCTAAAGCGGAGCTTGTAACAGACAAATAATCCTTGGCCCAGCCCAGCTGCTCTGCTTCAGCTCTGCAGCTTCCCATCGCACCAGTAGCTGCTTCAGAGCTGCTTACGGAGAAAAGTAAAAACTGCTATACCCTTATGCAAACTAGGAGAAGAATATGAGCACATTTATGGCTGCCCAGTGAAAAGCAAAGGAAACACAATAAAAAGAGTGCAAAGGAGCAGTCCAACAGTTTCATCAAACCCTGTTAGATGGCAATATCATACTGTATACCCATTTCACATACTCCTGAAAAAAGGAGGAAACAAATTACACAAACCAACATCAAGTTTTCCTTTAATTATATTGTGTGGGGGGTATTTCTGAAGGCATTAAGGGACAATTCCACTTAATTACAACCTGGTTCTTATCGTTGTGTCCATCACTTCCATCAGTAATAACTATCTATCTATCTATATAAGAACAACATGTAGGATTTTTTGTCATTTGAGGGTTACTTCTGAACCGGTGATGCATTTTGTGTTATGTGTATTATGTTGTTATCACTAATCTGTATCAGATAGATAGATATATAGATAGATAGATAGATAGATAGATAGATAGATAGATAGATAGATAGATAGAGTTATATACATATATATATATATATATATACACATACATTATATATATATATATATATATAATGTATGTGTATATATACATATATATATATATATATATATATATATATACACATACATTATATATATATATATATATATATATATATATATATATATATATATATAGTTATATACATATAGTTATATATATATATATAGTTAAAATATAAGATGTTGAATTAAGTTAAGATAAGCTAAGTCAAGATGGACCTTAATTTATCCTGTGGGAATTTATCCACTGACATGGACACATGTTAGAGTCCGGATGGACAGGTGGTACCTTGCATGGTAGCCCGTGTCATCAGTGCATGAATGGATGAATGACGACATGTAGTGTTAAAGAGCTTTGAGTAGTTTTAGGACGAATAAAGTGCAAGTCCATTTACCATTTAATCAGTAATTTAATCATCTTGGGGGAATGCTGTATCTCGCAACTGCGAGTGCATTTTCAATACAAAAATGCTCAGTGTGACTAAAAAGAACAAATTAATCTACAAGGAGAGAGACTTCCACCTTCACACAGGCTGAACATTTTTTTTAAATAAGGTTTGATGTGTTGTATGCCTTTTTAATGAATCTAAGTTGTGGGTAATCTAGCAGTCAAACTGGAATGGTCATTGAAGCAAAAATAGTGCCTCCATCATACATAACTATAATACAGTTCATTTCACAACACAAGATACACAATCCCTTCAAACAGTCGAATAAACACAAATTTGAACGGTGGTGTCTGAGATATGTGTGAGGGACAGACAGATTTACTCGCATGAGGAAATCAAGAAGTGGCATCTAAGTATACAAAGAAAAGTGTGCAATAACCAATGAAAACATGAACTTAAATGAACTTAAACAGCTCTCTTAAAACAGGAAACCCCGAGAGAAACTGATCCCACGTATCCTACAAGAGCACTCCTGTCCTATGGACATGTTCCTGTTCTTGGAGATGTCTGAAAAACAAAGTAGTCTGAGATCACAGGTTGGATAGAAATAAAGTCTGCTCCAGTGTGAAGTGGTTATGAAGTCAGGGTTTAAGATGCGGATTATTAAAAGCGCGCGTGCGTGTGTGCGCGCATGCGTGCGTGCGATGGGTCCCATGTCCGTGTGTACGTGCTGATCTGGAGTCAGTTTGCTAAGATTTGGGTATACATGAACAATTTAATTTCAATTGGATTTTTATTTATAGCAAAGCTGGCATGATGTCAGGTGAAATGTAGATATGAATCTATTCTAAATGGACCCAAGCCAAAAAGATTGTGTGTTTTGTAATAAGCTGATGATACACAAAGGTCTTGTTTCCTAAAATCTGAGGTGGAACTCTAAATAAATAAACCTTCTTTGTGCCAGAGCACACAGCACCATAACCTCCCCACCACTGTCCTGAGAGATTGAACTGATTGAACTGAACTGATCAAGTTTTTGATTTATAATGAAGCCATCTGTTCCATGTTTAACTGGATACACGGCACATCAGCTTTCTGTATATCACCACATTAGAAATCCTATCACACATGTTCCGTAAGATTTTTCCATTTTTCTATCCAAACATAGCAACAGCAGAGTTGACGCATTCCCACGTTCAAGCCTGTGATTTCTCACATGAGGAGAAAAAAAATAACAAAACAATTAAAGAACTATCTATCATCCAGCTAATAAAAAACAGCTTTAACTGACATAATGTATGGGCTAGATGACAACCGCAGTCCCAGTGTGTCACTGGCCTGGGCCAAGACTTGCTTTTGATAAATGGGGGCCGAGCTCATTGTGGAGGTGAAGAAATAGGGATTGGTCGGCCTCAAATGTGGAGCTCAACACTTTGAGCTGAGCGCTCCCAGGACACACGTCCGTCTGCACGGGCCCTGACCAGTGTGACCCATCAAGTCCTCTCGTTGAGAGGCCCCCGGCTACACATCCATGATGTTTCAATGAGAGGCGGCTCTCACCTTCGCCCTCAGACTTCCACAGTGTTCAGCAGTCTTACAGCTGAGATGTCTGAATGTTTCACATTAAAAACAAATAAACAAGTGAACTATGTGGTTTGTTAACGGTCTGGCTGTGATCTGGTGATCTTTTCACCGATTTTACGGTTTGGGGCACATCCTGTCCCATGTGCTGCATGACTGCCTCTTGCACTACACTTTAATGCCTCAAGTTGTATGTTGAGCCTTTAATCCTAAGCAGCCCTCCTCTGTGGCTAAATGATACTGGCCAAGCATAGCTCGACTGAAACAAGAGTGACCTTAGTGGTTACTTTAATGACTAAACAAGAAAATGTCAGATCTGTAGTCATCATTTCTTTACAGTACATTCAAATATGTTTCTGAAAACATTTGAGTGTAGAAATAGGCCGTACAGTAACTTTGATCAGAGTTTTGCGAGTCATGCTTTGTGTTTGCTCGAGCCGGTGGGCGGTGCTTGTTTTTTGGCAGGACTGTTTCCAACATGGCCGCCGGGTCATAAACGTTCTTCTTTTTCAGGTGACCCGTACACTAAAATATGTTTCTGAAAACGTTTTAGATGAGAAACAAGCAATGCAGTATCAGAATATGATTCATATTTGATCAGCACTGCCTACTTTGACTCTGATGGACAGACTTAATTTGCATAAAGTAGAGGTTGAGTCATGATTGTGCAAATTTAAATACGACAAACATGCACTCTTGCTCTCCATAGAAAATAAATCCGTCAACGGATTTTTATGTATGTCCACCTTCACTCATTCTGTGGCTCAGTGGGTGTGTGCTCATGAAAGAGTTAACTTCTGGACTTCACTGTCGGTCCATTTGTCAGTGCTAATTACATTTAATTATTACCAATTGTGTGTGGTTTGTGGTCAACAGGTTTTAAAAAAAAACGTTACACAGAACCATCTGAGAAGCCATCATTGGAAACTGTTTGGAAAAGGGCAGGCACTTAAAAACAATAATAGACAATCTGTCAAACAAAGTCTTTCCGAAGTCGGGAGAAGAGCAAACAGCTTTTTCATGGAGAAAAGATGTTTTCTTTGCTCGTCTTTCAATGAAGAAATGCTCTCCAGTTCTGATAGAACTGTTGCTATTGCAGCATCTACGCTAAGTCACCATTGTTGTTTTGATAAGTCACCTCTCTTTGTCATCACATACACTTAAGCCACGCCCGCTAGCTGCCAGTAGCTCCTCACAGCACGCTGATTGGTCCGTGCTTCAGCTCGCCGGACACAAACGCATCACTTGCATTGACAGAAAAAATTATGTACTTGAGGGCTCCTTTACACGGTGTTGTAATTACATGTAATGCTGTAATTTTACTTTTTTGTTACTTTAGTAACATTTATTTGAAGTAACACTTTTTCTAGAGTCAAAAATAATATAATAATATTATATGAAATCTAATCATTTAATGCAGCCTTGTTGCGCATTAATACAGCTGATTAACGTTACGATGAATATTAGCATCCTTAACATGGCTAGCTTGTATCAAGGTTGTTCCTTGGTTCATTCAGTCACTCCACACATTGGTTGAGCATCAATGACAGGTGAAAAGATCAGCAGCATAAATATGGATGATAACTGTAAAAATAAAGTAGGACTCCAGGGAGCTAATCCCTTCAGATACATTACAAACTAACCAACTAAAAGCCACATTTGCATTTTGGAACATACAATGGCAAACTTAACACAACACTCATGAGAAATGTGGCCAATAATCTGTTTTCACAGTCACATTGAACTTTCACAGTCACACCTTCCTTATGGGGACAGAATCCATGAATCATTACATTATATGGTGAATACTTTTGAGTTGAACTTCAGGGTAAGGGTTAGGTTCAGGCTGGTAGTGGTTATAGTAAGTCTCCACCAGTCAATGCAATGTCCCCAAAAGTATGTGTGCGTGTGTATGTGTGTGTGTGTGTGTAGGTGTGTGTGTGTGTGCGTGTGTGCGTGTGTGCGTGTGTGTGTGTGATGCGTCCCATGTCCGTGTGTACGTGCTGATCTGGAGTCAGTTTGCTAAGATTGTCTTTAAGAAGGGTTACTGCTGTTCAACAACAAAGAACATCGTTTGGAAGAGTTCCATCTTTATTCAGCCCAGTACTGTGGGCGGGAGAGAAAGTGAGCACCCTTGACAGTTTCTAGCTACTCCCAGCAGCAGGAGCAGCCCCTTGGAGAGCGCTGCAGAGCTCAGCCCTGACATTCATGCTGCTACTAATGCGTAAAGTTCAATCAGGAGAGACAAGTCAGATAAAGAAAAGATAATTGTTTATTATCAACAGATGATATGAGATGACTAAGTCTTCACAGTCTTTGACGCTTGGACTCTACAGGGAGATTTGTAATGGAGGGCCGTCTGCCCTGAGCAGCAGCAAGATGAATCCCTCCGTGGAGTCCAGACACTGGTGGTGGTGGTGGTGGTGATGGCTGATGAGGTAGAATGATGAGTTGATGAAGATGATGAAGACTGGGCGGAGATGGGGAGGTGGAGGGGTGCGTAACAGCAGCATCAACGTACTGAAGGTAGAGAGACAATCATATTTAAGAGAGACAGCAGCAACATGATAGGCCAACGATGTCATTGTTTCATGTGATATTGGATAGAAGAGACCAGCTGATCAGAACAGCTGATGGCATGATTGACAGCAAGGAAACAATGAGCGAGCATGCGGGAGGAGTGATTGGCAGATGTATGAGAAATAAACTATGGGATTAGGCATGCAAGTGTATAGTCTTCCTGACTGAATTTACGCTAGAGCTTCATTTGCAGGTCGGATTCAGGTGGTTGATTAACGCATATCTGTGCGGAGATGAAGCAGAGATTAAACAAGAGCGTATCTGTAGAGGTATGAGTACAAAACACTTCTGATATCCTCTGGTTTAGAAACACATGGAATGGAAACATCTTTTTACCGTGTTGCAATAGGGGCATTTGCGAGGATACAGTTGTTCGAAACTTTAAAAGAAAGTGGGACAGGACCGTGAAGTGGCCGCCCTACTTCTGGCGCCCATGGTTCATATGCATTCGGAGGAAATTGTCATGCTTTTCGCATTTTTGTCTCAATCTGATCTACTTGCCTGTTCCATCACATTCTACCATCAACTATCTCACCTAATAGCTTTCTTTTAGTCACTTGTTCAACATCTGCTTGGCCCGAAGCTACGTGGAAAGACAGGTTTTTTAACACGTTTTGAAACAAACACCGTGCATTCAATCTTTTCTACAATAAGATCTAAATTGTTTACCGTCACTGTACTCGATTAAGGAACAACTAACATAAAGTGCTCGGAATTTAGCCAGGGAGGGGGAGGGGCTTAGACCCACAAAAGGTTTTCTACGGTAACATGCTCATGGATTGCAGTTTGAAGGGATTAATATAAGTATTTTCTTTTTGCCGAATAAAAACACTCTCCAACCCATGACCTTTGTTTGGGGACCAATACACATCCCTGTTTGTGTTCAGTGTTTCACATCAAACAGAGAGGTATGCTGTTCTTTAAAATTAGACAAACCTTGTGATGTAAAGCACTTCAGCCAAACTCTGAGAAAGCACAAACTCCATCTAGATGCATTTAACTGATTAGTTTCCTGTGCTACAGTCCTTCTCAAATTGGTCTCAGCCCCCCGTAGAATTCAAAAATAGTTTGGATTTTTGGCCTTCAGAGCTTCTCCTGGGAGCCACACTGACAGGCCTGACCTCGACTGACCCTGCCTGTGATTACCATGTCGTAGGGAGGCAGCCTTGGAAACCAGAGAGCCCGCTGGATGTTGTGGATTTACACAGAAAGAAAATGAGTGATTGTTTTTAGAGGCGTTGGATTTTATGTCGATTGTTAAAAGGGAGTGTTGACTGAGATGATATTTCTGACTTTTCTAAAAATATAACTTTTAAAGACGATGATACATTCCTCCTCATATGGAAAGTGAACTCTGCCTCAATTCAATTTCAATTTCTGTTCCAGCCTTAATTGATCTGGTATGACCAGTAGCTTTTGTTGCTTATGTTAGAAAGCTGCAATTAGATATTGCTGCGTAACTGTGATGCAAGTCTGCGTACTGAGTCAGTTAGCTGACTGTACAACTCTTTTCTACTTGTGCTAGTGTTCACTCAGTTTTAACTTAACCAATATCCCGTAATTCCCACTTGTGGCCACAATTGCTTCATCTGTATAAGTGTGAATAGCATAATACTACAAATGTCAGCGGTTGCACTCACTTTTGGTTCGACTTTCAAATGAAGTCTTTGAGATTAAGAGTGGGGTACGACATGCAACAAAGGTCCTCGGCCAGAAACTAACCAGGGAGGTTGCGGTACTGTGTGCATCAGCTAATTCGCTTTTTTCAGTCTTCACATAACTACTTCGATCAGTTTTTCTGTGAAGCACAGAGTGCAACACCGTGAATGCCATTAAGCAGACTGTCTGAAAGTGTGTGCCGTTATCGCCATATGAACAATTCATTGTGATCGCCCCTCCCTGTGATGGCAGGGTTTTTGCCCCACCTCTGAGCATGCTCATCAGGTATAAATACTGTGGAGGTGCTTGGATGACATTTTTGTACAAAGGATTTTGTACTATCACCAGTACAGTGGGTCAAAGTTTAAGCAGGAAGCGGGTCCTTAAACTGTGATGGATTTACAACAGGAAGTTTGGGTCATAATTACTGTTTGGCTTCGTTTTCTTTTGACTGCCATAAAATAATGTTACGATGGCCTGATCTACAAAAATAGGTTCTGATACACCAGAATCATCTTTGAGTACATCTCATCCTACTTCAATTGAAAATAAAAATGAATTATCAATATTTAACTTAAGCCCTGTGCTGCTTCCTTTTACTTTTTCTCCATAAAGCATTTAGCTGAGATCAAGGCAAGAGCGATACATTGTAACAAGCTTTGCAAGGCATAATTAGAGAGATGTAATTTGCCAGCTGCACTAATCCATCATATGGGTATGTACTGTCAGCCTGGGCTACATCAGGGGCCGCGGCATTCACCCAAATCTCTCCCCTTCTGCTCATTGATTTGCACTTACTACCTACTCCAGAGCCAATTTTGGTATATGTAAATAACTTAACAGTGGGCAGTTTCCTGTACTGTGTGGGATGACTGATTATGCTCGCAAAAATGGTAAATGGACTTGCATTTATAAAGCCTCTTCCAACCACTCAAAGTGCTGTACACTACATGCAAACACACATTGATACACTGATGGCAGAGGCTGCCATGCAAGGTGGCACCTGCTCATCAGGTTCCAAACTAATGCGCATTGGCGCAGGACTCACACACAATTGGTACAGCCTTCAGGAGCAATTGGGGGTGCAGAATTTTGCCCAAGGACACTTTGACATGCAGACTGGAGGAGCTGGGGATCAAACCGCCGATCACAGCTGCTCAAAGGCTGACTTTCATGCAATGCACGAGGCCACGATCTGCTTGTACCACCCCCCCACCGCTTTAGTGGGCCCTGCGGTTTCCCACCCTCCCCTTTGTTCAGCTCAATGCATGGGAAATGCGACCCAAAAGTGTGGTAGCCATTCTCCTCATTAACACTCTGACCCACACGCTCGCTGTTTGGTTCTTGTGTTAATTAGGTTTACAGGCCAAGGAAATAGGAAAGGAGGGAAGGAGATTCTGGTGAGTCCAGTAGAGCGTAGCGTCATAGTTCATATCTCTTTGGTGCATGTAAACAGTAAATGACTCCTTTGGTGCTGGTCTGCCCAGCTCTCCCCTTTGAAGAAAAAATGTTTTGACACAGCCAGTGGCTTAAAAGCAATGCATTATTCTCTCTGGAGTTCACTCACTCCATTTAAAATCCTTTAAGTGCACTGTTGCCATCAATATGTTCCCAACCTGGAGCAACAGAAATGGTAAGCATCAGGGTGCTATCACACTTCTAGGCCACATTCCTAAACCAGTCCCCATCTCCATTGAGGGGATTGATGTGCAGTTGGTCAGGACCTTCAAGTACCTGAGGCTGTAGTTGGACAATAGACTGGAAACACTGACACCTTCCACAGGAAAGTGCAGAGCCGACTCTATTTCCCAAGGAGGCTGGGGTCCCAACATCCGTAGGAAAATAGTTCATCAAAGATTTACTTCATCGTATTTATAAAACGCTAATATCTTTTGTCCATTTCTACCACATCTACCGGCATCGTCCAGAGCAATCTCCTGCTGCCATTTATGATTTCAAACGTAAATTTAATTTACCATCCATATGAAACTTGATCCAATGTAACAAACATAAATTCCATTACATACTACTTGGATAACTGTAACAGACTTTACTAATGGTCTATGTAGAAACAACCACTTCTCAACTAGCTATCAAACTGAATTTAAAAAAAAGGAAAATAAGTACTGATCTGTCATATAGAGAAAGCCTTACTTTACATTGTATGAGTTCCTTCATGCTGGTCTTAAGATCCATGTAGGCCGATATGAATTAAGTCAAAGAGGTAAGGCCACGGACTGTCCTATCATAATGATATCATACAAGACCTTGTCGAGCAGGATAAAACAGAAGGCACTGAAGCCCTCTTTCCTTAATGTTTCCATAACCTGGGCATATTCATGTCGTCATTTATTGGTAAAATTGCGATAATCTGAAGCAAAGCAAATTTCAGGAGTGATTCTGGATGCCTTTTGAAATCTGTCTCAGTTCTTACAATGGAGGAACAAATAAAGTAGGGTGGGGTCTTAACTTGCGTTCTGGACCGATTGGATGTGCTCTCATCACCTTGGGGCAGCTGTGGCTCAGAGATAGAGTGAGTTGTCCTTCAATCAGATTCAATCCCCGGATCCTCCAGTCCGTGTCAATGTGTCCATGGCCAAGAAACTTAACCCCAAATTGCTCCCTTAGGCTGTGCCTGCGGCTTATGACTGAGTTAGTCCTGATGGTGAGGATACCATGCAAAGTACCATTTAGGTAAGGGTGAGGAACCACTTTCGGCAGGGATGATGAGATGGTCACTCTTCTCAAATTTCTGTGGCAAGTTTATGATCTGTATATTGTCACGGCATGACCGGTCCTTATGCTGAGCCAGTGTAGTTTCCATGCCATTTCACTTTTCCGGTATGGTTTCCTCAAGTTTATGACATCCGCATTGTGAGGTGCTGCAGCTGTAAAAAGTGAGTGCAGTGCAGCTGTAATGGCACAGTTATAACATCTGTTAATGATGAGATGGCGGACAAGGCACTCGTGGGCCAGTTGCTAGCCACACCCACCTGCCTTGTCACCAGTTCCACTGCCTGATCTGCTTCTCCCACGAGCTCACCTGCTTAGTTTCCATGATTTCAACAGTCATGTGCCAGATTGTCTTATCGCATTCCTGGTAGGCTACTCATCCGATCTGATCTAATCAGTCCGAAACTCCCAACAAGTTTGCCTTTTGTGTTATGCTCCTGGGATTGGTTGTAGTTTGTTTCCTGTTTTATTTTGAAAGTTCACTCTCCTCGTGCATCATGATTAGTTTACATTCCAACCTTTGTCTTTTTCCTGCCCGATTTCTATCTCACCTGTGTTCATATATTTAATTAGCGTGTATTTAGTCTGTATGCTTTCCCTCCTTCAGTTTTGTTGCTTGCCTGTTTTTGGTAACAGCTTTGTTTCATACAAATGTGCCTTTTGCTCTACTCAACCTCCCTGCCTGTTGTTCTGCCTTTCAGTCCTCTTTGAACTGTGAAACCTCAATAGTACGACCTGACCATATATGGACTTTTTTCACAAAAGGTTTATGAATTTGATCGGACTTTGGCTAATCTCATTACTGCCAACTCGCATCAGTGCTCTGCTCCTGGAGAAGACAATACAGCAGCAGTACTTCAACGATACGTTGTGGGTGAGTCACTTTGTTGCCTGCATGGATGTCGTCCGTGACAGTCTCAACCTGTCCTGCAAACCTCTCAGTTCTCCTACCTAGCCACCAGCCTGTCTCTCAGTTGCTAACCCCCAGACTGATAGCAACACGCCTCCACACCAGTGCATTAGCCTTCGGTTCCCGAGTTCCCAGTTAAAGGGCTTTAACACTACACGTCATCATTCACCCATTCACATGCATTCCAACCCGAAGGCCAAGCCTCCTGGAGCAATTTAAGGTTTAGCGTCTTGCCCAAGGATACATCGACATGGACTGGCAGGAGCCGGGGATCGAACCGTCGATCTTTTGATTGAAGGACAGTCGCCTCCTACCCACCTGGCCCTGGGAGGCTTTTGAAGTTTCTGCCAGATTCCCAGGCTTAATGAGAAGAAACCCAGAGGTTCTCTAGGCATTGTTAACACCATGCCAGGCTTTTTCAGAGCCCCTGCTGTTCGTCTCTCTTCAGCCTGCTCCTCCTGCTGAGCTTGCTGCAGTCATAAGTTCCTGTTCTGCTCTCAATTGGTCCATCCCACAGCTGGGCCATGAGCAGCCAGCTTCCCTCCATGTGTTTCAGAGGGGTCCTGTCTCAATGGTCATCCTCCATGTTTTGTCATCTTATAGTGCACCACAATAAATGATCAACTGCTTGTTCAGTCATTACCTTATGTCATGCTCATTTGAAACCACTGTGATAGTAAAGGAGTGTTTACTTCCATGTAAAGTGAACCAGCCTGCTCCACTGGCATATCATCTATCTAATTAAGTCAAGCTGCAAAAACATGAGATGATGAGCTTGGAATGAAGGGCAACAGTAAAATTACAAGTCTAGCATGATGTCATGGTGACGTATTTAAAGTACAATATGTGGAGGTGTTATTTTAACAGTAAGCTCACATAATGTGCCTCCTCTGCTAAGTGAACTTAAATGGTCACATCAATATAGTTGGCTATGGCTGTATTCGTTTCCCACAGCTAGTTGCCGGGATTGTTATGATTTCAACTAATTCTTTTAAAGATTAATTTAGTAAATGTTTCATTGTCCCTCAGCGCTAAATGTGTATCATATATCTGCCGAGGTTGATAGGGTTGTTAATCAATAGCAATGAGTCATTGATTTCTTGGCCAGGCGCTGAAACTCCCCACTCATCGGAATATCAACTCCCAATTCCCTTCGACCTCCCGGTATTTTCAGCTGCTCAGCCATAGAGGACAGTGTAACGAGTGAGGGAGCTGAGTTGGAACACATTTCAGGCTAAACAGCCTTGTTCTCCAGCCAGGAGAGCAACACAGAGCAGTGAGATCCATCCACTGCTGCCAGGCAGTACTTATTACCTCTGAGTTCCCAGGTGGCTGATGACCACAGATTGCTAAAGTAATGTTATTCAAAGCACATCTTAGTATAATGAGCAGACATATTTTTAGTATAGATCTCCAATGAGAATCAGACCTTTGACACCTACACTGTTTCTTTGCCATGTTTTTGCATGAATGTGGTGAAAATGATCTATGACATGACTCTTCAGAGGAAAATAGATCAATTCCATGACAGTTCTACGATTCCTGTTCATACATTTGAAAGCTCCATAATAAACCTTTGTTCTAAAAAATGATGTTGGTATGCAAACCAATGTGTTTGAAAATGTTAAGTCGCATTCCAACTAAGTCCCAGCTCAACATATTCTCTGCAAGAAAAAAGGATGGTGGGTGGGAGAGTTTAACTCTTTAATCCACAGGCCAAATGTCAGAGGCACATTGGCACTATTGCTGAACAAAATGACTATAACTAGTTGGAAGATTCATTTTCTGGCCATTGATTAATTAACTGATTGTTGCAGCTCAATTGTCATGACATTTGTTGAGCATAATCATGCTCCTCAGAAGGCTTTTAAAAATACATTAGTAAATTGGACCAAAACATGCACTCAGTATTCACCATAAATGTAATCGTCCCATACTTTTCTCTCCACTGATGAATACTGTTAGATGTGGCTAAAAGTCAGAAAAATGAAAACTACCGTTTTCCAAAGTCAAAAAGTCATGAAGGTTAGAACCACTCTGGGGTTCTAGCAGACATTTAGGAGTTTCATGCTGTATACAGAGCCTGATACTGATAGCTTTTTTAATTTCTCAATCTGCCAAATATCTTTAAAGGTCTACAGTGCCTGTTTTGCAGACAAGCATTCATGTAGAAAAAAACACTTTAGATGGAGCCACTTAAGTAATTTGTGACTGATAAGTCCTATCTGATTCTCAGATGGAGGTCTCCTTAAGTCTAATAGAGCTACAACGCACCATTTCCTCACCGTTGTTTCCCATGTTACCATGCCAGGCGTTTGCACTTACTATCTGATGTAAGAAGAAGTAGAGGGCGACACAATCGGAGAGTTATATGGAGTGTGGACACCCCACTAAATACAGTCAGTGATTTGTGGGAAACATTTCAATTACAATCCAAAAGATGCTTTTTTCACTTTTAATAACTTTTAATGAGAAATTATGGTTAAATATATCCCCGGCAGGCAAATGTTTTTCATGCTGTGTTCACACCAAACGCGATGATGCGAGTAACGCGGCACGAATTATTCGGTGACCATTTGTCGTCATTCGCGTAATTTGTGCTAGACACACCGGAGAGGGGGCGTAGCTTATCGCCCTGGAAGCCGTTATCAACTTAAGCCATTTATTTCCGCCATCAACCATGGAAGAAATAACCTCTATTTCTGCTTAGTACTGGTTGTGGAAGTCCCAGATATCCCAGGAAACTAAAGGCCTTCTTGTCTGTGTTCATAACATCATCCCGAGGTGTATTCACTGTGTCTAGCAAGCCACACGTCGGCTGTTTACTACAGCTGTATGAACCCAAAATAAACAGATTTTGCTGCGATTTAACTGCAATAAACAGACAAAAAGGGTGCAGGGCCGAGATCCTTCTTGTGGCACTGGCACCTCTGCGTCACTCAGCGTCAGTCTGTGTCACGCAGCGTCAGTCTGTGGCACGCAGCGTCACTCAGTGTCACTCTCTGTCACTCAGCGTCACTCTCTGGCAGTTCAGCGGAAAGATTCAGCTGTGGCAGGCGAGCATAGTTCGGCAATTGTCAAGAAGCTGCGGAGCTGAGGGGGCGGAGACACATTTCCTGAGACATTTCCTGAGAACACCCGTTGTTGTTACGACAGATCAGCTTCCATAAATCAGTTTTATGATTTTAGTTGAGTCACCGGAGCTCCCTGTTCTCTGTATGCATCCTTAGAGTAAGTACGTTGTACTTTTTTGTTTCTCATTCATTTTATTTCAGTATGATTTTGCTGGTTTTGCAACAAAATGGAACATAATACACTTTCCAAATTATAATTTTTATAGTCACTTACAACAATCGGCTAAAATAATGAAAATAAATCATCCGTTTTATAATCATTTAAAAGTATATATTAAAATTAAAAGACATAAAATGTCCAATCCAAAAATACATGTTTGAAAATATCTTCACTCTTCCTCTGCTTATATGTATATGTATGTCAGTAGGTGACACAAGCTGCCAGAGAGTGACGCAAGCTGCCAGAGAGTGACGCAGAGTGACGCAAGCTGCCAGAGAGTGACGCAGAGTGACGCAGAGTGACACAAGCTGCCAGAGAGTGACGCAGAGTGACACAAGTTGCCAGAGAGTGACGCAGAGTGACACAAGCTGCCAGAGAGTGACGCAGGGTGACGCAGAGTGATTACTTATATGTATATGTATGTCAGTAGTAGGGTTGGGTATCATTTGGGGTTTTTTCCGATACCGGTGCTAAAACGATACTTTTAAAACGATACCGGTGCCTGAACGGTGCCTGAACCGATACTTTTTTCTTCAAATTGAACAATATATTAACTGTTAAAGTATACTATAAATATAAATAAATACAAAACACTTGGCTTCAAACTACAGCTTCAAACTTTTTAACTATGAACAATATGTTAACTGTTAACAGTTTACAGTATACTTAAATAAATATAAATAAATACAAAACACACACACACTTTGTACACACACTGCAGCAATTCTTTTTCAGGAATATGAGCATATTTTCCCCCTCTGGCAAAATACGACACGTCTCATGCCTTATTTTATTTTACCAGTTGGTGGCGGTAATGCGCCAATTCGTTTGCCAACCGCCAGTACACCAAAAAGGAGGAGAAGAAGAAGCTTTCGCGTGCTTGTGTTGTTGTGCTCATGAGCGACAGCGCTACGTACCCCGTTGTAATAATACTATGAGTGAGGAGCGGAGGACCGAGTCCTGCTGCCAGGACGGAGTCATCACAGTAGTGTAAAAAAAGTATTTCAATCGGCGCAGGGTGACAGAGGGTGACGCAGAGTGACACAAGCTGCCAGAGAGTGATGCAGGGTGACAGAGTGTGATGCAGAGTGACACAAGCTGCCAGAGAGCGACGCAGGCTGACAGAGAGTGACGCAGAGTGACACAAGCTGCCAGAGAGTGACAGAGAGTGACGCAGTGTGCCAGAGTGTCGCAGGGTGCCAGATATTTGATGTTGATGGTTAATTTGCAACCAAGTTGTATACATCATGTATTTACTTGTTATTTGTATGTAATAGAAAAGTGAGCATGTGTAGTTCATGAAGCAATAAATAATGACAATTGAAAAATATAGAGAGATGTTTGGTTCATTATTTTCAAACACTAAGCCTAATTTACCTGAGTCATTGATTTAATTGCCACAGGACTGCCACTAGATGTCAGTTTATTTGAAAAATACTTTTTGTAAGGTTCTGTTTAGCTCGATTTAGGTTCTGTTTTGTTGTTTTCGATGAAAAGTGCTGTTGAAACTTGTCAGATGTAATTAATGTGATGGTGAACAATTCACCACATGAGGAATAGAACCAGGAATAGAACCAGCCGCAGAGACAGTCAGGAAACAGGGTTGAGAGAACCTATTTTTATATATGTTAATTGGAATCAAAATAAAACTGAACAAGTCAAAAAATAGAATAAACTCCAATTGAACATAAAAACAATATGAGAATTTTACAAATGAATCATTAAACATGGCAAGAAATTCTGACCAAAAAAATGCAGTGTCTAGCAGTGGGGTTGCAGATTGCAACCAACTGAAACTCCTCCCCTGTGCCAAGCCTGTCATACTATAGGGGACCCAAACATTTGTCCCTTCTTTGCTAATGGAAACTAATCACTTTCCTGAAATGAACCATCCACCTTGTAGCCCTCATCTAAAAACTCCTCACAAAACATGTCGTAATCACTCTGATATTTGAATGCAAACACAAAGACACTTCGTGGTGAGTCTTCGTCTTCTTCTTCATCCATGTTCATATTTTGAAGGTCGTCTAGCGCTTTCAGCTGGTTGTCTTTGTCCATATTTGTCACTTCTGGCAAAGTGACTATTCCCTTGAAAACCTTGGTCTGGCACCACTTGGCTGCCAACAAAGTGTGTTCCAGTCGTCTTAATTTGCCATCATTCTGCATTTGAAGAAAAGGAGCATTATAAAAAAACACGATTCATTTTAAGTACATTTCATTTTTAAGTCACTTTGACTGTAAAATATGAAACAATAACTAAATAGCACATTTAATTTCAACAATAAAGAAGTGATACATTGTAATGCTACATCAGCACAGTAATACTTTTTCCAAACGTTGACAGTGATGTGCACATAATGCTTGTGTACCCGACTGGAGGTCCGTGAGCACCATGTATGTTGTGTCAAACCAAACAAACGTTGGATCGGGTGGCTGTTATAGGAGACAATAACCAAACTTTTCTGTAATGATGGCGGGGGATCATAAGCAGGATTTTACTGGAGCGTGAATAATGTAGTGGAACCCCAATTTGGAATTCGCCATCCAATTAGGGTGGAAAATGTTGCTGTTGTGTTCTTATATTGCAGGAGGGAGACATAATGCTAAACCCTTTGTTTAACTGTGTAATGATATGTTCAGACATGCTATATCAGACTTGCACAATAATTACCTGTTGGTCTGTCGGGTCTTGGGCTGCAGTGCTGGTTGTGTTACTACTTAATTGAATTTCACATTGGATGAATGACATTTATGTATTTAATATCTTAAAAGGTAAAGTTCAATATTTTATAAGTGGATTTAAACAAAAGGACTGTCAACTGTGGTCTGATTGTGATATGGCCTTTTAGTGCCCCTAGAGGCTTCACATATATTTACAGGTGATATTTATACATCATTTTGTTTTGGATATAGAGATCGAAAGGGAGGCCAATGTTGTAATTCAGTATTTGAATGTCTTTATGCCAAACATAAATTGTCTATCAATACCATCATGTATTTCCCTTAGTTGTTGGCCTTGTAAATACCTTTGAGTGTGACATATACTTACCATGAACTTGTTGAAGGTGTTTCCTGAAGTTCGGAATTCGGGAAAACACTCTGTAGCTGCAAAACGGACAATGACTGTGGCATCTATGGCTTTGATTTGCGTCCTGGCAAACACAAGTTTCTCTGTCGAAGAACATTGCATAAAATTAGGAATATTAGTGACATGAAGATTTGCTTAAACTGTTGTAAAAAACAGGAGCATACAGTATTTTCTCTTCAATCATGTTTAAGTACCTGTATCTCCATCGCGAAAATAAACAGCATCCCTTAGATGTTTTTGATATAGATGCACTGCAGAAGCCTCTACTTGCAGAGTGCAAAATATACACTTGGGACCAACAAACTGAAGAACAGACTGTGCATCATTGAAGACCTGATGTGAATCTGCAAGAGAATATGTATTTATTTATTTTTAAATAAATTTCAACAAATATGTAATATGAAAGAAAGGTCCCAGCTTCATTCTATACCAAAAATAATAAACAAACTGCAACGTGTGCAGTAGAGAGCAAATACAGATCATACTCTATAGTCTATTTACATGAATGTTGTAAACTTTTAACAACATTTTTAGATACAACTCTGTCTCCTACTAGTTATTGGTAGGCCTATAAATCTGTGTATAGGCCTACTTCTGGGGAAGGGGGGTTATTACCAAAAATAATGTCTGTGTGCCATCACTATAGATGCACTACAAGCCTAGTTCCAGTAAAACTCGTTATTCTTATTTGCGTTATTTCTTGACATGTTGCGCACACTGTAGCCTACAGTGACATCTAGTGGCGACGGCCGCGGCAGCAACTTCTATTGGCTATTAAATACCTTATAATAAATACATCTACTGCATGACAGTGATCAATGCTGGATGTCTTTCAAAAAAGTAACATACCTTTGTTTTATTGTTGTATTTCTGACACCCACTAGAAACAGTAAATATATCATACAGATATTGAATTGAATGAGGCTGGGTGACGAACGTGGCCACTACACTACATGCCGGTGTGGATGTCAAATCTTTAAAAGGTGAAGATACACCAAATCCGTGGACGTATGTGAAGTTGATGGATCCCATTCATTTTTTTATTGGAGAGCAAGATAGACTGACCATTCAATGTATCCACATTTGCATAAACACGACCCGCGTTCAACTTTATACAAATTTGGTCCGTCCGTCGCAAGACAGCAGGCTCGCGAAACTCAGAACAGACTTTCATCTGTCGCCATGTTGAAATCACTTGAGCCGTGGCGTCTTTCCGTTTGTTGGCTGGATTTGGTAGATCTCGACCTCGTCACTGCTATTTTGTATCAAAAGCCCAGCCTAACCGAGGCTGCAGGCAACTTTAAATCTTTAAATCACCTAACTCCAATGAAGTTACCAATGAAGTTACGATTTTTTGAAGTAATTTTCGAAGTAGGAATAATTCGCAGCGTGGAGGCATAGTCTCAAAGTGCACTCATCCTTACCTGCCATGGTTTAGTCCTTATGACCATGTTCAATGTCGATGCCCAGTACAAAGAACATCTATTTCAAATTGTCTTTGACATCTATACATCCGAAAAAAAGGTAGTGTTAAGTTTAAAGGTTTTGAAATTATTCGGACACACTTCACCTCTACTTCTCGACCTAACACGGAGCCAATGGCCCATTTACAGCCTAATCTCACCTCTGATTTTAAAATTCCACCGACGCAAGGGGTGTGGGCTAGATCCGATGAGACCTATTTTTTTGTCAGAGAGATTTGTTTTTTCTAAACTTTTTTTTAAATGAAGTAATCAGTCATTATTGACATTATCATTTCGGCAAAATAGTTTTGCCTATTTTTGTTCCGCATTATATATTTATATGATTATTTTTGGTGTAAACATGTGAGCACTGTTTTAAGGGAAATTGGGCTGTTTCCACACGGAAGACATTCGTATGAAATAGGCTAGACTAAATTGTTAAAAGATCAATACGCTGTATGGACTGGTCATGTACAGCCAACAGTTAAAAAAACCGTTTCATTTTCCTTCCATGGAGGTTAGGGTCCCGTATTAACAACGTCAGTTGGCCGTGCATGTCCACTCTGTATTGCGGTAGCACGGTGGAAGTTCTACTTAAATAGCTTGCGTGTTAAATGCCATTTCCTACTTGTGTTAAATAAACGTAGTTGTCCTGTTATGGAAGTCATCACAATATATAGCACAACATATAAAAAGCAGATAAACAAGTTGAAACAAGTTTGACAACACAGTATATTATTATCATTGTTAGTATATGTTACCATATGTATTGATTGTTTTATAGGCTACGTTACATAGGCTACTACTTAACACATGTACAGCAGGCCACATCATTATTTTCGTTATGTTAACCAAGGCTTTATTATGTAGCCTACTGCCCAGTTTGTACTTTTTCTTTAAATAAATAAACTACACCGGCTTCTATTAGTGGAACCAACTTTTTTACTTTGCCGTAGGCTGATGCAGTGAATCACCCGCGACAATTCTCTCATTGACAACTGCACAGAGAGAGCGGGCCGTTAGCTTTCTAAAGCAATTCAATTAAACTTGATCTGAATCGCCCAATATTTAAAAAGAAAATGTGCCTCATAGGGCTTTACAATCTGTACAGCGTACAACATCTTCTGACTGTTAGCATCGGATATGGAAACATTATATGTTTTAAGACTGACTCACCAGACAAACCGAGATGTTTCCAAATTGGTGGAACGGCATGTTCTTTCAGGTTTTCATCATGGTTTGCTTTAATTTACTGATTTGAGGGTTATACCATGGAGCGAATTTTCTTTGATTTATTATTCAGTTATTCTTATTTTCTTATTTTTTTTAAAGGGGCGATAGAGTCTAATGTCATCCTGAGTGAGCCTGTAGCACTATCAACAAGATGATCAACCTGGGACGGACTAAAGGTGGAGTCCTCTGTTATATTGAGACATGGTATTGAGTTAAATACAGATGGAATCGCTTCTTTAAATTGAGCTCCAGCACCATCACATAGACATCTAGTGTAGCACCTTTTGCCCAATGGCTTACACTCCGGTAGTAAGAATTCAAAAGTTATTAGATAATGGTCCAATAAAAGAGGGTTCTGTGGAAAGACTATTAAATGTTTTTTTTTAATGCCATGAGCCAGAACAAGGTTGATCGTGTGTTTACCACAGAGAGTGGGTTTCTGTACACTCATAATGAGATAAACGCAGTACTAAGGCTATCATTATCAATGTCAAAATGAACATTAGAATCCCGAACAATAATTGTTCTGTTTTAATGACTAAACTTGTTAAAAACTCTGAGAATTCAGTTAGTAATTCACAGCTGGGGCGTGGTAATATAACGCATGTGACTCAGTCTCTGCTGTCACTAACTTCACGTGTCGCTGAGTGGGCTGTTGCTTCGTACTATACTTTCTTTGGACAGTTACCGAGCCTCGCAGCTGTTCGGGCGGTGCCGGAGAAAAGCTAGTTGGAGCTCTATGGCTCTGTGGGAGTCTGTGGCTCAGAGCGGGTCGTCCTTCAGTCACAGGATCAGCCGTCCGATCCCCGGCTCCTCCAGTCCACGTCGATGTGTCCTTGGGCAAGACACGTAACCTCAAAACTGCTCCTGAATGCGGTGCCATCGGTGTGTGTGAACGTTTGTTTGAATGGTTAGATAGTCCCGATGAGCAGGTGGCACCTTGCATGGAAGCATCACCTCCAACAGTAATAGTAGCAGGTGTTATTCCACAATAATGCAAAGTACAAGCTGTCATTTCATTATAAAAGGCATAAAGAAAGCAAGGGCAGTAGGCTGTCATACAGTCTTGGGGGGCGCAAATGGGTGAACCCGGTTCTGCTCGTAAGGGACAGTCTAAGAAGTACAGAATGTGTTTTGTTTGTAGCTGTTCTTGGGGCGATAGATAGGCGAGAGAACAGTGGACATCAGAGTGAGTATGAATGTCTTCTTGTGTGTATGTTTTCTTAATTAACCCTTTGTCTATCCAGCTTTCTGTTTCACTCAAGATGACACGGCTTTACCAGTCTAGCGACTTTGAATTGCCAAACGTTAATAACTTTACGTGAATCATTTCATGATGAACTTAACCACCACAACCACCCCCTACCCGCCCCCTGTCCCACGCACAGGGTCTGTTCCTCAGGGAATGCTTTGGATGCGAGGAAGCTGAATCAACATGGAGGCTTTGACTCCTGTCAGTTTGCTCTTGCGGGCCTCACACCAGAGGCAGATGAGCAGGTGGAAAAACTTAAGAAGATGCTATGACTTTCAGCTCCCAGGAGGAAGTGACATGATGCCCCACAGAGGGACGGGGGAAGGGGGGTTTGGGAGGTGTGTGTGTGTGTTTCTAGGTTAACCTACACTGTCGTCTCCGTCTTTGATGATGTACAAAAGTGATTGTCATTAAATGAAGGCAAAGCTTTGCTGTATTTATATTACTGCACATTCATTATAGTATTAAGCCAATTCCATACATTGCTTTGTTTTTTTCTGGGGACGAAGCCATCGCACCCTGAAATATTAGCGCTTGGGAATGCTTGCACTCAGCAACGGCGTCGCTTTTACCTTCAGCATGCAGATGTTTTTGAGGGCCCAAACAAACGTGGCCTATGAACAGCTCCTAAGGTATCTCTGCTGTTTTTGAGACAGTACAGAGAGAGAGAGAGAGAGAGAGAGAGAGAGAGAACCACCACCATAATGGATTAGAAGAAGACAATAGAGCGAGACTAATTCATGGGAGATTGCCCTCTGGTGTGACAGATTAGGCCTGCCCACTTCAAAACACATGCATGCCTTCAGAGCATATCTTTTAAATCTTAAAAAAGATGATTTATTCAAAATGAACAAGGTGATAATATTCCTCCTGTTTAATCAGTGCAAGACAACAGAAGCAATACAAAGCACAGTACACTCAAGAGGGATCAGCAACAAAGCACGGCCCAACATTTGACCAGTGTGGCCCTTAGCCAGGAAATAGTCACCAATCATGCACTTCTTCCCGACAGAAGAGCCATCTGCATGTGTGATGGATGTGTATCAGGAGGACAATGCATTGCTCCTCTTCTTTGCTCTCCACCAGAATTGTGACACACCCTGCTTGGACTAATTCAAGGGCCCCATTAAACCATCCAAATAGTCATTGCAGTAGGTGGTGTGTACAAATACGGAGATTTACTCAGCATGCCGACCTGAAATTCCTTGTTCAGGAGAAACGGATGGTCTCCAATTCCAGTTGAATCTAGCCTACCTGTTTTATGGGCCGGTCAGACAAAAAAAAAAGACTTTTGTGTTCGCCCAAAACGCCGCTGGACCCAAGAGGACAATGCCACGTATGCCGGATAGTCAGTTCCCCCTTGGGGCTCACACGCCCTCCATCCCTGAGGAAACAACCTTTTTTTCAGTGTTGTAAGGACCAGTTAGCCAGCCAACAAGACACAACATGTAAATAAGTCACCTTTAGAGTTAGAGGCAGGACCAGTCCCGATGTTTAGACCAATGCTGGTTACCTTCCCATGCAAAGCTGACATGTCCTGCACCGGTCAACCATCAGCGAACACATCATCCTACCACAATGTCAGTAAGTAATGGATGGTCAATGGGATTAAAGACTCTGCTATTGCATCCTCCAAAATGTATTTGTTGAGGATAATGAATGTTTTACAATATTTTCTAGCGCAAATAACTAGTAACTCACACAAACTACCCTCAAACATAATTCTCAAGATATACAACGACCACACTGACAGACAGAGATTCCTGTTTTTAGAGTTACAAAGGGCTGTAAAAGAGAGAAACTGATCAGAACTGATCTTCAACACAAGACTTATAAGTAGTTCTTCGCTACAAAAAGGGCTTGTTGAATCCCATATCTTCTGATCTACGCAGCCCCAAAGTCTGGGTTGTCTTATTTCACAGCTGGATAGTTGTCACTCCAGATACCCAACTGTATAAGCAAGTTTTTCCATCATATATCCCCTTTGAATGGAGGATGATAATCTAAGGGAAATTAAGCAGTAGGCTACTGTTCACCAAAGGATGACAGTTTCCAAAATCAGATCCAAGGACCAAAAAGTGTCTGAAGGTTCCTGTTGATATTAGGAAACGTCAGTTCAATTTACAATAAATCACAAAAACTATCCAAAGAATCACTTCTGACAAAAGCAAATATGTTCCACTTCTTTGACTCCATTCAAAGTGCAGACATTAAAAACAACATTCCCCAGGTGGAGAAATGTTTTACGTGTAACTCCAAGTTCACCATCAGATCTTGAATAAGAGCATCACAGGCAGTAAGACCCCTCTGGAGGTTCGGCTGGCGCACACGAGCACTCTGGCCCCAGAAGATTCAGCTGTCCAACTGCTAGAAACAGCCTGACACAAAGGCATGTGACCCCACCGGTGGGGAAACAGCTTACTGATGCAACTGAAGAAAACAAAGGCCTTCTAAATACAAATAAACCTCTGTAACATCTGCAGAAAGAGAGAGGGGAGGCTTGGTGAAGTTAACTGCTTCTGCCAGAGCCGCTGCGACCAAGTGGGTAACATGTGACCAGAGAGTAAATAAAGCGAACGGCATGTGGCGGGAATGTAGCATGGGGTTTGGACCCCTCAGGCAGACGGATGCTCTGGCCTCCACGGTAGAGGTCTGGCCTGTCAGAGGACTGGACATCCACAGCTGTGTTTTCACTGTGTTTGTTCCTGAGGGCCACATGGAGAAGCTCCAATAACCAATAACTTCCCTCAGACGACTGTGCTCCATCACACGTGCAAACACACACACACACACACACACACACACACTGCTTAAACCAAACAGCTATGTGGTTGATTCACCCAGTCTATTAAAGGCTAAAATTGATGATATTGTCATTAGCAATGGCAAGTGTGGAAGTATCAGAAACAGACAGCGGCTCCAGATAGTGGACACTAACATGATATGCGTGTATCGAGTGGAAGAAAAGTTGAAGACTATATAAAGCTGAGAACTTATTTAAGAAATCAAGTGTTTTACTTCACATATTGTGATAATTGTGTCGCTACATGTGTATTCTTTTTACAGTCAATGAAATCAAAAATTGACCAACCTGTATGTATGTTGCATCATGACAGTAGCAGAAATAAGAAATGAATCTGCAATCTACATGCTCAGGCACTAAAAGATTTGATCCAACCAAAGCGCAATCGTCTCACAGGGTGGCAGGAACGGTATCCAGAGGCTAACGAGCACGGAGTCACTGTCTGACACCATGTCTGGTACATGAACCAACCTGACGAGCACCGGAGCCCCCCAGCGGCCTCTGAACATCAGACACTTTGATGAAGAAGAAACAAGCTGCATAGCAACACTTGCCAAAGATGTCATCCTGCAATCAAAGTTGCTAAGCTGACTTTATCATTATTATTATTGTTGTTATTATTATTATGATCATCATACAACCTTGTAGCAATCCCTCATATTTCATATTGACAGATAAGATTATGTGAGAAATATATCGTATGTGCAGTATACAGTATATAGATCTGTCTCTTACAATTATATCCTTCACTGACCTCATTTACAATCATTTCCTCTATTATTTGAAACAGTATTATTGCAATTTAATACCTAATGGAGCAGGGTCACCGAAGTTCACTAAAGGGGTCTGTGTACCTTGTTATCACAGTTCCAACTGGAAGCAGCAAAGAAAAGTGATCGCTCAGTGCGTTTTAACACTTTACAAAACGTGTCCTGTTGAATTCAATAAGGTCAGCGATAATCTCTGCTTTTGTTACTGTCAACAGATACAATGAAAACATCCAAACTGCCCGTCTCTCACGACTTCCTGTCTGTGGCCCACTGGTTCCTACTGAAGATGAAAATGTTTCCCGCACAAATGTATAGTTTCATTTTTAAAAGTGTTTCAGTACTTTTCAGCAAGTGTTACTCAAACAGAAGGATATATTACATTTGTTGTGGATTATTTTCGGCGGCAAACAATCCACATTTGGTGCTCTAGTGAGATATGTGGCTGCAGGACGGTGTGTGGGAATGAGTCAAAATAAACTACAGTGTGTGTGTGTGTTCATGATAATGAAGAATGTGAAGATACATCAGGCTTTGACACACACACACACAACACTCTGCCCGGGTCTCACTCCCAGGGCGTCAAACACAGATGCACAGCCCTCACAGTCTGATTCTGGAGCACGAGGCACCCTTTAGAGCAGGGGTCACTAATAGGTGGTCCACGGTCCGGACCCAGACGCCGTTATATCTGGACTCAGGACCTACAACCGATAGATAATTGAGAATTATTACATTTTGAGCGCTTTAACCGGCGCAGCTTTTCCAGCCTTTACGGTACTCGTTCAGCGGCCCAGGAAACACACTGGTTATTCAATTGAACATTCATTATTTACTTTGACAGTCAGTTGTTGACTACATACATACTGACTCGAGTAGATTACCATGTCCAACTTACGTGCTCTTGCAGGCTAAACTTTTCTTGCTAGCTGTCCAAAGATGAGGCTCATAGCTCGTAGTTAAAAGTGGTTTTATTCCATGTAAACAAAAATAAACAAAACAATTTCCTTCGGTAAGAACTGGAGTACTAAAACATTGACTTAAGCTGGCTATAACGAAAGAGTCTGTAATCTGCAGTCAGAAAAAATGTTGCTCCACATCCCGCTCCATCAAAGCCTAACTTGCACTGAAAACTCACTTAAAGGAGTCAACCAATAAATATCCAATAGCAGGACAGAGTAGAGGAGCCTTTATCTTCAAAGGGCAAAAAACACACATTTGAAGCACATTTTACAGCATGACCAATCTTTTAACTCTATTATATGGTAAACATTCTAAAGAGCATAACACACATACTCTTGCAATAAACATAAAATACAAAAACTGTTAAGAATACAAAATGGCTCTTACAATCACAATGAAACAAACTGGAGGTGGATCATCGCATGTTTATTCATATCACTGTCTGTTCTAGCCCATCTACACCAACAGGTGTCTGTTATCAACATTTTGAATGCTCATGGCTGATGAAGTGCCAGGTCGTCACATTTCAACAGCTGAGGGCAGCCTTTACCGCAGTTTGCAGGCTGTCAGACTGCGTTAAGTGACGACTGAGACTGCACTGTGCTTTTAGCTGCTCTGGCACACTCCGGTTGACTGTGTATGTGAGAAAGATGTATGCCCTCGCTGATTTCAAAGAGTCACAAAAGGACCAATGTGAATGTTTGTGAACCAAAATGTTCAGGTTGTATTTTACAGAATGACGAGCTAGACATCCCCGACTTTCCCTTCTCCTCCAAGCTGCCAGCAGCGCTTTACTTTATTTATTGTTTTTGAGGACTGTCCAAAGAGGAGATCTATCTCTTTCTTTGGCCCCATTTCTATACAAGATTGATGATCAATTGAGGAGGAGAACTCCCATTTTCCTCCACTGCTTTTTTCTCTACATTTTACCCAGAGTGTCGACAGTAACTGGAGGCAACCCCAGCGTGTAAATCTGCCGTGTGCAAAAAAAGTATCGGTGAGGAAAATCCTTCCTGTTCCGCTGGAATCAAGACCCAGACTGTTGAGTGTCTGCCTGTAGCTTACTGTGAATGTGGAAATGATCAGATTCACCAAAAGAATGTCAAATGTTTTCATTATGCAACACTTCTTTACACTGAATTGTTACACACAGCTTAACTTTAAACAACTTTAACTTGGTTTGAAAACGGCACCTGATCCTCAGTGGTTTGTTCATGTTGTGTCGCTCCTTCCACTGTCTTGAAGGCTTAAACATATCAGGAAAGATAACAATACATTTGGGCATACAGTAGATAAGTGAGCTAGCCAACTAGCAAGCCACGGTTAAAGCATGAAGAGTGTCACACTCTTCATGCTTTAACCGTGGCTAGTGACAGTGTGGAGTGGAGTGTGACAATGTTGTTATGTTTTAGAGGAAAGGACATGATGAAAGCTGTGTTGGTGACCGTAAGGTTAATAGTATTGGATTTTATTTTGCATTATATTTAACAAACTAAAATGACTAAATTGTAATAAAAAAACAACAACTCTGATTGTTAAGGAGCAGGGCTTTTCTTTTGGGTTAAGCAAATAATTGAGAGGATTTGCGTTCAATTTAAGATGCATTGATGAGTTGAAAGCGATCACATTAATAATTCCATCTGACTGTAAGCGGTTGTGTTAATGTAACTTTTTGAAGTAATTTGAAAAAAACTAAAAATGTATTTGTGTCACCAATTAAAGACATTTTTATAAGTTGCTCCTATAAGATGTTACACATCCAGCAGTTACAAAGCAACATGTTCATTCACTCGGAGTGGTGTTTGTGTCAGCTGATGAATGTAAGTCTCATTAACAGCCACGACAGTATGTGGCCAGTTTTATGTCCATTATATATATATATATATATATATATATATATATATATATATATATATATATATATATATATATATATATATATATATATATATATATATATATATATATATACACATACATACATACATGTTATTCAGGTCTCGCTCCAATAGGATTACCCCAGTTGGTGAACTATCTAACAGTCTGAATTATATTTAAGAAACACATATCTGATGTGGGAGGTTTGTAAATATTCATCAGAGCATGAAGTTCTCCAAAGAATGCATATTAAACTATTATAAATTGACCATGGATCTCTGTATATTTAGAAACTAACTTAAAAGGTACCCTCTAATTAATTAGTATTCCCACACATTTACTCCTATAGAAGTAAAGGCCGCTTCAAAGGCCTCCCCCACCATTTGTCTCTTAAGATATTCTATTTGCTGAACTGATGGTGAATGTATATGGTGCTCACAGTTTTAGAAAGGGACATGTAAAAAAAGCCTGAACTGGTACTTTATAAAATGTTTTGCGGTATATCTTGTTCTTGTAACGTGCATTTTATCTTTTATAAAACAGTCAGCTTTAAACACCACATTCTCCAAAGGAAGAATCTTTATATTGCAGCATGCTTTAAACCAAGTGCTTGTCAGATCATCTAGACTTCTAGAGTAACAGCATTTTAAACCACTTTCCAACAGCAGGATTGCTGAGGGCTACATCCATTCATATACATTTGTCACTTTCTGCTCCAGACCAGTTGAAATCCCACCATCTTCACACAGTGATTAGCCAGGTGTGTGGAGGTGTGGAAGCAGGAAGGGTTGCGTTTGTCTCAGCATGCTAGATTACACAGCACTGAACCCTTGCAAGCTTGATTTGCTGGAACTTAATTGTCTTCTTCTCCTGCTGGAACTGCTGAAAGAAAACTGCTTCATGCATCCCTGCCTTCCCCAGTGGCGGACTCAGAGTGTCAGAAGGGCAAGGCCAAAACAATAGATAAAAAGGAAAAAGAAAAGTTTTTTTAATGTAGCGCAGCCTATATGGCCCTGCATCATGTTTTCTCCATTAAAGGCACCCATTAGTGCACTGCATCTCATTTTCTCCACTGGACTGGAGGGCAATTCATCATGTTTTGTTTTCTGGAAGGGTCGCCTAGAGAGCATTTTTACTGCACTTGTTTTTAGCATGGGGCCACCAAGGGGGTCGGTTCTTCATATCAGTAGACATTCATAATTTAAGTCTCATTGAGTGGTGGTGCACCTAGACCTCCCAACATCAAAGACTTCATCCTCTGAGCAGCATGAATGATGCTGATGATAATGAATCATCAAAAAACTGAATTACATTGCATCCTTAAGCCACGAAAAACTATTTTTTGCTGTGCTAACCTTATACGTTACTATTAGATGAATTGCCATGATATTTTCCATTGACATTCATGAATTGTACTTTGGTGATCCTCTGACTTTTCCTCTTGGGCCACCACAGGGTCAACGTTTTACTTTCACTCAACTGTACTTTGCGTTTGGTGCAAATGTTACACACCAACTTACTAAACTAAGGTGTTGAACAGGGTAAACATACCGTCTAAACATCAGAATGTTAACATTGTCATTTTGAGCTTGTTAGCATGCCATTCTGAGCATTTCGCTAAAAGCTCCACTGCGCCTAAGTACAGCCTCATACAGCCGCTAGCGTGACAGCTGTAAACAGCTTAATGGTTATCAAAAGCAATGTTAAAACCACTTTAATGTACAGTTTGGAAACAGCAGGGAGCAGCACATTCACTTTTCCTCCAACTTGGGGATGTATGTAGGCGAGTGCGATCTCCCCCTGGACAGAAAAGAAAATGTGAAATGACATCTTTTAAAAGCTACCCCGTTGAAATAATTTCATAGAAATAAATGTCCAGCAGATCCCGTGGGAGATAGAGTCTGCTCTCTGGAAATTGGAGTGGGCAGCTGCTTTCAATTGAGACCAAAGAGCTCAGCACCAGGAATGTTCACAGAGCGTCAAAATCAGAACAGAAAACACAACACAACATTAAAAAGTACCAGAGCATGGGGCTGGGAGGCTTTGCTTCTCCCATTGACTACTTTGTCATCATTTTTTGTTTCTGTTGGGACGGGAAATGTTGACTGATGGACCGTAGAGGGGGTGGGGAGGGTGGGTTTGGAGGGTTGAGAACAGAAAGAGAATCACTGTCACGATACTGAATGACAAGCATGAGGAAACTTGAGGTCTGTGGGGATTCTTCAGCTAAGCTGTTTGCTGTACAGAGTTGCAACGTGTTACAAACTATGATGATATGTAAACAGTAAAAATATTTGTAGTTAATAAATGTCTCATACATGTCTTTTTAACTCTCTAATTTACATTTTTCTTTTGCTCTTTTTATTGACCTTACTTAATCTCTTTACTTGTTTAAAGGAAATGTTCACGAATCATTCATCTCTTTTCACATTTCCTCCAGTTTCTCCAATGGAAGATTTTCCATTGTTTTTTTTATCACATTTACAATTTTTCTTTTTTCTTTGTTAATAATGACAAATTACTTGGACATGGGGAATTTGCTACAATTTGCCCAACCTCAGTCATTAAAGTGTTCCAGGAATATTATTCAGCCAGTTTAGATTATATATGTATTTTCTTCTCATCAAACAGTTGATATATGATGTGCTGCAACATTGCAGCACTACCACCCTTTTATCTTTCAATCTTCTAACATTTTAAAAGACACATTCCTTTCAAATATTTTTCCTACAGATCTTTCCCTCAGCATACTTAAAGGTACGCTCACTATCATACAGGCGACAAAGGAAATCTGTAAGGTCAGAGTTTGAACCTGATTCCAGGGTGTGTTGTCCATGTGGATTGTGAACACTGCGGGTGGTGAGTCAGAATGAGCATTCTGAAACCTTTTGTTTCACTCTGCAAACAGAACGATGACTGAAACATATCCCGCTGACTCCATGGCAAGAGTCAGGGGTTAGAAGAGGTACAATTGTTTGTTTATTATATCAATTGTTTAAGAAAATATTGTATATTTTGACAATTTTAAAACAATTGTTTAACTCCCAAATGCATTTATTTATGTAATCAATACAACTTTGGACTTGTCAAAAAGGTAAAGCCTACTAAAATTCCTGTATCATGACATTTTCCAACACTGGGGCTCAATATCCAGCTTTCAATTGATATATACTTTTGCTCACAACACAATTGTCTATATTATTATTACTCTTGATGCTATTGTTTTCACATATCTGCAACAATTTGTCAAGCTCCTGATGTCTTTTTGGGGCTAATCGTTGAACTGGAGGACACCCCTCCATGGTGGGGGTCCTCAGAGCAGCCCCTAATATCCTGAGCCTGACACTATGGGAAAAATAATTCTCAAAGAGTAAGCTGATTAGGCTGTGTAATTTGTCAGCTGCATGTTTAACCTTGACGCACCGGTGTCTCTGACGGTGACGCTAACGTTTGCTTTGGTGAGTATTGCAGTTCAATTACTGAGATTAAAAAACAAATAATCTCCGATTAAGAGTAGATTAGTAAAACTGGACCAGAATGAAGACATCATTGCTGTTCCTGTACTCAGCAGATCCATCGTGAAATCTTGTTTTGATTGAGTATTTTCTAAGCAATGGCAACCTGTTTCTTAAAAAGGACAAACTTTGCTTTCATCTTTGTGAAAGGAACTGTTCAAATGTTTCCTACATTTGTAAGACTCTATAGAAGTAGTTTTTGCGGTTCATGAGATTGTGACGCAAACTGTATCATGTTACATGAGCTATCCTAAAGTGCTCAACAAGACAGCTGGCATTATGCTAGACTTTGATTTCTAACTGTACAGCTGCTTTGACTTCAGGCTCCTGAGGAGTTTGGCAGCGCTGTACTGGTTACTATACTGTTACAGAACATCCAGCCTGCCTTGGACGAACCATCAGTGCCACCACCCGATGAAGCAATAACCAATTATGCACTGATGATTGACTATTTGTTTTGAAATCAATATTGCCCCATTCTGGAGCCTGAGGCTGGTGTTTTCAGCGTACTTATTATTTACTTAAAAGCTCTCAGTGTGTTGGCATGACAAAAGCCAGCCTCCCTGAGCGAAGCAGGGAGAAAGGCTGCTCACTTGCTAATAGTCTCTAAAGAGGATGTTAAGCTCCAGCTCTCATGACAGCAGATACTGCCTCAGTGATGATGTTTGAAAGGAGCAAGCACTCAGCATCTTCTCCGTCACTGTTTGGAAGAGGAAAAACAGTGTCTTTATAAAGTAAGTTGCATAACTTAAAACTGAGTCTAGAAAAAACGGGGAATAGGCCATTCACGCTCTCCTCTGTAAGTGGTAATACCTCGAAAAAAGCTACTCCGCAACAAGGCGCCGGTTGGTGGATGAGATTCACCCTGAGATGCTGAAGGCTCTGGAAATTGTTGGGCTGTCTTAGGAGACATGCTTTTTCAGTGTTGTGTGTAAGTTGGAGACAGTGGCTGTGGAGTGGCAGACTGTGGTGGTGGTTTCTATTCCAGGGTGCTAAAAAGGGGGCTAGATTCAAAAATGAATGAGCAACGCATACATTTTTGACCAGTTTGAAGTTTAATCCTCACTGCCATGTCCTTCTTGTTGTTCATGTGCTTCTTACGCCCCATACAGAAGGGTAGGATAGCAACAGATGTTGGAAAGGCCAAACTCTCCCAGGTCCCTGAACTAAAGTCTCAATACTGAATTGCAGTTTAGGAAAATGAATGTATTACTCCAACAGAATTAAGTTCAATTTGCAATTAACTGCAACAATATAATTCTGGGTGAACTACAGCCGAAACAACAACCAAAATAATCTATCTACCCAACAGTGCACGAAACAAACAAACAAACCAAAAGACATTTTCTAAATCTGTCTTTCAAGGACTCTGCAGAAACAGCAGAAAAGAGTATTACAGAAAATGTCAGTTCACCCTTTCAGCTTCAGTGCTAATTCAATCAAATAAGATTACTACTGTCAAGTTACACCCTTATAAGACCGACTAGGGCACTAGGCCGAACCACAATCCCCCGAAATATCACACAAAACACATTAACACAGTTTGGAGGCCGAGGACAGAACGATGCTGCTGTCAAACAGCTGGAAACCGAAGCATTTTAAAAAGGCAAGATGTGATGGATGGATCAGTCAGCAGCACGAACCACCAACTCCAGTCAGTCAGAGAGAGGCACTTAACAAAGATCCTCACAAGACAGAGCACTCACTCTCACACCAAACAAATCAAAGCCGTGCCATATAACCGTAAAAATCGAACATTTCCCCCAAAATGTTTGATAATTGGGAACATAAAGAAACATTAGATCTATTAGCCAACATGTTTTCTGTGCCTTTCTTTCATTCTTCCATTCCTCGGAAACGGAAAAGCTCATGGCGGTGTGCGTTCCGGGTTAATACAGGATGGTTTGAACCAATGTTCCCTCTAATTTTTCATGTGTCTGGGCATACACACAAGCTCCCTGAGCACACTGAGGACCACTGTGAGCAACATCAGATGTGCACGCTGTGGCCACACACCAGTATCACACCTGTTCAAAACCTTGGATCATAGCAAGTTACATGGCTTATTAAAATAATCAAATTACAGCAGCAATTTTCAGTAGTTTACTTTTAATATAAGTGATTTGACAAACTTTAAAGGAAAAAGACAAAAATCTTGTTGTTCATGAGATGTGTAGTATGTTTTATGTGAGAGTCCTGCTTGGCCATGGGAAGAGTCCTGCTTTGGCCTGTGTGAGGTCCTGTTCTGGAAGAAATGATACATATACACCTTTCAGACATAACATTTTGTTCACATTAAAACATTCACATTTTGCACAATGACGTGTGCTGTAGCTTGTGATACAGTGTAAATTCCTGTAACTCTGTCTGTAAAATATGTAATTACTCAGTTTTTTATTATGATTTCTACTACCCATAAATTATCTAGTAGTAACATAATTTAATGATTAATATCCATAAGTAAAAAATCTTAATAAATGTCACTAGAATATGCACAAATCTGACTTAAATTTTACCTTATTTTTCACGTCTGTCCTTCTCACTTCTCCAATGGTTGTACACTTTGTCCAGGTTGATGGCTTCGTCTGCTTCTTGCTTTGACTTTATGCGCATCAGCTGGTCCAAATGTGCCACTTCAAGACAATTTCTGGATGCTGTTTTGATACGATTCATTAAACTGAATCCTCTTTCACAATCTGCACTGGAAGCTTGAAATGTAGCACAAATATCCACAAGCTGTGAGATCTCCGACAGCCATTCCATCTTAAAATAACCACATTTCTTTTTTCCAATGGCTTGGTGAGTGGATGTGTCGCTGCCCGTTCGTTTCGCCATGATAAGGGGTTAGCATTTGCGTCTCGTAACTCCGCCGCCCTGTTGTTAGCTAGCTAACCTGCACGGCGCGAATGGGCAGGGCAATAGTGTCAATGCTATGATTGGCTGCGTAGCGTAAGTGAACCGAATCGTATCATTGGCTGGACACCTGTCACTCACTGAGTTACGTTGCAAAATAGTACAGAAAACAAAATTATTATTATTATTATTATTATTATTATTGGTTTAATTGATTAGATAAGATTAGGACTAATATTAGATATTAATTAATACGTTTATGTTGAATTTTATTTTATGCGCTGCATAGATTTTCTTGTGCGCTGAGAATGTGCGAGCAGTGCGCGATTGCTCAAGCGCGCAGCTTAGAGGGAACATTGGTTTGAACTATTTCTTGTAGCAGACGCACCTGAACCTGGCCAACCAGCTTTCATAAATAAGTTACAGTGGCTCCGCCAAGATCACATTTGTCCAGATTGAAGTTGAGGGAAGCTTTCTTCAACCTCTCAAAAATTACACATGAATGTTTTAATTAATGTGTTCATACCAAGTCAACCATATAAACTTTTTAAAACCTGCTGGTACTATGATACTTTGGAAGGTAGCAAGGGTGTTTCTGAGAGCAAACGGTGTATATTGTAACAGGTTGGCAGGGATGACGAGAGCAAAAATTTCAGACGCTCGAGGAGTTAAAGAGAATCCCCACATCTCACTCTTTTCCTGACTCAAGACAGTATTTTATCAATTTGGGACAAGGATTATACGTGTAGCAGGGGGAATAACCTTGTTTGGTTTAGTGCTAACCTGACAGATGTGGCAGGAACAGCAATAATTGGTCACTTTGGCTTTTACACCCTTACCTATACCATGCTGCGCATTAACACGCCATTATCAGAACTATACACACAGGGACTTAGTGCTTGATTTGGCAGCAGACGATCAGCACTTAACCAGAGTTGGAGACAGACTATTGTGCAAGCATAAACTCAGCCCTACCAACTTCAAAAGACAGATTGGCTTCAGCATGTAACAAGTAATCAGTTAAACACTTTTCTGATTTTCCTTCAAGTGGATCTGTTTTTTATGGACCATCTTCAGAACTCATGAATGACACAGATAAATCCATCAGATCACTAAATGTGTGCGTTTGGGCGCGCGTAACAACATAAACAGGAAACACGGAAGTCTGCAACAGGATTTTCAATCCGAAACATTTTTTTACCTGCCAGATCGCTTCCCAGTATCAGGGCTTCACCGTGTAAATGAACAAATTCCAACTTTCACAGGGTCAGAAATGAGCAGAGAGCGCAGAAGAACTGTGTGCAGAGGAGCTCTGAAAACACTCATCTTAACACCCCATAAGAGGGCATCAGAACCGCAAAACAAGACGCTGGAAAATGGCAGGCACTCTTGAACTCATACCACTCTTTGTTTTGGCGAGCACACAAGAAACACTTTCACACAAAACACAGCCACACAAGTCACACACAACCATGTATTCAAATTTGATGGGAGTTAATCACTACTATTCATACATTTTTACATGCATTAGTTTGACATGAGCAGCCACTCGGCCAGTGATGGGTCACAATAACAGAAGGAATGTATCTGTTTACTCAACTGATAACCGTTGATGCATAATAATGTAATGTGGTCATATAAGCTTGCAGTCTGACATGGTATGTATGCTGAATTGTACACAGTTATTTATTTGTCAAAGGGGTCATAAAATGGCACCTAATTGGAAAACAATATGTAAATCTAGTGATAGGTACCTCTGGTCCAATGTTTTTCCAGCTAATTATAATAAAATACCACGAATGGCTGAGGGCCACTGCCGCTAAAAGCAAAACAATTTCCAGCATCAGACATAAATGTTTTCTTTTGGTTATTATCAATGGAAATTTCTGCTTGGCAGCCTCCGTGACTGCAATCAACTCTTCTAATTGTCTGGCATTTTAGCTCACAGTGAACGCACCGAGGCGGGGCTGGATTCTCTTCACTAAACATGCCATTACTTAGCACAGCTTGTGCTGTGTAGACAGGGAGAGCTGTTCTTACTGCACAGCTCTCATCATTTTGTCGACATTAACGGGGTAAATGATACTTTGACTGATCCTCGTCGTTTAAAAGGTTGAACAGAAACATTTGCTTCTGGGAATGGAGGTTTAATGAAAAGCAGGCAACATCAATGACATCTTTTTTTTCCTCTCATCTGAGTAGTTCCCACATGTATCATAAGGTTTGCACTATAAGTACTAGCGTTTTCTGAAGCCACTAGCTCCATGGTAACATCCGCTAGCACAGTCGGGTCTGTAATGTGTCTTTTTCCGTGGAAATGCTGCAAGATCCGACTTGCAGCGATTATGGCGACTTTGGACAGTGTGTGTTTGGGCTCCTTTTGTGAAAAATCCAAAAGAAATTAAAGGAAATCGATGATTTATTTGCAAAGATGAGGATTTTGGGCATGCTGGGATACCAAAGACGGCCATGTTTTGTGACGTAGTTTGCGTAAGCAAGCCGTAGGAACGGAAGGGGAGGACGCCGGCGTCATCGCAGAGTTGAACAGGCAAAACCCTTGTTAAATAAATGAGATGATACAATGTGATGATCACAAAGACATTTATTATCATGTGTATGTAAACCTGCATACAGCGTTGGATGTTTCGTCGCTTGGTGTCACTTTATTGTTGAAGGCTTCAGTGCTTCGTTTGATAGCATTAGCTCACATTCCACACACTGAGCACTCGGCTCTGCCTCGTTGCCTCCATTCACAAAGCCGTACTTCAGAAAGTCAGGATTGTACTTGCGCAACTTTCGCTACAGGCTAGCGGCTAGCAGAGTGTCTTCTTCTGCTTATTGGAGCTTGCTAAACAACTGACTGACGCATTACCGCCACCAGGTGGTGGGAAGCTATTTTGTAACTGAGCGTCTCATGGATAACAGTGATATCTCTGGTGTCTTCAATTGATAACCTATGCGGCCCCGCGGCCCTCGCGGCCCCCATGGTTAAGAATCACTGTTCTAGATAATCCAGTTGTTCTTTACATCACAAGTTCTACTGGAGTATGATAATATGCAAAGAGCGAGTAGTCAGTCCATATGTTCTTCTGACTTTTGTTTCATGTTTAAACCGTCAGCGCTTGCCCCTAATTGTTTTTCTGGCGAGTGAAATGATTGATGACTGATTGAGTAGCTTCTCTGTGTGTGTGTGTGTGTGTGTGTGTTTGGAAAGGGAGCAGCAGAACTTGGGACGTTGCTAAGTGAAGAAATTGTTAAGAAAACAGTCATTTGGCAAGTGTGACCTCACATGTGCAACCAAACAGTGTTTTGGGGAGGCTAATTTCCCCATTTTAATGGTCTCTGCCAAAGCTGAGCTCAAGAATGTTGCTTTACAAATGGTTAACATTTCTTGGCTGTAACATATGAGAGCTGAATTAACAGTATGTGAAATTTTAAATAAATATTCCACATGTAGCCAATCATCCTTGTCAGCGCCCCTCAAAGCTGTAATGCTCCCCAAAGTCTAATGTTTGTCTAAACCCAAAGCTTTGCAGCCCACAGTTGCCCCGGCCAGGAGGTCATCATAAGACCATCAAATTCCTCCAGGGGCTCCCAGTCAGCAAACACAACTACTTCTTCCAGTCTTGGGATCAATTGAGTTTACTTTTTTACTCCATGAGTCTCAAGTTTGTACATTGCTTATCTTTTAGGAAAACATTATTGGTAAGAAAAACAATTAATTCTGCTACTTAAGACGAAAAGGGAATAATTGTTTTTTTAACACCTGTTTTTTGTTTAATTACAACACAGTAAATGCATACATAGAAAGGAAATACAAACAAATGTGTGTTGTATTTCATGTTCTTTGTTTGATTTCTTGAAGGCATTATAAATTTCCATAAATATTCCTGCAGAGATCTTTCTAAAGTTTGTAAAGATTCAGTGCCCCATATCACCATTTGCCAAGCTACTGTAGCTGTCATATTACACAGACGAATCGCTAGCTCCTCAACGTTATTGCTAGCAAAACACTGAGTGGATATGTTCATTAGCTAGCTTGCCAATTTGCTTACGTAATCCATGATGCTGTCTTGTGTATTATAACAAACGGTGTTGAAACAAGCTAGCAAAAAATAATAGAACAGTACAGCGAAGGTGTTCAACTAACGAGTGCTTCTACTAGTTGTATATTGTGGTATAGGGGACAAAATGTATGACCTGGGTAAATCAATATTTATGAAATAGTTGTGCTGTTAAAGTTGGAAACAAACAAACTGAATTCTTTACCCAGAGATGATGGGATCAAGTGTGACTTTATTTAATGAAGCATCACGTTAGTTCATGCAGGAAACGGTCAAAGAAAAGTCATACGCCCCCAGCTGACAGCCAGCTGATTGAATCATTGTTTCTAATCAGTCACACTCCAATCACAGCCAATTCTCACTACAAGGCGGTCCATTTAAATATGACTTCCTCCCCACCGATCCCTGCTAGACCAATGCTGCTTCACACTGCTCCTGGCAAAGCCTTGCCCCCTCCAGCCCAGCCTCCACCTCTCAAGTTCAGAGTTCATCATGCATAGCACAAGGGTGAAATGTTAGTCAATGTATTTCTTTTGGGCACACATGTATACCCATGGGGGTTTCTGCATTGGGCTCCTTGTTTTTGTAACACCCCGTCAAGTTCCCTGAGGTATGTTTTTCTTGTTTTCTCATCATGACATTTTTGAGTTTCCTGTTTTACTTTGTCATTCACCTCTCCCTCTCATTTCAGATAACCTCACTTCCTGCCCTTGTGTGTTTTCCACCAGTGTGATTACCTTTTCCCGCCATGATCAGCTTCACCTGTTCCAAATTACCCCTCCTCCTCCCTAGAGTATTTAGTCTGTGTGCTCCCCTTAGTCTGTGCCAGTTTTTCTTGGTACCTCCGTGTCTAGTGGTCCAGCATTTTTGTCCTTGTGAGCTTTGTTACCTGGTGTTTTGCTTCGCTCGTTTTTTGATTTGATTGCCTGTTCTGACTGCCTACCAGTGTACCCAACTTCTGCGAAGTGATAGTGGAGGCTTCGGCCATAACAGTTTTGGTTAGGTATGCTGCTTGGCTAATCCAGTGAGCATTTTAAAACTGGAGCTACCAGCACCAGGCATAACTGTATTTACAGTTGTTACAATGAATGGATAAATCTAAGATGACAGCCTTCCTGAATATGTACATGAATGTTCCTGGCCTCCCTCCTAGATAGAGGTGACGTATCTGTTTTTATGCCGATGATCTAGTTCTATCGTCTCGTACTGAACAAGGACTACAACAGCTATAACGGCAAAGCTAGAATCCCGTATGAAATATGTATTCCCATCACCTATGACACGTGCAAAATTCCATGAGTTTTAGAGCATCCCAAGCCACAGAAAAATCTGCTTCCTTTTCATGGCGGATGATGCGTTGCCACGGCAACTGCGTTCAATATAAACTCTCAATGATCAGGAGTATCATCAATGTCGTAAGGCTTTCCTTACCAAATTTAAGGTCGATCTGGTCAACTGGCTAGGAGCAGTACATGAAAGTATAAAACTTGTCATTTCCTTTTGCCAGTAGGTGGCGCCATGACTTTGTGAAAACTGACATTGAAATGTACTCTAGCCTTAACTGTTTCGTGGCGACTGGTGCACAATGAGCACGTCAAGGTCCTTCTATGAAAACTCACATATACATTTTCATCATAAAGGTCTTTAGATCCTAATTAATTAAAATACAATTAATTAAAAAGAAACTGCTTTATTATTCATATGTACACATGATCTGTGCCACTGCATCTCCTGTTTTTGCCCAGTAAACCGCTTTGGTTTTAACAACTTGCTGTTTCATGCTGCCTCGCTTTAAGTAATGGGCTGTGACCGGGAGGTAGTGGTCCTGACTTAAACTGGTCCACCCATCACTTGTAATGGCTAGCTTTGGCACATGTTTCAGCTCTGCAATGACATTGCCCTATTCAATAGCATACCAAGCAGGAATGAGTGTGTTACTGGGAACATTCCTACAGGGAGAGGTATATTTTGAGTTGACGGCCTCGGTTATCTCCCTACAGTAAACAAATTATTGTTAAGTGTGTTGGGTCATGGCTGCAGCCTCAGCCTAACAATCTACAAAAAGTTCCAAAATCCTTCAAATACAGGCTCAGCTAATCTTTCATTGATTATCGTGTTCTTTTGATCGAACTCCATATGGCATCGCTAACGTTACCAGCATTGGACGAGGGAGGACGGCTGCTAAACAAACAATAGAAAACAAAAGCATTTCTGCAAATTTAAGGTTCTGTGTTCGCTAAATGTTGTGATAAATTGCTGGTATTGCAGCTCTTACTTTTGAGAGTTTTAATTCATTTGATACAATGAGTGTTCTCAGCATCTACTGGAGTAAAATATAGCCACACTTTGGATCTTTTTCTTCTCTCTGCCATGGTGTGTGTGTGTGTGTGTGTGTGTGTAGGTGTGTGTGTGTGTGTAGGTGTGTGTGTGTGTGTCAGAGTAAAGCAAGAGAGAGAAGGTTTGATATGCTGCTATTTTCCACAGAGATATCACTCTGTAACTTCTAAAGTACCGATAGCAAAAGCATTACCTCTGGACCTTATCGATACTCCGGGGATTTACTACCGTCTTATGGGTTCCCACTCAGAACCGGGTATCGGGGGGGGGGCATCCCTAGTCTTAATAGATATAATCTCCCAAGCCCTCCCAAATGAGGGGCACTTGGCAGTTTTGAATGTGAACTTGATCTGACATTTCGACAACTGTGCTTGAAGGGTGGGGTGCAGAGCTCTGAACGCCTTTTAAAATCTGTGCCCTGCAATAAATCTCTGCAGTTGCCCAAGAAAGGAGGAAGATCGTCGTTTGGGTTAAAATAACCACGGACGTTAATGAAGTATGCATGTGACTTGACAAAAACTGCCAAAGATAAATAAATAAATAAATAAATAGCAGCATGATTCAGAACCAACCTTAAGGGAAACCTATAAACTTGGTTTTGGGTTTAGAAGCGGTTATTGTGGCAATATTCACAGTAGCAGTGTAGCTGAACTTGGTGGTTCCCTGGCTGCAATGGTGCTGGCAGAGCATAAGTGGAAGACTGGAAACACCGACCCATCAGAGCAGACTCTGCTTTTAGGGGAGGCCGGCATGAAAGAGCAACACTCTTAAACTGAGCATTCGAGATGTTAAATCTCACAAATTTGTGATTTTTGGTCCAAACTCAACACTGAGGTCTCATTGGACGAGGACCATAGGCACCATGGGGGTCCCTGTGATACGGCCATGACGTCACTTAGACTATAAACAGCAGCGTTACCTCCAGTTCCAGGCCGCCCCATTCGACTCGATTTGGATGAAAGTAGGTATAACAACATTGATGATTTTATTTATTTATTTTTTTTAAACCTAGGTGATAGTGTTACCTTCGCTGGACGAACAATACTGTTTTGGGATTTTGAAGAAGAAAACTGATGGCTTCTATGCCCCGCTCTCTTCCCATTCAATTCGACATATGCCAGTCATAAGGGAGAAAATTCCCTTAACTTCTGAAGAATTTCCGCTGCCATACGGAAGAGTTATCACCACGCAAATCCCAAAATCTGTAAAATGCAAATCCATTTGACCTTCTGGAGAGGGAACCACCAGATCAACACATTTGTCAGAACTGGTCAACAACAAAGCAAGGAAAAAAGACTCAGTGTTTACCTGGTGAAAGAACATTCATCCAGGTTGTGCCATTTCAAAAGCTCACTGTTGACAACACTTGCTCTCATTAATGATTAACATGTGAAAAATTCTCTGAGACTTTGGAACTTTCCGAAGCAAAGATAATTAATGATGTCTTGTCAAACATACAGTTTTCATTCATGCTGAGCAAATTTGTTCTCCTTTGAGGGTGGACAACAATGCATCTGTGATGTAGAGCTACAAAGAGTGCACACGTGGCAGTCAACAGGCTGCCTTATAACAAACATCTGTGGAAAAGTACAGCACAATGACAAATGCTGACCTCTGGGGAGAACGTGCTGAGGTGTTATGGATGGCAGTGATTCACACACCGATGGCACTTTCTGGGTTAAGTGTCTTGCCCAAGGACACATCGGCATGGACTGGAGGAGACTGGGATCAACCTTTTGATCTTCTGATTGAGGGACGACCCGCTCTACTTTCTGTGCCACAGTTGCCCTGACAGTAGCCTAAAGGTTACGCCCTTTGGCTGGTCTTTAACCTTCTCCAACATCACACTTGGTCTTAAGGGGGAATTTTATAAATCAACGTCTGTTTACAGGTCTTGGAGAGTACTACTGCATGTGAGGGAAATTGTATAAGGCCTTTTGTGGCTATACAAGTAGAATATTTTGCTATGTTCATGATATTTATATTCTCCATTTAAAAATCTGAACAAAGTGAAGGGTTTTGTTTTTCTCAGCATTTAAAGATCGGTTCACTAGATGTCCTTCAGCCTGGAAAATCATGATACAGTCATTGTTCTTCCTACATATTCAGTGCTGTTCGTGTCTAAGTAGATAGGTATATTGTCTCTCTTGCCCACCGGCCCCCCTACATCCCACTACCCAACCCCCATGTCTGTAAGTTCATGAGATGTGTGTTTATGCTGTTTCCACACACTAACACAGAGGACGAACCAGCTTGCTTGGTGAGTGAGCATGATATCCCAATACCCGTTGGGTGTTGGAATACAGGTAAATCAACTGTGTGTTAACCTTGTCTGTCATTTGCTAATTAACCTTTGCTAAAGAGCAGCTGTACTAGTCTTTGTGTTCTTTCATAACATATGCTTCTGTGAAGGAGGTCCGGCTGCCATACGCTGTCTGTTTAATTGATGAAGTATTTCCTGTATTTACTTTTTGATGCAGTCTTGTGTGCATTAATGAGCTCACAGACCCTTGGGGAGAGAATCCAAGGACAATGAAAAGAACAGGTGTGTTGGGAATACTCCAGGACAGACTTCTTAAATACTTCTGACTTGCTGCTTAACCACTCCAAAGGAGCAGGAGTATACACACAAACATACAGCAGGGATCACTTAAGTACCGTACATTTAACACTGGAATGCCGTACTCTGTTCAAAGATGAATCCACTGTTCTTACTGTATGTGATTAACAGGTAGGAGTAAGGATTCATGTGTGACGTAACCATACATGCATCTTCTGAAATGGCTCAGATATTTGCTTCAGATGTACATTTAAGTAGGCTGTAAAAAAATAGTTAAACTTTTCTGTCATTGTCATCAACATGAACCCCTCCTACACCTGACTGGACTCTGTAGCATATATACCAACAAACACAGACTAGTGTCTGGGCTGTTTATTGGTAGATATGCTACAGATTACAGGTCACATAAACATCTTTTGGAATAAAGTTGCAAAGAGAACGGCCCGTCAGTTGTATATTCATGCTGCATTTGATATATGTTAACACCTCAACCTGTTCCCCCAACACAACATTTGGCTGATTATGATATTATAAGCTTTATCATCAGAACTATAAAGTGCTATTCTAATCGCTGAATTCCCACTGTATCAAAATAATTTACAACCACATCATCAATGTTGAAGAAGTGGTCCTGTGTTTGATCGGTTTCCGTTGCAGAGAGCCCCTCTGGCTAACAGCATGTTTCACACATGCTCTTCTCGCTTAAATCATCCAATAAATCTGTGCAGCAATGGTAGACATCTGGAAAGTCTGGCACGCTCTCTGTGCATGAAAAGCTGTGCTCCAACTTTAGCTGCCCTCAATACAACACAGGTGGTCTTTATTGTTCATACCGTCTTCTTTTCACTGGTTGGAATTCCCACTTCTTCCTTTTTGTTTCATGGACCTCTTCAGCCAAAACCTGATTTGATAGCAGATGGGTAAATGGCGAAGACCTTGATCAAGAACAGAGGATTAGAAAGAAGTTTCCCTTATGTGAGATACAATCTAATGGAGCTACATTGTTGAGATCCCAGACCACACAACAGTTTTCTAATAGACATAGATAATGAATGACCTCCATTGTGTTGGGGCATAAGCAGAAACCAGAGACGGGTGTCTCAAAACCTGGACAAACAAAACCAAAAATACCTACTTAGAGCGATACTACAGAGAACTAATAACCTATGTTTTCTTAGAGATTTGGGAAACCGATCATTGTACAGGGGTCATGGATTATATTTATGCAGTATTATCAACAATACTTACATTTAAAAGTGAATACTGAGGCTTCTCCAGCTCCCGCATCACTCGCGGATAAAACTTAGATAAAGTAAAATCTTCATCTGCACGCAATGCATCTCGGGATATGGTGGGCCGAGAAGGATACATCAGTTGTGTCCTTCGAATCTGGAAGCAGAAGGCTGCATTCGTCAGCTGCATTTGAAGGACTCTCCGAAAAACATGGGAAATGGGACAGCCTAGTCGCAGCCGCTCTGACTCAACCGGTCCTATAAATGCAGCCTCCGAAGGATGCAGCCCCTGAATTGAGACACACCTATTAACATTCTAGCGCCTTTGACGACGTCATGGAATTAACTTCCTTTTGATGTTTTAATATAGTTAAGTCCTCTGAAAAAACAGAGTTAGTTATCATCTAACATCCATCAGAGAAACATCTTGTGCGAACAGAGAGACAACTTCTCAAACCACAACACAACTAGTACAAAAACAAAAGTTCTCAAACAATAATACAACATTACCACTGTGTAAAAATGCAGGACCAGTCCAAATGGACTCTGAAAAACAAGTCAACAAGCTGGCGTCAGAAATTGCTGCCTTGAAGACTAGATTGCTACAATTGTTTTGTAAAACCTAAGAAGGAAAGTTATAGTTTGTGGAACTGAAAATAAATAGACAAGTTTTGTTACCAAACAGAGAGATTGTCAGGTTGATTTATTTTCCAATGAGGAATAAGTTTACCATTAACGCCCAATGTGACATATACCGTACTTTTCGGACTATAAGTCGCACCGGTTTATAGGCCCCACCCGCTAATTTTGAGAAGAAAACAGAATAGTTCCTTATATAAGCCACATCGGACTATAAGCCGAAATGCTACCCGCGATTAGCATTAGAGAATATAATATATCTTTGTATCCACCTTGTACCGTATATCTTGTCATGCTTCATACAGACATACCTACCGGTTCATGATGTGGTGAGTTCAAGGACCCAAATGCAGACTCAGGACAGCAGAGTTATATTGCAAACCAAGATGATTTATTTCTCTCACTCAAAAACACGCACACAAAAAAACTCTAACAAGGGGAAAAACTGGAAAAAACGGTAATAAGACAACTAGGAGGCATCTCCACGCACTCCGCACAGGTCCAAGCCGGGAAGTGGCTTATGCTACCGGTATTCTCTCTGATCCGAGCCGGAAAGTGGCTGGATCGACACAGGATCGCTATTGATCGCTATCGCCATTGTCCTCCTGTGCACTAAAACCATTGAAGTCCTCTTCTTCAATGTCGGAATTAAACAGCCTCAGAATTGCTTCATTGCACTCAGACTTGAGAAAAAGTTGCTCTTCTCATGCGGCCAGTTTTTGTGAAGGATTTCTCTCCGTTCGTCATCCAAGCCTCCGACTGAACTCTGAGTGCCACCTCAAATGAACGGTTCACACTAATGTCGAGGGGCTGCAAATACTTTGTTGTGCCCCCAGGAATCACAGCTGGAATAGAGTTTGTCGTCTTGATGGCTGCTTTAACAGAATCTGTGTGGGCTCTCATGCTGTCCAAAATTAGCAATGCCTTTTTTCTGTGAAAAAATCCCCCTGTTCGCTTTGCGTAGCATTCCTTCAGCCATTCCTTCATTACGCTTTCTATCATCCACCCTTTCTTGTTCACTTTCACGGCGATTCCTTTCGGGAATTTTTCTTTCGGCATTTTTCTTTCGGCATTTTTCTTTCGGCATTGTCATCAGCTCGTAGCTCTGAATAGCATTTATGGCTAACTGGCTTGGCCAGTTGCTGCTAGCACAACAGCTAATCAGAGCTATGAGCAACAACAGTTATTGCCTCATTGATTTTCGTTTGGTAGCCTTGAGAGACCTTAGTCTGTAATGTAAGTGTCTGCATGAAAAGATGTATAAAGATATATTATATATTCGCTAATGCTAATCGCGGTTAGCATTTCCCCATTGGCGGTAATGTTAAAATTAGCTTAGAAGCTCGCGAATCGGACATGTACTGTTAAAAGCATCTTTCCGTTCAACCTTTTTTGTTAACAGTCCTAGTGAGAGAGAGGTCAAAGGTACTTCATCCATATTGTAGTGACCCTGTCAGTAGCAGAGGGGTTGCTGGTAGTTGCTGGTAGCAACTGTTCTGTGTCGGGAGCTAGTAAATGTTGTGTTAGACCGGAACCTGAAGTTGTGTTTGTTGTTGTGGAAAACACACTTTACGGATAATGTTCAAGGGAGTTGCTCGGCAATAAGAGTGACTGTTTCTGTGAATAAACCCCTTGCAAGGACCATGTCTCCGACTCGTAAGTGGAACATTACAATATTCATGTTAAATGTGTTGGCGGAGGAAAGCTACGGAAAAATCCGTATATAAATCGCACCGGACTATAAGCCTTTACCCCACGCCTCAAAGCGTGGGGTAAAAAGTATCGGCTTATAGTCCGAAAAGTACGGTATGTAACATTTCAGATCTTTGACAGTAGGGGGTGGTATTTTGAAAACAATGTCAGAAATGGGTTCTATGTGGTCTATTTAATCTGTTTTATGTCCCCCATAATTTTCCATGAAGGATAAATAAGTCCGGGTTCTTATGGGTTAAAATAGTTTTCATTATCTATTATCGAATTTCATAATCGATTTGTTGTGTCGCGTGATTATTACACCACTCAATAAGTGGCGGAGATGTTTGAGGATAAAAAAAGAGGGCGCACAGCGGAGGTAGAGGAAAGACCATCGGCGAGACCCGTAACGTTGTTCTGAAACACATGGCGGAGGCAGACAAATCAGTACGACCTAATGCCGCGTTCACACCAAACACCAGTCTCGCCCGGGACTATTTGTGTTCATACTAGGCTATGCTAACATTGTAGCAGCTCCACATACGGCAGCGTCTATTCATTGTTTGTACCATATGGTTTACACACACATGTGTACACATAGTTTGGTCCGGTCTCTATTGATATGAGGTATCGTAGAGCTCTGGGTGAACACTAGGGTGACCATATCCATAACACCAAAAAGGAGGAAAGTGCATTTAGTGAAGCTGTGAATAATTGCATAGGACTCTGGCGTGCTCCCCTCTACAATACAACTTTGTGTGATTGCTACATGATGTATGTGTAACGGAATAGGAACAAATAGTCTTAAAGAGTCAAAGTGTTTGTTCACAGTATTTGTATTTATTCAATACATTGTGGTGTTCAAAAACTGACCACTGTGCTGAGTGCCACAAAGCATAACATTTGTGGACTTAAAATGTACAAATTATATCACAGGTCACATAAATAATAAACAGATAAATGAATGTTTTAAAAGCATAAAGAAAACCAAATTTGTTTGGTTAACATTTAACGGCTCAAAAAGTAAAGAATTTCTAAAGTGATTCAGTCTATTGGGGACTTGTGTGCAGTGTCTTCATCCGTGTATGTGTGCAGCAGTCCACTTGTATTCAAGCAAACTCCACCTTCACCCTCAGCAGAAGCTCACCAGCACCTCGGTCATCATGGTCGCCAAGCCCCCACCGCGCCTGGGCCTGTTCATCTCCTGCAGGGACACATAACAACATAGCAACAATACGGTTATCAGCATTCAAAAATCTGTATTGTTTTAAATCCAATGAATATTCATATTATATGTAGCCCATTCATAAAATCTAAATGCTGCATTAGAAATCAATTTGGCTTAAGAGCTTCCTACAGGAATGCAGATATGTATTTCACATCTAGACCAGACATCTCCAGTTTAGCCAGAAGCTGGTTTGTTAGAGCCTCTGAGGTTTCGTTGCTGTCACCGTAAAAATCCAACAGGGCATTTTGTACACCTTCCTCAAAGTGCAAATATCTCAGCACAATTGGGAAACACTTGGTTGTACCTTTTTGTTTGATGCGTCGGTTGCCACTGAAAAGGGCAAATTGTTTGCTTTGATGTAATCTGTATGTACCTGTACAGAGTAGGGCGCTAGGACATTCGCACACAAAGCCTGGGCTTTAGTTCGGCCACACGTCATCCCCTTAGCTATGGGCGAATCACAAAATATCTCTCGGCCCACCTTCACGCTGCAGTCTACAGCTGATCAGCTGTCAGTCGGCCTCAGTGCGTAGATATGACTTAGCCAGCGCACGGAGCCTTGTTTACGTTTTTAACCAATGATCTAGGGCTAGAACCTAACCTAAGCCTATCAGATATTTACTTGACAACGCTTTTAACCAATCATTTGTTAGACTGAGTTCCAGCAAAATATTCTATCGCGCGGCTCTTTAGGCCCACTGGAACTCCAAAAAGGAGGACAAATACGCGTCCGGCATTGAAAATCCGGACTGTCCGGCCTAAATCCGGACGTCTGGTCACCCTGGTCAAGAGGCACAGGCGAATGAAATTGCGAGAGAATCCAGTCATTTTTCTAAATAAAACTTCTTTCAGACTTTGATAATCAATGAAATGGAAATAATATATTTATTCTTTCTGTGCGGCCCGGTACCAATTCATTTTTGTATAGTCCAAAATCACAAATTTGCCTCAGAGGGCTTTACAATATGTACACGTTTGACATCCTCTTGTCCCAGGACCCTCACATCAGAACAGGAAAAACTCCCCCAAAAAAACCCTTTAACGGGGAGGAAAGAGGAAGAAACCTGTGGGAGAGCAATAGAGGAGGGGTCCCTCTCCCAGGATGGACAGACGTGCAATGATGTCATGTGTAGAACAGGATAGTAAATTACAACACATTCAATGTAATTACAACACATTCAATGTATGACACAACCACGACAGGAGGCAAGACCTGGTTCAGGTAAACCCGGATACACAGGAACCTGTGAGGCGAGAAAGCACAGAGACTCTGGTGAAGAAGCAGGTCAATAATGTGCATTAATGGTATCGGTAATATGAAATAGTAATGTGAGTAATAATAAAAGTGATATCAGCAGTTGGAGTCAGCAGGGCCATGGTAGGAGGAAGGAACAGGGTCCAGATGAAACCATGCTCCATGGAAACCTGTGAGGAGAGGAAGCACAAGGACTCCGGGGAAGAGACAAAATCAGTACTGTGCATTAATGGTATCGGTAATAATAATGTTGATGATGAAGATCGTAGTAGGTGTCAGCAGGGCCATGGAGTGTCCAGATAGAACTGCGGTCATGGGATGACCAAATGATCCACGGCCCGGTGGTTGGGGACCACTGCCCGAATGGGTAACTGATTTTATGTCACACTATATATTGGTACTGTGATCCAAGCATTTAGTTGCCAAACAGCGAGTTAATTGTATTCAAAAAAAATATTATAGTTATAAATTAAGTGTATTTTAGTGGTTTTAAGTGGCTCAGGCAGTAAATTTATTGTCGTTTAAATTCGCTATTTTGTTATTTATTTATCTCTTTTATTAATGATGTACTTGTTGTTTTTGAATTTTAGAATGTCCAAACGCAAGTAGAAATTGTACTTGGAGCCAAACAACACTATTACAATACCTTGTTCAAGACTGAAAAGAAGACATTTGGATGTAAGTCTGCTCATGGCACATATGTGCTACCCCCTTTGGATGTATCAAGTGTATTATTATTTTAAATGTCTTACCTGATTATGTTCTTTTAAGGTGGGGAATAGTTGAAACTGCTTTGTACATTTTAGAATCTACCTCAGGCTTTAGATTTCACTGGTGACCACAACAATGAAGAGGACAGAATCAGTCTTCCCCTGAGCCCTGCGGATGTTGAGGTTAGGGATTTATGTGCTCTTTAATTCCATATAACGACAAAATTTCTCACTGGGATATTTACTGATGTTTACTGCATCATCCACCGACCTGTTTGCCCAGTAGGCAAACTGCTGGGGGTCCAGCAGGGGGCCTGTGATGTCATTCAGGTGGTTCAACACCAGTCTCTCAAACGATTTCATGAGCACAGATGTCAGGGCGACGGGCCTGTAGTCATTTAATCCTGTAATGGAGGATTTCTTGGGGACCGGGATGATCATAGAGCGTTTGAAGCAGGAGGGAACTTCACACAGCTCCAGTGATCGGTTGAAGATGGGGGCCAGCTGGTCAGCACAGACTTTCAGGCAGGAGGGGGACACACCGTCTAGTCATAGTGCCTTTCTGGCTTTAAAAGAGCCGACTCACATCTACTTTGCACATCCTCAGTGACGATGGGGGGTCGATTGGGAGTGGTGAGGAGGTGGCCAGAGGTAGTTGTTTGATAATTCATGAGTGTCTTAGAGTTGAATTGACAGTATTACAACAGTTTAACTTACTAAATATTGATTTTAAACTGTTGCTTTTGAACTCAGATGAAAGCAGTTATTTAGTGTCCTTACTGGTTGGTAAACTCCCTTTTCAGACATGTTGACTTTCTGCCACTGAAACTCAAACATGAAGCGAGTGGTGTGAGTGTTGCTTGCCCGTCCACGCCTAGCTGACGCCTTTACCTTATGACTGCGACTGAGCTGGGAATAAGGCCCTCAAAGAGTGACACTGAAAAGGGATTTCTTAAGCAGGGTTCAACAGGTCAACACATCAAGGAGCCAGGGTGTGTGTCGGGCTCTTCACAGGCCATACATCACTGACACTGGCATTGGGTGGAATGGACTGTGAGATGCACTGGGAGTCCTTTACGCTGTCAGTACTTGAATTTGAAGTGCACATTTGTCACCTCTTTGCCCGCTCCTCCACGACAGCACAACAAACACAAGCATAGCAGCAGACCACTAAACAAATTGGCATTGTGGGTGGAAATGCAGAGGTATGCATGAGGCATGCATTTTTGTACTGAACCCAAACCACAGCTCCGTAGGAACCTATGTGTTGTAAACAGTGGGAGGCACTGATGGAACGGGATAAAGAGCCTCCTGCGTTGAAGTCTGCTGACCAGCTTGCCCACATGTTCACTCAGACTTTTAACAGATCACTGGAGCTGTGTGATTCCTATCCTGTTTAAAAATCCACTATCATTCTGGTCCCCAAGAAACCGTTTATCACTGGAACAAATGTCTACAGACCAGTTGCCCTGATGTCTGTGGTCATGAAATCATTTGAGAGGCTGGTGATGACCCACCTGAAGGACATCAGGTCCCTTGCTTGACCCCCTGCAGTTTTCCTACACCTGACTACACTACATCCCGCTACATCTAGACTCTGCAGGAACATATGCAAAGGATCTTGTTTGTGGATTTAAGCTCAGTCTCAACACAATCATCCCAGACATCCTCTGCTCCAAACTCACCCATCAATGTCCCAGCCTCCACCTGTCAGTGGATTACAAACTTCCTGAAACATCAGTATCAACTGGTGAAGATGGATCACATCCATCCGCACTGGGGCCGCTCAGGGCAGGGATGTGTGCTATTCTCCCTCTTCACCAAAGACTGCAGGGGACCAGTCTTTTAAACTCCTGATGTTTGCAGACGACATAATGGTCATCGGCCTTATCCGGGACAATAAAGAGTCTGCATACAGAGTAGAGGTCAGCTGGCCCTCTGGTGTGGCCAGAACTGTGGAGAAGCCCCCCTACACTGCCCCAACACCATTCTGAACAACGCTGCCTTTTCAATTTGGTTCAATTGGGTAACAACTGTACCATTAGAAATGTTCTCGGGAAACTTTAACTCATTTCATTAACTATTGGAATGAATTCCATCCAAATACAACGGTTTTCAACTTTTGTTTTGACAAATCAATGAGCCGTCCGAGCATGTTCCCATTCAAAGAAAACCATATCTCATTCGTATACGTGGCCTACTCTGATCTGTATTCAAGCGTAGTAATGCCTGTGGAATTAGTGTAGTAATAAGAGTATCCACCAGATGGAGACATTTGTTTTTTTCATGGAAGACTGACGACAGGCTCTTTGATGCTGGAGGGAGGCTGTGTGAAAATGCTCCTCCATGCCTTGCTAATGAAAAGAGAGGGAGGCTGTGTGAAAATGCTCCTCCATGCCTTGCTAATGAAAAGAGACATGTGAAATCAACCCCAAAACAGTCTAGAGATATTGGAGTAGATAAACCCTGGAACACAACTTTTGATTACAAAACACCTAAGGTAAGACATGATTTATGGTTATATAAAGTGAAGTTTGTTTTTTCTCCTTCTTTTGCTGCTTCAGTGGTAGAGTGATAAGGCGTACACCCTATATATCATGTCCTGCATAGACTGCATATAAAAGGTGGACGAAGTCGTTGTGACCCATTGGTTTGTGGACTGCAGTTTTGAATCCTCGAGTTTGGCATTTTGGCTGTTTGCCATCTTGTGTTTTTGCAACCAATGAACAGAAGTGAGCATTTTTGGACTGATGAGTGACGTAGAGACGCCGTATAAGTCTCTGGTAGAGACCTGTCAATCACAGTAGCACCGCCCTAAAGCATACTCTGCTTTATGGTCTATTTGACTCTAAATGGACCATAATTTACGAAATGAACATCGTGCTGTATTGAAGAAAACTTGAAGCTGGAGATTGAGACCATAAACTCATGTTTACTGAGGTAATAAATCAAGAGAGAAGTAGAGTCATTTTCTCATAGACTTCTATACGACCAGAGGAGTCGCCCCGTTGGACATTAGAGAGAATGCAGGTTTAAAGCCGAACCGGAGGCTACCACCTGATTCAAACATATTTAGTATCAGCAATAAATTAACCGAAGTAGATGATGTACTATTTTAAATAATCTGCACATATTGGCAGTATCAGACTCATTTGGATTCTTTATTTGAGGATACATCATTGATAATACATGGATATAATATGTATACAAAAGTATATGGAGGAGCTTTCTATTTTCAAAGTCATACTGGTTAAAAATAGACGGTTGTACAATATCTGCTGACATTAGATCCTATGTCTACAAGTTTGCTTGAAACATCTTAAACCATAAAAGAATGTTGTTGGAGTCCCCGTAGTGCTAAAAAGTGGTATCTGGAAAAAATGAAGGAATGAAATGTACTTTATGGGAGACTTTAATGTAGATGAATGAAAATGGCGAGTGCATCTGCAGCTTGTGGACTATCACTGGTTATTAAGAAACCAACTAAAACAGGTTAAAAGAGTGATGGCACTCGTGTAGCTACTTATATTGACCACATTTGTATAAACACATCAGAGTTTTGCTTTAAATTCATATCTGTCCCAATAGGCTGTAGTGACCATCACTTCTTTGCACTTCACTAGTTTTAGAGGAATGAGAAGATTATTTAATAATTTAATGATCAGGCCAGATATGAGGAAGATGTTAAAAATGTTAACTGGTCAAATGTGTTCTATACAAAAAGATACACATGAAGCGTTTCAAGCTTTCAGTGGAATTTGAATGACAGTTAGACTATAATGCACCATTGAAGAAGTTTAGGATGAGGACCGTCAGCCCCCCATGGTTGGTGAAGGAATTAAAGGAACATATGAAGGAAAGGGATTAAGCATAATTAACAGCAATCTGATGAAGTCTTAAATCACTGCAATCTAAAGAAGTGTGTTAATAAATTGATAAGAAAAATAAACTTATGAGAATTAATAAAATTAAACATTAAAGTAAACTATAATGGAATACTTAGACATAATAGATAGATCATCAATATATTATTTACAAGGTGGAGGGGATTTTGTTTTTATTCAATAAAATGATTGTCCCTAAAGTTGAATTTATGTTAATGAGTAGTAAGATTAGGCTGCCAAAAACCCATAGGTTGACTAATTGCACTGATAGTCACATATTATAAGTGACTGTAGTGAAAAAAATACAAAAATATCAAATTCCCAAAAATAAAAAGTTTCTATTTTCTAAATCCAATTATTGGCCTAAGTTTAAGTAATTCTGGTTAAGGTAATGGAAATAATTGTGTAAGAACAGATTCAATCTTATTTTTCCAATCATAATTTAATTACTACTTACAGAAAAATGTTTAACAGCCACTGCTTTGACTCAAATGGTTGATGACAGGTTAATGGAAAAATATTTTTTCAGCATCTTTTAACACAGTTTCAACTTCTGCTCTACTTTCAGATTTCTCAAAGTTTTTGCACCTTTTGCTGTTAGAAACTGGCGGCAACCTCGGGTTTTGAAAAGTGAAGCCAATGCCGAAGTGTCTTAAACTTGCATTCTCTATAATGGCCATCAGGGGGCGACTCCTCTGGTGATAAAAAGAAGTCAGATTGAGAAGGAGCCGACTGTAAACATTAGCTTATGGTCTCAGCATGATGTTCATTAAGCATATAATGTTCCATTTAGAGTCAAATAGACCATAAAGCAGGGTACGCTTTAGGGCGGGGCTACCTTATGATTGACAGGTCTCTACCAGAGCCGTATACGGTGTCTAAGTCCCTCCTCCTCAGTGCAGACATGATCACTTCCATTCACGGGTTGCAAAAAAGCCAAGATGGCGACGGCCTAAACGTCAAACTGGAGGCTTCAAAATGGCAGTCCACAAACCAATGGATGACGTCACGATGGTTATGTCCACTTCTTGTAAACAGGCTATGGTTGGAAAGTGATGTTGTGAAAAATAAAATACTCTAATGTCATACTGTAGACTAGAGTATCTGCAGCATGTCCTTCCCCCTGTGTTGGTAATATTGAGCATTAACACCAGTCCACCCTTCTTCAACTTTAATGTGTCCTGATTATGTGGGTCATTTTATTCTCATTGTGTTGTGAGCTCAAAATAGCCCGCAGCAGCTTGCTCAGGGCAACACCGACATATTGGTCCTTACAGCGTACAGCTTGCATCTTTATAAGGCTGCAGCGGGCCCCATGAACTGCTGCCTGTGTGATTGGTATGGTTGGCTGTGGATTTATGAGGTGTGATATGCTGTAAAAATAAGAACACCACATCATGTCAACAAGACTGTTTCTTTTTTGGGAAATGGCACAAACAACATGTTCTGTTTCGTTGTTGTCTTTTCTTATTTTGGAAATGTTGGCAGCATTATGGACAAAATGGTCTTCTGCTGTCGTACATTTCTTCCCCTTGTGTCTTTCATCAAAATTAGATCCAGCTCTCTGGCTTAGACGTATTTTCTTCAGTTTATTTACAAGGCACTGTATCCCTGATAAGCCAGTAAACTCTGCAAACACAAGGGGGAGGGGGTGTAACATGACTTAATATTAGTGTCACTCTCACACAATCATTTCAACATCAAATTAAAATCAATTGCAGGGTCAGCGCGATAAGTAACCACCTGACAACTGCAAGACACCTCCGGTGCCTTTTGTGTCAGCAGCAGACTCACTGTGTGCACAGTCCCACATTTCAAACAGTGGCTCACAAAAATAATTCCTTGTCAAAACACAAGGCTTTTGGAGAAGGAACCTTCCGGAAGTTCCACAAGTGTATTCCCTTGCCAGGAGCTGTGTGTGTCAGATCTAAAACAGGCCTCTCATCCCTACAGCAACAAAGTTTATGTGACTAGAGGAATTATGTTCTATATACTCTGCTTCCACACTCGGGTCGACCTCCACTGTTTCTGTGGCTCGTAGTGTCGTTTATCCGTTCACATTGTTGATCTTTTGGTGCTTTACTGATGTATTAACACCACACTTCGGATTTGAGTGGGGCCATTCTGATTTGCATGTTGCCCGGGAAAACCATATTGCAACAAATATGTGTAACAAACAGTCTTATCTAAATCTTATCTTTTTATTTATCCACATGTGATACACTTGAAAAGACGGCTGTCATTTCCCCTCAACTTTCCTGCAGCTTCAAAGTCTTCACATTGTGTGCTATTTGCACATTCATACCATGGCCAAGGAGCAGTTGTGATTGGCTGTGGGTGTGCATCAGATATCTCTAACACAACATTCTCAACACTCCTCTCAAAGAATACTCATAGCTTAACAGCTGCTGGTTTGTAGGCAGCGGCCTCTATTTATCAGAGTCGTCGAGTAATTTCCAAGCGGACATAAATGTAGCTAATTATTGGCAGGATAATCCACTTTGCACTATTTCTCCTTAAAAATAATGCACAATACCGAGATGAAATATTTCACTTCTGAAATCGACATGTTTGTTGAGTGGAATATCAATGCTTCTCCACACAGTGTGCCCCTGATTCCACAAGTCAGGCCAGATCCAGGTTACATGAGAAAACAGGTTGAGAACAGAATCCTCAGCACATGTAAACAGCCAGTGAAGCAGTCTGTCATTAGATCAGGATCCTCAACTTGAATCTCAGCAGCTCCTCCTCCTCCTCCCCGCTCATTGCTGAGCTGTTACACCAAGACGAGTTTGCTGGCTGCCCGCCAAACTTATCCACTACAAAGGACTACTGATTCAAACTTCTTTTCCTGTTTAGACAAGGGCCTGAGGTATGCAACATGGCTCCCAGGACCAAATGCGTCATGGTGAGATTGCAGCCCTGGTGGGAATCAAATGAATATACTGTACAGCGTATAGTTTACGGTGTGTGAGTGGGATGGAGTGCATTGTCAAAAATAGCAATCCTCTCTCGTTCAGTCTTTTATGTGCTCTGAAAACCTCTAAATGTAAAGTCTAAAAGCGCTTGGAAGAAGTGAGGGCAGTTTCAGGATTTTTAAATGTTTAAAATGAATCAAACTGCTGTATGTTTACTTAACTCTGCTTGAAGCAATTCAGTTCATGTAAAAATATGTTTGAAGGGATACTCAAATATATCTTCTTAGTATCAAACCCTTCTTCCGGTAGGCTTGAATTGTGTCTGTTAAAAGTGTTCAATCATTCATGGGTGGGTTAGGTTGAATGTCAGTCATAGGTGCAGATTACACATGGGCAGTTGTTGGACAGGAATGGAACTTTGACATTTATTTTTTTTCCACCTGGTAAGGTGTCAGTGATGAAGGGATGAAGAAACCCAACAGAGGCTGGGGTATGGTCTTGTGAATGCTCCTTGAGAAGTTTGCTCAGCCACTCCCTCAGCACCAGTCCAACTCCCTTCACCTGTCCCTGATCACTAATCAAGCACTCCCTCATCAGCACAACTCTCCTCACCTGTTCTAGCCACTATTTAAACCCCTGCCTCTCAGTCACTTTCTGCCAGATCATTGTGTTCTACCCGCCTGGTTGTCTTGTTCCTGGGGTCCCTGGCTGCTTGCCATGTCTCGTTCCAGCTTGATTTCCCGTCTCGTCTCTTGTGCTTAGAGTCCCTGTTGTGTTGGTAAATATTCCTATTTGTGTTTAATAAAACGCCTGCTTCACGCTGCTCTGCCTGGTCTGCATTTGAGTCCTCCATCATGCCCCGTGACAAACCGGGAGTGGCACGGAGATGCCTCTGCCAAGCGGCCATGCAGGGAGTTAGACTGGTGCTGAGGGAGTGGCTGACAGGTAGAGAGAGGAGCTACAGAAAAACACACAGAACACACAAGGCAAAGCCTGATCGTGACACGTTTAGCTCAGCTAGTCGGTAGCTTTGTCCCAGTTGGTCTCCCTCCGAGTCTGCTCAGCACAGCAGCACGAGAGAAAAAACAATTACATTTCACAATTAACTATCAAATAAAACCGCTCAGATTTCTGAGCTCCACAAAATTCAAACAAGAGTGGCGGTCCAGCCTCTTGAGCTGAACAGTTTGTGGAGATGTCACCAGCATCTGAACCAGGAAATAAAGACAGAAATGTCTCCAATTGCTGTTTCTGAACCCAAGTTCCATTCTAAGAGTTGATGGCATACATATATAATGAACACACACAAAGCCACAAATAATTCTCGAGATCAGTCCTACAGCATCTCCTCGCGAGTGACCAAGAACTCTGGCGGTCATCCAGGATTCAAAGAACCATAGTTTTATTTAATCCTGGATGAGTTATATCAACAGAGTCAAGAGGAATCCCAAGTACATACCTCATACAGCGGAAGCAAAGGAACTTGGTCGAAGAACCACACCCAGTAGACTGGTGTGGCAACGTTTACTCCGTAGTATCTGGTGAATGTGCTCGGTGTTGCCCATGAGACACTCCTCATAGACTGGCACTTCACTCTGGATTGCAGAGCACGGCCGTTCGCCTTGTATGCATAGCCAATGGCCTCCACTATCCAGTGGGGAAAGGCGCTGTCTTGAAAGACAGCACAGAAGTTCTTAGGCCCACCACAAAGATCTCCTCTGACCGCCGTATGCGTGCAGTAGCTTCTACATAAACTCTGAGGGCACAGCAGCATTGACCTCTCCTGATGGAGGGTCAAACTGTGCAAGCTGGATAGGCTGGTTTCGATATGACCGTGCCAGCACCTTCTGGAGAAACGCTGCATTCGGCCACAAAGTGACACCCGAGTTCCACTTCAGACATGATTCACTCACCGACAGGTCATGTAGCTCGCCTACACGCTTTGCCGAAGTGATGGCAAGTTGGAAAGCCGTTTTGGCCGACAGCCACCTCAGCTCTGCCCGTGCCAACGGTTCAAAGGGAGGCAAGCGTAGGGTGTCCAGTACCAGGGGTAGGCCTGGGACACCAGCCTGTGTCTCCCCACTGTATCATTGTTGATCCTAGCATATTATATACATTCATTTGCAAAGAGATGTTGTTGGTTAGCCATGGTCATTCAATGTGTAGGGTGTACATTCCTTTGTGAGGTTAGATTTGAACATTTAAGAAAACTACAATTGAAACAAAACGCGAATGATCAATCTTGAACAGTATCTTGCTCAAGGACACTTCGACATGTACTAGCTGAGCCGGGGATCACACCGCCGATCCTCTGATTGAAGGACGACCCTGCTCTGCCACTGAGCCACAGTCGTTCAAGCCCCCCGAAACGTTTTTACAGTAGGTTTGATATTTAAGAGATTTTGGACAAGGTATCTGTTCAAATTTTGTTCATATTCAGTGTAGAAATGATGAATGCATTCATGCAAAATCGGTGCAGCTGCATAAAAATGTTATTAATTTATGCAGTCAGAGTAACTTGTGTGGAGGAAGCATTCACAACTTCTGTTCTTCTACAATAGAAATCTTTATTGTTATTATGTCGCCTTTTTGGCACTCAACTCCTTAACATCAAAATGTTCAGCTCAATTATTTTTAAATTCATAACTTTCATACTTTTAGATACATTCTGCCTTTTTACATAAAAGGATGGAATATCCAAATTTGACACAGATTCTGAGCTCATTGTGGTTTTGGAAGAATTATAGTGGACATAATGCATTTTCAATAGGGGTGGGGGGGGGGGGGAATCGACACAGCACAGTATCACGATATTATATCGATACATAAACGATAAAAAAAAATTGTTTTGTTTTGGAAAAATCAAATCAATTGCTTTTTCAGTCCACTAGATCAGTGGTTCTCAACTGGTCTGGCTGCAGGACCCACATTATATATATATAATTTGGTTATATCTACATTCAAGAAGTCTAGTAGTAGTAACGTCTCTGTGTAGTAAACAACTGTCAAATCAAATAAAGATGGATTATAAATAATACATAGAAATACATGAATAAATGTTCTTCTCATTTCAAGTAAAATAATGGCTGGATTAAAAAATAAATTACTTAATGAAATTCATTTTAGCAAAATAATGTTCACTGAATTGCCCTGCAGTTTTAAATTCAGTTCGTTCAGGGTGAAGTGAAAAAGCCACAATATTCTATTTTTCTCATCTTCTAAAAAGAGAAATTAGTGTTTGACTGGACAGACTCATGTCTCTCTGGACATTTCTCTCTTTTGGAGATCGTCCTATGATTTGACTTTCACGACTCACACCTCAATAAATAGTCCTGCTCTGCTCATATGTCCTCGTCTCTCCCTCGTGTGTCACGGTGTGTGTGTACATCTCACTCGAGTCAGGAAACTTGTCAGAATACTCATATTTGATTGGCTGAGCTGCATCACGTGATGTGATTCACAACGCATTGGTCAGTGTTTTTCCTGCACCGCTGAACAAGTGCCGTAAATGCTGGAATAATTCTGCTGCATAAAAAATGCCCTTCAAAATAAAATCACTGTTTTTTTTTTTGTCAGGCAGAGGCTGAAAACCGGTCCGCGACCCACCAGTTGAGAATCACTGCACTAGATGGTGCAGAGTTGTTTTCTGGTGAGGTCAGTGTGATTGGTAGGAAGTTGGTCAAAACAAAGATAGAGACATCTGGCTTCACAACGGGGTTAAATCTGCCAACAGTAGCCGGCTCATGGGGAGAGTGCAGCGCACAACTGTCTCTCTGCCCTCGATGTCCACGCATCACAAGTTATACCGAGTTATATAACTCTTATGTCCTACTTATATAAGTTATAGTTCATATACTGAGTCCACACGTTTGCATTTAGTTAAGTTTGACTATGTAGTAATACAAACTGTTCAGTTTGTCGGGTTCATGCAACATTTATGACATTGTCAGTCTGTATGTCAGTCTGTCTGCTTGACAATGCTATTTTGCTGCAATAAAAATGATTGAAGTGAGATGAACAGACTGAAAACTTTATCTTATTAGATAAAACATGTTGACACAGTTTTACTTTGGGGACATCATTTGAAGTTGAAAAAAGTAATAAATCGCAATATATGTTATCACAATACTAAGAAAATCGCAGTATCGTGATATATCGCAGTATCGTGATAATATCTTATCACGATAATATCGTATCGCGAGATCTCTGGCGATTCCCACCCCTAATTTTCAATAGTTAACATATTCAATATTTCAATTTTATACATATATATATTTTATATATATGAGCTGTTTCATACACACAATTGTAAGATATTTTTTCAATTAATAATAATAATAATCCTTTATTTTATATAGCGCTTTTCTAGGTACCCAAAGACGCTTTACAAGGATCCATGCACACCATTCGCCCAGTCATACCGGTGATGGTAAGCTACGTCTGTAGCCACAGCTGCCCTGGGGCAGACTGACGGAAGCGTGGCAACTAATTTGTGCACAACGGCCCCTCCGACCAACACCAAGCATTCACTCGCATTCACACCAAGCATTCACCATTCATTCCTTGCATGTTTTTCCGAGGTGGGGGAAACCGGAGTGCCCGGAGGAAACCCACGCGGCCACGGCTGAGAACATGCAAACTCAACACAGGTTGTACCAGGAATCGAAACCATAAACCTTGACTGGGAAGCGAACCCAGTACCTTCTTACTGTGAGGCAGTGATCTTAACCACTCTGCCACCGTGCCGCCCAATTAAATGTGCATTCTGACTGTTCTCACTTGTTTTTGTATAAAAAGAGGATATGATGATTCTTGGTAACATGGTGACGTGTGCGTGGGTGAGGTCAGTTCACCATGCTTTCACTGTAAACCAGATCTGAAAATGTTCATTTCCATTTCCTGTGTATATGACAGGATCAATATTCATCTTCATCACAGGTAGGATAAGAGACAAGATCAAATGCCTGTGTTAACCTTCTGCATCAACGGGATCACTGAGCAGCAGGCATGCATAACTAACTGCTTACCAGTGATCTGAGAGGGAAACTGACAGCAAGTGTCTGGACAATCAATTCAGTGTGAACACAGTGAAGAATGGATTAACACTAAAAAATACAAATAAAAAGCTGGTAGCACCATAAAAGCTGTTTTGTTCATTTCACATCACAATATTGTATACGACTGCTGTATAATAATGGATGGAGGAGAGAAGGCCATGAGGTCATTATGTCAGAGGGGTTGGTCCTTTGGGAGCATGAGTGTGTTCTGTACATTTCATGGCAATGCTCCTCAGATTCCAGTATTTCTTGTATGCAAGTGGAAATATAGATGGTGGTGATGAATGAAAGATCTGGATGTCACTTAAACTGATACTTGAGGTTAAGGTTTTGATAAATACTGAAAAGGTCAAGACGCCATGTCTCTCCTTCAATCACACATTGACTATGAGGCCAGCATCGTTCCTGAACCGAGAGCTTTAAGTTGACTAAACAGACAGATACATTTTTTTTATGAATAAAAATTGAAATAATCTTAATCACAATGAATTTAAATGAGTTCTGTTTTTTTTTTCACACACTACTCAATGAACCACATACCACCATCATCATCCTTAAATTAAGGCGAAGTAGCTCGTGAGGCAAAAAGAAGCAAGAATAGAGATGACAAGTGAATTTCTCAACAAGACTCCTTCTGCCTTTTCAGTTCATCAGTAAGAACATTTTTATTGCCATAAATAAGTCATAAATCTTCATCTCTGAGCATCCAGAGCAATTAGCAGCCGTCATAATGACAGCAATGACGCTATCTGCAATGAAAACAGGTGTGTGTGTGTGTGTGTGTTTTCAATTGGCTTCATTCAACAGTACATTCCTTCGCAGCGAAACAGCTTAACCACAATACAACTTCTGTTCTTCCAGATGAAACAAAGGAGTTTTGTGCTGTCTGTCTGATCCACCCTGCAGGCAAATACTTCACATGGCTGACTCACTGTTATTGTTTATACAAGCATATTCGAAAACCGTCTCAAAGGAGGGGGTTGTAGTGTGATGTTGACGTCAAAATACATGTACATATTTAATGAAAGAGCAAAGTTAAATGTTAAGAAAGCAAAATTAGCATTCGTTTTAGCAACAAATTCTTCTCCAAGTTTGCCCGTTCAAGCCCTATTTCTAGAGATGAGTATAAGGTCACAGCTCAGCGAGGTAACTGCCGAGACCTGAATTTCATTTGATGGGAGTGTCAGGACAGTTGGGTGCAGACCTGAATGCACTTGCTTGTGATGCTGAGACGTCCTAATGACGCTAACAGAACCAGGAGGGACGTGTATCTGGCCTCGTTATCTTCCTGAATAAAGGTGAAGAATGTGTGCACATTTTGCACCACATGTGACAATATACATTCACACTGGAGCTGCACGAGGTCTTCTACTGCCATTGTCATTGGCAACAAGTATTACGTAAACAACAAAACACATCATCGCTTTCCACAAAAAAGCATTTAAGTGTTGTCTGACTTGATGCCCCCTATCAGAAAACTGTTAATATTAGTCCTGCTATTTAACCCCAGAATGTGGACACAAAAATTGCAACAAAAACTCCAATATGTTTTATTAAGAGAGAGATGTGAATGTATGAGAAATGTAACAAAGTTCTGAAAATCCCCAAATATTTGTTTTCCAGATTCATTCTCAATTGTGAAGTAGAAAAATATGAATAGTTGTTGTTGTTTTTATGTATATAGTTATTAAATGTATTTGTGTCAACAGTGGAGGAATGTAACTAAGCACATTTACGCAAGTACTGTTCAAAAGTGCAAATTTGAAGCACTTGTACTTGAATATTAAAATTTGCTCTACTCCAAACTCAGATGTTAATGGATATGTAATAACTTCTGCTAATTTGCAGATTGAGAATAATAACTAAATATAATCAAGTTATACATTATTCATTATTATGAATTTAAACTAGTAGCATATAAAGTAGTGAGAATGAGCTCCCCCTTTACCAGCTGCAACATTAAAGTGATGACCACGTTATTACATCAATAATGCAAAGTGCTTTACAATCCGTACAGCCTACGAAATGGACACACGTTAGCAACATTAATGAATGGGATATGAATGCATCAATTGTCGTACGCCGGGTATAGTTTTATGTTCATACTTTTGTACTTTTGCGTAAGTAATATTTTGAATGCAATGAGATGTTTTTTTCAAACTATGTATAATAACCAAATCACAGCCCAGTGACGTCAGCAAGTATAATTTACAGGTTCACGTGGATGCAAATGTGGATTGCACAACTTTCGTTTGTAACACTGGTCTTTTTAATTACATTACTTTATTTCAGTGAAGGGTTCAAATCAAAAAAAGCATTCGATCTGTGTAGGAGAGTCTGCACCCATGCAGCAGGCTCTCTGAATGAGAGGAAATGTGCTACCTGCAAATGACTGACAAGGGACACACACACACACACACACCACACACACACACATTATGAGCGAATAAGGAATTTGGGGAGTTGGTTGATGGTGAGTCTTAAAATAATACCTGTATGTGTTCACTGACAGAGCGCTGCAGTGTTAAGAACCTGTTTTTTATCCAGCTTCTTACTCTGACAGGGAAATGCACGACTGAACATGTTGGTTCCTCCCACGTACTACGTGGAGCGCTGCTGTTCAAACCAGCAGCCTTGTCTGCAGAGTCCTATCTGGAAACGCACTCACAGCATGGCTGAACTTGGGACAGTAAACTTCAAATCTGGGTAAAGCAAAAATAAATCAAAAAACGTGTTATTAAGCAGCCAGGCAAATTTGGGAAAATATAAGCACGGGGGCGTGTCCACAGAAGGCTCTGAAAGTACCACGCCCAACGGTTTAGCCCTATGCTAACATGAATGGGGGGGGGAAATAATTAAATCATCTCATCCTCTTCTTGACAGAATTGGTCATAATTGTATAATAGTTGTAAAACAACAAAGTCTTACACTTCAAAAAAAAAATTTCGTTTAAATACATATGATTTGCAACACTTATAAAACACTATAGTTTTTGAAGTGCCAAGCCTGGAACAGAGGAAGGTACGCTTCAGAATGTCATTACACTGTAAAAGATATACAGGGCGGTGTTGTTTTCATGGTACGGGGGCAGTAAACAAAGGAGCTTTCTCTTCACACGTCATCCTGAGTTTCCTTATCTACGGTTTCGCTGTAACATAACTGTGACTTCCTTATTACTTTTTACTTTCTCAGATTCTTTTTCAGATGAGCTTTTGCCAGAACACAGCACATCACTATCTCTCATTGTTTCAAACTAAATTAACAGTAAATGATGAGCTGGACATCCAACGGGGTCAAATAACTTTGACCATGGACATGACATCTTACAATTTACATCATTATTAAGTATTAAATCATCCCCGTCTTTGTTATACTCCGGTAAATAATTACTATCCACATGGTTCACTTTATATTTGCTCTAGAAATTATTTGAACAGCAAGTGAGTGACAGCTGCCTTTGCTGTGGATTACCTCATGTACAACTTCTAGCACCATACCTCAGTCTGTCTGTCCTCTGGCTCTGTCTTATCTCTTGTCTGTATCTGGGAGATGAAGAAACAGAAAAAGTCAGACAAAAGCCATATTGTCCAACTCGGGCAACTGAAAGTGATCCCAAAATGCAGCAGAAGAATGAGGTGTTTTCCAAAAGTATCTCTTTGACAAGTAGGCATTGTTTGAAAATTGGCAGCTGGAAGCTGTTCAGGATTCTGCCGTGCAGAACATTCCTTCTTATGTCACCAACACCCAACACCTGACTTCCAGCTCCAGTCCTTATTAAACCAATACATTGTTGCTGGCATGACACGTGCTCTGCAATAGAGAAACAGAAAAACCTGTCCTTGATGTGTAAATGATCATCAAAGCCTGCATCGGAACCAAAGCTGCCGTTTAAAACACCACGAAAGTCCTGACTTTCAATTACACGATTCTTCCCTTGAGGTAAAATCAGTTTGTACGAAAATAACATGAGTTGCAACAATAATTAGCTTCAGCTAGAATCATTACCTTTACACACACACAAGCCAGCATAAAATAAAATACGTTGCAGGCCTTGTGAGACACTTGGGAGCATGGAATGTCCAAACTGGTTGTCTGCTTTAATCAAAAGAGCAATGACATTAAAGTGTGGTAGCTACCAAACCAGCTCACACACACACAGATAACTGTTGGACCGCCTTGGAGTGGAAATACCTCGTTACTTTTAGTTGGTACGTAGAACGAGTATTCAGGTGAAGACACCAACTACATATTTATCAGCACAAAACTTCTCGAAAACTTGACAAATTTATGTCGCAACTTCCTCAGTTCAGCGACAGGAAAAAGTCAACGCTCTGCCTGTCACTTGCTGACATACCTGTGATCCGACCCCCCTCAACCAATGGATGGCTCTACCACGTTAAACTTCTTTATTACACTCTACATTGTTCATCTATTCATGAACCATCCTTGAATCTTAATATTCCATGTGTCTTTTTAAACAAGTCACATAAATCAAGTATCTTAACATTTGTATTGCAATGTAAGGTGGTTTGTAACCTATTTACATTAATTATACTATTTCAGATTCATGAGATGTTTATGAGAAAATTATTAAGTATGCATATTCTCTTGAATCAAGTGTATGTTTAGTCCTAATTGTGACCACATGTTTTATTTCTGGAAGCTCTAAACATGTTATTGCTGTTGGCTTTGAGAAATAAAGTTTACTTATAACAGGTTGCCTTGATTCAAATGTATCAATGTCATGTGAAGCAGAACAGGAGCAGCTGCCAAAAATGAGGAGCTGCACCTCCAAATCCACCGAATAGTTTGTTTATGGGTCTGATGTGGGCTGGCTCTGAAGAAGTGAAGGAGCTTGTGTCTGATAAGGTTCCTGTTGGACATTCCGACATTATGATGCTCCATTTAACAGCGGCTCTTGTTATATGGTATTTGGCAAGTCCCTGTTTTCGTAAGTAACAAATTATTTCTCTCACTGTCTCCAAAGTCTCCTTTACATATTTTTCAGATTAGGCACAGATGGCAAACACTCAAGCTAAATACAGATTCTGGCTGATCCAAGGCCACTCAAATGCACCTCTCCATATTAGTTCCCAAAACTGGTAACTATGCTCCGTCATCATGCTCCAGAAATCTTATCAGCAGTGTTCACTGAGCACATCTGTACAGTTTCCCCTTGTTTCTCTACTACTTAGACAGAGGTTTGGCTGAAACATGGTTTCTCACAAGAAATAACACGATACTCCGTCCAATGAGGCAAAAGTACAAAATAAGTCCAAAATGACTGTGTTCAGTGTGGGTTTGGAGACCGATGATCAGTTGAAAACAGTTCTAAGGCTTCATGTAACGCGTCCTAGTTTGCACAGGCCATGCAAATACAAAGTCATTTTACAGCCCAGCCAAACTGGACAAACATTTTATCCACAAACCCCACGCGACACCATTTATGACACTTCAGTTCACACAGTTGAGAGAAACATGGTGAAAAACACGGCGTCAAATATTTTTCAATGAATCACAGGAACACACGAGAAAATTCTCTGCGGTCATCTCAGGAAGCCTCTGTGGGAGTTTCGAGGCTTTCTCCAGTTTCTCCAGTTTTCATCACAGATGTAATCAGCTCTTCATCTTAAACTACACAGCAAACCACAATGTCAGCAAATCCTAATCCTCCAGCAGCAGCTGGGTAAGGAATATAGTCTCTGCTGTCAGTCAGAGACGAACCGCCCCATTAATCACTGTACACAGCCAGCTAGTGGACCCCCAATCTGCCTTCTGATATTACACATCTAGTGTGTGAAGGCTTTCAAATAAGAATCATTACTTGGAAGCTAAAGGTATTACACTGTTTATTTATTGATATAACTCCTAATAGTTTGGCTGCTATAGATACATAAAGGCTGCAAGCAGCGATGATTGTGCCATGGATTATTTTGTAGAAGTTTCCCAAAAAGTCAGCCTGACATATCATATTTTGCGAATTTAAAAACGTAACAATTCAAATTCCGAGTTAAATGGCAATTACAGCATCTTCAGGCTGTAGTTCTAGGCTCACAGAAACCATAGTAGTAGAGGCAGACACCACCAGAGGATGAAAAAGAAATGCAGCACAACATTTCGAGGATTAAAGTCCATACAGCACGATTTCCTCACTTCACAATTTACATCCAATCCAATCGGTGCCAATGCAGGACATGGTGAGCCATTCATGTAGTGACGCTGAAAGTAAGGATGTGGTGGATGGACATGTAGCAAGTTAGACTTTTGTGCAGGAGACATCACGTCCTGTCTCAGACCTGTGATTTATGTTTGTCTTTATACTTTACGTACACATTTCCTTTAACCATGCTGCATCATGTGCAGATATTGTAGAGAGTGAGAATTTGAATAAAGGCAGAATTGCTTTCTGCAAATTTTGAACAGAACTACACATGTACTTGTCTTGCTATGTGGACGTCTGTTGATATGGCAGCTTGTAACTTAAGTCCTTTATTGACGTTCCATTGGAATACCATTAAAGACCCTTTCCCGGGTTTTTGACTTTTCAGTTTCATGAGAACCAAAATTACAGGTTTGTTCATTTCCAGCCTGAAAACATTAGGCCTCATTTACTAATATGCGTAGAAAATAACAAGAAACCCAAAGTTGAAGGTGAGAGGGATCCTGGCAGCATTTCATTTGCTCTTGCCACATTACTTGTGCTAACCTCAGCATATAACAGCTGGTAAGAGTGTGGGCAGAACTCACACTTGTAGCGGAGCAGAGAGCCACTTCTGAAACACGCTGTGGTGGATTCAACTCATTGGTTCTGCACGAATCACGGAGGTGACTTACTTTGGATTCAAAATTGCAAAGTTCACGTGATGTGTTAAAATGACATGTTGGTATCACGGAAACAATGCCATTGGAATGTGGAATGTCAAATAGAGCGATTTTTCATGTTGGACAAACAAATTCAAAGCATCCACATGAATATGCAACGCTCCGACCTCCTGAAGTAGTACAAACGGGTGGGTGGGTCAAACAAACAGGAATGTTAACCATGAGACTGCAGTATAAGACCGGTGTTTGTTTCTAAACTTGTTGTTCAGTTATTGTGAAGTTATGTTCGTTCAGATTTGCAAATGTGAAAAGGTCCGTGCCATGACTTGAAGAAATAACCTTATTTCAAGGTCCACTCATAGCCCTCTCCAAGACAACAAATGAATGACCCGTTACTTAAAGTATAGCCATTGTTACAAGTTTTTGATTCAACTTAAAGTTTTTCAATTTTGACATTATACTTCTACTTTGAGTATTTCCATTTCATGCAACTTTATACTTTTCCTCCACTACATCTCATACTTAGTATACTTTTTACATAACACGTGACATGCTTATGTGTAGCCGTGTGTCTCTGTGTGATGCAGTCGTAGTACTATATTTTACCCTGTAGTATAACAAGTATCTCAAATTTGCCTAACATTGATGAACCTCAACATTAAAATGCTCTAATGGAAATTTGTTAGTTATAAAAACTAAATAATAGAATTATTCCATCAGATTAACAAAGACAGGAGCCATTATGTGTACAAAGTACTTTTACTTTTGACACTTTCAGTACATTTTGCTGAAAAGACTTTTACTTCTTATGGAGTAACATGACTGTGGAATTTGTACTTTTACATATTAATAAGCAAACCGCTTAAAGTATTTAATTTCTAACTGAATCAGCATACAGAAAGTTATTATCTGCTTCAGGGAACAGTGTGTAACAGTTAGGGGGATTCATTGTTGGAAATGGAATAAAATATCCATAACTATGTTTTCATTAGTGTATAAATGACCTGAAACTAAGAATCATTATGTTTTTGTTATCTTAAAAAGCCATTTATATCCACAGAGGGAGGTTGTCCTCCTCCATTGAGTCCACAATGTTTCTACAGCAGCCCAGAACAGACAAACCAGACACTGCTCTCATGAGAGCATTTCACGTTTTTACATTACCTCAAGGTATGGATGGGTACTGATGCGCAGTATTAAATGGGCACCAGTTCTAAAGTAGGAGGTAATCAGCTGTACTTGTGAGTACGTTTAAGATTTTAGAAAAATATTTTAGAGGCCATCAGTTATGCATTTGTTTGTTTTGGGTGAGAAAATTAATCAGAATGAGAACGAACTTGTATGGCCATGTGAACCATTCAGTTATTCTACCAAATATTATACAGAAATGTGACTAATTGAATTGACCAACCAAAGTAACTATTTATTATCAAATACACAAAGTTGTGTATTAACAGTGTAAGGCAAGGCAAGGCAAGTTTATTTGTATAGCACATTTCAACAACAAGGTAATTCAAAGTGCTTCACATAAAACCATTAAAAGCATCAAAACATAAGAAAAGGAGATTTAAAAACAATTAAAGAAACAGTTTAAGAAATAAAATTCAGTAGTAAAAAGTAAAGGAGATTTAAAACATACATTGAAACAATAATCGATGTCTCCCTGAGACATTACGCTGCACGCAATCAACCATACACTGCCGCAATTCTGCAATTACTCGCACACAAACCACGTCTGGAAAAGATCTCTGCCGATCTGCGTTTTATAGTGTACGTGTAATGCTACATTACTTAATGGGGTTCTGTGTGGTGGTAGTTTTTAGAATATTTGCCCATACAGGTTAGTGTATCCTCTCACAACCCAGCTCTAGACTGGACAAAAGGGGAGAGTTGTAACTAAAAATCTTTATTTTCCATAACTAAAATGAAAGCAAGAAAAACTAAATAAATACGACAAACCCAAACAAGGTGAAGGCCACAGGAGGGAGAGAGACTGGCTGATTGCTATTAGCATATATACTCTTACAGCTGAACTGAATCTCACTAACGACCCGACTCCACCCACCAGACTCCTGCTCAAAGAGGGCTGTCACAATCCTGACTCTGATCTCTGGACAGGAGAAGAGGTGCTCTGTTTCTCAGCATACAAACTATCCTCACTGTTGGATAGATGGCTATGGCTATGGAGGGAAGTCACCTGTGTTATACGTTATCATTCTTTAAGTTTATGGTTTGTTAGCAGCGACACACTGCTTTTTTTTACAAAGTTTTAGATGGAACAATAAACTCTACAGATATTTTAGTTTGCACAACAAATACAAAGTGACAGGCTCATGCACACTGTGGACTGTGACACATTTAGTCATGGCAGTGGTTGTAAAGGGACACTTTGGTGGGTAAAAATCTTTAATCCACTCCAAACTAGTAGGCCTTTCCCAAACAGATGTGTGTTTTTTCACAGTCCAGTGAGATGACAAAATACAATCTAGGAAGTCCCATCAGAGTAATAGATCCATGAGTTTGAAGGCTAATCAGATGCCCAAACTCAAGCCAGCAGTTTATAATACTATGAAACAGGATCTACCAGGAGTTTCCATTTGCATGAATTCAATTGGACATGCAGTGTGTTTCCAGATGATTTGGCATTGCATTCTGGAAAAAGTTCAACTAGCCATCACTCTCTGTATTAAGGCTCCTGCTGCTACGATGAGTTCCATGATATTGACAGTATTTGTGTTTTCTCTTTGGATTTGATGCTCTTTGAGCTTCTCCTTGCTTAAATCCCCTTACCAAGTTAAGGCATTCCTCAGGTCACTAATTGCTGTCTTCTGACATACAGCTGACGGAGTGGTTTAGAGGATGCTCTATATTCTGCTCGTGTTGATTTAACCATGACTCCTCTATGTCTTTGCATATCAGGTGGTTCTTTGTAGACAACACTGTATTTCTTCTCCAGGTCTGCCACAGGTTTAAGCCTAATCTTGTAACTTGGATAGAAATGATAGAAAGAAAGTGATCTCACGGGAATATGTGAATTGACCACAACCTCTTTACAGCGCATTACGGGCTGGTGCCGTGTAATTTGTCATGACATGTCAGCACCACAGAAACAATTTCATTTATCAGTCGGTTATGCAGTTACTTTGACACAATATTGACATGTAGATGTTCTCAAGCCACTCATCAAACATGTCAAGTTTGGGACGGGTTTGATAATGTACACTCGAATTTAACGTATGTTAAGGAAAAAGGTCACAAACATAACTTGACAGTAACTCAACACGTTGAGGCAACGCGATGTCGAAGACCAGTCTCGTGGTTACAAGCAGTTTGTTTGTTCTGCCCACCTCCCCTCCCACTCATTGCCAATAGTCCTTCTCACTGTTTATACTTTGTCATTTGCATATTCACATGGATGCGTTTGATTTGTGTGTCCCTCACAGAAAAGTATCCAGGTTGACTTTCCATCGGCATGGTTTCTGTGGTGCTGACACGTCATTTTACCACATTACATGTTACCACCACGTAATGCGCTGTTATGAGATCGTGGACCCTTCACGTATTTCTGTTAGATCAGCTCGGAATCAAATACTTCTGAGGACTGTTTGCCACTGTCCATACTTCCATATCCAGCAGAGGTGGATATATACTGACTTTTAGTCAATTGTACAGGTCAAGCTCCAAAAACACTGGATCCTACATTTCCCACAATGCATTCTCTTTTTACAATATCCTTCCTGAATGGTTAACACCCAAGTATTTCAAATCCAACTCCAGTTTGTAGTGCAGACTTGCTGTTATACATTTGCATCATCCACGCCCAAGCAGCTGAGCCCAAACCATGATGACATCACTATGACATCATCTGGGTTATTTTCTCAGATTTGCCACAGACTTTTATCAAGCTCTCCACATGACTATTAAATGGATCCTCATGTGTTGTTAGATGAATTTGGAGCTAATGCAAAGAATACTGTTCTTCCGTTTGTGCAGGAATACAATATGCACACGTCCAAGTAAGTCATTGCAAAACTATGAAACAATAAACATTGCTCATGCAACATGTAGTGGCCATTTGTCGGCTAAATCAAACTTAAACAAATGATAATCAAACGCCACTGATGCACCGTGGTCGGTATCCGTACGCAGCCAGAAGAGAGTAAAATGTCCAAGCAGGATTCCATTTTTGTGTATTTATTAAAAAAATTCAAATAAAACAAGCAAACAAACTCCTGTCGTGCTGTCTCTCCTGTCCTGTGCAGTGCACTGCTGCTGTGTAGCTGGTAAAAACTATACGCCCACCCCGGTGCATGCTGGTCCTATCTTTCTCCTCGTTTAAATAGCAACAGGTGCCCACAGTAATTACCCAAAAAATAATATAACTAAACAAATTACTATTAAAGAGAAAAATAATCTTAATCTATGAAACATCTACAATAATTAAACAATACTACTTATAAATGACAACAAACTACAATATAAATAAATAGCTCCAACACAACACATTACAAGATGCAATTTAGATCGGAACTTCCTCCGGTGGTTGTCTGACATTAGGGGGTTGTGGAGGCGTTGATTGAAGCAGATTCCTGATCATTTGCGAGAATATTCCTGAAGAAAGACCCGATCACAGACGGTGCTGATGTTTGTGTTGCTCTCAGTGGACCGGTGGGGGTTAGGAGGGAATATGTTGGTCGATGAATGATCATTTGTTACAGATGAATTGTCTGTCACCACTGCACACTCGTGGAGCTTTGTTATGAAAAGGCACCCAGCTCTCAGTGAGCCATCCCGTTTAAAATGTCTGTGAACATGACTAATTCTAACACTGTTGGGGAATATTTTAAAACACTGAGTAGTCCTACTACAGCAATAGCATTGTGTAAAGACCAGTGGCTAAAGCTAATATTGAGGCTGCGTCCGACCAACATTTGAACTTGTTTTTGAAACCGACAATAACTCCCACAATGACAGGCCAGGTGTGTGGAGTTGTTAAAGTAGGCAGTACTGTAACGTATCTCTCACACAATAACTTCTGCCACTTTTTGTGTGTATAACTAAGTGGACCGTCTTAGAGGAGACACTGTCGGAGCGTTCTTCACATTCACACAATTCAAAGACACTCAAAAGTCAGAGTTCTTGAAAAGAATTCAGGACGGCCGTGTGCTGACGGCAGGCTTACAGTGTGTGAGCCTTGTACACATTTGTTTGATCACAAATGCTGAACCATCAACACATGAGTGTGTTCGACTGTCTGTGTGGTACATAGCAGGGTGGTGGAGTGTTTTGCTGTCGTCGTCATGTGTATGAATTGAGGTTTACGCTGATGCAATCTGCCGTCCCTCCATGACTGAGGCGAGCAAGAAGGATTACAGCCGACCCCTCTCACCCTGGACACAAAGTGTTGGAGTCCCTTCCCTCTGGCAGGAGGCTGCGGTCCATCAGGACCAAGACCTCACGCCACAAACAGTTTCTTCCCATCTGCAGTTGGGTTCATCAACAAAGCCCGGAAACCCTACTGACTCAGACACTTACCGGTACATCCCCAGGACAATTTCATACTTTTGCACATCTTTTCTCTTCTAACATACACGTGACAACATACTCTTATTTGTTTGTTTACCATATTTTATTTTAAATGATGTCATACTATTGCACTGTGTTTTACAGCTGAATCAATCACCAAGCCAAAGTCTTTGTATGTGTAATGTACTTGGCAATAGACAGTTTCTGATTCTTAATGTATCAGTATCACTAATAATAAGACAACATGAAAGCATACTATTGTAATGCTGGCAGGGGTGCACAATGAGTACTTTTATTTACTTCTAAGGGTTTTCAAGAAAGAGTTTCCTTCAGAGTCTACGGGATTTCTGTTCTGGCTTCAGTGTCATTTTTGCATGTACCGTATAGTGTTAAGTATAGTGTCCTTTAGTCCTACACTTTGATGTATGTTAACAAAGCTTTAACATCAGAACATAATAAAAGGATCTTGACCCGTGGCATCCTAGTAAGTTTGGAATGACAGTTGAGTACAGAATATTGGTGTTGAGGTTATCGTTTTTTTGCAATTTGTCATTCATTTTTTTCATTTTCAAATAGAAACTACAAGTTGTTGTTTTTTAACTCAAAACAGTAACTGAGTGAAGAAAAGGTACAAAGATGCAGTGCCAATGAAATTGAGATGCTAAACTTGTTCTGTGGGGGATCTACTTTAATGTATATTATTTGTATTTGTCGATCCACGGTGCTCTTTTGAACGACAAATTAAGCCCATAAACCACTTTTGAGTGACCACCAAAGCAGGCCACAGATCAAGCCTGGGACTTTCCTGAACAACTTAACGCTGCCATCGGGGGATGCGGACATACCCTGAATTAAACGTTCACGTTTCGACCACATTTCCCCGAGATTTGAAAGACATCCCGTATTGCAGTAAAATATGATCTGCCCCGCTCCTGAACCAAGGCAAGATACTTTCCATCTTCCTTGACTTTGACCGTCAGTCTTCCACAAGGTCAATAATTCAGCTGCTGTTGAGGAAGGAAAACGTTTCTGAATATATATGTTGCTGTATATAAGTGTCTTGCCGAAGGACACATCGACTGAAGGACGACCCGCTCTGAGCCACAGTCGCCCTAAATGTAACACTTGTTTTAACATACTCTTATCCGTTTGTTTGTTTACCATATTTGATTGTACATTGTCATATTTTCTATTTTATTGCACTGTGTTTACTGTTTGTTTGTTATATCTGCTGAAATTGATCTTTTTATAGCTACGACTGAGACAACTGGTGTCTCACCATCTCTTCTCTGGGAGATCTTTAAAGCCTAAATTAGATAAGAGAAGATAAAATGAGATAATCCTTTTAGTCCCGCAGCGAGGAAATTTACAGGATTACAGCAGCATACAGTATAAACAAGAGACATTGTAAAAAAACAAGATCAAAACCAGTATTATCAACAAGTAAGAAAGTAAAAAAATCCACTCACTAAAATATCATATATACATAGTTGTGGTATTGTACAGTGTATTTATGTTGCACAGATTAGGGGACAAATTATTTCATATATTAGTTTTGATAGGTGAGTTGATGACTCAGATATTACAGTTGTACAGGTGTACAAAGATCTTCTCGCTTTACAGGTGGAGCTTGTCAACCGATATTTCCCTTAACCAGAAGGGATGCATTAAAAACATACATGCTTTTTTAATGTTTTATGTTATGTACAAGCCCTCGAACTCAAAATACCAACAGAGTAGTCGATGATCTTTTCCGTCCTTTTGAGAAATTCAGCTTTAGCGAGTAATTCATTGCTCGGGTCAAGTTACTGTACATTTCTCCACTTGCATCTGTCAGGACGAAGAAATACCACTCTGACTACTTACCCCTCTTTAGTGGCACAAGACAGGGATGCCGGATGACCACGCTGCTCTTTGACCTCCAACCCTCACATCACAGAATTGAGCAGAGTATCACTTTATTCGGATGAATGTTTCCAGGCCTAAAATATCGATGCTATCTGTTCTTAATCTTCAGCTACAAGCTGAATTTCAATTAGAGTGAACTCTTCCCTCGAAATGCTGCAGCTCGAAAATACCCATGTCACACAATACCATTTAGAATAGTTCTAGACACGTTCATGTACTTGAGGTTCAGGTCACCGACACATTTAAGAATCTTTTTCAGTATAATTTCACCCCTCGCCTCACTCTAGTACAGCAGGACTTCGAGAGCCTTATCCAACATCAATAACATGAGAAACTACTGTTTACAATGGAAAAAAACTTGTTAAGTTATCACAGAAGAATTTGGAAGAGATACTCAACTACGCTTACTGTCCAATCAAAGATTAGGTATATTTTCTTGGTCTCAAATGTCCAAAATGATTCCATTGAGGAATGAACACTTAATTAATCAAAACAAAAGGCTGAAACTGAAGCTGACACTTCAGGACATATAGCTATGGTCCGTTTCCAACATAAATGTTAGTTGGATGAATGTTGTACTTCAAGAGTATGAAAAACAATCAGTTAATAATAGTCTCAAGTTAGCATGTAGGAACCACATGACCCATGTGAAACAAACAGTGTAGCAGTTTGACTTAAAGATGGGGTGCAAGGCTGAGGCTGACGACAGTCATTATTGTTGTTTCAGTACGTTTTGTACCAATCAAACCCCACAAAGGAAACATGTGGTTTTCAGTAACTTATGAAAACAAAATAACCCAACAACTAGTAAGCAAATCAGACGACACGCACAGAAAAAAAACTTATATGAACCCACTATTAATCTTAATGCAGTGTAACTTCTTTGAAATGTAAACAATCCACTGAGAAACATGGAGCAGTATGTGGGCTGTCAGCTAGTCTGCCTTGTTGAGCGGGTCCTCCCACTTTAAAACTTCTTTGCTCCATTTGATGACCAAATGATGGCAGGTAATGCGCTCCTGTGCCTTCTCGAACATAACCCCCGAGAAGGAAGCACACTCTTTTCCACCCCAAACATTCAAGGAGGTCATCACCTCCAGGTCCCGAGTGCCATCAGGTATCAACAATCAATGAAACTCCAACATGATATCAAACTGCTGTAACTGTGGAAAGTCTGGGTAAACATTGTGTAATATCTGGGTCTATTCCAACGACGAGAAAAGGGAGTGGCGGTTTTAGTTGTAATCAGTGGCTTCGGGGGCTGTGTCCTGCCACCAGTTTGAGCGTTATTGATCACTTTGATGTATTCATAGTGTGAAAGTGTAAATTAGATTGTGAGGGATGGTCTGGGTCAATGTTGACATGTAGTGTTCAGGACCAGAGGAGCATTATGTAAGTGCTTGGCCATTTACCATCTATTTCCCATAACTAGTTGATTCGATGATTGTAACTATATGGCTTCAGCAAAAAATCCCTCCTGATGTCTCTAACTGGCAACCATAAATTGTCTTGCCTTCCTTGTTATCGCAGGGTCCAGATTCTTACATAAAGGTATTAGAGCCTTTGCAGAAAGAGCTAGACCGTGGAATGACCTACCTGAGGAAATTAGGGCTGCAAACTCTGTTTCATCTTTTAAATCTTTTTACAACACTTAAGTTTGCTTTTTTAAATGTGTTCTGTTTCATTGTAAAGCACTTTGTTGAAAGGTGCTATATAAATAAAGTTTATTAATATCACAATTAACTAATACAACAGCAGAATTAAATGATACGCTTTTCAGGTCTCAAGGACACACGCTCCACTGCAAATTATTAAATCGTCTCTTCACTCTACGCTCTCCTCGTTTCGCTCAGGGTGTGCATGCGCCAGATGTCTAACACATGCTTTTCTAAATCTCCGGCACGCACCCTCGGTAATCATTGCCAATCAACAGCCTTTTGTATGGACACGTACACAACAGATGTCTGTTAAACTGTTGGCAGGACACCTCAAACATCAAATAGGATCAGTTATTATTCTCTGTATTCAATATTTAATCCTTATGTGGACCGTACAATGCCCAAGCAAAACAGCCGTAGTCGTTAGGTGGGCAGCTTTCAGTGGAGTGAAACGGTGGCCACTTGGAGTCTGGCATCCACTTGATCACTCACCTCATCCGACCACGCTTCTGTTACAGCGACACTTTCCCCGTCTGAGGCCTTTCAATCCTTCCATACAGGAAAGGAGAGTGTGCACACTCCCTCTGTCCCTTGAATGTACAGACTGCTTTCCATTTATATTTCTCTCTTTGTCTCCATCTGTCTTTTTTCTTTCTCTTCTCTTTTTGGGGAGTTGGCTAAGCAACCATCATATGACATCAAGTTATTTTCCATCCCTAAATAGAAGCCCAGGCACTAAAGCCTTCGGATAAAGGGTCACAAACGGTTGGCCACTCAGACAGACCACTGACAGGGATTTGAACTGTCTCTTTTGCAGTACGTGCAGAATTTGATATTTAAAATAGATTTTCTAGTCTGACAAGAACTGACATTTTCCAAAATGTCTGTACTGTACTTTGAAACCAACAACAAAACATACATATTAGCCTCTCTTATGTCAACAAAATGGACTGTCTCCAACCCAACTAAGCTAACATTACCATTGCATTGCCATGTTGCCTTTTATAACATCACTATGACAATTGTTTTGTCTATAGAGCCCCACCAAGTGCTGATTTCATAGACACTCTGGGTGGAAGGAGTAAGGAACATACAAGAGCGTGAGGGGGGTTGTTTGGCTAAGGGTACCCAAGTTTCTCTTGGAGAGGGATCAAACCTTGAGGAGGCCCTTTATCGCAATCCTTCATCCATGCTGCTTTTGTTTTGCTTCTGCTTTTAGATAAACTCCTACTCTGGATGCCCCAGAGCACAGCACCGGGCTGGAGCTTTTCTTTTTAACTGTCCCATTTGAAGAAACAAAAACTCTCATGGAGTTATAGGAGCTGCTGTGGGAAAGCTTATCATCATGATTTCCTCTGCCATTTGTATGAAACTAACATGTCTGTCCTTGGGACTACTCCTTTTGCTCCTGCATTAATCACATTTTTGAACCAAACACCTACAGACATGCAGTTCCGGTGCCAAGCTGCCATCTCCTTCCCCACCATCCCAACTACCTCTCACTTTAAACACTTCCCCAGCACAGGGTCGCACCAGTTTGTATCCATCACTAGGTGTGTGTGTTCTTTGTAACTACTGATAACTTCCAAATGTATTAGAGTGGGCAACCATCACTTTAAACTTAACTGTTTTTTGAAAACAATACATAGTATGTTTTACTTATAAATGGAGAAATATCTATATTTGGTCTAGTTTAGAATGAGAGGGATATACCTGATTATTTTAAGGTAAATTGTGCTATTGTTGTGAAATGACAGTTTGTGTGAAACTACGCTGGTTAGTAGTGGCGAAGAACTGAGGAAGGACTTGGGTTTACAAACAGTTGGTTCAATCCAATCCTAGCAGTTATTGATTGACATATTTAGTGAACTGATCTCTTCAGAGAACTTTTGTGTGGTGCGTTAATCTCCACACATACTGATGTTGTAACTTGGCAACTGGCTCCTGAAGAAAATAATCATATTCCATAAAGATAGCTCGAGTCATGTTACACACCTAGAAGAAGAAACCATTTTTATTGTCATATACATTTTTACACATACACAAAATTTGACCCATCCCTGTATATAGGGAGCAGTGGGCTACCATTGATCAGCACCAGGGGTTCAGTGTATTGCTCAGGTACACTTCGACACATCCCAGTCAGGGATCGAACCGTTGACCTTCCGGTTCCCAGACTACCCTCTTAGCCCAGTGAGCCACGGTCGCCTACAAAAGCATTAGGCTGAAAACACAAGGTGCAAATGTTTTGAGGGATTTGAGAAAGGCTTAAAGTGAACTTCAGGTACAAATCCTGTCATCCAGCTCAGATCTGGGTGCTCAGTCACTCTGATCCATTTTTCTCCTCAGTTTCCTTTCATGCTCTGAGGCGGAGCTGCCCTGTGTTTACAGTAGGACATGAAAAGAGCTCAGCATATTTTGCTGACTGCTCTTCATTGGAAGCCGTGGACTGAGTGAATAGTTAGGTTTGGCCCGGTGGGAGGTGGTACTGAGGGTGGGGGCTGATATACTGGAGATCAAAGTCCCAAGATGGAGATATATTCACATGCCACACAAAATGGGCTGTTTGATCAGTGCACAAGTCAAACATGTACAATGCAGTGCAGGAACACAGTAGTAAATGAATAAAACTGATGGAAAATTCCACTGTCAAGTTACTCATGCACTGTATAATGTTCAAGAGTTATTTTGTCACGTGTGGTCATTTATCTTTTTGGTGTATGTACATTTCACCAACCTGCCAAGACCAATTTTACTTCAGTTATGGATTTCTTTCCTTTCCCAGAAACACCGTAAACCTCCAGAAAACGCCCATGGTCTCGCTGCATCCAGCTGGGTTTAAAATATATAATGTATATAATATAACGGAGAGAAGGTGAGAATATCCAAGACAAAGAAGGAGCCTCTCGCTGTGTGGTCTAGAAAGGCTCCTGTTGGTTCACACACTGGTATCTCTGCCATTTCTACAATGGATGACCCTCAGTGTGGTGGTTGAATGTATTGAAAAAGCGTGTATCTAGAAAAAAAAAACACGAGGCGGCAAAAGAAAAAGCATAATCGTAGACTTTAAGGGCCTGGGATTACAATTTTTTTCATCACGTGCAAGATGGTTCAGACCAAGTGTGAACACATCTTCGTATGCAGATACCCAGTGTAGGGTAAGCAGAACAGCGTCCGCATCAGCTGTCCTTGTTTTTAAATATACAAGGGCCTGGAATCTAGTCTTCTCTTAAACCACTACGGTGCATCTGAACCTTCAAGTTTTAACCCTTAAGATTTTAGCCAATGTTGATTTTGGCAACACCTGTGGTTTCTGATGGTAACGGCGAGTGTGTTTTAATAACTTTAACACAGGGTTAGAAATGACACATGTATCAACTAGAACTGCCAACTCCCAGATTTGAGAAGTGAACTCGGCCCGAGACCCTGCGCAAAATTACAGACTGTTAGCTCAACAGGCTAAATTCTGTTTATGTACATTGTGTATTTACTTGCAAAAATTGCTTAAAAAGGTACATTGTGTAGCATTTAGGGGGATCTATTGGCTGAAATTGAATATAGTATTATTAAGTGTTTTCTGTGTGTAAATACCTGAAATAAGAGTTTCTGTTACTTTAGAATGTGCCGTTTACATCTAGGGATCAGGTCCTCCCCAAGGCGCTGGTCGCCATGTTTCTACAGCGGTCCAGAACGGGCTCTAATCGGGGCCATTATGCCAACCGCAGTACTTCTCCTACACCAGGGGTCTCAAACTCCCGGCCCGCCACGTCATTTTATGTGTCCCGCGAATCCGCCAGCACAAAAAAAAAAAAAAGTAAAAAATCTTTTTTTTTCTTTTTTCTTTTTTTTTTAAAGTTAGACTTGATAATAAAAATATCCCCATAGTCTAAATTATGAGATAGAAAGTTATAACTATGATAGAAAGTCATAATTCCGAGGTAGAAAGTCAAGACTATGATAGAAAGACATAATGATGAGATACTTAAACACAGAAGCAGCTCTTTGGCTGGTTACTGTACATTTGAAATGGGAATGTATTGCGAATACATTGAAGACTACTTTAAACATGTCTTTAAAACACATGAAATACTTCATGTCGGATTGTGCAAACGCACCCTTGAAAGGATTTTAAGCTTTGAACAAAGTTATTGTAATAACTTGTTTGATATTTGTCTTTGGTATTTTCTTTAATGGTTTGATCTTTGATAGAGTAATGTGGGTTTCTTAACCCTAAATTAAAAGGATTTAAGTTATAATAACAGAAATGTGCTTAAATATATGTTTACATCTATATAACTACATGTACAATATTTTTACACTGGAATAAACAATAATCAAATGCAGAGACAGTTACTTACCAATATGTTAGGAGTAGTTACATTTACAACCGGCCCTTTGAGGCCGACCGTGATGCTGATGTGGCCCGGAGTGAAGATGAGTTTGAGACCCCTGACCTACACGCTTGGCACACGGGAGCAATCTAGATGCCATCAGATTCTACACACTAGACCTTTGATGAATTGCACTTTCCCCAACCCTTGAGATTTACACAACAAAGACAGATCCTGACTAAGATACTGGGTTTTGGATTGGGTAGCAGGACTCTAGTATTTACCGGCTAGTAAACATTGAGACGGTACACTGTTATCCAGCTAGCTTATGCTACGCAATGATTGGCCAGTCTGCGTTTGAGAGGCGGAACGTAGGAAATTAAACGTCATCATTTTCTGTATTCTGTGGTCCAGGCCATAGATTGTGGATTTTATCCAATCACAGCCACCATTTTGAACTTTCCAAATTCAACCAGAAAGTCAGGACTTAATGATGTCATCGATCTGTCAAATTTTTGTTTTCCTTCAGTTACTCTGTGTAATTGTAAAACACACTTAAAAAAACAAAATGTATCAAAAGTAACACCGTTTGTTCCATGATTGGATACCTGTAATTATGGAAGGGGTCTGTAACAACATGACCTTTGACCCCTTTGATCATTAAGGAGCGGGTTTGATATTGAACACACCCTCATCTGAACTGTTTTTGTTACACGTGGGGTTTTTCACAGCATCCAAATATCAACATGATAATGAGGCGTTCAGCTGCAGGAGAAGGGAATGTGCAGTAACTTCCCAACACCAAGAGCTTCAGATGAAAAGAAGAAAATGATCCGTCAGACCTTGGTGCACTCACTAAAGAAGCTATTTGACATGGGCCTCTTGGGCCTGACTGCTGTTGTGTTTGGCTGTGGAGGGTTTGGAGCTGCAGGGCAGCAGAAGCCACCTGTGGATGCTATGCAAGAGCTGCTTGGATGGCAGGATGACGTGGCCACCCCCGGACATAAGCACATATGCTGTATCAGAACAGAGGAACGCGTAGGAAAGGATGGGAAGAAAGAGAGATGAAAGGCAATCGCACATTGAAGAGCTGTTTTAACACGGGACTGTTTTTAGATCTTGCACATAAGACTGGTAGTGATTTGATGAAGATAGTTCTGTCCAATGGAAATTTACTGCATCAATTATTTCAGTTTCCAAGGTCGGGTTACCATAGGTTCTATAAATCCTCCTTTGTTCAACACAAATGTGTTATTGTGTATGAGCTGACTTGTTTGGATTAGTCTGGGAAATGTTTTCATCGTGCAGCGAATTGTTTTTTTACCGAGGACTCTTCTTGAAGTACCTTTTTTATAAAGTTTTACCAAATGACCTCGGCTTCATTAGAGGTCTGGTGTAAGTTATATTAAATGTGCAATTCACGCACTCAGCCATGACCTGCTGGAGAAAATGCATACAGAAAGACTTCCTCTACACAATAATTAAGCAGAGTTCCAGAAGAACTTCATTTTAAATCGTTACCTTGATTGTTATGTTTGTGGCTACCATTTAAATAAAATACTCTCTAAACATTCCAAATGCACCCAAAAGATTTATTAGCCCTGTCCTAAACCATTACAGGGATGCCTAAAAACATGCAAGGCCTTCTTTTTTCCACAACAACCATTATGATTAATTGTGTCACTGCGCCTTGCCAAATCAGTGATTTAATACGGTGTATACATTAAGTGTCAGTAGAAAGGAAAAGCAGTTACACGGTGCACCTGGCAGAGAGGGAAATGAACATGGAAATTGATTAACAGACACATGTAACACACTGGCTGAGGATGTAGCTCATTAGAAATGTCACACTGCGAGTGAAGAGACATGATAGATTGTACGCCTAACAACAAATCCACTTCAAATAGCTGACCGAATGTAAAAGAACATACAACCAGGTTAACAAACTGTCAATAAGTCTGATATTCCCGTGGATGTTTGTCATCTCAGTGTGTGATCATGCGTCCCATCGACTGACTGTACAGTAAGTTTCCTTAATATTCCACATTAGCATTCAGCCATTACTGATTATCCGAGCCAGCCTCAGGCAACGGCAATCAGGAGCCTTGTGGATGTTACGAAAGATAAAACATACTTTTCCTTTACATAAAGGATCAAATATCAACAAATGACAAATAACATACCAACGTTACTTACTGTTTCTGCCTGTAACCCCACAGTTATACCCTATGGCTCTTCCAACAGGCTCTCTCCTTCATCTTCACTACATAAATGAAGTTGAAATGAGGAAACGCCGCCCTATGGAGCGGCATGACAATGGTGAAACTGAGCGGAGTTTGGATGTTGGTAAAAGACTTTGAGCTATGCTTTTAAGCATGGGGGGGAGCCTGGTGCAAAGTACTCAGGCATAGCAGTTTGATTTCCCAAATGTTCATAATTAAACGTGTTCTATTTGAATAGTCAGCATGGAACTCCTCGGCTTGTGTTTTTGTAGTGGCTATTGTGTTTGTGGAGCCAAATATTGGAAACTTTGATACCGAATCCCTTGGTGTATGTTAACTTTGGCAGCGGCCAAAGGATTCTGGGGATGCTTTTCCTGCGTATTACTTCGCCTCCACTGTTCACCACCCACCATCTCCTCAGGTCGTGGAGTTCCCTGTGTAGCCACTGCTCGCTGGGCTGAGGCGGGGGAAGCACAGGGAAGACATTGTGATGTATCTTGGGGTGAAAACTTATCTCAAATGTCTCAGAGGTTTTCAGAGAAAACACTTTTTTTTTCCGGAGAGGCCTATCTCCTCTTGCTGAACTCTGCTTCATCCTCTGTCATACCTCACAGCGCTGCGTCTCCGGCTGCAGGAAGCCTCCAGCCCCGTCCAGAGTGTGTCCTCCCTTACAGCATGTATGGTGCCCTGCCATCTCTGCCTCCTGCCCGGGGACCAGTGAATGTTCAGACTACTGTAGAAAAGAGGACCATGGGCAAGGCTCCTTTGGCCGATCTCTGTGCAGCACAGGATGAGTCCCGGCTCGATGGGAATGTGAGCTCAGAGCTGCACAGGAGGAAAGGCAGAGTCAACAAACAAGCGGGAGAGCAAATAAGCCACACATACAGTTTGTTATTCAGTTCTCTTTTCACGTGTGTATGTGCTTACACAGTACCACTGACACCAAGATCGTCCAGTACTGTAATGGCTTCTTTGAAGAGATCTCTGCTGTTTGTCATCTTTTTTGAATAAATGCATGGCAGAACTGTGGCCCTCCACTGGACCCCGACCTGAAAGATTAGATTCATAGACGAGCTAAAGACTGTCTTCCAGCTATCTCCTCACTCATCACAGACATCAACGCTTCCTTCAGCTCTGGGTCTGTCCCACAAACACTCAAACTGGCTGCTGTCCCCTCCATCTTCAAAAGAACCTCGACTCAACCCTGATATCATTCGTCATTTCCGGTCCATCTCAAATCTCCCCATCTATCAGAAATACTGGAATGTGTTGTCGCCTCCCAACTCAAAGCCCACCTCATCTCCAACGGCCTGTTTCAATCCAGTCTCCGTGCTATAGCACCGCACAGTAGCAGCCTTTGGCAAAGTCACCAACGGCCTCCTCCTCTCCTCAGACTCTGGACAACTCGGTGTTCCTCTCTCCCGCCTTGACTCCCCCCTCAACATCACTGGTACTGCCCTCTCCTGGCTGAGGTCATATCTCACAAACAGCCAACAGTTCGACAACATCTGCACCTCCTCCCCCCCACTCCGCTGTCTGTGTGTGAGTGCGTGGGTCTGGTGGTCAGCGGGCACTGCCCCGGCAACACAGTCTCACGGCAGTTCATGAAATACAGTAGTCAGCAAATTGTCCTTTTTTTGTGTCACTTGTTAGAAACACGGACTATAGACAAGATTATGTTGCATTGTTAGACACTAAAAACATACAGATCAGAAACATAAAAGCAAATATACTGTATAAGAGTGTGACACTGCTAAACAACAATAAAAGACATGCATGCAGGTAGATGAGGGTCGACTGGCAACTTCAAGGCAGACAGATTGAGGACAGTAAGGTGCAGTTACATTCTAGTGCTGACAGAGCTGGGTACTAACTACCGTAACCATTTCTTTAATTTAGCTTTAAATGACCTGTATGTCTGTAGTTCTCTAATGGTCACTGGGATGGAGTTCCATTCTAGTGCAGCTTGTACAGAAAATGCACTTTTCCTGAGCGGGATAATGCAATCCCCTCTTGCTGCACCTCTTGTGAGCGATATGAGGTTGTTCTTGTGATAACAAACTGTTTGAGCGGAGGAGAGCTCAAGCCATGTGTAATCTTGTACATGAGACAGACATTCACATATTTAATCATGTTTTCCAAACGAAACAAGTTCTATATTTTTAGTATAGGGCAAGGATGAAAAAAGAGTTTTTATCAAGGATTTTGAGTGTTTGTTTATACGATGACTGTCGTGGTTTTAGAGTCGTCGTCCTAGTATGTAAGCAGGTTGTTAAACAGTAAGTGAAATTGGAAAAAAGCATGTCTATCTTAGCTGCCTCTGTTGACATGTAAACTTGTTTGAACCTGAAATTTGAAAGATAAAATTTGACCCGTTACAGACCTTTTACACCTGAGCCATGATGGAAGGTTTGGCATCAAACAGTACTCTGAGATACTTGTATTCAGGTACAACCTGTAGCCTCTCCCCAGATACAGAAACATCTGGCTGTAACTAGCAGTGTTTGTTTTGGACAGAAAATGCACACGCACTTCCTGCATTTTACTACTGTATTTTATTTCTTACACTGCTTTTTAGCAGAGTGTTTCAATGAATGTTTTTAAATCTCCTTTTCTTTTGCCTTGTGTTTTATTTGAATTGTCGTTGTTGAAATGTGCTATACTTGCCTTGCCTAAGCTGGGCCAACACAGTTCCTAACACAGGCCCTCGGCGGTGCTCGGCCCGGCTGGTCTGACTGGGTGGTCGGCAGATGCCGTGTCCACTGCACTTAATCCAATCCTTGCGCTTCCTTCTCCAATAGTGACGAATGTATCTCTGTCAAAAAGCCACTGTGTTTGGTTTAACACAGCCGAAACGACAATTGATCAAATAAAAAAGTTCATTGGAGCTGCTGGCCATCGTCGCCTTGCAGAAAAGGACGACTCCTGCGTAAATAAATTGACCAATTGTAACATGTTTATTTACATTTTGTGAACATTGTCCTACAGTCTAAAGGTAGATTCACAAGTTGCACTGAAAAGACACAAACGGAGATAGTGGACATAAGCACGTAATATTATATACTTATTGATAAAAGTGTTAGTGCAGCACTTAAAGTGACAAATGGACAAATGTTTTGAGTCACTTCGGTGACCTAAATATGTCAGATGCGAATTACTGATTATAATTTGAAAACATCTTTCCCACAGGATTTTGTGAGACTGTGGTGGGTGAACCTCAGAGTTTCTAGAGGGGTCAAAGGGCATTCACCCCCAGATAAAAAATGTCTACATTATAAAGTTAAATGTCTCAATCTGATGCACTGAGACTAGAATCATGACACAAGATCTATGAAGAACACTGTGCTCTTGTTCTAGTAGCAGTAATACTCAATCCAGTGTTTAGGCCTAATTTGGAGGTTTTGTACTTTACCTGAATATTTCCATTTCCAGTCACTGCTAGAGTTTGTCACTGAGATTTCGCAACTTAATGTGTATTCAGAGGTAAATGTTGTTTTGTCTGTCTCCAGGGTTTTTCTGGTCAGTTTTCTACCAACAGTTCAACATTTTGGTAGCCTAAGTGGACAGTGAGTTATATTCAGTAAAAACAGTGCAAAGTGCAGAGCAGCATTATGGACTGCTTTTTACATGATTAATGTTTATTTAAACCTTTTGCACAGGACACACAGCTGTGTTTGTTTTTCCTACTATAACAGCACAGCGTACCAATGATTTGCAACTATAGTTCAATACAGGTATTGACTAACCATGAATAGTGTAATAATATAATAACATTATTAATAATGTTTTTTTTCATTTTGGCAAGTCTGACTGGCAATGCCAAAACAAATTAGACCCCCAGACCTCCAATTAACATATGTGAACATCATCATCCTTATGGCAATTGGTAGGCCTGCCAATGTTTTCCTGAGTCATCGGTAGGCAATTTCAATAAACAATCATTTTCGTGGCTTAGCTGAGCCAGCATAAGCAATTATAACCAACCACGGGAAGAAAGCCAAAGAACAAATCAGAGTATTTGGGACGCCTAAAACCAAGGACTGTAACAAAAATGACACTTTTTTTTTGCGTGTTTCAGTAACTCGAGATGAACCAATAGAAAAGAGGATTCTGCCAACATGTGATGTTTACAGATGGGCTTTCACTGGTGAGTAATCTGGCGTGTTACTCCTGGGAGCCTCAGGGCAGACATTAGCTACTGGGCACCTGTCTCCCCCCCCACTCTCTCTCTCTGTAGTTCATATAGTAGTAGTCCAGTCCTTATTTTACTTGAAATAAGAGAAGAACATTGATTGTTAGATTATGTATTATTTATAATCCATCCAGTTCAATTTGAAATCTTACAATAAATATTGTTGAGATATTATTCAATGAAACTTTATTTATTTGATTTGACAGTCAGTTGTTGACTACATACAGACGTTAATACAACTGTTAGGCTACTTCAGTATATATGGGACTCAATCATAGCGCAAGTTAAACATTATTGTGATGTTCTGGACCTTTGCATGAGGACATTCCCTCTAAATGGACCTCAGTGAATTTTAAAGCCTCTCTTGCATGTGTTGCTTCCCTTTGGACTTACTGAAGCTGTGTACATACTGAGCAAAATGTCATGACTCATACACTTCGGCCAAAACAACGAAAATATGAACCAGGTGTTGTTTTTTCCTCCTTAAAACTGTTTACATTTTTTATTTGGCATATCACATTTTGTATGGTTTGATAACACAGTATTTTAATTTCATGTTCTTTTTTCTGAACCATGATTGTGAAAATAGCATCCATGGTAAAAGTAATCAACTTATCTATGGCTGTTAGTAGTCTTTGAGGACTCAACAATAGAAGGCCAGGACTCTTGCAGCCCCATCTATCAGCTTTCCCACATCAGGATCTGATGTAGGCAGCCACTTCCCCCTCTGCTGGGCAGGCTGCCATCTGGACCAGTGAGCTGCTGGTCCAGTCTTGGATGGTGTAGTCAGCCCGGGGGGCATTACAAAATGCACAAGAATGATGTGATGGGAGTGTCACGCTATTGCACTTATTAGAATCAGGTTTCCCATGAGCTAAGTTGGGAGCTGTCCTCTTTCTGCTGCTATACAGTTCTAACATCTGGATTGCAGTGATTGGAGAGCGATGTTTGCGGAAAAACAAATGAAGCAGCAGTCTTTGTTGTGACATCTATCTTTCAGCACCTATATAAAAGTTATGAACACACACTCAGAGGTAAATAGATTTATTCGGAGTGGAGTAAAATTAGTTACTTTAAAAAACATTTAAAAAGTCAAAGTTCAACTGAAATGATTGGTTGATTAATTGATTGACAGAATAATTTTTTGTGAAGTCAATTTTCATGCAAAAACAAGTCATGACTCCAGCTTCACAAATGTGAGGATTTGCTGCTCTTCCTTATTGGAAACAATCAGCAGTGAGTCTGTGTCTGGTTCCCTATACTTGCAGGCGACATCCACACTGCTACCTTTTTGTTTTAAATCTATCTTTTGCTACATTTACAGCCTAGCATCCACACTACTCCGGCGTTTCTGTTTGCAGTGTGAACGGGCAGGAACAGGGAACTCTGAAAACGTGACGCAGACACCCTTGTTTGCATCTTAGCAGTCACGACGTGTCCTTTCCTGATTCGTCACGCTTGATTACCAATTGACTACCAGTGGTTATTCCACATGGATAACGGATTACAAGCGTTGCTGACTTTGTTGTCTATACTAGCAGCTGGTGTCCAGTTAAATTCGACATTTTATAATTCTGCTACTGCCGGCATATTGGAGCGATTAGCGAGCGGCGTGTCCAGCGGCGTTATCAGACCTACGGAGCGGGCATTTAAAGTCACGCTTTGAGGAGGGCGATGAACAAAAAACGGAGGACTTTCCTTATCTTATTGATGCTTATTTTGTTCTGCACAACTATTGTGAAGTCCACACAGAAACTGTAAAGGACCAAAAGCATACATGCTCTCCAGCATGGCAGAGACTTCAGCCACCAGCAGAGTTACGAGTCAGAGAACAGACAGAACGTATTAGTGTGGAAGTAGCCTCAGCGTCCGCTGCCTGGCCACCCGCATGCTCTGTGTCCTGTGTCTGGTTCGCTATATTGTCTGTATCCCCTGCCTGGGTCCCTGCATGATCCGTTTCCTGTTTTGGGTTCCCTATATTTTCTGCGTTCTGTGCCTGGTTCCATGTATTATCTGTGTACTCTGCCTAGGTCACTGCATGCCTTATGTCCTGCGCCTGGTACCTCATATTATCTGTGTCCTCTGTATGCACTGTCTTGTGTCTGGATCCCTTTATTCCCTCGTCCATATTATTGGGGGACACATGATGACAGGGAAGCCAGGAAGACATTACAAACCTGTCCTTCCTTCTGTCTCTTCCTCCTCAGCTGGTGGGGAATAAAGGGCCTCTCCTCCGGTAGCAGCACTGCTGTGTTAAGGATTGCTAACAGCTGATCCTGGTGTAAACAATGGGGCCATGGCTGTGTGATGGATCCCCAGACATGATGGGAGACCAGAGTAAACACCTCAAGTCTAGTGTCAACAGGAAACGTAAAAGTAAAAAAATAAAAAACGAGGGATGGACCGAGAGTTTCAAAATAAAATCCCCAGAAGGTAACTGTTTTTAAACAGGGAACCCAGGACGATTACTACTTTTTGTCTAAGGTCCTCCCCACCGATATAATACTTTGTTTAACTATAGTTTTAAAAGTTCATTCCGCCCAAATACTACATTTCCAGCCGTCGACATTGTTGTTCCATCCAAATACTGCTCTCCAAAGTCTCCATCCCACACGCATCACTGCCACCCCTGATTAGACTCCTTGACAATTATATAGCTTCACCTTTCATGACTCTCCTCTTTTCCCCCCAAACAATTCCACTGATGTTAGTTTGTTGTGGAATTTTCACCATAATTGTTCCGATGATATGGCATGTATTGGTGAAAGTCAGCAGATTGTTTGGTCTTTTATTGTGCTAGATTCCTGAGTTAAAATGGGGATAAATAATCAATAGAGTGATGTAATGCTTTTTCCTTAGCAAGAACTTCACTGCAATGAGGAAAAGGATGGCGGTTTCTCCTCATAGACGTTTATTAAACGACTATAGCCACAGACGTTCAAAAGTGAACGTTTTTGAAGACGTTGATTGAATGTTCACGTTTGGACCATATTTCATCTTCTACATTGTGCTGATAAAAGTATATCATCGTTTTAAAGGCTGGCTAAAAAAACTGATCCCCATTTCTCCGTTGAAAGCCAATATTGCAAATCCAGGTGAAATCTGGTCGAAACGTGAACGTTTATTCAACGTCTCCAAATGGTCGGGGAAGGAACTTTCACTTTTAAACGTCTTTCAACTATCACCGTGTTCTCTGCTTCTTTATACTTCCATTCCAAAACACCTCAGAGGGAAATACTGAACTTCTTACTGCGCTACATTTATCTGACAGATTTAGTTACTTTTTACATTTAAAAAATACACATGATTACTTAACATTAAAATGATCTTACATGTTTTCATTAGTGGTTAAAAAAATTCAAATATAATGTTTTATAATGATATGACACTGTGACAGGGGCCGTACTGCACAATTACCATTTTACTGTCATTTGGCCACTTTCATTTAATTTGGCCTGTAAAGCCTACTTCTGGACTTTTTACTTATGTAACATTTTGAAACCACAACTATATCGTCCACCACTGGGTACAGGTGTGTCCCTGCCTGCTCTTTGGTTATCAAGCGCATGCCCATGATACCAGCACACAGAAAAGTGTACGTGAGCGGAAGGCGTCCTTGAGAAGCAGCGTTCTGTCAGTCGAGCACGAGTCTGTGAAGAGAGCGAGTTCGACCCTCCCTACGAGCCAGCGACTGCTCAACAGAATCTCGCCCGTCAAGTTGACTGAGGAGACTTTGGAGGCGGGGATGGGATAATCATGCATTTGAGCAAGTGAAATTTTAACTTGCACACTGGAAAATGTGTCATATATGCAACCATTTTAGTGGCAGTCTGGAGGCCAGCATTGTTGCTTCTTAATAATGCCCCCAGCTGTTGACTTTGACACACGTGTTTTGGCTATGTTTCTGATTTATTCCTGTTTCATCTTCATGTCAAGATGAAGCAACAGGCTTCAAATGTCACACCCTTTTGTTCAGGTTTCATCATGAAATAGTTATGAAACAAAACTCAGCCAAGAAGTAAAGTCCACATTTAACTACTGAAGTTGTTTGTTTTATTTCATTTGACAGATGCCTTATTTCATTTGACAGATGCCTCTTCAAGATCAATCCAGACAAGGGATCAAAAGCGGAGAAGAATGCTTCCTGAAAGCAGGTGGCGGTGAGTCCAAAGGTTCGTTTCCCTGATACGGTTGAATTTTGTGTGTTCTTGCCCCGCTGTTAGTTAGGCTGTTTTTATTTTATGACGACAGTTAGACCTTACACATTGCACCTTTTTAAAATGTATTCAGCTTTATGGTCAGCTTTTTTAAGTTTTACATGCAAGAGTCTTTGGTCAACATAATTAAATAAATGTTGGACATTAAGTAAGTGTGTCCTGGTTGTAGCAGAGGATGGACCCAAGTGCAGAGAAACATGGGGGAAGAGAGGGATGAAGAAAATGTTCAAAAAACAAACTTTGCAGAGCAGGGGAGTTAAAAAATGTGTAACAAAAAAATCCAATAAAAAAACAGAATCAGGTAAATTAGGAAAAAAGCACGAGAGATACAACAGGGAACACACTGGCAAACATTGTAGAACAGATGAACCAACAGTGAGACAGGGACACACAGGACTGGGAGGTGCAGGTGATTAGACACAGGAGGATTCAATCAGGGGCGGGGCAGACTATCACACAGACGGGAAAACATACAAAGGCAGGAAGTGAAGTTAACATGGGACACAAAAGGCAGAGAAATTCAACATAAAACAGGGAACCAACTAAACAGAACCCATGACCGTGACACTTGAAGTGGTCTTGCATTAACAATATATTTTACTAATTATAAACTTAATTATCTGTGTTACAAAAGTCTTTGAAGATAAATCCAATTTGTTACAAGTAAAAATATATTACATTGAATATCTGTTAAATAAACAACACTTTGTGTAAAGTTGCATGTAAAAGCTGATATTACAATTGATATAATCTGAAATGACTAGTATTTTGGAGTAATTATGAATATATTATAATATATTTGTATATTTTTTTGGCCCACACAAGGCTAAAGATATAATGAATAAACAAGATTTTTGTGTAAACCTACATGCAGAAACTCATATTCCACTTGATAGAATCTTAAACGAACAGTATATTGTTGTAATTATAACCCTGATAACCAATTTTACAACAGTTGACATTTGTTTAAAGGTAAATACATTTTTTTTAGGTGACATAAATTAAACATACACGATTTTTTAGGTAAAATTACAAATTAAAACCTTATCATCTGCAAATGTAAGCCTGATTATTTGTATTATAGCAGTGCTTGACCATATTTATAGGTGATTTAATCGTTTTCACAGGTGTAAGTACTTTCTGGGATTATCTGAAGTCTACGTGAATCGCGTAACGATCCAGAATTTTTAACCTCCGTTGACGGCTCTGACCAAGTATTATAGTTGTAAAGGTTTATTCCAGCCAACTACAAGATTCTGTCCAACGACCTATAGTTTTGAGGGTATATTCCACCCAAATACTATTTTCTGTCTGACAACTTAATTAATTTCAACATTCACCATTGACAGTACAGTACTACCTTCCAGCTTTTCCCGCAATGTATTTCAGCTCTTAGCTTCTTTATTTAATGCAGTTCACCTTTATCTCACAGTTTTATGAATCAGTTTTTCAGGAGTATCGTGCAAATCATTTCAACTGTCATCATTCACTTTCACTTTCTGCAGGAAATGCATTTTCTAGTTTCACCTCATGTTTTATCGACGTATTGCATCTCGATCCTCTTCAAGATACACTCAACGGTTTATTACAACCTACAGAAAAGGTTTTTTGAAATCGCAGGTGGATTTAGATTAAATCGTGATAGAGGCAGTTATGATGAATTCATTTCGTGAAAATATTTCCAGTATTTTAGAAGTTTAAGCTGTTATGTGTTGAAAAGGCAGGTATGAGCAGGGCTGGTTAATGCTGAAAGGGCCCACAGCCCGGATAACGAATCAAAGCATATTTCACATTCTCAGTGCCACTTTGCAGACACACAGCTCCAAACACTTGATATTTCATGAAATCTATGCTGTCATAGAGAGGGGATAGACGGGCGAGATGAGGAGCGACAAACGTATGTTACTAGCCTGCTACAGCTAATGTACAGTCGGTACCAGTGGTGTAGCACACCATAGGGGCATATGCATTGGTTGTAATGGTATTCAGAAGTTCTCCTCCACACCAGCCCTCTCTTGCCTCTCAGTCAATGAGCTTGTAGATGGCTTCAATTTTAAAGTTAAAAATATTATTGATGCCATTGCACCCACTAAAGTGAAGGTTGTCTCGGGTAAGCAAAGATCTCCTTGGAGAAATGCTACGCTGGTCAAAATGGAGAAACGAGAGTGTCAGAAAGCTGAGCACAGGTGGCGAAAAACAAATCTCCAGGTTCACTGTGACATCTATAAAGAGAGACTTCGCAATTATAATTTGGAACTTAGAAATGCAAGGCAGTCATTCTTCTCTGACATCATAACCAAAAACAAGAACAATACACGCGTCTTATTTGCTACCGTCGACAGGCTAACAAACCCTCCAGTGTCGGTAGCTGCTGAACTCCAATCCACCTGGGCATGCAATCAATTTGCCTCCTTTTTTACTGACAAAATTCAGAAAATTAGACAAGCAGTCAGTGCCTCCACATCAACCACAGGATATGTGTTGTCCCGATCTCTGAATAACATCCATTCAAATATCATGACACAATTTCATTCAATCGACCGTAGAAGACATTATACAACATCTGAAGTCATCCTCCTGCTGCTTGGATATTCTACCAACACACTTTTTCAAAAATATTTCAAACTGCATGACCACTGATCTTTTACAAATTTTAAACACATCCCTTCTCTCAGGTGTCTTCCCACAAGCCCTAAAAACTGCAGTTATTAAACCGCTCCTAAAGAAGGTTAGTTTAGACTCCGCAACAATGAAAAATTATAGGCCAATATCAAACCTCCCATTTTTAAGGAAAAAAATTGAAAAAGCGGTTTTCCAACAGCTGACCAACTTCTTGACCGTAAATAACTGCTTTGATGTTTTCCAGTCAGGCTTTCGACAGCACCACAGCACTGAAACTGCTCTTGTTAAGGTTTTCAACGACATCCACTTAAACATAGACAATGGCAGAAGTTCAGTCTTAGTGTTACTAGATCTCAGTGCTGCATTCGACACGGTCGACCATGCCATACTCCTAGAAAGACTAAAAATCTGGGTGGGACTCTCTGGCACAGCACTTAACTGGTTTGAATCCTACTTGAAGGGCCGAGAATACTTTGTGTCTGTAGCTGATTACACATCAGAGCTGACTAAAATGACATGTGGTGTTCCCTAAGGTTCAATACTGGGGCCTCTTCTGTTCAACATCTACATGCTTCCACTAGCTCAGATTATGGAAAACAACAAAGTGTGTTATCATAATTATGCAGACGACACACAAATCTACATAACTATGTCACCAGGGGACTATAATCCCATACAAGGGCTGGGTAACTGCATTGAACAAATCAACAACTGGATGTGCCAGAATTTTCTTCAATTAAACAAAGATAAAACAGAAGTAATTGTTTTTGGTACCAAGGACGAACAATTGAAAATCATCGCTCAACTTCAATCATTGATGTTAAAACCCACAAACCAAACCAGAAATCTAGGTGTAGTTATGGATTCAGACCTCAACCTGAACAGCCATATCAAGACAATTACAAAATCAGCCTACTATCACCTGAAGAATATATCAAGGATTAGAGGACTTATGTCAAACAGGATTTGGAAAAACTTGTCCATGCATTTATCTTCAGCAGACTGGACTACTGTAACGGTGTGTTTACAGGTCTCTGTAAAAAGTCCGTCAGAAAGCTGCAGCTCGAGTCCTCACTAAGACCAGGAGGGTGGATCACATCACTCCAGTTCTGAGGTCTTTGCACTGGCACCTTATGAACCATCCCGACCCCTCAGGTCGTCTAGTTCTGACTCTGGGAACAGAAAGTAGACCGGTCCCAAACAAGGAGAAGCAGCGTTCAGTTTTTCTGCTCCACATATCTGGAACAAAGTCCCAGAAAGCTGCAGGTCTGCTGAGACCCTCAGCTCATTTAAATCAAGATTGAAGACCTTTCTGTTTGCTGCTGCCTTTAATTGAACCACATTCAATTAATATATGAACCAATTTCCTGCATTTCTGCATTTTACAACTGAATTTTATTTCTTACACCGTTTCTTTAATTGTTTTTAAATCTCCTTTTCTTTTGCCTTGTGTTTTGATGCTTTTAATGGTTTTATGTGACGCACTTTGAATTACCTTGTTGTTGAAATGTGCTGTACAAATAAACTTGCCTTGCCTAATCACAAACTAAGTGTTTATCATGTCTTTAATAAATCTTAACATATTTCAGCCTCTTTTCGCAACATACTGTAGTTACTGTGTAGAGAGGCTCTAATGTAGTTCCACAAACAAGAAATAGTCCCTCAAACTATTTATTCACCCAGCTGACTTTCGTTATAATGCTAAAGCAATTTCAAAATGTTCCGGGGTCCCATTATTCCCCTCACTACTACCCTCCGGTGGTAAACTGTAAAAATAAAAAAACGACACTGGTGCAAAGTTTCCAGGCGGATACCGTCAAATTACACCAAATAATGTTCCACGTGTAATAAACATGCATGTTGCAGGTTTAACATAGTAGTAAAACATTTGTTAAATTACGGTATATTATTGTTATAAATCTTCATTAAACCATCGGAAAACAGACAAACTGTTTTAAAAACAAGTACGTTACAGGTCAATCTTTGCAAATTCAGGCAATTTATTTGTTAAATAACTCAGTCTAACTACAGTTATTTCCCCTCAAAATATATTTTTTTCATGAACTAAATCTAAAAACAAGACAAATGTCTGCACATTTGAAGTATTATTCCGCCAATTTAAAGAATTACTAAATTTTGACACGGTGTATAAACATAGAATGTACTCTTAACTAATACTGTGAATGTGCAGTTTTGGTTATTTTATTTTTTGTGGTAAAAAAAAAATGAGCTCTGACTTTTGATCCAGGAAGCACAGGCATATATTATCCCTCTTAGTGCATGGTTTTAAACAAACAAAATAATTTTACAAAATCCATTTCAGCAGAAAGAAAATGTAATTACACATAATGATACAAATCTTTGCAAGTTGGTGCTCGAATGCTAGTGCTTTAAGGCTCACTGCTGCATATTTAAGACCTTTTATATCTTACAGAGGCTTTACTCAGCAGTTCTCGATCAGAACAAATCTAAATGTTTGCTTTCTCAGGTAACAGACAAGCTCTATCCTGGCTGCTAGTGTCCCCAGCTGAAGAAAATCTACCTTCTGAGGGTATGGAGGATGCTTGCACACAGAGATACCTGTATGACATGTTCCACTGCAGGTCACTGTACTGAGGTTAGCTGTATATCATCCTGAACCTTCTCTGTAGCTGACAATGTTCTCTTACTTCAATTTCCATTTCATCTTCAAATAAATAATCAAAATTGCTCCTCAAGGGCAGAGAGCTTTGGTTGCTTCTGAAGGTAGATGCAAACAAGTTTGTTTTCTTCTGAAAATGAAAGGGGAACAACAGGATGTGTATATATATATGTATATATTTTACCAGTGTTGTTACTGCAGCTGTACAGTATTCATCCGATGTGTAGTCATCCCGGTCACCAAGAGTCTCGTCAAGGTCCTGTTCCATCTGCTGGGCATCGGCCATTTCACCTTTATTCTATAGTCAACAGATATAGATTATATACTCATCAGCTCCTCCTCTCGTCTGGTCCACATTTATTCTGCCACTGCTAGGTGTGCCGTCTTGACAGCACCTCTAGGTCTACCTGGTCCAGAGGCTTAAAAAGACGACCCGTTAGACCGACCAGCACCCTCTGAAGATTCCACTAAGGAACCAAGCGACGTCTGGGAGGCCTCAGCCTGCGGGTCCCTCGTAGGAAGTGTTTCACCGAGGGGTGACTTCTGGCAGTGAGGCGACCTAGACTATCATGGCCCGCCGTAAAGCAAACACCCCGACCACTGTCAAATAAACCCTGCAGGAAAGCCCAGATATTCTCCAGGCAGCAGGAACACGGTGCGAGGCCCCTGACTGTCCGCCAGTCCACAAATGACCGCCAATGAGTCGAGTAAGCCCAAGGGGTGAAGGGGACACGTGCGTTCTAAATCTTGGAGACAACAGCAGCTCGGTTTCACCATCTCAACCTCCAAATCGTGATGCTTAATGCAAACACCCCCAGATCTGGTATCGGCCACGGGTCTGCCACCAGAGTCAGAGCTGTGTCAGGTCCAAGAACTATCTTGTGCCCAGACTATCCGGTGCTACATCCAAATCCTGTGAAGCAGTTGCATCATCAGGCGCATGGGGAGGAATGCAGGCTGCAGACCTATTTTGTATGCTGGATAACCAGCGCTGTGAGGGGCTCCTGTCTGGATGCGGCGAGGATCAGCCAGTTGTCATGTAGGTCAGGATTCTCATTACTCTGTCCCTGAGTGGTGCCAGTGACGCCTCTTCTCACTTCGTGAACATGCGCTACTTGTAGCGCTGACCTGCCCACAACAAAGCGCAGATACTTCTTGTGGCATGGTGGGATGGGAACACGTCAAGATCTATAGAGATCTTCCAGTCGCCCGCTGGATGCACTGCAATAGCCGCTTGACTTTCAAAATGCGCAACGGTCGCTGCGTGATGTAGCTATTCAGGACGTGCAGGCCCAGGATGGGTCTCTCTCCCCGGATGTCTTGGCCACGAGGAAATAGTGAAAAAAAACGATCTGCACCTCCGAGGGATATCGGTGATAGTCTTGCTTGACTTTATTTGATGTAATAGACCATGATATTATGATTACTAAACTTAAGATATATGGATTCAGCCGTACGGCAGTCATCTTTCTGAGAGATTGCAGAGTGTCTTTTATAATGGTAGTGTGACAGCCTCTGGCATTAAGCAGGGCCTGCTGTGGGCATTGCCTTGTTTGTTCTCTGCGCTGTCTTGCAGGTCCCTTGTAGGCGGAGCCTCTCGGTACAATTGGGAGCACCTGGCCAGTCTCCCAGGGGTATTTGGGACCTGCCTGCCGCAGTCGGGAGCTCTCTCTGTTCCTGCAGCATCATGTCTTTGTTTTGTTAAGAATAAATGAAACCTTTTCCGTCTAACCACCCGTGTGTTTTCCGTTTTGTCATGGCTCAAGAGCCTTGTCGTGACAGTAGCTTGTCAGACTGCAGATACATTAGTTGTGGGGTTCCACAAGGAAGTTGCTTAGGCCCCTTACTCTTCTCTATTTTCACAAATGATCTGCCTTTGGCAACTGAGAATGCCAAATGGTAATGTATGCAGATGACACGACACTGTTATGGTCAACATCTTTCGTTGGAGCCCCAGGGTTAGTTGGGATATCTAGTTCTCCCACATCATCCCGTGGCCAGTCTCACTGGGTTTGGCTTGCCATTACGTAACCCTTCAGATTATACAGAGTTCAAAAAGCCAACCTACACAAATAGTGCACAGTAATAGGTTATTCAGTTCTTTCTGTTTCTAACATGAGACAATTACTAAAGATATACTTAATTAACAATGAGCCTACATCACAACAATTGTCATTTTAGCAGTATTAAACAAATTATTTATCTTTTCCTTTCTTTTACCACTTTTTTAACCTGTAACATATTCCTTTCTTTACCATAAACATAAGCATGGTTTGCAGCACGTTTACAAGAAGGGACCTCCAGACGAAACAACACTGTAGCATGCAGCGTTCTCTACCACTTGAGACGTACAGAGAGCATGATGTACTCCCTTAGGAACAACATGCTTCCCCTCTAAATGACATATGGAGTTGTAGTATCCCTATATTTTATACTGGTTACATCCTCCATCCAGAGTTGATAATATGTACATCTAATATGTTTTAATAATGGATGGATGTATTGTATTACCCTTTGGTGTATGGATTTCATCCCAACTGTTGTATCTTGTTAAATACATTTAAGTCAACATATTATATATATTATATCTATATATTATTTGTATTTTTCGTATTTTTTGTACTTAGTGGGCTGTTCAACTATTTTTTATGAATTCATTTCTCAAACTGAGCTCTTTTTTTCAAGGAATTTCCTCTCAAAATCAACAACTGCTTGTAACTAAACTCCAACTAAATATATAATAATAGATGTACATAACATATGTTAGCATTGATGGATTTGACCTGTATGTGATCAGTAACTTCTATGTGAAAGTGCACAAAAACTAGCAGCAGGGAGTCCCTACTGCAGTTCTTGACTGTTCTTGACCCTCTGGCACCGACTCACATTTTTGGAGCCTTATATACTGACATGATCTAGAAATTATTTTAGAACTCGTTGCAGTCAATTGTATCATAAACTTCTTTCACAGCAATAAATGCATATTTTATGGACAAAATAATTGTGTCAGACGTGACACACATTTGTAGTGGAGCTGTGCACGATGGACAGAGCTGCAAGAGGATGAGAACCTGATGCAGAGCGTTAAATTGGGGAACATTTATGAGCTTTATAAATATTGCTTGAAAAATCAGAACACTGGGCACTTAACCATTTCCTGCAGTGAGGTTTTTCTTGATCTTTATTGAAACACACTTTAGAATGTGGCCCGCTGCAGACAACACTAATGGTTCCATGGGGATAGCTACATGGCAACAGTTAGAAGGTAACAAAACAAGCATATCATGATATACTTATTTATACTCATTCCATCTGGTTTTTCCTCTCTTCAGCCTGCTCACAACATTCCCATGTCCCGAGTCTGCTTAAATAGGCCATTACATTCAATTCCAGTGTTTAACCTAACTCCCTTTACATTAAATTTGATTTATTCTCATAATTATATTGCAGAGATGATGTCTGGGTCTTTACCAGTCTGGAATCAACTTAATTACAAAGCAATTTTGAGAGTTTATTAACTCTGAACTTTACATTAAGGGGCAAAACTGTTTAGCTGGTATTTATTTTTCCTTGATCAATAGGTCCTACAAATGAAATTCCTTAAAAATGACACAACTTTGTGCTCTGAGGTGGCAGCATAGAAGAAGAGGGGTGGCGGCAGCAGGACAGGAAGCGTTGGCATCATGTACGCGGTCGCTGGTTGTGTTGGTTTGTGCTGGACCGAAGATGATGGTGTCCATGAGCTTCCTGGCATTCTGGATCTTGTAGAGTGTGGATATTATTCCTTCCAGCTCTGATTTTATCGGCCAAGCGGGCGCAGGTGACACAGCAGGTGGAGCCATAGCAAATGTGGGGGACGCAGGGGCTCCAACCCGGAGTCCACAGCGTTGTTCAGGTTACTGATTGTAGATACCCGGTATCTGTGGTCCCCGTAGCGTTAGTTAGCTCCAAAGCTAAAAACAAGCCGGTAGTAGCCCCGGCAGGCTGTCCGATCTGGGGAACGTTAAACTTAAAAGGTCTACACTTGGGCTGTTTTCATGAGGTCACAATAGTTGTGTACCACTTACCACGGAATCTAAGGTCAGCTGGTCAGTCCATCCAACACTTTACTCGACAGAAAGATATTCTGATAACAACCTGCATGATGTTCATTACAATTTGCTGTGGCTACTCCTTTTCACCAGAGGCTGACTTTTAGAGTTGGACAGGTAGCAATGAAATTTAATGAGTACATTCATGATCCCCAGAGAATTACCTTATTTTTGTCACCATATGTTTTCAGAAGTATCCTCTTGTGAACATGAATATATGTAGAAAATGTATGTGTTAGTTTTGTAGATAACTTATCATGAGTCACATTCTTGGTAAAGAAGCTATGGTTCAGTGTAGAGAGGATCTTCCTGTAATCACAAGGTTGATGGCTCCTCATGCTTAAATGTAGAGGTGAAATTTAATGTATATACATTATAATTGTACAATTAAAATGAAGTTGTTTTACTTAAGAGAGTTTGACATGAAGGAGCTAAAAGGTCAGAGGAGCTACAAGATATTAGGAAGCGTTGTGTGAAGACCAAAATATCCAAACAAAATCCCATTGTGTGTGTTGACGGACTGCCAAAGGGACAACTGACATGACCATCCCCACTGACCCCTGGGCAACAGTTATATGCCAAGACCTTAGCAAACAATGTGCCCTACGTAATGTTGGTGCAGGCTGTATCATTGTCAGTACCACCTATTCAATCAATGTTGATAGACCCCAGCAGTGGCAGCTGTTATCATCATCCCTGTGACCCTGCTGTAGGGTGAAGAGGCCATCAACCACGTGGAAGTGATTTTCATCAAGTCTTGCTTTCACCTTCCTGGCCAGCTCTGATCCTGCTCTATAATTGTTGGAAAGGAGGAGTGTGGGCTTTTTCTCCCTCTATGGAGGAAGTCTGGGGGAGGTTCAGTTCACTGTACGTCCATCCTGCCACCCTCTGACTCACCCTGCCAGTCGGAAACCATAAACGTGTCAGTGGTCCAGAGCGAGGTCTACTGAGGGAAGCATCACCGTACCCCTTTCATGCCCTCTGCCAGCCCTTCCTAAATCATTCAGTTAGGACAGTAGCAGTGAATGACATTTCCCCTAGGTCCAGAGGACATAGAGGTAACATCAAGGCCGTACTAGCACTAAGTACTTACTATCATGTACAGTCTTACCTACTGTAGTTTCAGCCACACAGGATTTGATCGTGCAGTAAGACTGTATATGATAGTGTGTGCAGAGAATCTGTGGAATATATTGTGTAATTTCTGATGACTAAGTACAAAGCAAGGAACATGTCTTCCGCAATCTCGGAACCCATCGGCTATTGATCTGATGATGGATAAGCCTCTTGGGAAAAGGCTATATTTCTGGGGTTCTGGTGTCGCCAGCAGATATCAACGTCAAGACTCCCTTTTCTGTGCCCTGTTCATTGTTTACAGTCCGATAAGCAACTTGAGATAAAAGACTGGTTTTGGAGTCGAAAGACGTGTATGATCGGATTGTTCCACAAGTAGCCAGTTTACAAGCTCATTTTAAACCCATCCAAAGCTTTCAGCCAATGCCTTCCACCCCTTTTGATCCTCACAAGGACTGTTTACCTGCGTTCAACCAAAGCCTGCTCGTGTTATTGGTCAATACTACTTGGACTACAGACAGAAAGCAGAACGCTTCTGATGCCAAAATCTTTGACAAATATTTGGATTCTAGATGTGAATGCAGAATCTGTCCATGGAGATTATGTCGTCCGCAGTGGGCCTTTACAGGCTGCGGTTCATTGACTGCAGTCCACTTTTGCTGCTGGATGCTATACTAACGTTACAACCAAAATCTTCTTCACTTCCCTGGATGCAACAAGTGATCAGCGGTTCTCGAGACCTCTGAAAGCAGCATTTCCAGGGGCCAACCAATCGCCCCATTCCAAACGAATAGTTTGCATGTAGGGTCCAGAAATGCTATCTCTTTCTTCGGCAATTTTAATGTACATGATGGGAGACAAAGTCCTTTAGACAGACTTTATAAAATGTGAACCTATCCTTTCTTGTTATAATCCATGGTAACATTGTTTACATTGCTCAAAGCATGATGCTAAATGGGCAGTGACATAATAATGAAAATGAGCTGTTTGTTTTAAATTTGACAGTAATCAAAATGTCCCATCAACATGGCTTTTGGAACATATCACAGAGAGTTCTGGTGTGCAACATTCACACACCAAATGCTCAAGATGAGTAGCCTAATTAATTCATTAAAATAATATGATAAGAATGCCATAAGCCTGTAAATACAAATATTGTAAACTGAGACAGAACAGACAGTGTGTTTTTACCCTGAACCACAAACAAGCCCTTCCATGATCACACGTCAGGTCACGACCACTGTTGCCCATCAGCAACCTTGGAGCCTGCAGGCCACAGAGCAACATGTTTGTCCTACCAGTGTCCGGTAGCAGTGCTATTTGATCCCTAATGTCTCTGTACTGTTGTTAAGTTCTGCAATGTTTCCAGCAGAGTGAGGACAGGAGGCGAGGTAGAGTCCTTTCTGCTAAAATCACAACAAGCCTTATGTCACGTACACCATCCACTGCCATCTTCAGCTGGCCAGCTGAGTGTGTGTGTGTGTGTGTCCCTGGCTTCTCAGGGAGTTGATGACAGACTGATGAGTTCCTGGCCATTATAAAAAATGGTGAGCAACAGGCCAACCATCCGCTCAGCTCTCCTCCTTCCCCTGGACCAGCAGCCTTCTTCCTGCATGCATGCACACACACACACATGTTTATATTTGTACTCTCATTTCAGAATATCAGTGCACTATCAAAAGTGAAACAAGATCAACCATAGCTGGTAACTTCAACAACCTATTCTTAAAGTCTGTAAGTCCACTTAACCAAGCTTCAATTGTGTTGTTATTAAAGAAAGATAAGTTATTGCTGTCAGTCAGTGGAACTACAGCTTCCACCCAAATGATTGGCTATGTGTTTGGAACCTGTCCATCCCACTATCATCTCAGCAGATCGGACGGGGTTCATCCAAAACAAGCATGCCTTTTTCAATGTAAGACGTTTCCTCAATGTGTTATACAGTGTATCCTCCTCAAATGCAGCAGAAGCTGTGACTTTGAATGATGCAGAAAAGGTCTTTGAGTTCAGGTTTAGCAAGAAATTGGTTGCCTGGGTAAAACTGCTCCATGCATCCCCCACAGCCCATATCTTTAACTCTCTCCCAAAATGTTCTCTATTACCAATTCCAGGGTTTACCCAGAACCCCTCCTCTTTTTTTCATAAAACGGTAAGTGTTTAAAACAAGAAAGCCCTTACATTTGGCAAAGGCCACAGACCCTTGGAGGATTGTCTTTGCCTAAATCTAAATTTAAATTGGTCTTATGTGGATGACTGTAAAGGCTTCTTCGGCTAGACCTGCCTCTATAATAGCTCTTGTTTACATCCCTATACATTTTTCAGTTTTTCCCTTCAAAAATGTTACTTAAATCAACACTCAACATCTAGAATCAGTTCAGATGCCATTTTGGTTTGCAAACTGGCTCCTTCCTGACCCCGATACCTTCTTCTCGTGGTCTTGCCTCTGTATTAGTACCGTAAAAGGATCTACATAAACAACACACTTGCATCTTTTCAACAGCTCTCTGAGAAATACCTTCTTCCCAATCAACATTTCATCAGGTACCTAAAATCTGTGGCTTTGTCTGTAATAACTTTCCTACATTTCCCAACCTTCCAGGGGCTGCACCCATTGAATGACATTACAATCCAGATGAGATGTGGAGCAAAATCGTAAACCTTGCCCATGCGTCATCTCTCTGTGCGAGGCACAAGCTGATCCAGTGTAAAGTCCTTCCACAGTCAGGAAGGCTAGAATCTATGGTAATGTCGAGTCTACTTGCGACATGTCATTCGGCCCCTGCCACATACAGTCATCTGTTTTGGTCTACTTCTAGGAGTTATCTTTAATCATGGTGCTTGGAAATGCATTTGGCCTCATTGATGTCTATTAAAGTATTCTCTTGTTCTCTTTCTTATACGTGGGGGAAATAAATATGTACTTATATATTATCATTGTGGATGACCAGATGGATGTGTGTTCTGTTGTACTTGGTTAATAAAACATTACTCAGGGCATACAGTACATTTATACCTTCCTTTTAGAACAAGTATATTGTTTTTACACTGTAAATTGCATAATAAAAACTGCTGCTTACATTGGAGAACCCAGAATAAACGAGTATATATAATGAGTGTAGATGCTTCCACACAGATTGAGGACTCACTGAATGGTTTGGTGAGTAAGGATGTGAATCATATACTATGGCCTTCAGTCACCAGATCTCAGCCCAACAGAACACCTGTGGGAGATTTTGGTGACACGTTTTAGACAACGCTCTCCACCACCATCATTAAAATACCGAATGAGGGAATATCTTTTGGAAGAATGCCGTTTGTCCCTCCAGTAGAGTTCCGCACATCTGCAACAAGGAACACCAAAAAAAAAGCTGTACTTTGCCCTATGAAACCAAGATTTTCAAAAACAACTGCAACCATAGGAATAAACTCCTCTGCAAATAGGTCAATGACTGTGTCTCAACCTTAAAACACTTCCTCATTCACTGCTTCATAAAAGGCACTCAGCATACCTAGCAGTACATTGATAAAAGTATCGTGTCACAAACCTTCATTTTAACATCTGTCAAATATAAACACTGACATAAAATGGTCGAAAGTAAGTGTGTGCATGGTACCAAAAATGGCTGTAATTTCAGACCCATCTATTATAAGCATCAGTTCAATACTTTGGTTTATGACCAAATGCCTCTAAAACTATAAGAGCATTTCCATCAGCCTCGCTGTAATTGGTGCTAATTAGCAACAATTTGCAACCAACACAGTGAACATGGTAAACGTTACACCTGCTAAACATCAATATGCTAGCATCATAAGCATGTTAGCATGCCAATGTGAGCATTTAGCTCAAATACAGCCTCACAGGGCCTGAAGCATGATAAATGAATGTACTGAAATATAAAAAACAAGCTACAATAAGCACCTCTTCATAATATTAGTTCATATGTGGTTTCTGTGTTTGTTCCTCGTGTTCCTTTAAATTATTTCAATTTAATCTAAAGTTAAAAAGTGTCGAAAAATATTTATCAAAACACCTTTTGAAAAAGGAGCAAGTAAGTGGAGTCGTGGAGTAAGCCGCTGGACTGCTACTTTGTCACTATCTAAAATGTCTGCATTGTTTTTTTATCGAAAATGCTGAACAAACATTCTGCTGCTCATTCACCCATTCACGCACACACCAGTGGCAGCGAGCTACCACGGAGGGGGCTGGCCTGAGCTTCAGGAGCAATTTGGGGTTCATTGTCTTGCCCAAGGAAACTTCAACACTTGGGCAGGAGGAGGTGGGCATCAAACCGCCAACCTTGTGATCCTCATCATCATGATCACGGTGAAAACCAACACAGTCTCACTGCAGTTCATGAAATATTCTCGAAATGCAATCTATTGGTTTTGTTTACAGGGACATGAATTGTTAATTATTTTAGTCGCTTGGCACGAAATTTAGGGTCAGGCAACTAAACCACCGCGGTGTCTCTTTCATTCCTGTGTCCGCCATGAAAAAGGATCCAAATGGACTTTCCATTGCCATTGTTTTCATGAAACAATGGACGAAATGCAAAACCGATAAATGACTTCCTGTGACTATTTCATGAACAGTCATGTGAGTGGACTGTGAAAACAGTGGGCAGTGCACTGATTTACATGTAATCTAATGACTAAATTACGCGCTCAAATAGCAACATTTCACTCAGACAAACTGAGACAAACAGCCAACCACTTACAGTAAAATATTTTATTTAGAAATGATTATTTGTTTTGAAAATAAGTTTAAGAAATCCAGTGATATATGTAAATAATCAATAATCAGGTCAAAGTGCAAAAATACATTTTTGATATAATGCATCTGTACAAAAATAACATTGGGGTACGATATTGAAAAGGAGGAAAATGTATTAACATGGCTTTGATCATTCTATGTTGCTGTAAAAAAAATAATAATTGCATAACAGTTGTGTCCCTTTTTAAGAAGTTTTTTGGATTATAAGCTTCTGAGCAAAGTAGTTCACTGAGCAGCCACAAGTGTTTTTTTCATTTCACATTCCACACATCCATTGCCAAGTCAAGCTTTGATAACTAAGCATCCGCTTCTCCACTCAGGCTTACAGTATCTCTGCATTATTCCTTTAAGAGCTGGCTGGTGAAATAGTTCATCGTTGAAGAGTATTCCCACAGAAGCAGAGCGCTCTGCCTCCAACAGCTGAGATGAATAAGTCTTTGGTTGTTCTTTGATTGTTGTGGTCTTTGGTCATGTTTTTCCAGTGTCCCCGTCCCTTCCCTGCTGGCAGAGTGAATCACTTGGTCTTGGCTGGCTTCAGTTCCTTGACCTGCATGTGTAATGTTTTGTGGACAGCCAGAGTCCTGGACTGACAGAAGCCCTTCCCACACTCCTGACATTTGAAGGGCTTTTCTTTGGAATGAATGTACCTGCAGGGTGGACACACAGAGCAGCCAGTTAGTATTTCAGAACATCATCATTACCACTGACACAGGCTACACGTCCCCTTCAATATGTAGTATTAGGGCCACTGTTAGAACAAAGGCCCTCTAGGATGCTTCCCACTGAAAAGCTCGGGGATGCCGATGTGAACCGCACTTTGTTGGAGGTGGTGAAGTTACATTTGTGTGGACGGTAAGCCACACAACGGTGAGATTCATGCACTGATCTGAAGGCTTATTTGTACGTTTTGGTTTCAGCCACTACTCTAAACTTTGCTTCATCCAGAGAGAGTCCTAAACAGGGTCATGTGTCAGTCAGACGGTCTGAATGGGACAACACCATTTCAGCAGTACTGTAATACACATGACATGACTTTATTCCTGAAATCTCAGAGGACACGGGTATATGGGATGTGCAGAAAGTAACATAGCCTTTATTGTTTATCTTGTTATTTGTTCAGGCTGCTGGCGGTCTTTTTGGTTACAATCCCCTCCGGTAACATGCAGGTGTGTGGTTTCACTCTGTTTACCTGTTCACTTAAACGGCTGGATTCAGACGAAGAGGGGCAGCACAGCTCTGATTTTTTTTTTCTGTTCATACTTTATTGATTCCACTACAGTTATTGCTTGTAACTCTTTGTTCAATCAACAGCATAAAAGGTCTGGACTTTCGGTGTGGATTTGTTTTGAACACATCACAGCCTACTCATTAACAGCTTGTAAAATTGATAGTAGTCGCTACATTAAGTCAACAGAGAAACTGCTTTGGAATGTGATGTTTGTCTGTCCCAAAAATTCTACAACATAAACCAAACCAAGATACACCCCACACAAGCTGGAAACCCCCACTTGGAGATCATCAACCACTTAAAACAAGGTTCATTTCCTGGAAGTGCTCACCACCTTGGCACAAAGGACAGACAAACATGTCCTGTGTTTTTTGATTCTGTATGCTTCTCCTGGACAACAGCAGATGGAGAGTCTCTCCCGATGAACCCCCCCTTTGGACCCTTTTGAAGTGAAGCGTGGAAGGAGCGTGGTGGTGTTATTTTCACATGTTTAGCTGTAAGAGCTATTGTGGCATCATCGCTTTACACAGACATCGATGCCAGACGAGTTAGAGGGAAAGAACTACGGTGTGACAATGTATTCAAATTTGGTCATTTTTCAAATCGGAGAAAACACACGACCTGAAGTCAGTATAAACAAGCTGCGATGCCATATATGGTTACATCATGCCAATTTTACGCTGATGTCAGCACCAAGTCAATGAATTGCACTGAATCAGACATTAAGTCACTGATTTGTGGTCTGCTGGTTTTCTATGTGTATGTGACATTACTTATGCACCACACCATTAGTTCAGCAGCAGTAAGCCACCGCAGAACATCTGACTGTGCAGTTGTTCGAACACATTCACGACTCAAATCACTGCACAGCATGTCTGGGAAATAATCTCCTCAAATCATCGAATGTAAATCGATGACATTTAGATTTTGCAAAGCTTGGCAAAATGACAAGACACAATGTACAAGATGTTTGAACCTGCTCTGCCTCATGGAATTCACCCTGATCCAAACTCATTACCCTGCTGCTATATGTCAGCTTACTGCTAACACAATGTCGATTGATGACGCACATAATGAATCGAAGTCTTTGACAATCTAAGTATGCTGATAATCAAAAGGCAAAATGTTGACGTCTGTTTGGTAGAACCATTGTATTGTCCTGAACGCATCGTGTGTGGACACAGAGCACTGAAGCTGCTGCTCACACTACGCCCCCTGTGTCGACACGGCGTTACATGTTTGAAAAGATCAATAAGTCAACCTCATGAATAAAGCTCAGCGCTTGACTGGAGAATTAACACACTAATTTGCTGATTGTCTGGAAATTTGGTGTAAATGTGCCCTAAATTTGGATGGAAATTGACTATAGAAGGGGTGACTTGTACTCAATTATAGATATGGGGATAACGGCCCAGAAGTAGTTGTATGAAAACTAGAGCTTGAGAGAAAAGTTCATACCTTGCCTATTACCACAACTAGACAACTGAAGTGGGCACGCTTATCAACAGAAAGTAACCCTTTATTCACTTCGTGAATATTGTTCTTTATGCTATTTAACTTGATCAAATGTGGTTCTCACCTGTGGTCCCGGAGATGGTCCTGTCTTCTAAAGGCCTTGTGGCAGATATCACAGGTGTATGGCCTCTCGTCCGTGTGCGTCCTCTCGTGGATCAAAAGGTTGTAGGATTTGGTGAAATGGCGGCCACAGAACTTGCAGACAAACTCTTTCTTGGTCTTGGAGGGCAGTCGGCCTCTGCTGGACTTGCGCTCTGGTGAGGAGAGTTTGGTAACATCCAGCAGGCATCCTAGGCTGGCTGAAGTCTGGTGGTGAGATGAAGCCTGTGCTGCGGCGGCGGAGGCACCCGTCACGCTCAGGTCTTCGGCCTTCAAATGATCCTCCTGGGTGGCTGCAGCTGCCAGGTTAGCAAAGTCAAAGCGGGGCTTGTTCTTGGAGCTCTGCAGCAGTCCCGCTGAGTCATGCTTATACTGCAGGAGGTGAGGGAACATGGGGAGGGAGGCCATGGAGGAGAACTGGGCAGGCAGCTTGGAGATGGTGCAGCGGGGCAGGGCCAAAGGTGGGTAGCCGAGGGTCCACTGGTGGAGGTGGATGGCGTGTAGGGCACTGAAGCTGTAGATACTGTGAAAATGATCCGCTGGCAGCTGGAGGCCTGTGGAGCTCTGGAGGAGGGCGTGGTTAGCCAGCTGGAGGGACGGGTGGAGAGGGACTGGTGCTGGCAGAGTCTTGCTGCCCATGGCTGCTACGCGGAATCCAACAGGTCTTCTGGTCGAGACAGAAAACATTGAAAGATGAAATTATGCAAACTTTGAGCCAAGTCTCATTGAATTATTCTAATTAACTTCTCTTTAGTCAATTCAATGAAGAGAGCAATTAAGATGACCAGGGGGTCCAATCACAAGTTACGACTGCAAACCCCCCCCCCCCCTATACATAGTGTAACTGCTACTACATTTACACAAGAAACCAGTGAAGCGTGAGAGGAATTAGGCAAGAATCTAGCAACCCAGTCGGCAGAATAATAAATGTTGTCATTGTATTTTTCTGCAAACTGCAGCGCTGTACATTCCTTTTCCACTGAATCACTGACGGCCTTCATATATTTAGATTCTTAAATGAGTGGCGAGCAGCCACCACAGACTGGTGGCTACAGTAGGTAGCTCATGTTTGTTGAACAGGATCTCTGTTGGAAGGTTGAGAGGTGGCATTTGGTTGGAATGCTTCATGCCGTTATTTAATTCATACAAAGGTCACATACTTTAAAGTTTGTACCCACTTCCCACCAAGAGCCCTATTGCTTCCCCAAACCCCTTTCAACAACACACACACTTCTGTCAGGAGCCAATAAACATCAAGTCCAGCTCGCAGATAAGGCCTCATTATCAGCTTAATGAGGCTGTGCACGTGAAAGGCCCATGCTGTTGGATCCACACCATACAAAACTCTTAAAAGCTAAGCCATCTGCAAGCTCCTCCACTATTACTACATTGAATAAAAATCTAAAGAAAATAATGATCCTGTACGGTCCTTTAAAGTCGGTTCTAACAGCACTAATTGGCTCCAGCACTTTGTGTGAACGGTTTGAAGTTGCAGACGCATTCCAGATAACTAGCGGGCTAAATATCTGGATCTGTCTGGAAGCCACAGCTAAAGAGAGCGGAAAACATGTAGCCTGCCTGTCCGAGCTATGTGTTGCTTTTGCAATACGGGCTTAAGTTGTTGTTGTTGGACGTTGCATGAATAAACATAGCACATGACACAGAGACTGATCTACGTAGGGTAAACAGGCTGTTGCCTGAACGCGTGTGTGCTGACGACATCATCAGGAAGCATGACTACGCCCGTGTGACTTCTCGCATGTTTTCCTCGTCTGGGATCTCAGATGAAGGCCCTGGCAGTGTGGGACTCTCTGTCACTGGTCGGTCGTGTGAAGACCACGAACAGACTGATCCCAGGACAGCAAGTTGTTTCGCTGAACGTGAACTTGGCTTTAGGTATCAAACATGCCCGGGGCTGTTCGTGCTGAGCCACAGAATGACAGCGTTCAGACAGAGAAATAGCCGTGAGCTGATAAGCAGGAATAACAATCGACAATAAAGTGTCTTTGTTTGAGGCAGACACACACCTCCACAGGTTACTCCTCCCACCTCCTCATGCAGCACACCTGTTCAGCCACACCAGCTACTTTTACTCAGATGCTGCATTTCAGTGCAAATTTGAGGCTTGAGTTTAATTTCAGAGAAAAATACGTGATACTTGTACTTTTTACAGTTTTGGATTACTTGTTATTTTTGTGTTAAACTACTCTATAGATTCTAGACGGCACTTTTTACTCCTTTAAATGTATATGACAGCTACCAGAACATACACTACACCACTATGACTTGTCACATATTCAACGATATAATAAACTACACAACAGAGTATGAGGTAATTACGTTCGTCACCACCTTTCACTTCTAATTATAGTGATAATATGATATCTGATAACATACCACTTCAGGTAGTCTTCTGCTGCACACTTTAACTTTAAGTACTTTTTTTAGTCTGGTATTTGAAATACGTTTGCTTCTTCCACCACTGGTCACTACTATGGTTATTTTTCAGATGAAGACTGATAGAAGATAAAAACAACACAACTCTCTTTAAAGACATTCTTCTGAAGTGATTTCTTCCAATTGGTTCTTCTTCTGCTTTAACTCCTCTTGTTGTTCCTGTGTTTTACTAATTCACCTCTTGCTTCTCATTATAATATATAACAACTATTTATATGTATCACTATCTTTTAATTTGTCTTGCTTTTTATGTCTTTGTAAAGCACTTTGTGACCTGTTTTTGAAGAAGTCTATAGAAATAAATAATCATAAATAAATAAATCATTATTATGCTGTATGATAGAGTCAAAAAAGATGTGGTACTGTGGTAGTTGTAGGAAAACCCAGGGTATATGTGATCCAGAAATACTTCTTAATCATACTGTGACAGGGCCATTTCTAAAAATGAGTACTTTCACTTTGAAGTGACTTGACTGAAGTATATTTTCAAGTGTAAATGTATGTACTTTAGTCTATTTACGAACATCTGTAATCAGAACCTGAATAAACACCTTCTTCAAATCACTCGTCACAAGGTCCATAATTGATGGAATCGGCTTTAAGTGTCAGGTTTAGGATTTAATCTCCAGAAAAATGTAATAATAAAACTCCTCATCTCTGGTGGACACAACAGTGGATTCATCACAACAAAGCCATAATTATTTCAGATCTCAGAGTTCTGAAAGCTGATGACATGTTGACATGTTGACATGTTGAGGTTAAGACACAAGTGATATTATGGAATGCTTTTTATTATTAATTTGAACTATTCAGGGAACAACTCTTTTCATATTGATGAAGATGAGTAATTTTAAATGATATTGAGAATAATAATAACAGTAATGTAAATCGTAATAAAAATGTTGGCGATGATCAACATTTCATTTTACAAACAGAGACAACAATCAGAGCAGAAATAATGTAACCTGGTATCTGTCAACATCATCAGGATTTAAGGAGGTTTCTTTTCGTTTCAGAAGAATGCATGGAATTGTAAAAACTCATAAGACAATAACTTTCTGATTTCATCACCAGCGGTGTCGCAGAGGAGCGCGCTGCTTCAACAAACATTCATAACCAAATCAGCCAGGTGAGTGGTTTATTGCTTTGCGGGGCTATAACAGACCGAGAGAGGAGAGTTTACACTGTGCAGCTCTCTACACAGATTTTAATAAATGCAGTAAATTAATTAGAGAAGCCTTGAACTCAGACCTGAGGCCGGGCCGCTCATCCAGTAAACTGCAGTGAAGTAATGAGGAGCAGTGGAGCTCAAGCAGCCCCCTGTGGTCTGTTCCGTTCTGATCATGACGCAGAAGTAATTGACTTATACTTAGGAGGTCATTAGAGGAGATAAGTGCTGTGCTGCTGAGCGGCTCCTCACCTTTAACCCTTTGATGTCTGCATACCAGGGGCTTCCAGATCCTAACAGCCATGTGGCCCTCTGCTCGGGTCCAGACTGTGAGATACAGCACCTCAGAGGGCCCCGTTGTGGAGACTGAGACGCTGCTTCACACCTCCATGTAAACGCGATCAGGCTGGGTGTAGTACACACATCTCCTTCCGCAAATGATCAATGGATGTGAGCTTTTCTTCCCTTACAGAATTGACTACGTCCTAACCATAGGAAGCACGTGTCCTCCGAGTTTTGAATTATTATTATTTTGTGACGTGGTGAAGTTAATGTGCTCATTGAAAACATACAGAGTGGGTGTTTTAAGAGCTGATTCCAGTCATTTGGTGGCCAATACATCACTTCACTTTATGCAGTAAGTTCACTAAAGGATCTCTATTTGTACCATGACGTTGATAAGAACACAGTCACAGGCTCTCTTGAAGTATGACAGCTGGGACTTAGAGGCTGCCTGCCACAGCACAAATATAAATCATAAGTTTTATTTTATTCTAGAAACAGAAGCAGATCTCTGGAAAAGTTTTGAAAAAATTGTTTTCTACAGCAACAGGTTGAAACATTCACTTTTTGAAATAATAAGAAGTTTCGCTGTCATGTTCAAAAAACAAATGTATATGAAGCTAATTTACTGAAGAATGAACTTGCACTTTTCTATTTCCATTTTACAGTAGAATATTGTCCTTTTTACTGCACTGTGTCAAAGAGCTCACGAGCCTCGGATACGTTTTGTATTTGTATGCTCAGTGTTCAAATCACAGCATTTCACTCCAGCTGCATCCCAATGCGGCTCACACACTGAACACATTAAAACGCTGTTTAAACTCTGCAAGGGGCTTTCACACTTAACGACGAATACTTGTGTAAAATTAGCATTGCGTGGCATAATAACACGACATGAATAGTCCAGTCTGAGCCATGCGTGGCCCTCAGGATCACATCTGCGGAGTAAAGGCCCGTCACACCTGGGTCCGCGTATCAGATCCCGATCCCCACTCAGCGGAGCGGAGGATGACGAGCCAGCGCCTCTACAGCGTCTCTTCTTCACGGGTGTTTATTCACTCTGCGCTAATTGTGCAGCTTTTCTCTGTATAGATCTGTGAGACCCATCAGAGCGGCTCAACCGAATCACAGTCTGGATCACAATTCAGACTTCAGTTTGTCAGTAATATGAAGCTCGTGACCTGCTGATGATGATCAAACTATTTGTAATTGTGCTTGTGTAAAAAGAGGAAGTAATAAATGTTTCATCTTAATTCATTAATTCATACACATCAGTATCTCTACTGAGGAAAAACTATTCCGTTTTCATAAAGTTATTTTTTAACCGCACATATCACTTTACTAATAATTAATTGAATTTAAAAAACACTTTTGTTATCATTTGATGTGTCAGGAAAACCAGTGCTGATATTGACGATAATATCAACTGCACTAAAAGAAGTGGATGACAGGCCTACACCTGTTGCACAACCCTCTCTGTAAATCTCCAACTCCTGATATGAATATGAATAAAACCTAAACAATCTGATCTGCGATCACGTTCGTTTCATTTTCCTTTTGAATGTATAAACAAAGTGAAGACTTACCAATAAAAGTTATTTTTTTTAATTCTCTCTCTACGGCTCGCAGGTCCTGCCGGGGGTGGGGGGGGGAGGGTTCAGGTCGTGGAAGCCCGCGGAGCTTTTAGCGGTTAATGAGCCGGACGGAGCGACCGCATGTTCCTCCGGTGAGAGCTCCGAGAGGAGGCTGAGCTGAGCAGGCACGGCGGGGTTAGTGGTGGTGCAGCTGTGGTTGTTGGGACGCCTCTCTCCGCTCCGCTGTTCTGCGCTCTCCGCAGCCGCTGCCTCTTTATTTCAGCGCAGAGTCCGGCTCCCAACTGGCGCGTCACTCAGCCAGCCCACATAGAACACAACACAGCAGGACGCAGAGCATCGTCAGGCTGGAAAAGTGTCAAGTGGTATAGTGTGACATGTCACACACTCAACAGGACTGGGTGGATGGAGCGGTGCGCACGCGCTCCTTTTAATGACCCAAATAGAGTTTGATACAACAATAGAAATATGAGTTTTGCCGTTTGTAAGGTTTTAAAACATTCCATTAAAAGCGCACGAGGGCCAGTGTGCGGGTCTGCTCTCTGACAGCGCTTAACTTGCTGCACGTTTCATATTCAGTAATCGTTGAAGAGATAATATGATCGTCCATCAATCAGTGCTCCGTGTGCACACGGCCTTTCACTTTACACACATGCTCTCTTTACGCCGGACTCTGGATGGATTCATGAGGTGCTGGTCTTGATACTGAACCATCACAAGGACGTGTTCTGTGTGGTAGTGTGTGGTGTCCGTGCATTACGGGGACTGACTCAGTGCTACAGTAACGAACCTTGTAGGCAGCACACATCACTGACTGTCTGCCCACACACTCTTTATCTACTGAAGACTGGAGCAAACGTATTTGTATTTTGTCAGAATACGGATTGATACTGAATATTGACTTCATACCTTAAAGCCACATTAACTTTTCATTTTGAGATAGTGGTCAAACAATCAAAAGTAATCTTCACTAAATCAATTGGTGGTTGAACACATTTCCCATGTGATTAAATATCATACTACATGCATTTTTAATAATAACATTGTAATATTAAGGTTACATTTAGATTTTTTGTGTTTTGTTGCAAAAAAAGGAACTTGAATAGCTTCACTGGTCATCATTAGGAGTCTGAATTTATTTAGCTTTGTGGATGTGAATTATGAGAAATAAAAAATCGGACAGAACATAATTTTGCAAAACAGAAAACATATACTGTATTCTTATCCCTTTAATAATCCCCTGCATTCAAATATAATGGACAGCGTGTGGTCTGTATCAGTGATAGTCCTGATACAAGCTATGCAGGACAATATTAAGGCGTATGGTGTTCTGCAGAGGAGGAAGGCCATGTTTTAGTGAACAAAACCTGCCATCTGCTGGAGAACTTTCTTGAAAAAAACATCATCTTCATCCTTCCTGACGTTTGACTAATCTTCTGAGGTTCTGCAGTGACCGTCAAAGCTTTTTCTTTAACTGTGGTCTTGATTGTAATCCAAAGCAAAAATGTGAGTGCGAAAGTGAACAAACTCATTCTGCATCACATGGCAGAAAATGGCATGAGGTGGATTATGTTGGCTTTGTGTGCCCTGCTCATACTTTGACGGGACTTGCTCCCTTTGCATAGCAGTTTGTATGTGCAAGCATATCGATCTATAGGGATGGAAACCTCCATCTATGAGCAATAAGTACGGATAAAACACATCGACCAGACATCACTTATATTGAGTCAATGTAAAGACACTGTGAGGTGGGATACTTTTCTGTAAACACCACACACACACACACACACACACACGAAGGCTCAGTAAATCACTTACTGATGACATCATTTCAGATGTGGTAAAAAAACACTCAGCAGCCAAAAGAAACTGGCTGCCAGCACATCCAAATAACACCAAGCCCTCACTGTAATGGTACAAGTTTGTTTTTACATTTATATTTCAAAGAATGCAATTTGGGCTCAGGCCTAGTATTGTTTCATGCATATGGAATACATACCACGGTCTTTAAAAACAAAAACAAATATGCATACTTTTTGTGAGTGTCAAAGTTCAGCTCAAGGTCCTCTTACTAGTTTTTGCAGACGCTTTGAACCACATCTCAATGAAGAAGTCCTATGCGTGGGTCACATGATAACAACTGAAGCATCTCCATGACGTGACATGATGAACACAGAGTTTTATTTTCTGTTTACCTGGAGCATAATATTTGTTCATCCATTGTCTTCTGTCTTTGTGCCAGAAAGCAATGACAACTATGACAATTTCAAATCAGGATTAATCAGTTTCGCTTGTTTTGTATACAGCGATCAGTAGATTTAGATTTACGGCTCAGTTATTCCCTCTAGTGGCCAGCGAGAAGTATTGACATTTGATTGAAATAGCTCAACAGCTGCTGATTGCCATAACATTTTCTTCAGATATGTATGGTCCTCAAAGATTCGAGGATTTCAAATCTTAGGAAACCTATGTTGGGAAGAAAGACGTCCTGTCCCCGAAGTACCATCTCAAATAGCATCCTTTACTGGTGATGACTGCAAAACTGGATCACCGGTCAACACGCTTCAATTAGCCTCCCCAGCACATTCAAATTATGTTTCTTTACATATTTACAGAAAATTGCTGTTAGTAAGGAAATGATGAGGGTATGATGACATATTATCGTTTGTATTTTTAAATATCAATTTATATGATTCTTACCAATCAGGGACTCAATCACTGTAGAATAGTAGAAGCAACATGCGATGTTGTGCAATCCAAATCCAAAGTACACACCTCAAAATCAGACATCGCCAAAGATGTGAACCAACACCTCTCTGACAGCCTCGACAAAACATAATAAATAACCTCCGAAGCGTTACAAAGGATTTATTTATAGCAGGCCAGATGAATTTTATATCATTAGACTGAACGCTGATTCTGTATTAAAGAGGCAATTCACCCAAAAATAAAAAACAGTTTCCCCTTACCTTTAGTGCTATTTATAAACAGTAAATGGACTGTACTTGTATATCTCTTTTGTAGTTTTCCGACCACTCAAAGCTCTTTAACACTACATGTCATCATTCACTCATTCATACACTGATGACGGGGACTAAAAGTCAAAAATCTTTTTGCTAAACTGATGGAATCATGCTAACAACATATAGGTCTATTTGGGAACCAACTTTGTGACAGAAATAAATGAAAGCCATCAGGACAGATATGTTTTGCCTGTATTATAAACTGAACCATCACTTGACAACTTTGACTCTGAAAAAAAATGGTAAAATGTGATTATTTTCAGGCAATTTCTGCAGTATATTTTCCATGATTTCCAAGTGGAGTTATACAATGAAGATCGGCGATAACTGATCCGCAGGAAGCGTAAGTCACACTGAATGCTATCAATTTGTGTTTTATGACTGTGTGCTAAGAATTGACTGAATTATGACTTTGAGAAGGAATATGAATTTTTACTGGTGCATGAGGTCTTCCCCACCACACCTCCTCTTCAACTGTTGTGTGTCCCCTGGGGAGGCCTTTGGCTTTCTCTTTTGGCTTTGTCCTGTGGAATGTCCATTTCTATTACAGACCCTATCGTGAAATTTCCCGATGGTTAAAAAGCCGTCCAGAACAATGAGTTAAATTACCAAGGAATACACAGTGAATATTTCAATCCCCACTTCCCCATGAAATGTGAATCCCGTTCAAATGGGGCTGTATTTATATGAAACGGGTTTTTTTTCCATTGTCATAAAACCCTTTGCTGAGTCAGTGACTCAGTGTAGCCATGAGCATTCATTAACTTTTATATAATCTTATTTGTTGTTTGGGGTCCTAGTTAGTTTGAGCTGAGCTCAAACAGCAGGTCATGATTAGAGCTGAACAGTGACGCCAGACCTCGATCTCTCTCTCTGCCTCTCTTAGTACTGATCATTTTGTTTGTTTTCCTCCCTACATGTATGTAAAGCTCTTCATCTTGTGACATTATACTTGATGCATTTTAGCACTTGCCTTTGGGTCAGAGCCAGTGGGCGATAAAGGAATGTGTAATTTTATGATCATATAAAACCACAGAGGGAGGTTGTTCGTAGAAACCAACACACTGTTGACTCACTGTGGAACTATTTGTGGTTAGAGCTGCTTTTGATTTGGACAAATTTAGGGCTATGTGCAGGTGTGCTAGTACACACACACATCTAACATTGGCTCCAGGTTTAGGCCTCTTAACTGCTGCTGGTGGAGAAGAGATTTAAGTGTTTTAAAACTATTTTACAGTGTTCTCTAGGACAGTGTGCAGTTTTGATTCAAGATTCTGTATCAAACACTGGTTCAGAGCAACATACTTGACAGCTATTGGTAAGATCACTGTAAAATTGCTGTGGATGTTTTGGTGACGATTCCTAATAACTTTGGCATGCTTTAGTGACCTTTAAAAGAACAGTCTGTAGGATTTAGTGGTATCTCAAGTTCTCAAGGGTTATTTATTGTCATTATGCAACACAGGGATGCACAACCAAATTCAGTTTTAGCCCATTTGTAAGAAAACAAACACATGAGAAACAAAAGAACATTCCTGGAGTTAATTTTTGACATCAACATGTTTTATGTTTTGGCAAATAAGGGAAAGGATCCAAATGCAAAAACAATCCAGGCAGGAACAGTGAAGGTACGTGAGCTCATTGGCTAACTGAGAATCCACTGGTGAACAGGAACAAGTTGCGGACCAGCAGGAAGGTTCCAGGTTCCACATTCTCTTCGGGGAGTCCAAGCTCACCCACTTCCTGCAGTTCTTCTTCTGTGGTGCCGACCGGGTCTCCATCATGGCGGTCAGAATCAACCAGAACTCGTCCTGCTTTGAAGAGACTCAATGTCTTTAAGTTCCCCGCCCTTGCCCAGAATAAGAATTAGAATCAGAATCAGCTTTATTGGCCATGTATGCGCATACATACAAGGAATTTGACTTCGGTTTTTCCGTTGCTCTCAACGTACACAGAAATAGACAAACAAAAAACAAGGACAACAAAGTAGAACAGAGGTAAGCATTAACTACTATGTACACATAAAAAAAAATATATATATATACACAAAAGTATATTTTACAAAAGGGGGGCAGTGTTGGGGGGCTCATCCTGAAGTCCACTGTCATCTCCACAGTTTTGAGCTTGTTCAGCTCCAGGTTGTTCTGGCCACACCAGAGGACCAGCTGTTCAACCTCCCTGTCACGGCTCCGCTGTGACCTCAGCTTGTCTCCCCTCTGTTGTCTGTCTGTCTGTGCGTGGTTTGAGCGCGGCTGCAATCATCCGGCACCTGGGCTCATCTCCTCACCTGACAACAATTAGACCTTCATCACCTACAGTTCAAATACCCCGGCTTCCTGCAGTCTCATCGGCAGATTGTTCCTTCAGCTCAGTGGTAGCTACAACCTCGGCCACTCTTGAGTTTAAATCTCTTCTGAGAGCAAGTTAGCCTTTTTTGACGTTGCAACTAACTTGTGTTTTCCCTCTGCCTCAGCGATTCCCGTGCCACGTCGCCGTCCAGCCGCCTCGCTGCGCCACCAGCTCCACGCACACCTCACCTACTCTGCTGTCCCGGTGTCTGCGTTTGGGTCCAGAATAAACCGACTGTAACACTCCCGTCTGTACACAGACTTTTCCCAGCCTCACCTGCTGCGTCCTGTCTGTCACGAAGTTTGTGATCCACTGACAGGTAGAGGCTGGCACAATAAGCTTGGGATGAGGTGTTTCCGGGACGATACTGTTGAACGCTGAGCTGAGGTCCACAAACTGAACCCTTGCATATGTCCATAGGGATTTTTCAGCATAAACTGAAAGTACCAGAGCGCGCAGTACCGAGGCTGCCATCCACAGCCAGATCTTGTAACCTTCTTGACGCAAAACGTGGTGGTGTTGAACTCAAGCCCGGTGGTACCAGACTACGCCCCCCACAATTCGGCCATGATGCTGTCCATCATTGACGAGGCTGACTGCCTCGTGGCGCAGATCGTGGATAACCAAACATTCACCCACCATGGCGGAAATCGTCCAAGAGTACCCACCCTTCTTGTACATACCAACACTGGTAGGTGTACTTTTATACCCTTTGCTTAAACTATGCATACATGCATCTACAGGATATGTGTGGCAGCAGTCAAACTAATGTGTACACGTAGATTAAAGCAATTATAAATAACTTATTTTGTGCCATAGTAAAATACTGGTACTTTTTCAACATGTTGTATTGTGTCTGTCTTTCCATGGTCTCTGTCCTCCGAACCAGCCAGCTTGATACAGAATTTGGTAAAATGCATGAAGGGAAGGGAGACCTGTTTAGGCCTCAGGCCAAAGCTGAAAGCTGTTGCCGCCAGAGAGATGGGTGATATTGCATCTGTAGACCAAAGGATGGAAGACCAGACTGATGGTATGCACCGAATGTTATGTTGAATTTCTTCAATTTATCTACACAACTCTTTAATATGCTCATTATCTCTCTTCGCCCCAAACCTGCCCCACCCACGCTTCTGATTTGCAGATGAGAAGTGCTACACGATGCTGGTCGTCCTTACTCATCTCCTTCCACCAGTTGCAGCAAGCCGCTGTAGCGTGAAGTCTGCGATTACGCGACTCCTTGACTTTGCACCGGTATGTTTGATGGGGTTTGAGTTCATTAATAAATGATTGCATTGATCATTCACCTCGCTGAATTTTAGTCAGTAGATGAATACACAAACATTCATTATCAACAATCACAAGGACCTAGTTTGAGACACACTGCTGCTGAACTTTACTTATTTCTAGATTCAGATTTGTGTGCATGAGCAGAATTCCACTCTACGATGACTGATTTCATGACGGAAGCAGAAATGGAAGCACCTGCTACTCTCGAAACAATCTACGGTGGTGACGAAGACCAACACCCGTGGATCGCTAGCGAGTTAGTGAGCTGAGGAAGTGTCGACAGTTGTGAGATTGTTGATTTGAGTCATCTTGGCTAACGTTAGCTAGCCGCCACACAATAGGATTGACAGGAGCCGCGAGAGCGCAGCATTGGGATTAGCGTTAGGGAAATCCTTCCCAGCTGTGCGCAAGATGTCTGACGCTGAACACACCTACCTGCCTCAGCGGCCTGTGAAAGGCCATTTAGCATCGCAGGACTAGTCTTCAGCCCAAGAAGAGCGAGACTGAATTCTCGCAATTTTGAAAACTAACTTTTTAAAGATTAACAGGACATTTTTCAGTTTCAAGTAATGACTGGGTTGTTCCTTTCGGTGCTGCTTTAGCATTGATCATGTTTTGATATTTAAGTCATGTTGTGGATGATCAGATGGAGTTATGATGGGAGCAGTTGCCCAATTGCAGATTCAGCTTGAGCAAAAGCTTTGCCTATTGTGTTCAAATCAGGCCCATAGGAGTTTACAAGGCAGGTGTCCTTTCTCAAAACACTGACCTGATGCATCAAGTGGATATTTTTTGCTGAACACATTATGCATTTGTCCTCTACATCCTCTAGTCGGAATGAGCATACTTATAAACGTACTGTTACAACTCCTTCATAGTGTCATATTGCTTTTCGGAGAATTATGATGATAAGTTCATAGTAGATGCAAAAGTATACTTATGTACAATATATTATGTTGAACATTGTTGCTCCTGGATGGATCACAGCCAACCCAATTATGTTCAACACAGCTCCATGTCCTTGGTCATGGTGCCACAGCACTTAAAAGAATAAACTTCAAAATTCTGACCCTTTGCTTTTTTATTAACAGCATTTACTTGTACTTTTACTTTCAATACTCAGTACATTTAATATCAGAAAATTACTTTTGATACTTCAGTCCAATAAATATCAGATACGTTAAGACTTTTATTCTAATTGGTGAATTTTACTGGAGTCATTTTCCAGTAAGGTATCTTTACTTTTACTCAAGTATGGCTTGGGTACTTCCTACACCACTGGTATCACTGGATGCAGTGGAACTGGAACCAACATCCAATGATAACTCGGCACCACCGCTATCAAAGGTCTCTTGGAGTCCTTTAGCAGGCAAGCAATCCTCAGCTGTTGATGTGTTCACTGGTTCAGCAAGAACCACCTTGATGGTGTCTGTCCTTTTATGTCGCTAGTTTCAAGGAGAGTAAAAAAACTGACGATCAAATTCTTGTTCCAGGAACTGTACACTAAATTCAATTGCAAATGTTTCGTGTAAGATATGCTTCAATTCCTCCATGGTCTGAGGAACTCCTGAGGGCAAGGACGCTTCTGCATTTCTTCTTGCAGAATGACCCAAAGTCTGGCAGTCATGGTAATGATTCTGTAGTTGGAAAAGAAGAAATTGTTGAATTTAGACATGCAAATAATCAAATTACAAAGAGATAAAGTAAAAATAAAAAAGGTATTGTGTTAAACATTCAAATATCGCCATTATCAACGTTTTTTTTATCAATAAATTGTACGTAATGATCATTTTGCTGCGATTTTGTGGACAATTCGTCCAAGCCTCTCTTTCCCCATCACCACACATTGTAGTGCTGTACAGTTTAAGATCTCCCTGGCTTCCATCTTATTGTATCATGCTCTTCCATGAAGGGAAATAACTTTTTTTTAAAGTCTGGTAAATGTTATAATATATTGACTGTGGACTAACACATGATTCATATTTTCCTCGCTGTTCTGCTGCTGGGAAAAGAGAAGCATGGAAATACTTTTCACTGCTCAGTCATGTCCAGCAATTTTTTGAGGAATGTCTGTTACACCCTCTACTACTGTTTTCTGGACAGAGGGTGGATCTTGAGCAACAGGTTATTTATTCATTGTTCAGCATATGTCAGAACACATGGATCCTATTCAGCTGCTGCTCTAAGGTCACAAAGCACAAGTGGTCTCTTCGGATTCTTCTGTGTTTTGGCTGCAGTGCAGCATGTTTGGGAAATGGAGGATAGTGATCATGTACAGGAGCTGGTATCAGCAGCAGCTGAGTGAAGTCACCTACTCAGCTTTTATGTTACTAAAATAACTGCTATCTATATAAATGGAAGCATTAGATAGTGTTACAAACTCACTTAAGTACGGCGTTATGAAGAGCTTTTCCTGTCTGGGCTTCAAATTTTAGAGTACGTGCATATGGCTTAATTTCCTCGAGGCAGTTCTTAACAGTGCAGGCCCGGTTTTAATCAAACTTCCAACAGTGTCAGTAGGAAAGAATTGTTTGGTCATTTTTAACCAGCACTACATGGCAGGGACTTATTACATCTGCCTGCTGAAACAATGTCAGCTAGGATTACCCACTTCACTTTTTTTATTATCACCTGTACTGTTGACGAGGAACGATTGTCTGAATATTTGGTCTGACTCTGGATTATCCCGAGTAACAGAACACTGTTTCTGGAAAGGCACTCTGCTGTCATTGTTTTATTTAGAGGATAAACCAATCACATTTTCTAGGGCGTCCTCACAAAAATGTGGAAAACAGACATTTCAACACAATAAATACATATGGTAATGATAATATCTTACGCAACCCAGTGATATAAAATAATCAGCATAGTACATCAATGTGTCAAATGAAAAAAAGAGATTAAGAAGAAATGTACTAAATTCATAATGCCATAAAAAAAATATGTAAAAGTACTGAGTCTACCTTTCAGTAAGTAAAAAAATAAATGATTGAAAATAAAGAATCAATCCGAGGGAGTTCGGCAAATTATTCCAGTCTGTGTTTAAAATTGAAAAGCATGTCTCCCAAATGATTTAAAGATTGTCGGTGATGTGAGTGTCTAAGCTTGTTTAAAATTAGAATGATTTATACGGGCAGTAGAATAATTAGACTGTAAACTAGACTGAAATGGAGATGAAATATTGAAGTCACTAATTATATACAGGTAAATAAGGACAAATTAAATACCAAGTGGGAAATAAGCTAATTTTGAAAATGTAATCTCTAAACCATCCGGTCCAGGAGCACAGCCAACATTTAGGGCAGAACTAACTAGCATCATTTCAGTAGGTAAAGCATGTCTAAAAGAACATGAGCCACTGCTAGTTGATATACTGATGCAATGATTTAAATAAGTTGAAACAAGAGTAAGAACTACGAACAAAGCAAAGAATTATTATTGAGAACTTTAGAGATGAACAAACAAGAAAAAGCGTAAAATGCAAAGAAAATAATGTGAGTGGCTGGTCACGTGACTCGTTAGTCACGTTAACATCACCTAAGCTCTTATTGTAAACCTAAAGTTGTGTTGCCTAAACCTACCTTCCTGTGAAGAAGTTTATTTTGAAAAGATACTATGCATGGAACAAGCTTATACTGTATATAATATTTGACACATGATAATGTGCTGCCTGTAGAGAACAAAAATCAACGAAGGATAAATTCAGTCACATAAATCCCACACTGATACCCATGGGGTCAACGGGAAAGAGAGGGTTAATGACAGGAATAAGCAGTAATATTTTTAAATTTCAGACGAGATCTGTTTTTGACAGTTCCCAATCAGTACATACCAGTGGATGACTTCATTAACGTTACTGTTTGCTGTCTAAGTTGACGTTGTGTTTCATTACTCTTATTTTGACTTCCTCCCCTCTTCAACAGTGGCATTGTTAGGACCATACATCCTAGACTTCAGCCCCAAATATTTCTGGTCTTGAGAAGTTTCCATTTTAATAAAGCATAGCGGAACTTTACTTGCAGCATCAAGCTGTGCTACACATTTGGTTGGTCATGTTCTGCTTCCATCTTTTATTAAACAGTTTTCAGTGACTAAACAAACACTTTCTTTGCATACGCACGTATCAACTCAAAGGGAGACTATTCGAACGTACATTAATAATCAACACATGATGTATTGCCTTTGTCCTACAGACATACCAACAGTTACCGCAACAGTTCAGGCAGACTAAATAAACTGAATGACAACCTCCTCAACATGGTGAGTTGTGGTTGTCCCACAGCAGTATCTGATTTCCCTGTGTAGAAGTGATTGACTTAGCACTGCACGCTGGTACTGTCACATCTCATTTCACAGATGAGTGCGGTCTCCTCCTCTGGGCTCCAGCTCCTGTGCTCTACACTGTGCGAGCCAGGTGTCTTAGCTAACATCTGATTCCAAAGGGCAATTTCTTACATTAGTGTAATCAATGAGCTAATAATTGACATGGGCATAGAGATTCGTTCCTCCTCTGAATAACTGTAATCACTGACAGCAGCTCAATTTAGCACAATTAGAGAAATTGTGCTAAGTTGAGGCAGATGGGGATAGGCTCAGATGACAGAGGCTGCTACGTCTCTGAAAGGTTGGAAGACTTTTTTTGTGGGCTGTCAGTCCACTCTCAATAATATACAAGTCAATAGATGGATGCATGTTTGTGACACCACACAATTAAATTTAATTCAATAAACGATGATATTGGTCGTCAAAGATGTATTAAAAATGAATTTAAGAGAGACAAAAGGCATTGTAAAGACGGCTGGATTTGTCTTCCTGTTTTGAGCAATTCATGCAACCAACCATGATATGACAGCAGCTATGAATATTCCAGTCCCTATATCATATGGGAAACAACATAGTGCACTTAGAACAGAACATATGATACTATAACAGAACATATGATACTATAGAGTTAGATATGTTTGTTTTATCAAGTGTCATACAGCTTGAGATGCCCAGCCCACATTACCATCAGAGGCAAGAGAAAATAAAAAGAAAGCCAATGCATCGTACTGTATTCATGTGTCAAACACATATCAGATAGAAAGAAATACAATACTCGTACATCAACGGTGAAATTATGTCAAACATCTTGTATGCAAACATGAAGTGAAACGTATATTCATCAGTCAGTAGAAGCTGACTGATTTTTATCAAAAAGAAAACAGGAACATGAAATGCATTACATTCTCAACATCTTCCAAATCACACCGGGACACTTTCTGTGTTCGGTTTTCACATCTCAAAGCAGGATTCCAGATCTTAACTGAACACAAACACACCCTGCTGAATATGTCGGAAGGGTGACATATTGCTCCGTATGGTAAGTGCTCAAAATTCAGTGACAGCAGATTGAAAGTTCCTTCTTATCATTGGAAACTGTATTTGTTTTGTCAAACTACTGTGTGCCGATCTTAAAAAGTGCTTAGACAGTGTGGTTGAAAGCTGCGGAAAACAAACCATAAAGTTGACCTGACTAATCTTGAGTACCTTTTAAAGCGCTATACAAATACAATGTATTATTTGTATGTAGCACCCCAACACTATAGAGAGTAGACCTAAGTTACCTTTTAAACTGGAATGATGGGGTGTTTGGGTTCGGTATCCTAAGGCAGCTACCACAAAGGTTTACCCGATTTGGGTGAAATTTATATTACCCTCCGATTAAACAAAGAAACTGTAAAACTTGGCAATAGATCTAATCACTTCTTAGAACACACTATTTTTAATAACTGACCAAAGACAACTTTTTGAGATGAAAAGTAAATAAAAGTTGACTGACTACGTTTAAGAATGTTCAAATAATATTTACCCTTTCGGGGGACAAGAAAATCAAAACAAGAACACAAATTAGACCCTTTAACATAAGGGGGTAGTACTTTCAAAAAATAATATGAAACGAAAAATGAATAAGTAAACATTTTGACAAACAAATTCCTTGGACGAATATATAAAACTGAATTAGCTTATATCAACACAACTTAAAAGTCTTCATCTTTCTTTGCAAAAATCCCTTTTCCACAACAGCAGAACTCTGTGTATAACAGAATACTTAACTTTAAACACATGTGGGCCCACACACTCTCACTCAAACAAAAATAGGAAAAGTTGCAGGCCTGTGTAGCTCGGGTGCGGTGCTGCCTCCCAAATCGCGGAGCAAGTCACATCCGGGCATTTAGACCTTGCTTGGCTCGATGCGTTAGCCTATATTAGCTTAGTTTAAGCTTAGTTTAATTTAAAATGAGTAGCCATACTGTGACAATTAGGCTTTTTTTTTGAAAACCAATTCCAACTACAAACAATCATACCCTGAAGGATCTTAATGCATTGTCACATATTGTCAAATAATGAAATATAAGGGAGGTTGTGGCAGCTGAGCTTGCAACAGGAAGTGCCTGTGCTAGCTGCCACTGCCACAATTTGAGCCAGCGCCTACTGCAGCAAGTTGTTTCTTTTTTTAACTCTCACTTAGTTTAGCCCATTGTTAACCCATTGTTTACCATCAATATTGTTTAGCGCTGTTTAGAACTTTTTACATCCTACTTTATTTAGGACTAAATTATCTTAAATCGCTCAGTAAACAGTCATTGAACTAGATTAATTTCAGGTTAATTTACTTACTGAGTTATTTCATCCAACTTTATTAGGAACTAAATTGTTTTAATACCTAACTTTTACACCAGGGCTACATGTATTTTTAATTTTGTTGTAAAAATACGATATTGACATTTGGCACAAATTCGCATCAATCTGCAAAACGTGAGTTGAAATTTTTCAACGTTGGCGAAAAAATGCCGTGGCGCGATAGCCTATCAGCGTTGAGATGTTTCTCCCGTCAACATTGACATCCTGCCATTGTTGAATCAGGAAATAAATACTGTAGCCGTCTGTCACCCAGAGCTCTACGATACCTCATATTAGTAGAGACCGGACCAAACTGTGTATAAACCATATGGTACAAACAATGAAAAAGACACTGTCGTATTTACATCTAGATGACGTTGTGTTGACTATTGATGGAGCTGCTACAATGTTAGCATAGCCTAGCACCGATCCATCCACTCCATTGAGAAAACAAGTATTTTAAAAGTCATTTGCTTGTCGTCTTGCGGAGGGAACCAACTAAACATGAATTCAGACTTTTTACAAATCGGCATCATTACGTAGTTATTTCAGCATCCCTTTTTGTCGGTTTATTGCAGTTAAATCATAGCCAAATCTGTTTATTTTGGGTTCATACAGCTGTAGTAAACAGCGACGTGTGGCTTGCTAGACACAGTGACTACAGCTCGATAAAATACACGGAGCTCCTCCGGACTATGTTATGAACCCAGACATGACGGCGTTTAGTTTCCTGAGATATCTGGGACTTACACAACACGTACTAAGCAGAAATACAGATTATTTTTTCCATGGTTGATGGCGGACAGTTGAATGGCTTCCAGGGCGATAAGCCACGCCCCCTCTCCGGCACGAATGGCGCGATTAACGCATTCGCGCCACGTTTGGTGTGGACACGGCATAAGGCTGTGCTGCCTGTTCACTCTTTGCTCATCAACGAAGTGTTCCACAAGCTGCGAGTATTAGCCATGTTCGTTGTTAAGTTCATCATGATTATTAGTGTAGGGGAGTAGCTTTGGAAGGAGGCCTGAAGGGATGGTCTGTCAGTGTCGGCGACATTCTAGCTAGAGTCAGCAACTTATGGCGCTAGTACTGCTAGTTACTTTCACTGGAAAAGGAAATACAGGGTTTTTAGACTGGATCATTTTTTAAATCTTAAAAAAAAGTGTTATTTGTGCCAGCAGCTGAAGGGAAACGTTAAGTTTGTCTGGAGTCTGACTTCATTAACTGAAATTTGACATATTAAACTTTGGTTAAACTGCGATGGAGTTCATGACATCAGAAGCTGAGATAGCTGGTGAAGGGGTAACTCACACAGATCACTATTGCTACGTAGCTCCACCTTTTCAGTCTTAATGTGTCTTTGTACACTTTGCTGCTGGAACACAGCGCTAACACTGCCATGACATAAGACTCAGAACAATCTGGAGAGCAGAATACCAGAGGTCTTTCAGTGGACATCTATTAACCATAATACTTCCTCTATTGTCATTCTCTGGTTTTAGACGTCATCATGTGAAGTGTCTGAGACACTTGAAACTACTTTAGTAATGTACAGCTATGGAAGCATGCTGAACACATTCATCAAAGTGCAGAGCTTTGGAGCCAAAGGAAACACTGTTCAAACACAAGCCCTCCTCCTTTTCTATTACGATGAATTACCACGTCCTCTTTTACAGATGCTGCGCGACAGTGTGTGTGCACGTTTAAATTGAAATGCTCAGATGTTAAAAATAGAATAGGCACTTCAAAGAAAAAACAAGAATGAAAACATTGTATGAAATAAAGAACTGCAAAATAAATGTATTCTCTTTATTTGTTTCACTCTTTTCCCATTCCATCAGTCAATTAGCCTTTCTAGCTGTTTGTAGATTAACATCTCATGTCAATGCCAACAGTTCGGCTTTTCATTCCACCTCAGAAACAGCAGTTGACAAACAAAATCTTGCCTCAAGGTGCTTTACTGGAAATGTTTGCTTCATGTTGTTCTCCCTCTCACTTCTCCCCACCAGCATCACTTACATGGAAAGGAAAACAGTCAGCCCAAGCAGACCAATCACAGTTTTTGCCGTCTCCAGCTGGTATCTCTGTAGCTGCTATTGCCGTAATGATGTGCAGTTATATGCATATTAACCTGGTACATTGTATGCCAGTTGTTCATCATGTGTAGAGATAAATGATCACAACTCATCTTGGAAACTTTTGTGCAATTTGTCAATTTACCAGTGGACTTTGCACTTAACTAAATGCTGAAATATTCAACTTGGTGAAATGTTTGTATTTCATTTTTAAATTGCATGGATGTTTAATCAAATGTCAATCGTTCCCCTCCAATGACTTAGGACTCTGGACCACCAACTGCATGGATTAAATTCAAACCAAAGTTATGCTCGATGGGGAAACTCTTCTCGTTTGTGAGATGGTGCATCGAGAGAAAAACATCAGTTTACTGCTGCTGTATCTGCGTTTCTTGTGTGGTTTACTCCACTTGATCAGAGTGGGAGAACTGTGTGGAGACTGACAGGCTCAGCGGGCCTGGGGGCTGAAACCAGATCCCCCTTTACAGCCATTTGCAAAACAACTTCTCTTTACATGATAATGCAGTGTTGAGCTGAGCCCCACTGAGCCAGCAAGCTGCAGAGACATTTTTAATTGTTGCAGGTGGTCTGGCTCGGGGAACATAGCTGTGATGCTCAGGGATCTGCAAATAAAACTCCAAAGCATGCATGTGCGAACGGGTACGCAAACAAGAGCGCTGGGTCCAAGACAGCTGTGCCTGAGATTGCTGTGCCAAAAGTTAAAAGCCTGAGGTAACAGCATGGCCTCCTTTTGCCTTATGTCACTGATTCAGAGTTTAGATTCGTACTGCATCGGGTCCTCTTCATTATCGTGACAATCAAAAATCAAGTACATTAAGAAGATGATGGAATGACTGTCTCGAAGTAAAATCATTTCAGTCTTCATCAACATTGTAAGTAAATTGATTTATTATACTTGTGCATTGGATGTTTTTGAAACTATGTAGTTTCATGAAACTAAACCGTAAACCTTAGTGATCCCTAGAGGCCACATTACATACATGTTTCAAACACTGACGCTATTTATTATTAAGCCTGTATTACAATATTACATAATGGCCTGATCGCAATTATTTGGTTCCTTTGTTATAAGGCACCATATTTATTGTCACTGAAGCAAGTTGATGACAGACCGTATTAACTTAACAAGTGTTCTACATAAATAAATGACTTGAACCACTGAAATGGTTCATTAGGTAGGTCTACACAAAAACAGTTTCAGAACAAGCTATTTAAAATAAGTGTGCAGCAGAGCGAGGTTTATTTGAAGCAGTCTTGTATCAGAGACGGGCCTTTATTTCTGATTCCCTCTGTTTGATAAGTATTTAGTCATATTTTTTTCTGATTTGCTCTTGTTTGCAATGTTACATTTTTGGTGTAAGTTCTCGAACATTTCATTGGACTGAATCCTTTTATTGTAATACTCTAGCAGCATGACTTGTGCGGTTCTCATACAGTACTTCAAATGTAACAACTGCCATCTTGTAGTGGTACGACAAACAGTTTGACTGGTTCATTAACACACATTCACCCAGTGACTGAAATGGGACAACAACATTTAAGATATGTAATCCAGAGCAAAAAAATTATAATATTGTCGAATTAAATTAAAGCAAGGGAAATGAAGGCTACATTATGCTAAGTTGGGATGCACATTATATGACCAGGAGTCCTTATTTTTGTCCATCGGCCATTATTTGAGAAAATAAGGTATTGCACCGGGTTGACAAGAAGGGAGAGAAGCGGTGAACAAACAAAACAACCATATATAATATGGAGGGTGGAGGATGAAGACCATGAAGTGGTACAAGACTTTTTTTACCACTTTGTTGACATCGCTGCTGTGAACAGCTACCTCTTACACAAGGAGCTGTTCAAGTTGAGGCAGGACCCCACCCAGACAAAGCCCCTCACCCACAAGGCCTTCAGGGAGCAGTTGGCCAAGGAGATGCTGGTGTTTGCCAAAGGCTCAGCAGCCCCCCCACCCCCCGCCCAGGTTTTTCAAAACAGGGCAGAGGAAACATTGCAAGAGGTGCATTGAACATGGAATACCGAGGGTGAAGACATCTGCTTATTGCATGAGGTGTGATGCCCCCCTCTGCCTCAACGCCAAAAACAACTGCTTCTACCTGTGGCACATTAGGCAATAACCCCCCCCCCCCCAGACCTTCAGGGATACTAGAGTGCATTGACGGCTCAGTATCGTGTAAATGGTTTTGTTTTTTTGTGGTTTTTACACGTGGTTTTTTGGTTTTTACAGTTTGTTTCAAATGTTTACTGTAAAAATAAATTCATTTGGATTCAGTTGAGTTGTGTGTTATTTTGAATGGGAAAATATATATATTATTTTCCAAAAAAAGCCAGAAATTGCTGCATTTGGATGTATTTAACACCATTAGTAATTTATAAGTGAAATATGTAGTTTAGTACATGAGGAAATTCAAATGGCACACATGGTGCCCAAATGCACATTTTGGAAATCTCGCCTAAATTTTCTGTACTAAAACGTCTAATGTTGTTCTGCTTGACTTTATCAAAGTAAAACGTTGCAGAGAGACTGTTCAAATATATGTGCTATGATTTGGGAGATGTTTTAGGCTGGGGGCTGCATCATTTCAATGAAATAATAACAATAAAGGGGCTTTTTTTTCCAGGCAAACCTGAAACTTTTCAATTTGCGCTGTGTGCCATGTTCATTTACTCTTAACCAGTAACTTATACACTGATATTTACACATCTGAACAAACCTCACAAGTGTTATTATTATTACAACACACCAATTATTCAAATAGACCTTGTGCTTGCAAAGATGCACTCTTTTGAGTATGGGTATGCAATTTTCGAGCAGAGGCCTAAAAATAGGGCTAGGGCTTAAAAGTTATCCCTTCAGCTCTTCTCACCGATATCACTGATGCTCTGTAGATGGCAACTGTGGCTCAGTGCAGCTCCGCTAGTCCATGTCGATGTGTCCTTGGGCAAGAGACTTAACCCCAAAATGCTTCAGATGGGCAGGTGGCATCCCCGCTGTAGAGCCCTCCTGTCCTGTGCCATACACATCCCATGCCAGGTTGTTTGTGATGCCGACTTCCAGGAACTTTATGCTGTTTCTTTGCTCCACCTCAGCTCCATTGATGTAGACAGAGGTGTGTGTCTTCGCCAGGCGGCAACCTCTGGTTATGCCAAGTGAAGCCGATGCAGAAGTTTCTTAAAACTAGCATTCTCTCTAATGTCCAGCAGGGGGCGACCCCTCTGGTTGTATAGAAGTCTGAGCAAATTACTCTTCTCTCTTGATTTATTATCTCAGTAAACATAGTCTTCAAGTAACTTACCTCCGTCGTCTGAGGATGTGAACACCCAGTGGATTTATTTTTTGGTGTTTTAGGATTTATTTACTGAAACGGTTCAAGTGTAACATACATATTGAAATAGTGTTTCACAAGTATTTTCAAAGTGTGTCAAACATAATTTGCAGCTTTGAAACATTTTACATTATAAATATCGCAATAACTGTCTGACCGGTACAACCTTCTCTTTTATACATGGATGTATAAAGATAAAGTATCTCCTCTCTTCACCACTGGGCTCTGTCGATCATTTCTCATGAATATACCGGTAAAGACAAAGGTAAATCAGTAAAGAGGGACGAGTAAGTTTACGGTTCACTGAGTTTATGCATAACGTAAATACTGAAGCAAAAGCATCAGGGAAAGCTGTCTTCTTGGTTGAAGACGTAGTTTCTCTCTGATCTGTGTTTGGTTCTTGATCAGTGCACTTTTAATGAGGTTCATGGTTTCATGGTAAAAGTGCTCATTCATGGTAAAAGTGCTCCTAAAACTCTTGCGTTCAGACGCAGTGTTGAGGCCAGTGGCTCGTGTAGAACTGGTGATAGAAAGAGGTATCGAATTACTACAGGCAGACAGAGAGAGTGATGAGCCAATCAGAGCAGACTGGGCATTTTCGAGATGGGGGCTTCAGAGGGTAAATACAGGCATATGGAGACAGTATGAGAAGAATGAAGTGTTTGAGCATTACAGCATGCAGACATGTTCTAATCGAAAATAAAATACAATTGTGAACCTGACAATTAATATAATAGATCCTCTTATTTTCATACTTATTCCAAATTCGTACTTACTTACAGACACGGACACACACAGTCCTCAGTCTTCTCCAACTGTGAGGAAGGCAGTATGGGGTCTACAGAATTTACACAGGAGCAGTTAGTAAGTTTCTTTGTTTGTTCGGACAGCTGATGTTGGATAAAATTATTTCATAACATTTTTGGAAACACCTCATGGTATACATGTATTATCATTAATTAATGCTATGCCAGATATGCCCACCCAATCAAGTAGCCTCTTCATCAGGAAAATGCTTAAGTGCCCTCACATCTAAATTATCTTTTTCACAGCAATTACCAGTTCTGCAGCCTGTTAATTGTGGTATTTTGATTTGTTTCCCCCACCCACATTCCACGAAGACCAGCCCTACTCTGCCTCTGATTGGCTTGCACTCATTCAGCCCTTCACATAATATGTTGTTCGTACTGATGAAGAGGATGGTAGGGTTAATGATTTCAACTCAGATGTTGATCTTTTCAGAAGGATGGCAGCCTTCTTCTATGGTGCTCTCATGTATGATTATGGGGGAAATGTTTTTATGTTGCTATGGACATTGCCTATTTATGGAGTGATGAAATAAAATGTCAGATCCATTGGACATTTAAATCTTGATGTGGTGGCATAATTCAACTTTTAACATTAATGTTGATATGGCACCCTGATTGACAAAAACACTTCAAAATTCTACATCATATCAAAAAGGATGCCAACCTCTGCCCTAGTGCTATTTTCGGTTGCCACTTTGTTGCCTAGTATGAGTCAGACACATTTTACTCGAGGAATCCACTTCGTTGTTATCAGCACAGGAGGTTTTTGGGGTTGCGTGTGATTGGATGGGCCACTCTAGCAAAGCAACATTTTGGGCTGCACAGCATCGGGACAGTGATGGAGATTGATAAAAATCCTGTTACAGTAATTCAGAGGACTGGTTGGAAATACTGTATAATACGTAACAAAGATAATAGATATGTAAAATAAAGATTTAAAAAAAGGATAAGTGTATTATCTAGCGCTTTTCACAAACAAATTGTCACAAATTGCTTAAAAAGGAGCAATTTTACATCCAAGAAAGAAAACATACAACACAAGGGCCATTCATTTTAGGGAGCAGTGTTTAAAACACAAAACATATTGAAAAGGCACAACAGATGGTAAAGTACACAATAAATACATACTTTAGTGCAGACCTGGTACATAGAGCATACCCAAAGGCCTGTCTCAACAGCAATATATTAAGCCGAGAGGAGCTACATGTAGATGAACAAATAGCCATTACCTTATCAATTAAAAAGCATGGTAATGATAGATTAAAATCACCAATAACACTTTATCTAGATTGGTAATAAAGGTCAGAAAGTCTGAACTCTGATAGGAACTGACCTGCTGGACCCGGAGGTCTGTAAATTAAAAAACACAGTAAAACGGCTTTAGCTGACCCACTTTAGTCAGCTGTAGTTCAAAAGTAGTATCATGTTCTGTGCTCCCCAGTTGGCAGGAAAACAGATTCTTCCAGACCACGGTGAGACCTCCAGCGCCGCCTGTCCCAATAAACGAATAGTCCACAGGGCATAGTTCATTTAAATCAGGGGTGTCAAACATACGGCCCGCGGGCCGGATCCGGCCCGCCACGTCATTTTATGTGGCCCGCGAATCCGCCAGCAAAAAAAAATAAATTTAAATAATTTTTTTTTTTTACAAAAATTAAAAGTTAGATGTGAAAATAAAAATATCCCCATGGTCGAAATTATGAGATAGAAAGTCGAAGTGATGAGATAGCATGTTGTCTGTGTGCTGACATTAAAACTATCACAACAGGTGGACAGGAGAGGCAACAACCCATAAAGAGGATTTCCAACAAGTAATCGTGCCTTTCTCAACATGCGTACTTCTCTGTACTTGTGAACTCGTGGACTCGTGGAACGTCATCAGTCTCAGCCCAAGTACTGTTCCAATTCAAAGTTCACATCGACCCAAGCACGGTCTTAATGCCCGGATGTGGCTCCGCCCATTTTAGCGGGGATGCATCGGAGGTGACTTGTCTGTACTTGGGACAGCCAAATATCCCAGAATGCATTTTGCACCAGCAACAGGAAACAATGGCGGAGGAGAAATCACACAACTGGAAGTTGAAACTGTTGTTTTGAGGCGAGAAGTTAGTTGTTTAAGCACCAAATCTGTGGTCGGTTTGTCAAGATTCAGCCGATTTTAAAATCTGCTCTGACGATTTCAGAGATGTGAGGTGTTGCTCGCGGGATCTGATCCACATACATATATTTATCTATATATGTATATATATATATATATATATAAAATTGTATGTATGTATATATATGTAAATAATAATGTCATTTTTGATTTTAAATGAAAATGAAAACAGCAGGGTTGTCATATTTAGTTTGATTGTAAAAATACTTTACAGAAAAAAACGAATTAAACTCATGAGACCAGCTGAGGTGGTGACGTCATCAAGTAAGCTGCTGTTCCAATTGTCTGTAGGGCTGCAACAACGAATCGATAAAATCGATTATTAAAAGAGTTGGCAATGAATTTCATTGTCGATTCGTTGTGTCGGGCGATTATTACGCCATTCAATAAGTCGCGGAGATGTTTGAGTATAAAAAAAATAAAGTTGAGTTGAGCCATTCGCGCCGCCGGTCTCGCCGGGGCTATTTGTGTTCATTCGCACTGGACACGCCGGAGAGGGGGCGGGGCTTATCGCCCTGAAAGCCATTCAACTATCCGCCATTAACCATGGAAAAAATAACCTGTATTTCTGCTTAGTACGTGTTGTGGAAGTCACAGATATCCCGGGAAACTAAACTAAATATGTTAGGAGTAGTTACATTTACAACCGGCCCTTTGAGGGCGACCGTGATGCTGATGTGGCCCCAGAGTGAAAATGAGTTTGACACCCCTGACTGAAACAAATAATTTAATACATGAGCCTTGTTCGCTACAGAGTGCATTATTCAGACAAATTTTAATGAGGGGAAGCCACTGTGTCATCATCCACAGAGGAAGCTTTGGGGTTTTTTGGAGACACTGGATTCCAAGAGATTGTTCTAAATCACTATTTTGTATTCACAATCAGAGGGCCAGTGATATTGGAAAAAAGTAATCTCTAAAAAAATGTATATATTAAAACAAGCTGACAGTTGGTATTTTCAGTCTGGATAATGCCTCTAACACAGACCTGGGCATTGTGTGGCCCGCGGGCCACATGTGGCACTTTGGTTGATTCTGACTGGCCCGTGTGAGGTTGATTGGAAATTACAAAATAAACATATTTTCTAATTTTACCTCATGCATGGACTAAAGCTGCAGTGCTTTTATTTTGAAGTGTTTTATTCACGTAATGACGCAAAACGTAAATCAAATACGTGCGCATGATTGAATCAAGTGTACGAGCAGTCACAACACACGAGACGACTTTAGCCCTCAAAAATGTCCACTCATGCTAAAAAAAGAAAGGTATGCGCCTGCAGAGTTTTCAACAAAAAATGGACTGCTAATTATTTATTTACTGAAGTCGCAGGTAAAGCCGTGTGTTTAGTTTGCGGAGAGCAGATCGCCGTGTTTAAAGATTACAATTTGAGTCGGCATTACGAGACGAAGCACGCGGAGAAATACAAAAACTTGACTGACGCTGAAAAGATGGCGGCATCGGAAGCTTTGCTAGCTAAGCTACAAAAGCAGCAAGGCTTTTTTACCAAGCTTCACACAGCCAGGGATGCGGCAACCAAGACCAGCTTTGTGATATCCCACAAAATCGCTAAAAACAGTAAGCCATTCTCGGAGGGGGAGTTTGTCAAAGAGTGCTTGGTGGACTCTGTAGCACTAATATGCCCTGAAAAAAAAGAAGCATTTGAGCAAGTCCCGCTATCCAGGCGAACCGTGACAAGAAGGATCGAGGACATTGCGGCGAATCTGGAGCTTCAGCTGCAACGTGAAGTGGTACGTTTTGACTTTTTCTCCTTGGCTTTGGACGAGAGCTGCGATGTCCGTGACACAGCCCAGTTACTCGTATTCGTCCGTGGGATAAAGGACTTCAAGATTACGGAGGAGCTGGCAGCACTGCGGTCAATGAAAGGGACAACGACAGGGAGCGATCTTTTCACGGAGGTAGTTGCATGCATGGACACGCTGGGTCTGAAATGGGACAGACTGGTAGGTGTCACAACGGACGGCTGTCCAAGTCTGACCGGGAAAAATGTCGGACTTTTGAAACGTATGCAAGATAAAGTGACTGAAATCGACCCAGATCAGAAATTGGTATTTTTGCATTGTATTATACATCAGCATGTGTTGTGCAAGTCAGTGCTAAAAATGAACCATGTTATTGATGTTGTAACTAAAATAGTTAACTTCATCAGGGCACGAGCATTGAATCACAGACAGTTTGTTTCACTTTTGGAGGAGCATGAGACTGAACATAGTGACATTGGCTACCACACAGCTGTCAGATGGCTCAGCCTGGGCAAAATGCTAAAAAGATTATGGGAGCTGAAAGCAGAGATTCGAGAGTTCTGCAAGAAGAAAGGCAAGGACATCCCAGAGCTCTCAGATGAGGACTGGATGGCCGATTTTGCATTTGCTGTTGATGTGGTTGCTGATGATTAGGTCAAAGATAGGGGCTCCCAGTCGGCAGCAGTGGAAGGGGACGCTGGCGTGTTTTTCGCCGCTCTTCATGCCGACACTTATTTCTCGTTTCCTACCACTCTCTGCCGTTAATCTATTCAATCCTGAACACAGTCTGAAGATTGTCCTGCCCTGGTTTTTGTGTTTCTACCATTTCCACTGCTCAGCTGATTACCTTTGGCTGGTGTTCGGCTCCTAGCCTCTGCCGACCTACCACTAGCATACAAGCTATCCGACGCCGCTCTTAGCGCTTAGCAAAACAAGCTATCCGACGTGCTCTGCCATCCGTGGAATCCCCGCTCCGGAACACTCCGACTGGGCTCCTCTCTGCCACACTGCCAGGAACTTCCACGTACCCTCCCTCAGTCCTGCCAACGCGACTTCGCTGCTTTCCATCGCCGCTGCTGAAGGTCGAGGTCCGGTGTCTACCAGGCTAATGGTGCCGGCTGCTAGCTGGCTCTCTGTTCTCTTCATGGTGCTCCTACAATACTCTCCGCTGGAACTCCTAAACTTTTCCAGCCACACCATCCCCGACTGCCTCGCAGTTATCAAGTCTCTCGGACTACTGCGTCGTGCCCGCTACATACACCGGGCATCCCGACGTAAGTTTTTCTACTCCAAAACTCCTATTCCCGCAGTTGTATCCGACAGTCGGTCCGTCGCACTGCGATGTCGTCATCACAACAATCGACGTCATCCGACCAATCCTCACGTTCGCTCTATCTACCTGAGGTCCCTGGTCTGTGCTGACAGTGTGCTGGTTTCTCCCTCCTCGTCCTCCCCAGCATCTACGAACAACACTGCAACGTTTATGCTGCTGAATACTCGCTCCCTCAACAACAAAGCATTACTCATTCACGACATCATCACTGACAGAAGCATTGACATTCTATGCCTAACAGAGACATGGCAAAATCAGCAGGACTTCGTGACACTCAACCAAGCCACACCCCCAGGCTATGTATACATCCAGAAGCCTCGCTTCCTGGGTCGTGGCGGTGGACTGGCTGTTATCCACCGAGCCGGCATCCTGGTCAAAGAGCTCCCAGTACCTACAACCTCCTCATTCGAGTGTGTTGTCTTCAAACTGGCTGGGTCTGCTACGCTCCAGGTCGCCCTCATTTACCGCCCACCTAAAGCCTCCACTACCTTCCTGTCTGAGCTTTCTGAGTTGCTCACCTCTCTCTTCTCCATGTCGCCATCAATTTTCCTGCTTGGTGACTTCAACATTCATGTGGACTCCAGCAACTGCAAGTTTGCTACTGAATTCCTGTCACTTCTGGACTGTTTCAGCATCAAGCAACATGTCAAGGGTCCCACCCACAACAAAGGCCACACACTGGACCTGGTGTGCTCTACCGGCCCACCACCCCCCGACCTACAGCGTCTGGACCTGGCTGTATCTGACCATCACGCCATCCTCTTCACTGTTCCTGTCTCCCTGCCCAGGCAGCATCCTAAACGTACCATCATGTTTAGGAACATCAAGACTGCAAGTGCACCAGCCCTATCCAACCTGATAGCTACCCACATGGCCTCGGCTCCCTCCGACTCCACCGCCTGGTAGCCCACTACAATGCTGCCTTATCCCTCAGTCTCAACTCTCTCGCCCCCATCAAAACCCGGACTGTTTCCTTCACCCGCCCTGCCCCCTGGTTCACTTCCGAACTCCGCAGCATGAAGGCCTCTTGTCGCCAGCTGGAGAGGCTTTCTAAAAAAACTGGCCTCACGGTCCACCTACTGGCCTTTCGTGACCATGTGGAAACCTACAAGGAAGCTCTCTCTCAGGCCAAGACAGTATACTACTCTCGTTTGATCGGTGCCCAGCAAAGCAACCCTCGATCACTGTTCTCCACCATCAACCGCCTACTCCGCCCCATTGACGCCCCCCATCCCTCTGGTGCTCCCGATCTCTGCTCCAAATTCCTCGACTTCTTCCAGGTGACAGTCGACTCCATCCACCAGCAGCTCCTGACACCAGCCCCTCCCCCTCCACCCGCACTTCAGCCACCTGGCAACGCCCCCTCAGCGCCGCACCTCTCCCTTTGTGACCTCTCCTCCTTCTCCCCTGTGGATGCTCCCCAAGTGGCCAAGTTGGTCAGCTCGGCCAAGACGTCCACCTGCTCCCTGGACCCCATGCCTACAGCCCTGGTCAAGGACTGCCTACCCACCCTCTGCCCCTACATGGTGGACATCATCAACGCTTCTTTGGCATCTGGTATTGTCCCTACCAGCTTCAAAACTGCCTCAGTCACCCCCATCCTCAAAAAGCCTGGCCTGGACATTGATGACCTCCACAACCACCGGCCGATCTCCAACCTTCCCTTCCTCAGTAAGACTCTGGAAAGAGTAGTCGCCGGCCAACTCCATCTCCACATGTCCAACCATGAGCTCTATGAGCCCCTCCAATCCGGCTTCAGACTCCAACACAGCATTGAGACCGCCCTCATTAAGATCATCAACAATCTCCTCATTGCTGCTGACTCTGGCCGCCTCAGCATCCTCATCCTCCTGGACCTCTCTGCAGCATTTGACACTGTCTCCCATACCATCCTCCTCAACTGCCTATCTGACCTTCTAGGGGTCACTGGCACCGCCCTCTCCTGGTTTACATCCTACCTCCATAACAGGAAACAGTTTGTTTCCATCAACGGCTCTATTTCCCCCCTAGCCCCAGTCAATCATGGCGTGCCCCAAGGCTCTGTGCTTGGCCCCCTCCTCTTCACCATCTACATGCTCCCCCTCGGCAAGATCATCCACCATCACGGACTGAACTTCCACTGCTATGCTGATGATACTCAAATCTATCTCAGTACTACTCCATCCTCCCAGCTCCCCCCTCAGTCCCTTGTCAACTGCCTGTATGAAATAAAAACCTGGATGTCATCAAATCTCCTCAAACTCAACACCAAGAAGACAGAGCTCATGGTTGTGGCACCCAAGGCGCTGCTCCGGAAGGTTGGTGACTTCATCCTCAAGGTTGACAGCTGCTCCATCTCCCCATCTCCTGAAGTCCGCAACCTGGGTGTCATCCTGGACTCCACCCTTTCCTTCGAGTCCCACATCAAGTCCGTCTGCCTTTTTCCATCTCAGGAACATTGCCAGACTCCGACCGTCACTCTCGGAGTCTGTTGCTGAAACCCTGGTCCATGCGTTTGTCACCTCCCGCTTGGACTACTGCAATGGTGTCCTGTTCGGGGTACCCAACAAAACCCTGGACAGGCTCCAGTATGTACAAAACTCTGCTGCCAGGGTTCTCACGCACACAAAGCCCTGGCAGCACATCACCCCCACCCTCATCGACCTCCACTGGCTCCCGGTCAAGTCCTGCATCTCATACAAGATCCTCCTCCTCACCTACAAGTCCCTCCATGCCCATACTCCCCAGTACCTATCGGACCTCCTCCGCCCACATGCCCCTCCCCGGAACCTGCGGTCTTCAGACTCTGGCCTGCTTACCACCGCCCGCACCAAACTGCGAACCTTCGGGGACAGAGCTTTCAGTGTGGCAGCCCCCACCCTCTGGAACTCTCTCCCTGCGGTGAGCCGCAACATCTCCACTCTGGACGCCTTCAAAAGGGCCCTCAAGTCCCATCTGTTCGCCAAGGCTTTCGGCCCCTAGTTTACTTGTTTTGTTTTTCTGACTGTTTGTCTAAACTGTTTTTGTTACTCTTGTAAAGCGGCCTTGGGTCCCCTGAAAGGCGCTATATAAATTAAAGTTATTATTATTATTATTATTATGCGACTGCACTGATGAACGAACTGAACACCAAACTGCAAGGCAAGGGCCTTTTTGTTCATGAAATGCACAGCCTGGTGAAGGCTTTCATGAGAAAGTTGCAGTTTCTTTCAAGCCAACTGGACAGCAACAATCTCACTCACATGCAAACCCTGAAAGAAGTCACACCATCAGCTGATCATCTCCGCAGGTACTCATCCAAGCTAGGAGCACTGCATGGTGAGTTTTCAAGGCGATTTGAAGATCTCAGAATGATCGAGGATGAAATGCACATGATTTCCTCTCCCTTTACCTGCAATGTGGGTAATGTGGGTAATGCACCCAGTGATGTTCAGCTGGAACTCATTGACCTGCAGTCTGATGCGGTACTGGCAGAGCACTTTAAGTCAGGATCACTGCTAGATTTTTTACTCTTCTCTCAAGGAGGAGAACTTTCCAAACATAAGGAGACATGCTCAGAAGATGTTGGTTCTCTTTGGCTCTACCTACATATGTGAACAAACATTCTCAGTGATGAAGTTTACAAAATCCAGGTATATCTCTCACTGATGATCATCTGGCAGCTGTGCTTCGCATCTCCACCTCAGACATTCAACCTGACTTTGATGCACTTGTGAAAGCCCAACAGAGACTAGATTTCTCTCACTGAACAAGAAAAAATAACTGAAAAAAATCAAATGAGGTGGTTAGACTAGAAATGCTGGCATGTAAAGGCACCAATTAGCAGTGAACTGGGACACTTTCTTTGGAGGCCTTTTTCTCAAAATCACAGTTCAGTGACAATCGTTATAATATGATGTATCTTACTATTTGGAGTACAAAGACAATATTGTGGTGTCTTTAGAAAGCTAAGAACCTCTTTCCAACAGTATATGGAACTCAAAATGTGTTTTGGGGTGAATGTGCCTGAAAATGATCACTAATATGAGTCACAAATGGTAAAAACGTTTACATTTTGTTTGTTTTGGTGTTTTATTGAATAAATTACATTTTTTGTAAGGCAACCTCGTTTTTTCATTGCTTAATCATAACATGCAGTACTCTTACCAGTCTTACCAGCTTGTCAAAACAATGCTATATACTGCTTTTATTTATTTTAAAGAAATATAATTAGTATTATGCAGAATTGAGTTCAGCCTTTTGGCCTGGCCCTCCAAAATATTTTCTGTTTCTCATGTGGCCCCATGGAAAAGATAATTGCCCACCCCTGCTCTAACCCTACTACATGCACACAACTTTCTTTGCATCAGCCTCCACGAAATCAGCTCAATAAATCTGTAAGGGCCAAGATGGCTGAAAGGGGTTCGTCTCTTTATTACGTAGTCAGTGCTGTATATAGTGCAAGCTTCATTTTACTCCAGCCAACTGTTCAGTTTTATTTCTTTTTGTTCTTATTACTTAATAATTTTGTCCAAATGAATCATCAACATACAGTATTATGAGAAGAGGTGGTTGCATGAATGGCAAAAAAAAAAAAAGAACACAGACATCTGTAACAAATGTATTGTCTCTCGAAATGTATTGTTTCGATTTAAAACTGGCGTTGCTTCCACCTCTGTTGGAGCACCAGGAACCTCTGCAGGAGAGAAAAGGCATGTTACACAGCCAGCTACATTATGTAAAAGATTGAAATATATATACACACACACAGCACAAAACCCCATCTTAACGCTGGTGAAATTTCAACCACTGTTAAGGTGGGGTTTTGTGCTGCTTTGATTATTTAGAGGGAGAACAGAGGTTTAAAATGTAAAAATCCACATGACAGACCTCACGCTACAAACAGCTCTGCAGGAGACAAGGCACACCATTTGAAAGCCAAAAAGGAAAGAATGGGTTAATATGTTTTCTGAGGTAAAAAAAATTCTCAAGAATGGCAAGAGATGCATGAATTCATGTTCTCATACAGTGTTATTTTCCCTTTGTCCCAGTTCTTCTTCTTGTCCTATACTACTGTTACAAACCTACTATATGCTGAGACAATGCTGGTGTACCTTTAGTTCAGACTGAATTGGTTTACATTTGTACTGTATGCCATCAGAAAGGACTCAAGGATTCATTCACGATTTTCCTCACACAGTCGTAGAAAAGTACAACTTTGATGCATGTTGTGTTCATTTGATGTTGTGGACTTGAGCATTTTGAGCTCTAATAATGATTTAGGTACACTGGTGACATTTTTAGGGGTCTCTAAATGTAGCACACTTCCCTGTCTGCATGCGAGATGATTTTTGTCTCGACAATACACTGAATGGAAATGATTTGAGAGAGCTTAACCAAATGCATTAGTTACACTATGCGTGCCGCATACTGATGCGCCTAACTCACATGTGCATAAGAGCTCAACATGTCAACAGATTCTTCTCGGTGAAAGGGGAGAGAAATCATTTTTTCCAGTCGATATAGATTCCATGTCTATCCAAACAGCGAAACTAATTCATCATTTTCAGGATGTGCATTCACTTCTCCCATCCATAAATACACACTCTGGCTGCAGGACAGGATTCTGTTGAGGTTTAAAGCAGCAGTCAGATCAAAACCTCCCAACATGTTAATGATAATCAATAATAAACCAACATGTGCTTCTTCTGCCTGTTATTCCTCATGTTTGGTTGTAGTCAGTCTTCACTTTTTCTTTCTAACCCTGAACTGATCCATTTCACTGCTGGCTTGACCTTCTCTCCAAACCATCCATCTCCAAGCATTCCCAAAAGTGCACAGCTAATTCTATTGGACTTGCAAATGGAATGTGGAAATGTAGCATGCTAGCTTAGCAAAGCTAAACAAATAAGGAATTTGACTCATTTAAAAAGAAAAAAAAGCCATTTGTAAGTTCCATGAAATGATTCCACAGGCAGTGTTTATTAGATGTTATTTGTTACACTATTTAGCCACCTGTTATTCTGAAGTTAAAGGGTCTGGCCTGCTCTAGGAGCACAGCGACTATTGCTGGTGAAATTCACACTGTGTGATGAACTACTTCCCGTTCTGCAGCTGCAGCCGGGCCCGCAGCTCCTCAGGCTGTAAATCAGAGCCTTTGTACTCCAGAAGGATCCTATCAGCCACAGGTGCGGGCTCTGCATGGGGATTAGACAGCCCAGTGTTGGAAACACTGAAAAGTGGAGAGCTCAGGTTATCCTCAGCCAAACACAGGAGGAGAAGAGAGGAGGATGATGGTGAAACAACTGAGGCAGCAGTGCAAAAGCCAAGATGGGGAGAAAGTGCCAAAGGTGTCAGACAGAGTGATGTTTTAGTTACAAACAGTTCTCAAAAGGCAGAAAAAAAAACCTGTTCACGGAGACAAACCTCAGTGTGGAACCAAAAAAAACGGATTTTCTGTCTAAAGGGAGTGGTCAAACAAGTTCTTACGTAAACAATAAAGTCGTTGGTTGTCAGTACAAGACTGGTGCAAAGACCGATCTGCTATGGTTTCGCTAAGTTTAGGGAACTAGACTACTAAGGTAAAGATGGTTAAGATTACTGTCATTGTCAAACAGTTTTTACAGATGAGTTTCATGTTCGATTTGAATGAATGCAAGCATAGTTAATGAGCCTTGGTTTCAATACATACCCCAGCTGTCTTTTACCATTGTTCAAGTAACTTCTGTTGCACTTTATTCCAGCCTGGTACCAATATTTAGTCATGGTTGTATTGTATATGTCTTTTGTATCCGAGTAAATCAAAATCTGAAGTCATTCACACTCTCAGCCGATATTTGTCCAGAACTATTATTGCTGTCTCAATACACAAATGCATGGTGAGTACGTTTGTCACAGAAAGCAAGTGCATCACATCGTGACCATGTTATTTCGTTGATTATTGTGCAAATTATGGTGAGAGCCAGGGAGATCATCTTCACATCAACTAAGTATGGAACGTCAGTCACATGATAACATGTGAAATGTGACAGCTGTGGGGAACACCATCAGTGAAACAGCAAGGACCCTGGACAAGAGTCCAGAACCACTCACTGCATCCACTGGAAGAGGTCAAGGGTCATAGTACAGCAGTCAGTGGACCACTGGAGGAAGACCAAGGAGGACATTCACATCTGACACTGGAGACCATCTTGGATGGTCTCCAGTGTGAAATTCTGTGAAGGCTCCTCGCTTCCTTTCTAAAACAATCCTATTGTCAGTTGATCATTTTGGAAGGTTGTTGCATAACCTGATACCACAGAAGCAACACAAACTGCAGAACGTTATGCCTTAAAGATTGGATATGGTAATAAAATAGAAAGCACTCATATTATTTTATTATACTTTTAGCTGATGTTGTAAACTAACCTGCTCTTCAGAAAACAGCCCTACCTACTGAGATTCTGCTTCTAAAGAAGCACTGCCTCCAACACATGTTTGTGGAGGTAAGACTCCAATGTGCACACCAAGTAGTGAGGGTTAGTTTGGGGGTCTGAGGGAGAGGGGGTTAAAGAGACTTTGTGCAGCCAAACCCCCTTTTTGGACACCATGAGGGGAAAATTCACTGATGAAATGTGGCACAGGCCCAGGGAATGCAATTTCAAGCTTCCACATCTGCAAGAAAGATGAAACCAGGTTCCTAATTTTACAATGATGATGTCAGTGACAATACATGACAGCACTGGACCGGGGTGCCAAGTCCCCCTGCTCATGTTTCCTCCTCCTCTGCTTTTTTTCCTTAAATACATTTATTGAAAAAAAATGGCCATTAAATCGGAATAGTTTGCAATATACAAATCTTGAAAATTGCTATGTTTAGATAAAATGGGATTTTTCTGCTTAGCGAGCAACACAGCGCGGGAAGGAATATTTACTTTGTCATTACTGTAATGTGATTTGCAATAGCTTTGTGGGCCGACACTGAAAGTTGTTTTTTAGTTCCAGTGGCTACGGAGTTTACCAGTTGTTGGGCTAATATCGTTAGCTGCTGCTTAATTCCTTTAATGTTTTCAGAACTCACAGGACTCCCTGTTGGTGTGAACTTGCTTTACTATGCTTTGTAAGCTTGCTCGGCTTTTCTTCTTACGCTTCTTTCCCTGCCTCTTCAAAATGTGGAATGAACACAGCAGGAGCTGCCAATGACTAAACTAAACACAATGAGTATTACCAAATGTTAAATGATGTCAACGGCACACAGCTTCATTACTAATGGTTGTGTGGGGTCTTGTTAAATGGGGAAAAGCATCTTGATTGTAGGCTTCACACATCAGATTCTGCAATACCCAGGATTATTTGGTGAATATATTTAACATCCAATGTCAATGTTTTAAAAATTTCAGAGTATGACAACTACAATATTATTTGGAAAGAGTAGGGTGCAAATAAACTATGGTAAAGGATGAAGTACCAAAACACTTAGGAAGGTTAGGAAAAGATAGTGTTTAGGGTTAATAAAAAGTAGTAATGTCCTGATCTTATCACATTCTTTAACTTATCAGTTATATTGAACACGGCACTGTCACGGGGCATGATGGAGGACTCAAACGCAGGCCAGGCAGAGTAGCGTGAAGTCGGTATTTATTAAACACAAATAGGAATTGTTACCAACACACAACAGGGAGCGCAAGACAAGAGACGAGGGAGAAAATACAGCAGGACCGGGGCGGGGCAGGGAAACCGGGACCAGGACGAGCACCAACGGGCAGGACAGGAACAATGATCTGGCAGGGAATGACAGAGACAGAGGTTTATAAAGTGGCTTGAACAGGTGAGGGGAGTTGTGCTGATGAGGAGGGAGTGCTTGATTATAGGCAGGTGAAGGGAGTTAGGCTGATGCTGAGGGAGTGACTGACAGGTAGATTGAGGAGGGTGAAGCTGCATAAAGACACACAGAACACAAGGCAAAGCCTGATCGTGACAGGCGCACCGTAAATGACAGACAAACAGTGTAATGCTGTGATGCCATCCATTCCATGACCCTCTTTACCCTCCTCTTTCCTTTACCCTACACCCTTTCATACCCTACATCCCTCCATGGGATACTTTCTGCCATTTGGGTCAGGACAAAAGGGATAATACTTTGACATTTGGGGGGACATTCGGGACAATAACTCGAAATCTGCCATTTGGCATATGTTTGTATGGGGCCTTCATCCCACAACTTTTCATCCCTTCTCCCCTCGACCACCTTTCGCTCTCGAAATCCATCGCTCTGACTTCAACATTAATACATTTGAAACCCTTATCGCTGTTGGCGTGGTCTTAGTTAGTGAACCAGAAAATAGGGTTTTCTATATATTGGCAATGAGTTCACGCCCCACCATCAGCACTGTTTGAATAAAGCAAGACCTGCAACCTAAGTTTGAAAATATAACTTTTTTCCACGAAAATTGTCTGGTTGAGTTTCTAGAGGAAGATTATTCAAGAAGATCTTAAGTATCAAGCACAACTGTTAATTATTAAAGAGTACACCAATACTATTTTCTATAACTAGGCAACCAATCTTCTTCCTGTTTACACCGGCACCCGCATGCCCAGTGTACATGAATATTCATGTGATATTCGTTTTTAGACGCACTAGTATGGACAAAACTATTTCTAAAACAGTGCTGAAATGCCTAATTATCAATTATTAGCGTGGATGTAGCCTTATTAAAGTGGTGCCGCGTTTAGGCTGACAGCAGCTGTTCTCTCATTCATTTGAATGGAGCCAATATGGCAACTCAGTAGGGGTGCCAATGCAGAGGTCTCTGGCAAAACAAAGGCTCGTCCAGAAAAAAAGTTGACGCATAATCAACATTTGGTGCAACAAAACGTGACGTAATTTGGAATGTTACGATGGAAGATCAAATAAAGGAAACGGCACATTCTAGGTAGATTACTTTGTAATATGTGAAGATAATATTTCAAATGCTACTTACTTTGCAAAATAGCTGCTGTTGTGATAGCTTTCCCGAGTTGTAAAATTCTTTAAGTGTAGTCCCCTGAAATGTTTTACTGTAATACAGAGCTGTTTCCATCCAAATCCCTGCTTAGACAGTTTTAGATAACCTTGACAGTGGCTGGGTTTGTCTCATTATTTCCAGCACTGGTGTCTCATTAAACAGAAAACAGACGTAGCATGTCTCCTCCTGTAGAATAGATAGACCAGCTAGTCGGCAGAGTTTTCACATAATAAGTATCAAAATGTATTTACCTACCCTGAGGAGATTTTATGGAATGTCAATCTGCATTTTTGTGCGCTAATGGTTTCCATATTGCTTGTGGGAGATATAAGAAGGTGGGGACATGGAACACCTGTAACATAAATTGTGTACTGTATCCGTTTATGAAACTATTTGAACAAGCAGACTTTTTTTTATCCCTTTACGGATTATTACATTTATTTAACAATAATTTAATTTGTTTAGTCAGTCAAATTTCTTGACGTCTGTTCAGTGTTTAGTTAGGTCAGTATTCTGTTTAGTATGGTCAGTTTTGTATTTAGTTGGGTCAGTTTTGTGTCACGTTAATCTTGGGTCATTCCTACTATTCGGTGCCACTTCACCCAGGTTTACTTCTATCAACATTTTTATATTTAATCTGAAAGAGGGCTTGTTAAACTTCAAGAAAAATATATTGGTCAAGCTCAAGATATGATTGTCTAATAATTTTGACCAAATTATTACCGTTAAAACCTAACCTGGCATTTACCAAGAGCACGGATCCAGAAGAGGGAAGCTGCCATAACCGACGCGACTGGTAGGAGCGCCGGGGGTCAGGGTGGCCCCTCGACCGAGTGCACTCAGACCGGAGGAAGCAGGGTAGACGTCGGGAGTAACGGCAGTTAGCAGAGCCAGGCGAGTTCCCTCGCAAGAACACCAGCTCGACAATCTTTTAATAGAGAGCTGAGTCAGTAAGTAGCCCCGTATCGGGCCAGAAGTACCTCAGGATCTAACAATATCAATGGATAAATCAAAAAAAGAAAAGTCAGAGGAAAATAGAGTTTGACTCTGCATGGACGTACGTATTCATTTGCTTTCATTGCCCACAATGCTGGCTTACCTCTATACTTCCAGAACAAGCACACAGTGTCATGCTGGAGATGAGCGAAAAAGAGCGATTCCTCAACTGCTGCAGCAAACTGAGCTCTTCATAAGAGTTTGATATTATTATAACAGGTAAGTGCAGTAAAATGTGAAGAATTGTCTTTATTCTTGTATTATATATATATGAAAATATAGAACAACTATATATAAAACTTTATAAGCTGTGATATCAAATAGCTTTTGCGGCTCCAGACAAATTTTATTTGGTGGAAAATAGAGCAAAATGGCTCTTTGGATAGAAAAGGTTGCTGACCCCTGTACATCAATGGACTCCGAAGCTCATTTAGTGAGAGCCTCAGTGCTCTACTGAACGAATAAGAAGGTCTTTCATTCCAGCCAGATTTTTTTAATAAACACCTTTTTAGAGGTTTTTAATCTTTCTGATGTCGATCATGTTTTATATGGCATTGTCTGGTGTTATTTATCCTTTGTAATGTGTACTGTCGTCTGTATGAGTTTTTGGGTGGCAAATGAGTTTCCCCACTGGGGATTAATTCAGTTATCTAATCTAGAGGAAAGAAGCTCCGACAAAATAAACTTCGAACAGACATTTGAACCTTCAGTAACCGAAGAGGGAGAGGGAGACAGACGGAATGTAAGTCACATAATTAGACTGTGCAACAAAAAAAATGTATGTGTATATATAATATACATGCAGAAGCAGCCAGCAGCTATGAAGAGATGCGAAACGATGGAGAGATTAACGGCGATCGAGCAGGCAATCACCAAGGAATGTAAGAAACGTCAGGACAAATTCATGGATCTAGAAAACAGAAGCAGGAGACAAAACCTTCAGCTGGTGGGCATTAAAGAGGGAGCCGAAGAAGGCAACATGATCAAATTTCTAACAGATTTGTTCCCCGCTGTGCTGGGAGCCGCCAGCTTTGATTCCCCGGTAATGATAGACAGAGCGCATCGCACACTAGCCACGATGCCGACCAGAGAGGAGAGGCCCTGTGCCAGAATCGTTTGCCTGCACTACTTAGCGGACAAACAGATACTTGACCTTGGCAAAATGATCATTTAGAACTGGTGACGAAAGTGAGGTGCATTTTGTCACCTGGAACTGTGGAGGCTTGAATGGGTGAAAAGAGGAAATATACTCTCATCTGAAGGAGTTAGGGGCAGATGTCGCTTTCTTGCAGGAAACACATCAAGCTAACAAACAACTACATAAACTGGTTACATTCAAATTTAATTCCAAACCACGTGAAACTGATGTTATAAATCTATAATACCCTAGTAATCTTGGCTAATATCTATGCACCCAACCATGATGATAAGAAATTTAAAAGTACAGTGCTAGCTTCTTTGCCCAACTTTCACACCCAAAGCCTAATTCTATCTGGGGACTTTAACTTTGTGATGGATCCAGTACTGGACAGATCATCAAATAAACACCAATCTGTACCTAAATCAGCCAGTCTGATCCAGAACTTTTTAAATATAGCTGATATAAAAGACCTTTGGAGATACATACACCAAACTCAACGAAAATACTCAGCCACACAACTCCTTCTCCAGGATTGATTACTTCTGTATAGACTCTAAATTACTGTGCGCAGTAAAATATATTGATTACGAGGCCATTGTTTTGTCTGACCATGCTCCACTTAAAATACAATTACTCTAACCAACAGACAATAGTTTACTATCCGACAACACATATCAACTTTATAAGATCCCAGATGCCTTTCTATATGCAAACCAACAATACCCCAGATGTTTCTAAGTCTATATTATGGGAAGCAGTGAAGGCCTATATTCGTGGCCAAATCATCTCCCACTGTGCAAACGACCAGAACACAAAAATGTCAGCTTGATCACCAATATGCAGAATGTCCTTCTCATGAACTGTGTGCAAAGAGGAAAATCTCTGCAAACTGAGTTAAATCTTCTCTCCACATCAGAGACTACTATTAAATACGTTGTTCCAAACATATAAATATTATGAATATGCAGAAGAAAATAGGAAAATATTTACGAGTTTGGGTCAGGTTTTTCTTTTTCTCCTATAGGCTTCATATAGTTTCTGTTGAACAGACTTGTTAAAACGAAAGTTACGAACGTAACTACGGTTCTATGAATCCTGGATGACCGCCAGAGGCAGTGCTTAACACTGGATGTATTCCATCTCGCGCATGCGCAGGTCGAATATTTATATCAACAAAGTCACTCGTGACCTCAGGTGACTCCCGTCGTCTATAAGTTCCGGTGTCATCCTGAGTTCAGTCCTATGGAATCTTCTCGCGAGTTCACGGGATTCCGAGTGACCAAGAACTCTGGCGGTCATCCAGGATTCATAGAACCGTAGTTACGTTCGTAACTTTCGTTCTATTTCATCCTTACTGACCGCCAGAGGCAGTGCTTAACACTGGATGACTTATACCAAAAGAGTCACGAGGAATCACAAGTACCCACCTTGTATAGTTCAGGCAGAGGAAGCTGGCCAAAGATGGCAAAGGTGGCAACGTTCACTCTGTAGTGTCTGGTGAATGTGCTCGGTGAGGCCCATGAGGCCGCAGCACATATATCCTCCACTGGCACACCTCTCAGGGCTGCCCATGACGTGGAGACACTCCTGGTAGAGTGGCCCCTCACTCCGGATGGTAGCGGACGGTCGCTCGCCTTGTATGCCTGGGCAATGGCTTCCACTATCCAGTGGGACAGGCGCTGTTTCGAAAGAGCACAGCCCTTCTTAGGCCCACCATAACTGACAAAGAGCTGCTCCGACCGCCGTATGCAAGCGGTGGCCTCCACATAAGCTCGGAGGGCCCGCACTGGGCATAGCAGCCTTGACCTCTCCTCACCCGATGGGGGGTCAAACTCCGCAAGCTGGATAGGCTGGTTGATATGAGAGCGTGTCAGCACCTTTGGGAGAAACGCTGCATTAGGCCACAAAGTAACCCCCGATCCATCTGAGTTCCACCTCAGACACGATTCACTCACCGACAGGGCATGCAGCTCGCCTACACGTTTAGCCGAAGTGATGGCGAGGAGAAACACCGTTTTGGTTGCCAGCCATCTCGGCTCTGCCCGTGCCAGGGGTTCAAAAGGAGGCAAGCACAGGGTGTCCAATACCAAATGTAGGTCCCATGCCGGGGCCTTCGGGGCGTTTGGGGGACGCAACCGCCGAGCTCCCTTTAGGAAGAGGGACACCAGTCTGTGGCTCCCTACTGTGCCATTGTCGACCCTAGCATGGTGCCATGAAAGAGCGGCCACGTACACCCTCAGGGTAGCGGGAGACCGCCCCTTATCTAACAGGGACTGCAGAAACTCAAGTACAACAGGTACGGGGCACTGCACCGGGTCCTCGTTCCGAACCACACACCAGTCAGAAAACAGCCCCCACCTGTTTTCGTACTGCAGCCGGGTAGACGGTGCCCTGGCATTCAGGATAGTTCTTCTGACTGGCTCTATGCAGCCAGTCAGCAGCTGGTCGGGCCCTCCAGCGGCCAGACCCATAGTTGGAGGCGGCTGGGATTGGGATGCCAAATCTGACCCCCTAGCTGCGACAGGAGATCCCTCCTGTCGGGGAGGTGCCAGGGTGTCCTGCAGCAGAGTCTGTGCAGTAGGGAGAACCAGATCCTGGCTGGCCATAAGGGGGCCACTAACAAGAGTCTGTGGCCCTCTTGAAGGACTCTGAGAAGTGTTGGCAAGATCAGAGGGACCGGTGGAAAGGCATAAAGAAGCCCCTGTGGCCACGTGTGAGCCAGGGCATCCTGACCCAGAGGACTGGTCCTCTCCGTCAGGGAGAACCAATGGGGACAGTGGGTCGACCTCTCCGAGGCAAAGAGATCCACCTCTGCTCTGCCGAAGAGACCCCAAATGCTCTGCACCACCTCTGGATGGAGCCGCCACTCCCCCGGTGGAGGCTTGTGACGGGACAGAAAATCTGCGACCTGGTTCCGTTCCCCTGGTAGGTACATTGCCCGAAGGCTGGTAAGACGAGGGGCAGCCCAGGTGAGAAGGGCACGGGCTACCCGTAGCAATTCTGCAGATCTGGTGCCCCCTTGATGGTTGATGTGAAACACCGCCGAGGTGTTGTCCGACCGGACAAGCACATGCTTGCCCCTCAAGTATGGCAGAAAATGCTTGAGCGCTAGGTGCACAGCCCGTAGCTCTAGAACATTGACATGCTCTATGTGGTCTTGAGCAGACCACTGCCCCTGAGCAGTCCTGTTCTGCCACACTGCACCCCATCCTGAGAGGCAGGCATCTGTTGTGACCACCTCTCTGCGGAATGGGACCGAACCCATGGGGACACCCTTCGTCAGGTATGCCCGCTCCCTCCATGGGGATAGGGCGAGTAGGCACTGCTCCGATACTACTATTGCCCTGTATCTGTGCCACTCGGCATTCAAGTGAAAGCTGTTCAGCCATCTCTGCAGGGGTCGCAGTGACAGCAACCCTAATGGAACGACCGCCGAGGCAGCTGTCAGTCTGCCCAATAGGCGGAGAAAAAGAATGTAGGGCACCCGCCTGCCCCCTTGGAAGGGAGAGAGGCTGTGGAGGATGTCGTCCACCCTTCGGGGTGACGGACAGGCACTCATAGTGACTGTATCCAGAGCCACACCAATGAAGGTGATGCTCTGAGAAGGGCTCAGGGAGCTCTTCTCCATGTTTACCCTGAGGCCCAACCGGGCCGCGTGAGAAAGAAGGCGAGCAGTGTCCTGCGCCGCCTGAAGCTGGGATGGCGCACAGATCAGCCAATCGTCCAAGTACGGCAGTATTCTCATGCCCTGTGATTGCAGGGGGGAAAGGGCAGCAGCGACACACCTTGTGAACACCCGTGGGGAGAGGGAGAGCCCGAATGGGAGCACCCTGAACTGGAAGTGACCGCCTTGAAAGGCGAAGCGGAGAAACCGCCTGTGGTGAGGTACGATGGGAACATGGAAATAGGCATCCGCCAGGTCGACAGACGTGAACCAGTCTCCCCTGGAAACCGCCCGAAGGACGTCTGCTGTGGTCAGCATGTGAAATGGCAAGACCCTCAGGAACTTGTTTAGTCCCCTCAGGTCCAGGATTGGGCGCAGTCCACCGCCTCTCTTTTTCACCAGAAAGTAAGGTGAGTAGAACCCCCCGGGCTGTGACAGGGGGTCCACCCTCTCGATTGCACCCTTGACCAGGAGCGTGGCTAACTCCTGGTTCAGGGCTAGGGATTTTACCGGATCGGAGATACTGGTCATTGTGACCCGGCTGGAGGTTGGTGGCCGGCGTCGGAACTGAAGCTTGTACCCCCGGGTTAGGGTGGACACCACCCAGGGGTCTAAAGCATGAGCTGCCCAGTAGCTGATGTGCTGCTGGGAGAAATAACCGCCAGCCGGCCGGGAGACATCATCTCCTGTACCCCCTGCCTCTCGAGGCTCGGGGGGGGGGGCCTGGTAGTCCCCAAGGCCGGAGGTTGTCTAGGGGGAACGTAGGTAGGGTTTTGTGGGTAGCGGTCCGGCCTCCCAGCGGTACGCTGAGGCCTGTGGCGACTACTGGGGTGAGCCGGGGGCTGAAAATGGCCCCGGGTGGCTAGAGTAGGACCCCTACGTCTGCGGGGTGCGGGCATGTCCCTGCGAAGACCAGAAAACTGCCGCCTGGTCTGGCTAGCTTCAACAGTCCGCTGAAGCGCCTGTATAGCAGCTGACCCAAACAGCTCACCCGGTTCCACTGGGAGAGTACGGAGGGTCCTCCTACATGCCTCAGACAGGGGTGACTGCGCCAGCCAAACCTGGCGGCGAGTCTGGACCAGGGTGGACATCAGCCGTCCAAGTTCCCTCGACATGAGCGCAAACGCCTGCAGTGAGGCATCACTGAGGCTGGTTGCGGAGGCATCGGAAGTAGACTGCTGCAGAGAAGCTGAGAGGCCAAGCATGAGGTGGGAGAGGGAGTTGCCAATACGACCCATGCGTGCTGCTGTGTCATAAGCCCTGGATAACATGTCATCCGTGACCCGACATTGGGGTCGAGGGCACCTGGCATCGGGCCTCAGGGTCTCCTCAGGGGAAACTATGAGGGACGCAATAGTCGGCTCAACAGCTGGCATACGGGTGAGGCCAAACTTTGCCGCGTCCTGCATGGCCGCCAGGGTTCGGCCCTCTGATGTAAGATGGGACAGAGCCCTGGTGTCCCTCCAGCATGCATGTAGCTCCCTCAGATATTCCTCGGAGGGCGGAACAGCAAAGGTGGTAGGGGCGAGAACACGCCTGAAGAAGGCACTCGCAGGCTGGGGTTCCGGCTGCTGCGTATCTAAGTGCAGGCGTGCCAGTGCCATGCGAATGACAGACCCCATGGAGCTATCGACTGCACCTTCCGAAGAGCCCTGAGCTGAGGAACGGGAGGCAGGTCCAGAAGCCTGGGAGGGCTGCTCTTCACTGTACTCAGTAAAGAGCGTGGCTGACGCTGCCAGTGACATCACGTCCTCCTCTGAGCAAAGCTCAGCCGCGGGTGGATCTGGCGCTTCAGCCCCCCCTACACTGGGTTGGAGGGCCAGTAGAAGCGACTTCATCTGAGCTAGCTCGGAGGTCAGCAGATCCACTCTAGAAGACAGCCCGCTGGGTTTAGCCCTCTTGGAGGGAGCCCCTGCAGTTTCTGCGGCCCTGCGCTTGGAACGGGTAGGTCGGGCTGGATTCAGCTGACCCGACAGGGGGAGGTCGACCATACCAGTCAGGCGTTCCGCCTCGGCGAGCCTAGCAGTCCTTACTGCTTGAGGCATGATGCCACAGTTCATGCATGGGTTCTCAGAGAGGCCCTCCCTCAGATGCTCGATGCCAAGGCAAGCGGGGCAGAGGTCATGGCCATCATCAGGCTGCAGAGGAGCCATACAGGTCCTACAGCCGGGAAAGTCAAACATGGCCGACTCTCTAGGCCAGTCTGAGCGGATGCTCTGCTGAATGTTTGAGAGCGGCCGGGGACAGTCAGTGAGAGGGGAGTGAGGACACTCTCTTAACTCAGATAGTTGCGGCCGATATTGGCGTCCCACCAGTTAGCCTGAGCGAGAGCACTCTGCCACTGCGAAAACAGGTCAGGAGAACAGTCCTTCTAGCGAGAGGGGAGCGAGGACACTCTTCACTTGGATAACTGCTGTAGCTATTGGTGTCCCACCAGTTAGCATGAGCGAGAGCACTCTGCCACTGTGAACAGGTCAGGAGAACAGTCCTTCTAGCAAGAGGGGAGCGAGGACACTCCTCACTTGGATAACTGCTGTAGCTATTGGTGTCCCACCAGTTAGCCTGAGCGAGAGCACTCTGCCACTGTGAACAGGTCAGGAGAACAGTCCTTCTAGCAAGAGGGGAGCGAGGACACTCCTCACTTGGATAACTGCTGTAGCTATTGGTGTCCCACCAGTTAGCCTGAGCGAGAGCACTCTGCCACTGTGAACAGGTCAGGAGAACAGTCCTTCTAGCAAGAGGGGAGCGAGGACACTCCTCACTTGGATAACTGCTGTAGATATTGGTGTCCCACCAGTTAGCCCGAGCGAGAGCACTCTGCCACTGTGAACAGGTCAGGAGAACAGTCCTTCTAGCAAGAGGGGAGCGAGGACACTCCTCACTTGGATAACTGCTGTAGATATTGGTGTCCCACCAGTTAGCCTGAGCGAGAGCACCCTGCCACTGTGAAAATAGGTAAATAACACCGTCCTTCTAGTGAGAGGGGAGCGAGGACACTCTCTCCACTAGGATAGTTGCTGCAGATAATAGTAGATACGATAGATAGCTGCTGGAACTCCTGGTGTGCTACCAGTTAGCTAACTGTGATATCCGCTAACTGATATGGCCGTAATGTTCTCACAACAATTAATGGACACAATCAGAGTATTTAGCTTAGACACCCCCGAGTATCAGCTCAGTCGAATAAGCCGGCGAACGCTCCTGATCCGGCCGCTTATGTTTACTGTGACGGGCGGCCCGACAGCGTACCCCGCTCACGTTAGCCCGCCCCTCGATTAGCTAGAGCGGAACGCTCTGCAAACCGAGGAACAACAACGAACAATGGTTAACAATGTCAGTCGATCTCACCGATTGCTCGATGGTCCGTACGGCGCCGACGCCGTTCCCTCCCAAGAGGGACAGCTTGTCGCAGCCTTTGGAGGGCGAAGATCCGCAACCCCGACCGGTGGTCACAAGGCTACCGCGACAAACTTTAACATATCTTGCTCTTAGACAAAATATATATTTTTTCGACTACCATGGTAGTCAACCTGCGTAGCGAGAAGAAAAAAAGGACTGAACTCAGGATGACACCGGAACTTATAGACGACGGGAGTCACCTGAGGTCACGAGTGACTTTGTTGATATAAATATTCGACCTGCGCATGCGTGAGACGGAATACATCCAGTGTTAAGCACTGCCTCTGGCGGTCAGTAAGGATGAAATAGAACCACTAATATATTAGAGTGTTTGCTACCCCATAAGACATTCCTCCCACTCACTGACATCACCACCACAGGCCTTGAAATCAGATGCAGTCATAAAGGCATTAATTAGGGCCGGCTTACTTCTTGCTTTAATGTGAAGTTTGCACCTGCTAGCCTAACATGACCCCCCTCTGCTTTGTGGGAGAGGGCTCCTGGTGTGTTAACACCTCTTGGGAGTCCCAGGTGCATGTTCCAGCACTTGCCCCTCTTTTCATTTGACGACAGCAGAGAACAGCAAGAAAGTGGTGCATGGAAAAGGGGAAGAGAACATGTATACACAAGTCCTCTTTCTAGTCTAAATGCCTTTCAGCTGTCATAGTTGTATTTTTTGTTCCTCTACTGCCAGTTGATCAGTACCATATGGTTGAGTTTTCATTAAAACTTTCAGTACCCTTCTAAAGCTCAGGTTTCTGCATTTGTATCATTCGCAACACTCAAGCTGTTTGAAGAGGCTGCAATGTTCACAATATACTAAAACAAGTTTAAACTATAACCATCAATAAAAAAAATGATAGACAATTTTGCCTTTCTAAGAGCCTGACGTTAATCGGGTGTTCCAGTTCGTCCTCTGGGGAGCATGAATAGTCCTTAAAACATTCCATAGAAAACTGTCCTTAAGATTTTGAGCTTTCATTGGAACCAAGTGTAAATTAATGTGTGCCAGTGGTGTTAAGGGAAAGGCCAGAGAGTCACTGTTCATCTTGTGTGTGTGTGTGTGTGCGCGCGTGCGTGCACCATGAATATGTACAGCAATTTTTTTTGTAATCTACACTATTATACGTGAGATACTTCCTCGAGGACTGTAAAGTGGTGTTCAAGAAAACGTTTCCAAAAACATGGCAGACCATTTACCGAAAAGAGCAAGTGTTGGAACAGCATACGTGTTAAAATGTAAGTGAATGGTGGTCTGATATGTAGCATATGTAATACTATACGGAGGGCAATCAACATTTCTAGCTAACTAGCTACTTGAATTCTCACCTACTTAAAATGATCGTGTAATCTCTATTTAAGCTCTGGTCATGCACTGAAGCTAATGTCAGCTTGCTATCGAGCTAAATATATCATATTTGTGAATGGAGCGTGCTCTCTTTACGTGACGTTAGGCTACATGTGCGTAGACTGCTCAAATGCTTTGGAAATGTGACGTTACACAGCACGAATTGCACTATTTGAGGGTTGATTTTTGTATGTTTTTGCAAATGTAAAAACTGTTCCGTCTTGGAGGTTACTAAGAGGGTCTTAAAGATAATCTAACCTCATACCCTCTCACCTTCTACAGTTCACTCTCTCTCTCACGGTCCCCACTGCTGCTGCGGTTACACAAACATCACTGGAGACTTAGTGTCTCTTTAGAAGACTTCTTGAGTTCATCCAGTTTTATCTATCAGAACCAGCTTCACTGGTAAAAATAGAAAGTGTGCTTTAGCTCTGTACCCAGACATGTCTGGATGTTATGAACATAAAGTCCAACTTGTGTTCAGTTTGCATTAGTTATACCAGCCCCTAATAGCAAGGTTACATTCTGAAATCATTTTTTTGAATGGCCATTTCATTCTCATAAGGGGACTGCATGCTGACAGTGAGGGCTACCATGAAAAACTGCTGTAAATGGAGACTGAGAGGGAAGCCAAACAAATCCTTCTTGTTCAATGTTGTTGGTGATGTCTAATTACACAATGAAAAGCACAATTAAAACCTCATTTGGATCCCTCAATCCTGCTGCGTAAACCGCTAATGGTAAATTAACTGTACTTTTATTGCGCTTTTCTAGTCTTCTGACCACTCAAAGCGCTTTAACACTAAATGTCATCATTCACTCATTCATACACTGACAGGGGCTACCATGCAAGATGCCACCAGGATCTGTCGAATCATTGACACCCAGTCACACACCGTAGGCACAGCTTTCGGTAGCAATTTGGGGTTAAGTGTCTTGCTCAAGGACACATCGACATGGACTAGCAGGGGTGCCCAATACGCCGTAAAGTTTCGTGACTGCATCTTGCCGGTTACGACGCTTTCACAGTGATATTTGTCCACAGACATAAGAACTCCTACCCCAGGACTCAAAACCTCTTCTGTGGAAGTTCCCGCTACAGTATGTCTCCAGGACCACATTTTGCAATGATAATGCACAGACTCACAAGGTGAAAACACCAGCGGCGCTGTCGCGACTGGTAATAAATGTGGGACCCTCCCCAACTAAAGTCTACCCTCCTTTCAGCAACAAGCATCAAACCAACATGTACAGTTGATATTATGGATAAGTATTTATAAGTCAAAGGGCACATGTGAAAAGGGCTTGACTACATTTACTGTGAGGAACACCACATACATCAACACAGAAATATAATATATTGATAGTTTAAATCCCACTGTTGATGACATGATATGTACAGGACTCATCTTTATCCGATTGCCAATGTGATGGGGGGTCCTTTTCGCCAAAATATTCTCTGTCTATACTCTAGTCCAGCGGTTCCCAAACTTTTTAGGCCGCGCACCCCCTTCTACATCCCGACTGGGTTCGCGCACCCCCCCCCCCCTTAATAAAATTTTAAAAAAAAGCAACAGAGCCTTTTAAGCCTTCATAGCCGCATAAGAATCGGACCAATGAGTGAACAGTTTGCTCGCGCGTGGCATTTGTTTACAAGATTTAGTCCGCTGTTAAATGTTGCAGTGTGAACACAAACCGAACAAAGGAGCAACTGCAACATTGTATCATATTAATCCCTGAATCGGAACAAAGCAAACGAACTGAAGGTGTGAAAACGCCCTGAAACACTGCAACAAAGTTTCAATAACTTTCAGTGACACAAGGCGTCACTTTTAAAGAGCAATACGGATGCGAGGACACACGCACAGGCTCAGAGGCAGATTATCACATTTAATTTACAATTAATGACCGACTAATGTAGCCAGGATGTCTTCGGACAAAGCATCGATGCGGCGCGACACAGTGTTGTTGGACACCGGGATCATGTCCAACTCTTTTGCTTCTTTCTCCCCAATCATACATTCCACCATCTCTCTGGCAGCTGGCAAGCTCACGTCTTCTGCGATTGTGTGCGGTAGCCCCTTTCTCGCTATTCTGTAACCAGATATGAAGCCCGTAGTGCGTCATTTATAAACCCAACACACGAATGAGACTGCAGTTGTTTTTGGCTGTTTTGTAACTCCTCCAATTTCGATATAAACAATGTAAGGGGCTTTTGACTTGCACTGGCATGCTTGGTGTTCAGGTGGCGACGTAAATAAGAGCTTCAGACTGTTAGCCAGAACCTCACTGCACACCACGCACTGTGGCTTTGGGGAATCTGCGTTGCCAATCCAAGTGAAGCCCAGACACACATACTTTTCATCATATGTCCTCTTTTTTTTCCCAGTCTGATGCTCACTCTCGTTTCCTCTTTTTCACCTTGACTCCGCGATGGGCCGATGTGCTCCCGATTTGTCTGTGCTGCACCTCTCCGTTCCCCTCGCCTCCGATTCCTCTCTCTCTCTCTCTCTCTGTCCCTCTCCTCTTTTACGACTGATAGCTTCAGATGTCCCACCTGACAGTTTTTTAATTAAAATTACATTTTTTTTTAATATTTAATATTATTACACCATCAGACCGCCATTACACTTTTCCTCTCGCGCACCCCCAGGGGTGCGCGCACCCCACTTTGGGAATCCCTGCTCTAGTCTATGGTGATATGATGTCACCTAGTGAATAGGATGAAGTAATGCAGCCACCACTGACACAGCCTCACTGGTAACTCTCACATGCGGGCTTCAGGCAGCGTCTCCGAGATGAACTTCACATTATTACAAGTTTTCTGAAATTTAAATGTGCAGTATAAATTGCTCCCGTAGCTGTGCCTACGGTGTAGATAGAATCTGAATTGTAAGTCGCTTTGGATAAAAGCATCTGCTAAATGACTTATGTGCCAATTTGCATTTGATAAAGCTAGTTTCAGAATTCTTGTTGCATTTTGTTGACATAGTGTCAAATGTTTTCATTGAGAACTTTTTTTGATATCTCTTGGTATCACTCCATAAATCATAACACCGTTAATGGCCATGAAATATACATTTTTGCAATGTTTTTATGGATAAAATGTTATATTAATCAGGCTATGAGTGATATATAAACAAACAAACTTAAAAGAATATAGAGAGCAATGAATCTGGGAAGTTTGGAGAATGTAAGTGCTACTGAAGTGGAGATTCCTGGCTCAGTCTGAGAAAAAGGCCTTTAAACATTTATTGTAAAGGTATATGCATTTTGTAAGACAGGTCAATAGGGTAAAGAAATGTTAACTAATATATATCAGCAGTTGATTACTTAACCTAGCTTTTGCTGAATTTAGGATAAATCAACAGATGCAAATTGACAAAGTAGTGGAGGCTTTCACCTTCGCCATCTTGGAAGCAGAAAATCCAAATGTGAGAAACGTGACAGAAGCCTGGTTGTAAGTCAATGCAATCAGCATTCACCGTGGCTGAGTATGATAGGCTGAGACACCGGCCAATCAAGCAAAGAAAACCAGAAGTTTTAAGCCTCAATATCTCCTAAATGGTTAAATAATTCTCAAAAGAACTACGTGGACGTTTCTCCAACGATCAATAAATGTCTGTTATAAGAATTTCAACGTCTATTAAAACTTCGCTTTAACGTATAAAATGTCAGTGTTCTGTTATTAAAAAAAATAAATCACAACAATATTAGCCTTGGCAAATGATTTTGCTAGCTAGTCTACAACTGTTATCTTGTGTTTGAATTATGAAAATGTATAATGATATTGTCCATTTGTCTTGATCATTGTAGTTAACTTATGATACCTTTATTCCTAGCATGGCCATCTTTAGAGTATATAACAAAAGAGAAGCAGACTATAAACTATCAAATACGCTAACCTATCTAAAGTCTAGCAAGGCTAGACTTGCCTGGATATTGAACCTTTTTAATATATGCCCTTGCTTCTGTTTTGTTTTGTGCAGGGTATCTGTAAAATATTTGACCAGTTAATTTCGTTACCCACATCCCCATTTGCACAAACCGACAACTCGACCCATTGTTCATTGTCCTTTAGCCCTACAGTGCCACGTTCTACCGCCTTGGATCGTAGATGTCTCTGAACACTTGCCTCAATAAAACACTCATCACTGGAATTCTCAAATTGTTAACATAGTGTTCCTATACACTGAAGTATTGAAATTTACGCAGGAGTCAAAAATTAAGTTTCTACTTCATTCTTTTGTTTTGTTCATTTAAAAAAAAATCTAAACAGATAGTGGACTTCACTATGAACACATTCGCAAAGATTGTGTGTCCGTCTTTTCTCTTCCAAAATGTTTATGCTGCATTCCATATCCTATTTTATACAGGATAAGAGATTGTGTGCATCGTTGGGGTGACTGTGGTTCAGTGGTAGAGCAGGGTCGTCCTTCAAGCAGAGCATCTGCGGTTTGATCCCCGGCTCCGCTAGTCCATGTCGATGTCTCCGTGGGCAAGACACTTAACCCCAAATTGCTCCCACAGGCTGTTTCTGTGGTGCAGGGGTCAACGTTTTTCAGGCCAAGGACCCCCAAACTGATAGAGAGAGATATAGCAGGGACCCCCGACTATATATATTGTATAAAATTGTGTTTTATGTTAAATGGGCCTAGTACCGTGAATACCTCTTTATTGTGCATTCAATACTAAGCTATTCAAATAATATACAGGTTCATGTTCTCATTTTAAACAGGTACAGTGAGTAGGGTGGCCGTGCAACTGCCATTTATAACCACACCTTGTCAGCTGATACCAATATCAACATTGTCTGTTAATTGCATGATAATCATTCATACAAGCTATTCAAATTGATGTTTTCATTTTAAACATAAATGTGGAAACGAAAAATGAGTGATGGCCCATTAGTGCCACTGCCATGCATAAACATACCAGTTATATTTCATACAATACTGAACTATTAAAATAATGGATAGTCATGTTTAGAGAAAAAAAACATTTTTTAATTGTCTAATCAACCAAAAAGTTCGCGACCCCCTGTTGAAGACCATGGTGTATGAATGCGTTATGAATGTTAGATAGTACTGATGAGCATGTGGCACCTTGCATGGTAGCCCCTGTCATCAATGGCTGAATGACGACATGTAATTCTTAAAACTATTCCATTACACTCCATTATTTTTGTTATTTGTATTTTTTCATGTTAAGGACACAAGTAATGTTTTAAAAATATTTTTATTGGAATGCCGGCATTTAAATGCACGCTTATTTAGTTATGGAGTTGGACCTGATGATGAAATGTTCCCCTGTGTGCATTTTAAAGAAGGACCAGTGCTGTTTAAAAATACGCATTTCCCATAGGTAACAGTGGTAAATATATATACGGAGGTATATTAGTGATTTGAACAAATGGCAAAAGCCCCTTTTAGATGATTTTGAAATAAAGTATATTTTATTTCTAAATCCTTGTTATCATTGACTGTCTCGAAAGTCAAAGTTTGATGGTGGACATCAATTATTAATATCTTGGTTCATTAAAGTGTGTAACAAACTGGCTTCAAATGGATTTTACAACTGAACCCGATTCCACCTTAAAATCACTGTTGATTACTAGACTGATTTCTTTCAGAAATCCTTCACATTACCGACAACCAAAGAGCAGCAGACGAGTTAAGCTAATTAGAGGACTCGGAAATGTCTGCAACAGGCGAGCAACCTGTCCAATTCAGTTGATGCCGGTAATGTACGTATTATTTCACTGAACAATGAAAAAGAAGCAATTGGTGAGTAAGACTTTGTGCTCTTTTCGCCGATCAAAAGAAGTAGTGCTGTGACCCCACCTCGGCAGCTGTCCTCAAGCATCTCACCTGTTGATAGCCCTTCATGGTCAAGCAGCCCCATGTCCTCTCAACCATCTCCACGCCCACAAATAAAGAAACTGACCTGAAGCCTTTGCTGTCTACAGTTGTGAGTAGGAAGAGGCCCTCGCCATCTGACAGACGGCAGTTTGTGAGAGCGTTCGTCGATGAAATGAGAACGTACAAAGCTAACCCCAGAAGCGCACAATGCTTCATCATCACCAGAATTGTGATAAGACAATACCCAAAATCCTTTGCTGATACATGGATGATGGCAAGACAATGATTGGTGGAGGCTATTAATCACTTCTGAGCCAGGTTAAGTATGCATAGAGCACTTTAACAGGAACAACACCCTTGCTCGACAGAGCATTAAAGGATGCTGTGCTATGGGTGCACAAGATGGCAGCCAGAGCTACCACCTGAGGAAACAGATAGCCTTGAAGGTTTGAGACAAAAGATGACATCTTTAGACATTCATTTTTGGCGGGTGCATGAAGGGAGGAAATACACAATTTGATGGAGAACACAAATCGATCACTGCAACACCAGCCGCCCCTCTGGAGGACATTAAAAGTCAGTGGCCTACTTGCTTCTGCCGAGGAGCATGTGTGCACACTTTGAACTGCTCACAGACATTTACATCCTGAGAATAATGGAGGCATTTCCTGAAGACCAGGGCAGAATCATCTCGGAATACTTCAAGGCAAATCCCAGCAACGATGAAGTGAAGAAGGTCCTCTCCCACAAACGGTATAACATTCCCCGATATTCTGGATCTACTGATGCCCTCATCTTGCAGGCAGATGAGTCTTTATTTCAGATAAGCCTTTGGAAGTATTTAATGAGTAAACATAATGAGTGGACCATAGTCTATCTTTTACAATAATTTTCATAAAAGTGAAATTAATGGCAACCATAGTTAAAACATTGTTGAATTGTATTAATATGAACTTAGAACTGCAATGATTTTTGTCTCCTATACAGATGTCAGGTACAGCAGCAACTGTGAAGACATCCCTTGCCATTCCTGATAGCCCTCGGTTGATCATTCTAGGGAAGCCCCACAGCTATAGTGAGTTCAGTTGTCGTGATTTTTTTCTTATATACTGTATATAATACACACACACCTTTACATTTTTGTAAATAGATGTAAGAGCCAGAAGCTTATTAGTGAATTGGAATTTCCGGAGTATTAAGTTTAATTTCTGACATATTGAAAAGCATTTATGTTGATGACTGACACTCTCCTTTTTTCCTGATTTAATGACGTCATGACAGCAGCCGGTGCAAAAACCCGAAGAGCTTCTTTAGACACGGGAGCATATAGTTTTTCTACCGTGTGACAGTGTATATTATTTGTGTATTTAGTTAACGCTTTGTTGCGTAAAATAAAGACAAAACGAAAAGAATCAAACGATCTCCTGTCATTCACGTAAGGAAATGAAGTCACTGTGTCTGCAGCTCATTTGCGGCTTAAGTAAAAACTGACAACAAACATCCCCCCCCAAAAAGATAAATGAGGACATAATACTCAAACTTATCGAGTCAAAGACGGTACACATTGTTCCAATCTTACTGTTTTGATGTAGGGATAGCCCTCCATGTAACTTAGTTATTGTTGATACGGTAGTTAATTACATTTTTTGATAAAAGATGTGACATGTTGTAATGTGTGTTTCAACTGATTAAAAATGGGTCTTTGTAATTTACAGTCACAAAAAAAGGAACTCCAGGAAGCTTGTGACACCCTGGGTGTGTCCTCAGAGGGGTCCATAGCAGATATGATAAACAGGCTTCAGGAACTATTTAACTTCAAGGATGTAAACCCAAAGCTGTTTGTGAAACTGCAGAAAGCTGGTGGTGAGATATAGTTTGTTCATTATTTTTTACCTTTCTGTTATATTCTGTAGGTGGTGTCCTTCACTTTTCCTGTTTGCATGGCGTTGTCTACTACCTCAACAGTCACTTCTGGACGGAGTCAGCAAGAGATCACACTGACGGGCTGCTGAGTTTCAAACACTTTCCCACCTGTTACATTTCCGATGTAGCTGGACAGGTTGCTCGCCACACTAACAACCGCACCAAACAGCTATTTTTCCAACCTCATGATGGAAGACTCTGTGCCCCAACTTCCGATAATCTAAAACTGGTGGCGAGAAGGATTTGCGGGTTGATATGCAGTGGGTGAAGAACCTGAGGTCCCCATTCCCACTGCAGGAAACGCCGGATAGCGACGGGATGGCAGCAAGTCATCCAATCACAGGGACGTGTGAATGATACTTCCTGTATGATAGATTCCACCAAAAAAAATCAGAAACGTCCAGAAGAGAAGTTGAGAAGCCTCAACATCTGCCCCACCTTACGGAGAGAAGTAAACTCATCCGTTGCAGACCACTTCCAATCGGGAACATTTTAAACAAACTCTTAGGGTGCTGATCGACCTGCATAACAACAAAATCAACAGGACTTTTAAAACAAACGGAAAACATGTGCAACACAGTTGTATATCGGTCTGCAGTCTGCTGGTAAGTTTGATGAGTTTGATAAAACATAATGATTATAAAATAATATCTAATGTGCCATAACTTACAACTGTACCTAATCTTGTCTGTGTGGCCCAAACTGGTGGACATAAAATCATACTTTTTGATAATTCATCCTTGTTTCTTTGTTATTTTGTCAGAGGGAAAGGCAAATCCTCTGCCTCGTTCGGTGGACAATCTTAACATCAAACCTGACAACACCAAGTCCTCATTCATAGCACAATCATATGCAGTCAGTGAAAAGGACAAGGTAAGTAAAGATGTGTGCTATTTCACATTTGTCTTGAATCAAGTTATACATTACAGTTATGATTTTGTTAATATGTGTATTAAGGTTTGTGTATTAAGGTAAAGTTATTATTATTACATTCAATTATGCAGAAACAGCAATATCCCACTTAGACAATTAACTTTAAGTTATGTCAGTCGAGCTAAAGGTTTTTCATGTGTTTTGGAATGTAGTTATGACAGATTTATTTCCCTTGTAGGTGTTTGACTTCAAAGCCAAACGGATCCAAATCTATGATTCACTGATGCTTTACCCTAAGATCAATGATCCTGACATGGACCTCCTCAGGTAAAGGGAGAGTCACAGAACATTCAGCATTTATCATATCTTGGTAAGCTGATGTGACAATATGGTCACAAAAAACTAGTGTCACTTTTTTCTTTTGTAGAAATGCCTTGAGATGTTGTGGTGGCCTTTAAGGTTGGACTGTCACATGTCCTCCACAGTGGAAGTAGCAGGACTGTGTTAATTGTGGAGTTTGTGTGTTCTGTAAGTTGCCTGTTCTGTGAGCTGCTTGTCTTCCTGTTCAGTGCATGGGTGGTCTGTGGGGTTGATTAAAGTCAATTGTTTCCAACTAGGCCGCTGAAAATGAAGTGGAAAGTCTTGAGGTCACTGGGGAGGCTCTCACTCTCAACCAATGCAAGACTCTTCGTCTGCACCATGCAGCCCACATGATTAAAAATGTGAATGCTGAGGTGAGACTAATAGATCCCTTATTATCTTAAAATATATAATGGTAGTAAGTGAAATGCTGGGATTACACCAAAGGTCTTTCTTACACAGGGCTTCCCACTTACTGCGGAAGAAATGAAGATGAATGTCAGTGAAAGTAGACTACAGGAAGCAGAAGCAAAAAAGACACCAGCGGCCTGGCCTGGAAAAAAAAAGTCATGTTTGTTCTAGCGAGCAAATGGGACAACCAGGTATGTACAACATGAGTGGCAACTCAACTCTATTTTATTTATATAGCACACAACACAGTTGAAAAGTTCAGTTTTATGTAAGTAACTTATGATTAGAGGGAAAATACATTTTGGAATATTTGCAATTGACGAACCTGCTAGTAATTAAAAATGATTGTGGAATATTGGAAGTTGTCCCACCTCTGTTTTTTCCATGACCACATAAAGAACTACCAATGGGTTCAATGCTCAACTTGCAAAAATTGGCTGCATTTTGAGTGTGCTGGTGTGAAAGGTGACTGGACTTCAAAGGATTTCTTTTGCAGATGCAACATTGTCCCAGATGTGTAAGAATCATCTCATTCATTCGTTGATTGATATAAAAGTGACAATTGTTTGTTGCGTTTGATATAAATTAGGGAAGAATTTCCCTTAATGTCCAATCATTTTCAGTTTTATGTTCAATATTAAAGTATCATATTTACCGTACTTTCCAGACGATAAGCCGCTACTTTTTTCCCCCCACGCTTTGCGACTGCGGCTTATAAAACGGTGTGGCTTATGTGTGGATTTTTCGTAGCTTTGCACCTTTGACCTACCTCTCACTAGGACTGTTAACAAAAAAGGTTGAACGGCAAGATGCTTTTAACAGTACTAAAGTTGTCTTCTTCTCTGATCATAACATGTCCGACTCGCGAGCTTCTAACATTACCGCCAATGGCGAAATGCTAACCGCGTTTAGCATTAGCGAATATAATATATCTTCGTACATCTTTTCATCAGCTGGACTCTACAAGAAGGAAGGTCATCGTGCCTCGGGGGACTAAACATGCTTACAGGCAGGCCCAGGGAACCCATCACCATCCTGGCCTTCCTCAGCACGGCTGGTGAGGATGTCCGTCCTTTCATCATCTACAAGGGGGGATATCCAGGGGGCCCCTATAACAAGGAAGGGGTTCCCTATGCCCTGGGACCACAACTAAGCCTGCCTGCTAAGGGACACCACTACCTTCCCTACTAGTCAGCGCATACCCATTTTGCATTTTAATTCACGAGTCAATCAGAATGTAACTGTTGTGACACATAAACATTATTATGAGTATGTATTTTAGTGGTGTACGTGTCACTGGGCATGATGAGGACTCAAACGCAGACAGTCGGGTGTAGTGAAAAAAGTTTTTAATGATTAACCAAAAACAAAACAGGGAATCCAAGGACAAAACCCGGCAGGAAAAGGCAGAACAGGCAGACTGGAAAACCGGGAACAGGACAAGCAGAGCAGGGCAGGTAGGTAGGAAACAAACAATGATCTGGCAGTGGTTGTGTGTGAGGCAGGGGTTTAAATAGTGAAGGAGGCAGAGTGAGCAGGTGAGCGTAATTAACTGATGAGGTGAGTGTGACTGCCAGGTGCACTGAATGAACTGATTAGGTGAGTGAGGAGCTACAGAAAGAAACACAGAACACACAGGGCAAAGTCTGATCGTTACAGTAAGAATAAAATATGATTATTATTTCAGAGCCTTCAACATCGGCTGCAGGTCCTGGCCTCTGTGGGTCCCAAACTCCTTCCTCTCCCTCCCACTGTAAATGCTTTAAATAATATGAAAAAACAAAAACAATAACATGATGGTGACATTAGCCATGATGAAGACTAAACAAAGCATGGTTATGCTTTTTCTGTTATTTATACAGCCTCCCAACCTGCAGAGACCAGACCATCATCCAGCTCCTCGTTTGCTGGACCCGCAACATCCACCGGTAGTGTCCTTAATGTAAACGTTCATTCTATGCCAACCCATGAAAATCTGATAATTTTGTTTAATTCACAGTGAAAAAAAATTCTGTTGATAGGTCACACTCCTGAAGAGATGGAGCCGACAGTTTGGGAGTGTGGCCGTGCCGGGAACCTGACCCTCCCGAGAGCTCAGAGGGATAGGTGTCGTGGGTCCAGTGTGACAGCTGCCACACATGGTATCACACTGTGTGTGTGTGTGTGTGAGCTGGAACGAGGAGCTGGATGATGACGAGGATTATATTAAATATCATTTGTGTGCTGATTTTTTATTTTGTTTTCGTCTCGTTTGTTTTTAAATAAATATTTGCATTATCTTTTCAATCATTTGCACAAGTAATTTGTCGTTCACTTTAACAATCATCACAATCATGAATACTTGTGTTTTTAGTTGTAATATAACTCTTACTCTGCAATGTGTGTTATGATAGTAATTGTTATATACAATATATGTGTACATAATTGTTAAATTCCATGCATCAGCTGGTGATTTGCCAGTGATTGACATGAAAAGTTTAACAAAACATCCAGCAGATGGTTGTATAGTGCTGGGCGGTATACCTTTTCCCATATGATATCAATTTTTCACACCGTCCTACCGGTGCATAGCCAAAACAACTGCTGTCACTCTTCAACAGGCAGCAGTAAATATTGTTCGCCGCTATGAGCGCTTGAGTCGGATCTATCTATCTATCTAGATAGATAGATAGATAGATAGATAGATAGATAGATATAGCATCAAAACACAAGGTGTGATCCACCCTCCTGGTCTTAGTGAGGACTCGAGCTGCAGCAGTCACACTACCGGCCTCCACCGCTCTGTCTGTTGGGGGTCCCTAAGCTCCTGAAAGTAGGGTATTATTTACTACACTGTGAAGCTGACTGTTTGAATGTATTCCCAGTCACAAAGAACACCCACTGCATCCGTGTTATGTTAGGTTTGGTCTGGCTGCAGTACCCACCATCACCCCTTAATGACAATTTTCTACTTCTCAAATTTATTGAATGAAAAGATGGTGCAGTTTGAACCTGAGATAGTACAGTATGCCAACACAAAAAAAACAAGTGGCGATGCTAGAGAGGGAAATATTCCCTTTTACACTCAATTAGCTGCATTTGAATTGAAAACCAAAAAGTGCATCTTATGGACACAAGGTAATACAACGTACATAAAAAATTCAGTCACTTCAGCCTTTTTTAACAGACTCAAAAGTGAAATTGGAAAGAAAATGAAGCGGCACTCACTTCAACCTTAGGTGTAACACTGACATAGATCCGAGTCTAATAGGAGAACTGGGGATGTTTTTTGCTCCTGACAAGAGTCTCAAAGTCTGGAGTTATAGTAGACAAGGCAACTCTGAGGTCATGCTCAATGTCCAGTCTATTTCTGTGTTTTGTCTTCAGCTGAACCAGAGCTGAGAATAGGTAGTGCTGAATGGTAGGAGTATTTTTACTGCTTGAGTGGCAAGGGAAGGATACTTATTAACACAAAAATAACTAATAATTCGATTTTACGACAGAAAAAAGGAGGGACTCTCAAAAAAATGGAAATTTGATAAATAAATAATGTGGTAATAAAATAAATACATTCAAAATAATAAGTTTCAAATTAAATAAACTGCAAATAAAATTTAAATAAAGTGCAAATGAAAACATAGCCTTATAATCTGCGAATTATATGCGTCAGCAGTCTTCATTGTTACATGGCAGAACCAGAAGTTGCTCTTCATATCTGTGACAAATGAACAATCACAACAGTCCACACACTGGGCTCTCGGCTCTGCCTCGTTACCTCCGTTCACAAAGCCGTACTTAATGTAGTGAGGATTCATTTTTCGTTTTAAATACTCCATAACTTTCGCTACAGGCTAGCGGCTGGCTGAGTGTCTTCAATTGATAATGTTACGGGTCCCAGGAATGGTACCACAGCAACAAAATGAATATCCTGTAGGACACAGGTAAAGTTCAGCAGAAATCAAGACACGAGCCGTCCAGATTACATCTTTACTTCAAAAACAACATTCAATGTAACACCACTGTGTGTGTTGCAGCATTCTCTATTACAGTCTCATACTGTCTCTGAAATGTACAAGTGTCAAACTGTCTGGTTATCTTACAATTCTTGACAAAAATGTATTCACCACAACTAGCAGAATACATATTCAGTGTACTTCTCTCAGTATTCCACGATACTCAACATAAAGTCCACTTAATCACCTGTAACGAGTGATTTAGGGCAACTGTAAAGATACAGTGCAATTTACAGCAATTCTCAACTGTATTTATAACACGCTATATTAGCTGTCTGAAAATAGATTTGACCTTGACACTTATGATGGAGCTGCATATCACACAGATACAAAACAAGTTCACTCAAGAACGTTTTAAACAGGAGCATGTGTAGCTTTAAGCTCCATAACTGTCAGTAACCATTCACTAATGTGCAATTCTGTCTTTATCCCTGTTCTAAAACGCAAGGCACTTGTTCTGAACTAACAGTACTCACATTGTACACACGTGCTTTAAACTCATCTTCAGTGTCGTAAACAAAACTCAATCTACAACATTCAGTTTTCCTACATTCACAACTGAAACATATTAACACTTTCTGTAACTAACAGCAGTGTGAGAGCCCAAATCATTACTGTCTGAAAGTAGATAACGTTAGCGGCATCTCTGCAAGACAACATTCAGGTAAAACAACCCGCGTAGAGCAGCAAGCAGCTAGCTTACCTACTAAGGCTAACTTTGCGGCTCGAGACCGTCGGGAGATTTCTAAACTACATATTTACACTTTCACGCCCACAATAACTTCACAAAGCCTTACAAAATCAGCGTCCACATACAGTATTGTACGTGCCCACGATGAGCGCCACCTAGAGGGCCGCAAAAAACTTTGGTTAAGAATCACTGCTCGACAGGCAGCACTACAGACCTGCTCAGTCCCCAGTTCAACAGCTACAGGTCAGTTACTGTGCCAAATTAAAAGTCCTATCAGCCTGTCCAGTGTGGGGGACTGGCCTAACTGGAACACAACTGGTTCGCAGGTGTTGATTCTTGTTTGCGTTAATCTAACCATATTGATCGTCCTCCTGTGAGGATTTGTGTCTAACTCTGCTGTATTTCCCTCAGTAGTGTCCTCCTACGAGTCCCGCCCACTGCCGTGCCTCTCTCCGCAGGCACAGCTGTGCCTCATCTCCTGTGATCGTCTCCAGCTGACATAAATATGCCTGTCTCATCCCAGTTGTCAGTCCGTCCGTTTACCAACCTGGTTTTCTGACCCGGGAGTTGTCCGTTTTGTCTCTCTGTGAGATTCCTTTACGAACAATCCGTTTTTGTGTTCAACTTACCTGCCGTCCAGTGTCGAGCCTCGGGTTTTCACCTGCACGAAGAAGCCTTCCGGTTCGTTTCTCGGAGATCAACTGTGAAGGCTTGGCTATCCTGTGTCGAGCCTCGGGTATCACACAGTTGATCCAGCCTGCCTGCCAGCCATTTTCCGGCGCGGAGCGCGTAGAGATGCCGCCTTTTGACTTTATCTATTTCCTGTCTTTTCCTCTGCCTGAGAGAAATAAAGAATCTTGGTATTTGAAATGGAACTCTGCTGTCCTGAGTCTGCATTTGGGTCCATGAACACACCACATCATAACACCCCCACTGGTGCAAACTAACTCACTGTATGAAGGCAAATGAATGTCAAAATCCGCAAGCACAAATTACATCCACGAGCGTGTAGAGGTCCTGCACATGCAAAACAAACAGCTTAGCACGTATATTACTTTGGCAAGCGCTTTCACATCACTGCGAGCAGAATATATCTGCTTGCGTCAGTAATATTGGAGCCTGCGGGGACAAATCCATGCTTTGTGCGCAAGTGGCGTCCCCTAGACCAGGGGTTCTTAACCTTTTGACCTCTGGGCCCAACTTTTCAAGTACAAAGTGTCCCGTGGCCCATTCAAATATTAACACCATTAGTTTAACGAATTGATCTCACTAAAATGGCTGTAGCTTCTGAACCACTCTGACTATATGCATCAAAAGTGTCAGAAAACCTGTAGGTCATACAGAAACAGAGCAGTGGCACTCCCTACTCGCTGTACCTTGCACATGTTTAAAATAAAAACATGAATATATGAACCTGTTTATTATTTGAATAGCTTAGTATTGAATGCACAATAAAGAGGTATGTTTATACACGGTACTAGGCCCAGTTTAATATAAAACACAATATATATAGTCGGGGGTCCCTGCTCCATCTCTCTATCAGTTTGGGGGTCCTTGGCCTGAAAAACGTTGAAGACCCCTGAATGAGAGGTTGAATATAGGCCTTTGCCTGAAGAGTGTCCCGCTTCAATAAAATAATTAATATTTTCAACCTTCCATGACCTGGATGTGAACAATAGTGTTGTGTGCAGTCTTTCAGTAGCCTCGGCATTATTTCCAGTATTACCATCATTTATATAACCGTTATGGCGACGGTCCAGGAGGGAAGTGATTCACACTGGGTAAGGCCGCCCTCTGCTGGGCGGCACGAGCTGACATGCATGATTATTCAACAATAATATGTTGCAAAAGATAACAACTCAAGACGAAAAACGACAGAAGAACCCACTGTCCCACAATGCACAATGTGTGCTCTAGCTGTGATTAAGACGACTGGACTCAATGAAAACAATACACATAATATAATACTGGGGTTATAAGAGTTGGTGGTGGCGATGTTCTTGTAGATTATGACGTCACTATTACTATAACTATGCTGGTGATGTTGTTGTTGTTGTTGTTGTTGTTGTTGTTGTCGTTGTTGTTAGTAGTCGTTCTGCAGCTGGTGAGCAGCCTCCGCCGTCGGCTTCCTCCCCTTTCAGTGCGCTACGTTCCGGGACAGCGGACGGGTTCAGTGCGGCTCCCGACGCTGCAGCCAGGACACGCACACACACAGCCCGGGTTCACCACGTCAGAGGGCCACATAACGCGGATGACTGAGGCAGAGCAAAGTGCACATAGGAAGTCGCTTCGGCACAACTTCACCTTCCATGAGCTCCAGCCAACGCACGCCAGAATGCAGCGGTGTTACGGCAAAGTCCCGGGTCGACCGTGGGTCTCGCCGATTGGCATTTGGTGTGTTTTGGCAGTGTGCGTCGCACCTGTAATGTTACACCCGCAGTGTTTGGACTTTAAGCCGCCCTTCCGATCGCTAAGGGAGCTCGAGTTTTGCGTAATGTACAAGGAGTTTGGCTGCTGTGATTATCAGAGGGACCAGGATCTGAAGGCAAAGTACTACCAGATTATGAATCGTTTTGATTATAATGGATATGCCAACTGTGCTGGGTTCGTGCTGGAGCTGCTCTGCCAGGTAGGCATGCATGGACAAAGGTCGTCCAAACAAACGTCTCCATCACGCGCCATTAGTCTGACCAAACAGCTTAAAACACTGACTAGTATTAAGCAGAAGAAGGCATATGCTCACTAACCAGTTCAACGGAATGATATGATCTTACAGTAAATGTAGAATATGTTCAGGCGTCCTCTTTTCATGTCGTTAACTGAAGAGCTGAATGAAGGTAAAGGTCATCATGACTGATCTCTCTGTAAACTCCGACAGCAGTCACACACATGAGATGCAGAGACAGAGAGAAGGGTTTAACGCTCTGAGACCTCTGAGCTGTTGATTATGCAACTGGTCCTGCAATTTATTATCAGGCAGATGTACCCAGTATTACACATTCCCTTTATTTCTGGCATCATCTGATCTCACAACAGGCTGCCACTATGGGCTCTCTCCCATGTCACTCTCTCTGTACATTACTGAGGAAGATTTAGGATGTTTTTATTTGTGGTCGTTCCTTCATCGGGGCAAAGACCAATCAACTGGAAATTGCTCGTCACATCACTAATATCTATTTGTCTTGATGATGCTTTTGCGTAGCATACACTTAGTACACTTAGGAAAAAGGGAACTTCTCCTTCATATGTAAAGGAGTTTCACAGAAGGGTTTGTCAGAAATGTGCCTTAATTACTACATGTATCTGCAGGCAAATTGACACCAACATATTAAAATAACCTTACCTCAGTATTCTGTGTAATGTCAGGATGACAAATGTATTCAAAACAATACCTAAAAACAACAAATTATATTTTGTCTTTTTAGGGTGACAAACAACATCGCTTTTTGCAACTTCCACCATGATGGCATGCATGCTTATCATATGACATGCATACATGCACTTAAAAGTGACATAGGAGGAGTCTCTTGTGTTTGTTGACGGTTACCTTATTGATGACAATACCAACGTTTCCTATTCAGGCTATAATGACTTGTATTATTTTTTACTGTTATATTGTTGAAATTATTATTGTCCCTTCCTTAGCAATATTTTAAAAACTCTGGATAATCAATCAATTTGCCTACTAAGGCCACAATGAAGGATTCAATTTTAGAATAATTATATTTCATTAAAGCTACTACAAGCAATATGTTTAAGCTCACTAACTATCAAATTACTTTGTGTAAGGTGAAAGGGCTCGGTTGTGATGATGAACCCACAAATAATTTTCACCTGACACCACGGTTCCCCTCAATTCTATGGAGCGTTTCAGGATCCTTGATCTCATTCTTTTGGTTTTCTGACTTGTGACTTGAATATGTTAATTCAGTCTCACTGCTTCCGTCAACCCTGTTTCAGCAGCAGCTGCCCGAGAAAAGCTCTGACAAACCCACTGTACACTACCTGCCCATCACCGAACAGCAGACAGTTAGTGACTAGCTGGTGAACATAGTGTATCAGGAGTTGATTTTAAAAAAAGAGCTGAAATCAATTTGATATTCATCAGGTGGACAGAAACATGACTTCAAATGAATACAAATGTAGATCTTGCTCGATGTGTAATCAGACCATCGTGTGCTACACAGTTTCAACTCGGTAGGTCATGAAATGGGCCAAAAGACAGTTAATGCAGGTTTAATAAAATCTCTACTTAATACACATCATACTCAGTCTTCCTCTGTATTGCCTCACCTCTCTTCTTCATCTGCTCAGGAATGCTCTCCATATGCAGCTCACCTCTTTGATGCTGAGGACCCAAGCACCCCAGTCAGGACCATTCCTGGCCTCTGTCCTGACTACTGCTCCCAGTTTTGGATGAAATGCCGCTCCACAATCCCTTTCCTGTCTGACGACCCACACACAGCCGAAGTCAAAGAAGACCAGACACGTCTCTGCCAGCACCTGAAGCTTGACGATGTGGACTACTGCTACCCTAACCTCCTCAGCAGCCAGAAGCTCACCCAGAATCTGGGCCGGGTTCAGTCGGACTCTGACGGCTGTCTGCAGCTGTGCCTGGAAGAAGTTGCGAACGGGCTGCGGAACCCGCTCGCCATGGTGCACGCCAACGATGGCACGCATCGGTTCTTTGTGGCAGAACAGGTAGGCTTGGTGTGGACGTACCTTCCTGATCGGTCCAAGCTGGAGAGACCATTTTTGAACATTACCAAGGCGGTGTTAACGTCATCATGGGAAGGTGACGAGAGAGGCTTTCTGGGACTCACCTTTCACCCAAAGTACAAATTCAATGGGAAGCTCTATGTGTATTACTCAGTAGAGGTGGGTTTTGATGAGAGGATCAGGATCAGTGAGTTCCATGTGTCAGCCAATGACATGAATGTGGTGGATCATGCGTCTGAGCGGTAGGTATGGACTGATCCAGGCCAGCAAACAGCAATGGTCCAATACCAGCTCTTTGTCTTGTCTTATTTTTCATGTCCACTTTTCTTCCAGGGTTATTCTGGAGATTGATGAACCAGCATCCAACCACAATGGAGGGCAACTTCTATTTGCAGATGATGGCTACTTGTATGTTTTCACAGGGGATGGTGGAATGGCAGGAGATCCCTTCGGCAAATATGGGAATGCCCAGAACAAGTAAGATGTCCACAAAAGTTTATAAAACTAGACACCTCAAACAATCTCAAGCAACCAAGGATATCGGGCAAAGTACCTTTTTATAGGGATACGGTCTGATCCATATTTTAGTCAAAATATAGAAAGTCAGTTTAGTTTTTTAAACGTAATTGTATGTTTCTTTGCATTTGAGATAAAATTACATTTTCCATATCACCACGTCTACTTTAGGTCAGCTCTGTTGGGTAAAGTTCTCCGCATCGATGTGAATGACAATGAGAAAGGCCCGTTGTACAGAATTCCTCCAGATAACCCCTTCATACAGGAGCAGGGGGCACGACCTGAGATTTATGCTTACGGTGTCCGCAATATGTGGAGGTGTTCTGTGGATCGGGGTGCCCCTTGGACCAAAGAGGGCAAAGGACGCATCTTCTGCGGGGATGTGGGCCAGAACAAGTTTGAAGAGATTGACATCATTGAGAGAGGTCGAAACTATGGATGGAGAGCCAAGGAGGGCTTCTCTTGCTACGACAAGAAGCTGTGTGCCAACAGCTCGCTAGGTAGGCATGCTCTGGGCAGTCAAATGGTTTCCTGCTTCTTACTCCTTTCACTGCAGACAGCAGTGTCTCCAATTGTGTTGGAATGAAGGGCCAAGACTTTACCATATTATTATTACAACAAAGACCATGCCAGCTCTCTGCACAAACTACAGTCACCCCTCCTTGTTTGAAGGAAAAGCTGACCAACTTTATGTTGCTGCGACAAAGTAAAGGACGTCTGTTGTCACACAGTGGACCGTTAGACAATCAATGACCATAACCAGTGTACAAAATACCGGTTATGGTAATGCCCCCAAACTGAGCGCTCCCCCCACCTCACTCAACACATAATATACCAAATTTCATGGATGCAAGTACACACTTTGCACACACATCACTAAGGCTGATGTCATTAACAATAGGCCACTCACACAACTCAACAACTACGCCCTGCAGCAGAACACACACTGCCCTCTGCCTCGCTCTCTCTAAGTAACCCACAGACCTTGGCTCAGCTTCTTCTAGTTGCCATCCTGACATCCATGAAGAGGAGAGACAATGTCCCGTCAGTTGGATGTATAATCATATGGACTTATTTATTAAGAATATATTTATATTCACCTTTTAAAATCTACTTTCACACATGTTTAAGTAAAGCTTCATTGTAAAGAAATGGCTAAAAGTGATGAAGCAGAAACTCAACAACACCATTAATGACCCTTGGGATTTTTCACAGATGATGTCCTCCCTATTTATGCGTACCCTCACAAGATGGGCAAGTCAGTGACTGGTGGCTATGTGTACCGAGGCTGTGAATACCCCAACATGAATGGCATGTACATATTTGGAGACTTCATGAGCGGGTAAGGTTGAATCTGGTGAATAGTATATTTTCTTAAAAATAACACCAAACTCAGAAGCTTCTGTTGTTACGGGATGTCAGACATAAACCTGAAGATAACTGCTGTAGGTGTTTGTTAATTAAATGCCTGCTACGCCTGCATTTGAGGACATAAGAATATACATGAAGTCTGTGAACTAGTTGTGAGTAAAATAGCACTTCATTGCCTTCTGGTGGAGTTCTTTATAAACAGAAAACATTTGTGTAAAGAATTGCCTTTTCTGAAGTATAAAACACAATATGATCGTTATACAAAGTGGCTAAAATGCTGCTTACATGTCAAAGCATAGGTGATAATCAACCAGTATGTTTTATATGAAAACACTCTGAAAGAGGCTACTCTGTATACTGAATACTTTTACTTTACTTTGAATGCAGTACTTTTATAATGAAGTGTTTTCACACTGTGGTATTGACACTTTTACTTACTGTAAGTAAGCATAGGATCTGAATACTTCTGGTCACTGGTCATGTGGCTCAGGTTCTGTTTGACATCCTCCAGGATCCATTTTCTTCATATATGTTCACATTCTCTGTATCATCACTGCAATTTGATTCCTTTTCCAGGCGTTTGATGAGTCTGCGGGAGGACAGAACCACAGGCAGCTGGATATACAATGAGATATGTATGGGGCTGGGCCTAACCTGTGCCTTTCCTGGACTCATCAACAACTACCACCAGTACATCATCTCCTTTGCAGAGGATGAAGCTGGTAATGCATGAACACATGCACACCCTCAAACTCCGAATGCATCTTGAGTTTTGCGCGAGCTGTAATTTGTCTTCCTGTGTAATGTCATCTTAATGTATTGTTTTGTTTTGTTCCATCAGGCGAGCTGTACTTCATGTCAACTGGATTAGCGAGTGCTACATCACCTTCAGGAGTCATTTATAAAGTAGTGGACCCCTCCAGGTGAGCAATAGGAACTCTGCAGCTAGGTATTGCTGCTTGCTGTTAGAAGGTGCAGGTGATGAAGAAGTGACTGTTCACCGTCCAGGTCTATTTCAGGTTTATTTCAGTGTCAGCAGAACATGTGTATTGGTATAGTTTCTTGCAAGCGTACACCACTCAGTCAGTTCAACACTGTGGATGTGTCCGATCAATAATGCTCATACAGACCAGAGACAAGATGGTTCAGTCCATTACTGTCACTGCTAGGGGTGACATGGAAAGGTCCAAGTGGCGGCAGATACAGGGTTGTATACAGTGAGTAACATAATCATTACTTTGCTTTTTTTTACTCCACCACCATAACACCAAGGAAACTTGTGTCATTTGTCATGTACAGTAAGTGCTCACCGCGTAGAGAGTAGGTACAGTTCTTTGAAACAGATGCGTAAGACACACATCTGTTCCTTATTACAAGTACAGGCATGTCATTCTTCTCTGTGAGCCTGAGGGATGTGCAGTATCATGATCATACTTGATCTGAATGTAAGTTTAGATCAGTGATTTCCTTTGCTGAATGTGGAGATGTCTCTATTTTGGTATCCTAAATCTCCCTTCTCTGCTTTGGACAGCTCAGGGCTCTCTCTGCATTTCTCTCAGCAGTACATGGTTGTATTCCTAAATTGTATCCCAGCCATTCAGCTCATTTAACTGTTCCTCGCTATTGTTGTGACCAGAGCTGCTACATATTAAAAGACTGGAACATGTTTTTTATGTGTCCGCCTGCTTGCATTCTGTCTTCTCTTATGTGCAACAATATTTAATTCGGTTTTGTGACTCGTTTTCAGACGTGCTCCACCGAGACAATGTCACTATGACCCTCTTCCTGTCAGAGTGAAAAGTAACCTCATCAAGTTTGTTCCCCAGGAAAGTAAGTCCACTACCTCACTACTGACTAGTTACAGAACAAATTCAATCTGTGACATTCATGGGTAATTCATAGTTTATATTCACATTGGTCTTCTTTTGTCATTATTCTCCATTAGGATTAATTGGCCTTGAGCCACCAAACAAAATCCAGCCTGAGCCACAACCCACAGAGTCCTTCGACTGGCTAGAAGAGCTCATTGATCGTCTAAGAGGACCAAAACTGACCACCCCGTTACCAACCACAACTACCACCAAATTACCAAGACATTCGAGGCGGAAAGGCAGAGGCAGGAAGGGCAATTCCAGAACGGGGAGTACACCCGAGCTCCAGAACGGAGTTGTGAGGCTGGTTGGGGATGAACAGGGCCGCAGCGACCGTGGACGGGTGGAGATCTACGTTAACGGGCACTGGGGCACCGTGTGTGACGACCTATGGACCACCAAGAATGCTGCGGTGGTTTGCCGGCAGCTGGGCTTCAGGTACGCTCTGAAAGCAGCCAAGAACTCAGAGTTCGGAGAGGGGACGAATCTGCAGATTCTTCTGGATGATGTTCAGTGTGAAGGAACAGAGTCCAGCCTGCTGGACTGCAAACATGCCAACGTGGGGACACATAACTGTGCCCATTATGAAGATGCTGGGGTGATCTGTGGCAACTCAGACTACGTTATTGAAGTCTAAATGGTTGACTACTAATCAGCAACTGAACCGTTTGTCTTAAAAATCCACCCCAAATGTAAACGTTAAAAACTGGTATTTCCAATCTACTCTTGGTGGAGAATTTTCTCATTCCCATTAAGAGCACACCAAACAGCCCACATAACTTTGTGCCATAATATTGCCAGGTTCAGACAACTGGGAGCACCAACAAGGGCAATCTTTCCATCAAAGCGTGAACCTACAGCTGGGATGCTTCTAACTCTGTAACCATATCTAAGGGTGGGCTTTTCCTTCTGTGTTTAACATGAAGGTTGGCATTTGAAAGTCTTTTCTTTCTCAGTGATTTGTTACAGTAATCCATTTGACATCTAGTGTCTGAATGTTATATTTCCTCATGAATGTTCAATGCCCACTGACTGGATGTATGGATGTATTATGATGTCATGATTTAAGTAAATCATTTTAATAAAAAGCTTTCTAGTCTGTACTGGCTTCCACCCACACTTGGACCAAACAGTCTGACATAAGTCGACATCTGAAAGCAGTTTCATTAAAACTCTGTCCAGTGTATTGAAACGAGGACAAAATAAACATGTTCATCTTTCACAATTACCCTTCAAGGGAAGCAAAAAAACATCCCGGATTAAAATATTGAATTTAAACTTAAAATATACAAATCTATCTATGGATAGTATATAATCAGTAACTATGAATGTTTTTAATACTAATCTATTAATTACATCGCACAGGTCTTGCATAAAAGACGATATATATTGAGTAAATTCAAGTTCACAGTGTTGAAGAAAATCATATCATTTAGGATTGACCTGAACACATTTGGTTTCATAAGTAAACAGTTTAACATTTCCCGTACACGAATCTTGTGTTCTGCCAAAAGGTTATCTTGAACCAAGCGAAGTCGGGAGAGCATGACATAGTGAAGAGACCTGATGTGCTTTTTTTGCGGTTCAACCGACTGGTTTGATTAGTGGAAAGTGACATAAGGGGGGTGAATTTTGACTATAAGAGTAATACATTGGATTTGTTGAACTTGTTCTGTTAGGTTTATTTTATTTGATATGGACATCACAGTAGCATTATAATTGTAACATACATTTATGCACAAAGCCCAGATGCACTGTGTTAAGTGTTTGTAGCGAAATGCTAATTTACAACACCTGTCCACAGGAGCCTTTTTAATAATAATAAGCACAAGTACGTTGACTTGTGCTTATTAAAACACTTCCCGTTGTGTTGCAACTTCAGTTCGCCGTGTCTTCTCGTCATTTTGCCGCAACACAAACATTTTCATACTGCATATTATAAACTGCAACGCTGCCGGACATAGGATTTGATCCAGCACTCTAGTAGATATATCTTAACTGAATTCACTACAGAATTATTTCTCTTTTTTTCTCCACTTCTTCCTCCTGTCTCCAAACAACTACCCACAGTCAGCTCCATACGGGCACATTGTGGCCTGTTGCATCGTTGCTGTAAATGGATGACTGAACAGAATGGATGTTGAAAAGTTTTATTTTTTTAATTCTTAATATTGCACGATAATAGAAGTCTACCTATACAATCAAAACAAATAAGCCTTAAAACGTTCATAACTGCAGGTTGTGGTGTAAATACCAAGACCAACTAAATGGCAGCCCTTTTATTCTGAGCAGGCTGTGTTTGTTCAAAGACTGTGTCCTCTGTGTTGTGATGGTCATTGACATGCTGAGCGGCAGACCTCAGGAGCTGGAGCCAGGCTTGACCAACCAGCAGCCTGCCAATGTGTGGCCCTTGCCTCTCCTCACCCTGGTTCTCTGATGATATCAGCCTCCTCAGTTTGTGTCACAGTGGGACTCAGACTACTTCATTTGGCATTACAAGACAGAGCGGATGACGTCACACACTCCTATAAAAATACCCAGGACAACACAAGAAAGTTGAAGACTTTCAATTGTAGTCCTCGATGTGAATAGAGTCCGGGTGACTTTCTTGCCTTATCCTATCCAATAAAGGCCAAAAGATAAGGTTGAAAAATGAAGGCAATGAAAACCCAATACAAGGAGGATATCGTCTTTGGGTCAAATTCTTGATACAGGTCGAAAACCAAAGCAAAGACAGACCAGGGGACCAGCCAGCGGAGAACAAGGGAGTGCATCACACTCGTATGAAAGCACATCCGGATATTTGGCACAGTTTGCTACAGTAGGTGTGACACTCCACCAGATGGCAGTGTTGTTTCATCCTAAGAGAGACTGTAGCACAGTTTGTAATATGGGTAATTGGACTAATTGAAGGCAGAACAAATAGCTGTGTGTTTGCCAGCAAGAGGACAAAAGAAGTAACGGATGCTTTTAAACATCTCTATTTATAGTCTGTTACATTATTCACAAAAATGAAAAGGACATGAAATCTTAATGAAATTGGATTCTTTGTATGCTTGAAAATAAATATCTCTAGAAATGGTCACAGTGCTGAAACACATGTCTGGCTGAAGTTGATTTTGAGCAGAACTTTCTCTCTACAGGAGCTAAGAAAAACAGTCTTGTTTTCAGCAGAACTACTGAGCATTCTTTAGTTCAGCCTGTACTGTTAGAAAGGGTTTACCATCTTTTCACCAACTGAAGACCCTTTTAGTCTTTAATTGAAGTAAAATCCAGAAGATCCACAGAAGTGGATTTAAGAGATTTTCACTTCACAACGTGCAACAAAGCACGCAGCGGTTTCTGAGGCCCTGAAACGCCTCCTGTTAGCAGAACATGATCCGGATTCACTTCTGATATCAGTCAGGAGCCCAGGAACAGATTACGGCCTCGCTCGTCCTTCTATAAGTAGAGCAATTGCTTGAACAAATCTAAATTCCAACATGTCTTTAAAATCATTCTTCAGAGTAAAACAAATAGTGAGTAATACTCAGTTATGTAAGTTCAGTGTAAACCTCCTGCATATCTCCTCCTAAACATTAGGTGCTGTACTTTAACAAACTCCTCCTTGGGAACTTATCAGATCAACTTCAAATTTGGGCAGTACAATGTAAAGACCTTCGTGATTAAAACTTAATTAAAATGAAAAGCTTGATGTGTCATGGAACGGCGTGGACGTGGTGTGGCGGCCATTTTACATGGTTCACCATCATACATCAAGCTGTTGTAACTTTGACAAAACTCTCCCAAACTTGACATGCTTGAAGAGAGTCATGGCTTGAAGACTTCTGCATGTCAATATGAACTCATAGTCACAGCGCTACCTACTGGCAACCATGGCCGTAATTGGACAACAATCGATTTCAAATCAAGCTTGTACGTGGAGTTTTCTTACAGTGAATTGGCTTTGTTTGTTTTGGAGCCAGGCCGTAATGTAACTTAATTTAATGCAACATGACCTTTGTTCAATAAAATCAAACTGAACCCAGTCTAATTCATTGTTATACTACATGGGCTCACCGTATGGCTTAAACTTATTTCTCCAGAAAATAATGTTTTTTTCCCCAAATGGAACTATACATTCTGGCTACTATGATGTTTTAATTTCTCTCTAGGTAAAAATAAATTCATCTATCTATCCATCCATCTATCCATCTATCTACTATTGCATTTTCGGAATTCTAATGTGAGAAAATGACCCCATCTTGTCTTGCACTTTGTCATGTTTTAGCTGCCATATAGCATCCAAGACAGCACTCGAGAAGCCTTTTTTCAAACATGGGGGCACCAGGGGAGGGAGGTCTACTTGTTTGATGAAATCTTCCCAAATAATATACATTTACTCACTTTACCTTCAAATCCTGCCCCTTTCCACTGTGGTTGGATTTTTTTCAACTACACAAGTTACGTGTTCTTTGCATTCAAATCAGCCTCTATCACTCAGACAAAAGATTGAGGAGCAGAACATGAACAACAAAACAATAAAAATGTCTCCGTCGAAAATGGTCACGTTTTTTTTCCTTTTCTCCAAATCAGATTAAGATCAATCATTTAATTAAATATGCATGTCAAAGTAATAACTCCCTCAAATTGATGTTATTTATATGAATCATATGATCAAATATCTTTGGACATTTCCATTTTCAAATAAACATGCCAAGTGAGGGACTGAGAAGTCTTAAATTAGAGGATTTCCTCATAGATGTGGCCACAACAACGTTTCACTGCAGACGAGGTCATCGGTTGCCTTGCTTTCCACTGTGAGCCATTGTGCTGGCAGCCATTCAGAGTCTGTGTGTGTGTGTGTGTCTAGGCTGGTTAGAATGACCTCCGCTAAACCCTCGTCTGAAGGGGAGGAGCAGGGTGAAAACAAGACTTTGCCCCTGACTCATGCCCTCTGTGCCAGCATAATGCTTACCATCCAAGTGTGTTTGTCTTTGTGTCTCCACGTGTGCACATGCTATATCATCATGTTTTATCATGAATGTCAAGTACCAAATATCAATACCAAATAACTTTTCCGTAGTCCTAAATAGAATGTATATATATTTTATTTATTAACCGGCCGCTGCAGTAGTGAAGAGTGTCCTTGTTTTATAAGATGTTTTATGTTTCATCACCAGCAGCAGTTGATGTAGTTTCCTGTGAGCTCCAACAGGGCATATAGAGCCCTTACTTTCCCCAGTCATTACAAACAAAGGGGGCTCTAAGACTGGCTTTCGCTCTCATATTAGCTGCAGAACTGTACTATGACAGAAATACACAAACAACTGTAATGAAATCAGATGCTAAGCCAAAGTGCTCCATGATTTACATGGTAGGCTGTCAGGAAAGTCACACATTTGATGACGTTACATTCCATGATAGGTGATATTACACTATCGAGTACAACGGAGAATTTTCTCCCAGACACCGACTTGCATAATGACCCTGAGGCACGTGATAGTTTTTTCATGACAAAATACTTGATGGCATTCATCCTTCATAAATACTGTGACCCAGTGGTGGGCCGTCAGGGCCAGCTAAGCCTTCTCTGCTGGCCTAAACAGAATCAAAGTTATAGCTGTTATATAATTTAATCATTTTTCACAAATACACTACATATATTGTAAGTTTTTCCCCCATTAGCTTATTTTCTCATTGCACAGCTCCTGTCTTCCTCTGTTGCTCTGCTTCCAGCACTGCTTGTTTCAAGGAGAGCTTTTATCCAATCAGATTCAGCCCCTATTTCTCTATGTAATGCCGTGTTCACACCAAACATCGCGTCATTCGCGCCACCGTAGCTGTTCAACTGTAGTAGGACAGCACAGAAGGCCCAGGTATAAAATGCACGGCCCGCCACTGCTGTGACTATTATAGTCACTTGCTTAGGTATAACTCTGACTATAGTTGAGACGAGGAGGAAACACATTGAGGGATTATCACGGACTCCTTTCCGTAGAGCCAGGATAGCGTTTGCCAAAAGCGACACTCTTCTGGTGAATTGACTGTTGGGATTTTATTCAGGAAAAGCAGGCATGAAACGACTTATTGATAAATGAGCATTTATTGAAAAAACAAAGATTCATCCTGAAACAGAGTCTGGATTAGAGATGAGTGTGATGGCGCTCCACCCACTTCTCCATATGGCAGCAAGTTTATCGCTTCGATAAACGGACAGGATTGAGATGGGACTGGATTCAATGAGACATCATGATGAGCCAGGAGAGGAATGGGCTCTTTGAGAATTGTTTAAATCTATACAGCGATGCTAAGAGAAATGGAGGTGGCCCGGGGAATGGTGGCCCTATCCCGCCGACGCGCTCTCCTTCTCACCGTTGCTTTGTTCTGCTTCGCCTCAGCTTTTCCTCTGAGGGTGGACTCACCACATTTACAAATGACATAGTTTCCCTTTAATATCATTGAAATGCTTTCACCTATCTGGGCGTGTTGGAGGTAACCCACTCAAGTAACACTGCTGATACATTGTTGTTCAACAATAGTGTCAAATCACCAACAAGGTCAAACTGTAACCAAACACACATCAGATAGAGTCAGATAGACTGTGGATGAACTCTTTCAATCCAACCCAGCTCTTTCGTAACATTGTATAAGATTATGCCAACTGCACAGACTTACGCTTTGTTACATATTTGCCCAGCTGAGGGTTGGTAATAGAGCCCAGCGCACTGTGTCACACTTATTGATTGCTTTTCTTCCAAGCGCAATGTCCCATATACACACTGGTCTTTTCCCACATAGTGTTGTTTTCCCCTCTGCCATCAGAATACCAACACAATACAGTGAATTTCTGTTGAAAAAATTGTCCCGCAAGGTTCAAACTCAAGTTCATTTTGAAAATGTTAAATTGGGTTCAACTATTGCTCATTTACCACTGCACCTGAATCATAGTTCATAGGTGGGTGTTATTACAACCGCAAAAATGGCCATAGAGTTGAAGCAACACATCTCCGTGTTCAAGGATAACCTCATCTAACATTGCATAATCGCACTCTGTCAACACATCCTGCATCTGGCCCTTGTGAAAGAAGACCAGTCACTTGTAGCCCACTTGGACACGAGCAGGAGTCAGCGAATGATTATGAACTTAAAATCTTGAGGTGCTAGAAAATATGAAAATATTGTTTCCCAGATCCCATCATTGAGACTGATGCATTTGTACTTAAATCCAGGTCGGAGGTAACAATAGTTAAAAGGTTATTGATGTCACACCACAGTCCTCTGATATGTGCTTAAACAAGCTGCGTGAGGTGTCCAGCTGTCTGTTGCTGTAGCTAGCTAATCAACACGAATTCAACTTTAATGAGTAACAACTTTGAGTTTTAGGCTCTACACATGAAGCATTGGCTTTGTGTTTTCTCAATATTACAACATTATATTCAATAAACCCTTTGCTTCATGTCACAAAGGGCACGTTTTCACAACACCTGACCTTGTGGCGCACAATGTCAAATTTAGTTAAGATGTTGGCACACAGTGCCAGTCGTCATGGTTATGGTGCCTGATCTATCAGCAATCTCAGACAATGTCTGCTTTTAGACTGATACGGGCTGTTTGCTGAGTACACATCTGACATTGGTATGCTGTGGAACATTCCAGTTCATCCATTCACAGAATATATGTCATACTGAGAAGTTTGGCGATACCTGGAAAAGAAAGCTGGCACAGAGTAAAAGGATTGTCATCGTTGATATACGTGGTGAATTTAAAAACATGCTATAGGCAGGATTTCATGTCTTTCCACCGTCAAATCGGAAAGTCATCCGGTATTGTATTTCGTAAATACTTCTGGCAAAGATTCTTGGGTAGAACATGGTGATATGTGTTTTGGCAGATATAATACATTACAGTAGGTTCTCAGAATTGCCTAATCCTAAAGTTAGTTAATGGAACAATGTTAACAATTAAGCCTGGCTTGGTCTCAAGATGACAAAATGGGTTGCAGTGTACACCATTTAAAAAATCCTCAAAACCGGAAAAAGAATATATAGTCCTTCTGGTTATTGACTATTTTGAGAGGGTTACACGAATAACACCTTACATGTTGGGTGGCTGTGGCTCAGATGTAGAGCGGGTCGACCTTCAGTCCATGTCGATGTGTCCACAAAGAAAACTCATTATTCCTTTGCGAGTCGCAGTTCCTGTCTGCACTATAACCATTGATGTATAAACAATAATCGAAATATAACTAACTAAAGAAAACCTCTAATCACACAAGAGCAATGACCGCAAGGGCAAATCAGGTTGTAACATTTGACTTCATGGGAACAAGAAGTGCAGACGCCAGGTCTGCCAAGTCGAGCTTCATCCAAGACTGGCAGCTGTAGAAAAGGACCGGCATCACCTGACCTGTATGCCAATGAAATCTTGTGAAAAATTCTAACAGTTACTGTGGAGAATATGAATTACGCAGGACAGGGCCTGGTTATGTAGATTGCGTCTGCAATGGTGGTATCAAAGTACACTGAAGTATAAACTCAGCTTTACCTAGGATACAGGTAATGCTGGAAGGGTATGCCTATTTGTTTGTTTGTGCTTTAAAAAAAAACTATGTTACCAGGTTCTGTGAATTAAATGCTGATCCCCACTTTGGCAGCCATTGCTGCTAAGGCCCTTGCTGCATGGTTAAGGGGTCAGTATACTTCCAATTGAGTTTGTCAGATCATCAAACAGGGTCTATGACCCCCTCCACCACACATTTTGAACATATTTTGTCGAATCAAATAAAATCTCTTGACAATAATCACAAATTTAAGGATGGTTATATCATATTACACAAACACATTTTTGTATTTTAAAAATAGGCAAAGATTTAACAAGGTGCTGTTTTTGGTCCAGGCTATCATTAGGTGAAGGTATCTCTCTCTGACTTAATGGCGGTGTCATAACTTCTCTGGTTTCTCTCACAGTGCACAACAAATTCAGTAACTCGGCCTTCAGTTTAAACCTTCTACAAGTAAACTGGAATTTGGTTCCAGAAGCAGTGCTATGCGTGGAAGCGGAGCGACATCAGATATCGCTCCGCCTCTTACATTCCATGTCCTTAGAGCCAGTCTGCAATGACATGGGTTCGGCAGGCAAAGGCGGGGACCGAGGCCCGGCTCACATTGCACCCGACCCTAATGCCTAACGCCGCATGTGGTGGGCCCGCAGGGCGCCCCATGAAGAATTTTCAGTGTGTGCCTGACCAAGTCCTAGTGCCAAGTGTTGAGGTGAAAACTTCTCAGAGGAATGCAAGGCCGCACGTCTCACTCTGCTGCTATCTTCTGTCAGCAGAGTCGTACTAAAAAATGAGCGGGTTCGAGTTATAATCAAAAAAGGTGTTTAATAATTAACAGAAGCTAAGACAGTTACAAACTGAATTCCACTATCGGTAGAATATGTCCCTAGGAGCAGAGATCAAATGAATTCCTCCTCACAGTCCAGCCAAGCTAGTTATCTGCCCAGAGGCTCCGAGTGATCTGATTCTTGTTCTGTAAAACAATGTCTCTTGTTCGTTCGGAAGTTTCAAAAGTCCAGTATCAGCTCAGTGATTGGCTGAAATCCAATCGTCTTCAAATTAGTTTTTACCCAACAGGTAGACGACCATGTTGGATTTTGTGTGTTCTATCCCTCACTCAGTCTGTCCGGCTTGCTCTGTCATCTTCGTTGAGGTTCGGCTTGGCCTGGTTTTCTTCGTCTCAATCTCACTCAGTGTTATTCTGAATCTGATGTCAAACTTCATGGATGTATTTGAAGATTGTAATAAATTATACAGTTAACATTTACATTTACATAACTCAAACATCTTTGTTTTATGCTAAACTCCAGAGATTCATTGACAATTGTGACAATCTACAGACCAAACAGTGTTTTTATCCAAGAGTTTGCTGAGTCATCTCATTTTATATCAAAGTATGACAACGTTTTTAGTTTATGTATGCTGGTATCTCAGACTTAAGTCACTGATTTTATGGATACTCTGAAATATTTTAATCTCAATGAGGCAATACATCAAAGTGCAGACAGAGAGGTGGAAAAGAAAGGAAAGTAATGAAGAGAGTGGGAGTCCAGGGAGAAATGTTGATGAAGGGAAAGGTTGACATGGGATAGCAGAGCACAACTGATGAGATGATTGGTGATCAGTGTGCTGATCGCTGATTGTAGGCAGGAGTGCGAGCAGGGTGAAGCTGGAAGCCAGGGAGGTGACGAACGGGGACCAAATTCCAAATACCTGTTCGTTTTCGTGTTGATTGAAGTCATTTTATGACTTTATAAGGCAGTACATGGCCTTGCACCAGATTACCTCTCAGAAATACTTTTAGTTTATGAACCAGTAAGACCCCTTAGATCCTTTGGTTCCTATATTTTTGCTGTTCCACAAAGCAGAAAATAACATTTGGTGCACTGCTTTTAGCTGTTACGCTGCAAGCCCTTGGAACAGCCTTCCAGAGGATCGGAAAGTAGCTGAAAATCTTCAAACAGAAACTGAAAACCCATCTATTCAGTCTGGCTTCTATGTCGTTTCATTATTTTATGGTTTTGATTGTTTATTCTTAAATATGTTTTTATGCTATAATTTTGGTATGTATACATATATTATTTCTTAATTAATTGTACTTTTTTTACTTTTTACCATCATCAATTTATTTAGAATTATAGTATTTATTTATTTAATTTATTTTTCTTAATTTAATTTGGTGTGAATTAGTCTCTTAACCCTCTCTACATGTTTTGTCTTGACAATCCTTTGTAAAGCACTTTGAATTGCATTTGATTAGTTTGAAAGGTGCCAAATAAATAGAACCTGATCGATTTAACTGTGCAGAAATATAGAATTAACAGAATGAATAGTCACGCAAACGAAACAAAAAGAGAAGCTGTGCAGCATTCTAATGTTAGGAATGATTTGAACTATTCGGTACAGCCCTAAAACAATAAGGGGAAAGAAATACCTCTTGATGAAAGTCCTTGCTGGATATCCTCACTTTCAACCTCATCTGTCCCTCTTATGGATGTTTGTCCAATAATTGCAGTGAGTCTCTCATCTGTGGCTGTCAGATCAGGTGGTCATTGTCCTCCTCCTCTGTTTCCCTCTTTTTCTCTGATCTGTTGTTCTTTTTTTCCATGTAAACTTTATTATCCAACCAATTCTTTTTTTACTTGAGCCACAGTCCTTATCTCAGGGGACACAACATTCACCGCCTATTGCAGCCCAAGCCCTTTCATCGTTACTCCCATTGAAACAGTTTGACAAAGAAGTGTGCCTTCCACCCCGGACATTATTGTCTCAATTTCTTAAGCCATGCTTCTCTTTCACAACCAACTCACCGCTTTCTCCATGATAAACCTCTCGGCAAAAAGCATTCACTTTCATAGAGAAATGGAGGCATGCGCTGTCTATTCAGAATGATTCTGAGTCACATGGTACAATATACACATAAGAACAAAATCGGTCAGGAAACGTGTGGTCATTTTGCATGGGCACTTATTTTGTGTGCGAAGTAAGAACATTTCTACACATATTAGACTTTCCGTTGCTACGTAGATGAAACACAGGGAAGGTAAAAAAAAAAGTAATGATGCTTTTATGACCACTGTAACTCCATCCTTACTGGCATCAACCAACAACAACTCTCTCACATCAAAATAGTTGAGAATGCAGACGGAGCTGGTGTCGGCCAGACACAGGTGGCTAGATAAACTGAAAGCTTCGAGGACCTCCTAGGGCCAGGCATGAGTCAGGCTCAGGCCTAGGCAGCGGCAGACATAAGAACCCAAGGCCTATGAAACGGAGTGGAGGCTGGCTGCTGGCAGGCGGGGGTGAAGGTTGGTTTCAAGCAGTCCGAGGAGTTGACTGGAGACGAGCTGGCTGGAGGCGGCAGGCTGGGGAACAGGCTGAGCGGTCAGAAAAAAACCATTCAGCCAGTCTAGGACTATAAAATGTGTTGTGTGTCATTATACATCAACCTTACGAGCATTGTCATTGTTTGTGTCAATTCAATTTTTCAATAAAATTTATTTTTGTACAGCCCAAAATCATAAATTACAAATTAGCCTCAGAGGGCTTTACAATATGTACACATTTGACATCCTCTTGTCCCGGAACCCTCACATCAGAACAGGAAAAACTCCCCAAAAAAACCCTTTAACGGGGAGGAAAGAGGAAGAAACCTGTGGGAGAGCAATAGAGGAGGGATCCCTCTCCCAGGATGGACAGAAGTGCAACAGAATTACAACACAATCAATGTAATTACAACACATTTAATGTATGACACAACCACGACAGGAGGCAACACCTGGTCCAGGTAAACCCGGATACACAGGAACCTGTGAGGCGAGAAAGCACAGAGACTCTGGTGAAGAAGCAGGTCAATAATGTGCATTAACGGTATCGGTAATATGAAATAGTAATGTGAGTAATAATAAAAGTGATATTAGCAGTTTGAGTCAGCAGGGCCATGGTAGGAGGAAGGACCAGGGTCCAGATGAAACCATGCTCCATGGAAACCTGTGAGGAGAGGAAGCACAAGGACTCCGGGGAAGAGACAAAATCAGTACTGTGCATCAATGGTATCGGTAATAGGATTAATCATGTTAAAGGAAATACTCCAAGCGGTAACACAGAAAAAGAAAATAGAATAACAATTCTATCATTTTTAGAAACAGTATAATTCAAGTTAGTGGCAGAAAGCACATCAACAAGTCAGGTTTCTCATGCAGTAGTGACACATCCCTTCTGCACAGCACATTACCACTTCTAAATGTTGATGTATATCATATCACACCCATGCTTGAGGCGTGAATCTGCATCCCTGTGCACCTATTGATAGAGCACACCATACTATACAAACCACATGGTGACCCACCTGTCAAACATTGCTTTACAGCACGACCCACAGTCAAATACCCCACATGGTATTTTTAAAGTGGAATGGAATCAGCTCGGGGCAAAGAACAATACCGAAGTTTCAAATGGAACAAGTGCAAAGTGAAAGAACTGATCTTCAGTCCTTATTAAGATAATAGGAATATGACATGAGTCAGTAATAGGATAAGGTTTATGAATAACCAGGTGTCTGCTGTGAAATATCCTTGTTTTTCAGTATCAAGGAAGCAAACTGTTATCAACATGAGAAGGAATATAAGACTGGGTTTTATTTGGAGATACTGATGCATCATTTTAGACAAAAGGTGGAAAACAATACTCCTAAAACATGCAAAGGCTCATTCCATATACTTTTATATATTGCAAGTGTTTTTCCTAATTTGCTTTGAAAGAAGATGAATTACTGTGTGGATTATGTTCACATGCAACGTTTTTTGTTGTCTGAGAAGTTTGTGTGCAGGACTTTGACAATGTAGATGGGTTTCTGTCCCACATCCGGCTCCTGGTTATAGTTTATAGCTCCTAAAAGGCCACTAAAAGGCAAAGGTCAGGGAAAGATTGTGGTCTACGTGGTATGAGCGTTATTATCTTTTTCCACAGGGTTAGTAAAAATACAAAAACCTCATCGAGGCCTACACACGGAATATGAAAGAAAAGAAGAAAAGATGGCCTGCAGCTTTGCTCAGTTACTGTGTTCAGTCGGGGGGAGGAGAGGGAGGAGGGGACATAGTGACGTAAGAATCTTAATAATAAGTATAATGTGCGTCCTATTCGGAAGAGTGGTCCAGCAGCCGCAGCAGCTTCGGGTGGTGCGCACGCCACAGAACACGTGCATTGCAGGATACACCTGGTACACCTCCCTCATTTCTGCACAAAGTGTGGAGCAGTCCAAGGGGCAGAGCAGCAACTATGAGGGTCCGACTGAGACCTGCGGTGCCGCGCTGCGCGTAATGAAGGCAGTCTGAAGCACTTCTGCTGCGGTCGTAAGTGCAGAAAGGCAAAATGGGAATGGCGAGTGAGGATCTGCTCGTGACGCTTCAGATACTACCTGGTTTCTTTTCAAACTGTCTCTTCCTTGCCCTGTACGACTCCGTGGTCCTCGTGAAGCGCGCCGTGTCGCTCAGCTGCTGCAGGTCCGCCGGTTCCGGAGAGTGGCGCCGTATGTTGACCTCAGCTGGGCTGCGCTCGATCTGGAACGGCTTCCTTCTCGACGCCTATAAACAGGTAAACGTGTTGAATTCATGGGGATCGCTGCTTTTAATCAATCCACTAAACTCCAACTCGAACTGTTGACATCAGTTCCCATCCGTCTAATAAGAGGATCACAGCTTCGTGATCCTCTTATTAATCGGCATTCTTCGGCAATGTGCCGGATGACATCTTGTCTTCACGCATGCATCGCAAAGTGTCTATAATCATAATAATAATGTATATTACCTTTTAGTCAGAGGATGAGAGAGAGAGAGAGACCCTTCCTGCTCTCTGGGATCACCTAAAGGCCGAGCTGTGTTTTAATGCAGCCTACCATCGTTGGTCTCATTTATTTCCATATTTGTCTGTCTCAGTTGATGGACGGCTGAACGAGTGTGAAATATAGCTGCGGCTCATAAACAGGCTCCGTTATGGTAATCTTCCATATAATCTTTCAGATAATCTTCAGACTGAATAAACAACAACAAAAACAGGTTAAAGAGCAGCACATGTAGATCATGTATGAGTGAGCCTTGTATTGTCCGCCTTCCACAAGTGTACGTCCTTATTATAAAGAGCACGGTCTACACCTGCTGTATAGGACATGTGCCACGAGATAACTTGTGTTAATATTTGGAGCAATAAAAGTGAATTGAATTGGAATGCGGAGTTCTGCTGGGAGGTGTGCAGGCATTGTGCTGATCTCTACAGTTTTCTCTGTTGGGTTCATCAGTGATGATAAACGATCTGAAATCTATAGTTTGTGAGCATTTCGCATCATCAGTATTTGATTCGACTCAATAGAAGTAGCATTTCCTTGATTCCGCTCTCAATATTTCTGACCTTTTAAGCATGTCACGCAGTTACACTAAACAGTTATTCTAAAATGACGTCAAATTCACTCTGTCAAGTCAAAGTCCATCAAATTAAGTAAGTGCAGATCGCACCATTGTATTCCTATTGCAGTTTAATTTGAAATGTCCTTACTGGATTATACTATAATATATATAATATATATATTATGTACTTAAGTTAAAGCAATGTCAAACTGTCAGTAAAATATTTAAGGAAATTCACACTTCCAAAGTGAACACTTTTTTTTTTATCTGTGGGGATTATTGAATGCTCAATAATGTGGTGAAGCCCCTACACACCCATTCAGGTGTCCCTGATCGGACGTCCTCATCAGGCTGTCATTTGCACCCGTTTGGGGAGGACAACTAAAAACCTTGATGGCTAGTTTATGGAGTTTAGCAACCTCATCAAAGTCCCAGCATCATGCTGCAGTTTGGCAATAACAGCAGAATAGCAAGAACAACACAAACAGCTGTTATTCCTCACAGGTGTGAGGTGTGAGGACTATTGTGTGACTATTATTATTATAAGTCACATTACTATTACTATTACTGTTTTTGTTGTCATTATTATTCGATTATATCCACTGCGGCTGCCATAACTTGTCATCGTTTTTCTATTACTGCTACTATCACGATTACTACTGTGATTATATGTTACATTTCTATCATATTGGTTGACTGTGTTGTCCAAGTACAGAGGATGTTTAATGCTGTAAAGATTGTAAAGTCCTCTGAGGCAAATTTTGTGATTTTGGGCTGTACACATTTAATTCAATATAATTCATATATAAAATACAAAAATTAGTCTGTTAAAAGATAAAGGCAAAGCCCACCTTAAATCTCCTTGATGTGTGCAGTGTGTGAGTAAGATGTAATCCCTATTTATTATCACCTTAGGTGAAGCTTGGCCTCGAGGCACCCAACTCTAAAGTGGTGAAGGTGCCTGACAGCCCTCGATGGAGCAGCAATCTCAGTAATATGACGAATGTGCCACCTGGTGCCATGATCGCAAATAAAGAGGAGTGTCGCCTCCTGGATTTTGAGTCATCAGACCGCCCTCTGGTGGTCAACTTTGGCTCAGCCACTTGACCCCCCTTCATCAGCCATCTGCCAGCTTTCCGTGAGTTGGTGGAGGGCTTCAGTGATGTAGCTGATTTCCTGTTAGTGTACATAGATGAGGCTCACCCGTCTGATGGCTGGTTGGCACCTCCTATGGGCTCTTGCTCCTTCGATATCCCGAAACACCAGAACCTGGAAGAGAGGTTGGGAGCGGCACGCAAACTCATTGAGCACTTTTCCTTACCACCGCAGTGCCAGCTGGTGGCAGACTGCATGGACAACAATGCTAATGTGGCTTATGGTGTGTCCAATGAACGGGTGTGTATAGTAAAACAGAGAAAGATTACCTACCTGGGTGGTAAGGGGCCTTTTTTTTACAATCTGAAGGATGTGCAGCAGTGGCTGGAACAGAGCTACGGTAAACGCTTATCAAGGACAAGCACAGAGAAGGACATGTCCCATATTTCATTAAGGAAACAATAGATCAGTTTTGTGTAAGCGTAAAAGTCATGATCAAAAGGTGTATCATGGTGACATCATCTTCCAGAAAGATGTAATGAATTAAGTTCCTGAATTGAGGAGCAACTTCTGTACCTTTTTTGAAATCAGGCCAATTTTCCACACACCAGTCCATTCAGACTGGGATGGTCATATGTAAAGACCCAGACTAACTCAGTCCATTTGTCACATAGTCACCAAATGCAATCTATTGGTGTCGTTTTTTTTCCCGTGTCACTCGGGACAAAAACAATGTCAATGGAAAGTCGATTAGGATCGTATTTTGTGTTGGAAACGCATCCACGTGACAAAGCAACGGTCAGAGCTAGTGACATAGCATCCAATATCGCCAAAGACCACTTATGGTGGGCTGGTGTGGAGGTGGATGGGTCCAACAAACAGGACTTTCAACCACAAGACCGTTGTTTAATACCACATGTTCCAAAGTGTTGTTGTGGGTTTGTTGCCTAAACCTAACTGTACATTGCTATGTTAAGCCCAACCATGATGTTTTTCCTAAACTTAAGGAAGCGGGTTTGTTGCCTGAAGCTAGTTTTTGTTTTGGAACGTGATGTTCCGAGCAACACGAAAAAAAAAAAGATCAGTTCACGTCCGTCTACTTTGAACCAGTCGATTGCATTTTGTGGCTATTTCACGCAGTGCTGTGAGACTTTGTTGTAACAAGGCAGCACATTGATTGGAAGCAACAGTGTGTGAGCTTCATCTGTATTTATGCCCACTTCTGCTGCTAAAATCACATCTTACGTGATTTTCATTGAAAAACTTAAAAAGTTCCCATTTTTTAAAAAAGTTTTATAAAATAATACATCTAAAGCGATGCTGTAATTGTTCTGTGGAGGATTTAACATTCCGTTTTCTTTTCACTGAGGTCATGTTTTTATGCAAGATGTCAAGAACTTAATTGCATGTGTAATGTTTATCTACCCTCCTTTCTCTTTGGATAAATGTTCTTTCATTATGTACATTGTTCTCCATTTGACACCTTTTTCTTTTTGCTTCATAGTGTCTTTAACCCCTTGGAAGTGTTTGTGTTTACACCGTTGAATCAAAGTAGATATAATGCGGCTTTTAACACAACAGATAGATAGAAATAATCTCATGTCAAAATCAAAACAGAGCTTTTTGGCGAACCGACAGAAGTCTCTGTTTTGGTCTCGTCAGACTACACTACTGTAATGTGAGCTGCTTTCTCTTTGCCACTCTCCCATAAAGCTGCAGGGTGCTTCATGGTGTAGTCACGATACCGACAGCGTCATCAAAGCCCCACTAGAGCTACTCTGATGTACTTTTGCCCTGGGTCTTGCCCTGACTTGCTGTTTTTGAGAATACCTGAAGACATTACTCAGGGCTGAAAAAGCCCAATTCCATATTCCCCTGGGCAGGGAAGATGGTTTGTATTCACGACAAATCAATATTCCCTAAACAATATCATCAGCATCACAGTTGTATTCCTGTTACACGCAGTAGGATCATTAGTATCTGGCTTTATATCGCTAACATGATAATGGCAAAGTCAGCAATGCCACTGCCAGATAGCAGTTACTGTTGGCATTTAGAATGAATGCATGCATTCATTATGTGGGGAGTTTCTACGGGATGTCAGGGTTTTCAAGGACTTTTACAAATTTTCCAAAAACAGAGGTCCGAGAGTCACTTGGGGGTAATTAGACCTGATCCAGAAGTGGGTTGACATAGAGAGAGAATACCAGGCCTCTGCTTGTCATGTTTGATACAATCGATTCAATATAGATTACATTGACATTCAAGTGTGTTATATGTCATACAACTGAACATTACAGCTCAAGTTCTAATTTTAGGATTTTAATGACATGAAACCATGAAATATAATATATTTCTTAACATGTCAGAACATGTTGAAAGTCAGTAGGTTAGTGTGGTTGAGATGGGTGTCATCATCATCATCATCATCATGCTGGAATGATGGCATTAGAGCCCCGTAGGAAACACAGATGGTTTGTTCTTGTCGCAGTGACAAAGGTGTTCTAATGAAAACCTTTGACGAAAGAGTCCCTGACTCAGTCTCTGGTTGGATAGTGAACTGCACCTGGTCAACATTACACAGAACTATTGCATCTGTTTTAACTGCCAATCTGCTAACTGACTTATGTCTCGGGTAACTGATAGAGACAACTCTGTGTTTGTATGTCATTCACTGCGCTTTTTTCATTGCTGCTTAGGACAATGTTCATTTTTCTAACATGTCAAAGAAGAGAAATAAAGGAGAATGTTTGCTGCTGAAACTGCTTTATATATTGTCTTTATGTCCCAAAAGGAATCGTGTATGTCAGAAAGAAGAGGACAGGCTTATCAAAAGAGAGGGAAAAGGTATTTGTTAAAGGACAAAACACAGTCTGAACACAGTCCATATGAGAGAAGAAAGGAGGTGGTGGGAATGTTGATATTTTCATCTGAATCTCATTCAGTTATTGCCCTGAGCTCAAAGCAGCAAGCAGAATGAGCAGCAGTGAGTGGTACAGTGTCGAACAGCATTCAGCGTCCCAGGCTGAACACAAGCTCCCTCCATCCATTCATCCAACATGCTCTGCTTACCCGGGGCCAGGTGGTGAGGGCAGCAGACTTAGGAGTGTATTCCAGATGTCCCTCTCTCACGCAATGCTTTTCAGCTCTTCCTGCCCTACATTGTTGTTGGAGGTATTAGCGTCATATGGCGCATGAAATGAAGACATGTTTCAGGCCTAGAAAATATTCCTATCTCCTCTGCATGTTTTTCCAATACATTTTTTCAAATTTGAATCAATATACTTCACATACATCTCAGGTTCAGCTCTTCGACCAGAACAGTCGGGCAAAAATGATGCAATATGCTGACATAGGCTTTATTGTTTTTGACATGCATGCAGAGTAATTCCATGTGCACAAAAAGAAACTTCCAGTTTTCCATTTCTGGTTGCGTGCTTCCAGTAATGCGATACTAAACTATACCTCTTCACTTTTCACACGTAAATAGGATAGATATAGATTGCAACAGTACTCGTCAACCCTGTCTTCTGCATTTGGCCACCGGTTCTCATTCATATCACACCCGATCACACCTCGGATCACCAGGTCAGATATGGTAAAATATAGTATCATTTGCATTTCAAATAGTTTTGACCTCAACATTCATACCCAGTAGGCACATCTATGGGAGAAACTTAAGTTAAGGGTTAAGTGTCTTGCCCAAGGACACATTGACATGGATTAGTGGAGCCAGGGATCGAACCACCGATCCTCTGACTGAATGACGACCTGCTCTACCGCTGAGCCACAGTCGCCCATCACTGTTGTAGCAAAAGCTTTCCTCAAGCAACACATCTGTTAATAATCCAGTTTGTTATAGGTGGAATTATTGTGCACTTGACACGTTAACAGGAAGATGTTCCTGCTTAAATCTGCACAGATGTTTATGCTCAGCTTCCAGTTTCTATTACCAACGACTGCCTATTTCTTCTTTTCTTGTTCAACTGTTGCTAGGATCATTGTTTCTTTCTGCCTTTTCAACCATTGTACAGCGCTTCCTTCTCCGTGTACAAAACAAACACTTCGTGTAAAGAAAACTTTCCACCACTTATTAGCATGAATGACAATAAAAATATATGACGTATTTCTGTCAGCCATCTGACTGTAACGAATCAAGCTTTTGTGGCAGTTGACTTTAGCGGTGGTGTTCATTGATCACTGAACTACAGTCCATGCAAAATGGATATGACACCCAGTACTCTCCAGCAAGTATCATCCACACCAAATAAGCTACAAAAAGACAGCATCCACAAACACCAGCTATCTTCACAATTCATAAAATGAGGCCAGTATCCGTATATATATAAATACGGACACTGATAATAAGGTTGTTAAGGAACAATGAAATAAAACAGCTCTACTCAAGCCTTGAATTTGCCCACAATTACATCAAAATGTGGCCTATATTTCAGGTCACACAATGTCCCGAAACACTTCTAAATGTCCGAGTAGATATATGCTGAAGTAATTCACCGTTTTCCTGAGACTGGAACATCAGAAATGTAGTCTCTCTCACAGCTCAGGTTTTAGCCATGGACTTCATGTGACATAGAAGTTTCTGAAAGTCTGCCCTGGCAGACCCTCGGTTCGACCAGGCTAAACTTTTGTTCATTCAGATATACCGATTAATTCAAGGAGAAAGAGCATGGCTGAAGGAGGGCAGAGAGTAGTAAAGAATACATTAAGGAAAGGGAGGGAGGGGTGGGTGCATTCAGTACACATGCCACATGCAAACCAACCCCTCTCCCAGTGCCAGTCCAGTTCTTAAGCTTTTCTCCCAGCACCTGTGACAAAAAAGTCCTCCATACACATTTAAACTCACCCCCCCCCCCCCATTTCCACACCCTTACCTTCTCACCTTCCCCTTTGTTGTGTTATTTGTGGCAACCCATGTAAGATGTAGTATGGTGGTGTGAAAAAGAAGCTTTTGTGGCACAACTCTTGGCAATCCCCCTCAGTAAATGTATTCCTGTGTCCTCTTACACTTGAAAAGCACACAAGGTACAGCCAGACATTCAGTAATGCTCGGAAGTCCAACAGAATGTGACAGTGGACAGGATGGAAACTAATACGCACCAACGACAAGAAGAGAGGAGCTGCTGTGTGTGTGTGAGTGTTTTAGAGAGAGACTAATGGAGAAAGAGACAGGCACACAGCTTGGAAGCACATGAGAACAGAGAGATGCCGTGGTTTTCACAAAGTTTACAGTATTATTGTCTGCGGGACAAACATGGACTTCAGTATAGTACTAAGCTGAATAGATGTATTGAGACTGGATTATTTAGAGTTGAAGGGCATCAACAGAATAGATTGTCTCGTGTCAACAGGGAGGTTATTCCAGAGGAAAGAGGCACAATAACAACAGGCCCTGCAGCCAGCAGGAAGTTTGGCTCTTGGTCTCGTGGACATTTATAACAGGCAAGGTCCTTAGAATGACTCATGGTATATTGGACTAGTGGGACCATCCACTCCTGAAAGAGTTCAAGGTTTCGCCATGAGGACGTTGTTTCGAGGCAGCCGTTAGGAGCACTGAACAATTCCACGTCTCTTTCGTCCCAAATGCTGTTATTGTGCTCAGTAGCATGTAGCACTGTGGCTGCACTCTTCTTGCACACTTTCCCATTTTGACATATAGGAGCCATGTATTCTGAGAGCAGAGAGCACATAAGGCTTAAGGAGATCAGACAGGAATGAAGGGGCGGGCCCATTTATAATGTTGTAAGTCTGTCCGCTTTCAGAAGGTCAGAAAGAAGGCCAGTTATCAACAAAACCAAATCCATGCTCACATCAATAACATACCAGCCAGTTCATTGAAGTAACCCTATATCAGCATTACCCCTCCCGTGTAAGGGACCAGATGCTGACTCAACTTTCTGGCAAAGTCACTCAATCCCTCTGGCTGACTGCAGGCCACACAACGGGTGCTGGCTCTTGCCAGACTCCCCATACCGTTGCACAGGGACATTTTCAGTGTTGATCCTTTGCCTATGCTAATGCGTGACTAAACATCGCCAGAGCAAGACTGGAAGCTGAAATCAAGGAGGCAAAGAGGAGGCGACCGGCGAGACCTCAACACCAACAACACTAAAGATACGTGGCAGCAGGAGATCCATAATGTCACAGCCTATAAAAGCAGGAGCTGCCAGATGAGCTGAAGAACTTTTATGCTCGCTTTGATCTCCTCAACAAAGAGTCAGCTGTGAAGTCAGGACCGCCCACTGTCAGTATCCCCAGTTTCCTCAGGTTGTGAAACTCTTTTACTCATCCTCCACCCTCCACATGTTATTGATATTATCGATTCTTTTTTTTGTGTGTTTTGTTGTGTCGCAAAATGGGACCGTAATCTGCATTTTGTTGTGCAACCCTGCTGTACAATGACAATAAAATAACCATGTAAGCTTGCATGTTTCGAAAAGGATCACATCAGTATTCAGATTTCTTTGCAGCCCTTCAAATCTTTTCAGGCAATTCTCAGATTTCTGGTGCATCTTGTTGCCATGCTAACTCCACGTGATACAGCCTTTTGCGGTACCTGACTGATCTCGTAAGGTTTTGGTGGGCCTTAATGTCAACAGATCCATTGTCAATGGAATGTAAACTGGCTGATTTAATCAATTACCATCAATTAATTTGACATCTAAATGAAAACACAGATTCATTAGTGATGGCATAAAAGAACTCGGAGGTGGTGACCTCAAGCTGCACTGGGTCTGTTTGCTGCACTGGGTCTGAGTTGCTGCAGAACATTGATTGAAACATTGAAGAACATTGAAGAACATTGATTGAAACATTAAAAACAGTCATTGCAACACTAAAAAGCAGTGTAAGAAATAAAATACAGTAGTATATTAAAATACAGAAATTGATTAATATCCTTGAATCGGGTTCAATTAAAGGCAGCAGCAAACAGAAAAAGTCTTCAATCTTGATTTAAAGGAGCTGAGGGTCTCAGCAGACCTGCAGCAATTATTTTACTGAACAATGGGAGGTTTGATATTGGCTTATAATTATTCATTCTTGCGGAGTCTAAATTAGCCTTCTAGCGGTTTAATAACTGCAGTTTCTAGGGCTTGTGGGAAGACACCTGAGAGAAGGGATGTGTTTACAACTTGTAAAAGATCAGTGGTCATGCAGTTTGAAATATTTTTGAAAGAGTGTGTCGATGTGTCAAGGTGAAGAGAAAGCTCTTAAGCTGAAGCTGCAAGTTTACAAGTGAATTTTAATCCCAATCCTTTCAAATGGACAAGGAACTCGTCAAAATGTGATCACAGTTACAGGCAGCCAATGGTGGCAGGGCACATTCTTAGTTATAGGACAAGAAGGTTGAATATCTGGAAGCAGCTCAGTAGAGAGTTTATGTTGAAGTAAGTCCTTTGCAAAGGATCGTGATTTAGTCACATATATATTGAAGTAGCCTAGAAGTTGTATCAAACAATGGACATAGTCAACGACTGACTGTCAAATCAAATAAAGAAAGTTTCACTGAATAATATCCATATTAGTATAGTATTAGTATATAAACAATATTCATTGTCAGATTTATATGTAATAAATACATTTTCTCCTCTAATTTCAAGTAAGACAAGGGCTGGATTAAAAATAAAATAACAAATGCATAACAAGAAGCTTTTGAAAAATGTGACTCTTAAAATGAAGTACTTAATTAATAAAATAATAATTTAACTGAATTGTCCTTGCCCTGCAGCTTTATATTCATTTAATTCAGTTGTGAAATGGTGTGATAACCACATTCTAATGTGTTCAGGGACTTTATCGGTGGTTATTGAAACTCTATTGGTCTTTGTTTACAGCATTGTCTGTGAATTAATGTGTTTGGATTATGATCATATTGGCCTCTTAGGTTTATTTTTCTGTGCCTTAATTTCGTATTTGAGTGGGTACGTTTGATCAAAGGAGTTGTGCTTTTAATAATCGTCACGGTCTGAAGATATGCGATGCTTTTCGCAAAACACATATTTGATTGGCTGAGTATCACGTGATGTGATTTAAAACGCATGTAATTGGTCGGTGTGTTTCCTGGACAGCTGAGCGAGTGCCATAAAGGCTGTAAAAGCTGCGCCGGTTAAAATAGAAGCGCTCCGTTGAACTTTAGTAATTCTCAATCATCGGTTATAGGTCTAGGTTTTGGATACAATGCTGTCTGGTTCCAGACCCGGACCACGGCCCGCCTATTAGTGACCCCTATGTTAGGCGATCAAAGGAAGGGTTACAGTTGTGGTGTATACATCCCAGCTGAACGTACAAAGTGACAGCGTGACTGTGTTAACCATTGTCCTGTCCTTCTGTAAACCCTCTGCTTTAAACCATTTCTATTTAATAACTCGCTAAAAGATATTAAATCAGCTTATTGGTTTACCAGAACATACAATAACAAAAATAAAATCACACTTTTAGGAGTCAATTAGCCTATGCTAACCTTACAAAATACGTCTCTACAAAAGGTAATACAAAAATGAAAAGAATCAGAACTTTAATTGCCAAAGTATGTTGCACATACAAGGAATTTGACGAGGTGGATAGTGCGTAACATTAACAATCAACACAGTGCAAAATACAAGACATGATCTAAAAATAGAAACATGTTGAAATTTACAGTAAAATATGGTAAATAAACAAACAAATAAGAGTACGGTTTGTGTCAGGGTGAGAGGGGTCAGCTACAATCCCTCTTGCTCGCTTCAGTGTCCTGGAGGCGAACAAGTCGTGGAGGGACGGCAGATTGCAGCCAATCACCCTCTCAGCAGAGCAAATGATGCGCTGCAGTCTGAACTTATCCTTGACAGTGGCTGCAGCGTACCAGACCGTAATGGAGGAGCAGAGGATGGACTCAACGATGGCTGTGTAGAAGTGCACTATCATTGTCTTTGGCAGGTTGAACTTCTTCAGCTGCCTCAGGAAGTACATCCTCTGCTGAGCCTTCTTGGCAATGAGACCACTTGAGGTCTTGGCTCATGGTGGAGCCCAGGAAGTGGAAGGACTCCACAGCGTCGACGGGGGTGATGGGGGCAGGTATGGCTAAAAGAGAGGCAGGTACCCTATAAACCTGTAAACCTGACTGAGGGTAAACTGATGACGCCTTTAAACCACAATGCTTATGATATCAGTCTTTAACCTGGCAGGAAATACATAATACGTTTAAGCTGATATAAACAGTCAACAGCTATTACCTCTTTTAACTCTTTTGACTCACATGAATCAACAGCAATCTACGGCATTAACTACTCGGGGCACACAAAGGAAAATTAAACTCAAAGATGACAATAAACAAATAAAACAAGGCCTGAATGTAGCTTGGAAGCGACGAGTGTGTGTGGTAACTTAAACCGGTACCAACATGCTTTTATCTGCTTTTTCCAGAGACCGGAGACTGGCCCTCACTGCACTTAGTGAACTCTTTGCTGAAGAGGACAGGGCCACCACCTCAACACACATGGCACAAGTACCATCATGTTGACTGACACAGATGTTTTGGACTTGTACAGGAGCCAACCTGTTGTGGTGACCTAAAAAACCCTCGTAGTCTGGTGTTGGGAGAGGAAATCGACTCTACCCATCTTGTTTAACTTATGTACCTAGTACTTGTGTTCCAAGCCTCCTCAACTCCATCGTCGCAAACCTTCTCAACAGCTGGGGACACCATCAGTGTGGAGACGTCCTGTCTCGTACCAGAAAAAGCATAGAATCTTCCTCAAAAAGAACTGCTCACATACCAACCTGTTCCTTGATATTGGTTGACCTTAAACAACGTCTGCCTCTTGCGCACACACACTCGCACACACACTCGCACACACACATGCACGCGCACACAAGAACATTCACTCAGTAGGCAGTTTTAGGGTAGGATAGTTCATACATTTTTAACTAAATGCATCTGTAGATGGATTTTTTTATGTTGTCCAAAATTGATGTTTTGATTACATGGACTTTATTTCCTTTGGATGTGTCAACATCAGCAATTAGTTAATAAGACCATTTACATAACAAACTGAATTTGACTGTTGAATTTAGGTTTCGATATTGGAAGCAGTATTGAAAAGTTTCAAACAATACCCAAGCCCAGCTAAGAGCAATCCGTTTGCCGTGTTTCTCTCTATCGCTCTGGCTACTTCTCCAACCCCTTAAAGAAGTATAATTGTGTGGATGTAATGTGTCTCTCTATGGACCAATCTGGGGCAGCAAAAATAAAAACACTGTAAACATAAGCAGATAGTCTGTCTCCCCTTGGGGATCAATCAATGAAAATCTTAAGTGATACGGCCAACTATTGTCTTAACTCTAGTATTTCTACTGCTATGCACATTTGAACTCTGTGGATTTACCCAGAGTCCATACGGACCTGCTACAGAGAGTTTTGAACGGTGAGGTTTGAGCTCCATTCACACAGTTTTGTATCTTTTGATGTCAGTGAGCTTTACGGAGAATCCCCACTGATGAAGCAGTGATGCTTATTAGGGTCGAGTCTAGATAGACACCCTGGAGCATGACAAATAAACAAAATCAAAATTTGCTCTGCTGGGAATACAGTAATTTGCCTCAAACGGCACATTCATACTGGTGGCGATGCAAATTTGCAACAGTTGTAGCACTTCTCTAAAAGTTTTGAATAGATTTGCGCAGGCAGAGGATCGACTGAATAAGCCACCAGCACAGGACCTCAGCTCGCAAGGAATAACACCTCATCTTGGATCAGATCATCGACCTACAAGAGTTTGACTACATTTACTGTAAAGTTGCAGGCAAACTAAAAGTATAGTCATTAGGGGTGTAACGATGCGTGTATTCGTATTGAACCGTTCGGTACGAGGCTCACGGTTCGGTACGCATGACGAACCGAACAATACGTTTGAATAAAAAAAGAAAAAAAGAAGGAAAAAAATCTTTATTTTTTTTAAAAACCTTTATTTAACCATTGAGATTAAAAATCTCTTTTCCAAGATGTAAGTAACAACACTACATAACATTAAGGAGCAGTTTTTGTTTTTTATGCTTATGTGTTGCTAAGAAGACACCCCAGAAGATGGGTCACTCAGGTATAGTTCCATCATTGTTCAAAGTCAAAGAATAACTTCATGATGTTCGCTGTAATGAATAAATATATTTTAAAATCAAGTACATTTCTCTGGCATTTATAGTTTTCTACTGTACCGAAACGTACCGAACCGTGGCTCCACTGTATCGTACCCAACCCAACCGTGGATTTTGTGAACCGTTACGCCCCTAATAGTCATGGGGTCACCCATCTCCTGGACTGAAGGTAACTTGTGGATGGAACATTTTGAAAAGAAATCCCAAATGATGGCCTCATCCCCCGATCTGAGAACAGTATGTGGTGCACATTCACTAAACTGCACTACTCCAGGGTGAACAACTTCATCCAACAAATCAATAACATCAAGCCGCATATCAACTTAACTAGTGAGCAAGAACCACACCCACACAGTGCTGATGCAGCAGATTGCTCAACTTTGATTGCTGCTTATTGAGTCATTAATATTTAATGCTATACAGAAAGACTAAATATTTGAAACCAAGTTTTCTGGGCCTTTAAAACAGCCTCACGTTCTCTTTTCTGTTGAGTCTAAATGAGTAATAAATGGGGGCAAATATTAAAGTGCCAAAAGGAGTTGCATCACTGGATTTATCCAAGGACTACAGTATAATTTCAGAGAAAAAACAATGTTTTATTTGTTATCAAACTGATGAAAAAAGGTTATGAAAAGTAACAATTATAACACAAAAAATGTGAATTCCAGGCAAGTAATAGATTGCACCTTCACATCGTTAAATGACAATGGCAGATAATGGAAACACAAATGAACAGTAACATATCGTCAACGAATGATAAAAAGGTGACAAAACAATGATTTGAGGTGACGAGTCCCACTTCAGCCCCGACCCCCACCCCCCCCCACATACACACACCACCACCATTTCAGCTCTGTTGACCCGTGAAAACCCATCCATCACAGCCTCTTTCTCTTCCTGTATTTGTCATAACTCTGACTTTATTCTCTTTCCAAAAAGAAATATCACTCGTGTAACCTAGAACAAGAAAGCCATGATACAGAAGGAAGGGCACCTTCGCTGGACAACTGCAAGTAGTTCAATATTCATGCAACTTTAGAAACATCTCAGGTTAGAACTCTAGGCTAACAATACATTTTATTCTTTATGAAATATCAATATGATTCTCCACATTCCAGCTTTTTCTCCATTAAAATTAACAGTGAATAGATTCTTTCATAAAATACGTCGATAAATCATGTGTTCAGTCTGTACAATAGAAGTACTAAAAATTACAACTGTCGTGATATATGTACAGTTTTCTACCTACAAAGTACAACAGCTAGCATGTAATAAAATATGTAAACAAATTTTTATGTTTTTGACACAGTTTACTGTGACAGCAGATATAATTCACACTTTCAACATTTGATTTATTTCTGTATACACATTTGTTAACAGTGTTTAGTACTGCATGTATCTGTCTCCTCACTCCTCCATAGAAAATGAGAACAGCAACGAACCAACATACAGTTTTGCAGAAAGATAAAACCACCACTGGCTGTGCATCAATAATAGATTTTTTTTAAGAGATCATGTTTTCCATGTTTAACATTTTCGAGGGTTTCAAAACGAGGATAGGGTCTAAGTTCTGATCGGATCATGAAGAATTGTTTGGCATCAACGAAGAGAACATGGTCCAATTTGAACACTGTATACTGGACTTTTACTGTACTGGACTTTACTGTAGCATTAGGATGGCATGCATTTGACAATCTGTTGCTTTTTACCTCGAGAACCAGCCACTGCTTTCCACGAGGTGAGTCACTCTGTCTGTCAAACAATGACAGCAATTGTGGTGAATCAGATGCCAGAGCGTATACGGATTTTAGGAGATCTGTCCATGGCACAATTTGCTCACTTGGTATCATTCATACACAGAAATAGTCTTTCCTTGCTGTTCTTTTTGTCATTTTTTCCCTTTTGCTTAAAGCAAAATAAGTCAGACACCACACTTGTATTATGTATAAACCATAAAAAATGTGTCATACTCTGATGCATCAAGAGTCCTTTTTTAACTTTTACAATGACAGTGTGCCTGACCCCCCTCTCGTTAAGCACTACATGTTGCTTACATGCTGAAAATGTAAAGATTATGAGCCTTTTGTAATTAACAATCTTACAAAAACAATTTTTGTTGAATGCCAAGGATCACATAGCTCTAAAAGTCACTTAGGAGAATGATGTAGCTGTGAAATATTTCTATACTGATAACGTCTCGGACCAGATAGAAGAGTAAGGTCTCTAAAGTTGCTAGTTAGCTTTGTCGTTATGCTTACAATAGTAAGTGTGCTTTATATTACAGTACATATCATCATTTCAACTACTCAGCACAGTATAAGATTATTCAAGTTCCATGTTATACCATCATTTGTCATAGCTCCTCGCGAGGAAACTGATAAGTAAATGTTCTGTTCGTGCTTTCTTTCTTCACTCTCTCATGCTCACAAAAGTCTCACAGTCACACGTAGTACTCCTTATCCTTATTTTTCTGTTTCTTGTTGCTGCCTTTCAAGCTCTGCTGTTTGTCCTTCATGACAGCGCCATTGCTCTGCACAGCCGAGTTGGTTATGTAGTTCCTGCTCTCGTCCACCTGGTAGGAGCCTTCATCCCTGTTCCTGTACTTATACATGGCATACAGAAGGATGAGGATGCACAGGGCAGCGGCCGCCACTATTCCGATGACCATCCCGGTGGTGCTGCTAGATTCACGGACCACTTCCGAGGGCCCTGGAACTCGCCTGACGCCCGGCTCTGTGGGGAGTGCTGTGGGTATATTACGGAACATTGGGGAGGTTATTAATGAGCCCCTCAGCTTGGTGCTGTCTACCTCAAAGGATGTGGGCAATGGAAGCAACACTAGGTCGGGCTGGGGTTTTAGCTTGCGGTTATTCATTTTGCCGGCTGTTTGGCCGGAGCATTGTTGAGGGGTGCGGTGGAGGCAGAGGTGGCGGTGGTGCGGCTCTGGTCGGCGGTTAGTAGTGTGGCGGTAGTGGTAGTCCTAACGCGTCTGGAGATTGGGATTGAAGGTTTGTTAGGTCTAAAAGTCTTGGGTGCGTGAGTATTGTAGCCACCTTCAAAGCCTGACGTGGATGAGGTCTTATCTGTTACCAAGGAGAAGGTCGTGTAAAAATCTTCATCATCAGTAGGGGGCAGGTTAGACTTCAACGCTTCCCCAGAGCCATACCCCGATATCACCAAGCCATCATCATCACAATCATCGCTGCCTCGGTTCGACAAGCAAGGTACCCCCGCCTCAGTGGCCTTGGACAGGGACTCTTTGGTGGTCTCAACAATGGTGAGGAGTGAGTGGTGTGTTGAGGGAGTGGGAATGAAGGGTGCACAAGGAGCTACAGAGGGGTGCACTAATGGATCCTGAAGTACTGGGATGACTAACTCAGCTCCTGGGGTTGGAGACAGACAGGCAGTCATGTTAGAGGCCAGCATGGGGATTTTATGACATATACTAAAATAAACACATCTGGACAAAACAACAAAACAGGCAACAACAAAACATCAATTTAAGACTGCTACATCAAGAAAAAGGAAAGTAAAGTTGACATAAATTATATATTGCAACAGGTTTAAGAGGATGAGCCATACAAATCAAGTTAAATATGCATTAAATGCAATGTGCTCGCTAGAGTTAAGTATAATTGTTTTTTACTAAATATCCTTTCAAAAATGTTGAAGGGAAAGTACAATCTTTAACGGTAAACTGATAAACTGCATTACTAAATACAAAAAGAATTCTGAAAAAGTATTAAGCCGAGTAGTTACAGTGAAAATACCAGAGTTTTTCTCATCCCTTTATTCCCCCATTTATTAAATAAGAAGTAAAACTTATATTGTTAAAAAAAGACTTTCCTGCAGTAAGCCAGATCAAATAAAATATATTACTGCAGACTTGCTATCATAATGTAAATGGCAAAGTCTCTCCAATCCTCTTAAACCCGTTGCTTTATTCACAGAAAACTATAATTATAGTTCTACAAACATTTCTCAGAGGCAGAGCTGTTCTGGAGGTAAAGTTATCTCAATCTTAAAGTCACCTTTCAGTGAGAAAATACAAATAACCAGTTTGTTTTAGCCGCCTTGAACAGCGAAGATGGAACTCTTTGTAAAAACTGAATTGGAGAGAAATGAATTAGATGCAAATTACTGATATCTTCATTGTCAAGAGAAGTCTGGTTAATCACTTCTGATTGGACGCTTTTTCCAGGCAATTTTTCATGAAAGTTTGCATATCATGACCTAGAGTTCACTACCAAGAAATGTGTCCATTTTAGTTTTGTCAACTTGTTTGCACATACAAACTTTTCTTGTAGCTAATTAGTACAAACTATCAACAGGTCAGGATCAAATGTGTTCAAATGACATGGAAGGTATTCCAGAGAGCGGAACGCGCACAGACTAGATCGCTGCTGGGATTGTAGAAAGCTTTTGTCACAAATCAGGGAGCCTGATCACGGAAGTGTCATTATGCTGACATCATTTTGATTTTGTTGTAAAAGCAGCTCTGCGACCAAGAAAAAGCTGTGGAACTATAACGGCTTTAAGTTGATACTTTATCAATGGCAGAGCAAAGTCACCTGAATGCTCACCCTTTGTGAAATACGAGCCTGAGTGGAAGATGTCATGTACCTTCATCCGGCTTCATTTAGCAGTTAGCCTCTTGTTCACCAGAAGAACAGGAGACCAGGTCCCCGAACAAATCTATTCTCTACATACATGCTCTCACGTTATACTACGATAATCAACACATCTTCTTAAGCACTGGTAATTGTAAAATATTAAATCAGAACAATTCTTTTCAACTGTAGTATATAATATCTGAGCTGAAATCGACACATTAGACAGCGTTATTAAGTGACTTCTAGATCACTTTCTGTTGAGGTTGCTAATCACAAGGCTTTTTATGGATGTGTTTGTTTCCTCACCATAATCCATGAGTCCTTGTTCCTTGATAAAGAACCCTCTCTCTTTTTTTTCAACTGTATAAACAGTCTTAGTAGAAGTTACTTCTTACTGAAGTTGCTGTAAGTAAAACTGCTATACCCAACACAACAATATCTGTTGATACTTCTGAGCAACTGGCAAACTTCAACCTAGAGGTGATAAACAACATTATTACGGCATGTATCGTCATTTTTTTTAATCGTTTGCCAATAATTGCCAGTGTTCCATTTGGCTTGCTGTGGACTGTGTATTGTATACCGCTGCTGAAATCTCATTGTCCTTTCTGTATTTGTTAAAAACAGAGGATGTAACATAGAGCTGGGCTTACTGAGTTACCCAACACCACAAATCAATAACAACAAAAGGCTTTAAATGACCACATTTATTACACTGTAGTAATGCTGCTCTGTATGTTTCCATATGTGCTGTATCAGTCATTGCAGATTCTTTATGAAGTGTTGAATGTCAGTTCTGAAAATATAAATAAAGTTTTTTTCCTCTATCTGCATTACATTACCTTGTAATTTTGTAAAATTGTATTATTAAATAGGTGGAGGCTTCAAATAAGCCAAGTTGGCTTTCTGTCTCTTCCTGCACTGTGATTCATTTATTTCTGTTATGTTTGATTATTTGAAATTTTGTTGTTTGAATTGTGCAAAATAAATAACTCTAACTCTACATTCAGTGCTAAATAGCACATTTTTGAAAAAAGTAGATGTTCTGGTGACATGGGCCCTCCTTACTTAGAAGGAGAAGTGCAGCACAATGAGATTTATTCATCATGGAAATATGATCTGACGCAGGTATTATTGGAGTGAACATTCAAAGTGCCATTGCCATGAAAAGTATCCACCGCCATCAAGCATGTGCATACTGAATCTTTGATGCACATTGCATATACTTAAAGCCAACTGTTGAGTAACTCACCAACTATCACAAACACCAACATATGCATTCACCAGCACAACACTCTGTATTCCATCATGTCAAACTGTTAAAGATGCATTCAGCGCTCAATGTTCACAACTTGATTGGAGATGCAGTTTGTAAGCTTTTTGAAACCTTCTTTTAACAGATGCTGTAGTAGGTAGGTGAAAGTCAATTTAGCATTTTATATTCATATATAATAAAAGTATTACTCAATGATGAATAGTGGGTCAACTTATGTCATATGATGTGATCCGATTGAATCAGTGTAATTCAGTGATGCGTAATTGCTGAAATTGCTACATGTAGCATCTAGCACGTTAACTAGTCGCTTTGCTTTTAGTGTGAGGTGCACAAGAATACAAATGTTGAGATGCTCCACTATTCATATTTTACAGACTGCATCTTGAAAAAACAATTCAAAGAGAGTTTAAACATACATACTGTGTGTTGTCAACTTACATCAACAAATTGCCCACATGATTTAGGCATGAAGAAAAGATTTTACAAAGGAAAAGTTGTGTAAGAATGTTGGATAGCCACTTGGTACCGTTAAAGATCATTTTTATCCATTGTAGATTGTGTTCTATCTTAAACACGACGGTACAGGGAGGCAACAACACATACATCCACAACACATAACATAAAAAATAAACACCATAATTCTGTTTTTTATGTTTTGTTTTTTCCTGGTAAATAGTTTGTTTGTATTTTTTTTTACAAAACAAATGTGTACCGGTATCTACATTTTTTTTCATTGCAATAGACTTCAATAGTATCTAAAATCTATTCATGTTACAGTTTTTGCTTTAATTGTAATTTGATCTTTAATGTAGAATGGATGGATGACATTATACTTTAATATCTCTAAAGACAAGGGAGAAGGTGAAGAGGGGGGTGGGACCTATGAACATACTACATAGGATATGAGGGTGATGAGGGTGACAGTGTAAGTCAGTTGCCATGTCCATGTAAAGGCAGTACGAAGCGGTCGGGCGGCATTAGAGCTTTTGGCTGTAAGGAAGGGATGGGGATATACAAACAATGAGCAATATACATGCCCATCTACAGAAAAGAACAGAAGAACTCTAACACTGACAAGTCTGACAAACCCTAAACTGCAACTTCTTAGCCATGCAATTCATTTGTTTTACAGTCAAAATATTATTCAACAAAGATGAATTTGTTTTGTCAAGATAGATTTTTAGAAAATCTGACAAATGGAAGATATGTGAGAAGAGGATCGGGAACTGCTCCACCTACTAATTTGTGGGCTTTTTGTATACGTTTAAAATAAAAATGCATGAAGTTGAGTTGATCGAGCAACTGTTGTCGATTTTAACTTTCCTCTTTTAAGTTAATGTTTGTCAGGAAAGCATACTGTAGGAAATAAAACACACAAGTTAGTCACTGAAGTAGTTCCAAATAAAAAAGAAAAAAGTCTAATTATATCAAGAAATATTTCACAGTGATTTAAATATTATCTGATTGACAATAAAACAAGCCAAACATACATAATAAGCCAAAAACCATAATCAGAACCAAAATGGCAGCGATCAATTGGATAATACAAAAAATATGACCAGTTACAACCGTCAAATGAAAAATGTTAAGATGGAAGAACAAAGCCAAAATATTGCACACACTACAACCAGATGCACACAATATAAAACAGACACTGCTGAGAGAGGCACTCGACTGGAGGACGAGCTCCTCTCTCGTGTGACAAATCTATCCGTAGTGTTAGTCTTTAAACATGAACCGGCCGTGCATTCCGGGTGTACATCAGAGAGAGACGGTACTGGCTGAGGATGGGTTATTATTATTCTTTGGTTTTGTTTTAGTTGTCCTGCAGGATGGTGATGCATGCTTGAAGTAAGTTGCATTTAGGGAAAGTAGAAAAGAAACAACACAGCAAACTGGGAGCAGGTAAGACTGACCAATGTTCGAAAAACAGGAGACGGACACTGTGTCCCAATCCCTTACTATTTATGAATGGTTAATAAAGTTTGTGCTGACAAGAAACCATGTGTGATACTCATTAAACAACATGTGTGCAGACAGACGTCAGTCAAAGTGCGACTTTGTAAAGCTACAGCCAATTCTTCTCTATTTCTGTTGTGCGTTGCATTGCCGTGTGCATCACCACACGCAACATCAAGTGAATTCTGTATGCAAATGTTTGAGTGTACATCATTTTGCCACTTTTCCAGCGTGAACACACACCCTCCCCCACCCCCCACACTAAAAAAAAACAAAACAACTGGGTACTAGAGTGTAGTATGCAATTGGGACACAGCTCAAGATTAACTGATAGCATTGAGGGACAAAATAAAACCACGGAACACATATTATCAATATTTTGTTATGTACTGTGTATGAAATGGAATTTATTCGGGATTCAAGTCAAAAGAAGAAGCTTAAAGCTGATACCCATGACATTGTGGCTGTTGTCACCCAAGTGGACGCTGCAGTTTGTGTGAAAACTTGTAGTCAAAGCAAAGCTTGTTCCAACTATTGAAATGAGATACTGGTGGACTTAAGCCTTTGAGTTTGTTGCATGAACATACTAACATCAATATTTCTCATTGCCAGTTACACAGTGGGTCCATGCTTTCACACTGGCATTTAAAGCTAGGTTACGTAATGCTAAGGGCTGAAAGTAGATTGAAGTTCTTGCCGCTGCTACTACCCCAACCGTCATCGCTTCATATTGCTCACCTCCCACCCACAGATGCAGCCGATACAGTTTGAATAGATACAATTGAACAGACTAAGTGTTTGCCATGGCTCCTGATTTAAAGTATGACACACTGTCGAGGGAGAGGGAGACTGTCATGTTGAAGACAGACTCAGATGCAACTGACACTGATTTCCTCATGTGCTCTGTTTTCATTTTACACAATAAACAAATTTACTCTCCTAAAATGAAAATAACCTTTTTATTTTGTTCTTCAGATGACATTATTGTCATAATTAATAATGTGTTTAAGAAATAAGTTTCTCACAGTTATTTAATCTGTTTATACGGTAGGAAGTCCTTGCATGTTGATATGTTGGTGGGATGAGGGTTAAAGGCTGGAAGTGCCACAAAATATTTGGGAATGTTGACAAAACTTTCAAAATCACAACAATTTGTTTAGTTTCAAATCAGAAGAAAATTCCAACTAAATTCATGGACAACAGTAGAACAGAAGATCTGTGTGTGTTGAGGAAGTAAAAATGCACACGCACACCGTTATGCCAGCAGAGGTACAGAAGTCGCATCTATTCGACCTGCTATCATGTTGTTGGAATAAAACTGAACATCATGAAACTTCACGTCTTATTTTGTCATTTTACTTGGGAGATTTTTGCAAGAAACGACTTCCTGCCAAAACCCCTCAGCACTCGATATCAGACAGCTGCAGCAGAAGTTGACGTTTGCACCAGTTGGCCAACTAAACAGTTTTGGAAATGCAGCAGCCACAAATAAAAAGCCGCAGATCTGTGCTGGAGATAAACACACGGGAACTCATTTTTGCAATGATTGCAAAACTCCATGAATGCAGCGCAAATCTGGTATCTGTGGCTGTCAGGACTGTTATGAGATATGTACGATTCCACCAGCTGCTAGCTTAACAGCTGTGAGTACTAACAGCAGCCATGTTGGTTGGTTACCTTCATAATGATCATTTTGGGGGAGTTGCATTGAAGGAAGACTTGAGGGGACGGACTCTCAGTGTTGGTTACTTGACGACTTTCTCAGGGTTCATAGCGCGAGTGCTGCTAGCTACCTTCATGGAGGAGAGTTGTCAACACTGGTCTGGGTTTTTAGGTTGGATTCGTCTTAAAATCTTGCTGGTTTCTCCAATGTTACTGACCCAAGCTGTGAGTTCAAATCAGAAGGGGTTTGCAAGATAGTTTATTTCATTTTTTTGTGTGTTGTTGCTAATGCTCACTAAGTACAACTTGACACTGCACATTACTTTTACCCAGGCAGGAAGTGAAAAAGTGGTATTTGATTTACATGTCTTGGACGGTGTTGTGATGGTACATTTACGTTTTCCTCAACACACTCAATTTACCCCAACAGTTATCCAGTGTGGAAGCATCAGCGGTCGGACTCAGATTAAGACTCAGACAAACTAACCGAGTGTGAAAGCAGTGCCACTGTTTGCATGTTTTACGGTGACTCCACCACTTCGAAGGATGTATAAATGCTTGACCAAAATATATTACGGATACCAGCTTTAACCCCATAGTGTCTTTTGACTTATGATTCAATACTTTGTCTAATGCAACCCACATGGTTCTTCCATGTCGGTAAAAATAGAAGCGGAGAGGAATTCCATAAGATGGCATATGTCTGACTGGTCTGTGCTCAAGGGAAAATAAATGGAGACCAGACGGTCTGTTCACCAACTGCTTTTAAAACACTGGTCAGTGAACACAAAGCATACGTGGTGTATAAACATATTTGGGTAAAACTGCTTTAATGGGAACTTTTTACAACGTTTAATGTTTGATTTATTTAACTGGCAGGAATTTAATATAATATTCATCAATGTGTTTTTATTAGTATAATGACCTGAAACTAAGAATCATTGTGTTTTTGTTTCTCTTTACATAGGGAAAGTTAATACTTCATATATATATATATATATATTTTCAACAAGTGAGAAACCTATTTCCCTCTGCTCTGACCTCAGTCTCTCATCCACCACCACTGTGTTTACACGAACACAGAACCTGCTAACTATAGCACATTGTTCCAAAGAAACTAAAGCAGAAGCCGTCTGTCTGTAGTCTAACTGTTGTCAGCCAGGAGGACAGAGGAAAGGAGGACTTAGGACAGAGGATTTAGGACAGAGGAAAGGAGGGCAGGAGAACAGAGGACAGGAGGGCAGAGGAAAGGAGGAAAGGAGAACAGAAGACAGGAGGACAGAGGAAAGGAGGAAAGGAGAACAGAAGACAGGAGGACAGAGGAAAGGAGGAAAGGAGAACAGAAGACAGGAGGACAGAGGAAAGGAGGGCAGGAGGACAGAGGAAAGGAGGACAGGAGGACAGACGAAAGGAGGACAGATGAAAGGAGGACAGGAGGGCAGAGGAAAGGAGGACAGAGGACAGGAGGACAGAGGAAAGGAGGACAGGAGAACAGAAGACAGGAGGACAGAGGAAAGGAGGGCAGAGGAAAGGAGGACAGAGGACAGGAGGACAGAGGAAAGGAGGACAGGAGGACAGAGGAAAGGAGGACAGAGGACAGGAGGACAGAGGAAAGGAGGACAGGAGAACAGAAGACAGGAGGACAGAGGAAAGGAGAACAGAAGACAGGAGGACAGAGGAAAGGAGGGCAGGAGGACAGAGGGCAGGAGAATGGAGGACAGAGGAAAGGAGGACAGGAGGACAGAGGATAGGAGAACAGAGGACAGGAGGACAGAGGAAAGGAGGACAGAGTATAGAGGAGAGAGGACAGGAGGACATAGGAAAGGAGGGCAGGAGGACAGGATGGCAGAGGAAAGGAGGACAGAGGACAGAGGACAGGAAGACAGAGGAAAGGAAGACAGAGGAAAGGAGGACAGGAGAACAGAGGACAGGAGGACAGAGGAAAGGAGGGCAGAGGAAAGGAGGACAGGAGAACAGAGGGCAGGAGATCAGAAGGAAGGAGGGCAGGAGGACAGAGGACAGGAGAACAGAGGACAGAGGAAAGGAGGACAGAGGATAGGAGAACAGATGAAAGGAGGGCAGGAGGACAGAGGGCAGGATAACAGAGGACAGGAGGGCAGGAGGACAGAGGAAAGGAGAACAGATGAAAGGAGGGCAGGAGGACAGGAGGACAGAGGAAAGGAGGACAGAGGACAGGAGAACAGAGGAAAGGAGGGCAGGAGGACAGAGGGCAGGAGGACAGGAGGACAGAGGAAAGGAGGGCAGGAGGACAGGAGGACATAGGAAAGGAGGGCAGAGGACAGGAGGGCAGAGGAGAGAGGACAGGAGGAATGACTGATACTGATAGACGTCTGTGTTCTTCATTCTTTAGAAACTTCACTCAGAAACTATATTTCATTTATTGACATATTAGATTTTTGTTTCCAGTGAGATATTAAAACCTTGATATCGTGACTTTGCTGTTGTCCACATTCCTGTTGCTGCTCTAGAAACTATATTGTTAAATCTTAATTGTAAATTAATTCTATTCCTGTTTGGAATTGACTTGTTTTTTATTCATGAAGAAGAAGCGAGTGTTGATCAGAGTTATCTATCCCTACCTGAAGGCCACCGTAGTTCTCACGCTTCGAAAGGGAGGGGGGAGCAGAGGGGTATGCAGTCGGCTGCAACTACATAAACTGGTGGTGCAACTCCTCACTGGATGCCACTACATGTAACACACTGTTCCTTTAATTGAACTACTCTCTATTTAATGTTATTCTCTCTCTCTCTCTCTGAACAGATGTTGTGGTCATGTGTTCTATATGCCGTATAATGAGGCTATGGAACAGCTGTTTGGAGGAAATGTGTTCAACATGATGGGCCATGCAACTTGGCATGTGTGTGCTTGCTTTGATTATAATGGATCTTATACATATCAGGCCACAACATAATCCCATCGAATTAATATTCATCTTTAGGCTATATCTTATAAAAATACAACACATGTTGACTACATTATAGTGCTCAACCCTTTAAGCTGCCACACAGAGACGATACATGTCCATGGTTCACAGATTCTTTGGCTCTGGTTTCCTTTAGCTCTTTCTGTGGCACCACGTGTGAGACTCCTACAGCCTGTACCATGTTGTATACTGTCCCCTTAGCTGGGTTAGTGAGGACATAATCTAAACCAGCTGTAGTTCTGCCTTGCGAGAAGCACATTTTGATCAAGAAAGGTCTAAGAGCTTGGCCAGACAATAGTCCCACCTTTCATTATCTAACAATATAATTGTATTATTAGATATGGTTGTATTTATGAGTGACACTTGCAGGTTTAAGACATTAACCTGGACATTAATAGGAACAAATGTATTATTTATCATTGGCCATGGGGTGTTTTTTAGCATTCTCATATTGTATGAGTCAGAATCTATGGTCTCCAAGAAGAAATATCAAACCTGTTCACTTGGTCATCAAATATCTAACAGTTTACAGTATTAGGTAATCAAGAACCCTCCCTAGTTGCCATCTTATGAAATTAATTAAAGGAAAGGTGAACACAACAGATTTACAACAGAGAAATAACTTGATAACTTCTCCAGATAAACCAGACACACAACAGCAACACTGACGAAATAAAGACGGGGTAAGATATTCATCGGTTTCCAATTTAAACACAAATGTAGACAAAGCAACCAAGTTGGTCTAAATATGGGGGCATGGAGTCAAGGATCAATCATAAGGCATGCAAAGAAATGATAAAGGGTCACCCTGCAGAGAAATATTAAAGTGGAAAATGCTAGAACTTGTGGCAAAAAAAATAATGTTTTTAAGCCATCCGCACTAAAGTAGGTTCAAATGCAGCGTAGCAATAGGAGGGAGTTGGAAGAATTGAGAGGTGCAACAGTATCCAAACGACAACTGCTGTCGGTTACACAAGGAACTGTTCTTGTGAAAGATGAAAAAGTTGATGGTAAAAAAAGATTTATTTTTTTGCCTTTTTATTTGCTTTGAAAATTGAAATAGGGATGTTTTCATTAAAAGCCACCTGGAACCCCCGAATATATATATATATATATATATATATATATATATATATGCAGAAACAATTATCCCCAAAACATCATGCCACACATGATGAGGCCAAAATACAACTGCATGTTTTTGGATGATTGGCGAATCGACGAGAATGATGTCTCGATAACACAATTTAGAATAGACATAACAAAACAGGAAATAGCATTTACTCCCAAAATAATACAACAAAGGACATTTTTTTAAATGATAGCATGCAGTCAACGTCAAAGTGATGTTAGGGTTAGAATGATGTGAATTTCTGTGTAAACACATGATTGGATGACTGGGGCCCTGTCTTTGTCTTTCTTCACAGAGTCCCATGAATCTACGTACTAGAGCGCTAAACCCATTTACAGCGCAGCCCTTCACATGCTCTCTGAAACTATTTGGGAATGACCTTCCAAAAGGGAGAAAAGCACTGAGATCCTCACCAATATGCTTTTGAATAAAGGAGTTTGACTACAAATCTATTCCACCATATGGTGTTCGTGCTTGACAGAAAAATATTTATTTTCTGATGAAATGTCAGCTTTTTATTTGCAAAATAGCTCACCCTGATCGATTCAGATATTATTGAGAAACAAGTCTGGTTCTTTGGTTAATAATAATAATAATAATGACAATATAAAAAATATATCTATAATGGTTTAACTGATGGTGTATTTTAAGCAAGTCAGTGGGAGTCCTGTAAATCCGTAAGCACCAGAGGAGTTGAGTATGTGAGTGTACTGTAACAGGAAGGTTTTTACTGGACTGGGACAGCTCGTCTTTATTCCCAACGTCAACATAATACTGGAGCTTACGTGCCATTTAAAGCCAACAGCAGCACGTTAAAGGCATTCTGTTTGCTGTCTGGGTTGGATATCATGAGTTGAATTACTGATGAGAGCATTTAAAATAAGCACTATACTCGAGAGGTTGTGTTGAATTGTTTTAAATGGGCTATAGCTATACAGAAACATCATGTCATGAACATGCTCAAACTAAGAACCTTCAGAAAGGCGTGTGACAGTTTGATTCTTCCGTATGGACGCGTCAACATGACTGTTTGCTGTTTCCTACTTCATTGATGTCACTTAAATGCGGAAATTCCCAAATTCTTTCAAGCTAATTCCCTAAGCTATCACGAGGCTTAGACATTTCAGAAGTTCTCATATTTAGATACAAAAAAGACAGAATAACGAGTACACCTGAAAGCAAATGGATGACCCAAAGAAAAAAGGAAAAACTGACAGAATACACAGAAATTCAATGATATCTGTTCTATTACATGTACCAAAGTAAGCCAAAATGGAAAAACACAAATGAAAATAAAACATCACTGTAGTCTACACAACACTTTGCATTTTAGCTGAAAAGAAATAGAAAATGAAGGACTGTTGTATCAAAATGAAATCAGTAGAGCAGTGAATGGCAGGAGCAGTGGACTCAAACATGATGGGATATATTTTTGCAGCATCAGTGCAGAGAACATGATTCACCCTCATACAAATTGTGCACATTTGTGATGCCATGTACGAACCCTTACTATTCCTCTGAGCAGGCAGAATTTGTATGCATATTTAGTGACCATGTTAACCACTTCAGAAGACCCCATGTGCAAGTGTAGCTCATGCTATGAACGCTTTCTGCGTTAGTGAATGAAACTAAACAAACTCTCTGTGACTGACACATCAGTTTCTTTCTTTGCAATTTAAATTTGAACTTTGCATTTCATAACTCCGCTCTCCTTGCATTGGGTAATGTGTAGTGCAGCTATGTGTACTGTTGCTACATTGGCTGTTTCATGAAGTTACACTTTGTTTAACCATGGGGGGGGTGTGATGCTTTGAGGATACTGTGATCCTTCGGGTGCAGATGAGTGAAAGCACATAAAAAGCAAGCAAATGCAAACTAACCTAGCCCACCTGCATGGCTAGTTTCACACTCCTCCAGGTCTTCGTCATCACTCGAACACTCTGCAGATGACACGATCTCATCTCCCGGATGCTTTCGTGGGGCAGAATGTGGTCATCGGAGGTCACAGCCCCAGCAGAGATACCCAAAACACAAAGAGCCACCAGCAAATAACAAAGAAGACACAAAAAGACAAAGGAAAGTACACGGAAGGAGTTAGAAGGTGAGCAAGGAAGGCCTCCCTCTTGTTATGTTTGCAGAGTTATCACAGTATTGGTCACAGGGCAGTAGGTGGTCATTTATTGGTGGAGATGGTAGAATGACTCTGGTTTGGACGAGTCTATGACGGTGCATGTTGTCAGTGGTTTTGATCTGATGTTCAAAAACAGCTGATGTCTGCCAACTTTATTTGGTTATTACATAACAGTTCTGACTGCTTTCTGATTTGTTTTACGTGTAACAGAATATTTGTACACTGTGCTCTAGTATATCATTGAATATTATTAAATTATAATTAAATCCTTGCAGCCCTGTTAACAATCATGCCGGGAGCAGGGGGCTCCGTCACTCTACGAATGGAGAGAGGGGGCGCAGCGACCACTGAGTTGACGGCCCCCAGGCGAGGGGTGCTGTAAAGCTGGCAACGCCGGAGCCGCCAGACACTTTCCCTTTCTGAGCCCAACTACAGCCTGTTGCTGAGTAACACTGTGGAGGAAATACGCACAGAGAGGGGCCAGCCAGTCCACCCGTTGAGAAGTGTACAAATATGTTCAGTTCATGTGGCGGAATCGACTTCGGCTTAAATGTCAGGAACTCAACATACGCAGAGGTGAAAACGCAGGAAATCTTGTGCCAGTCGCAGACGTGTTACTATGAAATCAAACCGTCTTACATTGGAAAATACCCCATAAAACTCTATGTTAACTGGGACATGACATCTCACATTTTTCACAATAACATCAACAGGTTCCCAAGAGTTTTTTTTAATCTCTGATAATAATAATATTTTGGCTTTTTGACTGGGAAGCAGGGATTTGACTGTTTGACCCATTAGCAACTCACATAAACACAGTCCGCCAAAGACTGTGGTTGAAAGCTTGAGAAGAAGCTAGTAATTGGACCTTGAGTTAAAATTGTTTTGTCAATAAACCATGTACCAATAAGCCAATAATGTGAACAACAGCAGTTGTACCAACGCATGCATTTTCTGAAGCCTCCACTTGGTCTGCCAGTGGAAAGCTTTTAATGTGAAACAGCAGCAGTTCATTTTGTATATGAGCAAATAACAACCCCAGCACAGCTGCAATGAGTGAAGAGTAATTGGTCTGATATCTAGAAGTTCCACATGTGAGCCCTGTCTCTGTCGCTCCTGAGCCAATCACATGTCACTCAAGAGACCATAGAATCCAAATCATATTAACAGGTACATAATGAAATAACCAATGTCATTCCCATGTCACTGTATGTCCAACTTTCCATTTTCACTGAATTCAGCACAGTTAGAAGGGAGACGCCATCAACAGGAGTTAGAGAATTCGATGGGTTGCATTGATTATTTGACGCAGTTATTCCTTTCGTGGATAACATGAGTTTGTCCTCATATGTATAGTTATTACAGAAGTCTATCCTTACCTGCACAGTTGAGGAGGATCTGTGTTTCCGTGTGGTAGTGGTGGACATCATGGTCGTAGTCTCAATGAAGGTAGTGGACATCTCTGAAGACATGGCTGTGGTCCTGGCTGAGCCTGCTACACTGGGTACATCACCTACCAACCTCACACTGCCATTAATCTTGATGTTGGGGTTCCCCCCAGCAGCCATGTTCAACACTTTGAGGCCATTGTAATAAAGGCCAGACAGTTGACCCTGAAAGGGCCGGCCTTGATCACTACCGCCAATTTCGACTGTTGCTTGAGTGTTGAAAATTGTTAGCTGCCGTCCTAGAAGAGACATCCAGATGTAAGACACTTTCAACAGAGAGAAACACATTCTAATATCTCAGCAGCACTATTCATTTACAGAAAGACTGAGAGCATTATTTTTGTGGCTGCGGAACGACGAGAGAAAGCAGTACTTCAAAGTATTTTCACATTAAACTGAGAATTATCTGTTTCTAGTGCAATATCACTCTGCTGACAATTTAGCGATTGTATTCCCAAGAGCAAACTCAATACTTGCAGCAAATAATGGAATGATGCTTGAAATGTGTAAACCGTGTCAGCAGGGATGTATTTTGTTGCAATCTGCAACCTCACTGCCACTGAATCCCACACGTTGGTGCTTTTAGACGCTCAGAGTCTCCAGCCATGCCAGTGGCTACAAACGTATTTTTGAAAACATTTCATAATACTGGGAGATTTATTCTAAACTCGTTTTTTATTTGACTCGTTATTGATTATTTAGTTCCATAGGTAGTTATGTATTTATAATTTTTAGCCCACAGCAGGTTCCATATGTAGACGCATGCATGCGTTTGCATTTAGGTATGTGCATGCTGGGGACACTCAGTTTGATGGTGCTGTTAGAAATGGAAAGCAAGTCTGACAACTTCAAAGGAAAGTTTGAATGAATATCGTATGATCGGCATTAATGTGGCATCATCAGGGCTGAATCATAGAAAACACTCAAATCTAGAATTTAATAAGGCTGAAATAGAGTAAATGAGCATTCATTTATTCTTCTCATAGAGTGCAGACACACTTTTTCACATCATATCAGTATAGTGAACACACAGAAGCATAGAAAGACTTTTGTTTGAATTTACCTTTCTCTTGCAGCCACTCTTCTACTGGTCTGGCGTATTTGAAAGGAATTTTCTTATTGGCCATTTGATAGCGTTCAATGTCACTGTTCCCTTTAAAGTTTAAAAGACATTTATAAAGACTTTTATTGATCATCACCATCATGTCACCGTGGAGCAAATATCACTTCCCCTCTAACATTTACAATATGTTTAAATGATTTTATCTGACGATTACATTTTGATATTAAACTGGTTTATGTCACAGCATAACTAATTTCTCCCTGTTTGTCAACAAAAAATATGCAAAATAATAGAACAATAAGCATAATATGATTAAATACACGGAGCAGACAAAATGTCAATATTTCACCATTCCAAACATAACAACACAGCCTTTGTCCTTTATGTATGAAAGATTGGGACCCAAATGATTAGATGTTTTGCATTAAGTCTTATCAAAAGCACATTGACAGAGTGTAGGATACTACAGTTGCATTTTCTCCCCCTATATTTAATTTATCCTCATTGGATGTTCTCTCCCATGTCTCCTTCTTCCTCCCTTTCACTCTGCAAAAACAAATTAGCGACAGACCCAATTTATAGCCATTGTCTTCTCTGACTGTCTTTAACATCACTTCCAAATGATTGTCCCACAATTCCTTATGTTCCTTGATCAAGGCCCCATGGAAATTGTACAATCCTGAGTCCCACGTCAAGCCGACAAGGAAGGCGGGGTCCTAGTTACTTCACCCACAAAATGTATATATTGCAGTTCCTGCTGGAGACCAACAGAGGTCCACAGAGTTCAGAGATGACCTAACAACTCCTCAAACAGTGCAAGCCTCTGAACATTGGCGGCATGGACAGGTTTCTTGTGTTGTATCTCAAGCTCAATTGTATACTGCAACAGCAGATAGACGTCAACGTGTCAACTCATTTAAAAGCTTAGAAGCACTAGGTGCATACTAAGTGAGAACATAAGCAGTTGAACAGAGAACGTAATAATGCTGCTCTTCTGTTTGAAGCAGATGCAACCCATTGACCTTCTCCACTGTTTCAAGACTTGATCCCATTGTCTTATCATCCTATTGACACAAATTGTTGTTTCTAGCAGCAGGTTTTCATTGTTAACTAACAGTGTCAGATGTGTTGTACATGTACAGTAAAGAGGTGGTACGGTAAAGACACAGTGAAGATGTAAAATAAAGATGATTGACTGATTCGTTTTGTACCTGTTGGGAAGTGCTCATTGATGGCCCAGTTATCCACCTGCAGTGTAGCATTGCCACCATTCCTGGTGAAGCGAACAACATGATACTTCCCGTCATTCACTGGGGTGCTGCCCTCCTGAACACCGATATCCACTGTGCCGATGTTGAATGTCACTCCGATTTTGCCTTGTTGCTGAAATGAGAAAACACGGTTCGTCATCTATACCACTCAAGGTGGTGGCTAGCACTGTCTCCTCACAGCAGGAGGGCCCGGGATCCGATTGCCAGGTTCAATGGCCCCATCTGTGTGATAGTCTTGTGACCTGAAGGGGGGGCTCCAGCCCCCCGTCCCCCAGCAACCCTGAATGCGGTTCAACATAATGGATGGATCTTACATTAGCTAGCTCATGAATGAGATTTTGAAGGGCTTTAATTTTGAAATGCTCCATCAGAATGTCCAGGTTCTCTCTGAGTGACACCTTGAGGTGGTCTGCTATTAACCTGTGGTGGATTTATTTTCTAACTAGTAAATTATTTATTTATTTTTAGTAATGAATACTGTAACTTTCCCTTTCCAGTTGTGTAGAGAACTACGGTGGCCTTCAGGTCGGGATGGTTATCTTTAGGATTTCATTACTACTAGGAGCTACTCTTATCGATACACAAAATAATTTATTTTAAAAACGTATATCATTCAAGTAAATTCAGAACAGGATCAGAATGCATTTATATTTTAAACATCATAAAATATTGCTTATATTGTTTATAAAGTCACTATACAAAGCCATTAATATCTCACTGGAAACAAAAATCAAAAACGCCAACAAATGAAATTGATTGTTATCATGAGCTCATAAAGAATGAAGAACACAGACATCGGTCAGCAGTGATTGCTCCTGTCCTCTGCTGGTACAGGGAGGAGAGCTGCTGTGTCTCAGCCAGCAGAGACGTTTACAAGAACAAACTGAGATACACAGTCAGACTACAGACAGACGGCTTTTGCTTTAGTTTGTTTGTAACAATGTGCTGTCAGTTAGCTGGCGTTCTGTGCTCGTGTGAACATAGTGGTGGTGGATGAGAGACTGAGGAGCAGAGGGAAAAAGGTTTCTCTTTCGTTGTTCACTGCAGTGTCTCCAGCACAGCCGCTTACTTTGCTCTGTGTGTGTACTCGTGTGTTTGATTGTGTGTAAAGTTAGTTGCAAAGCTCAGCCCTGACAGAGAGATCAGAGGAGATGCATGCTGCAGGGTTATACTAAATTACACCAATACATTTAAAAGACCGTTAAGTATTTAGCCCGTTTCATATCGAGGTTCAGTGCCCAACATTAAAACGTGAAGTGCTCTCTCTAGAGCCAGTGTTCAGTTTGTCCGTTCTGGGCTGCTGTAGAAACATGGTGGACTCTGTGAAGAGGAACCGCTCCCTGTGATCAACAGATAGGGAGCGTGTGTAAAGTCTCAATGATTCTTAGCTTTAGGTGATTATACACCAATGAAAACAGTTATAAATATCATATTCCATTTCTGCCAATAAACCGTACATGTTACAAATTGTTCCTTTAGGCCTTTCACTGCACTAACTCTGAGAGTTTTTGGTCTTTTTTCATGTACTTCTCTTTTGCCACTTTGTTCTTCTTTAACTACTTCTCTCTGCTGCATTTCGGAATATCTGGTCGTGAAACTCCATCCTTCCAGTCCATTCTTTCTTCCTTTTCAGCCGAACATATTATCACTGCGTCAACTGATGCCCACAGCACAAAGTAAAGGTACAGTAGTTCAAAAAATAAACAAAGGAAAGCTGACACGAGCAAACATAAAACGAGACAAGTAGTGTGTGTGTGTGTGTGTGTGTGAGAACTTACAATGTGCAGCATTAGATAGTCCCCCAGACCAGGTGCACTTTCAATCCTGACCAGGATGCCATCTTTCAGGGAGGTGCTGAAGCCGACGGTCAGCCTGTCCGTCCTGGTGCTCGGTCTCTCATTAGCTGGCCACTTGAATGTAATGAGACCTCCTCCTTTGCCAAAGATGTACGTCGTCCCAGCTGAACAGAGCAGAAGGAGTAAAATCAATAAGCAGCTCAACTCTGAACTACTGTCATGAACTGATGTCATGTGGTGGTAAGGTGCTGCAACAGGTATAAAGTAAGTTAATACAAGACTAGCAGATATCATAACACTAAAGCGATACGGAATATCATTATAATAATAATAATTGTGCTATGTTGGTCGAGTCTATTCTACACATCTATTGGTCCTCTGTTGCTCTTCCTGAGGTTTCTTCCATTATTTCCCCATTGAAAGTTTGACAATTGTCTTCATTTCAGCTTAAAAAGACTCAACAGCGGGTAAAATCATTTTCCACCACACATTTTCAAAACACAATGTGGAATGTCGAATTTGTCTAACGTTCAGCTGGTTTTAATTTTTGAGTAGTTCAAGTAGTTGGCTGAACATCTGGGTTTTGATAAAGTGGGGCCTGTCAGTGAAACAGGTCTGTGATATGACATCTACAGTCCCTGGGCAAGTAGAATAAATCAGTTTTCATCGCCTTCATGTTTGTCTTGAGAGAGAGAGAGAGAGAGAGAGAGAGAGAGAGAGAGAGAGAGAGAGAGAGAGAGAGAGAGAGAGAGAGAGAGAGAGAGAGAGAGAGAGAGAGAGAGAGGAAAGCTTGTTGGTGGCTGTTGATACTAAACAACAGTTCCATTAAAGCAAAATGAAGCTCCACAAACACGGTGACCTTCATTTACCGGTATGCAAGGCGTAACAAAAAGGTGCAAAGCTTACACCAACAACAACCAAGCCAGATGGGCAAATTAAGGCCAACAAACACATTATCACCTTATCAACAGTTTATCAATACTGCTCATTCCACTCTTGCATTACACAGGTATACAAACCACATCCCATCAGCCTCTCCTTCTCCAACCTCACCTATCTGCGCCTCCCAGGGAAGGAATACAATAATTAGGTTTCTCTCCTTCCCCTTTTCAAACTGCTGCCATCCTGCCACTCAGAGACGCATTCCACCAGAAAGAGCAGGATGGAGAGCTAAGACAGAATTGAAGTTGGGGCTGCTGTACATCGAGAAAGACGCACGCTTCATGGCATGCACTTGGCGCTGATGGTAGGGTAGGGGAGGATGGGGGATGTTTATCTGCACACAGCAGAGCAAATATAAAGATGAGTGAAGGTACAGACAATAGACTCCTGTCACGTCGCCGATGGCCCCGATTGCCTGCTCGCTTGTGACCAGATGGCCTGCACCCATCAATGCCTTGTGAATACCTGTATGATCCCCCACTAGACCTGGCACCTGTCTCTGTCACACACTTACTAGCTTATTCCAAATGTTCATACCTGGATTGAACTCCGGAAAAGGTCATATTTGATATCAATCACTTATGTGCCGGGTATCAGGGGCCATCCGTGCATATTCTAATGCATTGGTATGAGCTAAAATAAACCTGATGCCGCTGCTTACTTTATTTAACCAGGAGATTCGTAATCTCTTCTGCAAGGGAAGAGCTGTTTTGTTCACTTCAGGCTGCCACTGTTACAATTTCAAAGGCCTGGCCTGTTCCAGGGCCAGGCCTTTGGACCAGCTCTTTACCCCTGCAGGTCTGTTGGAGGGGTCATGGGAGTTTGCCCATCCAGTCTACATGTGTTCTGTGGCCTTGGAGAAGGCCTATGACCGTGTCTCTCGGAGAGTCCTGTGGGGGGGGGGGGGTTACTGTGGGAATATATAGGGTCCTGGGTCGTTGCTACGAGCCATACGGTCCTTGTGGGACCAAAGTGAGAGCCAAAAGCAAAGTTTCCAGTGCGTGTCACCAATCCTGTTTGTGATTTTCATGGATTGGATTTCAAGGTGCAGTCGGAAGGAGAGTGTCCGGTTTGAGGAACTAATTTGCATCCCTGCTTTTTGCAGATGATGCGGTTCTTTTGGCTTCTTTAGAACCTGACCTTCAGCACATACTGGGCCGGTGTGACGTGGTGAAGATGAGAGTCAGTACCTCCAAGTCTGAGGCAATGGTTCTCTGCCGGAAAAAGGTGGATTGCACCCTCAGGGATGGGGAGTGAGTCACTGCTCCAAGCGAGGGAGTTCCAAGTATCTCGGGGTCTTGTTCACCAGTGAGGGTGAAATGGAGCGTGAGATGGACAGGCGTTTTAGTGCGGCGTCAACAGTGCTGCAGGAATTGTACTGGACCGCTGTGGTGAAGAGGGAGCTGAACCGGAAGGCAAAGCTCTCGATTTACCGGTCCATCTACATTCAGACTATGCTCATGAGCTTTGGGTAGCAACCGAAAGAATGACATTGTGGATATAAGTAGCCGAAATTAGCTTCCTTTGTAGAGTGGCTTGGAGATTTGAGAGTTGAGCCGCTGCTCCTTTGTGTCGAAAGGGGCGAGCTTAGATAGTTCGGGCATCTGATCAGGATGCCTCCTGGCTGAGGTTTTCCAGGCACGTTCAACTAGTAAGTGGTCCCGGGGTAGACGCAGAACACGCTGGAGAGATTACATATCTCTGGCTTGGGAACACCTCATTGCTCATTGTCCACGACTTAAGTGACTTATTTTAACCCTAAACCTAACCAATATGTTTTGTTGCCCAAACCTAACCAAACTGCGACTGTGTCACCACGTTGCCCACGTGTGTAATACTGTGACCGTTACGTTTAGGTATGAGGGGTGTTGATCTTCTGCCATCGGTAGCAGCCCTAATTTAAGAAACGCTCCTGTGGGCCGTTTTAATTCAAGTTTATTCCATTTTGTTCATGAAGCCCAATTTCACAAATTACAAATCTGCCTTAGAGGGCTTTACAATCCATACATTTTCATTGTTATGCAGACAATATCTAATTATATCTTTTCATAAAGCCAGACGAAACCAACCTTAGCTAAAGTCCAACCATGCCTGAAGGATGTAAAAACCCGGATGACCTGCAAGTTCCTGGTGTTAAACTGAGACAAAACTGTTATTCTACTAACACCTCCGAAATCAATGATCTAATGATATCGTTATTCTATATGGCATTGCCCTGGCATCCAGCACCAACATAAAGAATCTCAGAGTTCTCTTTGACCAGGATGTGTCACTGTGGGGTCACTTCGGGGTAGGCACGTCCTGATTAGCTGGCTATGATTATGCAAATCTTTAGTGGGGGCGAATGGGTGCTTGTGATTTGATGAGAGTATTAATCAAAGAGTCCAGTAGAAGGTGGAGCCTGTTCGAAATGTAATTATACCTTGCCATTGTACTCATTGGTACTCTCTCAGGCCTTAAAACTTCCAAGCACTGTAACCACCGATTAAACTCTCAGCCATGTGCACCAGCCATCACTTACCTCTCACAAGGCACATCAAATCAAAATCACATAAAGAACTGTAATCAACATTTTGCATGTTGGATCTTCGGAGGAACTTGTTGATTATTGTGTTAATTGATGACTCTAAATTGTTGGTGAGCGTCGTCTGTCTCCATATGTCAGCTCTGTGATAGGCTGGCGACCTGATCCCCGCGACCCTGAATAAGATAAGCGGCTAGCATAATGGATGGATGTATTCATGAGAGTTAACCTTTGGAGTGAATGTGCAGTCTTTGCTTTTTTAGACACAAACTTCTGTCAATATGGATGTTTGCTGTGACTCTAAAACCTTCATCATCATCATCATCATTCTAAGCACTCACTGATGGAGCAAACAAGGTGTTTAGTTGGTGGGATTTTGTCCACTCTCTGTCGTACATGTGTGACATTAGATATTTAACAGTGAGATCAGTGACTCACGGTCATTGCACTGTGTGCCAGTGTAGGAGGTCATGGAGCAGTCACAGGTGTAGTTCTCCCACTGCTGGATACAAATACCCATGTTGGCACAGGAGTCCTCCTGACAGGTGGTGCTGGGACCTGTAGAAATCCAGCAATCCCCAGAACCACACAGAGAGACAGCGAGAGAGAGAGAGAGAGAGAGAGAGAGAGAACTTGGAGTAATACATAACCATAATCCGTACATGAGTGAACTAAACCCAGAGCCTACTTTAAAGGTATACTGCTTTGGTTTAGAGCTCTGATAGCATGTATTCACCCACACCCAGCCCCTCCTGACTGATTATCTAAAACACTTCATCATACAATTTTGTTTTTTCATCCACATGGATGAATGTGTTAAGGCTGCTGGTGTCTAATCAGCTTTGGTTTCATAAGCTGTTTCATAAGCCTGTTAAACCACTACAGTGCAAGAGAAGTGCATCTAAGCGGCAGCATTCAGACTTCTGCATCGGTCTTAACACAACATGTGCCTATTCAGTGTGGCATACTAAAATGTATGGACCAAATACGCCGTCTCCCTTGTCCTCTATTGGGCACTGCCCTCACCCTGATTGTCCTGAAGCCACATGACCATATATCTAACCCATCTATGTGTGTGGGGGATTGGCTCTTCCAAACATGGAATTATGTAACATCACATTTGAAATGAATAAGCTGGTATACGGCACTATAGGCAAATTATGAATGGGTAAAAATGGAGGGGATAGTTGCAGCACTATCTCGTGTTATGGATTTGTTATCACAAAAACACACACCAAAACAGAACAAAGAAATCTAACTTTACAAGACGCTCAGTGCGCATGGGCTGTTGAGTTGTTATAAGGTATTGACAATTGACTTTTGTTTCAGGATTCTGGGGGATTTCTCAATGCAAAACAAAAAATTGTAAATATATATTATTTTACACCCCGGAAACTGTTATAAATGGGCTTAGTGCAGGATAGCTGGAAGTGGACACAATTATGTCTACTCAGAGACAAATGGCTTGTGCTACCTTGCAGCTGGTGTTAAGTGTATTCTTTGTATTACTGTCCGTGAATCCTGATTTATTGTATCAATGTATAATGTTAATATGTTGGTATGTACTAAATGTATGTTCCATAGATGTCCCCACATTGTTACATGTAAGGAGAAAATCGTGTTGGAACCACTTTCCCCCCAAACAGCCAGACTGTTTTCCAGTCCAGAAAGCGTCACCGACCATCAATCAGCTGGGGTATAAGCTGTTTGTTATTTTGTCTTTGGACCCTTGCAGTCTACTCAGTGGTCAGTCTGTTCAGCTGATATTCTGTGATCCAGTTCCAATAGTGCTAACCCCGGTTGAACCATTGTAGTCTTGTGTTCTATGTGAACAAAACAAACCCTTCATACAAAACACATCTATTTGTAAAGACTACATTCTACAAACTAAAAGCATGAGTATTCTTAGACATCTGACTGTAACGAATCACTTCAGTAGCAGTCTGAATGCCAGTGTAAATGAGGGGTTGTCTTTTATATTTTCTAATTGATTTTGGCTCCATACCTACCCTGTTTAAATGCTATGAGTAAAGTGTTTCATGATGACCCTGACCCCATATGAGCCAATAAGAGTTGCATCTCTGCAGATTTCTTTCCTTCTCCGTGCACTTTGGAAGTAGGTGTAGTCGTGTTGAGCATCTCCAGTCTGCCTCTACTATTGTAGTTATGTGAACTCTCTAAATATATCTGCTTTAATTTAGGTCCATAAATGGTCACAGCATGCCAACGGTCAGTCTGCATCAACTCATTTAACTCAGGTCAATGTGTTCAGTTGAGACTTACCTGGTAAACTGATGCAAGCTTCTCTGTTAAAGAGGATGTTCAGGACCAAGTGAATTGCTGATGAGTTGGAGGAGTAGATTGAACTTTGGAATTTACGGGGACAAGGCAGGAAAATCCTGCAGCTGATCCGCTGATCGGGCTCAGGATTTAATGTATGATGTAACCACAGTGAGAAGCGTATTCATGTTACTGCTGGTACTGCTCTGTTGAATGTTTGCCAGAGTGCAGTATCACCATCTAGTGACAGTAAGATATATCGCTGACTCAACTGTCATTACTGGTCACCCTTTGATCAGGGCTCACTGGCTAAAGAAACACAAATCCATTTATGCGATGAAAGCTTGTAATGAAAAGCAGGCCGTGCATGGCGGTGCAGTCAAATGACCAATCAACTGATCATGATACATAAGCAAAAAAAAAAAGAACAGAAATCACACAAGCACAAAAAAAATGAGACAGAATGCCATGGAGAAGACCAACATTGTGATTGATGACATTTTATTTTGAAAAATAAATGCGTCAACCATTACTTTCTTGCAGTGCATACAGTACAGTAAAAAGCATTGTTTTCTAAAAGCCCATTCAGACTGTCACAGCGAGGAGGACATACAGTACACAATGTTATCGTCTGTTTTGATTTAAATGAAACATAAACCAACACAATGTATTTGTCTAACATGGAGCTCTGTAAATTAAAAAACTTCGAGTACACTCAATGTCCAACGGAATGATATGGCAAGAGTAAACATCTGTACAGAAAATGATTTCCATGCAACAGGTTGTGGACGGCCAGAACCTTAAGAGCATGACAAAAACAACTACAAAAGAATGACGACTTGCACAGGAAGATGGAAACATTTTGTCCACAGTGACATCTACTTGCTCTTGCAAAATGTTTCAACAGCCCCTTTTGATGCAGCTACAATATGCATGAACTATTGGAAATCAACAGAAAACAAATTAAACCATTCGGCAAGTTTTGCTTTGTGAACAAAAGGACATGGACTGAGTCTGGGTATGGCCTGATGAAGATTTCCAAAGCTGCTGTGATTTCACGGCCTGCTCTAAACCTGCACATCCATGGACTTTTTATGAGGCAACCATTGTTTTTTGTATTTACATTGGTAGTTTGTTCTACTTCCCTGCAATTGACCATTTGCTAAGCCCCTCCCCCAAACAGTGAGGCCCAAAAGTTAAGGCTTTAGTTCAGACGTTTCCGTCTTGTGTCTGACAGAAAAGTTACGCTTCTAACTATAAAGCAATGAGTCTCTGTCTGTGTGTGTGTGGGCGTATCCTCTGCATGTCTCCAGAACCGTTCATGAACGGTTCTTTGTTTGAGGAATCACATCAGAACCATTGTTGCATGCAGCGTTGGAATGCAAAGCTTGACAAGCATAGCAACAATCACTAAGGGGGACGAGGCTTAGTGGAGGGTCAATTAGATATGCAATAGAATTTTAGAATTCATTCAAATGTTCTTCTTCATTTTTTAGAGATTTTGCACTGAATGTGTCTCTCTACAATCAAATGCATACGGCTTTGTATCTACACCCCTGAACCAGCCACTCGTAAGGACCTCTGTACTACCGCCTCTCTACGATGATGTTGCATAAGACTCTAAACATTCACAAAATTCCAAACAAAAATGAAACTTTACAAAAGCAAAAGAGATAAAAATGGAGTGTTCTGGCAGTACTGTATGTCACTGCACTGGCAAAAACTGCTCTGACGGTGATCGCAATGACACCGTCAGGGGGCGACCAATGTGGCCGATAACAGGTGGCAGTGTCGTGGGATTGTTTAACGTTTGGCCCGACTAGCAGTGGGTGAGTGAGGCTACAAGTACAGTTATTAGAATGGAGGGGATTCCATATGAATGCAGGGCTGTTGAGCTACTGTTTGCATTGAGCAGGAAGAAAGGGCTGCCGGAGCTGGAGTTGAACTTTGTGTTGTCGAAGTCTAATTCAGGCTCAGATTTGAGGGACGGTGTACCTTCGCATCCACGCTCTATCTGCCCGCTGCGAAACAAGGCGTCACTGAGGAGATCCGGCAGGCGACCGTTAAGGTCCACCGATGCCAAACAGCCCTGGTAGCCTTCTCTGGAAGCCACCAGTTTAGGCAGGCTGCCATACATGCCTGGACCCAGTCCTGCGATGAAGAGATCACCTGGGGTGTAGACAAGAAAGGGACACTGTAGGAGGATTTTATCTCATACAGCTGTTTTGTTTACAGATATGTGCCATCTTCATTTGTCAGGGTAGAGTATACCTTTACCAAGTATATAGTAAATGTACAAAGTTATAATACACAACAATTTTTGGGGTGTCATGGGGTCGGAGGCGACACTGTAAAATGCAGCAGAATGTAATCATGTGACAGTTTGGCAATCCAACGGCCCAAAGCCAGTGTTAAATTGCGACCAGTTTCTAATTAGTCAGAACCAAAACACGCCTGCCCATGGCTGTTCGCTTTAGAAAGCAACACAGCCAGCATCAGAGCTTTATTTTCTTTCTCCCTCATTGATCCAATTTTCTGCTGGCTATTTCCTCTCTGAAAAGATGGATATCTGGCTCCAGCTGATGCATAGAATGTGCTCTCAATACCACTTACCATACCTTACGTCCAACATTCTGAACTATTCCTTTAATGATATGACAGAAAAACATTTTCCACGGTAAATATTATTGTAAGAAAAATGACCTTTACCCTGTTGAAGCACAAAATAAATGATGTGGGTCGCATGTCGAAGAATGGACCCATTTGAATGCACAGTGACAGTTTGTTAGTAGTTCAACGACATGCTGGACACACAAGCAGATGCACACATGTAACATGTGTCAGTCATGTCAGTGGCATACCTTTCAGGTCCAGATTCTTGGCCCCATTGATACTCTGACTAGTGGCCGAAGCATCTACTTTCAGTGTGTGGGTGTTGCTGTTGTCTCGGGTGATGGCCACATTGTGCCACTGGTTGTCATTCAATGCCCTGTCACTTTTGCCCTTGATGAGGTTGGGCCCATTTCCAAGATCAAAAACATAGTGGATGTATCTGCAGGAGGAAAGTTAAGAGAGTTACAAATCGCTTCAGAAATCTTCAGCCTTCTGCTTTTCAAGCGTTTCTTTGAAATGCTCACAAACTGGCAGCCCTGAACCAAAAGGTGGGCAATTTTTGACGAGTGTAATTGTTACAGGTAGAGCAGGTCGTCCACTAATTAGAGGGATGAGGGTTCTATCCCCAGCTCCTCCATTCTGCATGTTGAAATGTCTTTGGGCAAAACACTGAACCCACAGATTGCTCCCAAAGGCTGAGCCGCCATTGTGAGTGCCTGTGAATGAGCATGGACCTCAACAATGAGGTCCCTGAGGTAAAAGCCCCATTCATAGTTTCAATTGACCAACATGGCGGCTCGTTTGGATACTTTCTCTTATATCTCTTATATCACAAAAGAACTTCACCAAAATATGTTTCTGAAAATGTTTGAGGTGAGAAGACATGTAGTTAGTTATTACACTGTGTGTGTGTGTACAAGACCTAGTAATAGAGAAACTCAAAATAACTTCAATCTGCAGTAGCTGCTATGAGCCACTTGAGTAGCAGAAACAATCCCCTGTCATGTTAGCATATGGTTACTCATTCACACATCCAGCTGTTACAGAGCAACATGGTCATTCATTTGGTGTTTGTGTCCATCTGATGAATATATGTACATTCACGCTGGTGTGAGCTCTGCTTTTGGTTGCTAACTGTGTGTCAACTGTTGAGTAAGTGTAAAGTAGGCTTTTAGAGTTTTTTCATTGAAAACAGACGGCAGGCATGATGCAATGAGAGAAGCTCAAACATTGAGAGGAATCTCACTATAAAGCTCTGTAAAGCTGCCAGTAGCTGCAGATTCAGCTGAGAGTTCTCTGTAGGTTCATCGCTATGAGCGACTTCTTTACATTTCATACATTGTTATTACGAAAGTGTTTTTGATAGCAGCTTTAAGTTGGTAATCAAATGAGGCTACTCCTAAACTGTCAAGGTTCCAATATGTAAAAGGTTAACAAGCATCCTTTCAAAATAAGACTCACCCTTTTACCAGTTCTACGGCGATAAAATCGTTGCCGTCTCCAGAGTTGAAGATTATGAAGCCGTCTGGGGAGGTTGTCTTGAACTGGAAGAAGAGGTGCATGGATGTGTAGGCCTGTAGGGTGGCCAGGCTCAGATAGCTGCTCTTGGATTTGAAGGTGACAGGGTCGGCGATGATAGAACGAATCCCAAAGCGTGCATTGAGCTCGCAATAATCAATGTCACCATTCTTGCACAGGTCGATGTAGAGCATGCCGTTAAACCTGAGGAAAGGACAGGAACAGACACTTGACATGATTGACTTCAAAATATTGTTGTTGTCCTTCAAAGCCTGGTAAACAAATGTTGGTCAAGGATAATTAATAAAAAAAAAGGGAAAAATGATTCTGTAGAGCTACATCATTTTGGGTGGCAACTCTCTGTTATTAGTAAAACGTTACATATATACTCGTACACATTTAAAAAGGTAAAGTAAAAGTAGGTTGTCGGAGTACCTAAGGCTCTGCAGATGACCAATGAAGCTGGATGGGATGCTGGAAACAAATCGCCGCTCTGTCATGGTGCCCGTTTCGATGTTGTGGAACTCCAGGCGAGTGTGGTCGCCCACCATTTGGCCTGAAGATGGGGAGGGTGGAGGGGATGGGTTGAAAAGAAAGACAAAAACGAAAAGAAAAGAGAACACTGTCTGACACTAACACAAAAGGGCTGATTTAAGGAGAAAATTACATTAACAGTATTAGATGGATGCAAAGTGCCATCGAAGATGACAGATCTACATGCTTTCTTTGTAGCGGGATTACATACTGATTTTCTCAGCCTCTATGGCAACACACCTCAGCATGGTGTAATACCACTGACAAGGCAACACTAAGAGCATTCCTTCAAGCATGAACCGAGTTGATGCAGGTAAGTACCTTCTGCTACATCATCGTCAACAGTTAGCTTGTAGGTTTTGCCGCGTCGCACCACTCGCACTGTATGCCATTCATTATCATTGAGCTTTTGCCCGGCATACAGGTTCTCCGGTCCCTTGCCTGAGAAGAATGGTCAATCACAAAGTTAAAGACATCCTGAGGCTCAAACCAAACCGTTGTTTTCCCAACTGTCAGCCTTGAATCATTGGCAGAATTCTACAAGCAGCTTAGCTTAGCTTGGAAAATGGCTTTAAATATAGGTCAAAGTAGCTCTTATGCTTTAGGAAAACAAAGGTTTGGTTCAGTCAGTGAAATACACAGAGAAAAAACACACAAAGTACTTGACATTTGTAATTCTTATTGAATACACCTCACCACTATACTGCAGAAAAGAAAAGAGGCTTGACTCTCAAATAGAAAGGGAAAACAGTCGGACAAATTGCTTTTACTCATCATAGGCTTCCAGAAATTCTTTCCTCTCACTTATTCCCTTCCTTCGTCTGACTATGAAATCCAAACCAAAACCACCAAAGTAACCTCAGCCACATCAGTCACCAGTCCATTATGAAATGTCATTCTTGCCCATGTGTTACCTATCTCATCTTTTTGATCCATGACTTGATGAAATACATCTATACCAGCAGAAGATACATGTGGACGCTAGTGTATACGATGCCAATACTCAAAGGGATGCTTACAGAACTCTTAGGTGAGATACCAACAAGTCCTCCAAACTAAACAACAAAATATGTCGTTTTTTAGTTCCCTATAACACCTGCAAGCACTAATGAGATCCACGTGCCTGAAACTCAAACAGCCGCAGACGCATATTACTTTTGAGAGCGCATCACTGTATGCATCACTGCATACAGAATATCGCATGAAAAACATGCTTTGAGCGTGAGGAGTGTTCTCTTGTGCTGGCAACACATTCACCTGCTCGCTCGCGAGTGTTTTTTTCTTTTTGACAGTAAGTGGGCGGACCCAATCACCATTGTGTCACGAAATTTAAATTGGGTTACAATCCTCGTCTTTGGATTGGCCGGATATCACTCCCGACCATAGACTGTACATAAGAAGTGGACGTCGTCATCGTGACGTCACCCATTGGTTTGTGTTATGAAGCCTCCAGTTTGACGATTTTGCAGACGCCATCTTGAATTAAGGCCATCGCCATGTTGTTTTTTCGCCCCAGTGGTTGCTTATGGGTGGAATGTTGGGTCTCTGTAAATGAGCACGGTCTATGCTTGCTTGTTATGAAAAGTGTCTCAAGACAATTTCTGTTATGTTCTGATGCAATATAAAGAAATTGAATTAACCTAATCTTATTTTACCCCCGAGTTTAAACCTACAAGAGATGTCATGCCTTGTTGTAACGTCAAACAGAGATGATTTTTGTGATCATGTATTTACGGAGATACACCTTAGTTGTTGCTCCTCGTACTGCTGGCACAGCTGCAACAGCGACAGACATTAACACTAGATTTTCAAATGACTTTTACCTGAATTCTCAAACTGACCATCCTAATGTTCTTCTGGAAAAAAAAGATGAAGGCCTGCACTAACGTGTTAACCCAAAGAGCAAAGACTCACTCAGATCATACTAGAACTTGACTCACTCTCAGTCACATAACTCAACTCATCGATTGTAAACCGAAGACCTAATAATAAGGTAAAATCCCAATGGCCTCATTATGAGTAAAAGCAATCTGTATCATAATTATGAAGAACTTTACGTTGTAAAAGCAGCAGACACACTTGTAGTCGCAAAGGGAATCACCATTCCTAAACTTTGATTGGGTAAAATGGAACCTGACAGGATAATACATTGGCTTGAACCACATTTTTCGAACAATACAAAACTGTCCTGCATGTTCTGCGTAATTTGGGAATTCAGTTTTGATATTCGATTAATAATCTTTAGCAACTGTTTAAGTATAGTAATATGTCGTTTCTCTCTGTTGGGACAATGAGGACTATTGTTGGTAAGGTTTATGTTACAACAAAGTTTTACAGCTAGAATAAAAATATATTTGATCGATTATACACACATGTGCACTGGACTCCATGTACAGTGTGCTAATTGAATTAAAGAAAAACATTCCCCTAAGCCATGTTAATACTGTATGTGGCCTTTTCTTCTGAATGTGTCAGCTGTCGAAATAACTGCACTTACATTGACTATGTTTACATGCACCAAATACTTTTGCGCTAATTGTGAAAAAGACAATATATATTTCACTTATGTTCTCATACATATTCCGATTAACGTAAAACGACCCCATGACGCATCCTCATCACCATGGTAGGGAATCCCGCGTCAACGCCATTCTCGGCTGTGCTTGATGGGTCGATGCCCAAACCTGTCGTTTATCACGTCATATGAAAAAAGGAAAAGGCAGGACCCGCTTGTGCCATTTTGTTTCTTCAAAATCATTTTTTTCAAAGTTTTCCTCCGGTGGAGGACTAGTCAGACCTTGTGAACACAGCCTCCTTCTACCATTCCTTCAACCAGCTTCTTGAAAAAGGTCGGCGTTACGATATTTGCGCATGTCCCAAAACCTGTGATATCCAAGTCCTTCATCATGCTTAAAAGTAGGTGTGTTTCTCCTTCAGACCAGACATGTGGGATTCTCCTTTGGACATGCATCTCTACTCCAGCGTTGCAGACTGTTGCCTAGTTGGTTTGTGTTCAACGCACAGAGCTGATGATAAACAGGAAAGAGGCCGTGTGTCGCACAGAGCCGTAAAAACCTCTATTGAGACGCATATTCTGTATACATGCTCCGAAAACCTGAATAATATCACACACGTCTTAATCGGAAAACGCTCCATTCGGAATATACAAACTGAATATGGTGTTTACATGAACCATATGCAATTCTCAATATTGTCCTATTCAGAATAACAGAGGAACATGAGTGTGCATGTAAACGTAGTCATTGTGGTCGACGTTTTAGTCGAATGTGGCTTCTCATTTGACGTGGGTTCTTGAAGCACTAAGCAAGTACTGTTGCACTATAATGAAATGTACTCGTTATTATAATCAACATCACTGGATGGAAGTAACTATGTTGTTTTTTGGTGTTAGAAAAAGGGGTTCCGCAGCATTGAAGATGGGGTCAGTGTTGAGGTTATTTGGCCTGTGGAGGTGCACCAAATAGGCAGACAGTGTTGAACAGCTTCATCCACAGTATTACAATTATTAATAGACCATCCAAATGAAGTGTGTCAGTTACTGGGACCAATGTGTTTCAGGACAGTCAGGATATTTGGTAAGAGGACCGAAGTAGTACTTAGCTACAACTAAGTTCTGTTTGCAAAAACCTGCCTCTCAGATTGTAATCACATAATATCATCACTTACAATAAAAAGTGATGACTAGGAATTCCCTACACTTACCTAAAAGTTGTGAAGTGAAGTACAACACACGTGTATATTGTTACTACTGTATACAGGGCAACATGGTGTGAGAATACAACTGTAAAGCTATAGAGTAAAGTAGTTGATTTAAAGAGAAGTTTAGATCGGTCTAATAATTCAAATGAATCACAACTCATTCCATTTGACTGAGGCTATTTCTTTTGGTTCCTGTTGAATTATGGGTAGTCTAACCAACTGAGTGAGCTGATCCTCCACACGATAGGCTTAAAGGACAGTGGAGGGCAGTGCAGGACTCACATTGTAAAAACACATTTCCTTCAAAAAAAAAACATCAACATACCATCAATTAAAAGCAAAATGAAACTTGAGTGTTAACTTACTGGTGTTACAGTTTATCCTGATACAGTCTAGATGGGGAAGAATAAATGACAGATGAAATTGCATCCTTCAAGGTTACTGCTGCAGACATCCAAAAACAAAAAGTCCACCCTTCCGGGGACGTACACATGCAGGAAGGCAGCCATTTTATTCATTTAGTATTTAGTCAACTTTATGCTAAATTACCATGAAATAAATGATATACTTTAAATATTTCCAAAAACATCATTTAATAGTAAATAAGATAATGCATGGATTTGTCAAAGAAATGTGCTGGTTGTAAAAGCTGCTTTTCTAGAGCTTGGGCTCTTTTGTTACCCATAGTACCAGAGTTGAAATTTATTAATTGTTTCGGCAAAGTATTTACAGTAAAATGGCCACTTGTAGTACCAGCCACATGAGTTTTCCAACCCAACACTGACTGTCCCTCCTTGGGTTTGAATATTAAGAATAGAAAAGTCAAAGCCTCGGGCTCCAAAGCCTCCGCACCAGCAAGGTGGCAGCAGCCATCTGACTTAGAGCCACGGACCTTTGAGAAGTCACGAAACACAGACTGAGAATTTGTTCATTTGATATGCCATTAAAACAGCAAAAAGGTTGATTTTGTAAGTCAATCGTGTGATAGACAGTGAAGATCGAAAGTATCTGAACAGAGGCCACAATAACTGCTGCGTACAGTTGTGAAGACAGTGAGGGTTGGTCACTATGTGGCTGGTGGTTTCATGTGTCGTCAACCGCAACAGAAAAGTGGGAGCAAACAGCCACGATCCAATCAGCACCAGCACCATGCAGAGGCACAGGAACCCCAACCATCAGATCCGGAGTGCTACACGATGCCTACATGTGTTACATCAGAGGCTAGACCTTTACAATCGTTTTTACAAACGTTCTGTAGGAAATCACACAGATTAACATGGGCTAAGCAATCATCTCTGACCAATTGGAGCTGCACAACATAAACATGTTGACTAAAATCTGGGGTGTGACTTACATGACATACATTCATATAGTTAGTGAATGAGTTATGTAAATGTGGCTTGGCAAACCAGCTGATGTCTGTTAATATTGCCATTACTCTTACGAGACATGTCATATGTTATATGCAACATATAAATTGACTAGTGTGACTTATAATTCTCATACTTCTTTACAAAGTATGATTGGAAGTATTTGGGGTCGCAGCCAGCTGTAGGTTTAGCTGGGCTCTGTTCTCGGGCTGTTCGCCTGACGGGCCGCAGGCTTAAGGCCTTTGAAGGGGTGAATACCATCTTTTGACAAAGCATGATGGAAAATGGAGTTGACAGGGAAACACAAAAAGAAAAACACAGAAAAAGCATCGACTTCCAGAAAAGACATCATTAGCAAAGAAAACAACCACCCAGGAGAAGAGGAAGGTGAGAGAGAAATGACTCGATGTCAGACAGAAAATGAGAGAAAATTTGTGAGAAAGACAAAAATCGTTTTTTTCTAATATCCTGTTGAATGATGGACTGAAGATCAGTGGGCATACTTGGTGAAAGTCACCTCTTAGAAAGTCCGAGTACACTCTGTTCCTTTAAAAGATGTACTAGAACCCAGTCTTTAAAGCACATCATCTCTACATTACTCTAATTGTGCTGTGACTGTCTTAAAGGTTCTGCAAACAAGAATACGGGTGTGACTTTGGGTTTTCTAATTCAAAAAGGGGCCAAACATGTTTACCACTGAAATGAAATAAGTTCTGATGTGGAGCCTCAGATGTTATCCTGTAAAGAGTGGTTTTCAGTAAGCAGTCCATAGTTATGTGTGTGTAAAAAACTGCATGAACACCCGTGCAAAACAAATCTCTTATCGATGTTCTAAAGCTGGGGAACCATAGTGATGAGTAACTGATGGAAAAAGAAAAATGATGCATAAAGACATAGACGTGAAAGGAGAGGTCACCGCTCAACAGTGAACTGTCTCGGGGTGAAGGTGGAGGTGTGTGGAGGCAGATGGGTGGGGGGTGGGGGTGGGCATACGATACCTAGGTTGACCGTGAGTTTGACGCGACCGCCGTCCAACTCCAGCCTGAGCGTGTCGGCTGATTCTCGAGAAGTGGTGGCCATGAGGAGGCCATAGGCCCGCTGGGAGCGAAAACGCAGGGAGACGTCCTCGGCCTCAGTGTGCATGATGTTGGGCATCACCACCTTCATGTACATGCTGCCATCATAGGACAGGATGGAAGCCTCTGTGTGAGAGAGTCAGGAGCATAGACAGATGTTAGCAATAGCAGCAGCTGGGACCTGACACTGTGGAAATGCTCGCGGCTCTAGGGCTGCCAATGTTAGTCAGACGATCCAGACCATGGCTGGATTAAACTGCTGGGGGGCTCCCTGCTCGGTTTTCCTGGCTCAACGACTACAGGCCCGTCGCATTAACACCAATAATCATGAAGTGCCTGGAAAGACTCGCTCTCCCAGTTTGTTATGTTTCCTATGTGTTTATGAGACGTACGTGTTCATTGTAGTTCAAATTACTGTGTTATTCATCACCAGCTACATTGTTCGGCCAGTGGATCACCAGTAGGTGTCAGTGTTGCTACATGAGCAGTGTCTGTGAAGGTACAGTCACAGGGAAGTCTCGCGAGATTATGACAATCTCTGTGTGTAAGACGGAACCAGAAAATGCTGTGTAGCAACTGAATACCTAAAAGGCATATTTGTGTAGTTTGGAAAACACTTTCATTAAATGTGTAGCATCAGATTTAGCCTGTGTGACATCATTCTGTGCACCGTGACAGCAATATAATGCATGGCTGACAAGAAGGCTCTGCAAATGTGCAAATATATATTTTTAAACGGTAAAATAATTGATGAATTGAATTTGCATTTGGAATGCATTCATAACAATAAAGAACATCATTATATTTGCCAGTCGACAATTATCTTACTGTTTACATCTTTGGGCATACAGTGACCCGAAGATGAAATAGACAAGATCAGTCCATCAAACTCAGTCACAATAGCAAAACAAACAAAAAACAAACTTAAAATCTAAAACATTACAAAACTTCACAAAACAGAAAAGGACGTTATATCCATGGCTAATCAGCGCATCATGGGAGTTTACTTATATATCGTATCGCTGATCTTCATTTAACGATAAATTGACTTAAGTTCTCTAACTAAGCTTAGCACGAAGGCTGGAAACAGGGGGAAACAACCAGCGTGGCTGAATCCAAAGATGACAACATCCAGCTACCAGCACCTCTAAAGCGCACAGACTAACACTGTGTACCTCATTTCTTTAATCCATACAAAACAAATAGACTTTAACAACTTGTAATGCTATATTTAAATGCGTATTAAACTATTTTAGCTGAAATAGCTTTTTAAAAAGAATCAATCAATCAAAGAGTGCAGCATGATAGCACTAGTAAACCACAACAATTGACGAAGTCCCGCCCCTCGAAAGCTGACTGGCCAATTACAGCGTATAGCATCGGCCTATTCCAATTGGGATCCCTCAGCTGCGTAATTATGATCCCACTGCTTTTCTTGGTAAGCTGCATCCTTACACTTTAGCTTCTATCTTTATCGTGTATCAAATATCCGTCGAACACATGTTGTTGACCCTTCTGGAAATCGCTTTTTTATTTTTCCGAAAATGTGACAACATTTCGTGTGGGCTCCATGGTAGCTTTGACAGCTTGACGGAGTAGCAGCGGGGGTGAGGACAAGAAAAGAAGCAAAGTACACCCATAGCAATGCATGTACTCTCCTGCAGCACACATTTTTAAATGTGTTCCCAGGACTCTTTCGGGATTCTTTCTTACAGTTAGGGCTTACTAAGGATTGAAGATATTTTTTCTAGCATATGCTCCGCCTCATGGCGTGCACCAAAATGCCTCAGCAACCGAGGATGCAATCTTCTCAATCCCTAGTGGGTGTGTGGCCATTGCAAATCTTAATCTTCCAGCCGCTGATAAGTTTATAATTATATCAGAGCATTGACAGTGGGGAGGAGGGGCAGGGAGAGACCGGAGAGACGGATATACAGAGGTAGCGGAGAGCACGGGCAAAACAAAAAGCTAAAACACAGAAAATAAAAGAACTAAATGATAGTGGAGTTGCAGGAGGAAGAGACAGAGGCACTATGTGGGTCTGGTCAATGACAGAAGTAATGAGAAAAAGAAACAACTCATTTCTCAACCGCAGGGAAGCTTTGATGGATGGCGATGTGAGGAAGGTCTAGACCAGGGGTCACTAATAGACGCCGTTGTATCTGGAAATGGACCTTCAACCGATAGATAATTGAGAATTGTTACATTTTGACGGAGCGTTTCTATTTTAACCGGCGCAGCTTTTCCAGCCTTTACGGTACTCGTTCAGCGGTGCAAATTATATCACGTTACGCTACTCAGCCAATCAGATATGTGTATTCTGATAATTATCACCCCCGACTCGAGTGAGATAAACACACACACGGCAGAGACGGGAGAGAGAGACCTAACAGTCGGAGAGAACGTGAGTCAGAGAAGTTCTTTCACATGACGTTCTCCAAGAAGAGAGAAGTCGACAACGAGACCAGAGAGACCAGAGTGTTTAACCAAGAATGGACAGACTCTTACATGTTCATAACCGTTCAGAGACCGTGGCGATTGTTGAAAGCATTACAGCGGTGATGTGAAGCGTCGCTACGAGACAACGAACAACTCTTTTGAGCAAATAAACTGAAAACAAACCTAAGAGCCCAATATGATCAGAATCCTAACATAACATGTGTAACTGTCCAACAATGATGTTAACAGAGAGGAGTAGAGCTGAAACAAGTGGTTTCAATAACCACAGTTATAATCTCTGCACACAAATGTCTCTCTCTGCTTACAGCAGAGGAGACAGAGCGGAGCAGGAGGAAAACTGGAGTACATGCACATAAAAACACAGCGATTTAACAACCTGTTCACAACCCAGCTAAAGGGGGGACTTGTGTCCATTAGGGGTGGGAATCACAAGAGATCCCGATACTGCGATATTATCCCGATACTGCGGTATTATCCCGATACTACGATATTATCCCGATACTGCGATATTATCCCGGTACTGCGATATTATCCCGGTACTGCGATATTATCCCGGTACTGCGATATTATCCCGATATTATCCCGATACTGCGATATTATCCCGATACTGCGATATTATCCCGGTACTGCGATATTATCCCGGTACTGCGATATTATCCCGGTACTGCGATATTATCCCGGTACTGCGATATTATCCCGATACTGCGATATTATCCCGATACTGCGATATTATCCCGATACTGCGATATTATCCCGATACTGCGGTGTTCTGAGTATTGCAGTAACATAGGCCTATATTGCGATTTATTACTTTTTTCAACTTCAAATGATATCCCCAAAGGAAAACTGTGTCAACATGTTTTATCTATCTGTATTACGTTGTGAGGCCAGATGTCTCTATTTTTGTTTTGACCAACTTCCTACCAATCACGCTGACCCACGCTGACCTCACCACGCTGACCTCACCAGAAAATAACTCAGCACCATCTAGTGGACTGAAAAAGCAATTGATTTGATTTTTCTCGTAATTTTTTTTTTATTTAAAAAATACATTTTTATACAATAAAAGATCGATACTTTGCATCCGTGTATCGATACAATATCGCCACGCAAACTATTGCGACACTATGCTGTATCGATTTCCCCCCCACCCCTCGTGTCCATGGATGCAATGCTTGTGCCTCAGTATCAGACATCGAGGGGAGACACAAAGCGGCTGTATTTGACAACCTGAACAAGCTGCACACTTTTATTGGATCGGGGTTAAAAAGAACATACTGGTAAGCGGGTTTTTAGTTCACAGTTTTATGTCAAAAACATGTTCTTACTTTTACAAAATAATTAATGCTGGCTGTTATTTCACATAAAACGGTTATTTTAGAATATTGTTCATTACTAAGTCATGGCAGAATGGTCTCACATAATTACAAACTCCAACATAACAAAAAGGATGTGGCACGAAGGCAGCTGTGCGATAGATACCCAGATGTGCGATGCAGCCATGCATTTGCTATGCAACCGCAAAGTAACGCATGTAACGCATGCAAGCAACATTAACTGACATAGTTAAGAGAGCAAAAGGGAGGTGAACTGGTCAAACAAACACAGGATCTTCATTCAGGAGGCCGCTGTTCACTTCCCATGTGTAACTAAAAGTAACACTTGACATTTTGTCACGTCAGTCATTAGTCACGTGACTCACGTGCAGTAGCCTCATATGTAGTGAAGTTAACGTCGACCTAACTCTAAATAGTGAAGACATTACAGCACTGACACGATAGAGGGGAACATAGAGCGTCAGTTTGAAACTTACGCAACTGACCAACTGTGTGATTTGGTGTGAGAATGTGTTGGGATATGTCAACACAGAAATTATGTTAATAACAGAAATGATATGTTAATCATTTCTGTGTTTTTGTAATATGTAATGTATATTTCTCCATTTAAATTCAGGGTATTGTGATACACCGGTTTTAAAGATAATTGTGATTTAAACAATGAAATATTTAAATGTTGAGAACACACCATTTAATATGGGCTGGCAGCATATTGTGGAGAAACATAACGTAACAACATAATGACGTATGCTTAATATGGATCTTATTTGCACAACATAATATCTTCTCTTACATTACTTAATGCACCCCAACACGTTTTTAATGAGGATACGGTGACAACATTGGTGTTGTTTGTTCACATGCTGTACATGTCAACTGCATAAATAAGGGACTGTGATTGGTCACACAGATGCCTAGGACTGATGTCTAATTGCCAAGGTGTCAGATTACAGCATGGCGTAACAGACACAATTTAACTTCTCATTAAAGCTCTGGACTGGGCTGTCAGATTAACTCTGACATGTCATATTTCTTGGCTGTATCTGCGTGTGTATGTATGTGTATGTATGTGTATGTATGTGTATGTATGTGTATGTATGTGTATGCATGTGTATGCATGTGTATGCATGTGTATGCATGTGTATGCATGTGTATGCATGTGTATGCATGTGTATGTATGTGTATGTATGTGTATGTATGTGTATGTATGTGTGTAATGACCTGCATGTGAGATGGTCTCAATAGAGTGTGTCCAAAGGATTTATTCACTTTTGACTGACTGACCTTGCCACGTTCAAACCAGCGAGAAGAAGAAGTTAATGCATTTTGTTTGGTTTCTAGGAGGACGCTGCCTCTCTGACCCGTTCATATGTCTTGTATTAATTGCATTCAGCTCAGTGAAGTAGCAGAAAGATGTTGTCATTGAACAGTAATACTCTGTCATCATTGGAGACATCTAATCACTAATGCTGCTGGAAGGAGGAAAGCCGTAGTGAGAATCAGGCCTGTATTTGAAACAGGCTTATATTAGAGACACGCCTTCATTCTAACACACTGTCCTGCTGATCTGCTCCAGTTTAAATATGTTGTAAAGACAAACTCAAGATCCAGGTAACATCAACTTTATTGATACCTCAAAGAAACTGTTGCTTGTTGCCCAACATATCTTGTTGCAGTACTAAATCATTGGAATCATGACACCTATGGCCTTAATAAATATAAATGTATGCTCTATAGTTCCATGAGTTATAGTTATCATAAGAGGACTTCACTGACAAAAAGGTGTGTCTACATCATTTATACGCTGACCCTTCTCTCTTCAATACATCTATTGTAATTAGACCAACTGGTGGCTCGGCTCGTGCCAAGCGTTAGAGGAGATATGTAAATATATCCTCAAGCTATTACAGACCAGTGATGACTCAGTGCTGTGGAGCTTTACCTTGCTGGACAAATTGGTTGAAGTCAGAGCCAAAGATAAATGCCATGTAACCTCATGCAGAACAGTTAACATTAACTGGATGCATTGTTGTCAATATATAATGGCTGCACGCACACACACACACACACACACACACACACACACACAGTACCAAGATGTTTTTGTCCACACCTTCAGGGGAACTGCTTTCCATTCATTGCATCAGCTGAAAAGCACAGTTGTACTGTCTTCATTTCTGTACTATTCAAATGACCTAAAGGAAAATGTAACCTAAAAGAGCAATGTTTACACATACATCTAAATATATGAGCCAAATAGACCTCATATCAGAGACCCACTGATGCCCGGCAACTTTTCTTTTCAAAAGTAAAAAATAAGATTCAGGTTACATTATGTTACAACGGCCCACTGAGTGAAGAAAGAGAAAAATAACTGCTAAAGATACAGAGATATGATCAGAAAGCTGTTCTTTGATATGCTAAAAAGTAGTATGAGCAAAATGTGGGGGCTGGGGACATGTTTCCAACTCCTATCAGTTGTTAAACTTTCTGCACATCACAATGATCAGAAGTGGAATGTTGTCTGGCAGGCAGCTGCTTGATGTGAAGATGGTTTATGTGGCAGGAGAGCAAGGACTGTCCACTCACCACCAGGTCTGGGATCTGTTCTTTGCCAAAAGATGCTGGTGAGTGTCAAAAAACATCAAATGTACCTAATCTACAATAATACCACTAAAACCACAATGGCTCTTACAATATGAATAAGAATAGTAATAATACATTTTGTGTAGCCCTTTTCAAGAACTGAAACTCATTTTACACTGAGGAGCGCTGATGAGAGAAACAACAATGTGACTCAGATATACAAGGGTATTGGAGTTGATACGATTGGAGACAGGAAGTCAGTATGTGATGATGAGACTAAAAGCATGGATCACATGAGAATAAAGTGAAGTACAAGAATCCAAAAGTTTACTGAGAGCTTTGAGTCACAAAAGACAAAACAGGCAGTCAGCGGAATAGTCACGCTGCATACAAAAAAAAGCCATGAATAAAAACCTCAAGAGCTCACTAAGAATAAGGCAAAACAAAGAAACAGGCTACAATTCAAATCCAGAAACAGGCTGAGGTAAATCACTAGGAATAACGCTGGAGCGCTAGTCTTGTACAAAGAACTGAGACATTCTGGTAAATGGGTAGTGAACAGCTGGGGTATAAGCACTGGGAGGTCTGATGAGCTGATGGAACACATGTGAGGAACAAAACAGGCGGGAAACTAAACAATGGCAGGAAGTAAAGCAACCTAGGAAGCATGGGTAAGTGAATACAAAATAGAACAGGAAGTGAAATTAACTAGAGTCCAAACGAGTCGCCACACGGTGGAGGTCTTTAATGAGTGGGGTGCTGTGGTGCCAGGATTTGGTGTGACCAGTTGGAGTCTGTGGATGGAGCTAGCACTGATGCCGTAGATGGGGTGACTTGCAATGATCAATATGGCAGGAAATGAAGGAGTGGATACGTGTGTCATCAGAAGTGCATGCGAGAGAAAGCCGGATCTTAGCAATGTTTCCAAGTTGATGAAAGGGGGATGAGACAATTTGATGGATATGGGGGTCGAGGGAGATTGTGGGGTCAGTGATCATGCTAAGGTTGCATGCCTGGGAGGTGGGGGAGCCAGTGGGGCCTTCAAGGGTGAGGGTGGGGTCTTTGATTTTGTTGTAGGAGCAATTTGTGAGTGTGACAAAGTGAACAGGGAGAGGAGTTTTTCTGTTTTTGTTTTGTTTTTTGGGGTGGGGGGCATGGAGGGGTAGGACTGGCAGGAGTGAGGGGCTGCTGGGTCAGGCACAGGGGACAGTGATGCATTAATAGTGGTGATTTTGTAAAATGAGTTGCATTGTTATAGAGGTGTAGAGGTATAAAGGTAGCAATAGGGCTTGAGAAGCTTGTTAACTGTAGATAAGAGGGCTTGGGGGTTATGGCTGAATTCATTGATGAGGATGGAAACGTAGGCAGACTTGGCAGTGAGGACATCTTTGTAAGCAGAGAGAGGGAGTTTCTAGGCTTCTTGGTGGACAGTGAATGTTTTCTTTGCCACTCATTCCAGTTGGGGGCCAGTCTGTTTCATTGTGCGGAGTTTAGGTTCATGTTTTTTTGGAGCATCCCGATGATCTAAAGAGTCCACTGACGCTGAGGGGAGACAATCATGTCCGGCTGTTGAGGTTATTTACGAGATCATAAGGTGAGGTGAGGGCTGATTCCAGGGGGAGAGCACTAGAAAGCGTATCTCAGTGTTGGAGGAGATTGATGGATTTAGTGTATTGGAAGGTTATTTCTCTGACGAGTTGTGAACAAGAGGCTGGGGATGCAATCGTGAACTGGATGAGATTATGATCAGACAAGAAAATTGGGACAGGTGGATGTTGAGTACCGGCAATGCACCAGTAAGTCTGTCACTAATGCAACAATGGCCTCCCTGAAATGGCCACTGTCCTTCCTTAGCAACTGTAACTAGTCACAGGAGGCCTGTCAAGCTTTAAGCGGCATGTATGGAACTTGCAAGTCTTACAGCAGATATTATGATAGTTTAATGGAGAGTGTTGTGGCCTCAATAAAGCCAAAAACAACAACAGGATAACGGATATAGATATAGGGTAAAAAAAAGACACTCTCACACAACTCGTGCAGTATAATCCAAGTCTCATTTATCCCATCGTATGCTCAGTACCTTCCAAACACAGGCATCTTCACTAAAACTTCACTATTCAAACGGTACTCGGACATACGAGTAGCGTGCCTGTGTGAGACTGTTTATACTTCAATTCATCAATAATGTTCTGTTTGCAAGAAAAATGTTTTCTTCATGGATTCCAGGTACCACAGGGTGAGCAAGTGGTATACAATTAATCATTTTGGGGGTGAAGTATTTCTTTAAATTGGACACAGTTGGTATCTATCTCTTACTACCACAGCCAGTCTGTACAAAGCATGCAATCTAGACTTCCTTTATTATTGCTGCAGTGACTGCTTCCCCCTTGCTGCTCCAGTCCTCTGGCATGTCTGGCGTTTTTAAACACTATTGCCTCTGCCTTTGAGATATTTGAGATAGTATCAGAATGGTCTCAGGTTTATGAAAGAGAAAAATGCCTTTACCTCTCTCACAGGTGCGTGACCAGTAGCCAGTGCCAGTGCAGTCACAGATGAATCTATTCCAGCCTTCTTTGCAGACTCCTTGGTTCTTGCATGGGTAGCTCTCACACTGCTTGCCAGGTTGCTTGTTGCACGAGGGTTTGATGCCAGCGCCATTTTGTGCCTCAGCAATCTGACGGATGTCTTTGCTTCGACCGTCAATGAAAAGGTCACGGATACAGCCCACATAGCCATAGTTGAGCATCGCTGTCCAGAGCTCAGTGGGCAGGATGAGGTTGGTGCGGTCACTGGGAAGCCCCCCCAAATACATGTCGCCCTCCAAGTCCAGAATCTCACTCTCACCACTGGCTGTGAATGGGGTCCTTCTGCTGTTTACGGAGATAGTCCCTGTGGTGGGGATGAAGGGAGTAGAGATCGGGTACAGAGCTGAATGGATAGCAACGGTGGCACAAGATAGAATGGTGTTAACCAGGGAAGGAATCAATTCCATTTTCAATTCCATTTATTTTGTATTGCCCATAATCACAAGTTTGCCTCAAAGATAAATCATTCTGTATACACAATGCTGGAAGCAATTAACTATTACAAATGATTGTCTTATTGTATAATTTAAAGGGGACATATTATGCAAATTTTAATGCTCATACGCGTATTTTTAGTTTCTACTAGTTGCTAAAAAAATATTTTTCTCAAACTGTCTGAATATACCTGTATTCCCTCTTTGTCTGAAGCGCTCAGTTTTAGTTCCTGTCCTTTTAAGCCACCCTCCCTAAAAAGCCCAGTCTGCTCTGATTGGTTTTGGGAGAAAAGTATGGTGCACCTTTGCAAATATAGTTCTCAAGCTGTAGGTGGAGATTGCCAGATGGGGGGCAACATATTCTAATAGGCCTGTATGCGAATTAGGAAGGGGAGCAAAATATGACTGCCTTGTTGAATCACGTGTTTTCTGATCAAAGCAGCCCTGAAACTGTCATGGTTCAAGAATTCTAGAAATGGACGCAAATACAGAAAAGGATGAGGAGGCAACAGGAAATATGGAATGATGTAATGATGAGTAAATTTACAGTGTAGGAAAGACTTCAGGCAGGAAAGCAAATACAAACCAGGAACACGGACAAACTGAGAAACTGTCTGGACAAGGTTAGACGACCAACTAACACAGAAAAGGAATGCACACACACACTAAATACACAAGGAGAGCATGGTTATCACACAGGTTAAACAAATCAGGGTGGAAAAGTTCTGAGTCCAAATAGACCTCTGGTGGACAGCCCAGAGGGCGACATCCTAGTCTGGTGGATGGCCTGGAGACAGACTACAAAGAAAGGACACCTCTGGAGGCTGACGCCAAAGGCAGAACCTCTCAGGAGGCCAGTGTGCAGACTTGAGATCCCAATAAATTGCTGGAGCCAGAAGATTCTACTGCAACACGGTCCAGGGGACAGACTGCTGGACCAGGTTGCTGGAGTTTGGATCGGGACTTGATTTCAGGGAATGCAGTCGTCAACTGATGACCCAACTGTAGGTCTGAACAGGAACAAGAGGTTGCTGCAGCCTACCAGGAACGGGTATCGACCGGACTGGAAATGAGGAGCAGGTGTCGGCCACAGCACTGGTGTTGGTTGGACCACCGACAGAACACAAGGAGCAGATCGGACCACCGACAGAACACAAGGAGCAGGTTGGACTACCTCATGACACGAGGAACAGGCTTGATGTCCTCTGAGACTTCTGACAAGACGCAAGGAAATGGCTTGATATTGGCTGAGACCCCCTGCGCAAGAACTGGCTTAAAGTTGGCAGGGACCCCCGACACAGGAACAACCAGGACGTCAGTGGGGATAGCTGACTCAGGAACACATGCAGCAAGACAGCAGAGACAGCCAACTCGAGGTTCAGCTGGTTGCCAGGCTGGGCATCAATCATGGTACTGAGAAACAGAGGCCCGGGGTCACTGGGCATCTTGGAGGATCGATGTCTCCTAGACCCACACTTCCCTCTAGGGACTGACAGGAGGGTACCCAATTGAAGTCTAGCATGCCGAGATGCAGCTGAGATTGAGACTGGGGTGCAGACCGGAGGCTAGCTGGGAAAAGCTATCAAGACCTCCCAAGGCCAGGCTGGTTCCCAGAAAAGGGTCTGGGGCTAAAGCAGGCTCAGGATACGGGGACAGCAGACTCAGGAAGCCAAGGTCCATAGCCTGGTATAGAGGCTGGTTGCTAGCAGGCTGGAGGTTAGCAAACTGGGGTGTCGACTGGGGGCTAGCTAGCTGGGAGACAGGCAGCGAATCAGGGGTGTTTATTAAGTCCAAAAGCCACCCAGGTAAAGACCTCCTCAGCCATGGCTTACAGGAAACACATGGGAAGCACATAGAATGACTGCACAAGGACAACAGGGTGATTACACAAAGGTGGAAAAAAGTAAGTAAGTCAAACCAGACATGACACAAGGTGAAAGTTAACGTACAAATAAAATGAAAACCAGGAAACCCAAGACCATGGCACAAATGACTGACTATGTTGTCTTCTTTCCACAGTTTGTGGCTCGGTCGACACTCAAGATACCCAAATGTATACACAAGCACTGGAGTTTTCATTATATGACCCCTTTAAATGTGTTTTGATGTCATATTCAGTACATTCATTGTTTTGCTATTTGAGGGTAGTCAACAAATCTTTGGGAACAACTTCATAAGTACTGGATAATTAATTAAAAGTACAGTGTTTGGTTTTTTTGTATGTCGTAAAGACAAGTACTGAAGAACTTTAACAACGATTTGTACATTTTAAAATGTACTTCAAAGAGGGACTTTTATAGAAAAAGGTTATTAACCTCACTGATTCACAAACACAACTGACCTGAGCGTCCGTCTCTCTGGATGTCCACGTGATACCATGCACCATCATTGACCTTTGTCTGGGTGGCCTTTACCTTGATAGTCCCTGAGCCCATGTCCAACAGAAGGTACAGGCTGCCATCCAGCAGCTCTACTGCAAAGAAATCCACCTGGAGAAGGTCAAATGAACACATCAACAGAAGTTTAGCAATCAATCAAAGTCATTTTACTGAAAAAGGGAATGTAAGTTGTGGTTCCTATCTGTGAATATTTCACTTGCAATGAAAAGGCAAGATATGTAACGAATACACAATGCAGTTTACTTACACAGATTAGCAAAGATAAATCATGAAGCAGTTGTAAATGCCACTACAAAAGTAATCTGTAAATGTTTCATTCAGACAAACATTCATGATTAATTTATTATATCTGGCAGGCATAAGCCTGAGACACATGACATCTATCACACTGTCCATCCCGATAGAGGGATCCCTCCTCTGTTGCTCTCCCTACATTTCTTCCTTTATTCTCTTGTTTTTGGGGGACTTTTTCCTGTTCTGATGTGAGGGTCCCATTGTCTTCACACATCAATCAATACATAATGTGTAATCTCATACCCTTGTGGGATGCCTGTGAAGGTTCTCAGTCATTCAGGTCATAGGATGACAGGAAGTAAAAAGTCAAATGCATTGGATTTGCTGTTTTGTCGTAAAGACATTTTGCCAGTCAACCAAAATGATTCATCTGTCCACCTTCCAAACAACAAGTGTGGTTGCCTTTGACCTTAAGAGTTCAAATCAGCAAGTGATCTTGGGGATTACGGACTGACCTTGGTGTTCTTCTGGCTGCGGGCAGCGTCTTTGCGTTCCTGAGGTTTGCCATGGGTGAAGAGGATGAGGCCGTTGGGCTCGGTTGTGCGGAAATCGAAAGAGATGGATCCCATCCGCTTGGTGTTCCACTTTGGAAGGCTGATGTAGGCCTCGGGAGTCTCGAAAGAAATGGGGTCCAGAGTGGCCACATTCTCACACTTGTAGGACACCTCACCCTGGATTTTCATCTTAGGGTCCACAATGCGAGCCAGGCGGGACAGCTCAAGACGGATGTCGTTGTTCTTATACACCACCTGTGATAGGGCAAGGATAGCATTACAGTTATTCTTCTATCGTGGTCTTGTCAAAGATAGATATATGGTCAGATACAAGGCTGGAGTGTTGGCTCCCTCTGACATGTTTACAGCAAGGTTGCAGTAAGTGACTCGACGCTCCCAAACACACAAAACACATTACTAATTCTGATTCAATTTTATTCAATAGAAATACAATATTTTATTTCCGAATCTAGAACTGTAGGTTTTTATGCAACTAACCACTATAGATGACGAATATCAAAGTCAGTGTTGGTCAGTCTGTCCGCTTGACTGACAAAACCATTTTGCTGCAATAAAAACGACTTACGTGAGATGAACCGAATGAAAACGTATTCGATAAAAACAGATGTTGACAAACTACCACATTTTTTTGTTGAAAAAGGGCAATCCTTTGCACTATATCGCAAAATGTTTAAAATTGTAAATAAGATCGCATTGTTACTTAAGTATCATGATGATATCGTATTGTGGGGCCTCCGGTGAATCTCACCCCATTAGGACATTTACATTCTAATTCTAACACCCTGTTGTGTGCTACAGCTATAGGTGCAACATCAGTAATGGGCCTGGACAGCACTGCCCATGAAAACTTTAGCCAACATTTTAGATGTTCATGTATTGGCATATAAAACAGTGACTAAAACTCTACAGACTCGTCTTTTTCCATCTGTTAGTTTGTTCCTGGCATTTATCTGCTGTTTCTCCACTGCGGAATCTTAAAAAGGGTAAGAAGAGAATGTGAATATTTATGTTTATTTAGGTCATCCTTCAATCAGAGGATCTGCGGTTTGATCCCCCGACTAATTTGAATGTTTTATACTTATGTCTATTTGGTTTAAATCGAATCGTTTGTTATTTGTTTTTAAAACTATAACTGATGTCTGAATATTGCAAGAATAGCCGTGATTTCACAGAAACATCAGAATTGATGTTCGGTTTGTTGTCTACAGCTGGCTCTCTTTGTTATTTTGGGGAGGTGGGTGAGGGGTGTGAACGTCCCTCTGATTCAGGTCAACAAGGTCTTTGTTTGCCTCAGCAGGGGGACGTCTAGCTGCTGATGCATCAGATCAGAGATTATGTCCTTTCAGCAGTGGATGAAGTGTTCAGATCTTTTACTGTCATAAAAGTATTAAAACCACAATTTTAAAATATGACAAGCAACAGTCCCGCATTCAGCACTTTACTTTAGAAAAAGTATGAAATAAATGTAATTAAAATAAAAGTATTGATAGTGCAGTAAAATGTTCCCCGTCAGTGTTTTACTCTGGACCCCTTAACTCTCCTAAGGATGAGCCAGATCGCTCAGGGCGCATACTGGTGTGTCACACCATAAGAATAATCTGACTTGTTGTGTTACAAAAACTGGGTCGGATCCAGAGGGAAGTGGGAGCTCCTTGGAAACCTAAGGGAGTTTCTTGTCAAAACAGAAATCCCCAAAATGGCACTCGGTATTGGCCGATACCCAAAGCCCAGGTATCAGTAACGGGACTGAAAAAGTTGGATAAGTGCATCCCTAATTACTGCCCTGTCTTGTCTACATGAAATATATAATGTGAAAAGTGTTTTATGTGCTTTAACCCATAGATGCAGGGTTTTTTCCAAACATCTCTGCATACCTCAAATCAAACCTCAACTTCATCGACCCGGGTACGCACTACTGTGAGCCCATCAGACGACAGCCTGGAGGACGTCACAGTTGCGGCACCCTGTCGCGAGCTGCGCTTTCATCACCTCGGCAGTGCGGACTCTGTGTTTAAAAGAGCAAACCCCTCGAGCTCCCAGAGAAAGAGTTCCCTGTCAGGGTTTGATCTTCATGTCGGGGGATTTCAGTCTGCAGCGGCATCCTTGACCGGAACATTCACGCGGTTGGAGATTGCCCCCCAAATCGCCGTCGAGCTGCATGTTACTGACCTCTCATTCACACTGGTTGACTGCAACACCATCAGTGATTTCAATATGTGAAGAATGATCAGGATGAAAGTGTGTGTTTCTCACAAAAAAAGATGAAATATGATTTTCTTTTCCCAACAAGAAATGTTGCTCTCTCGTGCCAGAACGCTCGTTACATTGTGATGATCATTAATAGTCTTTTCTTTAACATATACAATGTCTATGTATCTTACACAAAGGCTACTGTAACTTCTTGTAGACTGGCACCTCCCAAATCAATGAATTCAAATTTAAAATGAAAAAAAGTCCCACATTAGGGGTGGGGGAAAAATATATATTCTTAGATGTATCATGATTCTCTCTGAAAAGACTGCCTCAATGCAGAAATATCTCTTAATATATTTCTCAACATCATGATCGCCTGTAATAATTCTGTTATGCCTGCCTATGAACACCATAACCTTGCACTTTATAACTGTATGTGATGTTCTACCATGTTTCAGAGAAAGCATTCTTAGAATGACTAATCGATGAATCAGCTTATCCCTCAGACATTAAGGAAACATGGAATAATTGTTTAGTTTGCATTAAGAGCAAATTAAAACACAAGCAGTGCAGAAAACAGAAAGTTTTCTTACTTTTTCTGTTTTATTTAATAAAAAAAACTGGGTGGATTAAAAGAAAGGGGTGGTCTCTAACGTAAGCCTGCTTCAAGCAATGCCTAGTTTTCCTGTGCAGTTGTATCTAGAGTAAAATGTCTAAATCTGGCAATTCTACTTTGAAACATGGGATGGCGCTGCTGCTCTATCCAATGAAGCGTTTTGTAAAATACGTCATACAAAATGTAAGAATATGTTGGTGCACAGTATCAGCCTCCATCTTCCTTCTGCTACAGTCTGCTGAATTAACCCCAAAGACAAAGCACCTGTCTGTGCTGTATTCACACCCACACACACAGTTCACATCCCTCGCCATAACAGACAGCCCCGTATGAGCGAGTGTCCTGCAAATGATAAGAAAGAAATGAAAACACTAAGTGGCCAATCTTTTATCACAGCCGCCCTAAATGCTATCAATAATAACGGGAGGATGGAATCACAGAGGGGGATGTGTGTGTAAATTGAAATCTGCTCAAGTGGAAAATTGAAGGCTCTTTTTTAAAATTCTCTGGGCAGAGAAACACCCTCTGTCTTTATTTCGGGCACATGCATACACAAAACAAACACACCTTCTCCTCCTTTCCACTCTCTTTTAGATGACCGTGTCTGCTCCTGCTGCTCGCCCAGGGTTCTGTAAGAATGCAGCGATGGTTGAATGGGTAGATTAAGGGGCGTGGCTGAGATTATCGATAATCCTCCAGCAGATTTGACAGTAAATCAACTCATCCCTTAAGGTGCTCGGGGACAGGAGGGAAAGTGTCTTTTCCTCTTCTCTCCTCTCATTGTCTTTCTTTGTTGCCTTTATTTCTCTATTTGTTACACCCATCCCCTCCTCGCTGTCTCAATCACTTCTCTCATTCCTCTCATTCCTCCTCCATGAGTGGGTGTTTTTTTGCGCTGGGCCTGCTTCATTCTCGGGTGTCATTATATGTTGGGAATAAAAGAAAATATCTAACAATAAAATGACGTGTTTATGCAATGTAAAAGTTATTTATTTATTTCAAGTTGCTGAAAAAAGCAAACTCAGCTGAAGGCTGTGTTTCTACTTCAATTATCATTATGTAAAGCCCCAGGGCTGAAGAATAAGAGGGATGAAAGCAGCGGGAGGTCGACTGTTAAGCCCACATCTTTGGACAGCAGGACAGAGAGCAGGGCAGCGTTCGAAAAGTCCAAAAATGACTTCACGTCTATTCCACTTGTCCTTGACCTCTATGGAAAACATCATGGGGTCAAGGAAAGACGTGAAGGAGAATTCGTGAGGAGTTAGGAAAAGAACACCGTGGTGTTGAGAGAATCCGACTCCACTTTCACAAAGCTACGTAATTATAATGCCACGGAGGATGTCACTGACAATGACACGACAACGAAGGACTACAAAAAGTGCAACTGAAACGTGGCCCCATTGAATCCATTACTCAATAGCATGCAGGCTTTATAACGAGCTTCTGAAATATTACTTGATTAGATATAATTAGACCATTATGGTGGCGGTATATGATGCCATTCCCTTGCTCACTTTAGAGTCTTTAAAGATGTTGCAGCAATTTGGATGAGGAGCAGTTCTACTCTGGAGAGCAGCTTTCCAAGAGGCCCCTCTGAATACAGCCATTCCAGTTTTTTCTATCACCAAAATATGTAGCTTCAATTTACCAAGCTAGCATGATATGGATGGTACCAATGCAGCTCAAGCTCGTCTAGTTTCATAAGATGTATCTTCACCCGAGCTTTAAAACTGAGCCTGCTCCGCCTCTGAAAGACAGTGATGTGTCACCACATCCTAAGCCTAACCCGGCCTAAAATATATGACCCCCAAAACACTGAGACAAGAAAGAACTGAACAGGATTTGATGGTGTTTTTGTTTTCTTGACATCGATTTTTCTAAAATATAAATATTGTTACCAAAAACAGGATGGTCCCTTTTGTGGGATATGACTATGAGAATATGCTGCATGGACACAAAAGCAATTTGATGTGGTTACTGTACACATTTGGCCGCTGTGACATGCTTGTTGATAAAAGAAAGCATAAATCATATGAAATTTGGTTTTAGAAGGAAAGGAGAAGAGGGAGATGAGCAGCGAGGTGGGAGATGGCAGCGAGGTGGGAAACGGCAGGTGTAGCTGACAATTTGACAGGTCACTCTGAGGGCCCTGCCACCGCTCAACAATAGCAAAAGAGTCTTGCAAAGGGAGCTTTATCAGCACGCTGCAGATGCAGACCGCAAGTTAACATGAGAATGAAGCATTAGCAGAGACCGATAGCAGGCTGAGGGATACCCAACACACACAAGGTATACATACACACGCACACACACACACACTGCATATATAGAAGTATGCTGGTGTGTGAGTGACTTTGCGCAGAAAGCGATTGAAAATGTTTGACAATGGACAGTTGATAGAAATCCATCACTGCCTTATCTCTACAACCAGGCATCCACGACACACACCATTACACACACTCTCTCTCCCTCTCTCTCCCTCTTATCAGTGTGTGAGAATGAGCAATGTACCACAATACGACTCAGGCTTGAAATTACCTTTTTAGATTGCCAGTCAAACAGACAGAATCAAACTGATTTAAGAAAAAAAACAAAAGCATTTGCATTCATAGAGCCTAACAATCAGAGGGGCTGTACTCTGCTCCGTCTACCTTCTGGGTATTTCTTGTGAGGAAGAGGGGATTTTCACATGGCACAGTTATGCAAATCAGCTATTCAACCACACAGATGTAAAGTATTTAATTATACCGTTTATATGCATTTGACATGTTTTCTGCCAAAGTATCTGATCTTGCAACACAAGATGTCTCATAGAGACATATCACATTATTAAACTTCTTTATGACAATATTCAGGCACTGGTAGTTGTTGGTTATGTCTATTTTAATACAGAACAAGTCACAAAACGTGTGTGTGTGTGTGTGTGTGTGTGTGTGTGTGTGTGTGTGTGTGTGTGTGTGTGTAGGCGCTGACGGACAGAAACATTTGTCATGCCGAGATATGCGCCTTGCCCATCAATCTCTGCCTACTGAGAGTGTATAGAGAGAGAGAGTGTGTGTGTGTGTGTGTGTGTGTGTAGGTGTGTGTGTGTGTGTGTGTGTGTGACTATCAGCCGGGTTGCAGAGAGGGATCGACCAAATTCTACACAAGGATGACATTGACTGTGAGTAACACCACAGACTGGAGGTTCTTCATTCACTCTGGCAACACACAAGCACATATTACACACATGTCATGCAAGAGACATTGAACAGCGTTGAAGGCTGGCAATAGTTTTTCACGGCGTATATCCATCTTGGTGTAAGCCTCATGTAGACACGCCTACAATGAGCACATTCAATTGTGTTGTATCAGTCACATGGTCTTGCCATGAGACACTTTCAGACACCACCTGGTCTCGTCCACAGGGTGGCATAATTTCCTTTGCAGAAAACACAGTATGTGCTGGGATCAGTGGAGTGAAATGTGTAAAAGGGTTCCTCTGAGGCTGGTGGTGCTTTTATACACTGATCCATGAGATAAAGTCTACAGGCATGTGTCAGTGAGCAGTGTGTTGTGTGCTCAGAGGCTCTTTATTTTAAGGACAACTTTCATATAACCAGGCGCAGATATGCTTTATTTTGAGTAAGCTTACCATGTGTGTTGATACAATGGAAGTAAATTCGACTGCTCCTTATGCTGTCAGGAGGAGCAGTCTCGTGAGCGGCTGTGCTAAGCAGTGGTAGATAGTAATGCGTTACTTTTTTATGTGTGTATTTTTTTGTCCGAAATTGACGACCTCACTTTGCGTCAATCACGTTTACACTTTCGTCTGTCTGGTTTTAATTTCTGCGAGGAAATGAAAGGGAACGGTTCGCCTACTGGCAGATCACAGCACTGCAGATGAAACAGCTCCATTGCCTGCAGCTCGAGATCATACATAGAAGATCACGGCAGGAGAGGAAACACCTGCGTCTCCTTCAGAGGAGGCACGCGCCCATCCCGGCCCAACGTCCACACCCTGTTCACCTTTCAACAGTCGCGTTAAACGAGACATCTCCACGATCAAGAATTCCACATTAAATCTGAGAAAGCATGTGAGGATCTACTTGAACATAATACATTAATCATTTCAATGGAATGAAATGACTCACGACTTGGGTGTTTTTCTTACGAGCTATACTTCTTTTATGAGTACTTTTACTTCTAATTGAGTCAATATCATTACAAAGCAACAATACTTTTATTTGAATTACATTTTTCTACTCAACCCACCACTGTTGATATGAGGGGATACTGTCTCTATTCTGCAACACTAAGATGCCAAAGAAAGACATCCAAGGATTGGATATGACTTTTAGATCGATAGCAGAATGGGTTATTGGGTTTTGGTAAAAAGAAAAAACGAGTACAATAACAAGGAGTACTATAGAATAAAGAATATGCAGCATCAACTTTAAGCAGTGTTCCATCATCAGACATTACAGGAAAAAAACACAACTTCATCTTATAGCTTCTGTGGTAACCGGGTATGAAGGAAATCATTTAAATCATTACATAAGAAGGCCCTGCTTTCAATTATCCAAATGGGTATACGACAAACTTCCAGCACAAAGCATTGGATACATTAAAAAGCTCCACGATAGAAACAACACAGCTTACTGTGGGACAAGGACAAACTGTAATACAAATCGCTAACAACAGTATTCCAACAGCAGACAGCTGTTTACAGTGGAAAAAAGCTCTAATTGATCAGAAACCTCTGTTACGGTTCTACCTGCTCAGCAGTAAACAGCAGCCAGACACAGTGAGAGACTAGCTGGTGAACACAGTGCAGCATTTAGCAGCTAAACAGACACATGTTTTTCTTTTTTTATCAGGAGCTGGTGGATTTTGGAATTTAAGAGTTTTATCAAGTGGACACGAACGCGACTTCACAACGAACTCATCAATTGAATAAAGTAAAAATAGAGTAAAGGGGCAGAATACTTCCCTCTTGATGTATCGTAGGAGTAGGGGAGCTCTTTATTAAACATTGGAGGAGAATGCAGACAGAGTCCGACTAATAATTGCTACAAATGCTGCAGAATCCCGAACAGCACTCGGTTCTATCTTGCTCATGCTCTGTTACAGTAATACAGGCACAGCCAGGCTCCATATGAGTGCTTGATGGAGGTGTAATGACAATGCAGCAATTATGTGTTATTGTAGGCCATTATGTATTTTGTAGGTCTTGAGATGTAGGCTTTCGCTGTAATTGCTGGCTTATGAAAGGCATAATAATCACGGGCCAGCCAGCCACAGGGGCTGCCCAGGGCGACCAGTACCCGGTGCCATGGTAACAAAACATTTACCCATAATGCCGCTCTGTGGACGGCGAGGACAAGAGCATTGGCAGCGGGCAAATTAGCCCTAATGGCAGGGAGTGGAGGACGAGAGGGTGCTGGACGACAGACGGAGGGAGAGCTGGTGGGTGCTGCAGATGTGTGGGTGGGTGGGTGGGCCTGTGCTTACCAAGGAGAAGGAATGATGACAATCTTTCACACACTGTTTGTGACCAAATACTGCCTCTGTGTGTGTGTGTGTGTGTGTGTGTGTGTGTGTGTGTGTGTGTGTACCTATGCTGGCAGTCCGTTTTCAGATTTTGAAGATTTGCTTTGTCATCTTTATAATCAACTAATCAGTGTGTGACAGAATGATGTGTGTGTGAACAGATAATGCACTCTCACCACATTGGTTCGTACTCACTTTGCCTCCAGAGGTGGGTAGCGACGCGTTACATTGCACATTTTACTGGACACTGGTATCAGGTCACATACTCGTAAAACTACTCTGATACTTAATATACACTTAATACTTGTTGCTATATTGATCATATATGTTTATAGTTTGACTATGGTTTTTTCCTATTCTTATATTATGATCTTATCTTTTTCTATGGTGTCAGATCTATATTTATATTTCTCAACTTACACAAAAATAGTCATACATTAAAACAGAATCCACACTTCACACACATTTACAAATGCATTTTTTCAACAGGGAATTTGTAGCCAATTAGATGTCTGTGGGGACCTTCTCTCCCTCTCATCATTTTCTCTTCCGTTTCCTCTGTCATACTGTGTTTGTGAGTCATTTGTTATTATTGTTAAGATATGACATCATCAGCTTGAGGGAACAACATATTTGTGTGTGTGTGTGTGTGTGTGTGTGTGTGTGTGTGTGTGTGTGCGTGTATGAGTGCGTGTGTGTATGGGTTAACTCAATGGGTCAGCTCTTACACCCTGAAAATTGGTAGAAGCAAAGCAACTGAAAACCAATTATCTTAAAAGTAACTTTGATAATCTGTTGCAGAGGCTCCACTGAGATGACATGAATCACATCTGCATTCGCTGAAGCAAAGTAAAAACGGCAAAGAATACTTGCTGGCCCTTTAAATGCCCAGTTTTCTGTCTGTTCCACAAACATTTACAGTAATCTTGATTCATGCGAGCGTGATACATTCTGGGGATTATTGTGGCGGTCATACAAATATGTATATATATATATATATATGTTGTTTATGAATACACACATAACGTAAAGTATTGTATGTATTTCTGAGCTTTTGTGTTACATTTTGTTTTTGCTTGTGAAATGTTGCATGGGGATATTGAACAACTGATGCACTCCAAGGAGTGTGATTTGAAGCTGGAGCAATGAAAAGAGTCAGTTGAATGTCAGTTAAAGTGTTAGCATTGAATGCTATTAGCCTGTCTACTGGTATGGAAGTGCTGAGCAGTTCTGTCAGGAATTTCCAACCGCATGTGACTGTACAGCGGATAATTACCCAGCAGCCACTCTGACATGTCCGAGCAGGGCAGACACAGGAGTCGTTCATTATGGCCCATGCTCTTTAGTGTTGCAGTCATTGCAGTGAGCCATTAGCCACAATAGCAAGGCCGAAATGCAGCAGGGCGATAATTAACGTTATTAATTACACCTGCGTTCACCCTGCACGACAAAATGGCTGCTGTGTAAAGGGTCTTTACAAACACCTTGTGCCTCTTACTGACTGGGATTTGACACTGTGAGTGACAGAACTATTCTCCTGGGTTTGACCTCCACCCTTTGTAGATTTCTGCTGAACCAGGGAATTTGTGTGTCCACCATGAAAAGGGATCCTAAATGTCTGTCCATTGGCATTGTTCCTGTGGCACTGACATGTCATTTTAACACATCAGGTGCCTGCACCACCCAATACGCTGTTAAGAGGTTGTGGTCATTTCACATATTTCCGTGAGATCAGGCACACTGTTTTGTTTTCATGGCATGTCGATTTATTGAATGGTTCATGACACTACTCTCATCAATCAGACACGGCAGCAAAAAAGCTCTAACAAAGCCGCTAAATACAATACCTGCCCAGCACCAAACACTAGTCAGGCAAAGTCAGAGACTAGCTGGTAAAGGAAGTGGAACCTCTAGCAGCTAAACAGCCAAGGTCTCAGAGACGGTATGGACAGATCGACATGCGCTGTTTAGCAAGTAACGATCGCCAGCACCTCGTTTCACTCCAACAAGCCAGGTACTTTACCTCCTTGAGACAACCCATGAAGTTGTTGCTGACTGGAGATCCAGGTAGGTCAGCAGTGCTGGGGCTTCCACCCACATAGAAGAAGTCATCAGAGCCCAACATGGTGTAGTCCTCCTGGGTGTAACCCGTGGTGGTCAGAATCCCATCCACTGATATTGTCACCTGACAGAGAGAAATGAACAGTGAGTGTGAAATATAATGTTTTTCTTGGATTGTCAGGATCGAAGATTGTCTGGTGTTTTAGAACTCACTCGGGTCTGTGTAAATTATAGATCTCAGACCTGGTGATGTGTTTACATGTGTTATGGACCAGACAGGACAGATATAAAGATAATCTGACAGCCCGTCATTTTCTTCATTTTTGATGTAAGTTAGTAGATGCTATTTGTAGAAGTTGAAACTTTTAACAGGTATAAAAGGTTAGTTAAATGTCAAAATAAAAATTCAAACAGGGTGAATTTAGCTCCAGACACTCACAAACATGCATTGGTATTCTTCATCATGTAGTTCTACAAATGCACAAACAATGTGGTGTTTACTGGTTTTATTGATCTCCTTTTGTGTCTATATATGTGGTTAAAATGAATAAAGACAACAGCAGTAGCATTCAGGGGCAGACAAAGAACACTCACAGACCAGCGGAGAGGAGGGAGGAGTCAGTATCAAGCCACACAAAATGGAATGCAAACATGCAGACAGGACACACCGAATGGCAGAGGACACACCAACACTGCAGGACATCAGTCATGTGGAAAAAACTCCAAGCTCTGACGGTCCGAGCACAAAGTACAATTAATTTGCCATTGTTCACGTTGTATAATGAACAATGTCAGTTTAGGAGTATTACCTAATGGCATTGCTCTACCTGTGTTCATGTAAATGTATTCTGCTACGTGTGAGTTCGTTGTTCGATAGCCGATGCTGCCTAAACGCGGTTAAAGCTTTGTCTGTGTTATTGTCGCATTGAATGAACACGTGCACCAAAACACCCGCTTGTTCCACTATCCACCTTTAATCATGATTATTGAGTAAAGGAAGTCGAGGGCTGTAAACAGAGACAGCTCGCCTTCAAAGTAAAAGTTGCGCATTTTCAAAACGTGTTTGCTCCAGTGATCAATTTAAGGAGAACTAAATTAAATAAATAAACAAATATTCTAAATAAAGAACATAATATATATAACTGTTATAAAGTCATATTTCTCCCACTTTACCACAATTGAACCTGAGTAAACCGCCAATGGGTGCAAACACTGAATTATTTGTATGTAATGATTCATTATATTATCAAAGTGCTGTACTGAAACCACATCTACTCTTTCAATCTTCATAGTCATCCACTGTTGTAAGTTTATATTGTAATTACCTACCATCTAAACATCTATTGCCAACAGTAAACGTCCTCTCCTCGTGCTTTGTGGACTTCCCAAGTGTGTCAAATCTGTGTATGATTATTGTTCAGTCAAAATGCTTGTGGTGTTCGTGGATAGGGCTCCAAATACCACGTAGTAATCCACAGTAGTGCACGATACATTTTAGCTGTGCACATACAGTATTTCTCTGCTCTACATGCACCAGTGGATGGAACTCAGGGCTGCCAACTGTCACACACTGACTCCCCCCCCCCCCCTGTCTCTTTCCTGACTATCACTATCCAATAAAGGCAAAAAGCCCCCAAAACATTGGTCAAGTCAGCCACCGCTTGGATTTTGATGAGTATCTTATTTGTGTTTTATGGTACCCATTCTTGTTTTTGGTTTCACACGGGACATGAACAGACCTCGTGTTCTTTTGACCCAACCATCCCTACAATCTCCGCCTCCCTCCAACCCCTCACTCGACTTTCTGACCTGTTATACTCATTATTATACCACGTAACTTTCAATAACGAGTACTAAAACACTGCTCCGACCAAATGCAAAAAACAAACAAAAAACATTTAACGTATCCGTCATTAACAGAAACATACAATGTCAACATTTTTACCTGGCTGCACAGCGGTCGATTTGGGAGTTCTTTTGAATCCGGCCACAGTGATAGTGTCGAGAAATAAGGACAAGTACACTAAACAAAGATTTTGATTTCAGTAATTTTAAAAGTTTCACACACCAGTACACAGACAACTTGTATTTCGAGCCCAGGTGGATTTGGTGGCTACCAAGTTTTCCAATGCAATGTTAGTTATCTCTAGTTTTCACTGGTTCAGGAGTGTGATTGAAAATTTGAGTCTGGTGCAAGGTGGATTTAGTCCATGTCAGGTCATGCACATATGCTGTAGTGCACAGGAAACTATTTTCAGACTTTCAGTGTGGATTTTGTCTCTCTCTAATTGTGGTTGTAATATGCTTCTTAACAGTTATCTAAACACCCTAACAGAAAAATCTGCAATGAAAGAGTTTTAGTAAAACCCTCGAGGAGCAAATGTTATGTGCGACAAAAGAAGAGGATGATGATAAAAAGGAAAGCAGAAAAGCAACCAGGAGAATGACAAGTAAAACAAACATGAAAGCTGGGAAATACCATTGCTTTTTCGTGGGGGAATGGAATCTCTATGTACTAAAGTCCAAGAAGATGAAGAGGAAAAGTACACAGCAAACAAAAAAAAGGATAATAATGATGATATCTACCATACAATGGAGTGTGTTTACCATAGCGCGTCCATTGCCTGTTTGCCCTTTGTGCTTTTCAAAAAGGTGGGGTGGGTAAGAAACGAATTTACAGAGTTGACCAGAATGTTTGTTAATACATTAAAACAAATGAAAACCAAATGATGAAAAGTGAATGAGTTAGTACACACGTTAGTAAAAACAATGGTTCATTGCATTCTGTAAGTCACTTCTTACTTACAGACAAGGGTTGAGGTTAACAGGTGGAAACCGAGGCAACGTTAAAAGGATTTGAAAAGCATCCAGAGGTAAAGATGTTTGTGGTCTGTCTCCTTACCAAGGTTCTACCATGTGTGCTGTCTTTCTCAAAAGTATTTTAAAGGATATGTGTTGTAGAAAAGTCTAGACTTATCAAGGCATGTTCCATGAAATTTGTACCGACCTACCCATCTGTCTTCTTACTTCCTACCTACCTACCTGTGTTCTTACCTACGTACCTACCTACCTACCTACCTGTGTTCTTACCTACGTACCTACCTACCTACTCACTTGTCTTCTTACCTACCTACCCACCTACCTACCTGTCTATTTACGTACCTTCCTAACTACCTGTCCACCTGTGTTCTTACCTACCTACCGACCTGTTTACTTACCTACATGTCTACTTACCAACCTACCTACCTGTGTTCTTACCTATGTACCTACCTACCTACCTGTGTTCTTACCTATGTACCTACCTACCTACCTGTGTTCTTACCTATGTACCTACCTACCTACCTGTGTTCTTACCTACGTACCTACATACCTACCTGTGTTCTTACCTACGTACCTACCTACCTACCTGCGTTCTTACCTACGTACCTACCTACCTACCTGTGTTCTTACCTACGTACCTACCTACCTACTCACTTATCTTCTTACCTACCTACCCACCTACCTACCTGTCTATTTACGTACCTTCCTAACTACCTGTCCACCTGTGTTCTTACCTACCTACCGACCTGTTTACTTACCTACATGTCTACTTACCTACCTACCTACCTGTGTTCTTACCTACGTACCTACATACCTACCTGTGTTCTTACCTACGTACCTACCTACCTACCTGTGTTCTTACCTACGTACCTACATACCTACCTGTGTTCTTACCTACGTACCTACCTACCTACCTGCGTTCTTACCTACGTACCTACCTACCTACCTGTGTTCTTACCTACGTACCTACCTACCTACTCACTTATCTTCTTACCTACCTACCCACCTACCTACCTGTCTATTTACGTACCTTCCTAACTACCTGTCCACCTGTGTTCTTACCTACCTACCGACCTGTTTACTTACCTACATGTCTACTTACCTACCTACCTACCTGCGTTCTTACCTACGTACCTACCTACCTACCTGTGTTCTTACCTACCTACCTACCTGTCTACCTACTCACTTGTCTTCTTACCTACCTACCCACCTGTCTATTTACGTACCTTCCTAACTACCTATCCACCTGTGTTCTTACCTACCTACCTACCTACCTGTCTAGTTGCCTACCTACCTGTCTACCTACCTACCTGTCTGCCTACCTACCTACCTGTCTACCTACCTACCTACCTGTCTACCTACCTACCTGTCTACCTACCTACCTGTCTACCTACCTACCTGTCTACCTACCTACCTGTCTACCTGCCTACCTGTCTAGTTGCCTACCTGTCTAGTTGCCTACCTACCTGTCTACCTGTCTACCTACCTACCTACCTACCTGTCTACCTACCTACCTGTCTACCTACTTACCTGTCTAACCATCTACCTGTGAACCTACTTACCAACCGACCAAATCTTAATAAGATGAGATGTAAGAAAGCTTTGGCTAACCATCCCTATGCCTTACCTGCCGGAGGTTGCGGGTCACTTTCACATCATGCCACGAGTTGTCGTTGAACTTCCCGTTGACTGGCTCCACGATGGCCTCAAAGGCTCCGGAGCCCAGATTGATAACGAGGGAGACGGCGCCGTCCTTCAGTGCCAGGTTGACGTAATCAGCTGACTTGCCGGTGTGGAGGATAAGGCCGTTGCGCTGCCACGTCTTAAAGGAGAGCGTAATCTCATCGCTGCTGCTCTGGATGGGGTTCTGGGAGAGATCGTAGCAGAAGTACTCTGAGCCACGGAAAGTGGCTACATTCTCTTCCCTGGCTGTGGTGAGAAGAAAAAAGAGGAAAGGACAGATTCAAATGAAGCCCATATTTAGCAGTAAAAACAAAGCAGTTTAGATTTGAATACTTTCCTCAGGATCATATCTTACATTAGATGCAGGAACCAGAGCTCTTCTTAAATCAGACTGATGAAAGTCCAGTGCCCCGTACTAGAAGGTGAGTTATTCATACCGAGGGTATCTTCTGCTTATCTGGCTTCACTAACCCTAACAACCACGATTCCACTAGGCAGTCATTCAAACCTGGATATTTACTCAGTAAATCAACCCAGGGTTTCTCAAACTGCCTCTGAGGTTCACATAAAGTTAGCCGTATCTGACCAATCACAAACATGGACAAGTACAAAGAAGTTAAACACATTATTCAGAATGCACGATAGCTCTGACTATAATTACATCTGTGTATTCAGTTAGGTTAATGTGTTGAGTACAAGTATTTTTAAATGTATTAGTTTAAACTGTGTTACTTTCAGTCTGAATTATGACTTTCCCTTTTTCATATTTGTGTAATATTATCTTATGATCCATGAACCGAGAACTGATCAGTAGGCGTTGCTTTTATATGACTTGATCTGTGTCTCCAACACAACCATAACAGCAGGTTTTAAGTGTTCAGCATAAGTTACCACAGCAATCTACCTTGGTAAGAAGTGAACCAGCGTCGCAGGACTAAACACTGAAGTTATGTCACTAACCCCAAATCCTGCTTCGTAGTACAGGCCTCAGGTCAAGACTCAAATCCTGTCCAGGCAAGTAGTTCTTGAGGGCAAGTCCAAGTCAAGTCACAAGTCTTTATAAGACAATTGCCAGTCATTGTGAAGTCAAATTTCATGTCTGTGTATGCTTTGATTCAAACCACATACCTCGAAAACTGTTAATATTAGTAGTATTATTAGTAAGTAGAAGGTTAAGCGGTGAACTCAAGCAGAAGGCTGAACTATTAAGAGATGGAGTGAATATGTTGAAAAGTGCCTTTTGTCATGATTTGCCACAATATCATTTAAATTCAATTTAAAATAACTATGAATCATATCACGTATGATTGAGGGCCGTTCTAAATGACGAATACACAGAGCCACCCTGGCCGAAGAGGAATGCAGGCAATGGGAGAAGTAAAGGGAGCTCGCAGATAGCTATCATCTAACAACAGCAAAGGCCTAATCCTCCCAGTAAAATTGCCATTTCCTGTCAAATAGCTTGCTCGGGACACAGTGGTTAGTTATGCTTGTGATGAGACAGAGAGAAGCGAAGACGGAAGAAATGATTGTAATCTTGATCAAAGTGAAATGCAGAAGAGAAGCAGGGAAGTGGAGAAAGAACGAGAGAAACGGGCCCAGCAGAGCTGAGGGATAACACAGAGAAATGGTCCAGTCAGGACTCGTTATCTGTGAGATCATCTTCAATTAACTCACTGTTGTTTAAGACTGTGGGCTCAGTCACAACACAATCCATCAGCCACTACAAGGATCTGCATGAGTGCAGCTTCACCCCCCCCAACACACACACACACTAACACTGAAAAGGGTGGGGTGGGGAAATGAAACAAAATGGCCACTGCTTTCATCTCTTTCACACAGACACCTCAGGCATCGTTTCCTCAAAGTAGAGTCATCCAACACATAGATCACCGATGATGATGATAGTGATGAGAGTCGACCTCACAGTCTTACCTGCCCTGCCTTTTCTAGTTATTGCTGACATTGAAAATGAGCAAACATACCTCTTTAAAAGTATGACGTAAGAGAGACTATCTGGCCGAGGTCTAAATGTAACACTGAGCTTCTCTGCCCTTGGTTAATGAGCAGCATAGAAATGTAGATTCCAATCATAAGCCACGTATCTCAGAAAGCACAGCTCACCCAAATTCCCGTGGGAGCGCATCCACATTCCCTCTAACCGCACATCTGATATCGTATCTCACTGCTAGTACGACAATCTTACATTGCAGTTGGTCTTACTCCCGAAACACCTTCAATGATAGGACAACAATCAAGTATTAAATAACAGGGCTGCATGCCGTCTAACAAAGCGCTCTTCCAGACATTTGCCCACCAGCTTTTTTAATGCATGATCAACTGGAGGATACACTTAGTGAGTAAGCTTCAGACTACGATGCTCTAAGTTCCCCTCCAATGTCAGTTTTAGACGTGTCAGAGATGGCGTGTCAACATACACTCATAACATGCAAAGTGACTTTTCAGAAATAAACTTCTGTCTTCACAGGAAGTTAGGTTAGGACAACAAAACCAGTTAGTAAGTCTTAGGAAAAAAGCGTGGTCGACTTTAACTTGACTGATTAACGACTCACACGATTCGCGACTCATGTGAGTCGCGTGCCTAACGACACTAACGACTCACAGACCGAACGACTGACGCAACAAATCAGTTTCACATGGGACAAGAACAGCGGTCTCCTGTTTGTTTGACCCATCCATCTCCCCTCCCACCGGCCCTGTGTGGACCATCTCCCACTTATGCTCAGTGACTGTGTGTGTAATAATGACACGGGTGGGTTTATATTGCCGGTAGTTGGCAAGCCTAGTGAGTCGCTTACACTATATTCACACCAACAGCAACGCAAGTTTGACCGTGGGATCATTTGTTCACTCGTGCTTGACACACCGAAGAGGAGGAGGGCCTTACCTCCACGTAGACAATCTTTCATCAATCATGGCCTAAATAACCACTGTTGCTGCTTTGCACCTGGGAAACCAAATGGCGTATTTTCAGGGAAGTGGAGAAAGAACGAGAGAAACGGGCCCAGCAGAGCTGAGGGATAACACAGAGAAATGGTCCAGTCAGGACTCGTTATCTGTGAGGTCATCTTCAATGAACTCACTGTTGTTTAAGACTGTGGGCTCAGTCACAACACAATCCATCAGCCACTACGAGGATCTGCATGAGTGCAGCTTCACCCCCCCCCCCCCCCAACACACACACACTAACACTGAAAAGGGTGGGGTGGGGAAATGAAACAAAATGGCCACTGCTTTCATCTCTTTCACACAGACACCTCAGGCATCGTTTCCTCAAAGTAGAGTCATCCAACACATAGATCACTGATGATGATGATAATGATGACGAGGGAGTAGAGTATATGCTACAGTGTGTTGTTCTGGAGAATTTCAAATTGAGTTATGAACATGCATTGATGATTATCTCTGCAAGACCTGCTGAGAGGTGACCTCACAGTCTTACCTGCCCTGCCTTTTCTAGTTATTACTGACATTGAAAATGAGCAAACATGCCCCTGTTGCTGCTTTGAACCTTGGTAACCGAACGCCTTATTCACGGTATCTAGCAAACCACGTGTCAGCTGTATGAACCCAAAATAAACAGATTGTTTTTGTAATTTAAAAGCAACAACAGGATGAAAAGGATGCTGAAATAAAATGTCTTAATTTGGATCGATTCGTGCTAGGCTTCGCTAATATTGTACCTGCTCCATCAACTCACTCACCCAGCTGCAGCCTTTGAGTTTTAATAGATACATAATTACATTATGACACACTATCGGGGGGAGTCTGTCATTTAATTCTGAAGGAGACAGACACAACTGACACTGATTTCCTCATGTGCTCGGTTTTCATTTCACACAATAAATGAATTGAGTTTTTTTTCTTCATATGACATGTGTTGATTGCACACTTAAAGTTATTGAATCTGTTTATACAGTAGGAAATCCTGATATGTTAATATGTTGGCAGGATGAGGGTTAAAGGCTGGAAGGAAAGCAGGGCCTCTGCGGTAAAACACTACCGAGTGATTTTTCACTTGCCTAGTGATTCGTGCAGTCCACTTGCAAGTGATAAGCTATCTACACACTGACTCCTCCTACTCCTGACTTACTCCTCTTAACAACAGTCATGCCACCAGTGCTCCTGCTGATGCTGGAGACAAGTGCATTGTATTACAGACCTGTTTTGGAAGAGATGTGAGTGAGTATCTTTTGCTTATGCCAGAGAGAAGTATTACGCTGATCCCAAAGGTAACCTCACCAAATGTGACAGGACTTGCCCCTAGAAACTCCCGACTACTTGGGCCAGTTGTTTAAACCTTTTCTGGGTCAAAAGATGTTGGTCAAGACTAAAAGAAGAACTTTGGAGAGACCAATGGATAAACCATGTCTCAATGTGAGGTAAGGTCACCTCAAAGAACATCAGAACACCTACTTGTGAAAAGAATTGAGTTCATTAACTGGCTTGTTTTTGTTTAATATAATTGTTCTCCTACAGCTAACAATTAGGGGTTAGTCGCCCTCCGCTGGCCAGGCGACGTGACAGAAGGGATCTATGCCGAGTCTTAAACACATCTACTGCAAAGGTGGAGGCCCTGGTTTAGGCAATCTGACACGCCATCAAACCTTCTTCAGATGTTGGCTGTTCAGTGGCAGAACGTAGTCTAAATGTAGCGGATGTTGTTGGCTGTGACTGTAAATTCGGTGTCCCGGATGTACAGTGGTGTTGTGATCTTTGTAGACAGAACAGAGAAAGTGAATCAGCTGCTTGAGAGCGAAGTAGTGATTCAAGGCCCTTTCACGTCTACGCTGTCACTTGTAAACCCTGCTTAACAGGCGATTACTCCTAACGTGTCCCTGTTCCTAAGAAATGCGCTGTAGGAGAAGGAGCTGGCTCGACACAGTTACACAGTTAGTCTCTCTGATGAACATGATCCCCATCAGCTGTAACTCTCCGAATCACAAGCAAGTCAAGCTTTCATTGATCTTAAAAACAGTGCAGAGTATCAGTGTTCAGGGTTAATGTTGACTTTGTTTATACTGTGCATGTAACCTAAAAATGAAATGAAATGAAAGAGCAGGTGAGAGCTGGTCAACTGCTTCAGCCTCCACAGGAGAAGGGAACATATTTAAGGTTCCCAAAAGAAAAAAGTCCTCTCTGTCCGACCTGCTTGGTGCTCTGGTTTGCTCTTGGTTTCAGAATGTTGCCAAAATTGATGCTCCGTCTCATTCTGTCTTTGGCCCTGAAAGTAAGAATGGACAGCGAAGACTCATGCATCCCTACTCGTGCAGTTGCATTTTTATGAGAAGCTTTTCAAAAAGGAGAAACCAGAGATGGAGTCGTCGTTCTACAAGGGCCTGCTCGGGGTCACAGTGGAGGCCAGTGCAAAGCTGGAGGACCATCTCTGCTGTGAAGCTGCAGGCGGAGGCTGAAGGAGCCAGTCGTGAATGGTTCCTGCTTTTTTTCAGGCTGAACATCATAAATAGCAAAGCAATGTGTAAACTGTTAGTTAAAGTAAGTAAAGTTTTTTTGCTGTTAAAACAACCGACAACTGTTTCTACAACAGCCAGAAATGTGAAGGAATTCATTTTCTTTGTATGACTTTTTTAAAATACATCATCTTTGTTTTTAGTAATTTATTTTGAGCAAATAAAGATGTTTTAAAATTGCAAACAAAGCCAGACTAGAAAGTTGAGAAGTCTCCAAACTTTATCAGTTCAATGCTACATCAATGGAATACCCTGTTAAAGTGAAATTACAGTTAATTGTCTCTGTACCAATACTTCATCTACATCTCTCCTGTAATCATTGAAGAGTATATACTTGCACCCTTGTCCAGTTGCCATTGCCCAAATCTACTCAAAGTGACCAAAAAGCCACTCAGAGGGTCCACATGAAGCTGTATTCCTGCAGATGCATTTGTACGATACAGATCTAGTTGCTTCAGGAAAAGAGAAAGAAACTACACTGTCAGAGCAGTATAGATCGATAGAAGTGATAGAATAGCGCGTGGCATGACAGCATACATCTTGATGCTTTTTTGTGTTTTGTTTTTCTTATTGTCAAGATGAAAAGACAAAAACCAACAATGTGTCGGTCTTCCTACTCTGCCAGCCTGTTGGTTCCTACTGAAGAATTCAATATTTTAAAATAGTTCACAAATATCTAGGTTCAATAATTTCCCAAAACAGTTGCTGCGTGTCGTTTTTAAAAGTGCATAACAAGAGATTGGGAGCACTTTGCCTCTCAACGGCTCTCAACATGGCGACGCCTGAGTTGGCGGCTCGTAGCTAACGGCGCTAACAGTACAAACTACGGCAAACATGCTGGCGGGGCTCACAGTGTTGACCTGAGTGGGAACCAGAGGGTGGGCAACACGCTTCCACGAGGACGCTGTCGGTCAGAACGGTGTTATCAGCTGTGACTGAGAGCAGTGCAGGGCGGCGGCCGTGAGCGAGCGAGGGGGGCACGCTCACGTGCACGCAAGAAGCTCACGTGCACGCAAGAAGCTCTGATAACACACACACAGAGGGAGGGAGACTTCGTTCTCTGCTCAGGTAGACATTACTCCGTAAAATGTTGCAGTCGTGAAAATAAACTTGCATGAAGCCAAATCCAGCCTTTGAGAAAACAAAAAACTGGAACCAGCTGACAATATGGAGAGAAATCCATGTGAAACAGAGAGCAGAGCTGGATCACAAGCCACATTCAGCAGCTTTGCATTTGGATGATGTTGATGTAGATCAATACAGTCATGTAGCCAGCTTTCTGTATTGTATACACACACACACACACACACACACTAGTCGTGGACACACACCAAATAAGTTATTACGCGCCCCAGTGAGTGCATTATGATCTCACACCGACTGCATAATGGCCGCTGGGGCTCAGATGGCAAAAAAAAGAAAGAAAAGATGCTGTGAAGCAAGCAACATCCACGTACACACTGCTTCCTCACGTCCATGCACTCACAAACACACACACACACACACAGATTATAACATGAATGGGAGAATATGAAGTGAAATTTGTAAACGTGTTCCAAATTGATAGTTCATTATAATTTATGAGACTACATTATTATTTTCCCTTTTGTTAAGAAAAGTGGTGAACCAAGGTGATTTAATGCAAATTAAATCATGTGCAATGTAATTATTCATTCTTTTTGGAAATATACTTTTTTTAATGCCTTTTTGAGAAACTGCACCTTCATAATTGTTGTACCCTGTTTTTATCGATATGTATTGTCATTTTATTCATGTTAATAAATATATTTAATATTTGCTAATGACACCTGCTTTCCCCCACATTTCTAATTTTAGTAGAATATATAGAATTAATAGAATACAGCCACTGTACTTCTGAGACCCACCAGTGGGCACTGGCCCAGTGGTTGAGAATATGTGGACTAAATGAAATGAACTATGTTAATGAAAATTATTTTATTTAACTTAAGAACAATTTTAAGATTTTATGGTAGTTTTCATTGTTGCGCTTTGTTGCCATATGGAAACAAATAAACCAACTACGGTACCCTCTTTAATATATGGTTGTTGTTTTTCAAATATTATATTATTAAAGAAATAATTTAAATAATAAGTCATGCAATAACTTCACTATAGCACAGTCATGTGAATATAATTTGTCAACATCGATGAAGATAACAGGGACTGCTACAGGAAAACCGTAATGCATATTTTGTTACATTTCGGCTAATAAGGCAGGTTGCACCCATTCCTTTTAATAACGGTTTGATCCTCTGTGCATCTCTCTTGTGAGAAGCTGTGAATGCACAGCCTTTGGATGGAAGATAAATGGAGAGAGGGACAGTAATCTGAGTGGAGGCTGGGTGATGGAGGATGGCTGAAGGAGACAGAGGCACAAGGGAAGGGGCTGAAGATAGGGAGTCAGTGAAAATGGTGGTGGTGTTGGGAGGAGGAGGGGGGGTGTACAGGAGATAACCATCAGTAATTTCAGCATGCTGGCGGATTTCCATTTGTTTGGTGGCTTGACCAATGATGCGTTGAGATGTCTGCACCTAACGGCGGTGTGTAGCTGAAACAGAAAGGCGGGAGGGGGATGGAGCCACTGAGGCATTAGCTCTGAGGAAGAAAGGGAAGACTTGCTGCCATTTTGATGGTTTCAAGAGAGTGGAGGCTGACACACACACACACACACACACATTCAGGGATAAAGATCGATAAACTGAGTCAGTTATTAGTGTCCATTGATATTGGATGTCAGCAGTGAGAGGGGCCCCGTCCTGCTCCACGGTCTCTTCAGCAAAATGACCAATACTGACACCAGCGTTTCATTGAGTCGGGATAATCCCACATGGAACATGTATAAAATGACCACTAAAGACAAACATGGATTAACACACTGCTGGAATGATCTGTACAGTAGAATAGAACATGGACCCTTCATACAGCTCAATGAACAAGCACTACAACGTAATGTTCTCAAATAAACGTCCCTTCTTCCTACTAAAGTCAGGTTCGTGAGAAATAGTGTCATCAAAACCACATGGTGACAGAAAAGACCAGTGCTGCTTCAGTGCTTTCATTACTCTAAACCAGCAGCCTCAATTAGAAAGTCCCAGCATTGATTCATAAGTAACATTGTTGCATTAATGATTAATGAATCATTGCCATGAGCAGTGCACATCTGTGTACATACCGCATGTATGTATGTATGTATGTATGTATGTATGTATGTATGTATGTATGTATGTATGTATGTGTGTGTGTATGTATGTGTGTGTGTATGTATGTACCGGGATGTTTGTTCAGGTATTCATGGCTTATTTTGGAGCCATCTGTATATGCACATGTATAGTCATTAATAGCGGTTTAAACATTCCAGCACACTATATCTAACAGTATATATATATATAAACAGTAGAACATGTTGTGGTTCATGTCTGTACTTGACAATGTTCACATTCTGTTCCGCATTCCCATGTCAAATACTGCTCCATATTTCATATTCACTTCTTCTTACTTACATTATTTTTCTTCCAGCACTAGCATCTCTTTTTCTCATTGTCCTCATTTTAAGTGTCTTTAAATGTCTTTTTGCTTTTCCTTTCTGTTACACTGGCACTGTCTATGGAGACTTGAACTACTCATTGCAGTGTTAACTCTACTGTTGTGCGGTCGAGTGTAAACCTCGACATAGGCCTCAGTCGATCCCTCCTCACAGGCAGTGTGTGTGTGTGTGCGTGCGTGCGTGCATGCATGCATACGTACATGAGGCGTGTGTGTCCGTTCACATGTGCACATCTTCCCACATATGCAGACGTGAAGGATGACCCCATCTACTTTTACAGGACTCTCTGAGGCATGACAGCAAGGTTGGCTTCATCCCTGGGGGCTTTAATTTACTGCCACATCCCCCCAGCCCCATCCCAAACACACACACACACACACGCACACACACACTCCTTATGGCTATTATCCGGGCTGTTGGAGCCTATTTTGATACCTAATGAAGGGCCACGGTTGCCATTTCTCAGCTGACGGTCACCATGGTTACAGGAGGAGGAGGGAATTAGTGTATTTAAAGGAGAGAAAAGTCAAATGTGATGGGGAGAGTGTGAGATGAGGGCTGAATCTGATTTGATGTATTTGTTTTAAGTGCTTGTCCAACTGAAGAGAAATAACATGGCAACATGTTAATAGAGACCGAGCGTGATAGAAGAGGACGACTGGAAAGATTCACGGTGTTTGAAGAAAAGAAAAGTTTAACCAGAACATGTGTTTGCTTCAAAGAATGGTTCAGACTGAATACAACATGGGGGTTATTTTCATTGTTTAGACCATCATGTGTATCTGGTAACAGTTGAGATTTAGAACCACAAACGGTTGGAGGACATGTTCAATATAAAGGATTTAAGAGACAGAGTTTGCCTTTGCTTTATTTTGAAAATCCTGAACACTATTTGGCCTCTGAAGATTGTTTCCTTCTCCTTTTTTCTCCCTTTGCTCTCTTCCACTGTTCCATTTTTTCTTTGTCTTTCTTCCTGCCACATTCCCCTCCGCCTGTCTTGTGATCCCTCCAGCTCCTCTTCCATTGCCAGTCACTATTTATTGTTCATTTGTTATCGGCCTCGTCTGATGAACGGTTTGTCCTTTAACTCAAAGACATAATTGCGTTTTCAGAGGGACAGATGGCACGAAGGGCCAGATTAATCCCAACACGAAACTCATTTCTGAAGGACAGTTGTAAGGTGGTGGGCAATGATTCCACACACACTGTCTCCGAGCAGAAGTGCACATCTCCAACAATGAGATGTGGCAGGGCTAATACTGCATGAACACTGTGGCCTAATGAGAGGACACTCAGGTCGGTATGATGAAACGCCTGTCAGCCTCCACAGAAAACTGTAGCCTCCTCTGAACAGCAGACGCTCACAGTGTGTGTGTGAGTGTGTGTGTCTGGGTTTTGGGGTTCTTGATTATTGTGGCAGGATTTCAAATAAAGCAATGTGTTCTTTATCTTTAACTTCCTATTGATTCATTCTACAGTGCAACTTCCCCACTTTGATGGACTTACTGTTTATCAGACAACAAATGAGACAAGAATTACACCCTCACCCCCTGCTGCTGGGAGACGACTGCACTTTCGGTAAATGGACTTGTGTAGCGTAGCTTTCTAGTCTTCCGATCCCTCAAAGCGCTTTAACACTGCATGTCATCATTCACCCATTCACACTCATTCATACACTGATGGCAGGGGCTACCATGCAAGGTGCCACCTGCACATCACGACTTTCACTATCTAGTGGCCGGGGATCGAACCGCGGACCCTTTGAGGTACCCAGCTTGCTGATCCGCTGATCTGTAACCAGTATAATGTCATGTAAACCCTTTGGAATTAGCAAACTAACGTTAGCTAATTAACTAGCCAGCCACTGAATGGAAAAAAACACAACTCAATGCTTCAGCTACACACTCTTGCCAGAGCAGTTTGGAGGTTTGTTTCCACTGCATGTTCGGCCCGGCTCGGCTCGTCTCGACTCGAGTTGTTCTTTTTTGGTTTTCCATTAGCAAAGGTTGTGTATGGTACCTTGATACTTTTTCTACCGCCTCCATCCAGGTTCCAAGCATAGACTGGACATAAGAAAGTGGACATAGTCATCGTGATGTCACCCATTGGTTTGTGGACTGCCGTTATGAAGCCTCGAGTACGGCATTTTGGCCATTGCCAACTTGACTTTTTACAAACGGTGAACGGAAGTTACCATATTTGAAATTCAGAAGAGTGACGTAGAGACGCCGTAAACGACTCTGGTAGCGGCAACGACCTGTCAATCACAGTAAGCCCGCCCTAAAGCATACTCTACTTTAGACTTCAAAACAATTTGACTAATTTTTTGCAACCAGAGTTTAAGTTTAAGTTTATTGTCATACATTTACACATATACGAAATTTGTCCTCTGCATTTAACCCATCCCTAGCTTATTGGGAGCAGTGGGCAGCTGAGAGGCGCCCGGGGAGCAGTTAGGGGTTCAGTGTCTTGCTCAGGGACACTTCGGCAAAGGACACGTAGCAGCCAAGGATCGAACCGCCGACCTTGCGGTTGCCGGACGACCCTCTCTACCCAGTGAGCCACGGCAGCCCCTGTTGGTCAGTAGAGAGAATGCAAGTTTACAGTGAAATGAAAACACTGCAGACCACAGATTGTCACCAGAATCGTCACTTGTGCACTAAGGTGTCCTGCACAAACCCGTCATTCTTAAATCACCAAGCTACCATCAAAAGGGAGCGTGATTTATTTATTTATTTTTACTTGACCGAGATTTTAACAGACGTTCCCGTGTTTGGCTGCCGATGAACGGATTCAGTGAGAGCTCTGTCGTATTGAAGGTGGTGACATGGCAGTCGCTTTGCTAATATACGATCTGCAGTGGAAAATGAAATCTAGAAATGTGTCTGGTACCAACAGTGAGTTGTGCCGAACCATGCAGTGGAAATGGAGCATTCGACAAAACACTTTTCACAAACGATGACCCGTTGCCAAAAACAAAATTTCATTCCACTGCAAGCACTTGCCTTCTTACAACCTTGTTTATCCACACACATGTAAGCCTTTGCGTCAGCATGAAGCTGACAGACAGGGGAGTATGACGGGTTGAAGAAAATAGTAAGTGATTTTGGATCACAGCGGGGAAGCCCATCCCTAACACACACACACACACACACACACACACACACACACACACACACACACACACACACACACACACACACACACACACACACACACACACACACACACACACACACACACACACACACACACACACACACACACACACACACACACACGGCCTCTGCAGGCCTTCCTGAGGCTAAGTGGCGTTAACCTCTTTCTCTCATGGGACCCAGACAAAAGCCCCAGAGGAGTGCAAATAATCACCTCTCTATCTGCCCCTCCCCCACAGCACACCAGCCCCAGCCCTCATGTCTGGGCTCTAAAAGACAGCATCATCCCACAAAATGTCAGCAAAACCAAATATTAGCCCATACATTTTTGTGAAGCAAGCAAAAATCTGAAAATGAGTTACTGGGGGAATACATTTGATGAAAACAGCTTTTCGCCACCAAATGCGGTTAAATATGGTTAGTTATTGTTATGTTAGGTATGATCAAATGATTCAAACTTAAGTCTTTGGTTTGTTAGGATTTAAAAGTCACATGTGAAACCCAAAGGCAGGCACGCGAGAGGCTCTATAGCGGGTGCACAGATCATCCTCTTCTCCAACCATCAGAATCTGATTGATTTGCCAGAAGTATGTGAAATCATAAAAGGAAGTTGGTTCTGTTTTTGTCTCTCTTTTGCATCTCCCTTGATGTACTTACACAGAAATAGAAATAAGACCTAGGAAAAAGCAGGACAGATAAAGGTAAAGAATAGACAGGACTGTCATGTAAATATCATATTCTTATATTTAAAAAGCAACAATGACCAACGGTAAAATAAAAAATATAACGTCTTTATACAGGCCGTGGGTCTGAATGATTACGAACAGATGGCTACAGTATATGCAGCCTCTAGCATTTATATTGACAGTGACAGATTATATTCACTTATTATGAACTGTAAAACGATCGTATATACCAGCAGCAGTGGATATGTAGGTGTTAAAGGGTTATTGACAGTCTCTGACTGATGTTAGTGTTCTTCAGACTGACGGCCTGCAGGAAGAATACAGTGTTCTGTAGCCGCCACAGACTCACAGTGTGAGGGTGTGATACCCACACTGTATGGTAGTAAAGTATGGAAGTATGGTATTCTGGCTGATATATGAAGCATGCTGTGTGTGTGTGTGGCAGGCAACTGAACAGCTGAGGTTGGGGGAGGTATTGAAGTGGGAGTCATTGGTGTGTAACGGCACACACGCCCAACCTTGATTGGCTCGGTTTTCACCCCCACCCCTCCGCCAGCATCATTTTTCCCACAATTCTCTTTATTCCTCTTGAAACAATGCTTTCATTTCCACTCCTCTGTTTTCCTGTTCTGATGTGAGGGTCCTGGGACAGAGGATGTCGTATGTGTACAGATTGTAAAGCACTCTGAGGCTAATCTGTGATTTTGGGATACAAAAAATTAATTGAATAGAATTTCATTGAAAAAGGAGTCAAACACACATTTAAATTGTAGATGTAAGACAGATGATGATAGACATATCTATGTATATGTCTGCATCTATCTCCATAATAAAGTATGTATCATTGCAGTTAAAGTTAAAGCCAGCTGGAGAAGGTTATATTTACTTGAAATTTGTTGTGAATAAAATACGGACTCCTACAGATTTATAGTAAAGCAATCCTGCAATAAAGATAAAAGGGAAAGAGGTGGGGAGACAGAGAGAAGCAAATACTGTGTCGGGGCAGGAGGGGTGAGGGTGAGGGGGGTGAGGGTGCAGAGTCTGGTGGGAGAGAGATAACAGCCGAGTTGTCATGTGAGAGGCGTGTCACATAGAGCGACTGGCCGAAAGAGATAGGGCCAGGGCCCACCGCAATAATCTGCTCTACAAACACACACACTCAAATCCACCAAAACACACGTTATCAATGATCAAATTTACTCAGGCGAGGTGCTCATCAAAACCTGTATGCTCAGTAAACCTCCACCATAAATCCCACAAAGTACCCGTGTGTGTCGGCATATATGTTTGAATGGAAGTTCGTGCAGGTAACTGGTAAATGTGCTGCCCCTACAGAGCACTTCTCTACCTTCACGGGGACATTTGGCGTCTCACAGATCTCAATTCATCCTGATGGCTCTGGCCCGTCCATCGGGAGCCATTTAAGGTGCAGGGTCTTGCTCAAGGACATGTGGACAGGAGGAACCAGGGGACAAACCACTGAGCTCTGCAATTAATGGACATCCCACTCTGCCCCTTGAGCCACAGTCCAGGTACTTGCAGTATGAGGCGACCACAGGCGATCTACACTGCTTTATTATAATGGCTGCTTCTTATCAAGCCCTTTCCAGAGCTACATGGGAACGATGTAGATCCGTTTCATCCCCGTAGGCATTTGACAGACCAAAGAATGCACATATGCAGGTAAAGAAGATGATGTGCTCTTTTGCCACCCCAACAGCAGGGCCTGGGAATAGTGATGTCAGGCCATTACTTCTCAAACAGGGAAGGACATGCTGCCATCTTCACATCTTGCTTGTTTCAAAGAGTAAGAGTAGATGCGAAGGCCAGACAGACAGGCCGGCAGACAGACATTCATGGTTTTATAGTTAGATGATGTATTTCAATAAATGTATTTATCTTTTGTGGGAAAAAAACGTGTCTTCGTTCACAACATATTTTAGATTTAAAGAGTGGAAATGACATGTTAACAAAGTGTCGGCAGAGTTCATTATTGACCTTGGAAATAGTGGTTTGAATAAATAATCAAGGCACAAGAAAAAAAATTCTCTGCTATTGCTGCGTTTCCAGAGCTTTTAACAGCATCTCAAAGTCTTCTTTAGGAGTTTCTTTTAAATCAGACAACATCAGCTGTCTGTGAAGACCAGGTCAAGGAGGACATTCCCATCTGACACCAGAGACCATCTTTGAACAAAGACAGATGTTACCACCTCCACTCACATACAGCCAAAGTTACATCTTTGGGAAACATGATGAGATGAGCCAAATCTCCCCCAAAAAAAGTACAGTCAGCCCTGCAGCATCACGACATGCAGATAACGTCTGCACAGCGTCGACTCCGGCCACTGCTCGCTGACTGCTGCCTTGACCCTAGATGAAGCCACTGATACAGTCTAAAGAGTTCCCAGTCGACCTGACACTGCTCGTCTGTCATATACGACGGAAAATGTGAGTCCAGAATAAACAAACTACAAATATTGGAATTTGGAGGAGTAACTGACTGGGCAGAATGTCCAGAGCCATAACATCACAGCCCGCACCGCTGCAGCGTTCTCCCTCAATACTGGATCCATTTCAGAAATGGTTGTCCCTTACAGTCAGTAAGACATAAACATGGGAAATAGGGTCTTTGTTTCCCTTTAATATTGTAATACTCCATTCATGGGAACACTAATCTTTGTTCATTGGTAAACCACTCTGACAGATTTTACTACACTCAACTGTTTTTTTTTTCACCACAATCAAAGAATGAGCCAAGTGTCGTGTTGTGGGCTAGTCTTTACCGACACATTCAGCCCGAGGTAGGGCTGGGCGATAAATCGATTTAATCGATTAATTCGAATGTGTGCTTTAAGGCGATGTGTTTTATTGAAAATCGAGAAAATCGCCCCCACCCCTCCCCCCCGTTGGGTTCCCGTAGTAGAGTGCGCGCGCATTGTTTACAAACTAAAACAATGGCGGCCAGCAGCTTCACTGCTGGCCGCCGCCGCCGCCACCTCACAACAACAACCCAGCATTTTGGAGACATTCACCAACTGTACTCCGCATGAGAAGAAGAGTGCCCGGTGGAAAGCCATCACGGATGCAGTCGCGATGTATATCGCAAAAGATATGGTGCCCATATACACCGTGGAAAAGCCGGGGTTTATTCACCGTCTCAAAGCTTTGGACCCCAGGTACGTGCTACCAAGCCGTAAACATTTTTCTGACGTTGCCTTGCCTCGGCTGTACAATAGTACACGCCAAAGGATCTCTGCGGAGCTGGAGGGGATGTCATTCTACTCCGCAACAACTGACCTGTGGTCCAGCAGGTTGACCCAGACACCGATCCACTTGACTGGTGGAAGCGTCACCAACTTAACTTTCCAAGGCTAAGTACTTTAGCAAAGAAATACCTCTCTGTGCCAGCTACAAGTGCCCCCTCTGAGAGGCTTTTCAGTGTGTGGGGGGGGCATTGTTACATGCCACCGTGCATGCCTGAAGCCAGAGGTAGTAGACAGGCTTGTCTTCCTGGCAAAAAATATTTAGAAAAAACATGCACTACTGTTTAATACTGTTGGTTATGTTGTGAATGCACTTGATTTTGTTTACATGCACTTATTTACTGTGCAAAATATGTTATGTTGATGTTAGATCAGATGTTGCACTTTTGAAAATGTGAATGTTAAAGGGTCATATACATTTTATTTCATGCTGTGTTTGTATCAGTGTATTCAGTTAGAAAAGCTTACTGTAAAAAGTTACATTTGCACAGTTGTTTACAATGGAAGGCTACTATTTAATGCCATTTAATGTTATGTTTAATTTAATTTTATATTTAAATGATTCAGGCAAACAAAAGAGTGACCAAATACTTTTTGTATACTACAGGCACCTTTCTACAATGTTCAGGTTTTGTTTGCACTTTATTTTTATCAACCTACTTGGGAAAATCATCACAAAATAAAAGAAAAAATTGTTTTCAACAGCTTCTGTCATCTGCAAAAAATTTTGGGGGAAAAAAATCGATTTAAATCGTGAATCGGATTTTTTGTAAAAAAATCGGAGATTTTTTTTTTAGGCCATATCGCCCAGCCCTAGCCCGAGGGCACGTTTAGTGCATACACAATATGACCTGTGTCAGAGCATTCGTCATGAGTAATGAGTTACTTCCAAACTGGTCCAGTGTCAGTGTAAAAATCCAGGCTGTGGAATATAAAGCTGGTTTACCTCTGAACTGCGAGGGTCAACAAGGTGATTTTTTAAAAAGAGAATCCGACTAATGTTAATTTGAACATGGTGCAGTTGCTGGCTCTGCCCTGGGCACTGCATGCGGTTATGTCTCACCTCTAGCCTCACTTTGCATCACGTCAGTGTGAAAACAGCCTGAAGCAGCAACTATCAAGGTCTAAAGAAAATGCTCCAAAAAGCATGGGTGACCCATCCCATATCCAACAAGTACCAACGCGTCAAATAACGCAGCTTAGTCAGCGCTCCTCTGCGTCTGACAACTACGATTAGTGTGTATAGCTAAACCAACAAAAAAGAATGAGCCGTAATTTGTAGACATCCCACAAAATCGTTTTGTTGCTCTTCCTTTCTCGTGCGTAATCAAGAGTAAATATTAACCTTTGTCACATCAGTCATTAGTGTCGTTAGTTGCTTTACTCCAGTGCTGTAGTCACATTAACGTCAACCACGCTCTTTTCCTAAATCTAAGTAAGTGGTTTTGTTGCCTAAACCAAACTTCCTGTGAAGAATGGAAGTTTATTTTGAAAAGACACTATGCATGTAACGAGTGTATATTGACTCAATGTCACTGAAACGTGCAAAACTGAGGAATAGTACGATGTGGTGGTGGGCGTGGGTGGCTCAGCTGTGGAGGGGGCGGAGTGTGGGAGTGGTTCGGGGAACGGTGCCGGTAAGGGACTTAGTTAGGCGCAGCTGGAAGGGATCCTGATTGTCTCACTCACGGCTGTATTTAATCCCACAGTAGAGACTGAGGCGAGGAACGGACAGGACGGCAAGCTCCTGCGGCGTGTGCTCGGAGGCGAGGCAGGAGAGCACCCGGCCAGGCCCGTTAGGGTTTAAAACAATAAAGAACCATTGAAACCGTCATTCCACCGTGTGCTGGCATCATTGTGCTCCCCAGACCCACCGGGTAGCAGAGAACCTGCTACAGTGGAGCCCAACGTGGGGCCGAGCACAGAGACATGGACGGAACAGCACCGGAGGCGCCGGCGCAGCCGATTATGATGCTGGGCCAGATGCTGGGAGGGATCGCGGCCATGCAGCGGGACCAGGCTGAGGCGAACCGGCAGTTCCTGGGGGCGCTCCAGGCCCAGGCGGAGCGGCTGGCCCACGCCCTGGAGCAGCTCGCGGTCCGGGCAGCGGGGGGGGCGCAGGGAGTAGTGGAGAAGGTGGTCCTGGAGCAGTTCGTCGGGGCGCTGCCGGCTCGCACGTCAGCTTGGGTCCGATATCACCGGGCCCCGACCCTGGGGACCGCCATCACCCTGGCAGTTCATCCCAGCGGCCCGGGAGACAGTGGCCGCCCGCTGGCACCGGCCCGGCCGACGCCGGCACCTCGGAGGCGGCTGCCTCCGCAACTGCTGGTGCGGCCCCCCCTGGCTCCGCGGGCGGCCCCCTTCCTCCCCTCTCCCGAGGCACCGACCTCCGCGTCTGCCGGCACTCTTCCCAACCCACATGGGGGCCCTCAAGCGCCAGGGCTGGAGTGTTGGAGGTGCGGGCAGCCCGGTCACTTCCGGAGGGAATGTCCACTGATGGAGGTGGGCCAGGTGGTTCGGGTTGCCGGCCCTCCAACGCCCTCCCCTGGTCCAGGATCGACGTACCGCATTCCGGTAAGGATTCAGGGGGGTATACATCAGGCAATGGTGGATACTGGCTGTACGCAGTCGATGATTCACCAGAGCCTGGTTCGGCCCGGGGCATTGGTGGAGGCATTGTGGGTAAAAATTAAGTGTGTGCATGGGGATATTCACAAATATCCCGTGGTGCCAGTAGAAATTAGACACATGGGGAGAAAACATAGTCTGAAGGTTGCGGTTAGCTCCCGCCTTACGCACCCCCTGATCTTGGGAACAGATTGGCCAGGGTTTGGGAAATTAATGGGGCGGGGTGCGGGGGTGCGTTGACGACAGACAGGGTCATGCGGTATGTGTGCTGTGCTCAGCGGTGACGCGAGGTTGTCCGACGCTGCAGATGGGGAGGGGGTCCCGAACTACACTCCATGGAAGATTTTCCACTTGAGCAGTCTCGGGATGATACTCTACGCTCAGCCTTTGACCAAGTGATACGAATTGATGGTCAGTTGGTGCGCCCTGACGCAGCACAGTCATACCCGCACTTTTCATTGATTAGGGACAGACTGTATAGAGTGAGTCGTGACACTCAGTCAGGTCAGGAAAATACCCAGTTGTTGGTGCCGAGAAGCCGCCGGGAAATTATTTTCCAGGCGGCTCACTATAACCCGATGGCTGGCCACATGGGATATGAGAAAACACTGGACCGGATAATGGCCCAATTTTATTGGCCGGGCATTCGGGGTGATGTGCGCCGTTGGTGTGCATCCTGCCCAGAGTGTCAGTTGGTAAACCAGCCGGCCATTCCGAGGGCGCCTTTGCGTCCTCTGCCGTTAATGGAGGTCCCATTTGAGCGTATCGCCATGGACCTCATCGGGCCATTTCACCGGAGTGCACGCGGATATTGCTTTGTGTTAGTCCTAGTGGATTACGCAACACGCTTTCCCGAGGCAGTGCCGTTGCGCAACATTTCTGCAAAGAGTGTCGTGCAGGCTCTGTTTCAGGTCATCTCCCGAGTCGGAATCCCGAAAGAGATTCTGACTGACCAGGGCACCTCGTTCATGTCACGCACACTGAGAGAACTTTACGGATTACTGGGCATTAAATCTATTCGGACCAGTGTGTACCACCCACAGACCGACGGTCTGGTGGAGCGTCTGAATAAGACTTTAAAGTCCATGATCCGTAAATTTATTCACGACGATGTCCGTAATTGGGATAAATGGCTTGATCCTCTGTTGTTTGCAGTGCGGGAGGTTCCCCAGGCCTCCACGGGATTTTCTCCCTTTGAACTACTGTTTGGCAGGACACCACGGGGGGTGCTCGACCTGATTAAAGAAAACTGGGAGGAGGGTCCGAGCACCGGGAAAAGTGAGATCCAATACGTCCTGGACCTGCGAGCAAAACACCACACACTGGGTCGACTGTCACGTGATAATTTGGTCCAGGCCCAGGACCGTCAACAGCGGCTGTACAACAGAGGGGCCAAGCTGAGACAATTCGCACCGGGGGAAAAGGTACTTGTATTGCTTCCTTCTTCCAGCTCTAAACTCCTCGCCAAGTGGCAAGGACCCTTTGTGGTCACACGGCGGGTGGGGGATGTCGACTATGAGGTGGTGCGTTCTGACAGCTACTCAGATCTACCACCTCAACCTCCTAAAAGCATGGAGAGAGGCGGAGTCTGTGTCTCTGGTGTCCACGGTTCCTGAGAGGGAGGAGCTGGGGCCGGAGGTTCCAAAATCCTCCGATCCAACCTCGCTCCTTTGTGAAGCCCACCTCTCCGGGACCCAGAGAACAGACATTGCACAGTTTCAGGAACAGTTTGCAGATGTGTTCTCCCTCCTGCCAGGGCGCACAAACCTCATAATGCACCACATTGAGACTCCTCCGGGTGTGACGGTGCGGTTACGACCCTACAGGTTACCTGAACATAAAAGAATAGTGGTTCAGAGGGAATTAGCGGCTATGCTGGAGATGGGGGTAATAGAAGAGTCCAACAGTGCCTGGTGTAGTCCCATTATTCTGGTTGTCAAGAAGGATGGGTCTATACGGTTCTGTGTGGACTATCGCAGGGTGAATGATGTGTCACGATTTGATGCTTACCCAATGCCCCGGGTCGACGACCTCCTGGACCGACTAGGCACTGCACGGGTTTTTACGACACTGGATTTAACCATGGGCTACTGGCAGATTCCTTTGTCGCCAGAGTCCAGGGAAAAAACGGCCTTCTCCACCCTGTTTGGGTTACCAATTCACCACACTTCCCTTTGGGTTGTTCGGTGCCCCAGCCACTTTTCAACACCTCATGGACCGGGTGCTGCGTCCGCATGCTGCGTAAGCTGCCGCCTACTTGGATGATGTGATCATCCACAGCACCACCTGGGCGGAGCATGTGCAGCGCGTGGGTGCGGTGCTGGAGTCCCTGAGGCAGGCGGGGCTCACCACCAACCCGGGGAAGTGTGCGGTTGGACGGAGGGAGGTATGGTATCTGGGGTACCACTTGGGTGGCGGGCAGGTGCGCCCTCAGGTGGACAAGACTGCGGCTATCGCAACCAGCCCGCTGCCCAAGACTAAAAAAGAGGTTAGGGGGTTTTTGGGGCTGGCGGGTTATTACAGGCGGTTCATCCCCAACTTCGCAGATCTGACCAGCCCCTTGACCGACCTGACCCGGAAAGGTGCCTCAGATCCGGTCCAGTGGTCGGAGCAGTGCCAGTTGGAGTTTGAGCAGGTAAAACATGCCCTCTGTGGGGAACCACTCCTTCTTACACTTAACTTCTCTTTGCCCTTTACTCTGCAGACTGACTCATCGAACAGAGGGCTGGGGGCCGTTTTGTTCCAGTGGGTAGAGGGGGTTGACCGCCCGGTGCTCTACATCAGCCGGAAGCTATCCGAGAGGGAGACCAGGTACAGCACGGTGGAGAAGGAGTGCCTGGCCATCCGGTGGGCGGTCGACTCCCTGCGCTACTACCTCCTGGGATGCTCTTTCACCCTCTGTTCGGACCACGCCCCGCTCCAGTGGCTCCACCGCATGAAGGATACTAACGCCTGGATCACTCTGTGGTATCTGGCTTTGCAGCCGTTTAACTTCAAGGTGGTCCATAGGCCGGGGGCGCAGATGGTCGTGGCCGACTTCCTCTCTCGCCCTCAAGGGGGGGGGGGGAGTAGATCAGGCCGGATGGCTCCCCGGCCTAAGTCGGGCGGTGGGGGTATGTGGTGGTGGGCGTGGGTGGCTCAGCTGTGGAGGGGGCGGAGTGTTGGAGTGGTTCGGGGAACGGTGCCGGTAAGGGACTTAATTAGGCGCAGCTGGAAGGGATCCTGATTGTCTCACTCACGGCTGTATTTAATCCCACAGTAGAGACTGAGGCAAGGAACGGACAGGACGGAAAGCTCCTGCGGTGTGTGCTCGGAGGCGAGGCAGGAGAGCACCCGCAAGGCCCGTTAGGGTTTAAAACAATAAATAACCATTGAAACTGTCATTCCACCGTGTGCTGGCATCATTGTGCTCCCCAGACCCACCGGGTAGCAGAGAACCTGCTACATACGAATATCATAGTTTGAAGCTTGGTGCCAGTGACCAAGCTGCATTATTTGACACATTGGTGTGAGAATGTGTTGCCAGATAACAACACAATGGCAATTGTAAAAGTTACACCTTTAGTTCCTTCTTAAAAAGACGCCCAACAGTCATGAGTCAAAGGAAAGGAAAGTCATTAAATGTTTTCACCGGTATATCTTTGTTTTTCTCACTAGTTTCTACTAATTAGCCTTTTGGAAAATATTTTGCTGTCACCACTCTTGGCAGGATATCTTGAAAGATTACAAATGGATTTCGATGAAACTGCATGGCTGGGTTGGTCACACGGTAAAAAGACACGAGCTTTAAGCACCGTCCACGGCCGACCAACCAGCCAGACCTGCCGGACCAAACGCCACCAAACTGCCCCAGAGAGGAGAGGGAAGAGAGCCGAGATGGCAGCTAAGCTAACCCAGCTAGGACCTGAGACTACTCCACTAGCCAGCCTACTGCTGGCTGTCTGATGTTCAATCACAGGAAAATAAGATGGATGAAAGCAGCGGGAGGTCAGTGACTGTTGAGCCCACATCTTCACAGAGACCTGGATCCATCAGGCTACAACTGAATTTCGTTGTGCATGCCTCTGTCGCATAATGACAATAAATAATCCTTGAATCCTTGAACTAATCTATGAAGAACACATTATCTAACTGCAGATGAACAGACCGTGCACTTTGTTCATCCATGTGACTCATTCACATTGAAGCCATGTCCATGCTCACAAATAGCATCACACCGCTAGAAGAACAATTTCTATTAGAAGTCAGCAAACACAGTGCTGCCCAGACATGGAGAGTCTATCCATCACTCGCCTACCTCCTCAAATGTTGTTATTGTACCGGGGAGAGGAGTGCAATAATCTCAGCCTCTTAGGAAAGCCTATGTAGGAAGAAGATACTGCCAATGAGGAGAGCGAGGAAACATGAGGGCATTAGATGAGCCATTTGTTTTCATCCCTCTGAAGGAATGAAGAAATATGCAGCATGTTTTCAGCAGCAGCTGTTTGTATAACTTAGATGAAAATTGCACAGATGGTAAATCTAAAAACCTACTAGTATCACCTAGAGCAGGGGTCTCTAACTGGACCGGATCCGGACCCAGGACCTAAAATCGATATTTCGGAATCACACATATATTAGGCAGCGAGTTTGTACTTTAACCGGTAGGGTTGCACGGTGTATCGAGACTAAAAAGGTACCGCGGTACCTGTACGTTAAAAACGATACGATTTTGCATATTTTTAGTGTCGATACTTTGTTAAAATAGCGCGCGATCAGAGCGCAATCGCTGCTCCGCTCCCTGTCATGCTGCCTGCAGGCATGCAAGGGGGCGGGGCTGCCCAGCGCGCTCACAGCAACAGGCAGCGCGCGCACTCACAGCGAGTGATCACAGGGGAGACATGCAGGAGCTTTTACCGACCATCCTCGGGTTCTTGGAAAAGAAGATGCCAGAAGTATCATCTGGAGGTACGTTGGCTATATTGCGGAAAGCCCACTGACCTACAGAGACCCGTCTGCGAAACGTGTTTCAAAGCCACACAGACAAAGGGAGGCAACACCTCTAACACGGCAAAGCACCTTTCAGACAGACACCCCAACCTTTTTAAAGAGTTCAAAGAACGACGGGTAAGCAAATGTGATTATAAACATGAACTCCCCCAAGCTCACCCATAGACAGCTAACACGAGTAGCCTTAGCCTAGTTTGACAAGCCTACATGATGAGGTCACAATGCACACAAACGTGTACTAAATGAAACAATTGATGCAAAATGGCTCCATGCTGGTGGAGCCTGAGGGTGGATCTTGAGCTAATTATTTTCATTTTTAGTTAAGGAAAAATAATTATTCCATGAATTAAGATAAAATATGAAGTGAAAAAATCAAACTCACTATGCAAGTAAATGAAGAAATAGAAACAAGAGCAGGAAAATTGCGCTAATCAGAGAGGTTATCTCACACGACGTTCTCCAAAAAGAGAAACGTGTTCAGAATATAATTCATAAGCAAGAATGAACGGTTATGTTAATTCTTCCCACAGGCAGTGTGTCATATGTTCAGAAACCGTAACTATTGATAACTATTGAAGCGCACAACGAGGCAAAGCACAACTCCTTTGAACAAATGTACCCACTCACATCTAAATGAAGACACAGAAAATAAACCTAAGAGCCCAAAATGATCAGAATCCTAACGCATGAATTCACTGTCCCAACAATGATGTTAACAGAGAGAATAGAGCTGAAACAAGTGTTAATAACCACAGATAAAGATCATGCTCACTGATTTATGTTTTTAGAAGACAAAAATATTATATTGTGACTTTTTGATTGACATCACTTCCCACATGAATGAACTGAATTTAAAGCTGCAGGACAATTCAGTGAAATACATTTTTCTAAAATAAATTACTTTCTTTTAAGATGCACATTCTTCAAAAGCTTTCTGTTATGTCAGTTATTCGTTAATCCAGCCATTACTTTACTTGAAATGAGAAGAACTTTTATTCATGTATTATTTATAATCCATCCAGTTAAATTTGAAAACTGAGAATAATAATTTGTTAAAATATAATTGATGTGTACTTTCTTTATTTGATTTGACAGTTGTTGACTACACAGAGACGTTACTACTACTAGGCTTCTTGAATATATATATGGCACTAAATAGCGCGGGTTAAATATTATTGTAATGTTTCGGACCTTTGCCCGAGGAGATTTTCTCAATCTGGACCTTTTGGAATTTTAGTTGAAGACCCCTGACCTAGAGGCTGCTACATTGATTAAGATGGATAGTAGATGGACTTGGATTTATATAGCGGCTTTTTAGTCAACACTCAAAGCACTTTACACTTCATGTCAACATTCACACATTCATACACTGATGGCAGAGGCTGCCATACAAGCTGCCACCTGTTCATCAGGATCTGATCTAAATGTTACTTCACACACACACTGATGGCACTTCACTTTTTTTTTTTAAACTTTAACTTAAGTTTCCTTAAGAAATAGAGCCGTTTATGAGCTTTCTTCACCAGGATGGAGATGTGTGAGGACCACGTCAGGTTGTTTGTGATGCTGATTTCAGGAACTTAAAGCTGCTGACTGGCTCCACCTCATCTCCATTGATGAAGACAGGGAAGTGTATTTTCGCCTCCTTTTTTCTAAAATCAACAATCAGCTCCTTGGTTTTACTGACGTGGAGCAGTAGGTTGATCTCTGAGCTCCACTCTGAAGATTGATGATTTCCTCTCTCTATGAAGTCTCATTGTCGTTTGTAATCCGGCCGATGACGGTAGTGTCATCTGCTAACTTCACAACAGAGTTCTCTTTATGTTTGAGGTAGCGGTCGTGGGTGTACAGCGTGAACAGAAGGGGGCTGAGCACGCAGCCCTGGGGGACTCCAGTGTTCAACACTAGAGTGGAGGAGGTGCTGGAGTCTCTTTGTGAGGAAGTGCTCATAAACCGTTACAGAGTGAGGTATAAGCCCTACGCTTCCCAGGAGTCTTTGTGTTTTCTCTCCTCACAGGTTTTCATAGATTCTGGTTCTACCTGTACCCTGGTCCTGCCTCCTGCTGACACCCACTGCTACTGCCATTATTATCATCATTGGTCGCATTACTGCTTTTATTATCAATATTAATCTACTATAGCCACTGCTGCTGTTAATATTAGTCGTCATAATTTTTCCATCATTATTCTGCTTACTACTCTCATTACATAAATCATTGATGTCATATGCAGACTTCACAGCTGAGTCTTTGTTGAGATCAAAGTGAGCATAAAAGGTGTTCAGCTCATCTGGCAACATGGCCTCACACATGATGGGGGTACTCCTGCTTTTATAGCCTGTGACATTATGGATCTCCTGCCACGTATCTTTAGTTGGTGTTGAGGTCTCTCCAGTCTCTTGACGCCTCTCCTTGATTTCAGCTTTCAGTCTTGCTCTGGCGATGTTTGCATTCTTGTCACCTAAGGGTTTTCGGGGCTTTTGATGGTGCCATTACCTCTCCACTCATCAAGGCTTTGTGGTGGGGCATTCATTTTATTGTCTTTGTGATCACTACATCTTTAACACATTTGCTGATGTCACTGTTGTATATTCCTCCAGATTGATGTCATTCTCCTGGGTGGCGGCATCCCTGAAAATCTGCCACTCTACATTCAAAACAGTCCTTTAGAACAGCTGTAGCTTCATCCGTCCACCCTTTAACTGTTAATTAGCTGGGCGTATGTAGGCAGAATGTAAAGGGAAATATGATCTGATCTGCGAAAGGACATTCGGTAGGAGCAAGCTGGGTAGCGGAATAACCTCAGGTCCAAGCTGTCCTTTTCCCGGCTCTCTTCCCCCTTTTTCTGGGTCGATTACACCGCCTCCGATGGTATTTTGATGGCCAGTCTGGGTGAGCGGTCAGAAGATTTTGTGGGCGATTATCGTCCCAAGAGCAGCTGCCCTTAATCCAATCTTCGTACTTTCTTTCCCGATGTGGATGAGTGTATTTTTGTCTTAAACGTAGCGAAGTATGTGGGAGCTACCGGCCGCTGCTGTTTTGCCAACAGAATTTTGTTATGAGTGTGTCTACAGCGTTAAACCATTTGACTGTAGCTTGGACTGTATCATTGTCAATAGGTAATTCATTTTTGGTAGTATCATCAAATTTACAGTATAGATTCGGCCTATCATGCATCGTGGTAGCATCATCCAGCGGTTTAAGTCATTGTCTATAGTTTTTAATAATGCAGTGAAGTTGAGATGGAATCATTCAGTCTTAGGGACATTTTTATACATAGATATTATAAATAGTAAATGGCCTGTACTTGATTGGAGCTTTTCTAGTCTTCCAACCTCTCAATGCGCTTTCACATTACATGTCATCATTAACCCATTCACACACTGAACGGCTACCATGCAAGGTGCCACCTGCTCATCAGGACTCTAACTAACATTCACACACCGTAAGGCAAGGCAAGGCTAGTTTATTTGTAGAGCACGTTTCAACAACAAGGTAATTCAATGTGCTTCACATAAACCGTAGGAACAGCTACAGGAGCCATTTGGGGTTAAGTGTCTGGCCCAAGAACACAGACATGGACTAGTGGAGCCGGGGATCGAACCGCCGATCCTCTGATTGAATGACGACCCTGCTCTACCAAAGTCGCATCGTGAGGTAGAAGGGTGGGTTATGAGGTGTGGTATTCTATGCTGATACACTATGCTTAGCATAGTGTATCAGCATACACTATGCTTAGCATAGTGTATGCTACACTATGCTGATACAGTGGTAGAATAGTAGATTTGTTCGTTTATTGAATATTAATAGAGGTTGGAGTATACATTGATAATCTTGATAACTTCATTGAGTGATTTATTAATAGTAATAATGCATTTTATTTGTAATGCACTTTTCATTTTAAAAAAATCTCAGAGTGCCAATATTAGGGTTTTTTGAAGAAATATTAATATGTCATCATTGTAAAGACTGATTTTGTGCGTTATGTTGTTGCTGATGCAGCTGTTTTGGCTAATGGTTCGATGAATAGGATGAATAGTTATGGTGAGAGACATCCTTGACTGGTCTTGTACAGGACACGTTAATCAATGTGTTGTGACTGTTGCCATGGGTGTGCTGTAGAGAATTTTCATCCATTGATTGAATGATTTTCCGAAGACAACTGTTCAACAGTTTTGATGATTAATGTCCAGTGTACTCTTTCAAATGCCTTTTCTGCATCTAATGACAGGATAACTGGATTGATTGTTATTTCAATGGGATATGTTCATCAGATTGAAGACGCAGCGTGTGTTATTTGATTAATGTCTGCCTTTAATACATCTTGTCTGATCTGGATATTTGACAGATGAAATGATTGATTCATTTCAAATTGTTAATACTTTACGATTTATTTTCTTCAACATTTTTACATAATTAATAGTAGTATGTTTGGAAAATATTATTAATTGTTTCAGTGATGTTGATCTGATTGATTATTGCGTTGGATTGCTAGGTATCAGCCAGGTTTATCATTAAGTTTAAAGTGGTTGTAGCTTAGCTTTTCTTCACAAGAACCATGTTCCTTTGGTACCAATGTTGTCAAATGGAAATTTGGATTTTCACATTTCTGCTTTCACAGTTCGGTCAGTGGGTTTGGCTGCGAATGAATTGTGTAATGGTTTGATTTTCTCCTTGATTTTCTAATTCAACATGAGAAAAAACATCAACTTTGACTGTGTTTGAGCACCAAGCATCATGATTCCATCTTCATGCTCATCATCCTCCCTACCTCATGACATTTCAGTATCTTGCCCAAGGACTCTTTGGCACGCTAACTGGAGGAGCCAGGGATCTAACCTGCCTAACTTCCAATTCATGGACGACCTGCTCTACATCCTGATCCACAGTCACCCACGCTCATTACACCTACGATACAAAAGCATTGAATGGAACAATGATTCTAAAAGACACTGCATAGAGCCAAAAGCAGTACGTATCAGGTTCAGTATCTTGTGTGACAAGTTGACATGTTGTCCTGACCTTTCACCTCTATGATTAAAGCTGCTCAAGTCAATGTTCGTATACAAACAGTGAAACATGTGACTGCTAGTGATCAACCCACAGCCAATTCTAAGCAGCTGTACAGTTCAACTCAGCTCGAAAGTGCACATTGGCATCTTTCAGCTCACGGTTTTGGTTTGACAGCCCATCAACCTCGTTTCCATAAGTTCAGTGAAAAAGCCCTGCAGCAAACAGCAGACAGACAAAGTTATTGACTGGCTGGTCAACATAGTGGACATTTAGCAGCTGAAGAACCAGATATTTTTCTCAGTTGGAGACAGAAACACAGTTATAAGGCAAGTTCATTTTGGACATATATGTGTTTGGGGGTGAGAAACTTAACTGCTGGCTTCTGCGAGTAGAGATCTCCACTGTCAAAGGTTTTCCGTTGTATTATGTCACACTACTTTCACCTTTGGTACTTAGCGAGGACAATAGTTACTCTTAGATGTAAACGATAGGTTGTTTCAAGTTCTGGAAAAAATTATATGGGCAGTTGTGTATCTGGGTAGGAAAGTCTCATTGATATACAGTATTATACAATATTGAAAATTGTGTGAGAAGTTTCCGCCAAGACATAGGACACAGAGATACTGATCACACTGACCTCTGAGAAAATAATCCCTCACAGCTTTTGAGACATCAAAGCCAGTGTCTCACTGTAATAAGCATTCCGCATGAGACATAATGGACTTTTCTCTCATCCAAGCCTATGCATTTTTAAAAGCTTAGCGGGCCCAGTGCACAGCCCTGAGGTATGTCACAAAATAGCAATCCCATTTCCAATAACACTACACAACGCAAATGTTTTCCACTCATCTCTGGCATTATGGCCAAAGGGAATATTTGGTGGGTTGAATTATGCCGACGGGGAATTACATGGGACAGAGGTAATCTAGGAGCGAGATCAATCAGTGATAGGCATTCACCTCCTACGTATGTTCAGCTAGCCTGATTATCCGCTTAGCCTTCCTCTATCTGATAGCAGCAACGACTTGCCAAGCAATGAAGCTAAAAGATCGGAGGTCACCTTCAACACTGCTTCTTCAGTTTTTCTTTTCATTTGCCAATTTCCAAACGGGATAATTCCTCTCTGGGGTTGAATGCTTTCGATAGTAGCCAGTCAGACTTTAGAATATCAAAGAGCAGGGAAACTCGAAAGCATTTCTCTCTTCAAAAAGGCCAGCGTTCTTTATGATTGCTGCAGGTAATGTTGAGTAGAAGCGATCGGATCATTATTGGAAGTCAGCCATGCGGAACAATACCAAAGCTGAAAAAGATGGAGAAGGCACACTGACTGTCAGGTATTGAGCCAAGACAGAAGATGTATGTAAACCATATGTTGGTGTATTGGCAGCAAATGAGGCAGCTTTCAATCTCTGATGACTACGTCCCTAGTGTAAATAAACTATAGATGAAAGACAGCAAATGTTCCCTTTCACTCTCACTGACAAATGAAGACACTCCAAGAATTGAGCCAATCTTTCATCTCGGATACAATCATCTTCTCCCGGATAGCATATTGATAGATCTCTTTTACAGTTATTGCAGCCATGGTGAAAGGCAAAGATTCTGTTATGAACTGGTGAATACACTGGAGCACATTTTGTGCAGAATACTGAGGTCCAATACTGCACTCATCAAACCGGGGAGTGTTACATAATTCCACACTGCTTAGAAGACGAGCCTCCCGGCAGATATGGCTGTGAGACGATAATGAATCCATTTCTTAGAGCACAGCAAAACACTTCAAGCGGAGCTATTAAGGCAAGTACAAGGTTAATACATGTCATGGGGTCGGTGGCTATACAGCAGAGAATGCACAGAAAGGTAGAAAGGTGGACACATTCTCACACTAATGTGTCAAATAACGCAGCTTGGTCAGCGGTACTAAGTTACAAACTAAGACACTCCTTCGTTCCCATCTAGTGTCAGTTTTGCAAGTGTGTCAGTATCCTCTCATCACTTGCATAGTGTCTTCGCAAAATGAACCTCCATTCTTCAGAGGAAGTTAGGTTGAGGCAACGAAACCTCTTAGGTTAAGGAAAAGTGTGTGGTTGACTTTTACTTGACTGGCAAACAAGTCATGTGAATAGCGGCTCAAGTGAGTCACGTGACTAATGACACTAACGACTCACGTGACTAACAACTGACATGACAAAAGGTCAACGTTCAGTTTATTTTCATGGAACACAAATAGCGGTTTGTTGGACTAATCCACCCCCCCCCCCCCCCCCCCTCCTGCCGGTCCTGTGTGGACTATCTCACTCTTTGTACTACATCAGTGACTCCCATAATTCTGAGGGTGGATGTCACATAGAAAAATGCTAAATGAGCATCAGGGTCAGACGCCAAGGACCGAGCTGCATTATTTGACGCATTGGGAGTAACAACGGGTTGTCAAGGTGGATGTGCAAACACAATCTATCAATCAACCAACTTTTTCAAATAGCGCAACGCTTTTAAACACAAGATGATAGGTTGTTGCTACCATCCAGTGTCTCTACCCTTTAACACAGAGCTGCATACATGCCTCTAACAGACGCTCCATACAAGTGTATTTTAGCCCACCACTACATCTCAAACTTAAAAACGCATAAATTCAGTATACAAATGGACGTGGCTTTGGCTGCTGCCCAGTGGGCTCTTTATTTCTCTATGGCTGCTCCCTAAGCACTCATAAAATACCATTTCCTTCAAAGACCATTCCTCATTGAGTAAAGGCCATTAAAAGCCCATTAAAATGTCATTTCTCTCTGAAATATAAATTGGCTATACATAGACACGAACAAGAGTTGTCACACACAAGCAAAAGCAAAAGTGTGTGTGAACACAATGCTTACAAATCAATAACTATGCATACTAAATATAATATACAGAAATGAAAATACACTTCCACATATTCCCCCCTGGACACTTTAAACAAGGCAGGGTCCTTTGTTTCTGTCTTTTTATTTTTCTGTCTCTAAAAGTGTGAGTGAATTCACAACATTGTAATCATCAACTCAAAAGATCACACACACCGTGTGAGCACAGCCAGAGAGAGGATTGTAGCATTTGTCACATTACGCAGCGGTTTGGGAGGGAAAGTCTGGATACGACAGGGTGAAGGCATGAAGGAGTGTACCGGTAAGTCTTTCCCTCAATACTTAGACATTTTCTTTTCTAGACTGGCAGGTGTCTTTCACCTGTGGGGAACTCCTTATAATAATGCACTCCACCACTGTATGTGATTTGGGATTAAGAGAATTATTTGTATTTCGTTTTATTTACATATGCAGGCTTCTCTTTCCAGACCTGCAGCCCTTCAAGCACCGAAGACTCATCAACATGGAAGCTGAACCAGAGCAGGAAATCAGTGTCACATCTACCATCAGCCTGTAGGACGTCGTTTGTGACTTTTTGCTGCTAACAACACTTACACACTTGCTCCTGTTAAAGGGTCTTCTGACACGGAGCAGTTAAACAGACTGAAGTATATGTCACGAAAGAATTAGACACTGAACCCCAGATTGCTCCTGATGGTTGCATGGTAGTGTGTGTGTGTGAATGCAAGGCACATTTTAAAGCACCATCAATGCAGTCCATCTACCATGTGACTACAGTCAGCTGGTTGAAGGCCATACACACGATGCAACACAAGCAATCTTTGGGCGGCGAGCCCTTTCTTGACAGAATAGCGGCGCTCTGTCGGCCAGTAACCCGGGCTCCTAATGCTGCCAGAGGAACAAGTGCTGCAACTTCGCTGCTGGACTGAAGTTAAATTTTGGGCGTCATGTGCCATCGACAGGGGAAAATGAGACATGGAAATATGTCAAACGCTGGATTGTAATGCGCAAATAAGCCTTGAACCATTGCTGTAATGTTAGCTAGCTAGCTCCCTAGAAATACTAGCATTTTTTTTGTTCTGCTTTTTATAAAGAAAATGTTAATAATACAGCCAGATGACATGAAACTAAGAAAATACAATTTTATGATCATGAAAGAAAGAAAACAGACTCACTTTGAAGGGCTGTACAGCCCTCCATCACAACAAGCAAAACGGGGGTAGCGCTGGTAGGGGCTGTTTTAGAATGTGTCACTGTGTCAGAATCAGCCAGTGTATTTAGCACCATATACTGCCATATTTCTGTTCTTATTCAAAGGTGTTGTTTCAACTTCATGATCATTTTGGAGAATGTAGTTTGTGGTCCTGATGAACTGTATTGCATTAAACTGAGAGGTGTTTATATCTTTTGTCCACCACATTGATATCAATGAGGTTATCGGCTAAATACCAGAAACACCTCTCTATATAGTGTCAATCAAACACGGTCACCATGTCAACCGGGATAATGAGATATGGAGAGCAAGATATGGCAAAAGGAGCCAGGTGTAAAACAAAGGACGTAAAGGTAGAGGGACAGATAAAGGGAGAGAGGTGTTGAGAGAAAGAGAGAGAGCTGAGGCTCAAAGTGGGAAAGATGAATGATGGAGTCTAAATGAGATGTCATTCCCATTAATGGGAAAAAGTACCTGCCAGAAAGCAGGTCACTTAAATTGCAAAAGATAGACATAAGCAGTGTCGCCTGGAGCACATACAAAACTGTTAACGTTGACTTTTCAAAATCAAAATGAATGGAGGAGAACAGAAGGGGAGGAAAGGGAAATCAAAATGCATTGCATGTCTGCGACCTGTGCAGCCTGGCTGCTGTCAGATACAAATGGCAAATACAATGTTTAAAGGTGACACACACACACACACAGTCAAAAAGGCATCCATGCAAACAAAAAACCTTCGCAAGTATGTTCTGTCTCTTACATTTAATACGTCATCCATTTGTACATGTGCCAAACGGAGAGTGGCAGCTGTACATTGTTTGTTGGAGCGAGGCTTTGTTGTTCATTTGAATGACTTTTGTTGCCTGCAATAGTCACGTCTGCCATGAGTAAAGAAATGCAGCCTCCAAACCAGCATTACAAGACCTTCCCTTTGAAGTACACACACTGCCTCTGGCAGAAATCAATAGGAGGAGGATAAAATGCACTCTTCCATTTAATTAAGATAACCAGCACATTCTCACTCATAATCTCTCTTTCCTTCTCCATTTCTCTCTCCCTCCGTCTTTCTTTCTGTGCCGCTACCCGTGCCATTCCCCCGAGGGAGGGGGGGGGGGGTAATGTTGTCGGTAGGAATCTGGATTTAATCGTTTCCCAGATCGACGCCATGTTTTTCTTCTCCTGAGGCATGTTCTCACTCCCCCACCCCCACAACCTCCTCTTTAAAATGCCGTCTAGGGAGTGTTCTGCTGCCGAAATGTGTTCGCTCTGGGGCAAATGGACCACTGGGGTTGACATCTTCAGCTGAACGTGATACAATTCATTGCATGGGACTGCGTGACAACGGCTTTCAGCTGCATTTTGTAGCAAACACATAAGTGCTGCTTTGGCTTCTGAAGGGGAAAGGGTTCGGACATCATAGACCAAAGAAATAAGACTCCAATAGACGGTGCTTATCTCACTGTTCCTGCTATTCATGAAGCATTTTCAAGATAAGACACTACTCGTTTCATTTAACACGGACAACTGATTGCAGGCGTTGCTGACCTTGTTGTCTTTACTAGCAGCTGTTGTGCAGGTAAATTCTGCATTTTTGCAGAGAAAGCTGCTGCTGCTGGTGTTATCAGACCTACGGAGAGGACGTCTGAAGTCACGGTTAGCGGCTTTGAGGAGAGCGACGGACACAAAAATGGAGGATTTTCCTTTTCTGAAGTGCTCTCCAGTACGACAGAGACTTCAGCCACCAGCAGAGCTACGAGTGAGAACAGACAACAATGAAACTGAGGAAACGAGTGAGAGACGTGTGTTGACCACATTTATGGACCTCTAGTCTGGTAAACTATTCATTTTGAATTAAATTTGATGCGACTTCCTGTTTACACCGGCACCCACCCGCATGCCCAGTGGCCGTGAATAGCCCGTGTGGACGGAGATCGTTTTTGTTTTCAAACTCCGGCTTTAAACGTTTAAAACGTATTAGTGTGGATGTAGCCAGAGTTTGGTGCCAAGAGAGGTAGGAGCTAAGTACAACCAAAGGCTGAATAAGACAAATTTAGGCAACCAAAATGTTAGACTTAACAAAGTTAAAATACACTGTGAAAGGGTGAAAGATCCCTTGTACCACTACTTAAAACTGATGGAATACTAAAATCTTTCTGTACAATTCATGATCATGACAACAAACACCACACCTCAATTAAGGGTCAGCTTCAGTCCAAGATCACACTTGATTCCCAGTGAGAGCAGAGATTTACTCGATATAGAACATCAATGGGACATTGTGCCTCTGGTCTTCCACTGCTCTCCTGGGTCCACTGACAAAGGAGCAGGCTATCCCCTGCTATTAATAAACAGCATTTAACTTATTATTAACCATCCTGCCAGTGCACACAGAAGGTATTTCTAGACAGCATAGTGGTTTTGCTTCTTCCCAGTGAGATTGATGTTTGTTGCTGTTGATATTTGTTGACAGCTCAACGAGCACAGACAGACAAGACACCACTGCAGTTGGGTTGTAAACTATTGAAGTCAACTCTATAACCCATGAGATGCCTGAGTTTGTGATCTCAGATATAGAGCTCAAACTAATGTAGCACATTTTCAAATACATTTTGTTGTTGTCGTCCGGGTTCAACGTAACGAACTGAACACATCAGATCCTGCTCTAAAATGGAGAACGCTGAATCCTTGGGAACCACTGAAGGTGTATTCACATTTATACCTATTGCCACAAGAAACACATTCAATGTGCAAAATAGCATTTTAACTTTGTGGGAGGCAGAAATCCGCCAGTTCTTCATGACAAGTGTGAGATGTAGAGTGTGCTGTTTTTTTCTATGCGTGTCTCTGTGTGCACGATGGAGTAGACCTGGCAGTAGCAGCACTGCAGGCCTACGGGATAACACACGGGGAGCAGAGCACACACAGCATGTCCACTACATTCCCAGGTAAAGTGTAAACACAGAATTGCTAAATTTGATGTACACGCACACACACGCGCACGCACACGCACACACACACACACACACACACACACACACACACACACACACACACACACACACACACACACACACACACACACACACACACACACACACACACACTGTTTATTCCTAAAACCAGTGAGGGGGTTTCAACCTTGCTGTCAACGAGACAAAAAAACACCTGCATGTTTTGAAATTTGGGGGAAATTGTAAATCAACTAACAATAAGGCCATTTGCTCCTGATTTCATTCACCTCCCATTAAAGAGAAAGTAAACTCAAACTTGTTTCTAACACTTATACATGGTTGGTATTTTAACAGCCAGCTCCAGTATTTGTGGACTAAAAATACTGTAAATTCATAAAAGGGATTTTTTTTCCAAACAGAAATGTGGACAACAGACTTTAAGACTGAGAAATAAACATCACAGAACTAAACTAAACACGTGAATTCACTAATAAAATAGGTGCAGTTGCTTCCATACAAGACATGCTGGCTCATTGAATATATCTCATCAAATGAAAATGATGTGAATACTATGCTATTGCCCTCACAGTCACAATATCTCAACCCAACTGAACACCACCACTGTCATCAATCTACCCAATAATACAATATATGAATACATCTACATCATTTTATGAAAGCACAAACATTCTGACTATAAATACTAGGTGCTGGACGGAATCACATGTTAAAAACAGAATAAAGAGTGGACACACTAGATAATGCTCCCATGAACATATATTTATAACCACAAAGTGACATTTCGAGCTTCGAGCTCGTCTCCAGACAATGCATGAATGAATTAGCATTGCTGTTCATCCTTCCAGTAAGTAATCGTAAGTTTCCCTTGAATCAATTACACGTCAGCAGAATGAACCGCATTTTTACTCGGGCGTGTCTCGGTTTCAGACGTAGCACTCTTTAACAGCAAAATGTCACAAAGTGCTTTACAAAAGAAAACGACAAAGGTGCAATCAGTGGAGTGCAGCTCTCAGATAGTTGGGTTTGCAACAATCACTTTGAAAGTACACAAAAATACAACATTTAATATACAGTTCATCAATAAATATGCAGGCGGTCTCCATGTTTTGGCAATGTTTACTGTTTACATGTTGACTGTTTACTGGGAGTTTGACTTTAAAGCAAAGGTTTCTGCCTAAATGGTGCCTTGCTCCTATTCCAGCTGATCTGTGTGTCTTTCTGGTGGATTATAATCGCTGCAGACATGTAAGTAACTCAAATCTGCTGGTTTGGGCTACAACAACATAGACATCGGAGACAAGAACATCAATTTACGTCAGTGTGACGGCAAACTGTGAATTTTGACTGCTTCATTTCCGGCGGGTGGGCCTCCGTGCATGCTATTATGATGTGCAGCCACTACGACGGGCTCCAGTGCAAGCTTTCTAGTTATGAAACACACAAATTCTGTGCCTGAACTAGCTACTGTATATCGTACTGTCTCGTCTACATTGTCAAAAACAGTCTTGACAACATCAGCATACATATTATCCTGCAATCATCATTGTATATGATACAATACTTCATTAGTTTTATATGTATTAGCATATAACAGCAACGTTTTCACAGGCTTGCTACTGCGATACCAGTAATCACACTCGCTGTATCTTCAGCATTAGTGAATATTGCCGAACGTTTGCGTAGCGAGAGAGAGACAGCGAGGGAGAGAGAGAGAGAGGGGGCAAGGGGTGAGAGAGAGAAAAAGAGAGCGAGAAAGAAAGAAAGAAAGAGAGCGAGAGATGGAGAGAGAGAAAAAGAGAGAGAGCGAGGTGTTGATGGTTAGATGGTTAGGGCTCATCCTCTCCAGATTACCAATGTCTCCTCAAGGTTAGCAAGAATATACACCTCTGTAGTGCAATCAAACCTGAACAGCTGATTAGCATACTACTTGCACAATGTCACCACAATTCAATACTCATTGAGTTAGCTCATCATCGCTCCCCAGGAAGCATTGATCCTTCCCGGAGGAAGTGCTGAGGGCAGTTAGCCTCAGCACCAACTGACATACGGGACTCTTTTCTGGGCTCAGTTCTTGGGTTTGGATCAGTTTACTCTCAATGGATATCGACCTAAAACTACTCGACATGCATTTGTTGGCGTGCTTCTGTGTACATGTTAAATGTATGCAGAATTCTGCAGATTATTTTGGAAAATGAAACTATTGAAATCAGCAACAGCTATGTACACGTGTACAGTTCATCAAGTCAGGTTTGATTGTCTGAGGTGGATATGTGAAGGACAGCTGACAGGTGATCATCAGTGAGAGACGACCTGTATCTGTATCTGTTAAACTTATAAAAGCTATTTATTTACCTGCATGTCTGCCTCACACGTCAGCTGCGAATCTGTTTAAAGAAATCTTCCTCTGTAATTCTCAACTGACAGAATCTTTGATCGCTAAAGCTGCATTTGTCCTTAACGTGACACACTGAGCTGGGACCACTGTTTCCGGGTGACAACCAAAGTTTTCACCAAGTTTTGGAGTTCACCGAGTTCATAGCGAGATGAGTGACGACCTGACTGCTTAATTGTAGGAGATTCCACCACTTTGATCAGTGAAGGCATCTTTATTAGGGTTCCAAGAAGGAACCTCTTAAAGAGACTAATACAACAATAATTCTTCTCGATCATCAATTATGACCCTCTAGAACTGAGAGGTGGTATCTGTATCTGCAGACACTGACCCCTGCCTGGACTATTTCTTTTCTGATTATTGTGTTGCATTCGGGACATTTCTAGGTGTTTCTCTGCTTCTCACTCTGCCTCTGCCTCCAGCTGTCACTCCTCAGCCTCTTCTCAATGAGCTCTGGAAGCTCTGCTAGCATCTGCTTGTCCTCACAGGAAAACACCTTTTGATTCTTTTATATTCCAATGATTTCATATACAACTTAGCCATGGGGGGTATACGGAGAACCCTTTTGAATATTCAAAGGGTTTTAAACTAGAACCCAGTCAGGGGTTTTTACCATTGATCATTCTCCACCCTAACCATGGCTTTAGTTCAGCCGGTCAACCTGGGGCTATGGGAACCACATCCAGCAGCCTTGGGCCTCATGCAGCTCCTAAAGGGCTAAAAACACCGATGTGTCGCAGTGTAGGCCACGACAATCATGGCTCACAATCACAGTTTGAGAGACATCACACCAAAAGCCTTCTTAATGGAACCCTTAGTGTTACAAGGAACCCTTGAAAAACCCTTTCTTCAAAAAAAGGGTTCTTCAGAAGCAAATGGTTCTGGGTAGAACCTCAGCTCTTCAGGCAAAAAAAACCTTCTGCAAGCGTTATTTGGAAGAGGGACACACATAGAGATAGTGTGAAATCACACCCAGAATGACTTCCGTTGTTGAAAATAACACTTGGCAACATACATATTAAACGTTTACCATCACCATAATGTAATATTTGTTGAAAGATTGTCATTTTAATTAATAGATTAAATCACCTCAAAAAAATCTTTCGATGGCAACCTGGAGTATCCGCCTTCAGAAGCACTCAGTCAAATGATTAAATTGTGGAGCTTAGAAAAATAGAAAAAGAGAGGTAGACAGGGAAAGACGTGGGGAACACATTGAGAGAGAGTGGTGCAGGGCTGTGCTCTCTCTGTTTTGTCTGGGTGTGTTGTTTTCGTTGCCACTGCTGTTTGTTGGCATATGATCTCTGCCAGCACAGGGCACAGCACAGTACGGGACCGCATGAACAGCTCGGGTGTGAGCAGCTCGCCAAAAGCGGCTTTGGTTTGAATCACAGCACAAGGTGTTAGCGGATTGTATTTTCTCCATCCTCTGTCATATTTAGATACAGTAGCATACTGACTGCAGTGAATCACGTATGCACAGCACAGATAGTATATATCCCCTTGTATCTCTGAACATTGATTCATCCATGCAAAGATCCACTTACACCTATACGAATATGATATCCATCCATAAAGGACACACAACTAGACTATAGTCAACCACTGTACACATACACTCATGAGTCAGCAGTGCACACACACACATTAGTTAGTGGGGGCAGAGACTACACTACTAACGTGTTGCATGTTGCAGATGATGTGGCATGGTTAGTCCTACTTGTGGCTCTGGTTGGAAGTCTGAATTTTAAAAAAACAACAGTGATTATATTATAAACTGTGGCTGTGGAGCTTCATAGACATCTAAAGGCATTTAAGAGTCTATGGTGGATGTAACCCAACATGAATGCACAAATCATGCGCTCTGAACAGGTACAAAAAACACACTAACTAATATTCGCCCCCTGGATTGCACAACATTTTTGTCAGTCGCTTTGTTACTTTTGAAACCAACTCTACGGTCATCTGAGCCTCCTCCCAATATAATCATGCAACCGCCTGTTTTTGAAGGAAGTAATGCAATATGACCCAAGAAATTCGGACTTGTTTTTGTTACTTTTAACAGTTATACGTTTCTTTAGACTCAGTTCACACTTTTTTTTTCTGAAATAAATACATTTTGTTATTATTTATCCAGTTACATGGTTAAAATGTTCTGTCATACACTTGTTTAAGAAAAAAATGAAGCAGACTGAACAATGGTATAAGTCCCACCCCTTTAACTCATTTGAAAGCCTGGTTCTTAGTCTTTCACACCCAACCTGGAAAACAATACAGCCAGTTCTATTTGTTTTAGTGTACCGGGCCCCAGGTCCGTATTGGGAATTCCTATTGGAATTTTCAGAGTTCTTATCAAGTCTAGTCCTTAAAACAGAAAAAGTATTTATTGTAGGTGACTTTAATATTCATGTGGATGTTGATAATGATAGCCTTAGTACTGCTTTTAGATTTGATTGGCTTCTGTCAGAGTGAACAGAAACCCACTCACTGTTTTAACCCTCGACCTGGTTCTGGCATACGGCATTAAAATACAGCATTTAATAGTCTTTACACAGAAATTAGGCAAAGGTTTCTACACTAGATGTCTATGTGATAGATATTTAACTCATGTCTCAATATAACAGAGGACTCCTGTGATAACTTTAGTCCGTCCCAGGTGGATCATCTTGTCGACAGCGCTACACGCTCACTGAGAATGACACTGGACTCTGTTGCCCCTCTCAAATAGATGACAATAAAACAAAGTAAGTTCATGAATGTCTTTCATGATAAGATTACAACTATTAGAGAGACAATTAATGTCCTCTGCCAGGAACGGCCACTGCGCTGCAGCTTAAGTTAAGCCAGGTTCAATGACGTTGGCTTCCGTGTTGGTGCCATTGCTCTGTCAAGAACCAGCGATGGATCCAATGGATCTAAAATGGTAGGTTGATACAACTGCATCAGACAGTGAGCATAAACAAAGAATGAAGGTATAAAAAAATGACAAGATTGGAAAGTGGTAGGGATTTTTGAAAGAGGAGATCAGATAAAGGCAAAAAAGGTAATTGGGGAGTGGATGAAGAGGGAAAATGAAGAAGACAACAGAGACCGCCGGGAAGGCAAAGCGTTGACAAAGATAACAGAGGTCGAGGGGAGATAGACCAAGAGAATATTCAAGTAGAGAGAGAGAGCGAGTCTAACAAAAGGAATGGAAATGAGAAGCACTCTTTATGAGCCCAGGACAGTAAAACAGGACTCCTCGACGGCAGCGACACAGTTTCCCGTCTCTTTCTGTCTTCCTCCCTGCCACCAGTGAGCAGACACACAAATAGAGCCAGAATGGAGCCTCTTGTCTGCCTAACAGGAGGCGACAGGGAGCCTGATGCCTAATAATGTCTCCCATCTCGCTCAGGGATTAGACACAGCAACAAGGGAGAGCGACAGGTGTATGGGGAGAGGAATCTCCAGGAGCTTAGACAAGCTTGGTTCTGTGAATTGGGGAAGCCATTACAGGTGACAGCAGCCTGCGGACAACTACAGCTTTTCAAGGCAAACAAACACCAAAAGACATGGAACTAGGGGTGAGCCCGAATAGTCGACTATTTGACGGATACGTCTTCATTCAACAGCCAATCTAACAGTGGCAGTGCAGAAAAATGGCGTTATGGGACAACGATCATTCCACTCTGGCTAAATAGGGGGTGCTGAATGTATTATTTTAGATTGAATTGCTTGGTTTCTCCCAATAAATCATGATCCATCCATATATATATATATATCTATATATATATATATATATATATATATATATATATATATATATATATATATATAGATATATATATATATATATATCTATATATATATATATCTATATATATAGATATATATATATATATATATATAGATATATATATATATAGATATATATATATATAGATATATATATATATATATAGACTATTTGGGTATAAATAACACCCCATATGAGTTTGAAAATAAGTCAATCAGCCTTCTGGGGAGGCACATATAAACCAATGCAATGCATCCTATTGCATAATCTCATCACATGCTCTCTCAGTAAAACCATGAGTTGCAAATCTCTAGAAGTTACATTTGCTCCCTTTTTCCTCTGCTGATCCGACCCCTGACTTACAACGTGGATCCAATCCGAACAGTGAGTTTTGTTTTATCCACTGCAACCATACTGTCAAAACATGTGGTAAGTACGTGGTAAAATGTGGGAAAGTAAAAACAACATTTGCCTCTAAGTGTAGTAGAATAGATGTGTAAAATTGTAATTCTCAACAAAAATAGAAGTGCATGAAAACTGTACTCAGGACTGCAACTAGCATTCCAATGAAACAAAATATTCACACACTTTCTTTTTTTTTTTTTTTACACTGGAAGTATTACATCCTATAATCCTTGTGTCTTTACAACTGTTGCACATCCATGACAAGATCCAGGTCTGTTTCTGTTTGTTCATGTGCACCTCTCTCCTCCTCTTCACTTAAATCACTCACTCACTGCATGCATTGAGCTCTGTCGCTGGCTTTACACCACTGCCTCTCTATTCAATTGATAAATCAATAAATAATACGATTACCACCGAGCTTATAATGGCCTCACAAAGACACCCAACAAACACCAAACAAAAACACACAAAAGCAAAGGTGACCAATTAGAAATGCTACCAGTAATAATATTTGAAGGAATATTTTGAACAGTTTGCCTGGCAAATACCTCAATACGTAGAATATCACACACACGTACTCGTTTGTCATGAGGCTACAGTCAGTTGAAGTGGTTGTGAGTTTGTAACGTGCTAAATTGTCCCAGAAAGCTGCAGGTCTGCTGAGACCCTCATCTCATTTAAATCAAGATTGAAGACTTTTCTGTTTGCTGCTGCCTTTAATTGAACCACATTCAATTCATATATTAATCAATTTCCTGCATTTCTGCATTTTACTACTGCATTTTATTTCTTAGTATTTTTTTATTTTTTATGTTTTAATGCAACGAATGTTCTTAATTGTTTTTAAATCTCCTTTTCTTTTGCCTTATGTTTTGATGCTTTTAATGGTTTTATGTGAAGCACTTTGAATTACCTTGTTGTCGAAATGTGCTATACAAATAAACTTGCCTTGCCTAAATTGAACATTGTGAACATCTATTATCAATAGAGGAGTAATGTCTACCTGAGCAGAGAATGAATGTGTTGACATTTTACTGTTTTTACACACTGTAAGACTACATGCAAGTCAAAAAGGCACAATGGCCAAAATTGCATCAAATACAGCCTTATGTGGTAACAAAGCATCTGACCTTCTAAATGTTTACCGGTGCAAAAGTGTGATGGTGAGTTTGGACATTACATTGTTTCTAGATGACCGGGTCTTCATACTCTTCCTCTGGAGACTGTTCACTCATGGTAGCTGCTTATGTGTGTTTATGCACGTGTCTCTGATAGCTCATCTCTCTGAACCAAAGGAAAACAATGCAAGCAATGATGAAGGTAATCATTCATCACGGACATGAAGCCTGGAACTATAAACATTCTTGTTTTTAGGATCGTTTATTTTGTGCCGTTTCTCATTTGAACAGAGTTTTTCTCTACTTTATTGTGGCGTGTGCACCTGTACCTGTACCTGCCAGTTCGTATGTTGTCACAACATCAAATCTGTCTGACCGGCTGGCAGTGCTGCACATCTACGCACAGCACAGCAATTGTTGCTTGTCGGGTGAACATCGTCTTCAGCTCTGAGTGGCGTGTTGTTCGGTGAGCGAGCTCTCTGAAGTCAGACCCTGGAGCTCCAGAACACCCTGCTCCCCTCCAAACCATCTCAGGCAGTTCATTAGTTTGACTGGCAGCATAAATGAATCTAAATAAATGCACCAAGTTATGTCACACCACAACAAGCAGGTTGGGTGTGAACATGGCTTTGAGCGCTTCCATCAGCCAGCAGAGAGAATGTGGTTTGAACGAGTAGACGCCCTGGTTTACTGAGGAAGATGGTGGAGAGGCTTGTTCCTGTGAAAAGCGATCCACAGTGACTGTAGCTCATAAAGCTGTCTCACGCCGTCCCTGTATACACTCTACAGCATTCTAACAAATGACTAAACACACACACGCACAGTAAGAAAACACAAAGCGACACGCTCTCTTTTCTTTCTCCTTCTATTCAGGTTGGCTTAATTACTCGCTTGATCCAAGCACCCTCCGTGAGAAGCCATTCCAGAGGAGGCACTGAACACAGACAAGTAAACACACTAGAGCGTCAAACGCATCACGCCACACTCCTCTCAAACACTCACAGAGCACGCGTCGCTTTTCATATTGGCGGAAATGGAAAGATTTCGAAAAAGCTGTACCTTTGCTTTTAGCTAGAGGAGGAGGAGACAGAAGAGAGGATCCACAGCCGAGACAGCCCAGGCAGGGAGGAAGAAGAGGAGGAGAGGTGAGACAGGCACCAACCGTATCGATGTATATATGAATACATGTCATGGGGATCAATCAATGTACAACAGCAGCTGTACATCACAACAACACTTGAAACATGCAACCACAACAGGATTCCAGGATCTGTGAACACCAGCTCTGCCCTGCAAAGACAGAGAACTACACACGCGCTGGAGTTTCCAGGCTGCTCGGGTAGAAAGCCTTCATTTTAGGACCCTATTGGTGCTGAACATATCGGCATAGCATAATACCTAAAAATGCAGATGCTGCATTCTGCCTTTGAATCATCGTCAGAGATTAGAAGAGTAAAATGAAAGGACTGTCCAGCTTTCTTGCCTTTTTATAGTTTGTTTATGATAAATAAAGTCAATTGTGATTATTTATATTTCATAAGAATTACTCTTCATATTGAGATTGTTATATCATTCATCATATTTTGAGATATCCGATCGATAATCATGTTTCTTTTGTGCTGTAAGGACAATATTTCTTTCTGAACTGTAGTGGCGTAGAAATGGAACCACAGAAGAAGTACGACTACCTCAACATTGTACTTTAGAACGGTACTTGGTACATACAATAGGTACTTTCCATAATTCCCACGGCGGCTGGACTGCAAACCGATGTAGTCTGCATAGGTTGGATCAGATATTACATGGACCACAAGTCAGGAGCTAAGATGGCAGCTGATACTACTAAGTATGGTTAGGCTCGTTACCTCCTTACTGTCAGCAGAAACTACTTATCCTCCATCAGAGCTGCATTTAGTTACTACCAGTTTATATATGTTATTTAAATTTAGTTACAAAAAAGAAAATGCTTGTGAAGACAGTGAGTACTAGCCGGTCGTAGTTATCTCAGTAACTAGCTCCACCTTTAAACAGCTCTCTTGCTCAGCTGGAGGCCAGTGACCCTGAGCCACTTCCTAGCGGTTGTGTCGTGCGTTTTGGCTTCGTAGGGCAGTAAAGCAGAATGATAAAAATCACACTGTATTTTAAAAAACGTGCACTTTCATCTTCTACAGCGCAAAAACATGCAGTTCCACACACACACACACACACACACACACACACAGCACAGACATGAGAGAGAAGAGGGGAGGAGAGGCATACCTTGTTCTGCCATCATATGTGCAAGGCCTGGAGAACAGGAAAGAGAAGGAAGAAGCACAAAGACGTCTTGAGCACAGATCACACGCAGGTTCAATACTCTATAGTATTGTGATGATACATGTTTTCCCAGGAAGAGAAAGCATGGCATCAGATCACACAAAGGTTCCAGTGGCTTTCCTCATCAGAAATACCAGCATGTTAGCAGAAGTGAGAGCCTGCAGACAAAACATTGCACCTCTTCTCTGTCTTGGGCAGACAGGATAAGTGGTGAAAGATAATGGATGGATGGAATCATCCCCATCAGTTGCTACAGATATTAAAGCTGACCACATAAATCATAACTAAATCTAACGCCACCTAAGGCCACCTGTTATGTGCCCTTTCAATTTGCAAATGATTGCAAAACTAGAATTAGCGGCGTCATTCCAGAGATGTTGTGTTCACAGCAATGGAGCGGACGGACACGCAGAACACCTAACGCCTCCGTGAGCGCTGTGAGCGGCGTGGAGGCGTGCCAACGTTACGCTTGCCTCAGACTCACCAAGCCGATACAATGGTTGTATTGGCCTAGCCTGTCTGGATACTAGCAGCTGTACTAATGATGGCTATGGCTGTCATATACTTCATTCATTTCTTCTTCTTTTTTCATTCAAACTCACCTGGCATATTGTTGTTGACCTCTGGAATACAAGGGGAGAGAGAAAACAAGCAAAGAAAGCCAGTATTAGAAACACTCGTATTACTTGCATGCTGTATATCATGCAAAATACAATACAATTCACAGTCCATACAAAGGGCCGGCAGAGGGCACAGCCTTGTGCATGTCATTTACAATGCAGAAAGATTCAGCAATAAGGTGTTAAAGCATTCAGTCTCATTAGATCAAATATCCAGCGTGAGGCAGAAGAAAGTAGTGGATGGCAGACACAATTTTTAAAGTTATAACTGGTGTAAAAAATAAAATGAATAATATTAAATAATGGCATATGAAACTACACATTTCAAATGCTAACAGGGTCTTGAACCAGTGGGCAGAGTTTACAATGATGAGACACATTAACGCACACATTACCAACACAAACAAGGAGAGTAACTTAGAAAGCGAGTGGTTGAAACACCATCACAGCACAGTATAGAAACACTGCACAACGATGCAATAAACCCACTATGTCGAGCTACATGCTGCAGTAAACGGATGAGATCAAATAGAAAATGAAATCAGGGAGTTGGCACAGCCGAATCATCTTCAGAGAGACATGAATGTTGCTGACAGATTCTGTTTGTCTGAAGATAACTCGCCAAAGACTGCACTCTAAAAAGCCAAACTTCACATTTGTTGTACTAACACCTTTTTAAAGTTGAGTCAACAAATCCCTTTGGAAAAAGTTGAGCTAAAAAGTCGAGAAAACTTAGCATAGTGGTTTGGGCATCTGCTGAGGTAACTAAGGCCACTGTGCATGGGTAGATTTTAGTAAATATATACATGTACACATATGTATGTATGTATATATATATACACTACAATTATATATTTTAAATAATAAAATAAAATAAATAAAACATTATTTTCTTTAGCCCCTCTTAAGATACCATTATGTTTAGATACCTTATTTTTTTTAGATTTTATTTGATTGACATTTTGGCGAACATGTTATTTTTTTAATGCAAAAGTTAACATTAAGAAGTTTACAACGTGACGGACCCCACCCTATTTTTCGCGTGTTCATAATGTCATGTGTAATTTAACAATAATGACCCGCAGCTTGCGGTTTTGCATGGTCAAGTGAATTTGCACATATTCAAGTTAACGTCTGTACTAGCTAAAGCTAACGTTACTACGTTGTATGCACGTGCACAATGTTATAGCGCCGTATGCTAACGTTACATTGGTTGGTTTCTGTTAGCTAGCTAACATGTTGCTGCAAAGTGCTTCGCCGTTCGTTAGTGTTGGTGGCGTTGAAACACGAGGGCTTTAGCATGCTAGTTTAAGTTACCCGCGCGCGTGTACCATTGACGTGCACTAGATACTGGCCAGGTAATGAAGTAGGCATAAAGCAACACGCCGTTCTTTTGTGCACCCCATTTATTTGTGTTACTCGTAAGACTCCTTGACCTATGCTTTTCCTTCCCTGATGATACAAAACAAATAATGCATAAATACTCATTTAAAATACTCAGCAAAAGGGGGGATGAAGGTTCTGTTGCTTTTCGTGGTCACCCCCTTCCTTCCATCACTCATAGTATTGTTTGTCATTATGATAAAACCATTTTAATGACTTGCAAATAGCTCCTTTACACACTTAAGGTAAACATAGTTAGAAGTTAGTGGAATCATCTTTTAAATTCTCAGTTCTCAGTGTATATTTAATAAATCATGGCAAACTGCTTTTCTGTTTTAGTAAAAAATGTACCATTACTCCTTGGCAATAAATATTGCCCATCTTTGAGCAACTTTGAAAATAAGGGGATGTGAAGCTGTTAGGTTTGCATGGAGTTTTGACAACTATGCACATTGTTAACATGTTCTTATCTTTCCTTCATAGGATTTGGATGCAAGTTTTTCCACCCCAGTCAAGATGTCCTCTTAAAGCATTACAGACATTACCAGGCGTGACTCTAACCACTCCCGTGCCTGTATACAGCCTGCACCTGAACTTTCAAGACAACTGGTGCGTTAAAATCCCACCTTTCAAGAGTACATAAACAGTCTGGTAAACATAAAGTGCAGGTCACATTTTGTTGTGAATTGTGTGACTGTAAGGTCCTCTGTGCGCCAGAAAAATGCATAGGCCATCTCAGGGCTCATTTGAAGCAGCATGTGACTGTTGTCTATTCAAAAACTGTGAATTTACAAGTAATGTCCTTCAGTAGTCATGTAAGCCGGAAGTACAAATCTTACAGTGTTAATGATTTTAGATAATCTGTAATATCTCCAACAACTCCAACTGATCTACCAGAAGCAGATGAAGAATTGCCTGCAGAGTGCAATGATCCACAGGCTACTGTTGGTTGTTCTGAAATAGAAAGCCGCATGTATCTAATGCCTTTGGACAATTGTACAATTGAACATAAACTTGTATCATTGTTTCTTTACATGCAAACTGTTTTGTGCAGAGTTCTACAGAATTACTCGAGTGGACCTGAAGAAGATCTTCCTGTCATCATTGGATGCACACTCATCGCAGCTTATTAAGCTGTACAGATCACGCCGCGGAACACTTGGAAAGGACATGAGGATCCTTCTAGACACCTTTGATGAACAGGTAATCAATAAGTAGGAAGTGCATGTGGTATAGCAGGGGTCCTCAATTAGATTTGAACTGGGACCAAAAACTGGGGGACAGACGAGGGGCATTTTCACAATAATTTAGTCCGACACAAGACATCAATGATGAAACTATGCAAACTATAACATTGGAGCAGAGCATTTACCATCAGATCACCCTTTAATATTCCAGTTTGTCTTACAAAATAAATATGAAGACACGTTAATGTTCACAGGTGTATTGTATTGTTTGACTTAATTGACATTTCAAATTGGTGATTTCAGAGATGAAAAGCAAGAGAGCGTTACTGTGTTTTCACCCTTAAGCTATGTCCAAAAACATGATGCCCATATATACAGTGGTAAAATATAGGTTAATTTAGTTAGTGAATACAGCCAACCTGAAATGCATGCGACAATGCTGGAAGCATTTTGCCAAATGCCTTTGTCTTCTATAGTTTGCATTGAATTTTTTTAATTATAATTATTATGAATATATACATTTTTAATCTTCATTATGTATCTTTCAGACAACTGATTTGCTTGCCCACAGAAACTCTACAGCTCTATGGGGTCTACCGTTCTTTGATGGAGAAGCCGGACGGCTTTCTGAAGAAATATCTGGTAAGACTAATGTGTCAATGTCATTTAGGTTGCACATTGAGCAAGAAAACACGAATGCAAACTTTCATCAAACCCTCATTTCTACTTCACTGTTACTTTGTTATTCCACCTAAATAGTTTAATAAGTGTAACTTTACAGTTTTTAACATTTAATTTCATGTGATATCGCCAATACTGGCAATATTACTGTAGCATCAAGGTTACATGTGAGTGTGGTGCCTGCATCACATGCATTTTGTAACAGCAATTCTCCTTCAAATTTACTGGTAACATTTATAATTCCAAGCCCAAATTAGTCATGGGTTTTGAGACCTCGTATACAGTGCATTCAGAAAGTATTTAGACCTGTTGAAGATTTGTCTGACTTAAAAATGATGCATGTACATATTTTGGAGTATTTTTAATTGTAAAGTCATTCTCTGTCAGTGCATTTTCAAAGTCAAAATACCTTTTTGGTTAGCTAATCTTTTTAAGAAAATGAAACTAAAAAAGCCCCTACACACCATTAGCACCCTTTGCTGCTACATGTCTTTAGGGTAAGAATCTGGCAGATTTGGAGTGATTTTGTCCATTGTTTAATGGCAGATTTGCTCCAGTTCCTTCAGGTTTTTGTCACTTATTGAATCGAAGGAAACCTGTACAGTGAGCAAATGTTTCCCTGTATTCTGCTCTATTTATTTATTGACTTAATGACAAGACACGACATTCAGAGTATGAATATTTAAATATTAAAACACTATAATACAAATGTGGAATATGGTATGAAAGTGTTATATTTTAGTTTTTAAAATCTGCAGAAAATTTACCAACCAAAAATGTATTTTGACTTTTCAAATGTATTGTTACAGAATGGGAAGGAAAAAAAGAGAACCTTAAAGAGGGGGTGAATATTTATGAAAGTCTCTCTATGCTTGTTTTTCTTTAAAATACAGAGCCGGAGGAATTTTGCATCAAGGGAGTTGAACTTGGAATATTCAGTTGTTAAAGATGGTGTTGGGGCGGTCCGCTCAAGTCCAACAACAATAAGCATCGCCCTGGTTATTGAGGAACAGATTGTCCTGGAGGATGTATGAGACTTCCCAACCGCATTTGCCCTTTTGTTTGGGCTCATGCAGGCTCTTAACCTGGACTATCCGAAGGACTTACACATATTTGCATTTCTTTTTGTTTTGACTGAGTATTAGGACGGAACTTTAGTCGGTGTCTTTGGGTTTAAAATGGCAAGTAGAGATTATAAGGATGTTGACCCCCTGCTGTCTACTATTCAAGTGTTGAAATTGAAAGACAATATTGTTTTGCAAGCAAATAACTTATTGTTATTAAACATTTTGTGTTTTACGATGTTTTTCTTTTCTTTAACGGTGTACATTTCTAATTAATTAAAAATGAAGGCTGTAAAAAAAGAAAAGTTGAGTATACTTAAAAAGGTTAAGCAACCAGCTGCAAAGGCTTTTTTGAGTATACTCAACTAAGTTGTGTCAACTTAGGATAAGAAGTTAACTCAAAGTGCTATTTTAAGTTTCTCAAACTTGATATTTCAAGTGTTCTTTACTTAAGTACATGAGTAGACGTGAGGATCAAACTCAATATTTTAAGTTATGTTAACTTAAGTACATAAGTAGGTCTGAATAGTAATAAGTTTGAGAAACTTAAAATCGCACTTTGAGTTAACTTATTATCCTAAGTTGACATAACTTAGTTGAGTATACTCAAAAAAGCCTTTGCAGCTGGTTGCTTAACCTTTTTAAGTATACTCAACTTTTTTTTCTTTTTTTTTAGTGTGGACAGAGCAGGGAGTTGATATTTCCCCTTCTAAAGGCCCAACACCACAACCGGACAAAGTTCATCATCAGAACCATTGCTCCTCTTTGATTATTGAAATGGAGCCCTGTAGTTCGGCCACACACAGAAATGAAGCAGCTGGAAAATGAAGTTAAAGGTAATTGAACAGAGATGAATGTTCCTCGCGGGGACTAATTGGGCCAATCAGAAGAAGAAGTCAATCAGATATGTATTAGATACTAATTCAGTTTAAACGTAGGACTTTCAGCTGTGCTCCAACTAGCAAAGGAGCGCTGTGTGTGTGTGTGTGTGTGTTCGGATGATCGTGCGTCCTTTCTTACCAGAGCAGAGGATCACTCTTGACAGAGGGTCATTACATGTGGCTTGTATTGCTATCTTTGTGACTTTTCTTTATTTTAGCGGTCATAATGATGTCAGTTTGATTTGATTCATTCGGAGCTGTGGAATATTTAATCGTCCATGTTTGCTCACTTACATCTGAGCCTTTCTTACCCTCAGCTACAGGTTATATCAACTTCTTTTTAAAATACTAAATCTTAAATTATCACTGATTGGTATTGGCCATGAGAAGCAGGTCATTATCGGTTATCACATCGGCTGAAAAAAGTCCATATTATGCATCCCTAAATATTATCAATCAGCAGGTTAAATAAAAAATGGCCTGAAAACCATCCTGTTTTTAAGGCCCTGCAAACACATTAGATTTGTAAATAGTTTGTAGAGCAGGAGATCACTATATTACATATACGTTGTAACATTTTTTACAGTATGTTTTCATTACACACGTATGTAAATGTGTGAGTCCAGCTTTAAAGAACTTTTGTGAATGTGCCGTCTTTTACAGATTCCTGATTGACCCTCAAGTCTGCCATCATTATGCAGCACATGTTGGATGATGGTCTGACTGGTCAAACAACCCTGCTTTGGCTTTTGACGGATGCGAAAAAAAATGCAAAAAAACAGAACCTGTTCCGAAAACTTTAATAATGAACTAAAGTCTTGGAGTCAGTGTGTAAATGTTGAGGTGTAGAATTGTCCAATATGGATGTACTTCTTAAGACACTGGACTGCTGAGTCACAATGGTGAATGTTTGTCTCGGTTTAGCAAATAAAAGTGCTTGTTTAAGATTAGGGAAAGATTGTAGTCATGGTCTAAATGAATCCCGCTGACTGTTGGTAGGAGATGGAATACTTAAAGCAGTCAGTGTCAGGTCAACCATGGGCCTCGGACTACAATACCACAAGACTGGTGTGTGCTCCTGATAGACTGAAAATGTAAATATAGGTCGTATGTAGGCACTCATTTCCACGGCATGGCTCGGCTACATTCCACTCAACTCACTTTTGCTACCCGTGCTCCTCTCCATCTTGTTTCCAACTGCAGATAATACCCCGTCTCCCCTTTGGTTTATCGCCATAGCAATGCCGCATGAAACTGCCGTGACATCATTTTCAACGCCACACTTACTGAAACCTCGACCGAGGTTGTACCAGAAAAAGTACCAAGTAACAACACTTTTGCTGTGTCAAAACCAAAAAAAGAGCGAGGCAAGTTGAGCAGAGGCCAGGGTAGCATGCAGTGGAACCGTTAGAAACGACAAACTGGGGAGAGAGTAGATTAACAATTTCATCTTTCAGTTCCCTCCCCCATTGCAGTTTGATTTTCTGCCTAATCCATCATCAGAAGCTCAATCTCTCCGTCCCGACCCTCCTGCTCTGTCATTATTTTGTTCTCTATCTTGACCTACTTCCTTTGACAATTTACTTCCCCTGTATTGTGCCTCTGTTTGTCACCACCAGGCTTTGGTGTGTGTGTGTGTGTGTGTGTGTGTGTGTGTGTGTGTGTGTGCGTGCGTGCGTGCAGAGAGAGAGAGATGCCTGCAAACACATACATATTTAATGTGGAACTAGTCAACACTCACAGGTACAACTCCCAGTGGCAAGCTATAGCCAGCATTGAACTCAATACAATTACTGTACAAGGGAGCTCCGACACATGTCCTCTCTGTTGTGAATGTATGAATCTATATCCTCCAGCTCTCCTCACACATTTCTCCCCAAAAATAAAATCACAACCGATCACCATTCTTTGGGAGATGACTCAGCGGTGCTTTGAAAAAAACGTATTTATTCATCAGTAGAAACTCTCTTTAATTCAATAGCCAAAAGGTGACGCGAGGATAGCGGGGGTTTAGAGCTCAAAGTGGATTACTTAAAGGATGATTCACGATGTGTTGGATAAAGTAGGAAAGCGCAGTGATTAATGAGGTCTTTCAAATGCTGCTTTCTCTCATCGGTGCTGGCTTAACTGATGTTTCCTTCATGTTATTAACATGGAAGGTATGTATATATACACACACAACACTCCCACAGGATAAATGATTACGCCCTAACATTGTAGAGGGCTTGATTATTACTGTTTTCATCATCAATATTGTAACAGCCATCATCTCCTCACCAGCAGCCGTGTTTCATGTTGATATGAACATACGGGTGGCTGGTGAAACAGACAGGGAGGGCTGCTGAAGCCATCTGCCCGTGTTGGGGTGGCAACGGCATACAGCTGGTGGACCGTCGGCCGGGTGACACACGGGGCTGAGATCCGGTAGAGAGGGAACCTCAGACTGAAAGCCGTTGCGTTTCCTAGTTTCTGCTCGACAGACAGAGAGCCGTCTCATGCGTGTTTAATTTACACCTCTGTATATTTTGTCAGGAATACTTTCTCAGAGAACGCAAATATTACTTGGCTGTAAAATGACGCTTTTTTCAGATTGAGGTTTATTTTTCTGAGGAATCAACCAATACAATAGAGTTGTTTCTGTATTTTTGAAACGACAAAATGGAGACTCTGTAGTTCGAACCCTGACAAAGACGCTCAGATCCACTCCTTCTGTTCTACCCTTCCACAATAAAAGATCAAGGCACATTTTGCATGTGTGTAAAGGCCTTTAGAAAGCACCAAAACCATGATCTTTTTTATTTTTGTTATCTAAACTTTACCGAGTAGTGTTTTCGCTTAAGTTATCATACTTTGGAAGTGCATTTTGAAAAGACATTATGCATGTTACGAGTGGAAACTGACACACCATCCAAAATTGACACTAAAGGGGAAACTAGAGCTTCTTAGTTTGAAGTTTAGGACCACTGAACGAGTGGTGGTATTTTATGAGTTGGGAGTGATACACAGGATACACCTTCAGTTCCCCAACATTCTCTCTCTCCTCATCTCCTCAAAGACACATTTAAGGTATTGTAACATCCTCAATGACGCCGGTCCTCGATCAATATCTGGGTCACTGGCTGGAGGACAGAGGACGGGAGGAAGCTGAATTAGCAGAGTGCAAAGCACCTTATGTGTCGTTGTAGATTACAATGGACCAACCAGGTCTTTTGTCGTTTCATTTGAAGGACTTTTGGTTGGCTCTTTATGTCAGGAACAACAGAAATGTAATGAGTGAATAAAAACAGTATTAGTGATGAAAGAGAGCAGCGGAGTGGTGGTGAGTTTAGCGTGACTGTTGATTCCATATGAGAATATGGCCTTTATTGTTCTTTGATTTGAGAATACATTATATCGTGCATACAGTCAAACTAATGGAGAGTAACTGATGACACAGGGCTGGTCATCCCGTCTTTACAGACAGACTGACGTGATTATTTACAGCTGTGTTACTTCCTCCACATCATTCAGCCTTGAGATGCATTTCATGTTTGTGTAAACACTTAAAATGAAGTGCATTATGTGTCAGACATTTGATGATCAGTAATCACGGGCTGATATCTTCTCTCCCTGATGTATTCAAAAAGCCACCAGTGCACCTCAGCCAGCCTCATTAAGCCTGGTAACAATCAGCGTTCCCTGCTTCCACTCACCTGTCCGCCTGGCAGGAGGCAGCCAGGCGGACAGGCGAGAGAGGCGAGAGAGGAGGCAGAGCCAGACATAAATCAGCACCGGGAACAGGTCCCAATGTGGAGGCCGTAAATCAAGGTTGGGAAAGGCGGCCTATCAGCCTACAAGGGTCACCAGTGCCCTCGCATCGGTGGCTCAGTGAGTCACGCATCACAGCGCTGAGCGGCTGGAGGGCGGTGAGGTGGTGTGTGTGTGTGTGTGTGTGTGTGTTTTGGGGAGAGAACTGTGAGAGGATAAGGGAGTCGGGAGAGGGAGGCTGTGTAGCGATGCCTACAAATGTAAGAGCTGGCAGACCAGTTCTAGTTATGACTGAGAACGCCACATTCAAACACTTCTTCACTTCCAAAATAGCGCCATAAAATGTTAGACCTGTAAACTTGTAAAGGACGAAGCTTTTCCGTCATCTTTACTTCCTCGAGTAAAAATATCCACTGAAACAACAGTCCATCTAATAAGGAAACGACAACGATCATCTCAGCTACTGATCTCATCACAGTTAACACATTTAAATATAAAAAATATATAATTAACTCCTAAATTCAGTATGGATTATGCTAAATCTATTGCATGAAGGCAATTGGATGGTTCACAATCCCATCCATTACTTGAATGGCGCAACAAATGGGAGCAATTTGGGGTCAAATTTGGGGTCAAAGGACACTTCGACGTGCATTTGATAAAACCGATTACATTTCTTGTGGAAGGAGATATAGCACCTCTTAGTTTCAGTGTTTTTCCTTATCGGTGGGTGTATGTGAGGATGAAGGAAAGCAGTGTTTTAAGCAGTGATGAGATCAGATGTTAGTTTTGGGGGAGACGTTTGTACACTACTTTGGGAAGAAGTTTAAATTCATTTGAAGTAGTGGATCAGAGCTCACAATCAGCCAATGTTTCTGTATGATTCTTTCAAACTCTTTAGCTGATTATTTTACACAGCACCATGATTTCAGTGGAGGTTTTTTTGATAAGGCACTCTTCCTGTGTAACAGTGCTGAACCTGTTCATTCCACACTCTCTCCTGGAATCTGTATTCCAATTCATCTGCTTGTTTCAGTCAGTTTGTTTAGTGCGGATGCTCCTGATACGACCAAACTGGCTGATGGGGAGGCCTTCTTCAGATAGATGGAAAGATGAAATGTGTGAAATTATCATAATCAGCATATGTTATGGCCAAAATATCACAGGGACTTTTGACAACTAAAATATAATCACTTCATCATCGAGTCCAAGAGGACATTTGTGCCAAATTTGAAGAAATTCCCTCTCGAGATATCATGTTGAGGAGAATGGGACAGACGAAAAGCCTCCGGAGGCCTAAACATACAACGCATCATTCAGTGGAACACCAAACTAATCGAGACTCACAGACCAAGGTCACATCATGGGTCTGAAGTATTAATGGTGATGAGAGAGATGCTAAACCATTCAGCAGATTAGTGGATCTGAGCGACCTGGATGATGGAGCAAACATAATCAGATCCCAGACCTGTACTAACAAGAACAGAGCGCTCATATATCTGACTGGTACTCAGCAGAGAGGGCCGCATAGAGGAAGTGTGTCGCCTCCAGCTACAGCGAGTCCTCCCCCTGTCTGGTGTCGTGACAAAGCAGATTTTCCTTCATACTTAACACGCAAGTCTTCTGCTTCTAGACAATGAAAAGAAAAAAACATTTCTACCTTCGGAGCACACACCTTTCATCCCCCCACACACACACACACACACACACACACACGCACACACACACACACACACACACATACATACATACATACATACATACACACACACACACACACACACACACACACACTCACACACACACACCCCTTGCCTTTATTTCAAACTCCGGGAGAGATAGATAAAAAAAAACCCTAATCTTTAAATTCCAGATTCCCTGGCCTTTTGTCTGTATGCAGGGGGATTTGGCGTCAGCCCAAATGAGATGTAAATTCCATATTTGTGAGAGGTTAGGAAGAGCGCTCGAATTCAGATGGGGGGGGGGGGGGGATTGCTACACAAATATATTACAACAAATTACCTCTGATCTGAATTAATTTAATGGAAAAGACTTTCTCACCAAAGTGGTATTGAGTATCTCATAAGGAGCCAGATTATTGCGTACTCCTCAGCTGCTGGGTGCAGCCGGACAATGCGTATTGATTGTGAATAATTAAGTACACGAGAAGAGTTTTTTTCGCAGCCCAGAAAAAGAGCAGCGCTTCCGGGATCCATTTCATGTGCTGACTGCATGTTCACCAATTACCACAACAAAACAGGCATTATCACAGAATGTTATGTGCTCAGGGTTTATCAAATCACAGGAAATCCAGTTTCTACAAAAAGCAAGTGAAAGTGCCTTTTATTTGGCCTGCAGGGAGGAAATACTGGGGGGGGGGGGGGGGGGGGAACGAGTAAAGGGCTCTTTTTTAATAGAAATACATTTTGGTCTTGGTACAGCCAGCTGTGGAGCAATTCAACCACAGCTCTGGTAAAATTCTCAGCACAAAAGAAAGTGATATAAAACACCTGCCATCTTGTGATTGGGTGAAGAAAGGGGGCTCAGGAGGCCCCATTCGCTCTATAGGCATCCTTATCACTGCCTGCAGGAACGACACCATTAACCTGTGCCCCACTGCCTAACCGTGCTTGGATTAGCTTTCTGATTTCAAAGCTGAGTCTCTCACACACACACACACACACACACACACACACACACACACACACACACACACACACACACACACACACACACACACACACACACACACACACACACACACACACACACACACACACACACACACACACACGATAATAGTAATCATCGGTTGAGTTAAGCAAGCCCAGACAGACAGGCTGCCTCAGAGCCCATGATGTCTGGTGCAATAGCAGAGACAATCCTGAGACTTGAGAGATACAAAAAAACAAGTAATGTGAAAAACATTGAAACCTTCATGGTCATGATGTTGGTCATTAACCGTCCTGTAAAGTAACACGGCAAATGAATTGAAACTGTGCGGGGGAAAACAGCTGGATCCGTGCACGTGAAAAACAACAAACAAAACCAAATGTGCTCCTTCAGAGCTGGACAGGTGCAGCTCTCCAAATGTGAAAGAACACTCAACGAAGCTCTTCTGTTTGACAGATTATGTCGATGATTTTCACCGAATACTTCACGAGCTGTAACTGCTTCTGGTCCCAGGCCTCTGAATTATTGGCCACATTTCTAATTTGTTCAGCGACTCAAACCAAGCCCTGAGGAACAGCACTGGTTTGTGAGGCATATCTGGCATTAATGCCTTCAGTTGGATTTGCAAGAAATGAAAATGTAAAATTGTTAAGAGTACGAAAAAAGAAATGAGCTTCATTTTAAGTTGAAAGCGAGAGAATCAGTTTCACAGTTGGAGTCCTGCCAAAGTCTATCAAGGTGAATGAGAGCGTCATGTGTCATGCGTTTACCTTCACTGCAGAAGCGGCCCTTGTATTCGGTTTTGGAGCAGTCGCAGACCGGCTGTCCGTCCACCACGGAGCACGTACCTCCATTCTCACATGGGTTCACCGTGCACCACCCTTCTGACTCCAGGGGCACATTAAGGCTTCCCAGGAACAGGGGCTGTGAGATGCCATATTTGAGGTCTGTAATTGAGCCCCTGAATGGCTGCATGTTTCGCACCGTCGGTAGTGTGAGCGCACCGTTGCGGATATCCTGAGGCACTCCACCCAGGAACAGATCGCTGACGATTTTCATGAACTGACGCTGCGGCCGCACCTCATCTGCTTTGGCCTGGCCGTCCAGTACCAGCACTGAGCGCAGGTTGTACCTGCTCAGACCGGCAGAGTGCCAGCTGCCGTCATCCACCCGTCTGTCAGACACGACCGTGGTCTCGGCGCAGTCGATGCTGAAACTAAGCTGCAGCCGGCCCTCCACCACCGACAGCTGCAGAAAGTCACAGTAGCCGCCATCGTCAAAGTACAGCAGAAGCGCCTCCGAGGCTTCCGTCTTGAGCTGGAAGCTGAGGTCACCGCGGGTGCTGGCATCCCAGCGGAGGTAGCGGGCCCACTGACCTGGTGTGCCTAAAAATTCCAGTCCCAGACATGTGCTGAGGAACACTTGCAGAGTGATGGAGAAACCTACAGGACCCATAGCTGCAAAGGATGTTTTACTCCAACAAGGTGTCTGAGGGAAAGTCAATCTGAAGGAAATCTTAGGATGGTCAGACTGAATTTAAGGGATCCAAAGTGTCATCAACAATACGTGTAGAGATATATTCAGATAAATATTTCTTATAAAAATATGTTTTTCAAAGGGAAAAGGGCAGTAGTGGGAGAACAGTCGTTGTGGTTAACAGTCTTCAGGTCAGTATGTTCACATCAGTAAATTGTCCAGTCGTTGCAGGGCAGTGGTCGTGTGGAGGAAGAGTTGTTTTCCTCCGTAGGGTTAAAGAGAGGACCGGCAGGGGGAGGGTGATCTTTCAATAAGTTTCTTTTACACTTCAGAACAGATGCTATCAAGACTCGTGGTGCTAGGTCTGATGGAACGGACTTCTCTGGCTATCAGGGTGAGATGAATCTCCTCCTTCATGTTGTCCGTTGGGAGATGGAGCTGACAAGGGATCCACTGGCCTCTCTTACTTCCATCACTGTGAAAAGAAAAGAGAGCGGCAGAGGGTTACCATGGGTCAATCGTCCTTGATGTTACTACAGCACACATCCTGAGGTGCTTTCTTGCATCGAAATCTCATGGCATGCATGTGTACAATCTCATCAATGGTGGTACTGGTTCCCATTCATGTCGTTGTGTCACAACATAGAAAATGCCCTCAGTGTCCTTAATGTATCATCATGTTGAGTGACAGTTGTACTTGCGTCATTATACTCTGTAGGCTACTTGGACAGTTTCATTCATAATGATATATAATATTTAATGAGTTGATATATTTCTTTGTTGAAAAAAGCTTATTCTGCAAATCATGGGTGCGTTCGTAAATCCAATCCGATGCTCTACGTCAGGGATTCCCAAAGTGGGGTGCGCGAGCTGCCTCTAGGGGGTGCGCGAGAGGAAAAATGTAATGGCGGTGCAGTCCCGTCTCCTAAAAATTACGTTCCCCCAAAACTAAAATGCATTCTCAATTACGTTGTACCACGAACGTATTTTCTCCCTGATTACGTTTGTGTTTGACGTACAAATACGCTTCTCATCAACATATCTTTGCTGTACTCTAGTCTTTATAATTTTTCTGTGATCTGCCTCGCCTCTACCCCGCCACCCACGAGTTATTGACCCGCGGCCTGTTCCGAGGGCTGACAGACCTGACGATCGGGTGCCTCGCGGCGGGGGCGGCTGGAGACCTCGCGTCCCGGCGCCAACGAGTGAGCGCCGGCCACTCGGAACCATAAAACCAAGTCCCGGATTTCACCCGGGGGACATTCTGGAGGTATTGTGACCGGGTGATGTGCCTCGTTGCTGGGGAGGTATGAGCCGAGAGTGGCGGGGTGTTATGGAGTTTTATATTACAACTCGGTGTTGTTCCCGTGCGTGGATGAGCGCATTTCTGCCGGAGACAGGCGGCGTGTTGTGGTAGGAGAGGGAAAAATGTTAAAGAGATGGTGGAATGTATGATTGGAGAGAGAGAAGCGAAAAAGTTGGACGTGATCCCGCGTCCAACAACACTGTCGCGCGCATCGATGCTTTGACCGAAGACATCCTGGCTACATTAGTCGGTCGCGTGAAGAAGAGTGAGTTTTACTCTCTGCAAGTAGACGAGCCTACAGATGTGGCCAATCTGGCCAATCGTCCGTTACCTTCGTAACGTTACGTCCGTTACCTTTTCGAAGGCACGGTGCAGGAAGAGTTTTTGTGTTTTTTATCTTGTAAACAAACGCCACGCGCGAGCAAACTGTTCTCTCATTCGTCCGATTTTTATGCGGCTCTGTTGCTTTTTTTTTTTAAGGTGCGTGTGTGGGGGGGGGGGGTTGGGGGTGCGTGAACCCGGTCGGGATGTAGAAGGGGGTGCGTGGCCTAAAAAGTTTGGGAACCGCTGCTCTACGTTAAAATGACAGAGCGTTTCCATTTCTACATGAATTAAGGAATGGGTAGGTTCAAACCTATGGAAGAAAGACTTCCCTATGAATACTTCTCATGTAAAACAGAGCCTCCTGTGCAAGAGCTGGTCACCAGGATGACAGTGATTATGATGAGATGACATGGAACCATGTGCCTATGAAAAGAAGTTGGCGAACGTAGGCTACAGATAACCCTCGGACCTCGTGAAAATGTAACCCAGCTAAACCTTTCATCAACTAGTATGGCAAATAACTTTCAGACGTGTCAGTGTCCTTAAGAGACTCCTGGAGTATTGTTACATTGTTGTATCTTCAAAGTGTGACTGATTCAACATTGTATGTAAATGTAATTTCCCAACAGGAATGTCCCTTTCCTCTGAAATGTCGAATAGTTCTGTTTTTATTTGATGGATGGTACAATCAACACAAATGACATGAAGGAAGTTGTTGAAAAGAGGACAATGTGCGTCTTCCATAACAGTGTCGAGCCTGTATTTTAGTAGACTGCTCACAGCTGACATGTACATGTACTGTTAGCAGCCTGTGATATTGCTGCATCTCTCCCTCCTCCACAAAGGTTGTTTGGAGTTATCGGTCATCTGCTGGGTAAATTAGTCTCATTATTCTCATGGCAGTGCATGACTATCCGTCAGCCAGGCAGACCGCCTTTATCTGATCAGCAGCCGGGAGAGGACGCTTTCTGCTGAATCCTGTTCAATACTAAGAGAAACAGAAATACTGATGCAATGTGAAACCTGGTGATAATTCAGAGTATTTCACTGCAAGTGACCCCTTGTATCTTAAAGTCACATGACATATTGTGAATATAAAATATTGATTGGAGCCGCTTTAATCAAAGTGTTTGGTAGTGTAACCCAAACAGCATTTGAGACATACAACTATAACCACACCTGCTCACAGCACAGCTCAGTGGGAATATCCCGGCTTTATGGAAAAAGGGCTCCATGTCAAGGGAATGTTCCTTACTAATTGACTAACTTTATCAAACTATAAAGCAAGGAATCTCTGTCTGTTCGTCCCGTCTGTATCTCCTTTTCATATATTGTGAACCAAATCATCCCATCTACATGGTGGGCGGGTTGCTGGGAACCCAAGAAAGTGCCGTGTCCAATATGGGGCAATTTGGACACTTTTTGAGTTGTATTAAAAAAAAACTAATGGTGGCTGGACATGAGCAATTTCAAAACAACAAGGTTTAAGACTCTCTCTGTCATACAAAACCTCACCTCAACTTGTGATAAGCAGCATATGTTGATATGTTCTGATGGTGGACAGCAGTCACTCTGGTAGACAATGAAGTATTCCTTTCTATATTAGTAGATATTGTATTCATAATTGTTGGGATCTGACCCTGCGCTCCTGGATGGCTGAGAGCCTCACATGTGCTTTCAACCAAAGAAGCGCCCATGTCTCCTTACTTTCCACAAAGCGCCTGATCATTCAGGTCACAACCCAAATTGGGAGCTTTGCCTTCCTGCTCAGCTCCCTCTTCACAGAAACTGTTCGGTACAACGACAGCAGCACTGCTGACCCCACACTGAACTGCCAGTCCATCTCACACTCCATTTTACCCTCACTTGTGAATAAGACTCCTCATTTGGGGCAGTGACTCATTCCCAACCTGGAGGGTGCAATCCACCATTTTCCAGCAGAGAACCACGGCCTCAGATTTAGAAGTACTGACTCTCATCCCGACCGCTTCACACTCGGCTGCAAACAGCCCCAGTGCTAAAGGTTACAATCTGAAGGAGCCAACAGAACCACATAATCTGCAGAGAGCAAAGACGCAATTCTGAGGTCCCCAAACCGGACACTCTCCTCTCCCCGGCTGCGCCTTGAAATCCTGTCGATGAAAATCACAAACTGGATTGGTGACAAGGGACAACCCTGGCAGAGGCCAACACGCACTGGAAACGTGTTCAACTTTATCCGCACTGCTTTCCAGCACCCTGGAATACATTTTTCCAGGGTAGGCTGAGCAGTATGATACCAGGATACTTGGACCACACTCTCCGGTGCCCCTTTTTACAAATGAGAACCATCACCCCTGTTTGCCACTCCACAGGCACTGTCCCCAACCTCCACGCAACACTGAAGATGCCTGCAGCCAAGACGGCACAATAATGTCCAGAGCCTCCAGCATCTGAGGGCCAATCCATAGAGCCTTGCCGGTGGGGAGCTTGTTGACTACCTCAGGAACTTCTTCCAGGCATATGGATGGATCTTGCCCCGAGTTTTCAAACTCTGCTACTCCACGGAGGACATGTCGGTCAGGTTCATGAGGTCCTCAAAGTGCTCTTTCCACCCCTATACAATACCCCCAATCCAGGTCCGCAGTTCTCCTTCTCTGCTGAACACAGCCTGAGTCAAGTCCTGCTTTCCCTTTCTGAGTAGGCCAGAACTTCGTTGAGACCAACAAAAAGTCCTTTTCCATAGTCTCCCATAACTCCTCCCACACTCAGGTGACCCTAGCCTCTCCCGCGATGCACGATGTTGGGAGTTGAAGACCTCGCAGACAGGGGCCTCAGCCAGGGGGTCTCAGTTCACCCTCACTACACACTTAGGTACATTTAAGTCCCTTGGCAGAACTATAGAGTCCCCAGTTGGCAACCTTTCCAGAACACCACCCAGAGACTCCACGAAGGTTGGTTACTCCGAACTGCTCTTAGATTCATAAGCATAATCAACTGGTTTGGCCCATCCCCTGGGACCACTTTGCTTCGGGACACCCTACCAGGAGCCGACTACACAGCTCCAATTTGACAAAATCGTCATCAATCGTGATCATGAGATGCCTGCACTCACAAGGCTGATTACAAATCAGGGCTGGGGTGATTCTTCAAGGACTTCAAGGACTACTGTTCTGCACCCACATTTCTGTGTTGTAGAATGTCATTGCCTTTTCATGCTCGTATTTGTCCCTCCTCTCTTGCCGTAGTTAGTACCTCGTTTTTAAGACTCTAATGAAAGGACACACTGCACTAACGTTTCACCTCTTCTGTTTGGTAGCCTTGCGAGACCTTAGTCTGTGAGTATTTTGTTATGAAGCATGAGAAGATATATTCTATTCGCTCTTTTTGTTGTCCGATAGCATTTGCGTTGTATTAAATGCTAATCGCGGTTAGCATTTCTCCATTAACAGCAATGTTAATATTAGCTTAGAAGCTAGCTAGTCGAACATTCTTTCATGTTGGCTATATGCTGGATTGTTGTGTATTCATGTATGTGTATATGGACAGTTTGTAAGGCCATATTTCATATTGTGTTTCCACAGTTTTATAAAATGAAGAACTTCTAACTAAAGCCCTGAAACTCTTCAACGGATGCCTGGGTCTTTATTGAAAGGATCTACTGTTAGCTATCTGTTAAGCTTTCCTGCACAAAGCAAGAGCAGAATAACTACAAAAACATGTCTATTTGCAAAACGTGCATCTGCAAGTTGCAAGAATGGCTGCGCCTGGAGACAGCATGCATGTCTCCGGCATGCATTCCCCAGAGTCTTCCTTTGTTTCATAATAAAGTTTAATTGTGCAGTAATTACATCATTTAATCGGTTTCTTGTTATTAATAGTCTTGTTGCTTCACTTTGTTGTAAAGCACTTTGAACGTCACCCCTTGTATGAAAGGTGCTAAATTAATAATAATACATTTTATTTAAATAGTGCTTTTCAATATTCTCAACTTTACAAACATTAAACTCATCATAAAAAGCTAAACACTAAAAACATAGAACACACATTTGTCACATATTAAAAGCAGTTAATAAAGTTTATTTTCATTATAAAACAAGATGCAGCTAAAACTCTTACCCACAATCCTCTAATGTTTGGAAGCATTTTAGACAGAGACCAAACTGTAAATCCTTTCACTTATTGCCACTTAACACTGAAAATAAAAAACGAGATCAAGAGATGAGCAGTTTGGTCCGATTACAAGGCACAACAGCTCTGAACATAGATGTTTCGCTACAGGAGTAGCCTCGAGGTTAAATGAAAGTTTAAACGTACTAAAAGCAGCAAAGAACCGTCTGTAATTACTTAACTTTGTTGTCGGAGGAAGTATTTGATTGCTTGGTATTGTGATCTATAGACCGTCCATGTCCAATGCTTACTTTATCTCAGATTGTTCAGAGCTGTTGTCTGAATATGACAGAGTTTTGATCCTGGATGATTTTAATATTCATGTTTGTTGTCACTCAGATCCTCCCTCTACTGACTTCATTCATCTGATTGACTCATTTAGTCTTTCACAGTCAGTCAAAGGGGCCTACACACTGGACTTGTTATTTCATCTGATATGCGTTTGGATTCCTTAGAGATAACATAATTTTGTATCTGATCACCAACACTCTTTGCATCCAGTCTTCAGGCTTGCACCACAGCTATACTGATATCAGTAACTCCGATGAGTCAGAAATAAAAACTGTGCCTCCAGTCTGGATTGTATTGCTCCTTTTAAACTTAAGAACTGATAAACAACTGTCTGATAAACAACTGTCACCTCTTGACCATCTCAGAAATCTATTGCATGCCTTTCAAGTAGCAGTTAAGAATGGAAGAATGGCTTTCTTTGCTAATTTCGTTGTAGACCATAACCCTAAGGTCAGAATCTGCCATTCAGTTCAATAAATTGTGTTGTTAGTCCTTCACATTCTGGACTTCAGCGCAGCCTTACCAAGAACTTACTTTCATAATAAGATCACAGATGTCAGAGCTTATTTTGCTCAACCGGCTAAAGCTATCTCTGTTATAACCCGTTTTCTCTCATTTTGAGAAATATCTTTGAGAAATGTGAACAAATCAGTAAAAGCCATGAAAACAACTTTTACTCTAAACAGATGTGTTGGGATTACATCTAAAGAAGTCTTCAGCACTGTGGGTACTCCCGTTATTTCTATCATAAATAGCTCATTCGTAGGGGTGTAACGGATCACACACCTCACGGTTCAGTTCACGAGTCACGGTTCAGGAGTCACGGTTCGGATCAAGAAAGAAAAGGGGAGGAGACAAATATAACTTTGCTTTCCATTTATTAATTAAAGAACTTCAAGAACACTTAAAGCAAAGAACTTTGGGCGATAGTCTTACATGAAAACAAAAATATTGAAGATGTCCAATTTGAAACAAAATGAAATAAATAAATAAGAATAATACATTCAAGAATTCTGTTCAGTTTAAGTGCAACATGATATGGATCAGGATGTTGATATCCTCGTCCTTTCATCAATATTGAAAGAAAGAAACAGCCAGTGAGCTTCCACTGATTACACTGAACTGAACTGCTCAGCAACAACTTGGGTCTATGTTTACTTCCTGTCAGGTCATTCAAATACACAACAATGTTACATTACTGTGACATTATTTTCAAAAAGATGAGAATATCTCCATTGTCTGGGGAGAGGGTCGACCTTTCTGTGGTGATATTACTATTGGGCGTGTCTAGCTTCACTCTGATACTTCTGTCAGCACCTGAACCAGGTGTGTGTCTGTGTGACGCTCACAGAGGGGGCGTGTCTACAGCACCAGACTAAGAATCACTCCGCCGTGGTGAAAGCAGTCTCTACAGTCTTGTCCTTCTCATAGAGGTCTGGAACAGCGTCACACTGAAGTGGCGCGAGTGGATTTCGTAGCGTGGCTCAAGCATTTTAACCAGATTTAGAAATACTTTGTTTTCTACACCGGAGTGTCCCCGTCGCTGACAGATGGGATGGTGTCTCTTCATATGTGTGGACATCCGAACCGTGAGGGCTGATCCGAACCGTGAGGGCTGATCCGAACGGATCGATCCGAACGGATCGATCCGTGACACCACTACTCATTAGTCACTGGACACTTTCCGTCTAGTTTTTAACATGCTGTCATACAATCCCTCTCTAAAAGAATCAAAGCCTTGATGTTGTTGATCCAGCCACCTACAGGCCTATTTCTAAATTGCCATTTTCATCAAAGCTTTTCAAGAAAGAAAAAAAGTTTATTTGTTAACCTTTTTAAAAGACAAATGCATTTTAGATAAATTCAAAATCAGACTTTTGTTTTACACAGTGCAGAGACAGCTCGTCTAAAACTGACCAATGACCCTCTTTTAAAAGCAGATGTGGCACTCTGTTCTATTTTCGGTCTTCTTGATATCAACGATATCAATTGGGTCACAATAGCCTCATCCCACTGCATACTTGCCTAAATTAAATAAAAGAGTCAAAACTACCCGCAGCTACACAATAGCAAAACAGATGCTTTACTGATTGCACGACTGAAGCAGAGTTCTCTGCATAGATTTAGGAGTGCAGATACCCATTCCTGCCTCAGCCAAGAGCAACTTCCACGGCTACGACTGGTTCAGAGCTCTGCTGCCAGGCTTTTAATGAGCATTTACAAAAAGGGAACACATCACACATGTCCTAGCATCTTTGCACTGGTTCCCCTACATTGTAGAATCACTTTTAAAATTGTACTACTCACTTTTAAAGCACAACTTGGACTGGCCCCAGAGTACATAATGGTTCTCTTAAACACCCGAGATCTGCTGGTCGGCTACTTCTTGCTGTTCCCAGGTCCAATTTTGTGACTCGAGGTATCAAACATTTTTCAGGTCTTCCAAGCTCTGGACTGCACTTCCTGTAGAGATACAATCATCTACATCAACTTTTAAAACATTTCTAGAAAAAAAAAGCATTTTTTTAGAATGGTATTCTTTAAAACATCTAAATGAAATGTGTCTGTATACGTGCGTTTATGTTCATTTGTGAGGTGAAACATATGTATAGGTACATGTTTATACACATACATTTATAGTCATATATAATATATAGTCATACACATATTTATTTACTGTTATGTTCTGTGATGTCCTATTTTAAGTAACCTTATTGTTTTTTATTATTGTCCTGTAAAGCATTTTGTAACAGTTGTTTGAAAAGTGCTATAAACATACATGTATCACAATTACGTCTGCCTATAAGACACACACACTGTGTTTTAAGCCACACTGTTTCTGAAAATAAGGCGAGAGGAATGTTTTCAGAACATAACTGTATATTCATAGTGAATATATTCATTATGCACCCTTATCAATATGACGGCTGCTAGTTCAGCTCTTTAAATTTAAACTTGATTCTGCGGATTTAAACTTTACACTAAAGAACAGCATTTAGGTCCGAAGTAGAAATCAAAGTGAAATTAATTTTATTGATGCAATATTATCTGTGATGAATACCAATAGACAAATCTATTTTCTAATAAACAGAAGTAAAATGGACTTCAGCACCCAAAATAGGAATGTTATCGTTGGAACAAAACAAATACCCAAGAGTAGGAACAGCAGCTACGCTTCATGTTTCTCATGTCGAGCATATTTACCCGATATGGAAGAACACAAAATTCACTTTCTATTTGTTGCAGCATTTTGAACAAGGCCTTAAAATGTCCTTGATTGTGAAATCTAACTATTGCGAAAATGATCACACTCTGCTCAAATCAGGCGATCGTGTAATAATTGCCACCGTCCTGGAAACAAGCATGCGTAGTTCTCCGAATATTTACTTATTTTAAAGCCTGATTTTCGCATTTTTGTAAGCATCATCAAACATTGGATTCCATCTCAAGAAGTTTTGGATGTTTTTTTAGCAACGCCGACATAAGGAGTCATCAACCAGTAAGACAGAAAGCATGGTCCATGCAGGTGCTTTGGACTCGAATGCATCTTCCCTTTGCCTGCATTCCACCTCTTTCCTCAGACGTCTGCAACATGGTGAAGCACTAAAGATAGCAATCACAGCATTTTACAATATTTAAAACATTTTCTTTCACAGACTGTTGCCCGGATGGTTGTATACCATAATATATTAAAGCTTCTTTTTTAAGTTATGATACATTTTTGGCAATCCAGGCGACTATGTCGAAATATTGATATAACTAGTTCATAATATTACTAACAATTATAATAATGTCATACAAACATTACGTAGTCAAGTATTTACTGGTCAATATAAACTGATATGGGAATGGACAAGCGTGTTGCTGTGTATTTCTAATCCATTAATTATACATTCTTAATGAAATAAACAAAAAGATTTGCCTATATGCCTTTTTATCTTACAGTGTTCCCATATTAGACATGCATCTCTAAAAACAAACTATTTAAACCATGATATTTATTTCTCTTTATTCTGAGCCGTTCTCAAATCTCAGCAAAACCTTCTCACAAGATCCTCTGGCTTGGATCTTCACGTACTGAGCTCCTTATAAACAGTCATGTTCATATTTGATTCTTTGTGTCATTTCATTAAATAGACTGTTTTTACACTCAAATATTTTTGGAAAAAAAACAAAAACAAAAAAAATCAGGCTGTTTTGTTTATGTGTGTATAGGCTGCCACTCAATGAAGTGCAATATGTTACTATTCAAGAGGTTGCTATTCTCAACTATTTTTTAAATATATTTTCCATTTTACAACCGTGCTTAATTGTAAAGCCAGACGTGCTAAAGAATTGCACAAAATATCAACTTTCTGCAGTTTTAGTGCAAAATAACATGCGCATTGGCCTTTAAAAACTCATATCAGCCCAGCTGTGTGAAAGCTTAAACTGAACAGACTAACAATATATATTTGGACAAATTACAAAAGGTTTTCTTTTCGTGTTCATTCTTTATTTATTGGTGTGTTTCTCTGCAACAGAGGCAGTACTTTTACAACCGTCCTGCAGAAGTATATTTCGTGTTTTCTGCTGATTGGTGTCTAATATGAATCACTACCTTGGCATGCAAACAAGCTCTTGTCCTACTCTGCATTCACACTTAAGAGTATAAATACTGCACTCATGTTTACAAATGCAGACTTATTCTGGCATTACCCGCGTGTGCGTGTGTGTGTCTTTTGTTGCTGTGTAGGGAGCGTCAGGGGTTAAAAGGCTAAACGGCATGGATCATTGTTCTCGGTGAAAGGCTCCTTTGACGAACCCCACAGGGACGAGTCCACATACACACACTGACAAAAGGCAGCAGCACTCTGGATCCTATTAACAACCGCACGGACTGGGACGGAGGGCGTGTGTGTGTAAATGCAAATAAAAGCAGCCCACCGGTAGGCCCGTTGCGTTTAAATGGATGCACTTGCCAGTCATTTTACAGCAGGTGCCCTGATCACACACACACACACTCGTCTCACAAAGACACACACGCTGTCCAGACGCAAGTGACAAAATGTCCTCCACAGCTTGCAGATGATATCTCAAAAAAGGAACAGGCGGCAATTTTTCTGATTTGCTCGAATAGTTCAGTGTGAAGCCGATGCACTCAGACACCACCGCTGCATGTGACATCCTCCCCATAGATTCAAAGAGGTGCCATTTTCTTTTGCCCGTCTTTGTTGCTGCAGGGATACATTTGACCAGGACATGCAACATGACAGTGGAGGGGAGGAGAGACAGCAGAAGGCGAGATTAGTGGAAACGCAGAGAGAGAGAGAGAGAGGGAGTGATGTTCCACCTCATCTACTCTCACTCATGCATCGCATGAAACACCCTGACTCCACTCTTCATCACTATTCAGCCACAAACCGTAGTGGGTAAATAGAACAGGAGGTGCCACCACCACCATCTTAGGCTGGTATCTCTCCGAAAGGCGGAGCTAAGGGCACGTGAATAACATTCTCATGCACGGTAGATGCACTTTATCAAAATACAGTGATGTAGTAAAGGCTCTGGGGACCATACTCGCGTATACATCATCCTACTCTGAAAGAACTCATGTGGTAAGTCTGGACAAAAACACCTCAGCACCCACATGCAGACAAGATGGCATTCATCAGCAGAGGGACAGTAACACAGAGACTCCTTTTTCAAATGAAAAGGAAAGAAATCCTCAAGTCAAATGAAGGGAATCTTCCTTTGGTATGTTTGCAAAATGATTGTAACTATTTGTAAATACGTCCACATTTTTGCACTGAGCCCTTCTTTCTATGTTCAGTCTCTGCTGCTCATTTTAAAACAGACAGAAATAAAAACAGAACATAAAAGGCAGTGAAAGTGAGAGATGAAGGGTGTGTGATTTTGGGTGGGGGGGCGATATTGTGGCGTTGGTTTGGCAGGGGGGTGCAGCGTGGGCACAGTGTTGTTATTCAGCTACTCTGCAGGCAGGACACGCCTTCTCTGGGCTCTGGTTCTGCTGCAGCACCCTTCATGGCATTACATCACCGAGTTAGAGCGCCACACACACAAGTCCACCAGAGAACACACCCACAAACACCTCACCAGAAGCAGGTCAGAGAACATCACGTTGTGGCATTGACTTCTGAATTATAACCGATTAATTCCTGCTGATGGGCCACTTAGAATATTGTGAAAACGTATGAAAAGCCAAACGCTATAAATGATTTCATGCCTGTGCTTTTGTAGGCTTGGCTAAATCTGAAATATTTACAAAAGGGAGAATTATTTTTCCTTTCAATTTAATTTAGATTTGAACACCTTATTTAAAAGGATGTCTATGAAGACGGCACAACAGATATTTTCGATACGGAAAAGAAAAAACATTCACGGTCCAGCAATGTCACACACTGTTAAAGAATAAAAAAGCGAAAAAGAGCAGGGAGTGAGACACACCGTCTGAACGCAGAAAAACGACCGAATTAAAGAAAAGAGCATTCTCCAAAATCCTGCGTAATATTTGACTCTCCCCGCCCAGAGGGATTAGCGTTACCTTGAGAGCCCTTGGCTGTTTGCGCCTGATTTGTCAGCGCAGTTAATCGGCTGCCAACCAGAACAAAAAAGCAGGACAGCCAAATTACCCAAAACAGCCTCCATCCTACCCGAACAACCCCCACCCAACACCCCAAATAGGGAGGGGGGGGAGAAGGAACATTAAATCGAGAAAGGGGTTCATGTTTTGCCAAGAATACGCACCGTCGGAGACATGACATTCGAAGAGGATCATTAGAAGCATTTTGTGTGTAAAATAGCAAATCTAATTGTCAGAGCTGATCACACATTTACAATCATATTTAATCTAGCCTGATTTATTTTACCTCCCAATGCAGTCAAAAGTATTTTCTATAGGACGGTAGAATAAGAAACATAATAGTTTGTACCAATTGAAGGCACTAATTGTTTTCTTTCTCGGAACATAAGACACGAAAGTGTTTGTTTGTAAATGATTTTGGAGCAGGTGATGAAGCACCTTTGGGCCCTTTGCGGGGAAAAGAGACGCATTCTCAGGGTGGGTCACGCCCGTTACGAAGCCCGTTTTGAAAAAAAGCCTGATTAGGAATTACCTCTGCATAAATGCACAAGATTCATCAAATCCTACATTACCTCCTAAAATCCTACACGTCGAAATATGTGATGCAGCGAGGGGAAAAAATAGAATTTTCTTGTGAATTGGCATAAATGTAGCCTCTGTTCAATCAGTCGGGTTCTTTTTACACCGTGTGTAGGTATTCCATTAAAAGGCGCGAGACAGACAGGAGGCCCGCACACCGTGCGGCTCATTTAGAGGCAGCTGGTGGATTGTATGGCGCACTGCATAAGGCCTCGCGTGTTCTGCAATGGAAAGGACCCGATCTGCTGTGATATGAGACATCGTGCATTCGTCGCAGTAAAGCGTAAATGAAAAACGAAAAATGCAGTACTCAATTAAATATGAAGTCCCGAATGGGTTGGAGGCTGATCTAAATCGCGGGCCCAGATCGGCTTTAAAAATGCGGACGGATGAGATGAATACAGCTCAACGTGCAGCATAAAACGCAGTTTATTGGCGGCAGAGCAGTCCCGTTCCAGCCACCCTCCCTGCGGACCCCGCGACGCCATTCGATCCACCGGGGAACTGAAATAATCAAAATCATAATAATCATGCTTTCCTTAAAAAAAAAAGAAGAAAAAAAAAAAAGAAAAAATGTCCCCAGACTCAATCCTTCGAAGGACACCTTTAAAAAAAATACGAACTACTACTTCGGTTTGATTTTTTCCGATGTTTCGAGGCCATTTTAATATGAAGCGTTCGTGTTTAAAATATTAATTGTAGACCTCAACGTTTTGGTTGATGGAGTTTCGGAAATGTGACACCCGTTCCACCAGTCTGTAAAAACAGCAGGCGGCAGCTGGATTTTTGGAGTCCAGACACACGAGAGGAAGAGGGATAATGGAGGAATGTGACGGTTATTAGCCGACACGGTGAGGAAGTGAGCAGCCTGCTGCTGCGTGCTGTCCGTCTCCGTTCACACAGAAGGTCACCTATCAAACGGCATGTCACACCTCTCCAATTCCATCCCAACATGCATCTCTGTTTAAAGAGTGCGTTCGCCGTGTTTGCTGTGCGCTGCGTGTCATGGTGCATTTGTTTGACATTTGAACATGAAGCTGTAGACGAACAATGCGTGGACATTGGACACCTGGCGTTGGTGCCATTTATTATTAATCATCCTAAAAACAGGGTGAAGGAAATTTGCTTCGAGGTTTAAGTATTTTTTTTGGTCAGGGTTGATGCTCTTCCTATTCGATACAAAAGCGTGGTTAAAACACCGCATGGTGGTATGTGCAAGATCAAATAGAAGCGCAAATAAAATGGATCACTCGTATAGAAAACATCGCCTCAGGGAGGGGAGAGGACGTGTGTAATTCTAAACCCGCCTGCCACGGTGCCTCTGTTCCAGCGAGGGGATTGAGAGGCCGACATCGCAGATATTCCCATTTAGAATCCTTCACAAGCAGATTTTCCTTCAAGGAGACTCGCACCTGCTTCAGCTCCGCCATATTCACCGTTCCGTTGCGCACAGACTGGAAAAGTCCTGTTAAAGTGTCAAGTTGCGCGATACCTGTGCGTCTGGAGAGGAACCCTGCCTTTATTCTGCCTCGTATTTTTCTGTGGCACCTGCTCTCGTTTCACTACATTTAATGCCCACGGGGTTTGCACGCGGACCAGCAACATGAACAGGTTAGGGTAAAAGACGACGCTACTGACCTTAGTTAAGCATTTCGCCAGGAGTATCCAACTGTTAAAATCCAGCTGTAAAACTCCTCACCCCGTAGTTATTAAAATCCAGGATCCCGTTTAAAGCAGCAATGTTTCCGCTGCTGGCAGGGCGGTGAGCGCGAGGCGGTACCGGGCTGGGTTTATTGCTCCTCACAGGTGCGTCGACCACGGTGCATCACGCGCTCAAAGGCGGCTGTAAGCTCCGTGCGACTCACAGCAACTGCCGGCAAGAGGCGCACGCACGCACACACACGCGCCACTGGGGTCCGCCCTCTACTTAGCATACGACATTTAAAGGCGTACAGGCTCGGAGCAGAGCCTACGCGCGCGCGCTCGCGCGCACACACACGTGACTATTTCAGTGCATTAGGCTCTTATGAAACGGAAGGTCCCATGATGTGCGCAGAGACGGTCAGTTCATCACGGAGGCGTGTGAGAGTTTATTTCAGCCCTAAATAAGAAACATGGAACCATGAAACCAAAAGGTCAACTGTGGGAGGATCATCGGAAAGGTGAAGGTGGGCAAAGCAGCTGCCATTCTGAAAGCTGACTCAATAGCAACCTCTGCGCATCTAGTGGGAAGCAATCCCAACTGAATGGTAGACGGGCTTATTGGTCACCATTCCTAAATGAGGAAACCTCAGTGAGCGTACCAACGAGAGAGGCATAATGCTGTTGTCCAGTCCCAGGACGGGACACACTCAGACCTGGGCCAGCTGTTTAGGAAGAAGCAAACTGGAAGGACGAACCATGCACTGACCACACAGAATCATTGTGGAACGGTGTATTAAGCTAAAAGCCACTGTTCCACAATGATTATGGAGGACAGAAGCTGGAAAATCAAAAATAAATATATATTTAAGTGGCCCAATAAATTAACTAATATTCCATGAAATTTACCAAAACAAATATTAAAAATGAATATAGACATTCATAATTGATCAAATTTCACATATGGACATAAATGGATTGTTTTCTTTTAATTTGCTCTTCTTTATTTTCCTTTGTATTTATTCCCAGATTTATTCATTTATTTTCTTATTTAACTTTTCCTTTCATGTATAAAATGATTCATACTTGTATATTAGATTTATTTGTTGATTGTTTACTTCTTCTTTAAATGTGTGTATTTATTTTTGTATTCATTTACTTCTATATTATTTTTCCATTGCATATTTTATTTGTCATTTTATTTATAGATGTATTATTTTCTTTATACATTGCTTTGTAATGCATTTCCTCATCATCATACAAATGAGGGGGCTGTCATAAGTGTCATCTGAGACATGCAGGCCGATCTATGAATTGGCAACATTAAAGTGTAAATGATTTAGAATTTCAGCTTTTGTGAGTTTCTCCAAATTTGTTATATCCAGTATATCGTCATAAGGCCTCTTGGTGGCTTGTTATTGTAATAATAACTAAATCAATTCATTAATAGAATAAACAAGACTATTTTTGTTTCCATCAGGGTTTATTATTCTATTATCGATGCTGCTGTTATTAGTAGCAATATTTGTTCTGCTATTATTACTGCTATTATTACTACTTCAATTATATGTATGATTTCTGTCAATCCATATTCATTTATGTTGTTTCATCTGTACACATGACATCTATTGCACTTCTGGCCATCCTGAGAGAGGGATCCCTCCTCTGTTGCTCTCCCTCAGATTTCTTCCTTTTTTTCTGTTAAATGTTTTTTTGGGGAATTTTTCCTCTTCCGATGAATAGACAGTGGCCATTATACAAACAATGTCACAAATATTGAACATATCAGTGATTTAATTTTCATCTCCATTGATTCATATGACACAATACACTATAATAATGCAGTACTATAATAAAATATCACAACATACAATGTAGTGAGTCAAGTGTTTGAGACCAGTGAGCAGTCATGTAAACATACATTACATTAGTCATTTAGCAGACGCATTAATCTAAAGCGACTTACAATAAGTGTATTCAACATCGGTATTCAAGAGAACTACTAGTCACCAGAAGTCACAAGTGCATCTCCTTTTTTAAACAAGCATCTAAGAGCAGAAACCAGAGCAAAAGTACAGTGCAGAAACAAACAAATACAATAAGTGCAACAAACTAGTGTGAATACAATAAGTGCTGAGTGGAAGGCTCAGGGTAGCAGTTCTTGAAGAGGTGAGTTTTCAGCCTGCGACTCTGCTGTCCTGACGTCAGTGGGGAGTTAAAATGATTGGTTACTCGAGCAACTAGGGAAGAGTAAAAGTAGCCTAGTTTCCTGTCTTACTCAATGTGCCTATGAAGTTGTGGCTATTCAGAAGTTAATGTTTTGGTATAGCTTGTTTGCAGTCACGTGACTATTATGACGTGCAAAATTCCGATGGAGGTCAGGAAGTGAAGAACCAACATACTGCACGAATTGGAAATGGAGCAAAGTGAAACCATAGAAGGGTTGGTTGAACCTGCATGCAGCATCACCACAAAATAGAAACACATATTGGATGGAACAAAATATGGAAGAGCGATTTTTGCCACAACTTGACCGATTTCCCCGGTGTGGAGGTGATCGTCATTAGAAATGAACTCGTCCTCCAGACCTCCTACTACACGGCTTGCCAGATGAAGGCGTACAAGAGTCTAGAAGCTTACAACTGTTTGTTGAGTGGTTGCGTCCACAACCTCGGAACCAAAGTAGTATTGAACGACTGCCATCTTGTTTTTACCCGGGTAGCTAGCAAAGCTAAAAACAAATCTCTCGGTAGATAGCTAGTATTAAATAGCTATCTCCCGCATAAAAATGACAAAAACACAGACAAAAAACACGGACCATGGTGGTGATATCGCCGGAAACATAGCCAGACACATCTGTGACAATATTGCAGATTTCTTTGAGGCTGTTATTGAAACGTTCTACAAGGCCATCCGTCTGTGGGTGGTACACTGAGGTTCTTATCTGGCTCACCTTCAACAACTTGCACATCTCCTTCATTACCTGAGACATGAAGCAGCTTCCTGGTTCGTTAGAACTTCTTTTATAATGCCAACTCGACTAAAGAGTAGGAATAATTCTCTGGCAACTGACTTAGCACTTGCAGTGCGTAGCGGGACTGCCTCTGTAGCGGGTGGCATAATCCATGATGACCAGGATGTAACGGTGCCCCCTACTGGACTTTGGCAGGGGTCCTACTATATCCATGGCTACTCTCTGGAAGGGGATGTCAATCAAGGGATTCTGATAGTGTACCTTTGGAGCTGTCTTCTGCCACTCCAGGCAGCTTTTGCAGTAATCCTCTCTGCTGTACTCTCAAATACCTCTAGGTAAGCCTCAATGTCATCTTCAACAGTCTGTTTGGTCAGCACTTTACTGGGTTGGGTGGGCCTCTTTGGTTTTATTAGATGTTGGCCCAGTAGACATTGCATCTTGTAAGGCTCTACGGCTCTGGGCCTGCTGGGTTTGGTTTGGTTCTGAAGGATCTATAATAATAAGTTAAATATTTAACATGTATTCCAACACGAAAACAATCAGTAAATAACACTTATATAATATAATATAACATTTTCATTTATTGAGATGCCCCTATGGACCTTATAGGACGTAAAGATCAGGAGAAGTAAACATGAAGTGTAATTATGAATACTGATGTTAAATTAAGCTATGATGAGTTTTCAGTTAATTTAACATCTCTATTACATGTTGATGCCTCCATGACCAAGTTAAGCAGATGAGACTGAGGACAGCTATGTAGAAGAAAAGATGTTCACTTTGTCTAATATCTTGTCTAGTAGCTTGACAGAGTTCATGTGTGTCCTGGTGTTCTCATGTTTCCTTACCTCCTCATCCCTCACTCCCTACCCTGGTGTTCTCATGTTTCCTTACCTCCTCATCCCTCACTCCCTACCCTGGTGTTCTCATGTTTCCTTACCTCCTCATCCCTCACTCCCTACCCTGGTGTTCTCATGTTTCCTTACCTCCTCATCTCTCACTCCCGTAACTGTCCGTGCTGGATCTGTCCCCGTTGTTTTAAAAAGCTAAATAAATTATTAGCATGACGTCATCCAGCTAGCCAAACCTGTCTGGTGTACAGCTAGTACAGAAGCTTCGCATGTACTGCTTCCCTTTCCCGCGAGTCTGCTGTCTGATTGTGAGGTCAGGCTGATCTGATATCAGCTCTTTGGCTGCAGAATCTCCGCCAAAGTTCTCCTCTCAAACGGGTCTTGGAGGAGGAGTGCTCGCCTGTAGAGACTTCTCCTGACGAGAACGCGCAGCTATGGGCCAGATCGTTCTGGCCCCACGCTGAATCTATTTGAGGGCGCTGATTGGCTAAATTGTATGTCACTCATTTATATCTTGAATCAGCAATTGGCTAAACTGCTTCATAGACCCGTCTCTTTTGGGCCAAAACGATCAGGCCCCCCGAGCTGCGCGTTCTCAGAGTGTCGTGCACACAGACAGAGAGCACGAGCAGACGAGCACACAGACAGAGAGCACGAGCAGACGAGCACACAGACGGAGAGCACGAGCAGAGAGCACACAGGCGGAGAGCACGAGCAGAGAGCACACAGGCGGAGAGCACGAGCAGAGAGCACACAGGCGGAGAGCACGAGCAGACGTGCACACAGACGGAGAGCACGAGCAGAGAGCACACAGGCGGAGAGGACGAGCAGACGTGCACACAGACGGAGAGCACGAGCAGGAAAAGCATATATTTTGCGCAGATATCATATTTTACACACATTACTGGGTACATTCCATAGTTCAGAAACACAAATATTGACAATTTGTATAATTTATGATTATTATAATGTTTTTTGTTTTTTTTTGTGTGTGGCTCATGGTGGGGCCATGCCCCATGGCCCTCTATTGACCAGCCGCCACTGTTCAAACCCATGGAAGCAGCAAGAAGCAGTGCAGCGCTCACGGCTCACGACTCGGGACTTGTATGTGCACAAGTCACACGTCTGCCTGTCTCTTCCTTTTTTCCTGTTTCCTCAGCTTAAACATGTAAAGTGCACAAAACACCACATAAATAACTTGGGGACAATTGTTTAACCAGTAAATTTGGAGAACATTTACGTGTTTCATGCAGGAGTTAAATTGTTACTTCAGTTTTGTATTAAGGCCGATTGTTGAGTGCTAGCTAAGCTAAAATGATAGCATAGCACTGCCTTCCCTGGTGTTTTCTGGCTCTTGCACATCATCATATTTGTTTGTTGAGAAGCCAATCAAATATGTATGTTTTCATGGGTTGTTTCATGCTAAATATGTTGGTTAAATGTTACTGAAAGATGTGGGTGTTAGCATGTTAGCCTGTGCTAGCCCTCTCCCCTAAGTTAGGGATCGTTTGTTGTTCGAGCAGTCTTGTGTTACTCCAGAGTAAATGTGATTCAGAACAGCTAAAACGGTTTAGATACCAAGTTATGACACCAAATATGTTGATTTGAGCATAGGAGTGGAATAGAAATGAGTGAATGAAATAGAAGTGTGAATTTAGATTTTTTTGTTCTTGATGTCATTTTGTTGTAGACAAATTTCATGAGAGATATATGTCTGATAAAGGTAATTCTGTTTTGATGCATTTTACCATATGAACCATACTTTATGATTTTTGACATGTATGGACACAAGAAAGACATTTTGTGAATAGTGAAAATTAGAAAAAAGAAAAAAAAGATTGACAATGATTGTTTGCATTTGGAAAATGTTAAATAAATATAGCCCGAGAAGACTTAGAATGAGTAGCCACATGTTTGCCTGCCTCGTCATTTTTCCTGTTTTCTCAGGAACACACATTTGTTCGTGTGACGGTCAGAACTCAAAAGACTCAAATGCAGGGATCCCACAAAAACAGAGTATAGGTCCAAAAGAAACAAAGTTTACTCGAAGCTTGAGACATAAAACAAAACAGGTCATCAGCGGAGCAATCTGCACAAACAAAACAAAAGGGCTGACTGAGCGAAAACACAGAGGCACTGGGAGGTCTGATGGGATAAATTAACACAGGTGACAAATAAAACTGTCAGGAAACTAAAGTAGGAAGTAGGCAGGAAGTAAAACAAACTGGGAAGCATGAGGGCAAGTAAATACAAAATAAAACAGAACAGCCTCTATGGTTAGTATACTGATTAAGTATTGCATATCGATGCCGCAAAACCTGTTAGGATCTCGGTCTGACCTAGTGTGTGCTCCTCTGTTTTTCCCCCTGTCAGTGGTGTTGGTTGAAGGCCATGTGCTTATGTTTTGTTTATGTGTCAGCCTATAGTTTCCACCCCCGAGTTCCATCTCCAACCACGCCCCTCTCCCCAGGCTCAGCTGTGGGGAATTCCGGTGATCAGCGCCGACTGACTTAAATACCCCCAGCTGTCCTCCGGCACGTTGTCAGTCCGTACGGTTACCAGTCTGGTTCTCGTCGCCGTGAGTTGGAGCAGTGTTTTCATGACGAGTGATTTCTAACCTTTCTGGCTGTCTGCAGCACTCCTGCCGCGCAGAGTCGATCCCCGGGAATTCACCTGTGCGCAGAGGCCGATCCGAGTAGTACCACGGAGTTCACCGATCGGCTTCCCTTGTTTTCATCCCGGACCGTTTCCAGCCGTGAGTAGGTTGAGTTTCCCTCCCGACTCCGGAGGCTGCCTCATTCTTCCTCGGTTGAGTTTCCCTCCCGACTCAGGGAGAACGGACAGGCTTTGGCCACTGGACACGTGCCGTAGTCTGTTTGGATATTGTTGTCTGTTTAAGTCTGCAGCTATATATATATATATATATATATATATATATATATATATATATATATATATATATATATATATATATATATATATATATATATATATATATATATATATATATATATATATATATATATATATATATATATATATATATATATTGGGTCCATCTACTACACCACCACATAACAAAACCAGAGCTATCGTCTTTTTTATTCCATGAATTCTTCTTCCTTATCAACACCTGGTGTCTATACAGCCAGAGTGATAATATTGACATAGGGCCAACATCAATATTTGAACACCTGTAAAATGCAAGCCAAAAACATATCAATGGAAAAACAATACAGCTATAAAGCTCATATGGTTCTTTGTTGATTCTGTGTAAGAGTAATGTAGAGTCAACTTGAACTCCCCTCTTTCTCCAACATTATCTCCACCCGTCTACCCACCTCTCCAACCTTCCTCCTTCACAGGACACTTCCTTTCAACAGCAGTTCTGTTATCATCCAGGATGAAGTTACTTTGATATGTTGTCCTGTCAGGAAGGGCAATTAAAAGGTTGTGGTTGACAGAGACAACAAGAAAATGAAAGGAGCAGAGAGAAGCACCAGGAATGACCGGCCAAGCTGAATGTGGCAAAGGTAAGGAGCTTGGAAGACGAGCAAATAGAAGCAGCTGTAGTGGGCTCAATTTGAAAGCGAGAAGATACTGGTATCATATGAAACTAGACACATGGATTGGGTGAGGAGGAGGGGTCCCCCATAATTCCTGATGACTGGCCTGTCTTTGAGACAGGAGAGAGACAGTTTACTCCCCCTCTCCTACCAACTGTCAACTGTTTTCTTTGAACATACCGGTGAGAGTGAACTGCGGTTCTTAGTTTGATGTCAGACAACAGTAATGTTAAGTCACTGTGCTGGCCTAAAGTGCATCTGTCTCTAGTCTGTCTGTCCCGCTAACAGAGCTGTCAGTGCATCTCTTGATCTGTCTGTATCCTTAAGATATGACCTCGCTATTAAGGGCTTTGTAGGTGAGGAGAAGGATTTTATTCTTGATTTTACAGGGAGCCAGTGCAGAGAAGCTAATACAGGAGTAACATATTGTCTTAGTTTGTGTTAGTACACAAGCTGCAGCATTCTGAATCAACTGGAGAGATTTAAGAGACTCATTAGAGCAGCCTGATAATAAGGAATTGAATTGGTCCCGGGCTTTGTTAATGAGCCCGACTCACGATGGGAAGAAACTGTTCATGTGTCGTGAGGTCTTGGTCCTGATGGACCGCAGCCTCCTACCAGATGGAAGGGGCACAAACAGTTTGTGTCCAGGATGAGAGGGGTCAGCTACAATCCTTCTGGCTCGCTTCAGGGTTCTTGAAGTGAACAAGTCCTGGAGGGACGGCAGATTGCAGCCAATCACCCTCTCAGCAGAGCGAATGATGCGCTGCAGCCTGCCCTTGTCCTTGGCAGTGGCTGCAGCGTACCAGACCATGATGGAGGAGCAGAGGATGGACTCACTGATGGCAGTGTAGAAGTGCACCATCATTGTCTTTGGCAGGTTGAACTTCTTCAGCTGCCTCAGGAAGTACATTCTCTGCTGAGCCTTCTTGGTGATGGAGCTGATGTTCAGCTCCCACTTAAGGTCCACTTATGGTGGAGCCCAGGAAGCAGAAGGACTCCACCACGTCGACGGTGTGTGAGTCATCACACTAGGTATGCGAGAGTATAGTCTTCTAGAGACTTGGAGACTGTGTGTGGTGTACAGACTTGATGGTTCCAGTATATGTCTAATGTTTGTTATGAGCTTATTTGGTTTTCAGAGTTATAGTAATTAAAGATAACTCATACAGACAACGATCATAACCAGTGTAACCTTCAGAGCTTACATAGGCTCCGTGAAGAGAGGAAAATGGCAGCTATAAGGGAGCTACTCTGGTTCATCAGCTCTCTGCAACACACACCTGCTGTGTTGCAGAGCTGACAAGTCATGCAGAAAGAAGCAGTCTGAACACAGAAGAGTGTTTTTCTCTATCTGTGTGACATAAGCACCGCAAGAAGTTGTCTTAGAACAGCAGCTTACCTCAGACTTACCCAGCTTTACTTAGACAAGTGCATCCATGTGAAGGATGAAGGGAGCATTAAGACCAGAGTGCACAGGAAACCCGCTCACACAGACCAATACCTGCACTTGAACTCTAACCACCACTTGCATGGGATTAAAGATGCACCCAGTTACAGTGCGCATTTTGAAATTTTACTTTGTGTCATAAATGTTTCCTTCAATGAATTATACCGAACTTTGGGTAAATATCTTCTACTCAATAATTGTATTGCTCAACAATGTTTAAGATTTTTGCAGAACATTGTTGAGGATGGAATTGTCGACTGTTAATATGGACTTACAATACGTAACAAATGATTTTTGTCCTGGATGATTTGGCGACACCCAATTTATTTGTGCTAACAGCAAACGCTGCTTTATACCACAGATCCCCAAATACTGTGTGCAAAACAAACGGTCGTCAATTTAAAGTAGAAGTCAGGTAACAATTGGCCTTTTCCATCTTTTTGTGAGCAACGGTGATCAGATTTTAAGCTGCACATGACAGGTAGGTATCGAACAGCAAAAGTGAAAGTAGTAACCTTGCTGAGAAGTTGGAGCTGTGCCAACAACCCACTATGGCTGCTCCTGACGGTACCATCACACACACGCCTTTCCACCTCATCCATGCATTCTCATGTCTTGTGTGATTAGCTCATTATTTCCTCTGTCACCATGAGTAGACAACAGCCTTCCAGTGAACCCGTTCTCCTGTTATCTTCCTCGCTGATAAGCCTGCTAATAACCTTGTTGTGGCACTTCCTGTCTGCCTTGATGGCCTTTATCTCTCCTTAAACACTTCCAGGTTTCTCACTCATCACTCTGTCATTTATTAAAGCTTTCACATGTAAAGTTGCCTGCTTGATTGTATTCTGTTTAACAACATCTATAGCGTTTTGTCAGTTTGTATTCATGAAAGTCACAGAAAACTTTATCTTACAAAGGTTTTGTTTTCATTTAACTTTTCTGTGCCTTATACATGACACTAGGCCACCCTGTGTCACATAACCAACGTAGCACCTCAGAGATTTCCTGTGTTTTTGCATGTTTAGGAGCACGGGTACAGAGAGAGACCAGAAGGCAATTAATGGGTTATGTATTGTCTTCTACAGGTTATAATTCCCACTGTCTGTGTTTAGTCACCCCACCCCTTTACTTTGGTCAGCAGGTGTCACTGTTTTTCCTCTTTTATAAACATTTTTATGCTTTTGAGGAGATGTGTTGTTGTCATTTTGGTGAGATGTTTTCCTGTCAATCTGAATAGCTCTCTTCTAATAATGTACTACACATTAATGTAAAAAGAATGTATCTGTGTGTATTTCAAGAAAAAAGAAGAAGTCAGTGTTGTTTTGGATATCTGAGGGAGCTAAGGTGCAGAAAGAGACTAGAAGACATACAACTCATTAATTAATAAGTCTTCTGCAGGAGAAAATAAATACTGAACAACAATCTTTTGAGTTGTCTCCTTCCATGTCCTTTCCACATTTGTTACACTTGCACAAAGTCAGGGGTACTGGAGCTTTTTACACTCAAGTCACTGCTTCACACATTATGCACAGAGTTGAGCAGGATTGGGAGGAGGGTGTGGCATGGTTAGTGATGGTTAGTGATGGTTAGTGATGGTGAGTGATGGCAGCCAGGAAGGGGACGTAGGAGATTATTCTGAACATGGTTCTCTAACAGTGTTGAGGGACAACGTTAGAGCCTCCAACACATCTGATTGACAATGTCAATGGGTTCAGGCACAGCCTGTATGCTGCATGTATGTTGGGGAACTGGAGAAACCGTACAAGGTTTTTTTTACTTGATGTAACAAACGTCCTCATTTAAATCCAGACCATGATCTGTTCCTAAACCTAACCAAGTAGTTTTGTGAATTAAACCTGACCACAAAGTAAACCCACATTGGAAGTTTATTTTGGATCGACACCATGCATGGAAATGGACATGCCGTCCCTGACATGTCCAAAACGGACAATGCGGGAACGGGCCACTGACCAAGTGTCGATATTTGACATGTTGGGATTGAGAAAGTGATGTCTCTGAAACGTGAAATGTATATGAAGGCCTGTATCCATTGTAGTTGACAAATATTAACATCCAACATTAATGTGGCTACCAGAGGACTTCTGAAACCTTTCACGTGTACATTGACACTCATTGAGCACCCGTAACACAACACTCCCTGTAAAACGTTAGACACATCAGACGCAGAGGCAGCAGGCACAAGGGGAGATACGACCTGGCCATGAACGAGGGCTGCAACGGTTGGCTGCGCTCCTGTAGTTGGCTGCGTCGTGACATCATCAGCCGGCGTCGAGCAGGAGGCGCTGTGTGAAGAACCTGGATTCCGGGAAGGGCTGGGAGAGCCTGGCTTAGTGGTGCCGAGGGACGTGGATGACGGGAGGCTGGCGTCGGAATGGTGCCTTCACGCAAACAGTTTTTACCTGAGGGGAACTGGAGGCTGGGTGCTACGCTTCAACAACAACGGCATAGACCTCTTGCTCAGGCTTACCTATTGCGCAACCAGCAGGACAAGAGTAAGACTGTGGCTCTGTGTTAGAGCGGGTTGTCCTTCAATCAGAGGATCGGTGGTTTGATCTCCGGCTCCACTAGTCCATGTTGATGTTTCCCCAAATTGGTTGTTCCCGTAGGCTGTGCCTGTGGTGTGTGAATGGGCGTGAATGATAGTCCTGATTGGCAAATGGCACCTTGCATGGTAGCCCCTGCCATCAGTGTGTGAATGGCATACAGTGTTAAAGTGCTTTGAGTGATTAGAAGACTAGGAAAGCGATATACTGGAAAGGCAAATGGTCCCGCGAGTAACGCTTTGCGTTTGGTGTGAACGCACCTTTCATCCTTTGACAGACTGACTTGATTTGATTCATTATAGTATAAATGTCTTCTTTTTCCAGTCCTATCTCCCGTTTCAATTATCTAACCACATACATGCTGACGCATCTATAGTCCCAAACGGAGCTGTTACATAAACTCAGAGCTCTGAGTGGATGTTTTTTGGAGGATGGAAACATCTTCTTTGCAAAGAATAGTTGCCCTTAGATAGACATATATTTTACAGCAGGGGATGGAGCACTGAGGGACAGCGAGAGCAATAAAGATAAGGTGACAGAAAGAGACAGAAAGAGACAGGGTGGATCCATTAGGATTTTTACTGGCCTCAAACATATCCTAAGGGCACAGGGGCAGGGAGTGGACGCCACCAAAGTGCTATTGATCCCATCACTGTGTTATCTTCTCCACTTCAGAGTATAGGTCGTGCCTTTCTGCCGGAAGTATTGGTGTGTGTTATAATGGGTATCAGCCGTGAAGCGCGTATCGACAAAGCAGCTTGCCAGTGCCATGCCAGTGACCTGTAGTGTCAGGTTATTGAGCTGGACCAACATGCAGAGTGATTACACAGTAATGTTAATTCACTCCTTCACAAGTCTAATAATAACACCCTGGACACACACAAATATAATGGCTCGGAATTTTTTTTCCAACTTAGCTCACTCAAGTCAAACACCGAACCCTGACGAAAATAAGCACTTCTTTATTTAGAAAGGTGACTGTGGTATTAGTTCACATAATATAACATGATGTGAAAAATTCATTTTAGATATGTCCAAGTGGCCAGCAATCCTATGGCCTGGTGTGTACAACTAACCCATAGAGAAGCCCAGTGTTTATACCAAGGACAATCTGCATGCATACAACTCCTGAGATGCATATTATTATGTACTTTGTGGTCATGTGCAAGAGATAGAGTTTAATGACACGGGATCAGAGTGTTGCATTTTGAGGGCATGTGTCCGACCGAGCCAAAGACAAGGCCTAAGAACTAAACCTCATGATGCCTGGGTTTACATGCAAAAGGACCTTTATAGCCTAACAGCTAACTGCACATGCATGGCTTGGTAAGTATCAAACAGCAGATAATAGGAGATCATAAATTCACTCACTTTTGCTAAAAACCTATCCATCGCTCTAGCCTTGCTTGCTGCAGCCATCATGTGCCAGGTTGAGCTGTCAGGGCGGAGGCGCACTGACGAGGTGGTCCGTCCAAACCAAAACCAGTGGAAAGATACGTCAAGAGAAAATGTTGAGCCACAAAAACGGCAGAAGATCAACTTCAACCGACCAAAGAGACATCTCTCAGAGTTGCCCCGATTACATCACGCACCAACACCCCGGAATAATCCAGGTAGACGAGAGCTAAACACCTTTTAAAACAAAAACGTTCTCCGTCCACACGGGCGTTTCAGCATCATTTTCAAAATGATCTACATCCATAACCGCACCGATGTTCTGTACAACCGCGTCATTGAACTCTTTGAAAAACAAAGAAAGGAGGATGGACTTTGTCTGGAAGTGAACTGCTTTTGTTTTTACATCTGCAGTAGCGTTACTACTGTGTTCATTTGTCTATGGTGTCGTTTTTAAGATATGGTTAATATTGTTCCCTCTGATGTGAATAATATTTGAACGGTGCGCTTGAGTGTGTGGATAAATACGTGTGAGGGAAACGCAAGTGTCTGACAACAGTATGGAAAGAACCCGACAGAGAAATGGAACCTTTTATCTGATACAGTGTTCGTTATTGTGTCAAAGTCTCGTTGAGAAACCTGAATATTGGGATTCTTCCTCTGTGGTCTCACAATAACTGCTTACACTACTCATTGTTTGGCAGTTTGATACCGACTGAGGGCCAGGAGATGCTAGAACTACTTCATACAATGTGTTGTCCTATTATGTCACAAATCAAATGTGTTTATAGTCTCTAAATGGACCCTCGACAGGTGGGTCTGAATCTCTTTGACCGTCCCACAAGCAATTTCAGACGAAGCATATTGGCAGCTTGAAACAGAGTTGCTAAAATGGTTGTGAACACATGCAGACACAAGCACAAACACACACACTTTTCCTTGCCACGGTATGTGAGCCTGTGTGGTTGCCAACTGTCAGCTGTGAAATTAGATCAACCACCCGCCGCAGACGTGATGGCTAACAGGAAATGCAGCAAGGCACTTTGACAGACACACCGTCACAGAAGAATAAAGCGTGGAGAAGAGCCTTTACTTGTTGCCCGATTGCTTTTCTGACTGTAATTCATATTTAGTCAATGTTGTTTTGGTTGTTTTGATTCATTTGACAAGTGGAGAAGCGAGATGTCCAAAGAACTCTTCAACCGGTTCTGGACAAAACAGGAAAAGACAGAATAAATAAAGATAGAATAGTGGATATTAGTAGTGGATATACAGTAGATCGTGAATTCTACTGAATTTTGCCTTGATATCCCAAACAAGCCAATGTGATATAAGAAATGAGAAAATATTAAAAAGTTGGTTTCTTCTCATAAAAAAATGTTTTGGGGAGAATGTGCATTGATCAACATTACTGTTAATGTGCCTTTGATCATAGTGAAAGTAGGAAGGCCATTCATGACCACAAACATGTTCAAATACCCAAATGTCACCAAGCACACCAGACTATACATTTTGCCATAATCTTGTGTAATCTAGTATTTATGACAGAACTATGAGAGGCATAGAAATCAATCAGTGTGGTTTGATTTTGTATGTAGATCTACTCGCCCTATCATTTTATTTGTTGAGCCAAAAAGATGAAATTGGCAATGAAGAACATGTGTGAAGACACCCCTCCAGGTTCTGCCCCAAACCTGTGCTGTATTCTGCATGATCTGTAATGTTATACTCTATGTTGAAGGAAACAATCCTAAAAAAATTGGGATATTTTTTCATGATCAGATTGGGGGAATGCTGTTCACCCTTGCATTTCTTTGGAAGCTCTAGAACTAATTCTTCTTTTATGGATAGCCTCAAAATGTCAAGCGGCACAGAGGGAGGCCCGCGCTCTCCTTGCTGCTGCCTGAACCCCATTCAGGGGAGAAACAGGATTACATCTTGTTTGTGACTTTGTACAAATGGGTTGTTTTTGATTCTGGAACTAAGCTAAACCACAATGACTGTCGAGATGCGTTATTTAGAAACCAAGACAGATATAAAGTAACTCTTAATAAGAACTGTACGAAATGAATTCATACACCGTAGACTCAGCTACGGGAAGAACTTTGGGTTAAGTGTCTTGCCCAAGGACACATCGACATGGACTGGTGGAGCCAGGGCTCAAACCGCAGATGCTCTGATTTGAAGGACGACCCGCTCCACCTCTGAGCCACAGTCGCCCCACGACTTTAGGGCCCAATGGAGCAGGAATTCACTTGCAGATTGTTTGTAAGACCCACTGAGCACCATAGATGTATGACCTCTCATCCTCCTCAGACCACTTCCACCGAGAGAGAGCGAGAGAGAGAGAGCTCCTATTAGCCGTGGCAGGCCTGGGCGGCTGTGAGTGATAGAAATGGATGGTCCTCCTATAGCTAGCGGGCGGGCACACACACACACCATACTACACATCCACTGCTATCACATTCTGCATCAGACACCCACACACACACTGTACTTACTACTCCGGGAGCAGTGGAAGCAGGTCGTGTGTCGATGATGGTAAAAATGTTATTCTATCACCAGAACAGGCGGAAGAAATTAGCGAATCACAAATCCCCAGCATGGCTGTAGCAATGTGTCGCCGACATGTCGAGGATATGCTGACAATACTGAAACTCATTTCACTTCACCTGGTGGGGCATTCCAAATAAGAGCAGCCACTAATACCTCTTACACGGCGGGGCTTGGACGGCCAACGTGTGGTTGAGAAACACTTTCCTCCTCAAGGACATTTCGTTTTTTTCAATTATGCACTTTGGCTGGATGAACTGCACAGAGAGGCAAATTATCAGAAGCCCGAGTAGTGAGTGTGTCTGCAAGATTGGCTGCTGTAGGGATTAGAACATGTGAGGCTAATATTCAGGCTGTGGGATGCATTGAAGAAATAAATGAAAGAAAACTGTTTAAACGCCATTGATGTTTCGCCAGAGATTGAGACCAACTGTCACGTGCTGCCTTGGCCCATCCCAGAGTCTCTTTATCAGACCGTATGGTTGGTCCAGACTGAGCATATCAACAATTTGATGGCCTGCCATGAAATGTATGTAAAATGCACACAGTCGTGTTTTCATGACTTTGAGGGGACATTACATTGACTTACCCTAAAGCGACCCATAACCACTACCAGCCCGATCCTCACCTTACCCTAACCCAAAACCACTTACCTCATGGGGACTTGCAGTCTGTGGGGAAAGAAGGAATGTCCTTCCAATGTGACTGTGTCAATTGAGTCACGTCCCCACAAGACGGGTAAAACACTCGTCTCTTCTAGAGCATCATCATTTCTGATTTCTTTTTCAGATTGAATGTGGTACAGACATTCATGCACAGTATTCATGTTTCCCTCAGGATGAATTGTAATAACTTTGGTCTCTCTCTCTCGATGTGTGTCCACTACTTTTTGACCAAATACCTGTACAACTGAAAATAATACAAAGAGTTAAAACATGACATTTTCATCATCTGTAAAATACCGTTGACTCGCATTAAAGAACTGCAGAACAGGGCAACAACCTTCTAACACTGTGCATATATAGCACCAATGTTGGGAACGTAAAGGAGCGTGTTTGGGTTATCAGCATCTAAGAAACTAAATTCTGACATCAACAGAATTATTAATGGCAGTAACAATTATTAATGATTATTAATAATAACGGGGCACCAACCTGCGAACAGGGACCAATAACCAAACGATAAAACTAAGTCTCATAATTAGTGTTCACTCACAATGTCAGTAGTCTGAGTACTATTACACATTCAGAGCGAAAGTGAAGGTTTAAGTTCGAGCACAGACCACATATACAGTTATTATCACAATACGCATGCACAAAGTAATCACAGACAGCTGCTCTTTAAAATACAACAGAGTCTATTAAGTTCTAATACTAATGATCTCGTCAACTAATATCGAAACTAACAACTATACATTCATGAGCACGCTATCTAAAATCAACAGACTATTGAAAAGAGGGGGGGGGGGAAGTGTGTGTGTGTGTGTGAGTGAAAAAGGGGGGGGGGAGCGAGGGGACAGCTCAGTGACGTGTGACGTAGTTGGGACGTGGTGACGTCTCTCATGCGCGAGACCCAAAATGGCGGATAGCCAACAGGAGACCCGGTGTCTACATGTACAAGTTCTCTGTCTCTCTTTCTGAAGGAGTCTTGTCTCTTCACTTCTGCAGGATTAAACGGGTTCGCTTCGTGGATGCGAACAAAGATAAACAGTTTGGTGAACAGTTTGGTGAATTCGGCCAGCGAATATAACTGTGAAATCTAGGATTTTGGTTAAAAAGAGAAGCAACGTTGGTGTGCTCCCTAGCTCGACGGAGGTTGAAGGGAAAAAACATTGAGGTGGGGCTGCAGGGAGTTTTGTAGAACAGTGGCTGAACCACAGGGGTCCTGGGGTGTCTTGGCCCTCGGCCAATGAGATTGCAGCGATGCATTCAGGTGACTTCAGGAACGCATAGTTTTGGGGGGGGGAGGAAACTCACACCCTAATGTGAAATTCCTTCAGAGGAGGTTTGGTGCTCATCAAACTACAATCAGGATGAAACCTTTGCTTGCAAAAGGGAAGACCTGACTCTCTGTTCCACAGCACATGTAGAAGCCATGTGGTCAGATCCCAACAGCAATTATGATACTAGTTTTCATAAAGTGTTTGAGTAAAATCGCTGCAGTGTACACGACTTTATGGAATCAGGAAATCAAGCTGCCTCTCTACCGCCGTCTCTCTCATATGTGCTTACTACTTTACTTTCAGAATGTAAATGCACATGAACGGAATAAAGATTGTGGATATTTAATGTTGAGGCTTCATTCTTTCTGCCTCTCACAGGTTTACCAACGCCCTGTCCTTTCAACGGCTTATTCTCCTTCCTTTGTGCCACATCACAATTCCACACTACATACTCAATATATAACATGCACACAATCTGTTCAACTGTTCTGTTTTGGTATTTAGCATTTACACGGTGTGCTTACAAAAAGGGTGAGAACTTGTGAAAGATGATGAAACACGTCACCAGAGCAGTGAAGAGAAGTGACACATGGGTCCAACTCACGACATCGCACACTTGGATTCTTACATTTATGCTTCCTTTGACTTTATTCATCATAAATTATGACACATCCAACCATGGACACCAGAAGTTGTAACATGTCACCATCATAACTGTAGTACAGCGAACAAAAGAAAAAGAAGAAAACAGAGCTTTGACACAAGCAACAGGAGTATGTGGAGGAACCGTTTCTGATCTGATGGCCGAGAAGTTCTCTGTACACTGTATGTAAGATAGAAGTTCAAGTAAAGTTTATGAGAAATATTCTCAGACAATGATCATCTTAAAAGTACAATTCATCTTGAGTGAAAGAAATACAATTACAAACTGTATCATTAAGATGAGTGGCGCTCATGCATGTGTGTGTGTGTGTCTATGAGCACATATTCAAAATGTGTTCACAGTGTGTTATAAACCAACATCCAGCATGTTGTAATGTCCCAGTGTGACGTCCACATGCGTCTCAGTGCAGAAGAGCCAGCAGAGCAGTGAGCCAGTGTCCCAGCGGCGAGCCGCTCACCCACAGAAGGAGTTCATACACAGTGAGCCTCCCCAGGCTGAGGGATTCTGTGAGTGTGATCTGGAGACGCCTCGTACTGGAGTGAGCCTTACTCCTCTTGTGCCTGTCAGCCAGAGAAGGAAAGGTCAAGGGTCGGGCAACATTTTGAAGCTGTTGGGTTGAATCATCACAAATGCTTTTACAGATGCTCTTAAGTTCGTATACAATCAAAAGGCTTTCACAACTTCACCAGGACATTAATGAGAGGGTTCCTCCTCTCGCCCAGTCATTCACAAACTCTGGGTGGGGACCCACAGGTTGCAGCAGATTGAATTAGGGTCATGTGTGTGTATGTTTTCAATAACATGCATAAAACACAAAACAAACTATTGAGAAGAAAGTCAACCTGTGCGTGGTGCAAGAGAAAAAGTCAGAGGATCAGCAAAGACCTGCAAATAAATGACATTCCCATAAGCCTTAGCTGTGCTTTGGGTGATGTGCTGAGATGCAAATGTTAGCATGCTACCGTGCTAAACATCAGCTTGTTAGCTGTCATTGAGAACATGTCAGCAGTAAGCTCGACGCGTCGACGCGTCTCGTGCAGCCTCACGGAGCGCGTTGTAGACTCTTAGTCTCGTCATGCACGAGATACTGATCAGGGTCAAACTCCATCATCTAGTCACTGTGAATATGCAAACACATGTCATGTCAATCTAGTTGTTGTGATATCGTGCTAAGGATGAAAGTGTGAGAAAGTATGGCGGTTTCCTCCAGTATTGAGGTTCAGGGCAGCGGTATACTCTGACTAATACAATTCAAATTTGGTGCAATCCATTGAGGTATTGCAGTTCAATGGATTTGGTATTGTGCATGTTGACTCGTAAACCATATATGGAACAGAACCACCATTGACGGTATTGGTTACACCCATGCCTTTCCTGCTATGACGAGTTAAAGATCGAAGAGCTCAACAATCTAGACCCAGGTTTTGTTTTGCAAAAAAATCGTTCCCAATGTTTGATTAACACATAGCCAGTCACACACAAAGAAAATCTCCATCTACCAGTCCATGACTAGGAAAAAGATCTTGCCGCTCTTGATGCTGTGAGCCATCGATATCAACTCCTGGAAGAACATCTGCAATAACATCTTCTCAATGTCCCATAACGCCAAACTGCAATTTGTTCAACACAAAACACAGAGTTTACCTCACCTGATATAAACTACACTAAAATGGGACTCGCAACACCTGCACACAGTGCAGCCTACACCTGTCACCTGGCTCTGATGACTGCATCCTCAGTATGCAGATGGTACATTGAGTGTTTCATGTGGACACAAAGGCTATTTATCTATTAGAAAATGTAGAGGCCCCAAAACAGATACATTTTGAACAGAAACTAAATGTACTCCTAAGATTACAATCTTTCTGACCTGGCCATGGCACGTATGCAGCAGCGGGACATGTTGATGAAGGACGAGGAGGAGGCTCTGGTCTGTAAGGTGGTCTCAATGCCCCGCAGCAGGTCATTGGTCTTCAGCAGCAGCAACATCGGACGGTGCACTCGATTCAGCAGCTCGCTGATCTGGGGCAGGTATTGAGCTGCATTGCTCTGAATCTCAACGTCCTGCCAAGGGAGACAGACAGGAAGAGCATTAGGTACAAGTCAAAGGCCCCCTCCACCCACACTGATGCCTTCACCCAGTGACTGGGTCTGTGGATGCACAGGGCTTTAACACGACATGTCATCATTCACCCATTCATACACTGATGACAGGGGCTACCATGCAAGGTGCCACCTGCCCATCAGGACTATCGAAACAGTCTTACACCACAGGAACAGCCTGCAGGAGCTGCCTGGCTCTTTGGTTATAGTGCCTATTACTGCCAAGATCGTCAGTAATCAGTAATATATATTACACATATATATATATATACACATATATATACATATACAAATATACACATATACACACCCACCCACACACACACACCAAGGTTACAAGGTGTTTAAATGTCACAAATTCCAGGCAAAGTAATAGAGGGGAAGCATGAGGGGATTAAAGCAAGAATAGTACTGAGCAGAAATGACAACACAGTGTAAATGACTGCGCACAGAAATAAGAAATGATGAAGGAAGAAAGGGAGAGACGGAGGAATGACGTTGGCCTCCATGATGACTACTTGTTCTCTTTGATGTTGAAGATGGCTGCGAGAGTCTCCATGCGAGCGTCACTGTCCTGCTCTACTCTACTTCAAAGGCCTCTCCCTGCTGCACATCAACAGGCCTAAATTACACTATTAGTCATGGAACAAAGTGGACCGCAAACGTACAAACACTTCAGTCATTTAGCTATCTTTAGACGGAAAGTAAAATCAGGAGGTACACACTCTTTACAAGTGCAGGACGTTACAGAGCTCAGTGCAGTTTGATCTGTTTTGAATCAGAACATCGAACCAGAGTCTTCAGCTGAAGGAGGTAGCACAACGGTGATGAGAGTATTGCAATATTTATATATTTGCAATAATTCGAACTGGGTGGCTGTGGTGACATCCCCGGGAAAAAGCCCCCAATCTCTGCTGGATCACCCTAAAGACCAGAACCCCGAGAGGAAAACCAGTCACAGCACCCACTGGGAGGAGGACCGTCTTCATGCACCAGGAGTCAGAGGACATTCACGTCTGACACCAGAGACAGGGTTACCGTCTCCCTCCATACATAAGCGTCATCAAATATGATCAACTTCCATAACAAGGTGACGGGATGACACCATGACAACGAACAACTCAATCTGCTGTTGGTGATGAAAATCCAACAATTCAATTCATTTATTTCTTTCATTTTTAAATTGTATTTTGTAAAACAACGCATCCAAACGTTGTCACAGCCCCGTTTATGAATTCCTGCATACTGTAAGTGTGTGTATGAGCGTGTGACAGCAGCACTGTCAGAGCTGTCAGTCCAGATAAACAGAGTTGACGGGCACAGAGAGAGACAAGACAGCTAGTCAACATCCCGACACAGATAAACCCTCGCTCTGCTCCCCGTCTCATACCCACGGGAAGTAATGTGAACAAACAAAAGTGATGCAGCAAACAAACAGAATCTAGAAGCTCAGAAAGTCAGTCAGTGGGGATTCCTGAAGCCGGACAGAGCGGGCAGGTGTCAGTCACAGCTGTCCACCAATGACCCTGGCCTCGTTAACTTATTAACGGAGGAATCATTTCCAAAAAACGGACCACCTGCGATTGAGACCATCGTAAAACATGTATCGACTTAGTCAATAGGAGTTGGGATTTGTTGGAGCCGTGGGTCGTATGGGACATTACAGTACTTCATCCTCCAGCTAAAGACATAAACCAACAACATAATACTCCAGCTCCCCCCCCCCCAGTCCACATGACTGGGGTCTGGGTGTTCTGAAGTGCTCTGCCGAGTCCTGCTGGGGGAATAACAATTCGTAGCAATTATAGGAGGTTGGTTAGCAGGCCTCACAGCTGTCAGCAGGACACAGAGGAGGCGACGGTGCTCTCATTTGCATCTGAAAGCTTCAATGAGGACATATTGTATTGTAAGTGGTGCGATAATAAGCCGCGCAAAAGGCAAAGGAAATGCAGTTGGAGGGGGATGGGGGGGATCTGTGCTGGTGATTTTCTTTTCTCCCCAGTGTATTAGAGAGTCTGCAGGAGGAGTTCAGACAGCAGACAGTAGAAAATGGTGGGCAGCGGCTGAGGGAGGATGTCAGAATCTACTGGAAGATATGCTGTCAACAAGGTCATCTTCACTCTGCAGTGTAGGCAGAAGCAACTGTGCTCAGGGCAGAGAATAGATGAGGCTAAACTAATGCGCATGTTGACAACTAGAGGTGGTCAGTTTCTGAGGTTTTGCTTCACTCAGAAACTCTGAGAAGTGACGTCAGTAAAGTCAGTGTTTCCTTATGGTGAAGGCTGAAGAGCTCCAGTGAGAACATCAACTGAAGGGTCAGTCTGCGCCAAACAAAGTGGTTGTTGAACGGCGTCTAAAGCCCCCCTCCACACACCTTTCCAAAGGCACAACAGATATCAGAGGCCTTTGGATTAGCTGTCAAACACCCATATTGCTTTATTTTGACAAGTCATTGTCCGAACTCGATGGCATCGCCAGACATGCTGCCACTCACTTCACTTTATTGAACACAGCCTGAAGCTCGGCGGGGATACAAACATGAGTGAGACGCCTTGCAGACAACAGAAAAAGCACATGCAGTCTGATTTCAGACGTCATTGGGGCCTCGTCCTGACGCCAGGCTGCCAGAGTGAGATATCTACACTCGGAGCTGTTCGAGCACAGAGCGGGATCTGTTATACTATCATGGCACACATGGTGAAGTCTGGGATGGATGGCAGAGATGGGACATTTCCCATGTTCATGACCATCAAGTGTCCGCACCATTGGACCTCTGGAGGCAGCCGGTTATGTGAGGGTTACAAAATAGTGCATGTGGTAAAAGTAGCACTATAAATCTGTATTTAATTATCTGAAATGAAGTTTCCATGTTTGTTTTTATTTTCAGGCATTCATTATTTAGCGGCAAGCCACATATATCAGAGCCTTCAGGGAAATCGGTTTCCCAGTTGTAGTTATTCAATTCAGCTTATTTTGTACAGCCCAAAATCACAAATCAGCCTCAGAGGGCTTTACAATCTGATGATGACAGAAACAGTATTTACAAGTTGGTAATTACAGAAACTCTGCTGCTCGGAGTTTTAACAGTTACTAATCAATTCTTATCACTTCAATTTAGCTCGTTTCTTATCAATGATCCGCTACCGTCACTGAAACTCAACACTTCCTGCAGACGTGTCCCATTAAAGGCCCTCCTGGAGGACAGGAATGTTACCCTTTAAACTGCTGGAATATTGCCTTGAATGCAAAATGCCTGTGCAGGACGTGTACATGTTACCGTATACTGATATATCAAGACAACAGGTAAACATGGAGGACATGTTTAGCCTGGATTCACAACAAAGGAGCACGGAGAGAAATATATGACAAAATATGCTCGACGTGTTACATTTTTGACTAATGGCTTTGTTTTCAATGTTTAGTCGAGAAACATTCATTAAAAAAGATAAATGTCCCCGTGTGTGCAAAAAGCCACAGTTCTAAAAGCACTCAACATTTGCTTAGTGCATGGGATTGCATTAGCGCTAATGGAATGCATCACCGGGACTTCAAAATGGTCCATGCATAAGAGAGCAAAAAGAGGAGAGCGAGGACAACAAAGAACAGACGAGAGGAGCCGTCACAGGAGACAACAAAGACAAAGCAAAGCAGATGAGTGCTTGTGGCCACAGAGATGTCTCAACATGTCTTCTTAGCTCCAGAGTACACAATCAACAAGTGTGTGCAAGTAGAGGGCACTAGAGTGGAGTCTGCCTAATGCTGTGTGTGTGTGTGTGGTCTAGATTGATGGGAGGGCTTTCATCTCAGCTAAAGTGGGAGGCCGACGGAGGGAGAAAAACATGTCTTACATTGGAATACAACTATTATGGTGATGAATGCTCCTTCCTAATTTATTATTATTCATATTATCTTAAGGTTAGGCAATCTTCATGGTTCTGTTTAAAACAATCAGCGCTTGGTTATGACAACCCCCCCTTTCCTCTACCAGCGGACGCTGTCACTTGAACATTAACGCTGATCACTTTTTCTCGCCCGTGAGTTGTTATCCTTCAGACTCGCTTTTTTTTCTAAATTATGACCACAATTTATTACAGATACAAACAACGAAGTCACAAAAGAATACAAGCTGTTAATAATCACAACCGATCACAAGAAAGCTCCTCAGTGTTGCGTTTCTGTCAACACCAAAAGAAAATACTTGTCACGCCCACTTCATGAATGTTGACAGATGGTCCTGTATCTTCATAATGTGGTAAGAACATCATCAAGTGATGAAAAGAAGAAAGTTGAACAGCAGACGGGAATCGATCCCTGAGGTGAGAGGAAACTGAAGGAAATCTATCAAACACTAAATTGCTCCCTTTCTCTATCACACGCACACACACACACACACACACAAACACACACACACACACACACACACACACACACACACACACACACACACACACGAGAGGAGGCAACGTAAGACCAGTTGGAATTGGTAAAATAAAGTCATTATATTGACAAGGAACTTTGACAAAGCACAAACAAGGACATACATGGCCCAGTTTCCAGCTAATTACAAATGCCTCAATTCTTGGCCTCCAAAGGCGCTCACACAACTAACGGGCTCAACACGTTTAGCACACAACCACGGTGGAGAGCTCCTCAAAGGGAATCACAGCTGCCGAAACCAGCAATCTGGCCTGCTTTTTAAACACAGGCGTTCTAGGGGTTCTGCTGCCGGATTGGAGGACTGGTCCCTGCTCCAATTAGGCTCCTTCAGGAACCAACCAGGAGGTGGGATAGGCATCTGGGAACCAATCACAGATGGGGAACCACACATCCTTCTTAGCATATGCAAGAACAAACCAAAAGGGTTGTACAGATGGGGGAGAGCAAGGCGGCCATAACACACACACACACACACACACACACCAACCAAAAACAACATATGGATTCACCGTGTGGATGGAGCTACGTGATGTCATTTTGAAGTTGAACTTGCATAGTTTGCTGATTTCAAAATGAAAGTGAAAAAACATATGGATAGCGTTATTACACTGATGCTGATGTTGAGTTTTATTATTGTCACTTTGTTAACCCTCAAACATGAACATTAAAAAAAAAGAAGTTAAAATGGAATTTGTCATACAAAATGGATTTTAAAAATTGCAATGTATCACATTGCTGCTCTCCAGAGGATGAACCCTATTGATTAGAATTGAAATGACTCCATGAGCTGTCTCTCGTCACTGAAGCCTTAATGCTCTCAGAGTCGCTACATCATCAGTTTGTTATGTGTTCAGGCAGAAGGTGCGACACTCTACACCGTCTACGAGGTTTACTGGGCTAATGTTGAATTTTGCAACATGTTCAAAATAATATCATCAATACATTTTTATTGTTATTTCTGTCAGCTCAACTCTGTGATTCATTTCATTTTTATAAACGCAAGAGAAGACACGGGGAGTTATTCATGTAATAGTCTGCCTGGTATTGCCCGTCATGTGTGAGGGGGTGGCACGCTGTAGCAGACTGTAGTGTCGGACTTTGCCAACTCTACAATGTTGCATAAGGAAGGTATAAATACATTCTCTCTGGAGCACAGATGACAACATGGAACCCCTGTGGGTAATGGGACACACAAACCAGTGGATTCTAATGCCTAGGGCTGTAACTGGTACCTAGTTCATTCAGAACGGCGACATTTGAAATCCCAATCTATTCACTGTCTTTTCAGCATGTCTATTTGCTGTTTTAGCAGCATTATACTATTCGGCATTTGGTGCATTGGACAAGGATTCCTTGTCGTTGTCTGCAACAAAGAAAGTGCTTCTTCTATTGGATTTCCAGCAGAATGGATGCTTGTGGCAAATAACTGCCTCTCACAGGCTGATGGGATGATAAAATAAAACTATTTATCTTCATGGAAATTTATTTGAAACAGTTGCAGTACAAAGTTGGAAGACTGCAAATATAAAGGTATTATATTCCCATATATATTTCTTGTTCCATAGCACAAAATAATTGTGATTTATTTTGTTTCACAATCAGCAAGTTGTTAGTCCGCGGCACATTTGTCATAATGGTGGGACCAGCGTTTAGCAGGTTTTGGCAAAGATCATGAAGTTTTTTTTACACGGAGAAAGGTGGAGAGCTTGGTAAAGGTGGGTCTCTTCGTCCCAGGCCAGTGGGAAACAGCTGACTGCCCAGGGCCTGTAGGTCTGGGATGGAGTTTCCCCGGTTCATAAGTACTGGGACAGCTCTCTGACTATGACATCCCGCCTAAAATCAGAACATTGGTGTATAGGATGTGCTGACTTCAGGAATCAAGGAGTGCAGCATGATTCCCCGGACAAATTGTGTGCGGTGATGAGAGGCGTGAACGCACACAATCCCACATCGGAACGACTATAAGAATGAACAAATTCACTACGGATCATAAGATGTGACAGTTCCTTTGTTTTAATGTTTTGTCCGCTCGCCAAGATGCCCATTACCAGACACATGCAGTTAAAACATGCAGCAGTCGCCCAGTTTGCTTCTGGAGAGGAGCGGCAGCAGCACCTGCCGAGCTACTACCAATACCTGCTTGGGCTTCTATTCAGCCACAGAAGCATCAGTGAGTCCAACACTGATGTCTGAGAGCACCTGGCTCACAGTTGGCTTCACAGTTCATCCCACTGGTGTTGAATGCGGTTGGGGTTAGTAAAGTTCTTTTACACCAAACTGTGAGAACACTTTCTCTCTGGAGATGGCACAGACTGTGCACAGGTAGAAGCTGAGATATAATAAAACTATATCATGGGGTAAATTGCTGTGCAGCAGTTGCAATACAAAGTGGTGCAATGATATAACATATATACACAATGCCAGACCAGGTTCAGTTCATACTTATGACCAGTATGGATGATAACGTCCACCAGATATCCAGCTCTAAAGGCCTGTTGTTGGGACTTCACCATGTGGTCAAAACAGAGACAGAGGCCTGCATGTCCTGTTGAAAGTCTACATTGTGAATCAGGCGTCAAAATGTCCCCCGTGTGTGAGATCTGGTTCAAACCACAACACTGGTGCCTCATTGTGTTTAAATCCGCCCCCACGAGTGAAGTTGGTAAACTGTACTTTATTATTCCATTGTGTGTCTTATTTCCCCGTTAAATAATTGCGGCCTCTGCACCATTGTGGAGTATTTCATGACGCGATTACTTTATGTGAATACGTCCGTCTTCTTGGTCCCCCTCTTTTTTTCCTCTCTCCTCCACCATTGTTAAGTCTCTCGTAGCGTAATCACTCACGAGACTAAGTCCGCCATCTTTTTCTCTCTCCTTTCCCTCCGCTCGCCCCCCCCCCCCACACACACACACACTTTGGTTGTTGGTCCCTGTGCCCCGTTTTTATTAATTTAACAACTTAATTAATATATGATATTAATAATTATATTAATATCAATAGTTACATTTTCATAGTCGCGAATAAACAAGCACGCTTCTGCCAGATCCCAACACTCTAGAAGCATATCAGCGTTTCAGTTGTCATGATGGAACTGGTACGCAGCTTGAATCAGCACAGCTATCAAAACCAGTCCTTTAACCCTTTTAACGGCTTGTGCTTCATTTGGGATTTGCACCTGTAACTCCAATTCAAAGTGTATCTTTACTCCAACGTATGTACTCCAATTTGCTTTCTGAACCTCTGTGAAGCACTTGGTAACAAAGGTTTGTCATTTGAATAAATACAATGTAAGTGTGTGTGTGTGTGTGTGTGTGTGTGTGTGTGAGCTCATACAGTACCTCAGAGCGTGTGACAGGAACAGAACTGATGCCGGCATTGACGGAGGTCCAGGAGCGAGAGGTGACCACGCAGGCAAACAGGGGGTACAGATCTCCAGCTCCCAGTCTGAGGCTGTAACGTTCCACCCCGGACATGTCCCCTTTTATCAGAGCCTGCCACAGCCGACAATAGTCCAACCTGAAGCCTGGCTGAAGGACCTGGAAGGGAGGGGATTAGAAGTCTTTTGTTAGGATTGTGTGTCCTTGATTGATCATTTATGGTAATCTGTAAACAGTAGATTGCATTTGTATTGCAAACTACTGTATTTTTGTACCTTATATATGTCGCCAACATGGCCAGCAGCTCAGCAGCAGCGACTTTCTCCTCCTCCACATTATTTGCCTACTACTAATGCACTTTTTCAGAACCTGCTAGCCATCAGAAAAACAGCTGCAGATCTGAGAGGCATGGTGATGCCAGCAGACCAACCTGTGCCTGCTGTCGGCCTCTTAAGATTAGACGTCAACCAGCAGGAGCCGTCGGCCAGACGTCTTGCTCTGCGGCCTCGATCCCCAGGGCACTGGCCCTTTGCGGAAAAAAGGGGAACGCTATTTTACGCAACTGTGAACTGGATTTATTGTTATTATTTATTTATGTGAACACATCATGATAAGGTTATATTTTATCTGTACTAAATGGAGCATGAACGGACGTTAGCTCCGGTGATGCTAACGTTACTAGCTCGCCTCCTGCTGAGTTCAACACAGATTTATTGTTCATAGTGTAACATTATAAGTGAAGCATCAACAATGATTTCCAGATTGCATCATTTTACTGAATGTCAGCTGATGATTGTCTGTAAAAGGTTTTCTCACACTATGATGGTTCAAATGTGTAATCAATTGGTAGTTCACATGACTCCGGGTCATTTTCTGGATCTAAAATGCTCCCACTGTTGATTTAAAGCACCTTTTTTAAAACACTGCAACAATCAGGACACCATAGCTATTGTAGCTTCTTCAATTCTAACTGTGACATTATATAACTGAGCTTATGTCAAAATTGGTTAATTCCGACATCCCTAGCCTACTTTTCACAATATCATCCACTGTGCTGAATATCTCCATCTCAAACCAAGATGGGTTCTGCTTCACTACACTGCTCCAATTTTTTGAATTTTCTAAAACGAAAGATAAAAAAAAAAAAAGAAGGAATGATTCATGGGTTCTCCCAACACTAGCGGTCTCTGTTGGTGTGTTACCGCCACTATCAGTTCAGCGGAACAGCGTGAAACCAACACATGTGCTCGTGCCGATCCTCACGCACAATACAAACAACACGAGGACCCACTCATCCAAAGACTGATCCGGAGTTTGTATTTAACCTGCCAGACTGTGGGTGGACACCAGAGCACCTGGAGGAAACCAACACAGAGAGACACCGTCTAGAACCGTTGTGTGGATTTGTTTCAAGGGTCAAGCTTCATTTATTGGTATTCTACAAAACAGGGATGCACAACTAAATGCAAGTTGTAGTCCCTTTATGCTGCACAAGAGAAAAAGCTAAAACAAAACCATTTGTTACGGTGGAGCACAGAGGATGAGTGGAGGAGTCTCTCAGCCTGAGGAGAGAAGCTGCTCTAGAGTCTGGTGCTACAGCCGTGGTGATTCTGTATCTCTGGCCAGACGGCAGCAGCGTGAACAGGCTGGAACTGGGTGGCTATCATCTTTTAAATGACATATTATGCACATTTTCAGGTTCATACTTGTATTTGTGGTTTCGACTAAAACATGTTTACATGCTTTAATGTTAAACACATACATCATTTCTTCTCATTCTGCCTCTCTCCATGTAGCTATATTGATCCTCTCAGCTTGGTGTTTCAGACAGTCTGCTCTGATCGGTCAGTCTGTTAAATACTGCTATTTATATATCTCGGTCACATATGATGAACTTAATAGTCATGCATAAACTCTAAACGTATGGCTAGATGCTAACGTTACAGCGGTATGCTGCCACATATCTTTCGTGTTGTTCCGGTCTCTCTTGAAGCCTCCTTGAGGCTTTCAGTCTTCCTCTGATGCAGTATGCTTCATGTTACCCTGCCCTTACCTCTCTATTCATCCAGGCTCTCTGGTTGGGGAATTATCTTACACCAATACATCTGTTCAAGCGTGAACATGTAAACAAAAGAGAAACCTATTTCACTCTGCTCTGTCCTCAGCCTCTCATCCACCACCACTACGTTTACACACGGAACTCAAATATGAACACATTCAAATCCTGTTCAGTGGTAGCATCAATAACATCATGTCAATACCCAGAGAGAGTTCATATATTCTTTGTGATAAGTCATATACAGTATGTTGATGCTGTAAAACATTGAACGAGTTGGTCCTTTTTTACATTACTTCCTTTAGACACATTTAATCCCTCAGCTAAGAAAGCTCTGCCACTTCCAGACAAACTGGAGCACCACAAACACATGCAACATGTGGTGCTCAATTGAGAGAGCGAGTGTGTGTGTGTGTGTGTGTGTGTATGGCCACTCAAAAATCACATCTGAAATCAGAAGTCATTAGGAATAAATTGGTGCCATTATGGTCCGAGGGAAGTGTGTGTGTGTGTGTGTGTGTGTGTGTGTGTGTGTGCCAGAGATAAAGGAGCATATTTGTCACTAAAGTCTCTGCATGAAAAGAGGAACAAGCAATCAACAAACATGTCAGATATGTGGATGTGTCAGCCTGCAGGTGTTTGTAGGAGCAAGTGTGTTAACAATCAAAGTGTGTGTGTGTGTGTGTGTAGAACATGAGTGCATATATGAGCCTGTGTGATTACGGCTGTGGTACACCAATCCAAACATACTGCACTTTGCTAAGAACAACATCAAATGAGTTGTTTATCAAAAAGCTTTTATCCTGCTGAAGCTCTAATGAAAGTGTGTGTCCGCCTGTGGAAGTGTGTGTTGCATCTGTGTCTTTTGGAGGCATGTGGACTGTGTGTTTTGCTGCTCTAGCCATGAAATCAAGGTCTAAGCCAGCAGCATGAAAAATGGACAGCAATTTGAGGACAAATGGTATTTTCTCCATGTGCAGGCAGCCTGGAGATTTCTCACCTGATAAAGGCCGTGATCGAGCAGGGCGATCTCGGTCTTCTTGCTCCGGGAACACTTTCGGACCAACACGTTGCCCGGGTGCGGGTCACAGTGAACAAAGCCATGGACGAAGATCATTTCACTGTACATCTTACCCAGGTTCTCTGAGATCTGTTGGGGACGTGACGGAGGAAAAGGTGAAAGAAAAATGCAAAAAATGACACTTAGAAAATAGCTCAACCATTCGGAACATGTCATGATTTATTCCTTTTTTTAAATGTTGTTGTCTTCTATGTTCTCACCGTCAGTAAGTGTGACAATAGTAGTTTAGTTTAAATACAGACCTCTGTATTATTCTGTGTGCAGAAAATATAAGAATAAGAATAATTCATACATCTATTCATTCTAAATTAAGTCACCATCTTCTGTAAAACCTACATCATATCATAACTAAGGATGAATTATTAGGATAGACTATTTATCCCAGTCCGAAGAAAAAAAGTTCATTCGCACACAGGACTTGAGATGAGACAAAATGAATAGTATCACACCTCGTTATCGATCCATTTAAGCTCTCTGGGTTAGTAAGCCATCGTGGGCAATGAGACAGAATTACATAAGAAAAGTCCACATACACACCAGTGAAATCAGTGAAGCGTGGTTATCACATATGTACTATCAGCAGTCGTTCAAATGTTGGCATATAGGCAACACCATTTGCATGTTGCTTTCAGCAACAGCTGACAAAAAAACCAAAGGGACTGTGATTGTGCTGCATTAAACAACACGAGAAATATTTTAACCAGCTTAAAATAATGTGTCACAAATGTTCAAAGGCTCTTGGACCACTGGGTTTTAGGGAGCTGTAAACAAAGAACCAAGAGAGCCAATCATCAGTAAATCGATCACTTCATGTAATATCAGACATCACAGCGACTCCAACTAGCTTAAAACTACTACCCTCACTTTAATGCCCGTCTTTCACACACACACACACACACACACACACAGCTTTGTTTATTCAAAGGCTTACAGAGCTGTCAGGGCAGCAGGCAGTACCTCGTTAACATTGATGCTGTGCTCCTTCATGTAGTCCTTGTCATTGATCTGCCCCCCCTCAACAAACTCCATGGTGAGGATCCTCTTTGTGGACAGATCCCAATGGATCATGGGAACCTGTAGAAAGAGACCAACATGTGGATTTTCTTTCCACCACTTTCTCACTAGATGGTATTCTCTTGTGCATCACCTCTTACAGGTGTGGATTAGATGATAGGTTTGAGTTAAAATAGCCAGTTTCAAAGCGACGTACATCACCCCAGTTATGGAAAAAGCGGTTAATCCCGACAGCCCTAGTCATGGCTGACTTACTTCTTTTGGAAGAGAGCATGTCTACACAGCGTCCTGTTATTGGCAGAGACAGATGGATGGTTCTTCCCATGCAGGTTTATGCAAGTCGCTGTCCAGGGGAATATCCTCCGTTGTTATGCCTGACAGTGTCACTTATTGTGGCATGTATTCTTGTCATCCTTCACCGTGATAGAGACTTCCCCTCGACCCTCTCCCATTACACTCACAGATCACCTTGCCCCAGCGAGACGTTTCTCATATGGAACCATATCCACTTTCCTCTTTATTCCAGTGACGGTGCGACCCTCAGATGACACAGCAGTAACACTACTAGCTATTTTTCCCATTTCGTTGCTTCAGCAAGTCCATTGTTTCTGCTTTTGACGATGTTAGAAAGTATAGATTTTCTTTAATATATCTTTGGAAGCAGGACTTACCGGTAAATCTAAAACTGTAAACTATTAACTAAATTGGAAAAGGTAACCTAAACATCTTCATTAATTAAACAATGTATCATTGATTGACATGTAAGCAGGAACAAATGGCTCTATTCAATACAGAACTGTAAAATGGGCCAAATGTTTGTATGCATGTGCAGTTGAGTTTGTCCCTTGCTCCTGACGATCTACATTACAAGTCTAATGATTGATCGACTGGGCAAAGCACTGACAGTTGTGTCCCTTATGGGTGGATATGAAAATACTGAGGCACGCATACGTTATACACAGTATACATTAGAAAACTTGTTCAGCATATCTACATGGTTTTGATGTTGACAAGTTACTCACTATTATATATGAAGCATCCTCCTTTGTCAAGTTCATTGTCAATGGCCATACTGTCTATACAGCGCTGATATATCAAGGGTCCTTCTTTATTTCTTCAAAAACGTACTCAATATATTGCTGGCTGATGAGAAATTACAAAGGAATTCAAAAATCTAAGGTCATTGAATCCTAAAGAAATGTTTAAAGGAAGCAAATGTTTTTCTTACAGTTATGGCCTGTCAAAAGTCAAAGTTGTTCATTTTAGACCACCACTCGGGCCACGCTGGAATTTTAATGGATGTATCGGAGGGTATTTGCACATAATTATCTTTCATTCTGCGACGTTTTATGTCTTTATCACATGCAAACTTATATAATTGAAAAAAGCAAAACGCAAATGACAGAAAAGAAGACAAAACCAAAGAAGTTTTTGCTCTGTGGCTTTGAACATCGAACAAAGAAGGACAGCTGTAAAAAGAAGTCTGATTCACATTTACCAGAGCGAATGAAAGTTCTTATTAAACAGACGGCTGAAGAAAAAGGACACCAGGAAATGAAATGATAATGGACATGAAGTCCAGCTCTGTATAGTGAAGGAAATATGATTTACGGCGTTCTGGTAACCCTGCTCGGTTAGAAATTAGAAGAGCTGACGGGCAGCACAGAGAAAGCTGTCACACACAGTGTGAAGGTCTGAGCTCTATTAACTGTATCGAGGACCATTTGAAAATCTAAATTGAAACAGACTGTCTCATATTATTCGATTGTATTCTTAGTACCAGCTGTTTACTTGGTGGCCAAAAGGGTGAAAACTAAAACTAAAAGCTAAATCCCATTGTGGACTTCTTCCTTTATAGAAGTAAGCCTTGTAGAAAATGCTTGCACTGTAATTGTGTGTGTGTGTACCTTGAGAAAAGAGAAGTGGGCCAGCATGTTGGCCACCTTCTCAGCATTGTGTCCCTCGTTAAGGAAGTCCAGCTCTAGCGGCATGTTCTTCTTGGCCTCCTCCACCAACCACATGAAGGCGAAGTCTGGGAAGAGCCAATGGACCGTCTTCAACATCACCTTCAAATTACAAATCACTATCAGTCTCACTGTCAAGTACAATAAAGGCACATATACAGTGATGTCCTACCAACATGTTATGCCAGTATATATCAGGACATCGTCATGTTCATTACTGGGTGACAGAAAACTGCTATGAAACGGCACTAAGTCCAGTCCATTAACACCATCAATTGTGTTTCTGGCCAATCTGTTCCATCACCTGTGGAGGAGGCAAACATCTGGCTCACTTTATCAGTCATGGAAAATACCACTCTGGCTGTGACAACAGCTGTAGAATGATGTTGTTTCCAGGGTTATCTCAGCTTGGCCTGAGAGAAGCCATATTGCCAGACATTAATGTTAATTTTGGATGATTCTGCAAAAACCCAATATCTGTACATGGCAAACGCAGTATGTTTGAAGGATAAATTAATAATGCCTGTTTTCCAATGACAGTCAGGAGCCCATAAACAGGTTTTGCTTGTGTTAATCATCCCTCCTGCTCATACTGGTCAATAAAAAACACAGTATGGTACAAGATCTACAGTTCAAAGATCAAACAGCTGAAACTGCTCATACCAATTTCAGATAAACTTTGAATATATTTATTATAGAATATTATAAGTAAATACTTGTACTTTTCAGCTCATCAGAACATCTATTATTTTTATACTTCTTGTCTGTTGTAAAAAAAAGACGTCATGCAATGCTGGACTGAGATGCTGGACCACACCAGTCAAATTTCAGCTTCTTCTCATTGGCTCTCTATCCATGCCGGATCAGACTTCTGATGACTTCAAATACTGTAAATGGGCAGTCCCTTTCAAACCGGTCTGATCTCCTTAAAAGGTGCACGATACGAAATTGGGGGAATTTTGATTGCCTCTTTAACAGTGTTTACCTGAGGGGGAACCGGAGGGTGGGTGCTCGCCACGACAAAGCTGTCGGTCGGATTGGCGTTATCAGCTGTATCCGCCCTATGACAGCAGTGCAGAACGGTAGCCGCGAGCTAGCCAGTGGGACACGCTCACATGCACTAAAACCACGCGCTGCTGGCCGGCTATGTTAACAAAGAAAATATGTGCAGAACACCACAGTATATAAAGGCAGCAGACCCCCGCTGCTGAGACATCCATTGTCTCCCAATGACTGCCTACCTCCACTGATTGAGTCGTCGCTTAAAGAACTCATATCCCGGCCTCATTGCTGGGACGGATCTTCGTCACGCTTGCTTCGAGTGCCCTGGCATGGACCACACAGAGAGCGTGTTCAGCAGCCACCAACCTGCCTGGCCTACCGGCTCTGCCCAAAAGTTTAAGCCAGCAGCGGTGGGTTAACTTCCGACACTTCACTTCCGACGCTACGCTGCAATGAGAGCGAGATAGAGCTCGAGATAAAAGCCCATGAAACATATGTCTGCTCATCCTTGACTGATCTCCACACAGCAGGGATGACACACAGTGACACCAAGTCACATGCTGCTGCATGTTCGAGAGAGCAGGTGGTGCGTTCACAGACCTCATTGACGGCTCAGCCCTTTCTATGGCGGCCCCCGATGGGCAAGTCTCCTGTTTATGGCGGGTCTGTTGGTGGGAGACAGTATATCACAGTTTTCTGAGCCACAGCTGGTTGCTCGTCTTCCAACAGTTTCATGTGTAGTGGCGACGCAACTGCGTTTTAACACAATGGATGCACAAGACGCTGAACCGCTTTATTGCCTCCAGTTCTGCAGCATCCCTCCCCCTTTCAAGGGGGTCAAGTAGGTGAATCTATCTGCCCAGTTGATAGATTACCTCAGCAGAGATCTGGGCCTTGTTACAAAAAGAAGCTGTGTCTGTTGTCCTCACTCCCTATAAACAGCGGGGGTTTTCCTCTGTGTACTTCCCGAGAAGTTCCCAAGAAGATGCAGAAATTTGGCTATTTCTTGGGCCCCCGCACCCTCGGCAGAGGGTGTCTACATGGCCCTGCAGTCACTACATCACCGTAGCATGAGGATTTTCTTTTATCTCAACAACCTGATCGTCATAGCCAAGTCCAGAAAATGGGCTTTGTTTCAGACGGCCCAATTGATATTACAGATATTAAAGTAGTCTGGGTTCCAGCGCTGGTGTGAGAAAAGGAGGCTGGATCCCCTGTCCTATGCAGTTGTCTATTCTCTCCTTTCTGCAGTGTTTGGTTGATAGAGGGCTCATTCCATTGATGAAGTGTATGCAGCAGCGATTGTTTCCCAGCCACGAGGGCTTTGGCCACCGTGGTCTTTGGCCACCGTCTTGAGAAGTTTTGTTGCTCCTTGGTAACCATAGTGGGGCTACCCTCCAACGTTCCCAGGAATTCTTTAAGGTCAATGAGTATATAGTTGGATATTGTTTTGTCTTCCAACCCATGTGGAGGAAAGGAAGGCAAAGTTACATCTCCTTTGCCCACTTTGTGCCAGTGTCAGCAGCTTTGTTCGCTGGGATTAGTGTGTTGACTTGTCCGTTCGTACCGTTCAATCTGTTGGACATGTCAGCAAAAGTTTCATTTTTTGCACTTTTTGACAGTAGCATGTTAGGTTGTAGAGATAGAATAACATACATCATATTTGTGGCCAGAGTATCAGAAGTCTGTGTCTCAGACAACCAAACACTTCAATTATTTAAAAGTAGAACAACAGACACAGACTCACCTCAATCATTGCAATGTCCTTGGAGCTCTGTCTCTGGACTTTGGGGTGTTGGACCTTGATGGCCACTGTCCTCCCATCATGCAGCACTGCCTTGTGGACCTGGGCTAAAGAGGCTGCACCCTGAGGCTCCTCCTCAAAGGAAACAAATAACTCTGACAGCTGCAGGAGAGCGATAGGGATGAAAAAATAAAGCGTGGGAGGGAGCAGAGGGTAAACAGAATGATAAAAAAGATGGATGGGAAAGTGGTATGGAGTAGATAGTGGGATAGTGGTGGGGTCATCAATCTGATCATCTCAATTTACAAAGCTATGAGATACTGTACAACCAAAGGAAACTATAGAAATTACAGACAGAGGTGTACATGTGGTTATAAATCTGATTCATTCTCTCCATTCTGCTTTAGCCAAGTATGGATTTGTTATGTAATGACAATAATACACCAAATCAACTGCAACAAGGTGAACCGATTGATATACAATACTGCAATGATAATGATTATATGAAGCTTGTTTTTTTGAGACTACTGACCTGAAACCAAACTGACTGAGACCAAGGTGAGGGCGACTGAAACCGAGTTAACAAACCAGATGAATATCGGTTTTTTTCAATACACTTTGAATACTGTGTCTTCTAAAATAGTGGTCCTCATTGAACAGTAGAGATATTATTAGAGGGACACGCCTTCCGCTCTTATCAGTATCCTCCATCATCATTTAGGAAGAGGCCTTCCTGTTTGTTGTTCTCATCCTTTTTAACTTGCTGTAAAAAGAAACGCAACACTACCGCCATGTCTTCTTGTATAATGTATTTCAGTATAATGCATTATTCATCAGTACAACAACAAGTCATGTTGTACTCAACATGCTGCTGCTCTTTATTCCACTTTTTATTACAATTAAGTCAGCAAGGAACTGGAAAGCTAATGCCCTTTGAGTTGCCGGGAGGCTTTTAATGTAAAACACACGTTCAGGAATTCATGACTCTTTACTGACGGTAGCTTGACAGTGATTGAAAAACAGCACAGTGGAAACTACTTTCAACCTCTTTGTTTCATTGTACCGGCTTTTATTTGAGAATTTGCAATGTAAATTTGAAAGAAGAAACGCAGCTTTGTGAAGAAAATCACGCATTGCTCATTAATACGACCAGAAGGCACTGACTTCTTGAGGTAGCCCTGTAAACACAGGGGACATTTGGGTAAGTATAGAGAGAGAAGCTCTGTTGAGTGGCAGGTAAGCTACCTTGTTAATCGTGACACACATTAGGCCTTTCTCATTTCCCATATCTTCGATTCCTTTCCTCAGCTTCTGTCCCCCCCCCCCCCATCTTAGACCCGCCCATGAGAGATGCGAGCAGAGGAAGCTAGGAAGAGAGCCGCGAGGAGAGACTAATTGAGGCAACAGGCATTAAACAAACGAGGCATCGTTGCCTCAAAGCCATCATTTTAAAGAGACGTCAATTGAGAGAGAGAACGTTTTGATTGAGCAGCAGCTGTTCAAACTTGTCAACATCATGTCACCATTATAACAGATGAATTGGATGTACACAATAAAAAAAAACACTAACAATAACTATTTATAAATCACCTTTAAAAACAGAGTTTACAAAGTGCTTTGACATTAAAAAGCAAAGCAACAGAACGACCGAGATCTCAACAGTGAGGCAAGTACTATCAAGATGAAATTCCATTAAGGCATGCGACTAGAAAAGAGCCTTACAGGCACGGAACGAACTTTGAAGGGCAGAAAGTTTGATCATATTAAATGTTGGGGTCTGACCATATGGGTTAAACATGTGCTGTGGACAAAGAGAATCAGGCCTTCACTGTTTCAAGCAAAGGTTTCATCCTGATTTGTAGTTTGATGAGAACAAGCCTCCTCTGGGTGGAATTTCACACTCAGGTGTGAATTCCCCCTCCCCCCAAAAAACTATGGTCCAATCTCATTGGCCGAAGGCCAGGCGAACCCAGGACCCCTGTGGTTCGACCCCTGTTCTATAAAACTATCTGCTTCCCCCAACTCAAAGCTTTTTTCCAATTTTCCCTCCGGGGTTAACAGGAGGCACACAACGCTCTCTTCGCTCGGACACCCCTGTCCAGGCCACAGAAGAACCAGCTTTCCCCGCCAGCGCGACGCTGGCCACGAGGGAGCCCCTCAAACCCTCATCAAACCCTGTCAGATCACGAGCCATTTCGCTGGACGAAACAGCCCGCGATAACGAATCTGCATCAGCGATCCATTCAGTGCTTTTTGCTCCTTTTTATTTTGTGCACAAACTGGCACAGAGGAGCCCGACGAAGCCTCGCTCCTCTCGTGACCGAGGATTCCCGGTTAGACGCGCAGACACGTCGTCTCATCCGAAGTTAACTGTCCTCCCTGCAGCGAGTACAGACCGGACCTGCGTTTGCTCCAGAGCCACGCCGACGGACCGAAGCCGCACCAGCAAACGCCGTGCGACACACAGCGCCCGCTGCAAAGCCGCGCTGCAAGCAAGCTCCCCCCTGTCCCCCTTCCCGACGAGGAAAACGGACCGCTTTGCTCACGAACACTTCAACGTTGCAACGAAGCATCGACAAGTAAGGTTCTTGGCATTTGGGCATAGCTTAGCTTAAATTAACGTAAATTTAATTCAGGCCATTCATTTATATGTTGATATTCCCGTGTTTTTGTGTGTTTAAGTTACTGTCGCGTGATATTGAGGTATTACGCAATCATTACGGCGCAGAGAAGCGCCGCTGTATTCGTGTATTAACTGCTATGACTGTTTCTTTGGGATTATTTTCATTCATTGTCTTCCACTCCGTGTGGAAGTTCTCTTTTCATTAACTCGACTCTGTGAGTGAGCTGAGGTGCGTGGCTTATCACGGCATATGTTACCGGCAGTTCAAAGACGACAGCGGTATACTTATGCGTGATAGAACCAGCAAACTCAGGCTCATTACAACGCGGACCGCACGCAGAAGTTTGATTCATGAGCCCCCACCTTTTTCTCTTTCCTCCTCTCACGTAAGACGCACACACACAGCTCCTAGCTCTACCCCGGGAAGAACCCCGTTGAAACGATCGCCTCACATCACGTGCTGCCCAGGCACACGTGATTACATACAGCAGCCTAACTGCCATTTTGTCCGAGTCACGCGACTCCGCCATCTTTGTAGTTTTTAGCTGTAGTTCTTAAGGCGCCTCCCCTTTTGGCCCACGTCACTCGACGCCGCCATCTTTGTAGTCTCTAGCTGAAGCTGTAAGACTCCCCCTCCTTTTCACCCACAGACCCACACACACACACACACACACACATACACACACACACAGACATACACTCTCATCCATTTTATTCATTCTTTAGTTTAGGCATATAAAATTGTATGATAACGTTTGTTGGTTGCAGTAGTAATTGATCTGATCATTTATTATTTTGATTTAATAAACTCTGTTATACTTTAAGGAGCAGTCGTCTGTGATTACTTGTGCATATGTATTTGATAAGACTGTATGTAGTAGCCTGTGCTCGAACTTAAAACCTTCACTGTCACTGAATGTATCGTCATACGCAGACTATTGACATTACGAGTGACTACTAATTATGAGACTTAGTTTTATCGTTTGGTTATTGGTCCCTGTTCGCAGGGTGGTGCCCCGTTTTTATTAATAATCATTAATAATTGTTACATACCTTAATAATTCTATTGATGTCAAGAATTCAGTTTCTTAAATGCTGATAACCCAAACACGCTCCTTTAGATCCCAACATAAATAACTACAACGTATGAATGCAAAAAGAACAGTTCATTTGTAAAGTCGTGCCATGGTTTGAGATTAGGCAGATGCTATTAGCAACCAAGTGTCAGAAGACAACGCTATTTGCAGCCGGCCCGAGGATCCAATAGATATATGTGTATACTGCTGAAGGCTATGTAGGGTTCTGCTGAACCAAGAGCTTTTGTTGCCTGAACCTAACCAAGTGGTTTTGTTGTCGTAACCTAACCTTATCCTAAACTTAAAATGCTTTCTTTTGGAAACCATGGGGAAACAGAGTTAAAAGTTAGAATTGATAAGTAAAATACCTCTTGTATAGAAAGGTTTAAACGGTTTGAAATCGGCATAAAAAGGAAATAAAAACATCATAGAAGCTGACATGACGGTCTTTCATTTTGTATGATGTCTCACCATTGTCTTTTCAAAAGACAAACATTGATCTTAACAAGTCATTCATCCTCAGACTCGGACAGTTCTTACAGTGAGAATGTTCAGCATGTGCAACCATTTTTGTTTCAGCAGTCTCAGGGGCTAGTCCTGTCACATCATAGCAACAAGGTCTCGTGTTTGATTGAGCATTTCTCCCTGTGTTTAGGTGAATTTCTCCATGAATTTGTAGTTTCCAAAAAGTAACGAGTTGATTTGTGCTGCCAGCAGGACGACTATTGTATATTATATCGATTTGAAGACTCAATAATAGCCAACATGTCTTATCTGGTAGAAGGATATTTTCTTGCAGAGTGAGACCTCTCTGTTGGATCCAGTTTTGTAAGGCAGCAGTCAGATAGTGGTAAAGCAAATCTGGTGACAGAGGAGGAGGTTTGAAAGATCATTAAGCTGAGAAAGGCAGAGGCTCCCAGTGGGATCAAAGGAACACTTTGAAAAGAGTGTTGGGATCAATGGAGTCCTGTTGATGTGTCATTACACTCAAGCATCTCTTACTATTCCTGAACACAAGTTAAATGCTAAGTCTGGCAATACTGCCGACCCAAACCGTGGATGTATCCAGTAACAAGGACTGTGTGTGTATCAAAGCCCGATATATCTTCTTCCTCTGTGCCATACACCTCCGCTGTGGACATGGCGTCACACAGACAGCACTGCTGCTGCTGCCTGGCCGCAACACGACATTTTTTCATTGTCTGTTTTTGCTGAGAAAAACTAGGTGACCCATGCCGAAACCCTAGATGAGCCGCCAGCTGCCGAGCTGCCAAACCATTCTCACTCCCAATGTGTCGGTAAGGCACTTGTCAGTGCACACACAGGACTTACGTCCAGGAGTTTGGTGTTCTTTCCCATTGCCAAACGAAAAGCAACCGTTGACATTTTGTCTCGTCGTTCGTTAGTGTCGACCTAGTAGTCAAGCTAAAGACTGAAGTTTAGGTGGCTTCGTTCTCGACTGTTACAACGAATGCTCCTGTGTCTTCTTCCTTGCTCCCAACACAGGAGCCACAGGAGCAAACACGGTCTCCCAGTTTGCTCCACACTTTACATTAACAACTGGAACAAGCCATCGTAGAACAAAGCAAAGCCCCGACAGTGACAGAAACGGGAATAAAACGAGTATACTGGGAAGAGTGGGAGTCAGAAAAATACTCTGGACCCTGATGCCGACCACAAGGACAATGTGCTGTTTTTAAAAGCTTTAATGTGATCCGCCTCGGTGCTGTCAGAGGCAATCTGTATTTATTGTAACCTTAACATACAGGCCGATGTAAAGACGCTGCCCACCCACAAACCTCTATCGCAGGACTGAGCATTAAGCCCCCAGTGTGCCCTTTGAGCATAGGTAGTCCCTCATTAGCCTCCACTTATCTCTGTGGACACACACACACACACACACACACACACACACGCGGGTTTGCAGGTTAAAGAGGCTTCCCTAAGGACCCAGAGTCATTAGAGCAGTATTCTTTGGCTGCTTTACAGCCTGCAGCCTCTATTCCCACACAGTGCATCGCCTTTATGTACTTTAAGTATGTGGAGTTATTTTCAGCACCGCTGACGCTGGCTTTCACCAGACAAACCAACAAGAGGATGGATCTAGCTCAGGATGAACCACCAATGCACTCCACTTAGGGAGAGATACCAGGAGAGCAGCAGTGAGGATGTTGTGCCGTCACAAAAAAGAAATCTGCTGAAGGGTGACTTGGTTCGTGTAACAATCTGGAGCACACACACCTTTGATCAGTAAAAAGAAATGCATACGAACAGAAGAGCGGGAAAAAAGTCAGAAAAGGTCAGAGCTTCAACCATTTGTCTTTTTGTAAAAAAATGGTAATTCGTATGATCTTACTCCATTTTTCATATGCAACTTGATCTTTGAAGTTATCAGTCCATAGACTGCAAACATCTGCTCCCATGCAGCAAATACCACATTGTATCTACTGGTGACTACATTTATAATTCCGGACCCCTGGAATATTTGACACAGATGGGGAACAGTTCACCAGAGGTATGGCAATCATATCACAATATAAAGACTGAGGCCTCTTATGGCCTCATCTAGCACAGTCTAGTGTGTAGCATGCTTAGCTAGTGTTGCTTTTGGCTGGGAGAAGGACTTCCTTCATATTCATACTACTGTACCGTGGGGGGGGAATTCCCCTGCTGCTTGCACCTAGTGAAACATAAAAAGAGGCTAATTTGAACACGATGTTGGCCCATCAGGTGTAGAGGCTGAACATGCGCCCTGTAGAAGATGCCGTCGGATGATGAATTATGCAAGCAGCATGGGACGCTGTGTGGGAACAGCTGAGTTATTCATTATGCAAATATGCTAAATGGAATGAAATTGTCTGCAGCCAGCAGCGTCTACCTGCTACGACGAAGAGCATCCAATAGGATCTGACATGCAACGAGCTCTCACGGGTTAAGGAAATGTGTCATTTCTCAGGTGGGCTTGTCACTTTAAGCAGCAGCGTGAAATCAGAGAAATCACAGTGAAATCTAAACATCAACATTCTTGATTATTTGGATAACTTTCAGACACAGAAAAGAAAAGAAGGTTGGCACAGTCATGTCAGCAGTGTTTGTAGTCCTGTAGTCACCAGTGCCTGGCCTGTAGCCTCTGGTTCATACCACCCAATCACTGCTTATGCTAATCTCAGCGGTGGAGTTAATAAACATGGTAATGTATGCACGTGGGCCTGGCTCCCAGGAGGTAGACCCGCAGTGAAATACGTTCCCTGAAATGAGTTATGGCACAAATAAAACGGCCCCCGAGGCCTCACAGTTGGATTGCAACACATCGGTGTCTGTGTCCGCGTGCGGCAAGGTGGCCATTTTGGCTGCTGGCTGCCGGCCACGGCCCCAGCTGGGTGGAGACACATAAATCATTACAGCACAGAAGAGAAGAAATAGGAGCGATTGCTTTGTTGAGAAGAGGAAATCAAAAGCTCCACTCTAACGTCCCCGTCCGACTATCTAAATATCCGGCTCAGGGTCTGGTAGCAGACCATCACTCCTAATTCCTCCTGTTTTATATTTTCCGTGTGGTTTGCCCCTCCCTGTGTTTCTAGTTCTCCCCGTCTGGTCTTCTTTCCTGGTTCCTGTTCCCTCTGCCTGCAATCGGCTCATCATCCCTCCCAGTCTACACACCTGCCTCCCTTCAGCAGCATCTTCTGCTGCCCCACATTCACTCCTGGCCAGATAAGAGGATCATCGCCCACCTGCCAGTCTTCGTGCTCGGCCTGCCTGCAACCCAGCCCAACACTCCAGCTCCAGCACCATTACCCCTGCTGCTGCCGGATCTTCATTCCCTTCCACCCTCATCCTCATCCCCGTGACAATAAAAAACACGTCTGTGGTCCGTGTCCCAGCAGAAGAATAGAGTCTGACCCATGTGATTACAAGACATATCACCATCAGTGGAAAAGTTCCGTTCCATGTTTCATTTGTTGGCTTATCGTGGAGAAACGTACTGCCACTTCCTGCATCATGTACACCCATGTACAAGTACAGATGTCCCCATGATGCACACGTGTTTTCTGTTGTAATGCCTCAGCAGCAAATAAGTGCAATATTTGGCCTGGAAACTGATTTGTGGTAAAAGAAGCTGTCCTTTCAGCAGTCTCACTGTAGAGGGGAAATGACAGCCAGAACTCAGGCAAAGATCCAAATCCATGCACAGTGGGGATGCACATGCCACCACAAACGCTGCTGAAAACAGCACGCCACTACTCACTGCTCGCTACTCGTATATGTGAGAATATCCACCAGACATGAGAATGCATACACATGTGGGAAAAAAAGAAGAAGCAGCAAACGGAAATGATGCTGAAGCTGCTCTCCTGACTCCAGAGCTGCCTGGCACTGCTCATCAGTGTCACTTCTTCTCCTGCCACTCCAGAGGGGAGGGCGGCTGATTCACTCTGCTGCCCCTGTTTGTAGACAGAGGAACTATATTACCGTCTTTTCAAGGATAATGACATCCCGCACAGATACAGGAAGAAATCATGCTGAATGCACACCGTAATCTGAAATACACGAGGGAGAAAGAGCAGAACAGTCTATCGAAGTGGCTTTGAGTTACAGGGGAGCAATTTGAGTTGAATGGGATTGCAGATTAGATTCATCTTATTAGCACATTCCACCGCTTTCTAATGGTTTTATATGAGACCTAAGATCATGTATGCCTTCCATTACTGCCTAAAGAGAAGTGTTTCTCATATCAGTACGTGTTGTTTCTATCATTACCACCATCTCCCCAGTTATCCTGTAGCCAAGCCGTGTCTCGATAATACTGGATGCTTTCTGTTGGCCAAACGTGAGTTAGTTCGTTCAGTACTTTTCAACATATTCATGGTGCACACTGAACTGTACTCGTCTGAATATCACCTTAATATCGATATTGACCTGGGTTATTCCACATAAAGCTGCCATTGTGAAATGGGTTGTCTATGGTGTGGACTCACCAGTCAGTCTCTATACAGACTGAAGACTATCTCCCTGGTTTTGTTGCTAAAACTGGACGACACGGTTATGGAGTTTTAAAAAACCGAACCACTCCAAAGTGTTGAAGTCAGACGCAAACGGCTCCGAACGGAATTGGAGTCGCGGCCGCAGGTTTTATTCCATTAGAATCACGACTCCTCTCCTGGCAGAAACATTGTTACGAATTTGGCATTTTCGACGTTACTGAAGACTTCGAAACCAGTGTGACACACAATCAAATGTCCCGAGTGTGTTCTCTGTACGTCGATGAGAAGAAATGCACTCGAAACAAAGGAAGAAAACAAAAACAAAAAAGTGTGGAGTCACACAATTGTAGTATTCTGGAAGGCTGCGCAGCCTCAGCGGTGATTGCATGTCGTGAGAAGAAATGTAGAGGTCTGGCCACTTCCTGCTTTGATCAGATGAACTTAACTCTAGCGCCATCGAAATAAAACATCTACAACAAAATCAGTGATTTGCAGCACCAGCCACAATGACCAACACAGCCAGACGGTAAAGGTTTAGCTACCTTGGTATGAAGTGCAGGGCGAAATTGCAGACTGGGTCTGCGTCATGTGGGGAGCAACATGTTCACTGGGGAGTGTGTAGCAGAGGGAGAAGACCAATGTACTGTGTCTGAGTGACACAACAATTGCCTGGCCTCCAGCAGGCTCTGAAAGGCTGCCGTAAGAACTGCGCTCTGCGCTAACAGCAGCATTAAGAGCTACATCGGGAGTGTGGCTTGGTTATAAAACGAGGACAGAACGTCAGACATACCTACTTCTGTTTTTATTTGCCCTTTCGTCTGCTTCCTGCAAAGAGCACATGCTCTTACCTTCAGAGAGACAAACCGGAGTCTGCCATAAACAACAAACTAAAACCCCAAAGAAATACAAAGATAAATGAATTCAATAAATACTAAATAAAAAAAGCATACATTGAACATTACTGCCATGACTTGTCAGAGAGAGAGAGAGGCCTACATGTAAAAGGAAAGCCTAGAATATGAAAATGCACCAAACCTCCAGAAGGCGTTAACAATCTCACCAGAGTGTGAGATTTAGTTTAAACCACAACACTGGCACCTCATTGGACGAGACCCACGGGAACCCCGGGGAGGCCCTGTGACACAGCCATGACGTCCACAAGGCTATGAACATCGGTGGACACCTTGACACGGCGCTGTTCCACTGCGACTCACGCTGCTACAGGAGGTAAAAACAATATTGGCCTCGGTAAGTCCGAACCTCGCTGGAGGAGCAGACGGTTTTTGTGTTCACGAACACTTGGATCCTGAGAGATAGAGGATGATGATTCTGTGCCCGGAGCTCTCTGCAGAAGGAAGGTTACGGAATTCCTGGATTCTTCAAGTCAGCAATCGCCGTTTCCCCGCCGACACACGGGGACCGGCTTGCCGTTAACCCGCCGACAGAGCGTTACGGTCCCGTGTCATCGGTTGGATAAACTACGCCGAACAAAAGACAGAACAAAACACGCCGAGTACTCGAGTAAGAGGCTATTGTCTGGGCAGAGATAGGACATAGTGTGTTATTGTAACCTTGTTTGTTTAACTGTAACGTCTGTTGCTGTGTATATTACAGACCGCTGTGCCCCGTTCACTGCTGTGAACCTGATTGTTGCTGCTGTAAGCAACAGTGTCGCCCCGCACCGCTGGGCTTTGTTTAATGTCTTTTCTACCGGTGAAAGGTCCAGTGCCGCTGAACTCTAAGTTTGCCAGTTGGGTTTCTGGGTGATAAAGTTGCAGTTACTGTACTCTATTGCGGCGGTGAGGATCGACTTTGCTTTGAGTGCTTTCCTCTTCTTTTCAGCCACACACACACACACACACACACACAGTCTCCATTGTGTGTCCGATTCCTCCTTTAAATAATTGCAGCCACGCTGCCATTTTGGAGCCTTGCGCGGCCTAACCACTCACACGACTACGTCCGCCATCTTGTTCTCCGTCTCTCTTTTCCCCTCCTGCCCCTCCGATATCCACACACACCCACACTCCTCTAGTCACTTGCTTGCTTGATGCTTTTAGATAGTGTGCTTGTAATTGTATCATAGACATTTGTTGATTCATAATACTATTATGATAACTACACCCCGTTATAGTTTCATATTTTTCAAACAATTGTTTGTCATAAATGCTTTCACGCAGACAAATATTACATGGGGACGAAGTAACGTTTTTTAAAATGAGCTTGATTTTTTCGGAGCTCTCTTACAGCAAATAGAGGATTCTACTGATCAGCCTGTTCTAGACTGTCCAAGTAATCATCGGAGACACTGAAGGCTACAACACGACAACGGCAACCTGCAAGTTATTACATACAGAACAAGACGAGCACTGTGAGCGAGGAAGAAATGAAGATGATGAAGAGTCAGTTTTGTGCTCTCCTGATTCATTTCAGAATCAGAGTTGTTACCATTACGTCAGAGACTCAGACTGTCTGAACTCACCTCCTTGCCGAGGTCTTCTCTGATGACTTGCTGGATCTCCTCCATGCTGCTTTGAGGAGCTCTGCTGTGGAGCACCTTCAGCGTGGATGTGTACTCCTCGGGCAGCAGGAAGTCCAGAGCACCGAGGTGCTGGCCCACCTTGATGAAAGTGCCCCGGTTGGCACAGCACAAGTCTCGAAGACGCTCAGCCGATCGCCGGTGCACCTGCAGGCCAGAGAGAGGATACAGAGGCTCAAGGACAGCAGGGAAAATCGAAATGGTTCTTTCTCTTGGCATTCTGACAGGAGATGTCCGACATGCAATTTTAACTTTGGCTGCCTATGAAACCATTCATGATCTCAGACCATGCTTCACTGAGACAGCCCTCTGAAAAACAACCAGCACTGGTTTGTACAACCAGCTTAAAGGACGCATATCTTTCTCATTTTTCAGCTTCATATATGTATTTGATTTTCTACTAGAACATGTCTGCATGCTGTAATGTTCACAAAACACTTCATTCTTCTCATACCGTCCGTATGCATATGCCTGTATTTACCCTCTGGCTCAAAGGTTCTGGTTCAGCACCCGTCTCTTGAAGACCCCCTCCCCAAAAAGACCAGTCTGCTCTCATTGGTCAGCATTTCCAGGGGCTGCCCTGTCCATCACTGTCTACACGGCACCATGCAGCTGGGGATCCACTGTATGTTTAAAAGCCATGGAAAAGGGGCATTTTGCACAATATGTGACCTTTAAAGCAACTTGCTGTTGCACACAGACACAAAGCAGGAGATAGTTGATTGTTCTAATTAAAGAGTAAAAAGATGAGGGAGAAGATCAAGGATGGATGTGGGCTTTGAGAGCTTAGGAGGACTCTAGAACCTGGTCTACAAACAGTCCTGTGAATCCTGTGGGGATTTCCTGATTTCATGCAACTTGTGTAACAGGACTGAGGAAGTTAAATCGAAATAAAAGTAATCTCAAATAACAGGGTAATGGTCCAGGAGGCCGGGAGCAGTGAGAGGGCGGTGTGATGGCTCATGAGGCCTGGTTCAGTCTGGTAAGTCAGGAAGGGACCAACACAAACTCTTGGTTGGCAATAAACACCGTTGTCTGACATATCTTTGTACGTTGGAACATTAACAGAATAAACTCTTCATGTTCTATAAGGCGAATAACTGCTCGAACGAAAAAGCACAACTACAAAATGAATTATGTCTGTATGTATGAGAGGGACATAATCAAATGACAGACTTTTTTGATTAAGGGCCTTGGAGTGTGTGGGTGCGTGTGTGTGTGTGTGTGTGTGTGTGGTGGCCCCGTCCCGTCTGTCCCATTACAACCAGCTGGAAGCGATAATGCTTATAGAGAGCTCATCTCCTGAGACCAGTGCAAATAAAAAGCCGTGAAATTAGCTCCCCTTAACCTCTGTAACCCCATCTACACACACCATGAATACCCCCCAGCACACACACACACAATGGTCCCACTGGACCATTTGACAGAGTGTCATCTGGGCAATGATGACAAAGCAATGGCAGAAACAAGTCACCAGAGACCAGCAGATGAGCCTTCCTGCTTGAAGATGCAGCAGGAACCCGTTTTATAAAAACCATCAGAGACTCCTGTCTGACCGTAAGGAACCGTAGCGGTTTGGTAGAACCATAATCAGAAGATTGTGCCGTCATTTATACAAATTAGATTTCCAATAAATAGCTCTTAAAACAAAACTATTCTAAACAAAGTCAATCCATATTTTTGAAAGATAATCAATAAAAACGTTTTTTTTATGAGGGCTACGTGAGGATTAAGATACTTCTCAGATAATTAACTGATAATCTCACAATGCTGGGAATACAAATTGAATCTGAGAAAGAATCAAAGTCAGATAATAGGAGAAGAAACATTCTGATTTAGATCTTCTGAAGATCGTTCTGAGGGTAAGCAAGCAAAATGTAATTCATGAAGTAGACTCCTCATTCCTTCCTGTTGGACTGATTTACATGAGAATAGATCGTCTACATGTTTTTCTTTTTATCCAAGCTGTGTTCTCATCCTCACATTTTACAATTAAAATAGTTAAATCATTCCAACTTTTGATCTGAAAACATGTCTTGACCTGAAACTCTTTTTTGATCCGTTATTCATATTGTGAATTTATGTAGACTATTATTAAAACTAACAAAATGTGTTCTGTTGTTTTTTTTGTCTTTTTAAAGTGATGCACAACAGTAAAACTGTTTACTGCTCAAGGCCCAAGAGTTGATATTAGAAACAATGGGCAATGCAAAAAAGAACTGCTTATTGTATTTTGTCAATTTTAGAGTTGTATGACAGGATTCAAATTCAAATTATGTTTATTATTAATTACATTTTCAATATTTGTAATAATTATTTTCATTATCGTACAAAGCACTATGGCATTTTTAAATGAATAAACACGCACACTTAAACACTGAATGCGTACGAGCATTTTTTGATTTGTGTATTTTTAGAGCCGCTATTGACGCTCCTGAAGATGACTTCTCCTACAGAAGTACCTCTTCACAACTGCTGAAGGCTTTTGGGGGGTTTTATGTTGGGAATAGGGGGGTAGTGGTAGTTGTAATTTATTTTGGTCCTTGATAATAAAAAAGGGGGCTGAAGGTCAAGCTTGTTGTACCGACCCTATAGACAAGAACACAACAGAGGAACTAGAACGTTCCAAACATTTCACACCAATTCCTCAGCTTTATATGTGTCAATCCCCTAATTCTGAGACATTTATTTTATTTGCATTGTGAACTATACATTTTTAATTCCTTGTATTAAACATACCTGTTCCCCTTAATTCATCCCGATTACTATGATTACTATTGTGAATACGTAGATTGTTAACACTGTCATCTGTTTGAAAGACAAACAGAAAACACTGAGCTCTTTATTGAAATGGTGGTGATCTTTAAAGAGGCAGCCGTATGCAGCCTGCTATAGGTTTTGTCTCTAACTGCAGAGGAAGCGTCTCAGTCTTCAGGCTTTGAATGAAATAAAGGGATTGTTTGAGTAGCTACGCTCTACTAAATAAATCAATGATAAAAAGATATCCTTATCAATAATGATGCGTAATCATCTCAGGCTGAGCATCAACAGTTCAAACCAAACAGCCAGACCTCCCGAAGTCACGTCACAGCCGTGTGTGTGTGTGTGTGTGTGTGTGTGTGTGTGTGCGTGTGGAAGCTGATCAGAATCAATCGTGCCATCGGCCTGCCCACGGCTTGTAGCCTAATCATCAGATTCCCCATCACTCCCCTCTCCACCCTCTTCCAGTAATCAGTGTGCTTTGTCTGAAGGAGGCGGGCTCACAGCTTGAGGATGACATCACCATGGCAATACTGCTCGCTGACAGCCCGAGGGGTGCGCTGCTCTGTGATAGGCTCGCGTTGGCCTCCGCCCACCATCTCCACACAATGCGCTGTCCAATCAAAATGGCTGCTCGCGAATTGGACACACAGGTTAATTTGTGGCACAACACAGAGACACTGGAGCCGGGTACAGAATGCCTCTGGGTACATACTCATCCTCTTCACACAGTTGGCAAGGGCAGTAAATAAAATGCTAGAGGGGTGTGTGTGTGTGTGTGTGTGTGTGTGTGTGTGTGTATGGAGGGTGGTGTGATGATGAGAAAGGGTGAAAGAAAAGGAAGCTAAGGCTAGAAAGACAGGAGAAAGTTAAAACAAGGATAGAGTGGGGGAAGGAAAGACAAAATGGAGTAATGAGTGGAGGAAGCAGAAAAGATGGGAAGAAAACAAAGAAGGAACTAAGACTGGACCAAAGTTTCTTTCATTTAACTTTCATGCTAAAAGGGCAGTTTGTAGTTCAGAACATTGTGTGTGAGATGAGCGGTATGTAAACAGAAGTTCTGTCAGTTCAACGATCAGATGTGCAGGCCTCCATGGGGGGGGGGGGGGGGGGGGGGGGCATCTTGATTTAAATTATCGGTGGCACAATGTGATGAAAGGAAAGGGGTCCGTACTATTTTGCGGCTCTATTAACATTGGGGGGAAAAGTAGCTTTTGAGCGCGTCCGGCTCTTTTACTGTGCGGGGTCGCAAAGGTCACAAAAATTGTAATTTGTGAGCCACTGGCTGAAGGCTAATGGATGAGCTGCAAATAAAGATAAAGGACACATGAATAAAGTCAGTGAGCCATTCTAGACGACAGCAAATCATTATTGAGACAGAAACGTCTGCTGGGCAAAAGATCAGCCTTCACACTCAGCTACCTGCTGTCTTACAGTTTGAGTGTCTGCAGCGATCCAACGAGTGTTAACGTTGACATCGCAGCCTGTTGCTACGGTGCTCTTTAGAAACAAGCTCTCTGCACAGTCCACCTGTGTCTCATCACCTACACCTCCCCAGTGGATTGAAACCCCGTGTTCCCCCGTCTCTGTGCGAGTTCGTCGTAGTCCTCCACGTCAAGTTTCACAGTGATTTGACGCCAGATTTGTTTGTTCCGACCGAACCTCTGCTGTTGAGTGAAGACTGTTGTGACTACACCGTATCCTGGGACCTGCTCGTGGTTCACCAGTCGTAACAAACAGTTTCTCACAAAAACTACATTTTACAAGATTCAATTTGAACACATCATGATGATCATTATCATGATGTGAATTTAATTCATATAGGAAAATGGACCCTGGGACGGACCATGGATGTATCGAGAAAATCACACAGTGAGCGTCTATTTCCACTATTTACGGACAAAGTCACACGATGGGAGGAGGAACTAGACCATCACAAGGCATAAAATGGCCCCTACCCCACTTCCTACCCCCATACCTCCAGTGCCCTTCATCGGACCATTCCTGTCTTCATGTAGCGGTCCCGGCTGGTAAAGATTAGAAATTATTATCCTCCGCAGTTTTGCTATTGTTTGATGAGGACTGTTTCAAAGCAGTGCTTGGCTTCTTGCTCTGTGTGTTTCCTTTGAACTCGGCCTCTTTACGTATGTAATTAAAACATTGGCCTGAAGGCCAGTTCCCTGTAGTGTAGGTCGGTGGACAGCCTTCCGATGCCATTAAGCACAGATGGCAAATTGATTTCTAGGAATCACTCCCCCCCTCCTCTCATTGTGCGCTAGTGTTGCAGCGAGAAGCAGAGCCACAAAGCCAGCAGATTACACACAATAGTTAAATAAATTCCTCACTGCAGACGGGTTCAATAAGCTCGTATTAAATACTTTTTTTTTTTTTAGGCACACAATTAAATTGTATTAATTTTTGCATCATTATTCATTCATTTTACAATACACTTGTGATCCCTCAACATCATCGTCACAGTAAGGGGTGGGCAATTATTACTCGGCATTATCAAATTCATAATTAATCAGTATATGTCATGATTGATGTTGTTGTTGTTGCACCCATCAAGCACTAAAGCTGAGTTCACACTCGGCCGAGTGAAGCCAGCACGAGGCGCGCACGCCACAAAATAACCCAACCACGGCCGGTGCGTGGTGCGTAGGCCCCACAAGGGGTCGCAGCGCTTGGTCGTGCACCTCTGGATCTCTGCAACATGACGCTCGCGCAATCATGTGACTGTCACAAATAGCTCACTAATAAAAGCACTAGTTACATGTCTCGGGGTTATACTAAGAACAACACTTCGTTTTCAAATGGGTTAGAAACGGGAGGACTTAAAAATCGACATTTAAGTAAATATTAAGCAGCCAAATAAAAAAAGGACTTTCTTTTCTTTATAATACTTGACTTGTTTCTTTACATATCAGATATGCGTTTACAGATAATAAAAATCCCTCCTCTGCATCGTGGCGGCTGGTTAATGGCTTTTGGCCGGTTCCGCCTTCAGTCTATGGGCATGTCTCTGGGTTACACTGCTCATTGTGTTTGTACGCTCTCTGGCACTTTGTACACTAGTGTAGCGAACAGCGCAGAGAGCAAAAGAACACCTCCGTACATACTCTGAGCTCGCCACCATCCAGAGGCTCACGAGTATAAACAAAGCTTTAGTGTCGCATGGTCAGAAGCTTTCTTTTGTAAAGCTGGAACAGTTTCATGATAGTCACAATGGAAATGTTTTTAAAAAAAGGTTCTCATTCACTACAATATGTGGTTTGTCGTCCATCGTCTGCCTTATTCCATGTGAACGACACATTAGTGAAATTAGAGAATTAGAGAGCATCTTCTTGGCAATGTGCAGTGGAGAGACAGGAACAAAAGCAGGACATTGTTGTGTTTAAAAGATTTACTTTGGAAGATACCCACTCGTTTTAGCTAATTTAGCCTCACATTAGTTTCAGATAAACTTCGGAATACATTTTACTTGGAAAGGACAGTGGATTTAAAACCCCGATGACATCCCAGTGACACCATGAGGGTCATTTCCCCAGAGCCACAGGAGACGTTATACAAGCGGCGTTACTGATTGAGGAGTACTAACCTGGACTAGTCTGTTCAGTACTACGTCGGAATCTACAGCATGAGGTCAAAACATTTCGGCTGTTCTGCTTTTTTATTATCTCATTGCAAATACTGAGCAAACATACAACTGTAGATAAATACCAAAGTGTTATTGTGTAACAGGAATCAAGGTGTGTGTGTGTGTGTGTGTGTGTGCAGCTGGACAGCAGGGACCAGGGGCCTATACTGGGAGCCCAGCTGCAGTAATTGATTTCTGCCGCCACACCAGGGCTAAATGACTGGGATTAGTGGACTATGAACAAGGCCTATTTATTGCTGGGATGCTCATGATGAGCTCGTTACTCAGCTCACTGAGGCTCATGTAGCCGCCTGTCACGGGGGGGGGGCTGTGTGTGCACATTTAAGCCTGTGTCGTCAATAGGCCTGGTCGACAAGTATTACAGCCGCGAAGCCTGAGGAGTTAACAAAGCCATTCAAAAGAAAGCCTCCAGCATTCATTACGGCCACACACAAGGTGTGATATCTAAATACACCGAGGCTCAGCCCGGGCCTCTCTGCTGCGTCGCCGATTAAAATTGTCATTTATTTCAACGCGGCACTACAACAAGGTGGGGAAAAACACAAGCTATTGGTTATCTCTCACAGCCGAGCGGTCACATCAGACCTCAGTGCGCTCCTGAGATGGTGCTGAGGAAGAAGAGGTGGTATTCATGTCAAATGCTGAGAAAAGAATGAAAGGATGACAGAGAGAAAGGTGGTGTGTGTGTGTGTGGGGGGGGGGCTTTATTTAATGCTCTGCATTTTACTGTTATACTTCGGTAGTTGTGCCTCAGTGTGACATGAACGAGCTGGTGGATCCTCAGGTACACTGAAGGGTGCCTTGTGCATCGGTATCACACGCTGGGGGGCGGGACCGATACTGTATCAGATATGGACGTCGCCCCCTGACGTCACCCAGAGGGTTCTGACGTTTGTGGACGGCCCCAGACGTCTCCATCTTGGCAGTGATGACACAGCCTGACTCTTACAATGGACAAAGAGGTGGATCGTAGGTGGAGCTGAGGCGGGCGATGCAGCAGAGCAGACGACCTGAGACAACACCCACCTGTCACTCAAAGAGGCCACGCCCCTCATTTCCACATAACTTTAAGCCATGATATAATATAAACTGGTTCGCTGTAGAAAGGTTTACACTCCATACAGTTGTCATGGACAGCAATATAAGCTATAGAGACCAACATCTGATCAAAAAGTTGAAGGGTAATTTACAGTTGAACTGAATGTCTTTAACATGGGGTCTATGATGATCGACTCGCTCTTGGAGTCAGCCTCAAGTGGCCATTTGAGGAACTGCATGTACACAATGACACGAGGCTGCTGCATGACAAAGCATCAGTATTTGATGCCCTGGGAATGATAAGCGGCTGATCCTGAGTCTGTGAATTCTGATGAATTGATTTTTTCCCCCTGTTGGGTAAAAAAAAAAAAAAAAAAGAGTCATTCTTTATTAAACTATAACTGGCAGTGCAGGCATGTCAGCAGCTGCATCACCAATACACATCAGATGTAATGAACATGAATGTTTGGAGTGTTGGGTATTTGTATTTTTGTTCAGTGTGTGTGTGTGTGTGTGTGTGTGTGTGTCCACATCAACTACAGTCATGTAGAGAGAGATCAGGACTGAGGTGCCTAGATGTGGTTTTGGAGATCTTCAGTGCACAATATGATGATGAGATCATGTAAAATGTAAACCAGCTGTGCCATAGTGGATATTTGGTCTACAATTTCAAAAACATTCACGTAAACTGTCTAAAGAACACTTTAACAGCTAAACATGTTGAAGGAGCTACATGGACGTGAAATAATTGCAGACTGAAAAAATAAAAGCGGCTCAGTTTTGTTTTTCATGACGTTTTATCGCGGTCGAGTACAACACACAAGGTTGAAATGTCACGCTCTGAGGCGCTGTGCCAGCTGCTGCTGGACTCCTTTGCCCTGGGTGGCACAATGACAGCGGCAGTGAGAAATGGAGGATTTCTGCTGCTGGTGATCTGCGTGTCAGCGATGATCCAACTACAGCAGGCAGCTGGGAAGCAAATGTTAAACGCTCCCCGCTCTCCATGTCCCTTCAGGATTCTCCCACCTCAGACTTGCTTGGCTGATAAGCTGCCTGGAGCTTGTCCAAGGTCAGCAGATATTTAGCCCCACCCCAGTATTTACATAGCGGGTGCCTCAGAAGAGCCGGGGCTAAAGGAGTGGTCGGCACTTACATGAGCCGAGCGCCCTCCCAGTGCTGATGTACTGAAGGATGTGGTCAACGCTGACATCTGCTGGTGGAAAGGTGAAGTGCATCCCTGTCTAATGTTACAATCTGGAGAATCGTTGAGTTTATGCATGCCAAGGATTACTTCAGCACATTTCAGATTACTGGTGGTTCGATCCCCCGGCTCCATTAGTCCAGTGGTTCTCAACTGGTCTGGCTGCGGGACCCACCTCCATTTGTAATGCAAAATGTCCACTTGCCTAAATTCGAGCTGTGGTCTGTTTGACGTCATCAGACATGTCTTCAGTTCGCCTACTTAGTGTTTTGCGTTTCGCTTAATTTGCACATGAAAACAAACTTTGTGGGTGTTCTTCTATACTGTGAAATGGCGGGTGTCTATTTGCATTACAAGGCATTAACGCCAAATACTGTTAAGGAGTGTGAATAACTCCAGTGCATAAAAAAGGTAAAGGCCAGCGATCCACTGAAAACGGGTCTGCGACACCAGTTGAGAATCACTGCACTAGTCCATGTGTCCTTGGGCAAGACACTTAACCCCAAGTGTCTGCCTATGTTGTATGAATGCTGGTTAGTCCTGATGGGCAGGTGGCACCTTGCATGGTAGCCCTGTCCTCGGTGTATGAATGGGTGAATGATGACATGTTGTGTTAAAGCACTTTGACAGTAGTGATCATTTCCTGATCCTGGGTCAGTTGAATGTTTGGTTAGACCTGAGAAACAGGCAGCTGAAACATGTAGACAGAGTGCGGAGCCCAGGAAGGGAAAAAAACAACGGTTAAAAATAAATACATAAAAGATGTCAAATTGACAGATCTCGCAAAACTTTGCCACGCCATTGTATCCGGGACCAGACCTAGAACAGTTAGCTAATTGGGCATTGTTACATTTTGACGGAGCTTCTATTCTAACTGGTGCAGCTTTTCTAGCCTTTACGGCACTCTTTCAGCGATCCAGGAAACACACTGACCATATGCATGCGTTTTAAATCATCTCATGTGATGCTGTTCCGATAAGCAACGCGACCAGGTGGTTCTCCAGTTCTGAAAATGCGGAAGTGCCTTGAACCTGCATTCTCTCTCGTGTCCACCAGGAGGCGACTCCTCTGGTTGTATAGAAGTCTATGAGAAAATGACTACTTCTCTTTTGATTTATTACCTCAGTAAACATTGTAAACACGAGTTGATGGTCTCAATCTCTAGTTTCAAGTCTTCATTACAGCATGATGTTCATTTCGTAAATTATGATCTATTAAGAGACAAATGGACAATAAAAAACAGGATATGATTTAGGGCGGGGCTACCTTGTGATTGACAGGTTTCTACCAGAGCTGTATACAGCCACGATGTGACAGCCTAAACACTGAACTCGAGGCTTCAAAACCGCAGCCAACAAACCAACGACGACGTCCACTTCTTATCTTTTCTAAAATGACGTACTTTATTTTAAGCTCTTTATGTATTCTATTTTTAATTACAGCCCATATTATTAATGTATATATTACTTATAATTCATCCAGTTCAGTTTGAAAACGGACTATAAATATTGTGGCGATAATATTCAATTGTACTTTCTCACTTAATGGTCGTGCAAGTTAGACATTTTTGTGATGTTCCAGACCTTTGCATGAGGAAATTCTCTCTAACTGGACCTCTTTAGCCTATGCTGAAGGAAACTTATGAAGGTAAACATCAACATGTGTATGCCTGCAGAACCTGCAGCACTGATTTAATGTCTTTATATTTGAGACCAATCTCAAAATATCATGCTATGAACCTCTTCCTGGGGTGTGTACGCTCTGTTGTTGTGGTTGTTTTCATGGTGCCAAACCTGACATCTTATGGAGATCCCACAAAACTTTTGCAAGATCTCCCTTGCAACATGGGCTCTGTAAGAGGGGGGGGGGGGGGATTTGTACTTCATGTCTGGTGAAGCTATATTATTACTTCCCTAAAGTATGCAGATGATGGACCACAATCAGCAGCTTCGACTGAACTTCGCAGTTGAAAACCAGCAGAAAAAAAAAAGAAACCCAGCAGAAAACCAGCTTCGTAGTCATCACTTATTCATCTTTTGTAAATGAATTGAAATGTAATAATGTAAGACACATTAAGTTTGTGGCATCACAGTGTGGCCAAAGATGATACCACGTAACAGCAATGTGCCTGGATTGAATCTGTCCCAGGTCTTACCAAAACCCATAACAAACATCTGACCTGTTCCCTGTCAGATGCATCTCAAAGGGCTTCTTTTGAAGCAGTCTGTTACCAGGTAGTGTCTGACCTTCTTAGTGTGAGCCCAAACAGCGGGACTCATTTTGGCCACTTAAATCCGTTATCTCATTCAATGATTCCCATTAATTACCTAGACTGTGGCAGGCTGCCAGAGTTACATAACGCAGTCTGCCCAGGGAATCAGGAAGGGCCCCCTGCTCCCACTGACTGTCAACCGGGGCGGACTGTCCTCCGTGCAACTGCAGTGATGTTGGCAACCCACCCGACTTGAAACACAGACCTGGTCTCGTTTACCATGCTCTGTGGGTGTGATATTTTCTGCTGTGTCATCACCAATAATATTTCTTTCATTATTTTGTTCTTTAGCCTCTTTGTGTCCAACATACGGGTGGTGTTGAAAGAGAATTTGCATGATACGGATGCAGACGTGCCGAGTGAATCAGTGTTTTGTTCTCCGCTTCATCCAAGTCGTGAAAAGACACCTTCAAAATGGCTGCTTCCCCCAATCAGCTCTTTGCTCCTGCCTTTTTTCTCATGCAGCTGAGGAAGCAAGGGGATAATTACACATCAGTATGCGTGTGTTCTCACAATCACCATTTCATCTCCTCCTCCCAAATATCATCCGCTTTCCACCCAGTCCCCTAAAACCACCTCGTGACTTGTAGTGCACTCTCAAAAGGCTGCTTTCAATCAGAGACGAGGCTCTCTCTTCATATGCCATCACAGCCTTTGCCCAAAATACTGAGGCGATCCAGATGTTATTGATGGCATCCTTTACCAAACAAGATAAATACCAATATCAGTGTTAAACTGGGTTTACTGGGAAAGCAATCATAAACCTGTAAAGATCGATTGTTGTCCAATTTCTGCTCTCCAAACATCTTAGTTTGCACATATTTAGATCAGATAGGTCTTTTTCTGGTGGTGTGCCCACGAACCCTTTTAAAAAGCTCAGTGTTTGGACCGCAATATTTATAGAATCCTGCTTACGGCCATGTTGCCAGTAGGTGGCGCTATGACTATGAGTTAATATTGGCATGCCGAAGTCCTCAAACCATGACTCTCACTGTTTTGACAAAGTACTGGCTAGCTACTCAGCGAGACTTATGAAAAACATTAAATATAGATTCTGACATGTTCCCGCGGTACTGGCCCATCTAGCCCCCCAGTTACAAGCGGCTCGCTAGCAGGAACTCAAGATCAAGCACCAAGAGGGCTCTGCATCACCTATCTCTAAGTGCACAGCATTGGGGAGATTGACGGGCATGCAATGCACATTAATGGGAAAATACACGGAGAAAAGATGTACCAATAACACGAGCAGAGACAAATGTGAGGGGGAGTTTATGGGAGCAATTGGACTCTATTTGTATGTGACTGGACGGGTTCTGTCTGAATTAATGGGAGAACAAATTGACATGCTCGTTACTGAATTTAGATAGCTAGAGCTAATCTATCAAGTTCATCTCTCCATCGTTATTTGATGAAATGTTACTACGTTTACATGAGGCATTTTAAATCTCTATAAGTGCGCCACCCAACCCTCAAACCCCCCCCCCCTCCCAACCTTGCCCGTAGGCCTCAGCACACATGCATTATTCATGTGAGCTAAACAAGCTACATTTAATTTCCCAATCATCTGTTGGCATGGCTTGTAATGAGATGCTAATAGCGGAGAAGCCTAAACTCACGTAAAGGGGGAGAGAAGGAGGGAGAAAAATGGAAAGATAGACAAAAGGCGTTTAGGATTGCATGATCGACCCAGAGATAAGGACCTATCTCCATCACCCAGCGCTCGCTCATGTCTTTGCTCTTGTTTGGCTTCTATTTATGTGCATATCATTTTCTCTCATTCTCTTGTCTTTTAATCTGCAACATCAGCACTGGACTGCAGAGGGCATCTGGTAAGACAAAAGCCCCTTTCACACTGCCGGAAACAAGATCCACGGTTGCGCTGGATCTGCTTGTTCACACTGTGGTTTCAGAGAGCACGCCGGCATTACCGGGGCAAAAGAGGCCGGACGTGTAAAACAGCGGCGGCGTCTACTATACGCATTGGGCAGCAACTTGCATCAGTCCATACGGTCCCTGTTATAAGACGGTTGATCTCATTCTCTGCTCAAAGTACAAAGGGCTCCTGGACCTTGTCCCCCCCAATTCGCCGCCGTTCTCGGTTGCTGAAGGTTAGCTGCTGCACATTTTTTTTGTCTCCGGTGGACATATTAATAGAAATATTCTCATTTATATATTGTTTTTATTGTTTGTTTTGTGTATTCATCACCTGGCATATGTTCATCTGCAAAAGCAACTTTTTAGTAGGTTAATGTTTGGTGACAATGAGTAAAGCTCATACAGGCACTTCAGTCAGCTATGAGGTCCTTTGGGTAGAAAGCGAGGGGGGAGTTGCTTCATTCAGTAGACTAAAACAGCCTGCAGTTACATTGCGCTGATGTATTTCTGTGCTTTCAGAGAAGTAAAGACGTTCTTTAAGACTTATGCACACCTGGATGTCCCTTGTGCCCAAGTGTGCAACATTTAACTATTGTATATACTTAATAAGTTGGCTATATAATACTTAATAATACATCATAGTATATTAGGGAAAAAAATCACTTGGCAACATATAGCTAAGCTAACGTCAGCCAGCTAAGCTAACGCCAGCCAGCTAAGCTAACGCCAGCCAGCTAAGCTAACGCTGGATACAAACAGTGACAGTAAAACTTTAACGCACTTAGCTCAGCTCACTATTTTGTTAGGAGAAATTATCGTCTTTCCTTCTTTTCTTTCTTATTGCAAGACAAAAGATAATACATTTAACAGAACAGACAACAATAATAATGAAAACAGTCCAATTAAGAATATTTGGTCAGCCCCGGCCTTTTGTTCCCCACGCCGCCCCTCCAGAGGGAACTGACAGAGTGCCCCGAATAGAGCTCGAGTCGCCATAAAGAGTTCCCATCCACACAATGTTTTGTTGGCAGAGGAGTTTGACAGAAAGAAAAATACTAAAAGAGAAAAAAGAATGGTGTGAGGGGGTGATGATAAAAAAACAATCACATAAACAAAAAGAGAACAAAAGCAGAAGATATAATGGTCATGACAAAAAAGCAAACAAATTGTTGCTGGGCGGATGGGAGGTTGTCAGGTTTGGGGAAGTGGTGAATTAAAAGTTTAAAAGTTTGTTTTTAACAATATTTTCTAATAATAATTATATCAGTAATACTAATACTGTAAATATCTACAGTAATTATAAAGAAAAGTATAAAAGTATAAAGAGTAAATTGAATATGCTATTGTCAGTCGTAATAAACTGAAAAAGCACAGAAAAAAGGAAAACTAGAACACATACACACACACTTACTGGTTATCAAATGTTTACTACAGCGTTTCCCACAGCAGAGCTTAGCTAGTGCAGAGGCCAAAAAGCAGTGCATCTGTTCTCTCATTGCAGGGCATGTTCCTCCACTCATTTGGCAGACTTGCGAGTGCTCCCATGCTTGTTCTAATTGGCTGTGAATGGCCCCTCGGTTCACTCGGGGCAGCCTTTGATGAGCTTGGAAGACTGGCTGCTTAAGTGGCTTTTGAGTGAAGCTCTTCACGAGAGGCTGAATAGCAGCTCGGCTGCTCTGCTGAGAGACGAACACGGGGCGACACTCTAGCAGGACGATGAGGAAGATGAGACGCACAACCAAGAGCTCATTTACTGTGCAGTCAAACGTGACCCTGGTGACACAAACACTGCAGCGTTTCCCAGACGGCGATGTATTTGTGGGGGCCGCTACAATGTCAACACTGACTGCCACACATCGATTGTACATCCTTTTATTTTTTCCCCACATTCTTCATTTTCTGAATTCTGTGTTGTACGATGTATGCATATGTTTTCATCAGAAAGATCTAATTGTGTGGCAATATAATGAATGAATGGATTTGCTGTAACACAACAGCTCTGCAATAGATACGACCATGATGAGGGTTTGATTTTAGAGAGATGTTAATTCTATTAACAATAAGATGTATTGACAATCAATCTTAAATCTAACTCGCAGTAAGACAACAAACATGCCGTTCATGGAATTTTAAATTCATAACCCTTACATAACTCATAACAGAAAAGATATTACACCCCTGTAGCATGTTACTCAGTAATGTGTTGACACTGGTTCAGCTGCTACCATGGCTACACATGCAAGTTACGGATGGTGTAACACAGGGGTCTTCAACGCGTTTCAGGCCATGGACCCCCAAACTGATAGAGATGTGGAGCAGGGACCCCAGACTATATATATTGTATAAAATTATGTTTTATATTAAATGGGCCTAGTACCATGAATACCTCTTTATTGTGCATTCAATACTAAGCTATTCAAATAATACACAGGTTCACATATTCATGTTTTTATTTTAAACATGTGCAAGGTACAGCGAGTAGGGAGGCCGTGCAACTGCCATTTATAAACACACCATGTCAGCTGATACCAATGCTAATATCAACATTGTCTGTTAATTGCATGATAATCATGCACACAAGCTATTCAAATTGACATTTCTTTAAATAAATGTGGAAACGAAAAATGAGTGATGGCCTATTAGTGCCACTGCCATGCATAAACATACCGCTTATCTTTCATACAATACTGAACTATTAAAATAATGGACAGATTCATGTGTTTTGGTCGAGTTACAAAACAATCCATTTTCCCTCATAACAATGTCCAAACACATGGCATGATAATATACTGGCCTCAGTAGTTGAGCTGCAGTGTTTTAGCAGTGTGGGAAAAAAATATTCAGAAAAATTGTCCAATCAAGCAACAATTTCACGACCCCCCTGCAGTACCTCCTCAGACCCCCGAGGGGTCGCGGACCACCTGTTGAAGACCTCTGGTGTAAAACACAACTTCATCCCAGCATATGTAAAAAGCTGGACTCAGTCATCTCCCTCCTCGGTTCAGACAGAAAAATACACCGCAGGGAAAAGACAGTAAACCAGAGTGGAGCTGCTGTACGGTGGCCTCACCTCTAGGACTTCAGAATGATGAGGAGGAGAGCCTCCTCCCTGGATTAAAGCCGCACCATGCATTCATTCTAATCAGCATGTGTAGCCAGGCTTGACCAGCAGGGCGCCGGGGGCTGCACCAAGTGTGTATGTGTGTGTGTGTGTGTGTGTGTGTGTGTGTGTGTGTGTGGCCAGCCATGCTGAACCCTGCTCTTCAAGGTTCACCGCAGCTCTCTGGCTGCAGAGGAGATCTTGGTGGAGGCAGTTGTCGCTGACCTTTCAGCAGCCGCCTCCTGAGGGGACCTGACCGAGCTGTGGCCTTTTAACAAACGCCAGCACAGATCACTCAATGCACACCAGCTGACATTTACCGTTATTACCTTCATCCTACTAATGAGATTCCCCCTACAAATATGATCCCGTTTGCATTATTACTCATCGTCAAATCAACCAAACGGATGTTCTAACAATATGTATGCCGCTGACAATCTCACGTCTACTTGAGGTTAATCTCCATCTCTGTTTGGATTTCCTGGCCTGACACTTTTACCGTTTTGAGTTTATTCTCAGCGCTCATCAACCAGGCTTCCAGCTACAGCAGGTGTTTGGTGAAGGATTGTGCGCCGTTTATTCTCTTAGTCTCGCAATTAAGAATCAGTGTTTCTGCTGACAACGTGTGGCGGAGAACGAGAGGCAGCGAGATGGGCCCCATGAGCAGATTATCATAGACCTTTGATATGACAGACGTATCCAACGCAGACCTGCTGATGCACGTTAGACCCGTTCACGTGTCAGCTGTCACGCTCCTGGTCTCTGTGAAAAGAGACTTCCCTCTGCAGTGCAGTTCATACACTTCACTGATAACCCACAGAACTGGAGAGCAACACCTCAACATTTTTGAGCGAGCCGTATTTGCCACATCTATTTTATAATCGAGAGTTAAAACCAAATAACACGTCCCGTTGTACAAATTGGCCACAATATCAGTTAACAGAGTCAGTAATAGTTTATGTAATCTATAGCTTTCTACATACAGCCCTGTCTTAACACACAGTTAGAGTTGGGGAACACAGCAGAACATTTAGCAGCTCAAAAGACACATTTTCTAAAAGAAAGTTTGGACTTACCTTCATCTGGTGGACACGAACACATCTCGACAATAATCAAAGCGTTTCTCTGTGTCTGCTGGACATCTAATGAAGCAACGGCATGCTAACAAATTCAATCGTCAATTTGGAAGTGAAATGTTAACGTTGTGTTTCCAGCTCCATTCTGCTGCAAGTGTTTCCCCACAGTTGGGATCAAGTTGTGAGGTGTCGTGACCTATCGGTCTGAGCTCGGATTTAAAACCCAGCATGACGACACAACAGCTGGAGTACTTAAAAAAATCAGAAAACACAAAATAGGAGGCACAGCCACGCATCAAGAGACAGACTCCTCCCTGAAAGCAAGCCTTGTCTAAACCGATTGGTTCAACACGTGTGGTCCTGCGTTCAGCTCTCTGTACTTTCACAGAGTTTAGTTTGGTGCTTTCAGATGCCAGCCTTATTTCACCGTTAGCTGGTCACCCTCAAATTTGTGAGAATAGGCTCTACAAATAAAATTGAAAATGCTACTTGATAAACAGGGAAGAATGTTAGAAGAGGAAACATCCCCAGTGAGCTCTTAGAGCTGTAGTTTGTGCACGCTGTAGTCGGTTGATTGAGTGCAAGTGTCCCCACCTCTATGACAACGGGTTCACCTACCTTGGACCTGAGCGCCCAGTACTCCTCCGTGTCGTATTCCACATGTTTGAAAGCAGTCATATAGTCCAAACTGATGACCACCGTCTGCAGACAACAGAGCAGTGACATGTCAAGAAGTGGGGAGTCAACAGGTACACTTCTATTTCAAAATAAAGCTAAATTATTAATAAAGCTAAAAAAATCTATTTATTTTCCTCCTGTAAAACAAAACATGACCAACCAGTTTTTACCAATAACATCATGACATCCATCCATCAATCTGCAACTCTTAGAGAGACGGTAGGTGTTTCTCAACAGTCCTCTGTAGCTCCGTGTCACGCTACAAGCCCGCCCACTTTTTAACAGTCCAATGAAAGATTTGATTTAAATCTCTCGTAACTGTACACTGTTCAAATATGAATTTGAAAATATTGTTTCACTAAAGAAAACTTCTGTTTCACTGAGACTTTAACAAAGTGCTCAGTTGGGCTTGTATGTATGGCTGACATGTAGCTAGAATCGTGTGCTAAACTAACTGTTAGTTACAAGATATATTCTGGTGTGCAGTGACTCACGGTGGCTGCTGCTCGTCCAAAGCGGACGACACTCAGGTCATTGAGGTTCAGCTGTCTGTTGTAGAGGTAGAACCCGGAGGAGGCGAACACTGCTGTGGCCAGAGAGGAGACTTTGAGGAGGTGACCAGCCATCAGAGCAACTATGGGAGGAAGAATGAACATGGAGCATTAACAGAAACACAGACAAACATGAACTGTGGATCTCACTTTGCTGTCTGGCAACCAGACTTGTAGGACTTGAGAATTGTGTGCAGCTGCTTCTCTCCCGAGACAGAGCTAAATGATGTCCCGCCCACACTGGAGGGGAAAACAACTTTTTAACGTTTTGGTGTCAGCTAATCTAATAGGGTGAACCGGTCCTGATCAGAATCGATCAGAACAGGAACAGTTACTTCCAGTTAGAGCCGATCTGTAGGCTACTTGAAGTTTACAGACCTCGTTAGGATTTATTCATGCGTTTGAAAATATATATTTATGTGGAAATGTCCGTGTAAGCTGAACAAGCTCAAAACTGTGGAGATGACAGTGGACTTCAGGAGGAAACGGGCAGGAAAGATCACTGCAGACCCTTCACACCCTGGACACAACCTGTTCCAACTCCTCCAACTGTTCATTTATATTATACATAGTTAAATGTTTCTGCTTAGTTTCTCTGTTCTACATTATTGTCTTTGATGTCTTTTTATAAATAAGCTTTATTATTAACAACACAAGATTTTAGAGGAACTGCAGCGCCTGGCTCGTGTTCATGGCGTCAGAGCAAGCGGGATCAAGTTGGACACAAATCTACCCAGCATGCATTGTGCGCCGATCACCGGTGATCGGTTCATCTTTGTGGAAATGTCGGTCACACCTGACAATGTTTGAAAGATATGTGAAAAATGATAAGACACATTTCCCATCCCCTGGAATAAAATTGTAATTTCCACAAAGTTGGTCGACACTTAAGACACAAAATGGAAAAAAATAGGAATGGTGAAAATCTAAGCAGCGGTGTCACATCTGTATCATCCGACTTTAAATCACTTGTTCCAAAAGCACTGATTACGACACTTGAATAGAACCTTCCTCTCTGTCCTTCAAACTCCACACCTCCTGTTTGTAATGCGAGCTTTCTGTAATAAAGTTGTGGTGTTCAAACCCAAGCTGAGGAGATCCCAATGACATCACAGATGTCCGTTTTACTTGAGAAGCACGTAGCCGTGATAACTAGTACACTTAAACTTCTGTGCAAAGTGGTGGAACGCCCCTTTAAACCAGTTCGCCATAATGCATTGAGAAATGTGGCAATTCAAAGTGTTCTTGTTTGCGAAGACACACCTGTACGTTGTTACATTGTACCCAATACATGTCAGACATCAGCATTAGCGCCTCTTCAACTCGGCGTGCACATTAAACAGTAAATGAAAGCCGTTCCTGTGAAGTTAATCGGTCAAAGACAACTTGTATCACATCACATGCACAGACCGGTACGTTTGGTAACACGCGTGGTGAAGTGGACGCAACTACTAGCAGTCACAATGTCACATTATGCAACCGCTTCATGTGAAACAGCTCGTGAACGTTACCTTACCTGTGTGCCCATGGGGTTCATTCAGAGAACCGCGCGCGCTGTCTTCAATGTACCTTCTGCTGTGACCTCAGAGCTGTGAGCGCGAAGAATTCTGGTTAACGTAGTGCCGCGAGAGAAGGCTGCTGCGTTCCCATTCAATACCGACACTCTCACGAGACTTTGACGTATAGAGAGGTTGCCTTTAAGTTGTCCGTCAATGCAGCCAGCGTGTATGCGCTGATATAATGTCAATATCTACCTCTATTGTCGCTGTTTATGATAGATAGAAAACTACACTTCGGTCAACCGCGGACCCCGATGACGTCTTTCACACGCGTCACACACATTAGGCTCGTTCGAGATGCTTCTCGCCTGGAAAGTAGACCGTCTACTTTTAGGAGTTAGCAACACTGAGTGGACGAGAGCATGCGGAAGCAGCAGGGGGCGGTGACAAGAAACTCTGGACTTCTCAAAAGTCTCGCCAGCTGTCAAAGCCGGCTGAGAGCTGATCCAGCTGTGATCAGCTGATCCGCCGTCATCAGAAACAGACGCTTCACGTGACGATAAAAAAGGAAAGGACGTCACTTTTCTCTTATAACATATTTCCTCGTTTCCTCTCTCATTGCATGGGCTCACCGTGCTTCAATGCTTCCCTTATTAGCTCCTTTAGCATGGACCTTCCTTTACGAAAGGAAAGTAGATAATTCCGCCCCACAATTCCATGCGGCGGCAGCATTTAAAGTGACGCCCCTTTCGGCCGTCCATGAAAACAAACGATATGCTTATGTTACACAGGTTTAACAAACATACTCATGCAGACATAAAGTAATGGGATTCATGTTGATGAATATGAACAGACAGTGCCAATGGGGTCATGCTTTAGTTGCTCTTTTTGTAGTCCTTCGTTGTAGTTTCATTGGCAGACCTTTTCCTAACTCCTCATCTTTCCTTGACCCCATGGCGTTTACAGCAGCACCAAGACATAAATCAATACATATAATTATGGCACGTAACATATATAAATATTAGATGTCACACAAGCTAAAATGAGAATAGAATAAATATAGAAATCATACAACAGCATTTGTGGACAAATGACACAGTAAAGTGAGTGTGTGATTGATAGCAGCAAAGTCAACACATCTATGTAAACAGTGTACATCAGGTCATATATAATATGATTAAGCAATGGTACTCTGTGTTTGTCTGTATTCATATAGTCTCAATGTAACATATTGACATAATATAGTACAATATGTCACATTATGATGTGGGATATGAGACATATTTGGTGTAGTAGCACATGCTACAGGTAGAGCAGGTGTGCCTGTGGTGTGTGAATGTGAGATCGTCCTGATGGGCAGGTGGCACCTTGCATGGTCGTGTAATGGTAAAAATATGCATTTGAACTTTGTGTTCTCGATGTGAACTCGAAAACCTACGTGTCATCTATTAAGGAAAATAACTACTGGAAAAGTAACAAAACTACTTGCAGAGTGGCAGAACAACTTGTTCCTTACATAGAGTAAAGAAAGTGCAAACTAAGCAGTAATCAGAACTGGTGGTTGAAACACCTCGTTACCTTGAGTGTGTCGAAGCTGTGAAAAGTCAGCTGGATGCAGCAGACAAGCCCTCGTGGGTGCTGCACTTTTGAGAAATAACTTGTTGCTGTATAAATAAAGGGGCTTGTGTGCTACATATTTTGAAGCATTCACACAGTCTACTGAATGATGCTCAGCAGCTTGCACGGCAGCCGACGCTACAGAAGAATATATTACATATTCATTTTCTCATCAAAACCTTGACGTCAAACGATTTTCTCTTGAAAAGCCAGACCAGTGGGCAACACCAGAGCACCATGGGAGAAATGTTCATATGTACACATTGAAATGCCCGTTTGGCAGTATATAATGTAACCAAGTACATTTACTCCAGTACAGTACTTGACTTTAGTATTTTGTATACTGTAGGCCTACTTCTACTCTACACAGTTCAGATAGAACTGATAGAGATGGAGCAGGGACCCCCGACTATATATATTGTATAAAATTGTGTTTTATATTAAATGGGCCTAGTACCGTGTATACCTCTTTATTGTGCATTCAATACTAAGCTATTCAAATAATACACAGGTTCATATATTCATGTTTTCATTTTAAACAAGCACAGTGAGTAGGGAGGCCGTGCCACTGCCTTTTATAAACACACCTTGTCAGCTGATACCAATGCCAATATCAACATTGTCTGTCAATTGCATGATAATCATGCATACAAGCTATTCAAACTGATGTTTTCATTTTAAACATGGAAATGAAAAATGAGTGATGGCCTGTTAGTACCACTGCCATGCATAAAGATACCAGTTATCTTTCATACAATACTGAACAATTAAAATAATGAACACATTCATGTTTGAGGTTTTTTTTCTTCTTTTTCTAATCAACCAAAAATGTTGCAGACCCCCTGTTGAAGACCTCTGGTTTAGACTATTGTTTGGACAAAGCATTGTGAACACATCACTTTGGGCTCTGGGTAATTTGTGACATAATTCCTCATGAATCAAGAACATAATCAGCAGACGAATCCATAATCTAAACAATCAATAGGTGCTGTCCAATAGAAAACGTGTAAATTAGCTCCACAACGATGCTATTTACACATTACTGCATCCGTAATAATGACCTCATCATATCTATCTGTCATTGCACAACTACTTCTGCTTCTTCCTGATGAAACTTACTTTTATGTTTTAAGTATGATTTGGAATGCAGGACCTTTACTTTGGAGTGTAATGGAGTATTTCTACAGTGTGGTATTAGTACTTTCAATTAGGGATTAGAGTACTTCCCCCACCACTGCAGGAGTTTACTGCCCCCTGGTGGCCAAGCATTCAACCTGCTCCATCAGCTACTATCCATGGTTTGGTCGCATCCAAACGGCAGTGGTGAAGGAAGTACTCGAGTAAAACCACTAATTGAAATACTACGGTACAGGTTATCTCACAACAGAAGACACAGTAGATTCCAACACTGGAGATCAGTGAATGTTGTTTTATAAAGTTGGCATTAACCTGCCATTTACTGTGACAGGATGCTTACAGGAAGTACAACACTATCAATGACAATAAGGACTACGAATACTACTACTGCACAGCACATTCAAACAATGGCAATCATGGTCAGGCCCACAGTCACTGAAGGAGGAACACACTTGGTTCGTTCTTCAGAATGGAGATCTATACACCAACCCTGGTGTACTGGTCCAAATGTTCCACATATCCAGCAGCTGAGGCAGCAGGAGCAAACAGTCTTAGTGAGCTGGGGCCGGGCAACAACAGCAGTGTGTCGGTCTCGTCCACACAGCAGGATCACGGAGCTTCAGTCCTGTTCTCCGTCTCTGTTTGACCTCTGCCCTGCAAACGGACGTCTGTTCCTCTGAACCTGCAGCTGAAAACAAACAAACAGGGGAATCCAAAAGGACATGGTGTGATAATGTGAACACGTCTCCCTAATACTGGAATTATATCATAATCAGGTTTAGTATAGTGTCTAAGAACATATGCCTCATATGCTTAAATGTATTGAGATGCTGTTGCATTTTGACCATGATGTAGGTTTACCTTTGCTCCCTCCAGCACGTGCGGGTCTTTCTGCAGCGCGTTGTTCAGCCCTTCCTCTGTGGAGAAGCCCACCCAGCAGAAGCCTCTGTGGAAGCCGGAGTCTTTATCCTGGAGCGACGCACAAACACAACGCAACGAATGAGCAGGTTTGGCAGAAGAAGAAAATAAGAGTCCTTCAGTCATTCTAATGCCGTGACAACAACTTACAAATGGAAGCAGACACTTCTTCACGGGGCCGAACTGTGTAAAGTACTCCCTCATCTCCTCTGCGAAACAAACAGGAACACGTTATGCTATCTCCGTTCACGTCCCATGCAGAGGCTAACAGCTAGCTAAGGTGACAGTGGTAGCAAGGCTGCATACAGAGCCAAACCTTGTACAAATACAGAGGCTGGCACACCGCGCTGCCACATATCGATGCTTATTTGAACCATTAAATATACTTACTGCTGGCTATAGTCCATGGTACTTTAGACACGAAGACCTCGAACACTTTCTTGGTCGGCGCCGCCATGTTTTGCCCTCGTCTTCTTCTTCTTTGATTTAATGGGGGTATACAAACCACCGTTTAAGGTGCATGTCGCCACCTAGTGTACCAGAGTGTGTAACATCATGACAATTGTCATTTAACCACAATAATACTTTTATTATTTATAAATAAAAAAACCTGTGTTCATGTAGAAGTTATATTCTGGATATTGAACGCGTTTCATTCCAGTGTTTAAATGAAGCCCTTTGAACCTGTGCTTGTTTGTCCCCCGTCTCTAACGGCCCTTTGACACTCTCCTCCCTCATCTCCCACTCTGCCCTTCAGCCTTCCTCCTTACACACTGGACCTCCTACACTCTATCGGCACATGTTCAACCGTTTCTTTACAGTTGTATATCTCACGTTTAACTGTCTTTTTTTAATGATGTCCTGACCTTAACCTAAACAAGGTAACGTCTCCTTTTTTACATTTACCTCCATCACTTCTGACTTTGACTCACGTCTCAGTTTTGTTATAATTTCTACCCTTGGTGTCATTGTTTCAGATTTCCTGCCAGGATGTCATTATTCCGTGCTGTATTCCTGATTATGCTTATAATCTCCCAAAACAAATTTCTAAAATATAATTTTGGTTTCATACGCTTTTTGCAAGTTTATCTGCAACCTCATTTCCCTCTGTTCCAACATGTGCCGGTACACAGCCAAAATGTACATCTAATCCTAACTTCAATAATGATATACATTTCAGTTTTAAAAAATCCTCTTGAACTATTTGACCTGATCGATCAGATATCGTATCGTGAGGTGCTTGCCAATACAAACGGATCAAGGATTTTTAACATGGAAGAGTCATTCAAGTCATTTTCTTTTGTCTAAAAATGGTCCACCTCAAGGTAGTGACTGACGGGGCAGTTTGGAATAGTGGAAACAATTTTGAATTTACTGTGAAGAAAATACAAGAGGCTTTTGTTAAAGTAGAATAATTCATGGAAGCCAATTTCTGCCAGTGTGATGAAAATAATAAAGATCATGGAAGTCATTATAATGAGAAAGTTTCTCATAATTGTTGGAATGCTGTGAAGCATTCCAACTGTTGTTATACGAACAATATGTGCTATGTGCAATATGTGCTATACAGTGCTATTCATGCTACTAAAAGTAGTAATACTAGTATAGATATTAGTACGACTGCTACTAGTACTACTACTACTGCTACATCTTCTACTGCCATTACTATTACTACTACTACTACTACTGTGATATTAAATACTACGACCAATACTACAGCTGTTACTATGACTACTGATACTACGTCTTCTACTACTTCTTCTAATTACTAATACTTCTACTTCTAATCATACTTCTACTACAACTACAACTTCTACTACTCCTACAAATATCACTACTACTAGTACTTATTCAAATGCTACGAATACTTCTACGAATAATACTTATACTACAACTTATACTACTACAAATATCACCACTGATGAATTTTTTTAAGCCACAGAAACTGTTCAAATATCAAAATGTTCAGCTCTTTCAGGAGAGGTGTGATATGACTTTTCATATTTGTAATCTTTAAACTCTTTGAATTAGTAAGCTTTTTGCAATTTGTTTTTGAATTGGATATCGATTTTCAGCAATGTTTTTGCGATTCATTTCAGTTTTCAGCATTCCAACGCATTTTCAGCAGGAAATGCATTTTCTAGTTATGACTTAGTATCTTCTCCTCCACACTGTGTGGGTTTGACTGAGCGCTGAGAGAAGGGCCCTGGTTTTAGAGGTGGAGGTGGGTGGCCATTCATTTCTTTATTTCTTTATTGTCATTAGAATGAGTGAAACACGCTATTACCAGCTGGTGGCGGTAATGCGCCATAGAGTTGTTGACTCACCAAAAAAAGAAGAAGAATATGCCGTCATGGCCAAGATGGCGGCCTCCATGGTGGAGGGTGGTGAAGATGCATTTCGAAAAATATTCAAGTTTTACAAGAGAAGAAACCCTCCGCCAGATTTCAGCGATGTCATCGACTTCTCCAAAAGAGTACCGGGTGACCAGGTGAGGACACGTTCGACCAATGTTTAACCGGAAACCCGGAACTGTGAACGTTAGCTTAGTGCATTTTAACAACACGGTTATACATAGAAGTGTAACAGAGAGGAATTCATCAACATCCCCGACACAGACTGCAAGTATTTTTTGGAAATTAAGCATATTTGTGGCACCATGGTTGTAGTGGGTTGCATTCCATTTCAACAGGGGTCTAAGCTGCCACTTCAGTGTGTACACGTGTCCGTGTGATTGACAGGTAGTCCCGGCTGCAGTGGACCCCGGTGGAGTGAGTGACGTGGAGGCTGCCAGGGTCGGATTACAGCCCGTTAGAGACTGGAGAGTCTTCGGCCTGCAGGGCTTCCCAGGTACACACAGGACAGGAGGAGAGACGGGCAGCTGTCCCACCACAGTGCTCCAGTGAGACAGCATGTATGATAACGGGTTTAGTCTTTGACCCAGCACTGCACTGCTGTGTGTTGTTCAGGGTTCATGTTCATCTCCAACCCGTTCCTGCCGGGCTCGCATCCCTCCTGGGTCAGACAGTGTCTGAAGATCTACCCTCGGAAGCCCAACGTCTGCAACCTGGACATGCACATGTCTCCCTCTGACACCCAGGACATCTGGGACAAGAGCGTGCATGGCCTCATGTGAGACGTTCCTGACTGAATCTGTCTGACCTGAAGCCTGGGCCACTTAGCTGTTGTTGTGTTGAGATGTAACATAAAGAGATATTTGTAGTTGTGTTCCAGAAATGAATCTGTCCGCCACACTGAGACAATGTCCTCGGAGTGCAGCTCAAAGGCTCCGTGTAGTCCGTCTCTGTAAGTGTGCCGTGTTTGATCCCCACAGCGGTCCTCCCTCTGGAAAGACTCAACCGAAGACTCTACTTGACAGGCTGCGCTGGGTCACTCTGGGATACCATTACAACTGGGATACCAAGGTAATCAACCCCCCCCCCCCACCCTGCTCTGTGAGAGGAGCAGAAATCAATACCAATATTCTGATCACAAACACAGTTTATCAGCATATTATTTACATTTGACCTTTTATCACAAAAGTTCTAATTCCTTTGTGAGGGTATGCACCGATTTGGCTTAATGGTTAAGCTGGTGACCATGACCCATGACTTCTGTTGCCTCTCTCATTATCTCATCTGTCTGTAATACTGGCCTTCAAAATAAAAGCAGAGAACATTCTGAAATGTAAATAAATTTCAGACTCTTAAAGTCAGCTCTACCCTGTACAGTCCTCTTTAATTCTTAACAAACCAATTATGTTTAAGCACAGCCATTATCAAAAGCCATGAAGGTTCATGTGATGAAGGCCACCAGGAGTAAATTGACGCTTAAACTCTGGCAAATGTAAGGATGTTTTTGTCCCTTACACTGTTTGAGATGATGCTTTTTATTTATTTTTTAATATTTGGCCAAAAGTCTTGTAAAGAGGGAAACCTTTGTAAAAGATAATAGACCCCGCCTGTTCCAACATATCTCGTCCTGCTGCCTTTCTTTCAACTGTTTCCTTTTGTTGTTCCGTTCACAGACTTACTCCGCCAACCACCACACACCTTTCCCAGCCGACCTCCACTCGCTGTCCTCTCGGATAGCGTCGGCCTGTGGGTTCCCGGGCTTCAACGCAGAGGCGGGAATCCTCAACTACTACCGCTCCGACTCGTCTCTGGGAATCCACGTGGACGAATCGGAGCTAGATCACAGCCGACCGCTGCTGTCCTTCAGGTAAGAGGGGAGAACAAACACTGCGGAGAGGGTTTTTAGAACGCCGTGCACTTTTATTTTGTTATGTGTTTTATTGGACGTTGCCATATGAGACGGAAAAGGTCTTCATTGCCAGGTTAACTACAGGAAATACTCCCAACACCCTCACCGGGCAGCTTGTTGTCTTTTCTGATAGTTTCGGGAAGTCGGCCATCTTCCTCTTGGGAGGCACCCGCAGACAGGACCCCCCCACCGCTATGTACATGCACAGTGGGGACGTGATGGTGATGTCGGGACAGAGCCGCCTCCTCTACCACGCTGTCCCACGCATCGTAGCGGCACCCCAGGGCAGTCCGGCGTCGGACGGCCGCGGCCCGGCCTCGCCCCTACAGCAGGACGGCTCTGCGGTGGAGCCGCTGTCGGAGCAGGACCGGGACGCGTGCTCCGGTTACACCCACAGCTCCAGGGTGAACGTGACCGTCAGACAGGTGCTGGGGCCCGGACAGAGCTTCCCAGAAACACCCTCTTCTCACCAAAGGACCGACGCGGAGCAGACGGAGGGGCGCCACGACCGACCGGCAGAAGGAGAGAGAGGGAAGAGGAGCAGGGGGAGGAGCAGTAGCTGTGACTCTGTTGATACTGCAGAGACATGACACAGACCACCTGCTGAGGACCAGACTCAAGAGATGAAGTCAGTCAGAGCAACACAAGCATGGATCGACATGCTGTTGGGACTGTTTGAGGGTCTGAATCCAGAGTTCTGTGAAATGTACAAACAATTCACAAGTGAAACAGAAAAACATTGCTTTCTGTAGCGGAATGTCTAAAGTCATGCATTATCAGTTTGATATATTTCGGGCTGCTGAAATAAGTTTAGTATAAAGATGGAAGGAAGTAAAACTTTATTTATATCGCTCTTTTTACAGCACACAGTTACCAGGTGCTACACACACACACAAACTATAAATGAATGAAGTAAAAATAGATTACAATATAAAACATCAAGAGCGGCCGATTATGTGGTTCCAATTGATAAAACTGGCAGCTGCATCGTGAACCAGCTGTGTGATTCAGAGCAGCTTGACTAAGGCCCGTTTACACCTGTTATCAATCTACAGGTATCATACCCAGATAGCAATCTTCATCTTTGATGTTCCCTGAATCAATAAGCAAAGTATGAGACCATATTTTGAGTGTTTTTGTGAATGCAAACCAATGGACAGCGTTCCATCCCAAATACACATTTAGGTGTTTATACTTTGTCCATTGGTGTCTGTGTGATTTCTACAGAATGAAGTTGACCTCATTTGCATATTTAAACAAAACAACACATTGAACTTGTTTCATGATATGCATAATAAGACATCTCCTAAACCTTTGACTCTGATGTATCAGCAAGATGAGATGAGGATTTTGAATCTGGCTTCATCCAATGTTCTGACTTCTGTTCAGGAAATGTATGCAAATTCATGAAATGAATGAATTAAATGAATCAATCAGCTCTCCCTTCAGTAAAGCCCTGTGTATTGTAGAACAGTGTGCAGCCTGCTCTGTGTCGGAGGGGGCGGACCGGTTCAAAGGTGAGCTTCATGTTAAGTTATATTATTATGAATTGAATATGAATATCCCTGGGATTTTTGACTCTTCGTGGTTTTATTGAGATTGTTTTCATGCAAAAAAATAGGCAGCCTCACAAAAAGGTGTTATTATACAAAACTATAAAATAAATAAAACAGCGGTTTCCATTCTGAGTATCTGGACTTGGCAAAGCGTTCACATTTAGCTTTCATTACATGCTTTCCATGAAAAGAAAAGTCACAAAGACTTATCATTTTGGGAGATGAAACTGACAGAAAGTGCCGGACCCTCATGAACTCCATGGACCCAGATGTGAGGGGTCCCCATCAGTCCCATCGGCATTCTGTGCACGACGCGGTCCATAAGCAGCACCAATACAGTGGTGCAGAGATGTGGGTGTCGCTAGCGCAAACAACACTGAACAGACTGGAAATCTCTATCATTAGAAGCACACATGGCACACGCAAGCCTCTGCAGGGAAATTAAGATGGCCACATGTGTGTATTACATCATGTAATCATCAGATTGTGACGTTTGCATTTGCAAAACTGTTAGATGTGTTCAAACAGTGCTTGGTATTTGTGTGTAGATTAGCAGTTGTGAGTACCAGAAAGTACGCATGATTCATTGTACGCATTTGTAAATCTTATTTTTATTTTCGAGACAAAAGTCACTCCATACACGTCTGTGTCACGTTTGACACCGTAATGAAGCTCTGTGGGTAACAAGCATGTTTTAAAATATTTATCATTGAAGATACTTTGTCTTAAGTTAAATATTCAACATATACTGACATCATTGTAAGTTTGTATATCTTTTGTATGAGTTGACACTTGTTTTAGTAACGTAATGTGTCATTTGAAGTTAATCTTGAAACACAAATTCTATTTAAAAATCCGGTTAACCCTGACCACCAGATGGTTTGTTCCACCGGACCACCAGATGGTTTGTTCCAGTGTACTAGTACTTAGCAGGTGATTGACACACAAAAACATACACACAATATCTCACATCTCTTGTAATAGCCAACAATTCATGATTCAAAACGATATAAACTCTTCTAAAATAGTATTTTTGCATCACAACTTTACACACAAACACAAAATAAAAAGTTTTTTCACATTCCAACTGCACACTGATGTGATAAACACTATCATCGAGAGTCTTTGGCAGTTTCATTAGTGGCACGCTGTAAATATAATATCTAGTTTATTCTTAATGCACCGATACCAATGTCAGGCCGATGCCATGTTTCAGTGGCAGCGGGGGGGGGATGATCTATTCAATTCAGTTCTGTGTTTATAAACTACATTACATACCGGAATTTGAGGTTTTCCAGTATGGAACAGTTTTGACCGAAAATACTAAAAAGAATTGTGTAATAAATGTATGTTGGTGTAGAGCCGCAGCTCTACACTGTCTGATTTTCATATGTCGGTATCGGTCCCAGAGTGTCAAATACTGACGCACAAGGCCCCCTTCAGTATCTGTATGAGACAAACACAGGACTATCACCCAGGAGTCCGCTGTTGGTCCTGACCAAACACCCGTATGTGACCAGTTGGACTGCGAGCGTGTCGCAGTGGCACATACTCCAGATGTTCATCCAGCAAAGTACCAGGACCAGTGAGGTCATGTTAGAGGTACACATTACACAGCCTCTACAGCAGAGCTCAATACTTGTACAGTAACCACTTGTGAGTGGACACGTTACAGCTGAGTCATGACTTGCAATGGACCATTGCATTTTGAGAGTGCATCATCAAAGTTACAGCATTTGTCCACTGTTTGAAGTTTGGAATGAAATCAGTTAGAAATGGATTTAAATGAATAATTGGAGCCTTGGCCTCACTCGCTCTGGTTACCATCACTGTACGATAGGACACGGACTTACATGTGAACGCGTCGAGGTGTGCTCGGAGCCCTTTGTGGCTAAATGTCTCGTCACATTCCATTCCAGTCTGATGGTGTTTCACAGCACAGTAGCACTGACACAAGTAAACCAATGAACAGTAGATGAGATGAATATGAAGCACCGTACGCCATTAAATCAACGACACATTCATATTTGACACATCTTCAGCACTGAGCCTGTATTCTCAGTTCAACTCCATGACGTGTGCCGATCCGAACGCTCCTGGTCTGGATGCGGGGGGGGGGGGGGGGGGGGGGTCCACGTCAGACAGGCAGAGAGAAAGACAACGATGAGCTCATGTCCTCAAATCTCCACTGATCCAGTCAAACACCATCCTGCCGACTGGTTCTCCTGCATCCAGGACGAAGGCGTGGCGGAAGCCGCTCTCACACAGCCGGAAATGTCCACGTGGGAAGTCCTGCTTGATGTCATGGTAATACTGAACAGGGCACCAGTGGTCCGACGCTCCATAATAGAATATAAGCTGGAAATGGGAACACAGGCGGTTTACTGCCGAGGTTGACTTCAAGATTTAACACACGATAACAGCTAAAAGGAACAATGTGTCGAGGCCCCTTTCCTACCTTTTCCAGGTTCTTATTGATGGTGATGTTGTCCCTCTCCAGAACCGTCGTCATTTCCTGACCCCCCATGTACATGGCGTTAACTACAGAGAGGAACAGATCACACAGGTTCCATCATTGCTTTACATCACAAGTATGACATGACACACAGGCGTGTACTTTCAAACCCCCGTAGAATACGATTCACAGTCGATATGAAGCAGATTCCTATTTGTGACAACAATGTGTGTGGTGTGTAAAACTGAAAAAAGGTGAACATTATAAGCATTGCATGATTAAAGAGCAAATAGAACAGCCCACCTGCACAGTCGCCACTGAGCAGACCTAAAGTGGGTTGGACTACGGTGTGGTCCAGGGACCGGATGCCGCCGAACACCAGTTTGATGAGGCTGGCTTTGAGTGCCTCGGGCAGCAGAGAGAGCAGGAAGAGAGGCAGGTAGGCCACGTAGCGCATGTGACACAGCACGGGGGTCATGACCCTCCCCTGAGGAGTCTCCGCCATGCGCTCAATGGTGGGAAACAGCATGACGGCTTTCAGGATCTGCACGGAGAAACAACACAGAATCTGACTCAGTGCTCCGTTTAAGGCCTTCACACTAGCGTCTCTTTAATGAGCCACCCTGGCTGATTGCAACCAACCTTGAGGTCCGGGTTTCGCTTCATGATGTCCAGGATGATGTAGCAGCCGATGGAGTGTCCCACCAGCACCACGCTGGTCTCTTTGGGAACATGTCTCCGGAGGAAGGCCAGCTTGTGTTCGATCTGCCCGCTCAGACCAAACACGTCCCGCTCCGCTGCCGAGGAGACGTCTGTATGAAAGAAGTCAAATCTTCAGAATCCATCAAATGTCTCTATGCTTACTTTGTTACCATGTTAAACTCGCCTGAATGACTCATTAAAACCACTTCCACGTTTCAAAATATGCGAGGAACATTCCTATTTCAAGTAGCGTCATTATTCACGCTCTCTTCTCTTCCGGTGTACTGAGATTAGCGTGTGGAAATGAATATTCCGAACCTTCAACCATGTCCATGGAGTCCGGTAGCACACAGTGGCCAGCGTGGCCCACGGCCCACACTGGGTGGTGGTAGCCAAACATACGGTGGAGAGTTTGCATGAAGGTCCTGTAGAAGCCCACTACGCCTGGGTTACCTGCATGGAAGACAGCAGAAGATCAGCACATGACAACATCATGTCAACGTCATATCAGAGAGTAAAATGTTTAAAAACTGTTGAAATTCAACATCAAGTGCAGCTGAATTGAGACAATCACATCAAAATCTAGATTTCGGTGCAGGGCTCTTCTACAAGACAGGGTCAAACTCTTTGTCAACATTGTACTCATTGTACTTCCGGAATACGCTCACCTGGAATGATGAGAAACAGCACCTTGTGTCCAGAGTGTAACCGACAGGAGCCAAACTTCAGAACCTCAGTGATGGCTCCACAACAGTAGCTGAAGTCCGTCTGCGGTTCGTCCCTCCCGTCTGTCACCGTGTCGTCCATCGCACTAGCTGTGAGGAGAGCCGTGGGGAGAACAGGAACACAGAGTTCAAGCTCCTGGTTCACACGCACACCGAATAACGTGAGCTGATACCGTTAGTTTATCAGCAGGGTCCAAAGGTGACGCGTTACTTCCACGTCAAAGGTTAAAAAGCATGTCGTGCATGTGATGCGTGTGTTGTCAGATACAATCGGTATTTACAGTACAAGATATGCAACTCGCTCTAACAATATGAAGTATTAAAGTGACAGGATTTAGCCAGTGGGTTGGTGCGACAGTGAGAGTAGCTGAAATGATTTCATATCAATGCTACATGCTAACGCTACTGACTGACGTTCACTTAAGCTAGCATCCTAGGGAACTGGTTTTCCGACGCTAGCAGACAAGTGTAATGTGTACCAAAATATAGTTTACCTAATAAGAATAAGATGACGTCCTCCCATTCATCTGCGTCTCTCTCTGTTTTTGCACAATGTGAGGACTTCCTGCTGGATGCTGATTGGTCAGCCGGACCTTCTTCTCTTTGTAAAGCGTGCTTATTATCCAACTCACAGCCCCGCTACTGCCCCCTGTACTGCCGGAGGGTAGATACATAGAAGGTGCACGAAGGAAAGGTCATGTAAGAATGATGTGGTGTTTGTTATTATTGTACCAGAGAAAAGACGTTTAAAAAAACACAATGGTCACCAAGGAAAATATGTTTAAAAAACCATGATGGTCACCAGCGAAAAGATGTTTAAAAAACCACAATGGTCACCAGTGAAAAGATGTTCACAATTGGTTAAAAAGCAGTGGTCAGGGCCTGCAAGGCCTTCTCTGCTGGCCTAAACAGAATCACAAAGTTATAGCTATTTAATTATAATATAATATATAATTATAAAAGTTATTTGAATACGTTGATTAATATGTAGACGTTCACATGTAGACCAGAAACAATAATTTGAGGATTTTCAGTCAGGATTTAGAAAGGATCAGAGCACAGAGACAGCTCTGGTGAAAATTATGAATGACCTTCCAATTGCATCAGACAAAGGACTCGTCTCTGTTCTTGTCTTGTTAGACCTTAGTGCTGCGTTCAACATCATTGACCATTACATCCTGTGACAGAGACTAGAACATTATATTGGCATTAAAGGAACCGCACGGACTAAGCTGGTTTAAGTCCTATTTATCAGATCGATCTCAGTTTGTATATCTTAACGATGAAACCTCTGTGAACACCAACGTTAGTCATGGAGTTCCACAAGGTTCTGTCCTTGGAACAATTCTGCTTATCATATATATGCTTCCTTGAGGCAATATTATCAGAAAACACTCCATCAGCAGTTCACTAAATTTCAAGCAGCCTTAAGGACATAAACACCTGGATGACCTGCAACTTCCTGATGTTAAACTCAGACTAAACTAAAGTTCTTCTACATGGCCCAGAACACCTCTGAAATCAATTATCTAAGGATTTAGTTTCTCTATGGCATTGCTCTGGCATCCAGCATCACCGTAAACAATTATCTTTGATCAGGATATGTCCTTTAACTCCCACATAAAACAAATTTCTAGGACTACCTTTTTTCACCTATACGTAACATTTAAAAAATCTGGCACATCCTGTCTCAAAGCGAAGCAGACAAAATAGATCATGCATTTGTTACCTCTAGACTAGATTACTGCAATTCCTTATTATCAGGCTGCTCTAATAAGTCCCTTAACTCTCCAGCTGATTCAGAATGCTGCAGCAGGTGTACTGATAAAAAACTAAGAAAATAGATCATATTACTCCTGTTCTCTGCACTGGCTCCCTGTAAAATCTAGAATAGAATTTAAAATCCTTCTCCTCACCTACAAAGCCCTAATTGGTCAGACCATCATATCTTAAAGTACCATATTACCCCACTGGAGAGCTGAACTCCCTTAGCAGGGGTTACTTGTGGTTCCTAAAGTCTTAAAAAGTAGGACGGGAGCCTTCAGTTATCAAGCTCCTCTTCTGTGGAACCAGCTTCCAGTTTCAGTCCGGGGGACAGACACACTCACCACATTTAAGGCTTAAGACTTTTCTCTTTAATAACGCTTATAGTTCGGGCTGGTTCAGGTTTGCCTTGGACCAGCCCCATGATATGCTGCTATAGGCATAGACTGCTGGAGGACTTCCTAGGATACACTGAGCTCCTCTCTCCTCTTCTATTTCTCCTTATGAATTCATGTCACATTTATGCTCATTACTAACTTTGCTTCTTCCCCAGAGTCTTTGTGCTTTCTTGCCTCACAAGTTTCCATGGCCCTGCTGACACCCACTGCTACTATCATTATTATTATTAGTCACATTACTATTGCTATTATCAAAACCATTATGGCTTTTATTAATATTAATATTCTACTCTATCCACTCCTGCTGTTATTAGTAGTCATGTTTCCATCATTATTATGCTCACTACTCTCATGATATGAATCATTTCTGTCATATGCATTGAATGTGCTGTAACTCTGTTATGTTATTCATTCTGTCCACATGACATCTGTCACACTTCTGTCCATCCTGATAGAGGGATCCCTCCTCTGTTGCTCTCCATAAGGTTTCTTTCTTTTCTTCTTCGTTTCCCCTGTTCAAGGTTTTTTGGGGGGAGTTTTTCCTGAACCAATACCAATGTGAGGGTCCTGGGACAGAGGACGTTGTGTGCTGTATTTGTGATTTTGGGCTGTACAAAATATATTGAAATTGAAATGTCAGTGGTCAAGTGATAAAGCATCTAACATAATGAATATAATGAATTAGCCTTTGTGGAGAAAAGGACAGAGCAGCAGTTGAGTGGTTAATGGGAGAGGGAAAAAACACTATAATAACATGTTCAGCCAGTTTTCTTTTGTTGTTGTTTGGTGAATTATTTTGGCCTTATTTAAATGAAACCATAAAAATTTAGAGGGGAAAAGTCCCATCTGGTTGCACAGATACCAAGCATTAATAACTATATCGAAATTGACAATCATCTCATTTACTTATGTCGGTCATATAGAGGCATTCGAATTTAATTGAGTTCCTTACAGTAACGTGAAGCAAAATCTCCCTCTCCTGCAAATAATTGAAGATGAATAAATTCATAGATGTGAATAAAGTCATAGATGTCCAAAAAGTCCTACTCTGTTGATTTAAAAAGAACATGTCGGGACAGTATGACAAACATCAACATCTGTATTCAAAATTGTTTAATTGAACATCATCAAACATTAACTTGTGTGCAAAACACTGGTAGGTCATCATTGCCTAAATCCTCAAATTTAGAGAAATCTCACACAAGAAGAACTTGTATATTTTTCATGTCAGTTAAAACACCGTAAAACACATTTTATTGGCATCAAACAATGTCCATTTTTCACAAACACATACATTCAGTCAATCATAATGACATCACTATCAAGAGAGCCATGACTCACTGACTGGATTGCGTCGGCCATTCGCTGAAAGACTTCCAAAGAAAGGGTAAAGGAATGTCCATCTCTCTAGTGTATGGTGCTGTGCTTCTAATTAGATCTATGCTTTCATTAGGTCCCCCAAAGAGATGTGACTGCAAAATACTGATAAACTCCTTGGTATCGTTATTTACCCGCTCCATACTTAGACCATGATAAGCCTCTTGAATAATCCGTTTGGCATGGTCTTTATACTCAGCCATATTTCTCTTTGCCCCCTCAGTATGTTGGGTTGAAGACTGCAGAACTTCTGCATAGATGGCATCAACTTGAGCAGCAATTTCCATGTTTTCATCTTGTAAGTACATGATCAAACTGTCCGTTTCTTTAGCAATCATATTGAGGAGGTCATTAAGTGTGTTCTGACGCAAATCAAGCCCCCTGAGCACATGTCTTAGCTGATCATATACAGATATCGTAAAAGACTCCATTTTATGCATGATTTTTCTTCCTTTTACAACAGTATCAGTTCCAGGTATGGTGAACCTTATTCCACTGATGTAGCTAGTAATATTCCCAACGATGCTGACAAACCATTGGATTGCCATTTTGGTGGCTCTTGATACAGACCGACGAGCTCGCTGGAACACCTCCAGGCTCGAGAGCTTCTCTTCAGATCCAGGCAATGTCAACTCTGTGTCACTCAAGAACTGTGTGACTGCATCTAGCAAGTCATCAAACTTCTCTTTAGGCAACCTGTCTACAACATCCTGCAAACGCATGGACATCAAGCCATCAGAAGCCTTCCTGTACATGTCTTTTCCTTGATCACTGAGGTGTTTGATTGAATTCTGCAGTGTGTTAAAAGACATAAGTACCTCGTGATAGGCTCTCTCTATGACATTAGAAACTGTGTTTTTCAGCTTCATGCCGCCACGGTTGAGATCAAAGCCAAAGTGAGCGGTGTGGTACTTGTTTATGAACTTGAGCACAGCATCGGTCATAAAAGGAATCTTGTCCTTGGTACCCTCCATTACATCATAGAGGAAATCCAAATTCCATGACGTGTGTAAATTCAACTTCTGGGAGTTTCTCAGCATGGCTACGGCAGTGATAATATCAGTATCCTTTTCAAGATTAGACTGCAGTTGAGGGAAGAAATTGAGAATAATAATTGTTAAAACAGTGTCAATTGCCCTACATATAACATTAATCCATATATAGATCTTACCAGGTAGCGACTAAACAGTTTCCCATACAACTGTGATGGAGACTTCCGCTGAAACTGCAATCCAAGGAAACCAGCTGATGGAGAAGACATAGATGCAGTCATGCCATCTTTGCGGGAAGCAAAGCGGAAGTTTGCATCTGCAAATGTCCGGCTACTGATGTCAACATTGACAGTATTACGAGACACCCTTTAAAACAGAGAAACAGTTGTTAGGAGAGGTATTTTCTAGTGCATCTTTGGTCAACCCGTGAAAGAGAAGTCTTTGGTGAACTGTTAAACTATGCAGAAAATCAGCCTTTGGAAGAAAACAAATTGCATTTATTCAGACAAAGGGGTTTGGTGCTTCATCCTAAGAAAAAACATCCGTTCTATATTGCAGTAAAGTCCATTGTGCAAAATACCCAGTGGCCATAAAGGGGGGATACCATCCAAAAACTTGCTCAACCAAGGTTATCATCTAGAAAAAACACCAATTGGACCTCCTACCCAAGATAAGGATTCTTGATGTCTTCCTCAGAGTAGCTCTGACAGCTCTCCTAACCATGGCTCATCATTTAAAACCTAAGATAAGATGGCTCTCATTTTTTATTTCAATTGTCTAATTTCCGGACTAAATGCAGATGCAGCTGAACATTGTGACCACATTGAACACTATAAATTAACTTATATTTTCAATCCACATGCAACAACTACTTGGACGGTATTGATGCCTTGGTTGGCCCACAACGTTTGGATGTGCTTAATAGAAAATATGACCAAGCAGCACTCAGGGTAAGTATCAAATTTTCAACTGTTCTTTTTTTTCTTGGCTTCCATTGAGATTAAATTAAACAAATAAATATAGATTTCTAATCAAATTTGAAATTGAGGAATCAAGAAGTATATTCCATACACTTACCTTGGGTTTTGTGCCAAAATTCCATGTTGCCAGTCCACATATACATCACTGTGAATCAAGCTGCCCTGCCCATTTAGATTGATTGCTCCCTTATCAAATGTAAGGGTTGCACTTTCTGAAGGGACATAAGAATATATATATATATATATTACAATGTCTTAGATCTAGTAATTCAATCAAGTAGAGTGTGTGTCCGTCTTACCATGAAGGTCATATTCCAAGAAGATCATGGTCGAAGTACAGATAGATTTCAGCAAAGTAACAAGGCTAGAGTCCTTTTTCTCCAGGTTGGCAGTTGTTGAAACATTATAAATAGGAATGGAAACCTTCAGAGTGGCACTGATGGCTCCAAAAGCTGGAATAAAAACACTTGAAGGCAGATGTAAGGCAACGTCAGGGATTTCAATTTTTTGCTCTGGGATGACGATGGTTGGAAGTTCAAAGTTTAAAATCTGGGTTATGATTTTATTTGGGCTGATGCTGTGCTCTCCAATGTTCAAGGATTTTGGTAATGTGAAAGATGAGACAGTGATTTCATATTGTGGTATTTTAACTGAAAGGAATGACATTTTCCCCTGTAGATACTCTGTTTCAATGTCGTAACTGGGCACTGACATTATTGGCAAGCCTGGCAGCATGATTTCAAAGGCTGTTGTGGAGATCACCTTGGGGATGTTAAGGTTCTTGAGATCAATTGTTAAGGGCTCAATATGCAAATTGGTAAATGGCACATCAAAGGCTGGAACCAAGATTGCAAAGGGAAGAGTAAGATGATCAGGGACATCCAGGTTTTCAAATCGCATGTCTCTGTTCCTTATTGAGTGTGAAATTTCTTTTGCCCAAGAAGGCACAGCAATGCTTATCTCAGGGATGGTTAAAGTGATGCCGTCTTCAAATAGTTTAAATGGTATTGCATACTCCTGACCATCCATGCTCTTTGTGTACACAATGCTGGAAGAGATGTTAAGGAATTGTAACTCGTCCATATTTGTGACTTGATCAAACTTGAGAACATCCCAGATGGTCTTCTGATATACAGGAAGCCTAACAGTTTTCAAGAAGGCTAGGTGGCCTTCCACTGATCTTGTCAAGTCCATGCGTACTTCAGATTCATCATTAGACACAAGAAAATCACAAGCATGGACGAGAGATGCCAGTTGTTCCTTACCACTCCAAGTGAAAGACTGCTTCTCTGAGCTGATGGCAAGGTTGATACTCTGAATAAGTCCAGCATGACCCAAACTATTTGGCTGACTTGCCTCAATGTTCAGTGTAGTCTTGAAGGTTGTTAAAGGGACACAATCTAATTCTCCAGTAACACTGTGCTTTCCATTCGTGTTGAAAGATTCAGATTCAACTTTATTATTGCTGGTGTAATCAGCTGTTGCAAAGATTCTCCTCAAAGAGCCCTCAAGAGCCATGTTGTTAGTCACGTCAAAATGGAAGATGTTATTGTTTAAGCTTCGTTTGTGTTTCTCCTGTTTGTCAATGTTTGAATTCAAAACAGTCCTGGAAGTTGAACGGAGGCCATTGGAATTAAGGTAGAAACTGGCCTCATTTTCTAGATCTCCATTAAAGTTAAAACTGTCTATCGTTATGTCGGACTTCCCTCGGGTAGAGGTGTCCAGTGACACATAGGAAGAAAGTACTTCCAGTGCCCAGGTCATATCAAGGTTTCCTTTGCCTACAGTCTGAATCAGAGGAATGTTAAACATGTATTTTAATTTATTCTTGGAAGCAACATTTGGCTTGGTCTTGGTATTTCCTGTGAGTTCTTGATTCAATTCAAGATTGAGGAAGGGTAGATTCATTTTTGCAGTGTTGGCTACAGACGCATCCATGCTCCTTTTGATGAGATTAATAGCACATTCATGGCTTGCTTCCACATTGTTATGCTCCAGGGACACAGTGGTGGCCAGTTTTAGTCCTCTCTTTCTTGACAAACTGGTGGTGCCATCAATTTTTCCATTCAAAATTTCAAACAGAGATGTTGAGGAAGAGTCAAACCGAGCAACAATGTCAGACTGGTTGAAAAGACCAGCATTAGCACTTAAGGTAATCACAGTGGATTTGAAGGAGAAGTCACAAGTTATGTTTCCAAGAGCTGGGATCAAAATGTTGTTCTGAATGGCTGGTAGTGTGAAAGTGGGCAGCTTTATTTCACTTAATGTTTCTGGAACATGGATGACAGGTAATTCCAAAGATGGTAGCACGATGGTATAGGATGGCACAGAGAAACCCAGTGCTGGTACTTTGAAGCTTGGTGTACTGACCTCCTTGGGAACAAAGTAGCTGAAGGCCGGCATCTCAGCGCTGAAAGCAGAAACCTCAATATTCAATAATGGTATTTTGTATCGAGGGATAGTGAAGATTCTAGGAGGCAGACTAGACGTGTCAATTTTGTGTTTGATATAATGGGCCTTTGCTTGGTTGTACGAATCTTTTAGAAGTGTAACTACTTTGTCTCTACATTGTTCAAATTGAGCCTGGATTATGTTGGCGTTGCCAATAATTGTATTATAAATTGGTTTAAGGTGTAATTCAAAGCTGTGTGTATCAGGGTTCTTGTCGTAATGAAGCTTCAGGTTTGTTTCGAATGACTGTTGAGGATTCGTAAGCAAGGTTTTGAATCCAGCTTTTTCCCACAGAGACAGGTCTCTGACCTCTGGGATTTCAATCTCAAGATAAGGTACAGTTATTACTGGGATAGATAAAGGAACAGTCAAAAAGTCCAGATTTGCCTCTCCATTAGCTGATGATTGAAAGAAGATGTTCATTTCATTGTTTTCTGCTGTGAAGTTGTGATTGTACTTGTACTGGTTGAATCTTGCCAAAGTAAACCAAGAAGCACGCTGCTTCTCTGAGTTTAGTATGACACCATAATCATGCTGCAGATCGACCTTACCAGTAAGTTTCAATGGGAACCACATCTTCGAGTTTACTCTATTCTTAACATCAAGAACAATTTCAAATGGATGGGCATTGAATTCCAGCGAGTTGGCCATGAATCCAGTCAGACCTCCAGTGAATTCAGCATCATGAGAGGCTATCACTGCAACTTTCAAGTCCCCAATATGAGCCTCTCCATTTAAAACCATAACACTCTTCTTGACAGATGGAACTTCATTTTCACATCTAGCTTCAACAGTAATATGGCTTAAGATCACAGATTCAGCAGTCAGTGTTTGCTTCGATTTCATGGCCTTACAGTCTGTTTCTCCTGCTAAAGTTAATTTGGCAGTTCCAAAATGTATGCTGAATTCTACATTACTTGTGTGTGTACCTTCATCAGAGTAGTCTTGAATGGACCACTTTCCATTACCAGTAGTTTCACCGGTCACAGTTACTCTGCCTGATTCCATGGAGGCTGCTATATTCTGTTTCATTGATGCCTGACTTGAAGTTTCAATTGATGGGATGTCCAAGTTGTGGTTGTAGGTTGTGTCTATGGCTGCAGAGATTCCTTTCTTCAATGTAAGTGCCATATTGTTAACCAAATCTGCCATGTACATTTGGGTTGTGGCCTTGCTAGTGGTCTTAGCAGAAGCCTCAGCAGAAGAGCCAGTGAGTGTTAAGGATCCCTCATGATCAATGGAGAAGGCCACATGTGTAGCTTTCACGGTTTCTGTGAATAGTAACTTCTTCATTCTGGGAGCTTCTAACTGAGCAGTGGCTTCAAAGGTGTATTCAAGGGGTTCGATGGGTGATTTGGCATGAGAAGTAATAGTGGCTGTAAACTGTGGGTTTTTTGGTGTGGACGTCGATTTCTCAATCTTCCCTATAGTTTCCAGATTGTACTGTGGGGAGCTCACTCTAAATCCACCATAAAGTTTGCCAAAAACTGGCACGCAAATGTCACTGGGAACCTCAGGTAATTTGATCCCTGGAATTGGAAGCATTGTAATTTCAAAATCCTTCAGATTTAATTTGGGAATTTTGATGGCTGGAAATTTTATTTCTGAAAGAGTTATTTCTGGGACGGTGAGATCTGGTAGTTCAGAAAGGTAAAGAACTTTTAGGTCACCAAAAATGTCCTCAGGATCAGGCATTTGGATCTCAAATCTTCTGATGTCGTCTATAAGTGCAACTATATGTGCTTTAATCTCCTCAACGTCTATGGTAAAGGCAGGAATTATGTAGGAGTTGAGGATGGTGAACTCAGGGACTAAAATTTGAGCTGGGATGCTAATCTCCGGCAGTTTGTTCAGGTTGATCGTAAATCCTGAAATGATAAGGTCAGTGAGAGGTACAGTAAACGTTGGAACTTCAATCTCAACTCTTTTCAGTGCATCCAGAACTCCATCAGCAGTTTGCTTCATCTGGGTGATGATCTCGTTGTCATTGATCAGTTTGGCGATCTTCTCTATCAGTTGGTTAAACTGTGCAGAAATGTAGGTAACCACATTGCTGTAGGATTCACTTGCTCTTTTGAGGTAAATGTACATTTCATTTCTGATATCCATGTCAAGGATCCGTTGTCGCATGTCCTCAAGGATATCCTGCACTTTCAACTTGATGTCATTGTAAAATGTAGTGTCGATCACATCTTTTAGTTTCTTCAGAGCATCAGCCACCTTTGTGTTTTTGAGTTTGTCCAAATATGTGAAGATAGAACTTTGGATCTCTCTGAAAAATTCCCTTACTGCCTCAATTTTTTGTACAATCGCATATGCTTTAATCTGCTCGTTGATATAGTTTGTCAATACAGAAATTCGGTTGTTGGTCTCATGAACAAATGCACTGTAGTCAAATTCTTTCAATGAGTTAACCATTGAAGAAATGTGCTCATTAAGGTCAGCAATGCTTTTCCTAAATTCAATGGCCCTGAGCCGGCTTGTTACACTGTGCAGAAGTTGTATAATTCTATCATGAACAAATTCAAAGTTGATGGATTTCAGAGCATCGGCCATTGACTGCACTGTCTCTTTAATTTTTAATTCCTTGATGAGAATTAATGATTGATCCATTAATTCTTTAACTGTATCATCAATATTGTATTTTAAAAGTGTATCCCGAATGTAAGAATACACCGTATTGATTTTATTGGGGATTTCATATTCGTCAATCCAGTTGACAATAACATCATTCATAGATTCCAACACTTTTGCTATCTCTGAAGAGGGGATTTTATATGATAGCCGCTCAACATAAATGTCTAAATCAATTGAGAGAAGGTAATCCTTTACATCTTGGAAAAACACGTTGATGTCAAAGTTCTCAATGGCTTGTTTCATTTCAGAGAGTTTGTCTTTTATTTTCCCCAAGATTCCATATTTAGAATCAAGGTCACGCAGCCATGCAGCACTGCTTTCTGTGAGCTTCTGTAAATCTATCTGTCTGATGATGTCCTCGATGGTATCCAGTGCTTTGATGAGTGACTGCTTGATTTCATACTTCTTATCAAAGGCCGAAAGCTGATTTCCAATTTGTGAAAGCACATTTGGTATCTTTTTGGCAAAGTGGCCGGCCTTGAAATAGTCTTTGATTGCGAGGATGGTGTCACTAATTTTGGTGACAATGTCCATTATCGTATTTTCCATGTTCTCTCTCAAGTTGTTCATCGCAACCTCCATGTCATCCATTGTTACAGCAAACTCATTGATCAAATAATCAAGTTTTGCTTTTACTTGATTCACTTTGTTCTCCAAGTCCATTCCGTCGATGAAGTCACTCACTTGCATAGGTAGACGATCTAACTCGGCTCTAAAGTCAGTGATTGTCTGGTTGATATCTAAATTGTTGATGAACTGTTGTATCGACTCTAAGGCTTGTACAAGTGTGTTCTTGAGCTGCTCAAAAGCAACAGGAAAGCTCTCAATGAATGGGATGTCAATAATATGACAGTCACTGTTCTTGTCATATTTAAGGAAACCAGCTACACTAAATTCTTGTATTTCTGATGTCTCGTCTTTGCTCAATTTGCTGAAAATGTCTGTTAACATTACTCCCGAAAACTCAAATCCAACCATCTCAGGATTATGGAAAGCAATAATATCCTGGTTATAGGCATTGTTGTTGAGGTTAGATTTTACTTTCCAGGTCAGAGATTGGTTCATTGGTGTCAAGAGGCCATCGAATTTGTTGTCTAAATTAGTGGAAGACTTCCCACTTGGAAACATATGTGTAGTTGATACCCTGCTGTCATGTGAGTATGCAAGAGCTAGGGGCTCGGCTTTAACCAACAACTTGCTAAACAGCTGTCCGGTGTGCTTTCCATATAGATTAATTTGTCCATCACTGTTGACAAGAGCATTAACAGTGAGGCTGAAAGGCAGTGCCATAGTCCGAATAGTGCTGTCAAAACGTAGAGGCTCCGAATTTATTAGTGCCTCACAGTTTGACTTAAAGGAAAGTCCAGCAAACTCCAGTTCACAGTTGTGACTTAGTTGGGCGTCCATTACATTTCCAGACGTGCTACATTTCATTTTACCAGCCATATCGTCATAATTGAGTTCATAGGCATGTTTAATGTTGTGTTCTCCATAAGCTCCATTCGTACTTCCACTCAGATCCATCTTAATTGGCTCAAGCTTCATGTGGCCTTCATTGTTCAAACTAACTTCATAAAACTTGAGGTAATTTGTCATGTCAAGTGATGTAACAAATGGCTTCATATCAACCTTTGTGTCTTGCTTGTAGTAAATATCTTCACAGATGAAGTTGTCAGTCTTTGAGTGGAGGGCTAGGGTCCACATAGTGAGGGTCAGGGCATGGCTATTTTCTGTTTTCATCTGCTTCAATGTTCCCATGGTATTGCTAGTAAAGGTCAGAGCCCTACGGTTTAGTACAATATCCATGTTGTTTCTTGTGATTGCATCGTATGCATGGCCTTTGAGGACACCATTCAAGGAGGCTTCCGCAGCTGTGATTTTACCCTCAATGTTCAGCTCTCCTCTGCTTTCCTCAGCCATCGCTTTCGTCTTGGAGGACAGGGATGCTCCATTGTTGTCTATGGCACCATTGAAGATATTCTCCACTATGACAGGGCTGCACTGAATGCTGTTAGTTCCACTTGTGGTCAGACCATTTCTGCCCACCATAACAAAAGCTTTGTGCAATCCACGACCTGTGTGAAAGGTGATGGAACCTTCAGAGTTTAACTCAAGCCCATTTGAATCCAGGGATCCTGATATCAGTGAGTATGCCCGATTTGTGTCATCATCTGCCTGTGACTCAATTCTGAGGATGGCCATATGGCCGGACGCACCAAGCTCAACTTTGTTATTGAGTGATTGACCCATGGCAGCGGCAACAGTGTTGCACTTTAGGGTCACTTGAGCATCTTTATACTTGAGCTCTGCTACATGCTTGACAACGTCCTTCAGGGCATTGGTTTTGGACACCATATTTAACTCAGAGTTTGCGTAGACTCCATGGATCATGTTGTGAACATCAAAGAATGGCGAGTTTAAGTGCAGGGTGGACTCTCCTCTTCCTTCTCCATCTATTGGGCGCAGGTTGTAGCTGTGGGTGTAGGAGGTATTGGTATTGAATGAACCTAATTGAAGTGATCCATCGATGGTGCCATCTCCTGAGACTTGATCTGAATCCAGAGTCGAAGTTGACTGAGCAGAGTAGTAGAGGGAGGCTTGCAGGCCCATTGGACTAGAGGCTTTGATCTTATAGTTGGCTCTTGCATTCAATTTGTTGGTTACACTTACTGTTTCTAACACACTAAAGCTTGTGTCAATGAGGCTATGGCTAAAGGAACTATTCAGATGATACTTGGCATTATCAGCTCTTCCTGACATCATACCGATTCCTTGAAACAGATAGAAAAGATCGTATTATCAGTACCTGTAACAGCACAGGCAAAGATGTAGAATAAGCTCCCATGAATAAATTGCTCGATGCTGGAATGTTAGTTGCTGCACCTTATTAAGAGCTCTATAACATTGTTCTCCAGATCTCATCTTTACAGATAGAAGAAGCTCAGTTTCACAAAAACAACATTGTTTTTCTACCAACTATCACATGCCAAACATTTTTACAAATCATTTCCTTCATGCCACTTTCGCTGAGTGAATACAACAAAAGCCCACACCATCATTCAGTAACTATTAAGAATTGGCAGTTGAAGAAGGTGTTTACCTTCAAGCTTGTATGACAGTAGTTTGAACGGTGATTGGGCCATAGCCTTGTACTGTGCAATGTAGCTCGGGACATCAACAGTGTTGTTGCCTCCAGAGATGGAGCCTTCCCAGCCGTAGAAGTTGCTGTTGATCTTGGTGGATGCTTCAGCCAGACCGAGAAGGGGAACAGTAAAATCCAAAAAAGGTGGTATAGTGAATGATGGTAGTGGATAGTTGTTGGCAGGGATATATAGGCCTATCTCTGGTATATCTATAAGGGGAGTAGACAGAGTGGTTGGAATGTTCAGTTCTTGGGACTTTTTGCCTCCATGTGGAAGAGGAAGCGAGATAGCCATCTTATCCTTGTTGAACTCGTATCTGAACAAGCTGTCACTGTTGAGGTAAAATAAAATATATAATCAATATTGTTCCAATTTTGGACAAACTGTACATCGACAGGGAACCATAAGACAGACCAACTAGTACAGCTGAACTGTTGAGTTAGGGTTTATGTTTAAGTAATACCTGAAACCAAGTAATATTCTTACACTCTATAGTAAACACTTACGACTGCAGAAACAGCTTCTCAGGCAGTGCTGCCAGGGTGACATCTGAGATGCTCCTCTTATTTCTCAGGTTTGCAAGATAGGGGATGTGTGCTGTCAATTTATCTAACCATATATCACCTGCCTTCAGGGTGACATGAAGATAAATTATATTTCATTTACAACAAAAGCTGTACAGTGTGAAAGCACTCAAGAAAAAAAAGCATGTCATAAAAAGATGATATCTCTGTTTCTGCAATACTTTTAAATTTGATGCACACCATGAAGTTTGATAACATGGTCGCACTATCCACACCAAAAACTAGTCAGTATATGTAATTCACCGATGGGCTAGCTTTTCACCAAAATTCTTGAGTTTTTGATCATAAATAACTCACAGAACGACCAATTGGGATTGAAGAAGTTAATAAATATAGTGTCAAATGTCAAAGCGCTACCTCAATTCCTTTCATGACGATGTGACGCAGTTTCATATCAGTCTTTGTCACTTTCTGGTCCAGAATATGATCAATGAGCTGTTGCAGCCGCCTTTGATGCTCTTCGACATTTAGTTTCTGAATCTCTGAATTCAGGTCTGATTTCAGTTCCACTTCAAACTTGTCAACATCTACAAAGAGAAAATACAAATGCACCCACAAATATACAAATGAATGAAGAATCTACATCTGTCTTCTGTGCTAAAGCTGTGAGTGATGGTAGACGGTTACCGTATTTGAAGGAAGCTGTCTGTTGATAGGATGTCTCAGGGAGGTTGATGACTGTCTCTAAGTCCATGACCACATTCTCATCCCTCTTTAGGGTTGCAGTGACAGAGGCATCCGTTTTCAGAAAGGGAATGACCATCTGGAGTTGCAGCATGGCATCCTTCATCATGTCAAGTCTATATTTAAAACAAAGGGCATATAGGTAGGTAAGCATGCAACTCGATTTCTTAATTATTTGCATTTCCCGGGGTGTTTCACATCCACTGATATCCAACTGCTTAAAAAATTGTCTCAAAACAACAGACAGTACATCTGAAATGTCCACGTCATACATCATTAGGAAGGATTGAAGGATTATTTCAAGAACAATGTACCTTGTGTGTCCAACAAGAGTCAGCTGTGGGATGTTCTTGTTGGTGACATCAACAGTGATCCCTCTCATCCTCTTTCCTTTGGCTTCACCGTCAGTTACAGCCAGCTTGATGCCAGCTTTCACATCGTAGTCGGGAATGACAACCTCAGTGGTGACAGTGTTCTTGTTGTGGTTGTATTTCAGAGATGCAGTGACCTCTGATGAATCGTACCCTAGTAGCAGCAGAAATTAAACTCCATCAATTTCTATTTAATGGTGGGTTCACAATATATTACAACATTGCCCATATTAAAGCTATAAGTGATGGTTACATATAAAAGGGCCTAATCTTATGACACACATTCATTCATTCTGGACCATAGTTCCAGTACATGTCCTTAGTAACCTGGGGAAGTTACGCAAAACCCAGAGTTCAATGACAAACATTTGGCATAAATGTAAAATAAAATATGCTCTGGTATGATTACCGGTAAGTTTAGGGGGGACTGTGGTGATGTTGGTTAAACTTTGGTTAAGATATGATTATGGTTAGACAACTAAAACCCTTAACGTTATTCGCAGGTCTGTTGCATGAAAGTAAGACATGCTGCACGCCTAACTACTTTCTTCATTGGCACTTAACGTTGGCACTGGATGTAAATTGTGATGTGTAGAATACACACACACACACACACACACACACACACACACACACACACATTGTTTTTAACAGTACCTTCTGCCCTCAGGGTTAGCTTCAGTGAGTTCACTTTATGACGACCCTTTTTACCCTCTCTGAGTACTTCATTAGTGATGGTGGCAGTGTACTCTGAAACTTCCCCTGTCGGCTGGATTTCAACTGCAAACCTGCGACAACACAGCTTTCATGAAACTCTCTGGTTAACTATCTGGGTAGTTAAAATCATAGAGTACTGCATTCAATTATCAGCCAATTACAGTAACTATCTACATATTAGCTCCTCAAATATGAACTACTAAAATGAAAATAAAAAACTCAAATCAAAAGACCAATGGGTTTCAAGTTAGATTTGCCAAAGTGGCTTCCTCTTACCTGCTGTCTCCACTCAGGGGGTGATATGGGGCCTGGTCTATTGAAGTAGCATTGGAGAAACTCACTAATGAGCACAATCTCAGACCACTGAAAAGGGGCTGGCAGTCAGTTGATTCAGACTGCTCCTCCAACAGGGGTGGTACTATTTGTGTTTGACTGGAGGACACTGACTGCAACTTGTTGCTGTATTTCAAAAAGAGAGAGAAGTGGTGAGAGAGAACACCATGACACTGGTAAACACTGAAAGTGTTTTGTTTCATTTGGCACATGTGCCACTGACCTAATGCTGAACAACTGAGTGTTTGACTTGGGAGCAGGTATGGACAGTCTCATCTGGTTTCTGCTCATGGTGACCTTAGCTTTGAGGGAACTCTCGTGGTACATATTAGTGTGCATCTCAAGCCCAGCCTGCCCATAGTCTGGAATGTGCACACCCATTTGGGTGATGAATTCTAGCCCAACTGAAGGCATGAAGGACAAGTCACTCTGCAAAGTGAAAGATACAACAGAGTAGCTGTAAACAGCAATTCTCAGGGGTCACGTGCCAAATTATAAGAAGACTAAGAAGATAAGCTAACTTACCATTCTGCTAGCAGATGAGTGAGTCATGCCTCCTTTGGCACCAGGTGCAAACACACCAGCCAATGAGAACCTCAGAGGAAAGCCAGCAGCAGTGGGTAAAGAAAAGGCATCCTCCATGAAGATGTAGTGGGCAAAGACTTCATTTTCAGTGCTAGATGTCAATGCAGAAATGGCCTGTTGGAAAGTAAACAAACATGCTACATATGAACTGTAGCTTCTGAGTAGGTTACCCAAAGGAAAAGCAGAGGGTTTATCGAGGAGTTATGGAAAAAAACTCAAACAGAGGTACAAGGCTTTTTGAGAGACACCCTGAGGAAGATTGGTGTGTGGTCGATACATTCCCTATTTTGTGGACATACAAATGCGTAGGTTTTTCACTTTTGTTCTTTTTTTTGCAACATTCATGTTCGGAAACAACGTATCTGACCTTGGCAGGTAGCACCTTGATGAAAGTATGGTAGTACATGAACAGAGTTTCAGCCATCTTTCTCATGTCACTGGTCTTCATGTATCCCATCTCAGCTCCCAGGAGCCGAAGATAGGCAGTGGCTTCAGGGGCTGGAGAGAAACGCACGTCATTTATGAGCTTCTGGAAACTGTTTGTGATGTCTTTCAGGAGATCCTGTGGAACCTGGAGAGATATTACAAGTGTATGTAAGTTTCTGGCCGTGCATGCTCAAAACAAGTAAAAGGTAGTTGGAAAGGCAAGGTTTTATTCACGTTGTAGTGCAGACAAGCACAATATGTATGATGTGTACAAAAATCATTTCACCTGTCTCTTCATTCTGTCTCTTTCTGGAACAATTCTATCCAAAACCTTCGCGAGCATGTTGGCTTTGTCATCTGCCCAGTACATGACTTTAGAGACGGAGTCAGGGAAGAAACCCTGTTCTCCGAAGAGAGCATCGATTGTTGGTTCAAATCCTGTTCCCTCAGCGCCAACCTTAAATGCGGAAGATTTTAAATGTTTAAAAATCGCAGCAATGCTAGATTGTGTATTTTTACCACATATAACAAATATGCCATTGAAAACGTACCTCAAAGATGTCATAGTTGTAGTTAAAAACTTTGAGAGTGGTCTCCAGCATGACCTCTTTAGGCATGGTGTCAGTGACATCGAAGATGATGTTACTCTGCACGGAGCCCAATGGAGAGTCTATTTTGTAGTTGCTTGACATGCCATCAAATACTTTGTTTGTGGGTGATAGCTGGTCTCTTAAGGCCAACTCAATGTACTCCTTAAGTCTTTAGGAGAAAATAAGAAGGTTGCAGTGAGATGACAAGACAAACATATTTCTATTTCGTCTCTCAGATCAAGAAGCTGGAGGCAAAAGGTTTCTGTCCCCTTATTTTCCAGCACCATCGTTCTTATCCCACTGCACTTGCTTACGTTGGCATCAATTTAAATCCCTAAAATTTAAAGAAAAATATATTTCACCCACTTCACTCTTTTCACCATCCACAATAAAGATGCACACCATCATTCACACACACACACACACACACACACACACACACACACACACACGCACACGCACACGCACACACGCACACACAGACACACACACAAGCGCACACACACACACACTGTCAGGATCCCTGTCTGACCCACTGTGTGGTTACCTCTGTTTCCCCTCCAATCTCCTCTCCTCATGTGTCTGTCATTCCCCTGTGTGTGTTTTGTTATGCCATGTGCTTGGTGTTTTCTCGGACCTGCCTCCAGACTCCTCCCACTGCTACCGCTCTGATGGATGCCAGCTGCGGACAATCTGGCTCGTTACCCGGCAGCATATAAGCCCTGGGCCTGCAGGCTTGGGGCGTCAGTCTGTATTGTCTTCTGCCTCGGTAGCGTCCGCCGTGTCGTGAGTAAACCCCATGGTATCTTCCTGTGCTAATCTCTCTCCTCTCTGCTACGGGTGGAAAGTACTGGGCGATCTACGAACTCTCCGGTGTCGAGCCACGGGACATCACACCGTCGATCTGTCAACTCTTCAGTGTCGAGCCACGGGACATCACACCGTCGAGCTACCAGCCCCCGGTGTCGAGCCACGGGACTCACACCAGCCACCCACTTGTCTACCAAATAAACCTGTTTCATTGGACTTTGTCTCCTGTGGTCTGCATTTGGGTCCTACCCGTGAACTCCCGTGACAGAACAGACTGACCATAAAATGGACGCAGCGACCACAGGAGCAGCTACGCTGGCCGGACATAGCACGCAGCTGGAGGCACACCAGCAGATGCTCATGGAGATGCGTCAAGCCCTGCAATCCATGGCAGGTGAGGTCTCTGAGGTTGGCCGCATCTTGCAGGGACTGGTTCGGACAGGCCAGCTTCAGCCGGCTCCAGCCCCGGACCCATCACCTGCACTCCCCTCTCCAGGCCTCGCCCCGCCGGTTCGGGAGTCCCCCGTGCCACCTCCGGAGCCCTATGACGGAACGCTGGGGAGATGCCGGGGCTTCCTGTTTCAATGCAGGCAGGTGTTTGACCGACAGCCCCAGATTTTCGCCTCAGACAGGTCCAGGGTTTCTTACGTGGTCGGCTTACTGCGGGGAAGGGCTTTGGACTGGGCCACGAACACACTGAGCATCGACCAGCCTAATCTTGTGGATTATGTCGACTTTGTGGAGGATCTGAGGAGGGTTTTCGACCACCCAGTGGACTCCGAGGATGCAGCTCAACGCCTCCTCCGCTTGCGACAGGGTCAGGCGAGTGTAGCAGAACACGCAGTGGACTTCCGCATTCTCGCCGCCGAGTCCGGGTGGGGAGAGACGGCGCTCAGGGGAGTTTTCCTTCACGGACTATCCGAAGCCATGAAGGATGAACTGGCAACCTGTAATAAGGCCGGTTCGTTGGAGGAGCTGATTAAGCTCTCGATCGGGCTGGATAATCGGATGCGGCAGAGGCGACGTGAGAGGAACTACAGGTCCCTAGGGGCATCACCCGGGACATCGCCCTCTTCCAGCTTCCGCCTGCGTGCTCCGGCGTCAGCCTATCCGGAGGAGCGGAGAGGGCCTCAGGCTTGGGATTCGGTCCCCTTTTCCACGCCGGAGGAGGAGCCTATGCAGCTCGGGCGTGCCCACCTTTCGCCACGGGAGAGAGATAGGCGGATCAGAGCAGGCGAGTGCCTGTACTGTGGCCGCCTGGGACATTCCCTTTCCTCCTGTCCGGTTCGGTCAAACGGGGGCGCTCGCCAGTAAAGGTTGGGATACTGGTGAGCGGACCCGAGCCTTCTCGAGACTCCCTACCAAGACTGTTGTTGCCGGCATCTCTCTCGCTGCACTCTCGCTCTCTCTCTCTCTCGGCTCTGGTGGACTCTGGAGCAGAACAGAATTTCATGGACACGGAGTTTATCGCCAGAGTCCAGATTCCCTTGGAGAGACTAGAGCGTCCGCTAGTGGTCAATGCCCTAGACGGCAGCTTCCTAGCCCGAGTCACTCACCGGACCCAGCCGCTGCAGCTCATCCTGTCCGGTAATCACAGAGAGAGACTTCAGTTTTACGTTTTTCCTTCTCCGCAGAACCCCCTAGTTCTGGGCCACCCTTGGCTCACCACCCATAACCCTCGGATTGACTGGGCGGCAGGGAGGATTGCCGCATGGAGCCCCGACTGTCATGCTAACTGCCTAAGATCGGCGCAACCCCCTGGAGGACCTCCCCAGGACTATCACGAGCCTTTGCCAGATCTCGCCTCCGTGCCCACCGCCTACCATGACATCGGGGAAGTGTTTAGCAAGAGCCGGGCCCTCTCCTTACCACCTCACCGTCCCTACGACTGCGCTATTGACCTCCACCCGGGCGCTCCGCTTCCTTCCAGTCGGTTATATAACCTGTCTAGGCCGGAGAAGGCATCCATGGAGGAATACATCTCACAGTCGTTGAGGGTTGGAATCATCCGCCCGTCCTCATCACCACTCGGAGCTGGATTCTTCTTTGTCTCTAAGAAGGATAAGAGCCTCCGGCCCTGCATCGACTATCGGGGTCTGAACAGCATCACTACCCGGAACAAGTACCCTCTGCCACTGATTAATTCTGCGTTTGAACCCTTGTCTGGAGCCACAATCTTCACCAAGCTCGACCTTCGCAATGCATACCACCTGGTGCGGATCCGAGCAGGAGATGAGTGGAAGACGGGGTTCAACACCCCCCTCGGTCACTTCGAGTACTTGGTCATGCCGTTTGGACTATCCAATGCCCCAGCAGTTTTCCAGGCGTTGGTAAACGACGTACTCCGGGACTTCCTGAACCGTTTTGTGTTCGTGTACATCGATGATATCCTCATCTACTCTGCGGACCTTCTGGAGCATCAGCGCCACGTTCGGTTGGTCCTCCAGCGCCTACTGGAGAACAAACTGTTTGTGAAGGCGGAGAAATGTGAGTTCCATGTGACCTCAGTTCAGTTCCTGGGATTCATCATTGAGAGGGGTCAAGTAAGAACGGATCCAGAAAAGGTCAAGGCGGTAACTGAGTGGCCGACTCCCTCCTCCCGGAAACAGCTCCAACAGTTTCTGGGGTTTGCCAACTTCTACCGTCGATTCATCAGGAACTACAGTAACCTCGCAGCCCCGCTCACTGGGCTCACCTCTTCCAAGACCATATTTGTATGGACACCGGAGGCCGGTCGGGCATTCAAGCTCCTCAAGGAACGGTTCTCCTCCGCCCCCATCCTGATTCAGCCCGACGACACCCGTCAGTTCGTTGTTGAGGTGGACGCCTCTGACACAGGTGTGGGGGCCATCCTGTCTCAACAGTCGGACTCGGACTCGAAGTTGCGCCCTTGCGCCTACTATTCCCGCCGGTTGAACCCAGCAGAGAGGAACTACGATGTGGGAAACCGGGAACTGCTGGCAATTAAGCTGGCTCTCGAGGAGTGGAGACACTGGCTAGAGGGGGCTGTTCATCCGTTCGTGGTCTGGACAGACCATAGGAACCTCGAGTACATTCGGACGGCCAAGCGGTTAAACTCTCGCCAGGCTCGGTGGTCATTATTCTTCGGACGGTTTGACTTCACCATCTCCTACCGCCCAGGCCACAAGAATACCAAGCCTGATGCTCTCTCTCGCCAGTTCTCTCCCGAGGGTCGCTCCTCCAGTCCTGGGACCATCCTCCCTACAACCTGTGTGGCAGCCGCTCTCACCTGGGAGATCGAATCAGTGGTGCAGGACGCTCTCCGAACCCAGCCAGATCCCGGAGGCGGGCCTCCCGGCCGCCTCTTTGTTCCCCTGTCCGCACGCTCCCAAGTGCTCCAGTGGGCGCACACCTCTCGGTTCTCCTGTCACCCTGGCGTCAGACGCACCATTGATCTGCTTCGGAGAACCTTTTGGTGGACATCGCTGGAGGCCGATACTAGAGCCTTTGTCCTCGCCTGCTCAACCTGTGCCCGCAATAAGGCGTCACACCGACCTCCCGCCGGCTTGCTGCAACCCCTCCCGGCGCCTCATCGTCCCTGGTCCCATATCGCCCTGGACTTCGTCACGGGCCTGCCACCCTCTCATGGAAACACGGTCATCGTTACGGTGGTTGACCGCTTCTCAAAGGCGGCTCACTTCCTCGCTCTGCCCAAGCTTCCCTCAGCTCAGGAGGCGGCGGATATCATGGTCAGCCAGGTGTTCCGTCTGCATGGGATCCCGGTGGACATTGTGTCGGACCGAGGCCCGCAGTTCGTATCCCAGGTCTGGAGAGCCTTCGGCCGGGCCCTCGGCGCAACCATCAGTCTGTCCTCGGGGTTCCACCCCCAGTCCAACGGGCAGACGGAGAGGCTTAATCAGGAGCTCGAGGCCTCCCTCCGCTGCGTGGCAGCATCGAATCCCTCCAGCTGGAGTACTCACCTGCCTTGGGTGGAATATGCCCACAACTCCCATACGTCATCGGCTACGGGCCACACTCCATTCGAGGCCTCCCTGGGTTACCAGCCACCTCTGTTCCCCGCCCAGGAGGTGGAGATAGCTGTTCCCTCAGTGCAGCGCCACCTTCGTCGCTGTAGGAAGGTGTGGAGGGAGACCCGGGCCGCCCTTCTCCGCACGGCGGAACAGAATAAGCGTTTTGCGGATCGCCGCCGCATCCCTGCTCCACATTACCAAGTCGGTCAAATGGTGTGGCTCTCCGCCAGGGACATCCCATTACGGACCGAATCCCGGAAGTTGTCTCCCCGGTTCATCGGTCCGTTTGCGGTCCAGGCAATTATCAACCCGTCCGCAGTTCGTCTGAAGCTTCCCTCATCCATGAGGATCCACCCGACGTTCCACGTGTCGCTGATCAAACCGGTGTCCACCTGTGCCCTGTGCCCTCCGGCCAGACCCCCACCACCCGCCCGACTCATCGACGGGGGTCCAGCGCATACGGTCAACAGACTGTTGGATGTTCGCCCTCGGGGTCGGGGTTTCCAATACCTCGTGGACTGGGAGGGTTACGGTCCTGAGGAACGCTCATGGGTGCCCCGGTCTAGGATCCTCGACCCCACTCTCGTTCGGGAGTTTCATCGACGGCACCCGGACAAGACTGGCAGACCGCCTGGAGGCTCCCGTTGAGGGGGGGGTACTGTCAGGATCCCTGTCTGACCCACTGTGTGGTTACCTCTGTTTCCCCTCCAATCTCCTCTCCTCATGTGTCTGTCATTCCCCTGTGTGTGTTTTGTTATGCCATGTGCTTGGTGTTTTCTCGGACCTGCCTCCAGACTCCTCCCACTGCTACCGCTCTGATGGATGCCAGCTGCGGACAATCTGGCTCGTTACCCGGCAGCATATAAGCCCTGGGCCTGCAGGCTTGGGGCGTCAGTCTGTATTGTCTTCTGCCTCGGTAGCGTCCGCCGTGTCGTGAGTAAACCCCATGGTATCTTCCTGTGCTAATCTCTCTCCTCTCTGCTACGGGTGGAAAGTACTGGGCGATCTACGAACTCTCCGGTGTCGAGCCACGGGACATCACACCGTCGATCTGTCAACTCTTCAGTGTCGAGCCACGGGACATCACACCGTCGAGCTACCAGCCCCCGGTGTCGAGCCACGGGACTCACACCAGCCACCCACTTGTCTACCAAATAAACCTGTTTCATTGGACTTTGTCTCCTGTGGTCTGCATTTGGGTCCTACCCGTGAACTCCCGTGACACACACACACACACACACACACACACACACACACACACACACACATACACATCTGCCATCACACATATACCATGATCCCTACACTCACAAACATGATCACGTGGGGGCAGAAGAAACACACTACGCTATCATTTTATTAACTTATAGAATTGCTATTGCTAACAGGTTAGCAAGAAATTGCCCATGTCTAGCAGAAACACAGCAACATTAGCATTCACTGGTTTTTGTGGCCACCTAATAAATGTAATATTCTATCACAACAGTAGACATCTGCCTGTGCTAAGAAGCTCCAAATTACACTGCACAGTTATTTAACTAGCTACGGTTGCTGGCCAAACACTCACTGATCCATTTGTGGCTCGCCGAAGTTGCGGATGTTTTTCAGGTGGGAGACCACAAAGCTCTTGAGGTGCTCGTCCCTCACATTCTCCAAATGGTTCAGAATGTCTCTAACCAGGGCTTGGTCTGGGTTCTTCATCAGAATCAGGTAGGCTGCTACACGTTTTTCAACAGGGCTCTGAGCATCATGGAACACCTCCATGAAGATGTTTCTGACCTGTGGTTGACCAAATGTTAAATTACAACAGCCATACTGTACAAAACAGCATAAGATATGCTGTGGTCATCATCACCCTACAATGACAAGTTGTAATAAATGTGTTAGTGGGAAGTCGTTGTACCTCATTATTATTATCCATCAACCGAAAGGCCTGTACAGCTGCCTTTTGGTTTGATAATGGAATGTCTGTTTTCTTAGCACACTGCAAAATGGAAGAAATCAGGCTGGGACTCACAGCTTGCATGGCTTGACCCATGACACCAACAACCTGGAGATGAGACAAAAAGGTATTCATTCGAGGGCAGCCCTGAGCCAGATTCCCTGACACGAGCTGACTGAATCCAGAAATACAGTCAGTTAGATTCTTGAATCATTCACACATACTAATCATTAGTACCTTCAGTACGAGGAAGGCAATCTCTTTGGGATCAGCAGGAGAGTCTGAATCTTCATCAAGGGTTTCTCCCAAGCAGTCATTTAAGAGTGTTTCCATGAACTTTGACACATCTGTGACCACTGGAGTAACCTCTGCTTTATGGAACCTGTGGACCAGAGACAGGGAAGATATATGCTGATCAGATGCTCTGGTTTGGGTGAACATTGTGTTAAAAGGTTCTATTTCAGAGTATTTCCCTCTTGTGGTCACCTGCAACACTTACAAAGTTGGCCAAAATATGACATAAAAAAACGTTCATGTCCCGTTTAGCTTCATTCAAATTGAACAGGTGTTCTATCGTACTATAGTCTAATATTGAAAAAAAGGATTGTGTGTAATGTTTGAAGGCCAGAAACAATATTTGACTTACTTTTTGACTGTGTTGGCTAGAGCATACATGATTACCCTGCTCTGTCTATACTGAGCCATGCTGAGCATATCTCGGACACGTGAGGCATCAGGGTTAGCCTGTAGACTCAGCCCATAGATGAGAGCGTCCACCTCCGGTGACAACCCATCAATGGTCCTGATGGCCTGGAAGATGGCGCTGGTGCACTCTGTGGTTCCACACTGGAACAGGGCCTGCCAGGTGAGCCAGCCTGACACATCCAGCATCTCAGTGACCGTCTGGCTCAGGGTCTCGTTCTTCAGGACGCGCAGGCTGGACACCAGCTTATGGAAAAGGCTGGTCCTCTTCTGACCCTGGTCTGTGCCTGCCAAAGCCACGAGGTCCTGTAGGGTGCTCAGAGCAGCGTCCTTCGACTGGACTGGAGCTTTATCGTCAGGGTCTTCAAAGTGGAGTGGCTTGCGCTGGCTGGGGTCCATGTCTGTGTACACACATATTATACATACATTTTGCATTTCCCAAAAAGAGATGTGAACTAAAATGATGCATGTCAGGCACAGCAGACATGCCTGAGATGATCACTAACCAAATACTTTGTTGTTGATCCTTTTGGAGCTTTGAAAGCTGAGATGCTGGGTCACCTCGGACGATATTCCGTTGACCCTGCAAGGCAGATCAGAAGGTGATGCAAAATGCAGAGCATTGCACAATATACACACACATATATCTGCACCCAGATGATGACTTACGCATTGGAAAATGGCAGATAGACGTGTTTTTCTGTGCACGTGGCTGCCATTAAGTGCTTTCCCTTGTTATCAACCTGGTAGTTGCAGTCTTGAGTGCTTGTAATCAGTTCAGACAAGGGCCGATGCTGGAAACAAAATCCCACAATGTTTGTGCGTCAATGTTCATACATACTTTCAAGTCACAAGAAGATTTTGCCTTGAGAAGACTTCATATTATTGACATTTTTGAAAACTTGTTTCAGCAAAATGTATTTCATACCGACAATGGAAAGTATTTTGACATAATCTAAACCACTTCATGTACAATGATTGGCAGTTTAAAGGGATGGAACCAGTTATTTTTCGTTTCACATCGATGAACAATGCCATATCGGTGTATCCATCTTAAAATAACACTTCACCCACAACTATTCACATACCAATTAATCACCCAGTGTTAGCTTGTATTCTTGAAGAAAACTTGTGTGATATGTGACACGCGGTGACTAATTCAATTTTTTAACAATTATTGCACAACTAAATACCGTACACACTTGTCACTTTAATACTTAAAACTTAAAGTACTCTTTGTTTGTTTGTTTATCATATTTCATTTCATAGTTTCTATTTTTAAATGATGTCTTTTACTATTACTATGTTTATTGTCACGCACCAATCACCAAGCCAAACTCCTTGCATGTGCAACATATTTGGCAATAAGCCATTTCTGATTCTGATTCTGTATGAGTTGTGTGAGAGTTCGTAAACGAATGTTTTGATAGTTTTGCAGTTGTTAAATGCAACCAACATTTACTTCAATTCATCAAGACTTTTCTCTGTTTTCTGATTCTGGAGGCAAGAGAGAAAAAATAAAGTTTCTGTCGAGAATTCAAGGTAACACGGGGGAGTAACTGATATACAACAGATGTTCACTGTCCTTCAATGTATCGAAAGTGTCGTTACACAGTAATCGCCGTTACAACAGATGTTAGGAACTTGTCTCACTGATCTCATAGAGCAGGAACAAAAGGAAAACATTCAACACAGCACACAAATATCGAAATCAAACACAATAAAATAGAGAAAATACCATCAATAAAACAACACAAGAACAAAATCCAAAGGTTTACATTTCAAGAGCCAAATGACCTAAATATATAAAAATGCACAAAATGACCTTACACAAAAAAGTATGGTCTCTGATGAGCAAACTGTAAGATTTTATAAACATTGCTTTCCAATTTAAGGTTTGCAAAGATTAAAGTTCCAATAAAGTTAAACTCATTCATTAGCTGTTGGAGTCTCATGACCTTTGACCTCGAGGAGAAAGCAAAGAGAATGATCCTTTTAGAAGAGTTCTACAGAGACATCTGTAGAACTCTTTTTCAAAGCAACCTTTATTTATAATCACACAATGAATGGTATTAAAGACAGTAACAGCGGCTGTAAAGGCAGGTACCGGTACTAACATCTTACCAGTTTTTGCAGCAGGGCAAGGGGGCTGTTGACACGTTCCCTGCTGTGGAACTGGTCACACTGGGACAGATCTATGGACAGTGTCACCTCTGTGGCGACATCCCCTCTGGCATTCACCAGGTAGTCTGTAAAACACTGGCCGTGCACTGTGCTCTGAAAAAGAAAGGAAAGAAATGCAGATGAAAGATTTTGCTCATGAATTTTAGCTTTCAAATACAGAAGACAAAGCCTCATGCTAATTTTTACACACCAGAACGTGATCTTTATGTTTCAGCCATTTCATTTTTCACTTCTCCTCTCACCTCTCATATTAGCTTTTGTGTTATGTTCTGTTTGCTCATTTGCTGACGCAACAACGCAGTTTACCCACAAGGGAGATCATATATCAATATACATCTAATAGGATGTGTTCTACAGACCCTAATGCAATAGCCTTGGTGTGCTTTCTCTGGTACATTTTTAGAGAAGCCACTTTAGGTTGGGAGAAGATACCAACCATTAGAGTATTCTGTTCATCCTCCATGACAGGCACAATGAGAGCTGAAACGATTCCTCTCTTAATGTTGAGGATGTGGACTGGCTCGTCCGCCTCGGGGTAAAGTTGGACACGGGTGACTTCCTCCACAGTGAACTTCAAAGGGTTCCTGGGTGAAGAAAAGACATAAACTCAGTATAGGCTCACACTGTGCTTATACAAGAAGGACTTATGTTCATTTCCAATATTGCCAGTTAGAGACCTTGACCTGACTGGTTGTACTTGTGTTCTGTTTCTGATGACAGAGGATCAGCTGATCACAGCTGGATCAGCTGTCAGTCGGCTTTAACAGCTGGAGAGACTTTTGATAAGTTTGTGTCTGTTCACATGATCACTGTACTTAATAATAGTAACTAATAATACTAATAACTAATAAGGACACACAGTCATCACTGTCAGGGTAGAGGTGTGTTCTCTCTGTTACCTCTTTAACAAACTGCATTGAGTATTTATACTTAGTCTGTGGTATTTATACTGTGTTATATACTATTGCATGTGTAACAGAACCCATGAAGAGTGTTTTGCACTAACTTTTCCATGGCGGCCTGGAAGGCCTCGGAGCCGGGACTCGGCTGGCCCCGGGGATCCATGGCAGAGACCTCCCTGAGAGCACAGTCTCTGGTGTGCATGATGAATCTGCACGTCTTGGGGATTTCAATCACTACCTAAAGATATGTGACAGCAGACGCAGGGTCAATGGAGAGCCAAAAGGGAGCTCAGATAAAAACATTTTGTTGTCAAAGGACAGAGAGGGACGCATAAACACGCATGTACCTGACAGGAGACTTGCGGGCCGTTCTTCAGGTTTCCCACCGCTCCATTTCTGCTCTCTGTGGTGTACTGGTACACATACTTCTTATAGCTCTTGAATCTGGATGCCACTGCAATGAGATAATGGTATCACAATAATGGAAAATTGAGTCTCAGATCTAAGTGCTGATCAAATCATTTCAAGCCATCACTGCCTTTAACGATGAGGTCATTACACCTAGGATCATTCTGTTCACAATCAAGCTTCCACATCATCTCAACAGACTTTTGGACCCAGGAGCAGCCACATGATGTTTCCGACAGTGAACAACTGCTACTGCAGTAAATCATAAACAGCACAGGAGCAAGAGTCCATGAGGTCCTGCTTCTATCTCCAGACAACGGGTCATTTGTTTATTAGTTTAGCACAGCCACCATCGATCTGCTGGTCAATGTGTCTGTTTGAGACAACATACCACTTACCTCCCTTGATCGACCCTATGGACGTACACACAAATCCAGGTGCACATACTGGCAAGCCTCAGAGGAACTGACAAAGTCCAGAGTGTTAAAGTTACATAAATGATTTCATATAGTACGTAAGCTTTCTTCATCATTCTCATTTTTCCATTTGATCAAAATGCTACAGGATAGTTATTACAATCTCTGCAGAAGAGAATTTTGAAGGTTTTGTTGATTGAGTGGTGGACATTGAATGTGATAACTGATGTGTAGATAGAAACTTACACAGACACGTTGAGGTGCGTGCATTACCATCATTGCCTTCCTCTGGAAAACAAAAAAGAGTGAAGGGTCATAAAAAAGAATTATCAGCAAACGTTAAAGACATTATTTATTCTAATGATAAATAAATATTCAGGGGATGAAGTGAACAAGATGGTTAACTGCCTTCTGAAACAATGGCAAGAGTATATTTTTGGTGTCATGTCCCTTTCAATAATCAACAGTGGCAAGGAAATCAAACTGAGCAAAACAACATGGAGGTCATTACAAACTTTAGCAAGAAGAATTCATTTATCCATTTTGCAACTTACAATGAATGACTGTGACTGGTTGGTAATATATACAGTACACAGTGTAAAAGATGTACAGGAGAATTGGGTGGGATTATCTACGCTCCTTCTTACCTTCTTTTCTATATTTATTGCTATTATTTGTTGCTGTAAGCTATTCAATAAAACATTTAGTTTGAAACAATATCTGTACATTGTCACACAATGTCTGCTTTTTTAACCACGGACTTAATTTATGTATGTAAGGTATCGGAATTTAGATTCAAAGATGAAGTAAAAAAATATTTGTAATGCCTTGACTTGTCAGGAACATCACAGGCATTACACTATTAATGGTTCATGGTTCACCAAAATGCTATCATGTTTGTACAAATTGTATCGCGATGCAGTAATTTTGAATCAAAATGGATTCCTACTTACGAGCCAACGTGTAGCTGCTCAGCAGCAGTAACAGACACAGCTTGCTGTAACCCATCATGGGCTAAAGAAAAGGGGTTCCTCTGTGTTTTTCAGCCCTCTCAGTCTTGACTAACACTGCAACCCTCTACTCAGATCTTTTATAGGGTCCCTCTTCCCTGTCCCTCCTTAAACCAACCCCGGTGATTACCAGAGCTATACAGATACAGTCACGGAAAAGCCTGGGTGGTTGCTTCAAAGTGCAACCTCTGACTAGCACAGAAGCTTGATGTTGGGTAAATAGCAATAGCAATGTGTCTTCAGACAACAGACACAGGGGTTTTGCTATTGTCAATACAGGATTGCACAATGACATGCAGTTGTAATCAATCAGGCAGCCTGTGGTGCTTTAACAATCAACTGGTCAATAACTCATGGGACTTTTTGACTGCTTTGGTTCACTATATCAAAGTATATTTAGTTTATTTGATTAATAATTGATATGATTAAGTTGTTTCAATGTCTCTTTTAAAAGAACAGAGATAAAATAGAGGGATCTATAATACTGACGTCCCTATAAGTGTGCTAATCTATGGACAGCAGGAGGCAGTGCAGCGTTGTGGTTTCGCCTTGCGACCATGTGCTCCTGCTACGTCTTGCCATAGCTCTAGACACCTTTCACGTCTGCCTGCCTCTTCCTTTTTTTCCTGTTTTCTCATGTAAAGTGCACAAAACACCACATAAATAACTTGCGGACTATTGTTTACCCAGTAAATTTGGAGAGCATTTACGTGTTTCATGCAGTAGTTAAATTGTTACATCAGTTTTGTATTAAGGCCGATTGTTGAGTGCTAGCTAAGCTAACATGGTAGCATAGCACTGCCTTCCCTGGTGTTTTCTGGCTCCTGCACATCGTAATATTTGTTTATTAAGAAGCCAATCAAATATGTATGTTTTCATGGGTTGTGTCATGCTAAATCTGTTGTTTAAATGTAAAGATGTGTGTAAATGTCAGCAAGTTAGCTCATGCTAGCCCCTCTCGGCAAGGATAGAGACGTTTCGCCACATTGTTAGAGCAGTGCCACCGTGTGAGATAGTCTTGTCGTCACGTAGCGTAAAGTAAATCTGAGTTCATCTTCCAAGTGTACAATATAGCTAAGATAGCTTAGAAACCAAGTTATGACACCAAATATGTTAATTTAGTCATAGTAGTGGAGTAGAAATGAGTGAATGAAATGGGAGAGTGTGGTTTTCGAAAATTATATATTTGGATACGGTTGTTATTATTTCATGAAATACATATCTGATAAAGGTAATTCTGTTGTGATGCACTTCACCATTTGATGTAAGCCTACTTTATATATTTGGACATGCTATGTACAAAAATGCTTGAAAACATTTTGTGAATACAGCCCAGAAATGACTCTGACCTGTTTCTGGCTTCAACATATTCTTTAATAATATGGATTTTTAATTGAAGGTAATCTTTCAAGGGAAGTTACAAAAGGAGTTGTGCTGTAACTTCTGTCCTAAACATATACCCGTTCACTTTGCTTGTCTTTTATTTCTTATTAATTCATGTATGGGTCACTCCGATGACTTACTGGGTAGTTTAAAATGTCCATGGTTTAAAATGGTAAGAGGGTAAAGTGCTTTCACACTACATGTCATCATTCACCCATTCACACGCATTCATACACTGATAGCAGGGGCTATCATGTACCTGCCCATCAGGACTCACACACGTTCACACACTATGGGAGCAATTTGCCGTTAAGCGTCTTGCCCAAGGACAAATGGTCCTTTAGGCAGTAAAGTCATTGAAACTACAGTTGTTCATGAAAAGTTCATGAAAGTGGAAAATATGCTGTTTGGATGCAGTTCGAGGAAAATCTTGTAAACTATGTTTTCTTTCATAAAATCCACTTTTGACCTCTTCTCAGCCTGAAAAGTCTTTTGGGAGCTTAACAGCTGACAATGCACCTTTAAGCAGTAAAGTGGTGAAAGCAGCAATTCACCGAGACAAATTCCTTCTCTGCAAATGTTTCTTGGCTATAAAACAATTACCGTAGCGAGTGAGTGGGCGAGCAGGGAGAGAGAGAGAGAGAGAGCTGTGGGTGAGCTGAGAGGAGAAAGCTGTTGATCAGAGGATCATTTATTAATAAAGTCTGTGACATCTCTTCGGTGCTTCTACGGAGAGCCGATTGAAAGACTTTGCAACCTGAATACTTGTATAGATTTATGTTGGCTCAGGCCAAATAATACTTATAAGTGTAAAGTTATTATTACCGTTATGATTCACAGATACACTGTAATATTAGTGACTCACTGCAGCTCCATAGTAGCAGTCCCAGTGTAATAACTTTGTAACATACATATTATAATTCTGTCAGCAGCTGTCGGTCTCTCCGGTCACAGTCTCACTGAGTCTCACTGAGTCTCACTCGGTTGCTATTTGCACTAAATACTGAGTTTACAAGCTTTTGGTTTACACAGTTAAACTCCTAGTTAAATGTTCTGTGTAATTCATTTCTTCCTCCATGCTTGATAAAACAGATTTAGTATTTTTTACACTGTTTGTAGCTGTTGCCATAACTACTCAAGTCAGATGATCATACACCTTGATGTTATCATACACGCCAGATTTAGCGAGAAAGTCACCAAGTTGGCAACACTGCTACCGGCTAAATATGTCTCCAAAGTACACGCCCAACATGTCAAACTAAAGATCTGATTGGTTTAACACTATGGCAATCAACAATATCGTCCCCATTCACTTAAAGTGCAAAGGGATTCACTTGTGAGTCTGCAGGCCTCGGGCCTCTGTTCTTACCTAGAGACACAGAGGTGAGATCTGATTGGATAAAAGCTCTGCTTAAAACAAGCTGCACTGGAAGCAGAGCAACTGAGGAAGACAGTAGCTGTGCAATGAGAAAGTAAGATAATGGGAAAAATATTTATAATACATGTAGTGTATTTATGAAAAATTATTAAATTGTAAAATAGCTATAATTTTGTGATTCTGTCTAGGCCAGCAGAGAAGGCCTTGCAGGCCCTGACGGCCCGCCACTGATGCACAGTATGAGGAGATTGTTGCTCTGTTCTGCAGTTCTTTAACGTTATCTTACAGCTGATGACAATGACATCAGCTGCTCCACAGCTGACCACGAGTTTCGGTGGTTCAGCCCTCTCCTCTGCACATGAGGTGCAGGCAGCCAGATCAAATATTAAGCAAAAATTGATTTGAGGTTTTAGTTGGTTTATATCTTTTACAGTGTAAATGTGCTTATAGTTATGGCTCCACTAGTACACGCACAGATAACACTGCTGGTTTGACTGTTTATCATAAAGAGAATATATAAGTGCAACTCATCAATGCAAAACAACATTGTGCAGTGAAGACTTTTTTTTTTGCATAAATTGCAATGAATACAGTCTGTAGTAAGCTTAATATATCACATTACTGTGTAATATTACTCGTCAAGAGTAATTGACAGGAAAACAATAAACATAAATTACAACAAGAATTATTTTCAAAACCATGAAAAGTGATAAACAAGAGGAGAAACAGCGACACCGGGTGGCCAAAGTAAACAGGTGCATGGAGTGGAGTGACTGAACAGAGACAGCAAGGATTAAACATTATTTACCAAAGGAAAACACAAGCCTGCGTAAGGCAATATACACATCTGCTCCTGAACATGCAGAAAAACAGACTTTACACAAGGAAATAGGTTCGTTCCACATGAACTGCTTCTCGCCTGGAAAGTAGAGGAGAGCAGGCGGTAGCAGCAGGGGGCGGGGACAAAACACAGCTGTCAAGTCAGACAGTTTTCAGCCGCCTTCAAAGAATAAACAGGAAGTCACAGAAACAGTTACTTCCTGTTAGATCCGATCTGTAGGCTACTTGTAGTTTACAGACCTCGTTGAGATTTATTCCCTATTTGTCATTTGTCATTTTAAGCTGTATATAAATGAGGAGGCGTGGCCTAAAGGCTAGAGGGAGGGTTTAAGACAGCTGGGCCGAAGAGACACCTTATGAAGCAGGGATAATAATAATAATTACCATGCACTATAGATGGAATTTCAGGAACAGACACCATTGCTGAGTTATGGCGACAGCATTATAGCACCTTATTTAACTGCATCAAAAGTGATTTGTACAGCGTGGACAGTTCTGAGAGTAATGAGTCAATGGCAATTACATCATATGAGGTGCACCAAGCTATAAACTGTCTGAAGGCAAAGCAAGTGGCTGAGACCATATTACTGCTGAACACCTTCAATATGCTAGTCCGAGGTTAGCTCCTCTCCTCGCTATTTGTTTTACTGGCTTCATGATTCACGGCTTGTTACCAGACTCAATGCTGTCTGTTCTCTTAGTGCCAGTCATCAAAAACAAAGCTGGTAAAGTATGTAGCCTAGAGAATTACAGGCCCATTGCTTTGGCCAGCGTCCTGTCAAAAGTCATGGAAAGAATTCTGCTGTACAGAATACAGGACTTCATCACTTCCACAGATAACCAGTTCAGCTTCAAAGCCAAACATAGCACTGACTTGTGTATATATGCCTTAAAGGAAATTGTAAACAAATACAGAGGTCAAAACTCATCAGTTCTTATGTGTTTTATTGATGCCTCCAAAGCTTTTGATCGTGTTAATCATCCTAAATTATTTTTTAAACTGAGCCAAAGAGGTGTCCCCACATACATAGTGAGAATTCTGGCTTACTGGTATGCGCACCAGACTATGCAAGTAAAATGGGGTAAAAGTGTGTCAGCCCCATTTGGGGTTAGCAATGGTGTCAGACAAGGGGGAATTTTGTCCCCAATTCTGTTTAATCTGTATATTGATGATCTGTCCAAGCAACTGAAAGCCTGTACTACTGGGTGCATGATTGGAAATACTCTGGTTAATCACATCATGTATGCAGATGATCTGGTGATCTTTAGTCCTTCTAGCGCTGGTCTTCAGCAGCTCCTCACTATATGTACTGTGTATGGTGTGGAACATGACATCAAATACAATGCCAGTAAGAGTGCTATCCTGATCTGTAGAACTAAAGAGGACAAATGTCTAAACTTCCCTGACTTCAAATTGTCTGACAATAATCTTGGTGTCTGTAGTGAAGTAAAATATCTTGGTCATTTTTTAACAGAACACATGACTGACGATAACGACATTTCCAGGCAATGTCATATGATGTATGCACAAGCAAACAGTCTCTCACGCAAGTTTGGTCTGTGTACAGATGGAGTGAAGATGTCTCTGTTCAGAGCATATTGTACTCCACTCTACACTGCACACTTGTGGTCAAACTACAAAAAAAAGAGTTTACAGAGACTTCAAGTAGCGTACAATGACACAAAGACACAAAGGAATAACAACGACACAACAAAGACACAACATAGGAACAACAAAGACACAACAAAGACAACAAAGGAACAACAAAGACACAACAAAGACACAACAAAGGAACATCAAAGACACAAAGACACAACAAAGACACAATAAAGGAACATGAAAGACACAACAAATACACAACAAAGGTTACAACAAAGACACAACAAAGACACAACAAACGAACAACAAAGGAACAACAAAGACACAACAAAGACAACAAAGGAACAACAAAGACACAACAAAGGAACATCAACATCAACGTCTAGACCAACATCAATTGCTGGAACCGGCCTACAGAGCAAGGGTAAAGGTTACCAAACCGGTTTCAAAACAGGTACGGGTGTGGCCAGAGGACAGTACTGCTGCACTTCAGGACTGCTTTGGTACTACAGACTGGGACATGTTCAAGCAGGCAGCCACCTACAACCATCACATTAACATTCAAGAATACACAGAGACAGTCACAGGTTACATCACCAAGTGCATTGATGATGTAACTACCACCAGAGCCATCACCATCCGAGCCAACCAGAAGCCATGGCTGACAGGGGAGGTCCGCACACTGCTCAAGGCTCGCGACACCGCCTTCAGAGCTGGAGACCCAGCTGGGCTGGGAGCAGCCAGGGCTGACCTGTGCCGTGGCATCAGGAAAGCTAAACGACTGTACACCAGGAAAATCACAGGACATTTCAAAGACAGCAGGGACTCACGGAGCCTGTGGCAGGGCATTAGGACCATAACGGACTACAAACTACCGCCACAGACCTGTGACAGTCACACCTCCCTGCTTAACAACCTCAATGGCTTCTTTGCACGCTTCGAAGCACAGAACAACACACCTGCGCAGAAAACCACCCCCCCCACCGACGACCAGGCTCTGTGCCTGTCCCCAGCCAGTGTGAGGAGCACACTGCTGAGGATTAATACCCGCAAGGCTGCGGGACCTGACAACATTCCTGGTCGTGTGCTGAGGGACTGCGCAGAGGAGCTCACGGATGTCCTCACCGACATCTTTAACACCTCCCTGAGCCAGGCTGTTGTTCCCACGTGCTTCAAGGAAACCACCATCATTCCTGTGCCGAAGAAGTCATCTCCAGCCTGCTTCAACGACTACCGCCCCGTCGCATTGACTTCTACCATCATGAAGTGTTTCGAAAGGCTGGTCATGAAGCAGATCAAATCCACCCTTCCTCCCTCCCTGGACCCGTTTCAGTTTGCTTACCGAACTAAACGGTCCACAGAGGATGCAATCTCCTCCGCTCTACACCCAGCCCTCACACACCTGGACACTAAGAACTCCTACGTCAGAATGCTGTTCATAGATTTCAGCTCAGCATTCAATACAATCATCCCCCAGCAGCTTGTGTGTAAACTTACAGACCTGGGCCTCAGCCCCTCTCTCTGCAACTGGTTGTTGGACTTCCTCACAGAGAGACCACAAGCTGTTCGGGTCAACAACGACACTTCGAACACACTAACACTGAGTACGGGGGCCCCCCAAGGTTGTGTGCTCAGCCCCCTTCTCTTCACCCTGCTGACCCATGACTGTAAACCCAACTACAGCTCCAACCACATCGTGAAGTTCGCTGACGACACTACCGTGGTAGGTCTCATCAGCCACAACGATGAGACTAACTACAGGAAGGAAGTGAACCAGCTGGTCCGTTGGTGCCAAAATAACAATCTCTTCCTCAATGTGGGGAAAACAAAGGAGATTGTTGTTGACTTCAGGAGAACCCACTCCCAACCCCCCCTCCCTCTGACCATCAATGGTGCTGCTGTGGAGCAGGTGAGCAGCACCAAATTCCTGGGTGTGACAATCACAGATGACCTCACCTGGAACAGCAACACCACTGCACTGGCAAAGAAGGCCCAGCTACGCCTGTACTTCATCAGGAAGCTCAAACGAGCAGGAGCCCCCCCCCCCATCATGCTCTCATTCTACCGAGGCGCCACTGAGAGCATCCTCAGCAGCTGCATCACGCTGTGGTTCGGAAGCTGCACCGCCTCCAACCGCAAGAGCCTGCAGCGCATTGTGAACTCTGCCCAGAGGATCATCGGAGTCTCACTCCCTACACTACAGGACATTTACAACACCCGCCTCACCCGCAAAGCACTCGGCATTGCGGGTGACCCCACCCACCCCTCCAACTGCCTCTTCAGCCTCCTGCCTTCAGGGAGAAGGTTCCGTAGTCTCCGTTCGAGCTCTACCCGGCTGAGGAACAGCTTCTTCCACCAGGCGGTCAGGATGCTGAACTCTCTCCCTCCCTCTCTCCTCTCGCTCCCCCTCTCTCCCCCCCTGCCATCTCTCCCCTGACCTCTCTACCCTCCCCCTCACCCACCTTTCCCCACTGCCTCAAATGGAACATACCAGGACATCTACTCCCCCTCACACCCCTTCCCTCATCCAGCACCAGTCACTTTTTCTATTTATTTATTTTAAATTTTTTATTCTCTGCTGCTACGAACAAATACCCCCCTCACACACCCTTCCCTCATCCAGCACCAGTCACTTTTTATTCTCTGCTGCTACTTGTTAATCCTTTATCTAGGCCCTTATGTTCTTAACTTTATTCTATTTTTTTCTATTATATGTTATATGTTCATGTCTATATTACACTGTGGGACTGCGAGAAACGGCATTTCGAATTTTCTGTATGCATAACACATGTGGAAACTTTGACAATAAAGTGAACTTTGAACTTTGAACTTGAACTTGATCAAAGACACAACAAAGGAACAACAAAGGAACAACAAAGACACAACAAAGGAACAACAAAGACACAACAAAGACAACAAAGACAACAAAGGAACAACAAAGACACAACAAAGGAACATCAAAGACACAACAAAGACACAACAAAGGAACAACAAAGACACAACAAAGGAACAACAAAGGAACATCAAAGACACAACAAAGACACAACAAAGGAACAACAAAGACACAACAAAGACACAACAAAGGAACAACAAAGACACAACAAAGACAACAAAGGAACAACAACGACACAACAAAGACACAACAAAGGAACAACAAAGGAACATCAAAGACACAAAGGAACAACAAATATCACTACTGCTGGAATTCTTTTAAGCTACAGAAACCGTTCGAATATCAAAATGTTCAGCTCTTTCAGGAGCGGGGTGATATAACTTCATATTTGTAATCTTTCAACTTTTTGAATTATTCAGCTTTTTGCAATTTCTTTTAAATTGGATATCTATTTTCAGCAATGTTTTTGAGATTCATTTCAGCTTTCAGCATTCCAATGCATTTTCAGCAGGAAATGCATTTTCTAGTTCTTTATAAACTTCACTCAGGAATATTTCATTTATTGACATTTTACATTTGTTTCCACCAAGATATTAATTACTTTATATGGTGACTTGCTGTTGTAAACATTGCTGTTGCTGCTCTAGGAAAACAATATTTAGTTATATCTTAATTCTAAATAAATCATAATCCTGTTCTGAATTTTTTAAATTGTATTTATATATCTATGTTTAAAAAAACAATCATTTAGTCATGAAGAAGAAGAGAGTGTTGAAGGCCACTGTAGTTCTCAGACATTCAGTTGTATATTTTGTGGTAATCTGCAACCTCACCACTAGATGCCACTTAATCTTACACACTGCTCCTTTAACCAAACTTTTCCAAGACACAACACAATCTTTGTAGGGAAATGTTCCAATCGTTATCGTCATCAACTAATAATCAATATTATTACCAATAGACAGTAACATATGGTGCAATTATTGTAGGTTACTAATTGATACGAATACAAACTCATTGATACAGCAGAAGGATCTTATGCTGGATCATTTCTTAGGATGTGTTACTCCTGTCCTGTGCCTGACTAAACTATATGCTGTAGTAGTAGTAGTAGTAGTAGTAGTAGTAGTAGTAGTAGTAGTAGGAGTAGTAGTAGTAGGAGTAGTAGTAGTAGTAGTAGTAGTAGGAGTAGTAGTAGTAGTAGTAGTAGGAGTAGTAGTAGTAGTAGTAGTAGTAGGAGTAGTAGTAGTAGTAGTAGTAGGAGTAGTAGTAGTAGGAGTAGTAGTAGTAGTAGTAGTATAACCTCCCTCCGTTGCGTCATCCGGGGCGGAGGTGGGTTGCTCCTTTAAAGCCAATACTACAAGCTGGACTGCAAGCGGAGGAACCAATGACTCGTGTCTCCTCAGCAGAGAGAGGACATGGTTTACTCTGGAAGCTGCGCTAGACTACTGAGACATGTCTCAGCTCGGCGCATTAACGCTCAACTTACTGGATCGTTGTATCCTACACGTGCATGAAATGAACACATGCTACCAACGTCAGAAAGCGAATATCAGGGATTATTACAATTAGTGGAACAACTCGACGCGGAGCGGCAGCGCTGAGGAAGTGTGCACAGACAAACGTTCACGTGTGCCACTTTCATTAGTGTTTCTCCTCCGTGCTCACTGTTATTGAACGATCCCTCCTCTTGCATCTGTGGATACAGACGGAGGGACTCTGCTCCTCGATCAGCACGGCGTCATGGTAAAGATGCGCCGCGGGGAAGCGTCCCATCTGTGGCTGCTGATCCTCACCGCGGTGTCGGTGTCAGTCCGCGGACTTCCCACGCACTTAAAGCGGACTTCAGCCAGAGACAGAAATACCACCGCGTCTGTTACTGAGGTACTATTCTACTGTACTGCATGCTGCCCGGACTCAAGGCTGCAGGCCGTTGAGATACAATGCATGTTTAAAGTTCCCTCAAGCGAGTGGGGATATTTATATTGGACTGTATTTTAATGTCTGCCTGTACTTTAAAGTGATGAGAAAGTATTCCTGCAAATCGAGATTTAATATGGACACATTGCGTTTCAGTTTTTCAATCTTTGATGTTGAATATATTAGAACTACACTCAATTTAACATTGAGCCTTATAAATTATAAATTATTTTCCTTGTACTTGTTTTTTTTGTCAATTATATGTAGACTTACTATCTTTTAAAACAATAAAGGAGTGCAGACAAGAATATGTCCTGTAAACAGGTCCTTGGAATTGGAATTCAAGTCTTTCAAGTCAGACTTACTCACTTCCACTTACTTTACTTACTTACCCAATTAAAGACAATGATTATGCTGTAACATCTGTATATTTTATCTTCAGTTAGATCATTGATAGCCGACACAATGTGTTGAAAGTTTGCCTCAGAGCTTCACTACGTTTAGAAAGGCTGCAGCAGCCGCCACATTTGTTGTTGTCTATAGTATTTGTCCATTATTTTGAAGGAAAAAAAATAAGAAAAGATTCTGTTTTCAATTACCAAAGACATCCAAAAGATGCATTCTCCCATAGTGTCCTATGGTGTTCAGGCATCAGCTGTTGCTGTAGTTTAAGTGTAATCATTGAATAATAAAAACACCTGATGTCTAAAAGTTAGAAACAAAAACAAGATGCTTTAGGGTTGTAGAACATTCTATCAGCCACAGTGAACTTCTTGGAACTTTACTATGTTGGTTGACTGCAGCTCGAACTCCTAAACACAACTCCAAATAGATGCTGGTGTCGTCTGGATGAGTACACACACAACAGATTGCTTTAATGTTTGATGATTACTGTATCAACCTCACCACGCCGTGTCATTTATAGCTTGTGGAGTTCTGTCCCCATTTTTCCAAAAAATGTACAATACAGCTTTAACTGATGAATATCATGAAGTTTATTAGTGTACACCTGCCTCACATGAACGTCAGTAATGTTCATAAAAAGTACTTCCTGATGTTAGATCCAAAAACAAATACATTTGGCTTACTAGCTTTAGAAAGCTCCAGCTAACTCAAGGCCGGAAGCGTTTCGCTGACCACCAACCGGCCTGACTTCAGCTCCTGATTTATCATATTGAATAAATAGCAATGCTTTATCTCTTTTTCCCCCTTTCCATAATTGAGATGGCATAGTGTCACATCACTTCCTGTGCATACTCGTCTTCTGTCGGTGAGGGAGTGGGAAGTTAGGTCTGCTCAGATGCTCTCAGGTTAATTATACATTTGACTTGTCAAGATGCTTTAACAGCAGATAAAGCTCCATACTTCCATTTGCTCTAATGTGCACTGCTGTTACTCTGCTACAACACATGCCCTGAGCTGAACACATTTTGCATTTCTTGCAGTGGCAGCCTGCATGCAGTCAGGTGAAGTAACCTTTTGCTCAGACAGAGACTCTCAGTCAAGTCTTATGAATGGACACATGACTGGCTAGGTTTGGACTCTTGGCAGAGAGCATGGCTTCACACAGTGAAGAGGTGAAAGAACGCTTGTGAGTAGCCGGTTTAATCCTAAAATCAAGCGAGTTAGCTAATAAAGAACTGAGAAAGGGATGTCACCTCCGACCCTGTTGGTCGGTTACATATAGCAGAGAGAAGATGACTGGTGCCTTTTAATGAATAATCTACACAAAGTACTGACCTAATTAAACCTCATTACATCCAAAACATTACATTACAAAATTCTGAATCTGACTACAATTTTCGGAGTAATTTCGCTCAAAAATCTTTCTGTCTGTCATACTTTAGCAGCTTTTCAGCAGCTTATCTGTGTACACGAACAGAAACAGAGAGAGCAAGGTGTCTGTGTGTGTACGATCTGAGATACAGAGGGCAGCCAGCTCCAGCCCCACCTCTCTGGTAGAGTAGCCAAAAACTCTACTCAAGTAAAAGTACAGTTACTTTGCAAAAAAAAAAGAAAGACTTCAGTAGAAGTAAAAGTAGTCATCAAAATAACTACTTGAAGAGTGTTCAAGTGTTATAGTACAAAAGTATTTACTGAACAACTAGTTTGAAGCACCGTGTGCTCTTTAGGTCGTGCACCCACCAGGGTCACAGATCTTTTCCTGGCTCCACTGTTCTCTGGTCTCACAGCTCCACTCATTCTGGCCTCTGTGTTTGTATTAAAATGAGCAGTTGGGTTCATGTTGCTCACAGGGAGCCATGACGCCGGACTTTGTCTGGGCATCCAATATAAACTTGTGATTTTAGACGCAAATAGCCCCTTGACTCAACCAAACTCGGGACAATGAATGTGAACAGCTAGTTATTGAGTGTGGTTTGCAGGCTGCACATTCATCAAACAATCACAGGGGACATGAAGGTGCTGCTGCTGCTTTAATAATAATTCTGGATGGATAGTTATCCGTCTCCACTCCCTCCAAAGAAGGCTTGCTGAAGTTGATGCCACATTTTGTGGAGGGCGTGAAATTCTTGAGCCAGTTCAAGTTTAACTTCTGTTTATTGTGGGATGGACAGCTCTCGAATGTCCTGCACCCAAGATGACGTCAAGATGAAACCGTATATCATAATCTATGCTTCAGAATATGTGCTTTGCGTGATGATCCGGTGGAAGTGCTGGATTCTTCGCCTCTGTGGGGTTTCCAGTGACGGAACATAAGCTGGTGTTTTCACTGCACAAATGTGTGTGCAGCTAAAGAGAGCCCACACACACACACACACACACACACACACACACACACACACACACACACACACACACACACACACACACACACACACACACACACACACACACACATTCTATATGCAACACATATACAATCTTTAACATATTAATATGTTATACAGAAACAATGAACTTAGAGTTTCCTGAAATTGACCAGATGTTAGCAACTGGATCATTTCTGATCATCTCTGCTGCTCTTTCCTGTCTCTCTTCAGCTGTTCTATCCAGTTAAGGGCAGGAAGCCCAAACATTATTAAAAAAAACAACAATAAAAAAAAAAGAAACTTGTCAGTGCTCTTTGGTGGACGAACTATCTGTGTGTTCCCATACGACCACACTATTTATTATGCCAGACAAAAATGTAGTATGTCCCAAAACATAGCATGTCAAAAGTACCAGGATGTTCGACTACATCTGGTTGTATTTTGCTGTATACAAGCCAGCAGGCTTTTCTGGCTATTCTGACCCACAATCCGTTTTGTGCAGCGGATATATGAGCAAGAGGGCCAAAGTCTCTGTCAAAGTATTACGTCCTAATTGAAAACATTCTGCATGCAACAGCACATACTGTGCAAGGGCATCTACAGTATGTGCTCAACGTAAAAAAGTAAAAAAGTAAAAAAGAAGACACTGTGGTTATTGGCCGACATAACACAGATACGATATATCTGCAATGCTCTTATGTCAGCCGATGCAGTGTTGTAGCTCTAGCTTGCATTTAGTGTTTCTCACTCAGGCCCAACAAACATGTTGAATGCATTTTCAAACCTTTAATATATTTCATGCAGTCCTTTTCTTATTCTCTTCTATCGGCACATTACGACCTTAAAAATGCAACTTATGGCAACTGCGAAGTTGTCGGTTGCTTGGAATTATGACACCCACCATGCCCATGTGTGTCCAGCCTGGTTAAGAGTGTAACATTGGTTTGAAAAGTGGTTGCCTCCAGGTTCTCCCCCCAGAGAAACATTTGATCTATATCTATGGATAAATATAAGAAGTCACACATTGTCAATCGTCTTTTCAAGTTCTTTTTAATTACGAGGGGGGATAATATGTTCTCACCTTTAAAAAAAAAAAAATATATATATATATATATATATAAATAAAACATTGTTTCGCTGCCTTCTCATTATCTTTTGATTTAATGACTTACTATCTCCGCCAGTGGAATAATGCGATCGCGCCCATGTGTCTGTCCATGTTTCACACTTTAAATTGCATGTTTTATACTGCCACTGGCTGCCTGCTGACTCCTCACACACTACTCTAAACCGGCCCCTGGCCGGATAAGGGCCACTGGTAATAACACAGCTGAGTGCATCTCCAACCCCCAGGCGCTACGCTGCACCCAGAGACACAGAGAGGCGGAAACAGCTTGCTTACTTTTACTGTTTTGGACGATGTGTTGGGCTAACAACTGATGGAACTACCAGAACACCCTCTGCTGAGTACCTTTCGGTCGCTACTTTGCGGTCACAGACACAGTGGTGGAAAACTTTCAGAGATCCATTCATCAAACATTGATGGTAAAGACCATTTCTTTCTTATCCTCCTCAATCTCTCCCTCCAAACAAGCAGTGTTACAACTCTCGTTCAAAAGGGTCAGCGTGAGTCCACTTGAGTTCTAACTACCCTGGTGTACGCTAGTGTCACATCAGCTCGGCAGAGTTTGCCATCAAAGGAATGTAAAAAAAAAAGAGCACATACCAGAGCACATGCTGGTGGACCAAACAATACAAGGAAATGGTCATTAAGACATTGATCGACAGCTTCACTAACTTTTGAAAATTCTTCATTTTCTTTCTATTTCATCGAATGTGTTATATGGTAGACAGCATGATCACTGTCATTTTCCCCTCTCAGGTGACAGCAGAGCCTATTCATGGCAACGGTCATCGGACTCTCCAGGAGCTCCAGCAGGAGAACCTGCTGCAGATTCTGCCCTCCAGCTCGTATCTCCCCAGGTCCAGACACCGCTGGTCCCAGCACCAAGGTGTCCTCCCTCCACCTGAACCGGAGGAGCTCTTCATCCTGGACCTGAGGAACTTCCCAGAGCTGGGCAATGCAGACATGGGCTCACAGAACCCCAACATCCAGGTAGGCAATATGCATGTGGAAGAACGTCTACATGTTGTGGACGAAGTGTACCATTGGATGCAGGTTTAGGTCGCTTTTCTCAGAGCATGAATGGTTCATATCAAGTGCAGGTGTTCCAGATTAAACCGGTGATCAAAGGAGGTGGGTGAGTCCTCTTCCATCACTTTCTCTCCAGTTTGTGTTCTCAACAGCGTGTATCTCCCTCTCGCTCCATACATCCCATACAGCTGGTTTGAGTCAGGATCCGTTTCAAGTTACCATATGCAGGACCTTTAACAGTGGGGCGCTCCAACTTGTCCATGAACTTCAGACACAGGGTTTAGGGGAAAAGTGAAAATATAAAACATATGAGAGCCAAATCTAAAAGGTCAAAAGGTAATTTGTAAGCGTGACTGTGAAGCCAAATCCTAGTGGAGTCGTTTTTTAAAGGGAAAAAGCGTTAAGATGTGTGGAGTTGATTTACAGAAATGGTGATTTGACTCCGGAATTCACTGCTTGGTCAACATGGTGAGATGCACATCACATTCTGAATTTAGCAGAGACAGAATACAGCCCGTTTTACCCCACATCAAGTACAATACATGTACTAAGAGCCAGTTAATGCAGAACTTCATGATTCCAAGTTTATTTCAAATTATAATGAAACACTATATTGTGAAGTGTTGTGTGCACAAGTGCACAAAACTAACACACTAATATATCAACACTGAAGTGTATCATACGTGAAACAACAATGCATGCGATAAGAACTACTCAAGAGAAATCTACAAATGAACTACATTTATAGGATGAGGATGTTTTTTGGGGATTTCTGTATGGCACACAAGGGCAAGGATGTTCAGCATCATTTTGGAATCTCTGTCCTCGGGTGCTGCTTTGTCTTTCTAAACAGCTGCTGTTGGAAATGTAGGCAACCTGGGTTTTGTCTGGACGTGTGTATGCACATGTGTATGACTGCGAGAGAGAAACAGAGATAATCAGGAGTGAACATGTTATCAGTTCATCTTTCCATCCAACTATATCTTTAATTTCTCTCAGTCCCCTCCCCCACTGCACAATAACTCTCTTTCATAAAAGGAGAGAAGACTTTTAATCCGATCTGTAAATAAACAGTCTTCTCCCGAAGCAGTGACGTCACTGCCCTCATCGTGTCTGAGAGCTTGTACCAACGTGTAAGGTTGTTAAATATAACATACATCTTTGTAGAAGAGTTTTTTTACATGCCACTTCATTGATACATTTAGAAATTTAGACATTAAATTAATATATAGATCCGTTGGCTACCTTAGTTGCAGCAATATGTGATATATACATTTCAAATTACATCTATGAGGTGATAGATTAACGTAGCTGCAACAATCAGGGCTGTGCTTTTAGGTAGTAGTAAAAGATGATTTCATGCATCTATACACAAACAGTCTCTCGTGTGTGTTGTAATCAGAGCTTCTCTTTGCTTTGTTGACATAGCAGGCCGGCTGCATGGCTTTCAGTGCATGTTAGTGCATGTTAGTGCATGTGTGCGTGCCCCATTGGTTAGCTCACGGACGCCCCTCTGTGCCGCTCTCATACAGCATGTACAGGTGATAAGGCCGCCCCGACCCACGGCTTCGTCATAGAAGTGTAGCCCCCACCCTCCAGTTCCCCCTCAGGTGAACACTGTTAGCTCTGTCATCACTGTTGACGTTGTTAGCACTGTTAGCACCATAAGCTTAATGTTGAGAGCTGTGCGGAGGCAATAGATAAATTACAACTTTCATCTAGTTATAATGAGTTCTCTGTCAATCGCTGCATGTATTAACTGTATACTGTTCTAAGTATTTTGTGTTTCCTTCAGGTGACCATCGAGGTGGTAGATAACACACAGACTGAGACGGAGGTGGAGATGGACCTGGTCAAGGAGGGTCAGCGTAATGACTGGTCCGTGTCATCCTCAGAATGGGCTAATAGCCACAAGAAGCTGTTCTGGCCACTCTTCTGGGAATATCCAGAACAGTTGGAGAACGGGCTGGAAAGAGACAGTTTGGAAGCACAATCGGAGGACTACAACTACGACCCAGAGGACCCCTCTGTCAGTGGAGTGGGGGCAGACTGGGGCAGTAAATGGAACAAAGATTGGGACGCAAAGGACGACTATGGTAAAGACGCTCTCTCACACGAAAACCGTACAGCTTTGATTCACACAATATGAGGCTGGATAAAGTGAATTATATTGAAAGAAGCTGTTTTGAAGGCTGGTGGTTCAGCAGCTGATTCTTCTGCATCTCTTTCCAGCAGGCAGCAGGTGAACAGGTTGTGTCTGGTGGGTTTTGTCTTTTAATATCCCTTCAGCTCTTCTCAGGCTCCTCTTCTCACCGATATCACTGATGCTCAGTAGATTGGGCCAACGATGTTGTGGCTGGTTTTAATCACCCGCTGTAGAGGCTCCTGTCCTGTACCGTACACATCCCAGACCAGTTTGTAATCTTTGCAGTCAGGATACTTTCTATTGCTGCTCTGTAAAAGTTGACAAAAACCTGGCATGGGAATTTTGCCTTCCTAAGTTTCGTGAAGAAATAGAGCCGTTTATGAGCTTTCTTCACCAGGATGGAGATGTGTGAGGACCACGTCAGGTTGTTTGTGATGCTGATTTCAGGAACTTAAAGCTGCTGACTGGCTCCACCTTATCTCCATCGATGAAGACAGGGAAGTGTGTCTTCCCCTCCTTTTTTCTAAAATCAACAATCAGCTCCTTGGTTTTACTGACGTGGAGCAGTAGGTTGATCTCTGAGCTCCACTCTGAAGATTGATGATGTCCTCTCTCTATGAAGTCTCATTGTCGTTTGTAATCCGGCCGATGACGGTAATGTCATCTGCTAACTTCACAACAGAGTTCTCTTTATGTTTGAGGTAGCGGTCGTGGATGTACAGTGTGAACAGGAGGGGGCTGAGCACGCAGCCCTGGGGGACTCCAGTGTTCAACACTAGCGTGGAGGAGGTTTGGCTGCTAATCCGAACTGCCTGGGGTCTGTATGTGTGGAGGTCTAATCACCAGTGACAGAATTAGCTACTCAAGTCTAGAGGGCTAAGTTTACAATCAGTTTAATGGGTGAAATTGTGCTGAAGGCCGAGCTGAAATCACCAAACAACATTCTGATGTAGGTGTTGTTATTTTCCAGATGAGTGATGGGTGAGAGGAGAGCAGTGGAGACAGCATCATCTGTGGATCTGTTGGCTCTGTATACAAACTGGTGAAGGTCCAGGCTGGCGGGGATGTTGTTTCTGATGCTGGAGAACCAGTTTGTCAAAGCACTTCATCAGAAAGGGGGTGAGTGCCACAGGGCGATAGTCACTCAAACTGGACGCTGCAGACTTTTTAGGTACAGGGACGATGGTGTCTGTCTTGAAGCAGGTGGGAACGCTCTCCTGTGACGGTGATATGGGGAAAATATTAGATCATATATCTGATAGCTGGTTGGTACATGTTCTTAGTACACGACCAGCGATGTTATCAGGCCCAGCAGCTTTACTCATATTCACTCTCATCAGGGTTTTCCTCACATCCTCTGCGGATACTGACAGTGGGCGGTCCTCTGGAGGCGGGGCAGACTTCACAGCTGACTCTTTGTTGAGGAGATCAAAGCGAGCATAAAAGTTCTTCAACTCATCTGGCAACATGGCCTCCCACATGATGTTCCTGCTTTTATAGGCTGTGACATTTTGGATCAATTTTACTGTTGAAATTTGGGGTGAAGGGAGGATTCTTGGCATTGGTAGGACCGGTGGAGCATTGCCCCAGCAATACACCCACCAGGTGTAAGGTAGATGCGATGCGTGGTTTAGTCATGGTGAAACAAGTGGTATTCACAGAAATGCAGTCTGGTTCATGGGAAAAACCATCAGGGGCATACTCTACCGTTAGAGTCATTAGAGCAAGGTAGGCAACCTGGGGGCCAAACAGCTATAGATTTACCTGAAAGATAAATATTAGTGGTTACATTGCAGATTCACATTTGATTAACAAAGTATAACGCTCAAACATAATGCATTATTATTCATTGAACTATCAAGCATCAAACCACCAAACTTTGCAGCGAAAGCTTACCTACCCCCGTCGATACCATGACATCTTGAATGATCCTCTAATATATGGATGGGGGGATTATAGCCAGTGGATGTTGAACAGGGAGTGAAGTCACTGTTGATATTTCACTGCCCTGCAGACTGTGCACCTCCAGGTGACTGAGGTTACAACTGTCTGACTTGCATATTGCAGCCTGATGACACACACACACACACACACACACACACACACACACACACACACACACACACACACACACACACACAGTCATGTTCTCACCCTCTCACTTTCTTTTCCCTCTCATACAAAAACGCCAGCTGGCCGTACTTCCTGCATGATCATTGGTGTGCTTATGACTTTCCCCAAAAAGTATGCAGTCTTAATTTGTTCACAGTGCATCATCACCTTCTGTGTGGGAACAGGTCTGAAAGGAATAGTTCCAGATCTTTGAGGCTGATGTTGGGCTCTATAAATATAATTGATTTGAAAGGTTTTCTGCAGACCATAGATCAGGTTAGAGCAGGTAGCAAAGCTTTGTATGACTGACTGATTTCAGAAGGATTCCTTTGACTCTTTTCTCCTTCCTACAGGGCACTGATACATTGCATTTTCTTATTGGCATATAATCTGATGATGTACTTTTAAGTGTCATATTGCAGAAAGGAACTAAATGAAGGAAAGGGGAAGTAGGCCAATGCATTCAGCTTCTGCATTAAGATCCAGTCGTTCCTAAAATGTTGGCTCTGAACTCTTTCTCCCATTTTGAAGAGTTGTTAACATACAGACGTTATCACTCACGCTGCAAGAAGACATTCATATGGGCTGCTCACCCCCCTCCACCGTCCCCCTCAGTCTTTTGAAGTTCTCCCCCGCTCTCTTCCCTCCTGCAAGCCCTGTTTAAATACAGAGGAGCACGTCTCAGAGGTCCCACGCTGTCGTTACCCTGCTCTTTTCAGCCGCTACTTAATTACATAACACACATACACCAGCTGGGCGAGGAATTCACTACTTAACTTCAAAGGCCGCTCTTAATATATTACTCCATAGTTTTGCCCCCCCCCCCCCCCCCCTCTAATCTGTGTGTTCTTCATCCATCTTCTCGCTCTGTGTTTCCAGAGTACGAGGAGGAGTGGAGTGACTGGGAACCCTGCAGCATCACCTGTGGCCACGGCACCCAGAAACGCACCCGCTCCTGTGGCTACGCATGTACGGCCACGGAGTCACGCACGTGTGAGCTGGACAACTGTGCAGGTAAGCAGTTGAAACTCTGTCTGACTTGTATAGCTGCTATTAGCCACTTTTTTATGATGGTATTTAATAGCAAAAGTAGCATAAAAATGTTTTAAACTTAGTCATCAATCACCTGAAAATCAGCTCTCTAATATTTGCAGATATAAGGAGATGGGATAAACTACATTTTCAAAGCTACCAAGCTCATCTCACAGCAGACAAGCAGGTCTCTAATTTCTTAATTTGGGAATGATCATCTGCCTTTATAGGTATGATCAGCGTGGCAGGCCCAAGACGCCACTTTGTGAGGAGCATACAGTCAATGAAGACGACTGCTATCTAGTAACCATTGATGTAAACAATGCATCATCTGGACCAAAGTTGTCGCTAACCCTAACCCTAACCCCTTTACTCTAATCAGGCTTTCTTCTTGAGCAGTTGTCGCATTTGTACACCAATGGCCTAAACTGTACACACACACACACACGCTGCTACATATAACAACTACAGTCTGATCGATCAGTGCTCGGCTGTGTTATCATTTGTAGCTGTCCACACGTCTATTTGCGTTTTCGCATTGGCTTTATTTGTAATTGCGTTTTGGGATCCGGCAGGAGCGTCTTTGGATGAAATAAAATGAAAACTAAATTATTTACATTAATACAATTACTAATATCAATACCATTATTAACAATTATTATTATTAAAGTTGGCGGAGTAGGGGGGGGGAGTTATCCGCTTCTCCTTTGGGATCCAAAACAGTCTATTTTTCGACCAGCAAATGTAGAACTATTCCTAGGGTTTCTTGAAAACATCGACATTGTTTGTGCCCCCTTACATACGAGACGAATCACGTGGGATGGCGTGGAGCTGAAGGTAGCGCTGATGTTTGTAGTCTCAGTTACGTCATGGCCGTATCACAGGGACCCCCATGGTGCTTATGGCCCCCGTCTAATGAGACCCCAGTGTTGGGTTTGGACCCAAATCTCACACACACAGAGATGAGATTTAACTTCTGGTGGGGTTTGGTGTGGTTCAACTCAAATCAGGCTGTTGAACTGCTAGGTCGGCCCAATTCCTTTGTTTCAACGGCATGGTGAAGTCCCAACACGTGAAAAGTGTTGCGTGAACACACCGTAAGGACTTTGCTACTTGTATAATATTTTTAAAACAGACCAGATCAAATATAATCAAATACTTGGTCTGCACTCGGTCTTGCAGTTCCACAGAAGATAAAATCCTGTAACAATCCTACAACAGACACTTAACTATTGCGTAGTAACACAGATATTGAAGTGTTAAAAGTCTTTTTTATTCCTGTTTTGTTCATTAATGTGTATGTAAAATGCCATCAGTTTGTTTCTTCAGGATATAATTTAAGCACCTTAAGACAAGTCATTTACCCTCTGTCCTGTAGACACTGCAACGCCAGTGACTGACCTAATACCCATCCAGACGACCAACAGCACAGAATCCCTGGACACAAGTACGTATGAAACGCCATGTTTTCAATGGGTAGTGGCCTGTACATGAAACATTATCTTCCATTCAGTGGTAACACACAATCAATCACACTGGGAGTGCCTGGTTTTGAGATTTAGAAATCTCCCTTCCTAGCATGTTGAGAGCTGCTCTTCTGCGTCTGTCTGGCCCTACCTCCCAGAAATGTTTTAATTGCTTTTTACTTTCCATTTTATTGCTCTCCTGCTGCGGAGCCTTGGCCAGAGAACACTATAGTTCGTTTCACTCTGCAAACATAAAGGAAACAGCAGGACAGGAGAACACAATCCAGCGTCTGACATGTTGCCTCTCAACCCTACATTTACTATAGGAAGAAACTCTTAATTCCACCATGGCCAAACATCTTTTTATTATTTTTCTTAGTCATTTCATTACACATCTATCTGTAACATTTAAATAAACTTGTTTTGAACAAATAGTCCAAGAAACTATAAAGCTGCAGGAATAAACTCAGAAACTACACGAGCAACTGAAAGTTATTTTGTACATTCCTGTATTTCCACTGCATCATGAGAACCATGAAGATTAAGCAAATTAGAGTTCCTGAGAGGATCCCTAAAGCCCTGGAAAAGTTCCTGAACGGGAAATGGGTTATTAGTTTACTTTGTTTTTGCCATTCCCTTCCCGTCAGTTTGCATTTATTTGAATTAGTTTTAGCTTTGTATCATTTTAAACTGAAATGCTGTGTGATGCGATTTGCATTGCATAATTGGCTGCACGAATATGGTCCCTTATCAATACAAATCTTTAGTGATTGCGTAACTAACGCTTAGTTCAAATTACTCAGCTTCAGCCCAGATTTTCCACTTGCCGATTTAGGGATTCATCTTAGTGAAATGATGAAATAATGAGTGTGACTCCCTCTCGCCGGCCAATCGTGTAGTGTGCCAATCACAAAAACGTGTGAGCAGAACAGCAATCTGAAGACTTTGAAAGTTGTGTAGTGTGAACTAGAGGTTGACCGGTGGTCTTAATGATATGATAATAATAAATGCATAATAATAATTATAAATACGATATAATAAAGAGGAGATGAGTGGATAAGTGATTTATCAGCCAAGACCCTCTCCCAAGGGAAATATCTGAAATAAAGCTGGAAGCTGTGTCGGAGGTACTGGTGGGATGCCGGCCGACGCGGCCGCAAATGTCTGTGACCATCGGACAAGGCGCCCCGACTTAAATGTTTTTTCCCGGCGTGGATAAATTGTGTATTGGAAATATTCCACCATTTCCTGTATCCACAACATGCATTATGTTGCTTTGTATCATGTGTAGACCACTGCTACGCCTTTCCATCGAACGTAAAGCTTTTGATAACTTTTATTCACAAAGGTCTTTAGATTGTACTGACCAAATTTGAAGTGGATCTGGAGGCCGTTGTCCATTCTGGGCTGCTGTAGAAACATGGCCGACTCTGTGAAGAGGAGCCGCTTCCTATGTCCATAGAAATGCCTTTTTCGAAAACATAACAGTTCTTAGTCTCAGGTCATTATACACTGATTAAAACAGTTAAGAATATTATTTTCCATTTTTGCCAATAAATTAAGCTAATTGCATTCACAACTAACTGAAGAATGTTTAGACTTTGTGTGAAAAATTCAAACTTTTTCAAATCCCCCCCCAACCTAGACGTAGACAGCTGTGAGAAGTGGCTAAGCTGCAAGAATGACTTCCTCCAGAAGTACCTGCACCAAGTGCTCACAGAGCTTCCCAGCTGCCCATGCTCCTACCCTTCTGAGGCCGTTTACAGTTCCGTCAACATCCAGGACGGAAAACATCGCAAGACCTTTCGCTGGATGGACGCTAGCGGACCCAAAGAACGCCTGGATATCTACAAACCTTCAGCCAGATTCTGCATCCGCTCAATGCTGTCGTATGACAGCACAACATTGGCAGCGCAGCACTGCTGCTACGACGATCAGATGAGACTGATAACGCGAGGAAAAGGAGCAGGAGCACCAAATCTGATCAGTACAGAGTTCTCACCAGAGCTGCATTACAAGGTGGATGTACTGCCCTGGATCCTTTGTAAGGGGGACTGGAGTCGGTTTCATTCAGTACGGCCGCCCAATAATGGGCTGGATTGTTCAGATAATCCCCCTGAAGAAATGTTTCAGCTGGAACTTAAAGAGGCCAGGGAGTACTGACAGTGTGGGGCTCTGGAGTCACAACAAGAAGGAACGACAACAAATCCCCATTTCTTTGGTTTGTTCTCTCCATCTGGCACAAGCACAGGAAAAACTGAACTGCAATGTTGATACAGTGTTTCTTTAGTCCTGTTGCCGTGCATGAATTCCTGACAGCCGAAAGACTTCCTTTCAAATGATATGAAAATATGAATGAAAGACATGGACAACCAATACTGGTGACGCTTTGTATCCTTTCACTTTGTTCACAGCAACAAAAATGAAATAACACCGTCGTTGGAACCATTGGAAGGACAATGAAAATCAGTGCCGATGTTCTACTAGAACCTTTGCCAGCCAATCCCTGCTCCTGTATGTTATTATGGCAGTGGCATGTGTGTGTACAGTATTTGTGAGAGTGTGTACAGAGGATACGCTTATTTATTGGCCCCTAACCTATTTTAATCAGATCTAGTGTCAGTCTAGCTGGTAAGCAGCAAATAAAGTCAAATGGACTTTTGGACTATAAATGCTTTACTTTTTAATCTTTACTAAAAATCTGACAGAATTATTGTCCGAGCATGTCTGGGGTTTTCTTCCAGTCCACATCTTCCATGAAATGCAGGAACGATTCTGGTGTACGTAGCCCCATCTGAATTGACATCCAAGTTGTAAATGGTATCATTTCCTTTGGTAAAAATATTTAACATTCCTTCAGCATTAATGCGCAAGCGGAGGGCATTTGAATTTAACTACACTAAAAAGTCAAATTGGATTCTGTTCACATACCATTTGCAAATAATTTTTAAGTTTACCATCCACACTTGACATGCCCAAACACATAAAAGGTGTTCACCCCACTGAACACCGTCTGTGGGAGGGAAGCCAGTGAGGGATCACATCCATGTTTCTACAACTTCTACCGTTCAGGTACCTGCGTGGAGCAGGGTGGGATGTGTTACACCCTCTTGTCACTAACACAACTGTGCCTGTTGTCCGATGACTGCATGAGAAAATAGAGTCATGTCTACACTGGAACTTCCAGATTCTGTTCCCAAAGTAATAAAATGAAATTCAAAAGGACATTTGAAATAATGCAAATTATTAATAATCCAGCCATATTACATAACTATACTCAACAATGGTAAATGTACTTGTATAGTACCTTTCTAGTCTTCCGACCATTCAAAGCTTTAACACTACATGTCATTCAACCATTCATACACTGGGTATGAATGGGTACATAGACTAATGGCAGGACGACCATGCAAGGTGCCACCTGCCAATCAGGACAAACTAACTTTTACCATAGGCATAGCCTTCTAGAGCAACTTGGGGTTAAGTGTCTTGCCCAAGGACACATCGACAGAGTGGAGGAGCCGGGGACAGTGTGTGTAGACAAAAAGAAAGAGCAAATATTGCTCATTTCTTTTTTAGTAGCCAATAAAAAATGAAGCAAGTTCATCAGTCGCAACAACTATTCCAGACATTAGCTGTAACAAATTGAAACTCATGTGCATGTATTCCCACTACTTCAAGCTGGGATAGGTAATGTATTTCACAAATCTTTTTTGTAATTCTCTTTACATCCCTGTTACGACCGGTGAACCACAGGGAGAAACAGGACTCAAATGAACGACCAAAAGCACAGGTTAAGATAAAGCACACTTTGCTTGTAGGCAGAGGTTCAGAACAGGCAAACAAATCGGGCAAAAACGTAGTCGACCAAAAGCAGGCAGAGATCAGCAAAACTGGGAACATAATACGAGGAGAATCACTGGAACACGTGACACAGAGGACTAAGACAAACTGGCACAGAGACAGGGGAACACAGGGTTTAAATACACGGGGGATGTGTAGGTGATTAGACACAGGTGGGATCAATCACAGTGGCGGGAAAACATACAAAGGCAGGAAGTGAAGTTATCTGAAATAAGAGGAGAGGTAAGTAACACAAAATAAAACAGGAAATACTGAAATTGCAAAAATAAAGAAATTTAACTAGGGTACAGGACAAGACATGACAATCCCAACAGCAATTAACAGATCAAATGCCATGACAAAAGAAAAGAAGAGAATCCGGTATCTCTGGCTGTCACAAGACTATTATGAAGCCCGTCCAATCATTTAATTTGGCTCAAATGTAATGATTGGACGCGCTACTTGCCTGCCTGACCCAGCTGCCTGCCTGAGCCTATTCTGCATTGTATCCTGCCACAAGCTGCTAGCTTGACTGCTGTGAGTACTAACTTCGCCATGGTTGTTGTTGATAGAGGCCGTGGTTAGACTTGTATCTTTTAAAGTGATTTTTGTCATCCGATCATGCCAGTGACGAGTTCACTGTCAACTATGTACACTCTAAGATTGGATGTTGATCACATTCAAATTCGATCAGCCAGAGCAAAAGCCGAGGTGGTCTGGCTTGTATTGAGTTTCCGTCTCAGTGAGGTGTGGACAGCATGTGGGCAATAACCAGACAATTTATCAATCATAGGTCTCACATCATCTCCCCAACACGTGAGTTCCTCTCCAGAGGGGAGCAAAGGAACCCAGTGAGCATTTTCTGATGAAAAGACATTGAACAAACGACTATGATCACTTCAAGAAATGAAAGTTTGTTAGACAGTATCACACTGTACATTGTGTGTGTATAGTGCTGTATGCCAACCAACAGTGATTTGATCCTCTATTTGATTGCACATCACTTTGATGTAGTCACTTCCTCCCAATCCTGTATGTCGACCCACTCGCTTTCTGTAGTGTAATTTAGGTGTGAAATGGCCTTAAAACTCAATTTTATAATGTTAGACTACAGCAACAGCCCATGAAGCCAATCGCCAAAATCACACACATTTTTATGTTTACTGTTGGTCCACGCTGCAGTTCACTACAAGTTAACATGCTAACGCTAGCAGCCTATCCCGCATCGTGAGCAGGATAACATGATGCTAATGGTGCTCATTTTTTGAAAATGAGCACCAGAGTTGGCAACACTGGGCTGGGTTTTTCCGTTAGATACTCAGGTAGATACTCAGAGATACTCAAAACATCTGTATAATTAAAACCAAAGGATTTACGCAGGTTATATGTGGGACCATTTTACATACCTCTTCATCAGAGTCCTGTCATTGTGACTATTTTTACTTTTGCAGCCATGCTGTAATTGGGCTGTTTAAGTACCTCAGATAAGATACTATGGTGCATTTTGGTGTGATGACAACAGGTAAATGAAGAATACCTTTGTTCGTTAATATGGAATATGTAAACAGATATCCTCCTTATTGTTTTTACACTTTTTGTCAATAGCTAACAAGCATTGGTCAACACTGAAGACACTTTTTCAAAGCGCCTTATCCAGTCTGCATTACCAACATGCATCTCAGCCAAACAGTTGATCTCAGCTCCAAAACTCACACTTCATACATGTCTCAAAATGAGCTTATTCGACCATAACACTGGCATTCAGAAAAAAACATTGTCACTCATAACACACTGACTTCAACAAACACTAACAGGAGGGAGCATCACATAAATCACTTTTATCTTTGAAGTTGAATGACTTTTCACATAAATCAGTATTTCATTATAGAAGAGGAATAACACATTTTCACTTTATTAACTGTATATGTAACAAGAATTAATCACAAATGCAGCAATTTGCTTCAAGATACTTTATTTTTCATAGCATATAGTTATTTACTTGTGCAAAAAAAAAAGAAGATTTGCAACAAAAAACTAAATCCTGAAATTCCAAATCTTTTAAAGAGAGACCAGGGTTTACAACAAGGTCAACAATTGTGGCCCTTATCTCATCAGAGACATCCGCTCTTGGTCTTCCTTTGTCCTCCACACATTCTCCCTCTCCCTGCCCCTCTTCTTTCCCCTCCAACCTGTCTTCTCCCTCCATGTTTTCATACTAAATCAATCTTAAGTCGACATCTGGGTCGGCTTTCAGCTGACATCGCAATCAGCTGTGGAATGATTATTGTTACATTTTATTCTAAATATCCTTTTAAAATATAGATTTGTAATATATTTTAAACAGTTACTGCAGAAATGTATGAAATGTGCCATCATTCAGTTTTGAACATGTTTTGTTTGCTGTTAGTTAGCATTTGAAAGAATGTGCTGCAAATATAGTGTTTGGAGGTGGTGGAGTATGAAAAGAGTTCATGGATTTTGGAAAATGTGGTCATTGAATGCATTTTGGAAATAATGAGTGAGCATGCCTGAGGAGGCAGATGTATGAGAAATAAACTACGGGTTTAGGCATGCGAGAGCAGAGTCTTCCTGACTGGACTTATGCTAGAGCTTCATTTCTCATTATGCCATTCTTTCTGAATTAGTCGGTTTGAAAAATAATAGCGCCAGTGCAGCCAGATTTAATGCACAAGTGTAGACCAGCTCCTTTAGAAACTATTATCCACACATCTCCAGTGTGGGACCCAGTGTGCCCGCGGAGCAAGGTAACCCGATAAGGTGACATTGTTGATTTGAACTCATCCTCTTCCCCTTTGGTATTAGTGCTTGTTTGGGCTCAGTTGTTCCGTTGAAGATGTTGAAATATTTTCCTTTTCCCTTTGTCGTTGCATTCCATCATACGCAAACCTCGAGTGTTCTTTGACGCTTGGAGAGAAGTTCTGAAAGACTCGGGTGAGTGTGAAAGGGAAGGTGAGAAGTGAGACAGTGTTGATGGAGGAAAATCAGAGAGAGAGAGAGAGAGAGAGAGAGAGAGAGAGAGAGAGAGAGAGAGAGAGAGAGAGAGAGAGAGAGCGAGAGAGAGAGAGAGAGAGAGAGAGAGAGAGAGAGCCTTGGAAGTAACAGAAATGTTTAGTTGACAAAAATAAATGCAATTTTCCTTTAGTTTTCACTGTTTTAGGTTTGACTTGACAGTAAATAGAATACTAAATGAAATAGAAGAAGGGAAGAAGAATGTGTGAGGAGGAGTTGATAGATAGAGCCTGACAACCACGCCTCCTCTTGGAGTATATGTGTGTACGGGGTAGTCGACCCTGGAGGGGAAACAGGGACTCTCTGTAAACATGCCAGGCTTTTTAAGTCTCCTCCTCCTTCCCTCCTGCTGTTCGGAGGACTGTTGCTCAACCATGTTGGGTGAAGACACTGACAGCATGTTGTTCTAAGAACAGGGCGCAGGAATTCCCTCTTGGCTGTCTTTGATGATCACACGTTACATTAAATGCAAAGGAAAGAAAAACAAACACAAAAACAACATGGCAAAATGTGACTCACACATACATTGTCACATATACAGTACGTGAGTATTGATTACTTTCTGTTACCTTTGATGGCCTCAATACCAAATATGTAAAATATGCCTGTTAGTGATTAGCAAGCTAAGTTGGAGAAGAAGAGGTATTCTTACTCTGCCGTTACCTGAAGTAGCACGAAGATAAATAGCAACAGAGACAATGTGTAGGCAGAGTTTAGAGTGGGAATACTTGGTGGTTTGGTTTGTTCAGTACAGAAATATACAAGTGAGAGAGTCAGCTGCTGGTATTGATGAAATACTTACCCAGTGGAAGCATACCTGTCAATAACAGGTGCCATTATAAGAGACTTGTGTGGTGAAATGGTCATGGTTCGTTTTTTATTTTAAACTTGTAATCCTGCTAATAATCCTCGTTTTCATTTACCTGCAGGGGAGCCATTGCATTCCGGCAGCGCTGACCTCTGCAAAATCCCTAAATGTGAGTTCCTGGTACAGGAGGAATGCGTTTGCACGTTCCTCTGGGATGCCTGCAGCTCAGTGGTTAGAAGTTTGTCAGTTCCAGCTTCGTTGCCAGCTCCTATTGTCCATATGCCGCTTTAAACGCTGTTCCATGTATTTTGATACCTGATTCCTCTATTTACAGAAACATGAATGTATTTGTTAATGTCGTGCCAATAATCTAAGATGTCCCCTTGTTCCCTGTTCATTATCATTTTCACATTGGTGTTTTGCAGAAAGCTAGAGGTATAAAGGGATGAATCTTGTTTGCCTTCAGGCAGTGTTTAGTGCTACAGGTACAAGATCAAGAACAGCTGGAAGCCTGCTGGTCAGTGCCAGGAATCAATCAGCTTTTAATTAACAGTCAGACTTTTAACCTCAATGAGAAGCTGGCACTCTCCGGCAATGACCAGCTGACTGGTAGCAGTCTTAATCGGGCTGGGTTGGGTAAGGGGATGAAGGCCAGAGTAATGGATCCCTGTGTTAGTGCAGGTTATCTTCCAGCTGCTCCAGCTGAATGAACCCTGGGGTTTCTATGCATTAGCAAGTCCAGGACCCAGTGGATCGTCTAATCAGCCTCAAGTTTCATGCATCATCCCTGCTCTGAGCTGACTCCCTGGGTGGCACAAAGATTATAATAATTTAACTAAATGTTCGTCCATAAGCGCTGTAATCAGGGGACTCCAGATACAAGCCATGATGCATTATTAGCTTCCCTCATCATACAATGTGCCAGTGCTTTTATATATTTGAATCCATTTACTACAAAGCACATATGTGTTGACATAACTGCTGACCATTTGTCGAAGCACGCTGTTTTTCAGCTGTGTTGTGTCCGTCCAGGCAGATAAGCAGCACACCAATTGTATTTGAAGTGTACAGCAGCACCCATATCGTGTCCACACAAACAGTGCTACTGCTGCTAAGCTACTGCTAGTCCTTCTTTATACATCGAGTTTGCCTTTCATTATGGCCAGCATGTTTCATTTCATTTTATTATAAAAGAAAAGTAAAGAAACGTGTACTCATTTGTATATAATCCACATTTAAAAGCTTGTACTACTGAGTCATGGAGCCGTGTAAGTCGGTGTATTTAATGAATGAATGAATGAATGAATTTTATTTATATAGCGCTTTTCACTGACAGTAGTATCACAAAGTGCTTAACAGAGCAGACATTTAAAAGCATAAAAAACACAATGTGACCCTAGGGTCAATAAATTATCTACACAGAGAAAATTAAAAAAATACTGACAATGATAATATAATAACAATAATGATAAAAGCCTTGTGTTAACAAATGAAGGGATTCTGTCCACAGAATCTTTTTTACATGGCTGTGACATGTTCTTCAGATATAGACATAGAGACTGAAGTGACAGACAGTCAGACAGACAGACAGACAGACAGACAGACAGACAGACAGACAGACAGGTACTTTATTCATCCCCAGGGGGAAATTTGTATGTTACAGCAGCAAGACACACTAAAAAGCAAAGTAACAGAGTAACCAAAATATTAAGTATTAAAAAAGGGAAGGGAAGAAATAGACAAGACCTTGAATCTCTAGACGAGACACATGTGACAGGCAGGTCACGCAGGAGGCATCGCGGCTGCTCTAACCCGTAAAGTAATTATTTAATGTGAACTTAACACGCAGCGCGTGTCCTGGTAGTTCTGTTGTTACCAAACACACTATTCTGACATAACTGTCAGAATAGTTGGGGGGCGGAGATGCACTCAGCTGTGTTAACACTAGTGGCCCCTACTGGCTGGAGGCTGGTGGAGTAGTGATTGAGGGGTCAGCAGGCAGTCAATGGCAGTATAAAACACGACAGGGAAGGTGTTTTGAGAAAGCGTGAGTCACCGCAACCACGATACTACCTTCAGCAAGCGCCATAACTGGGCCCCCAAAGTATTATGCAGTCTGCTGCAGCAGAATGCAAGATCAGCTGTGGACACTGGCGGAGATAATGACATTTTAAAATCAATGTAATGACCATTTTGAAAGAAATTGGCAGCAGGGAGCACTGCAGCGGCTACGCAGTCTGTGAAGACATAAACAACCTAATAGTACAGAAAACAGCAAAACTTATAAATTGACACATTGGGACACAAACACTGATTTAGAACACCGCTCTCCTTGCTGGCAAAGTACATGCTGACCGTGTGCGTGCAGAATGCATCTCTGTGACTGCAGAACTCCGGATCTTTCCATGTTTACCTCACCGTGTCACTCCTCACTAATCTTCCACACGCGTTTTGCTGGGCCTTTGCCTCAGTTTGCACCATCCTGAATTTGAGTTTATCGGCATCCATTTGTGTCTTTTGCATGAAAATCATGCCACGTCTAGGATTTGCTTTGCATTTTGTATGAACACACTTTTACAATCTAGACGGCTGCCACAGTTCTACATCAGTTTCCTTACTGGTTCAGTAGCTATGGCCAGCCCTCACTCAGGGATTTGGATCTTAATTTGGACGCTTGGCTTCTTAATCAAAGCAATTGATTCAAGAGTTTAAGGGAAACTTTGATGGAAGTATTTCCTTTCTTCAGCCAGGAACACTCTCGTCATAGATCTTTAACCATTTATTGCAACAAATGGAAATACAGTTCGACTTGGCGCTGGTGGCTCTGCTCTTAAAATGCTCGCTGGATGAGCCAAGCAGCTACTAAGCCAAAACAGGGAGCACCATGCATAAACCCTCTGGGTACACAGGAATGAGCCCCAAGTAAACTGAATCCCATTTCAACCATTTGCTGTGCAAAATGAACTCTGAACTAGAAAGGGTGGAAGCTGGGGTGGAGGAGGCAAAGCTTTGCCAGCAGTACGGTCTGTAACAGCGGAGGTGTAGAAAGGACCAGTGAGGAGCGAGTCCTATGAAATGAGCCTCCTTCAAGTGAGGGTGGGCTGTGATTGGTGTGTGGCCGATTGGAAGCTATGATTCAATCAGCCGGCTGTCAGCTATACAACTGGGGGTGTATGACATCCGTGTCCTGCATGAGCGCAATGCTTCATTTGCTACACCACATTCTACTGTTCAAGAGGCATAACTTAGCCGAAAGACGGCTTTGAACCCTGTTTTCGAGATTTGTGAAACCCGGTAATTAAACAAATCACAAGCGGTGGTTTTACCAGGCTTTGAGCTCTTGGTGTTAATCTAGTCCAGGTGTTATGAATGTAATGGCAGCGCTCGTCTGTGCAACTATCCTCACAAATAGAAAACGTATTGATGATAATGATAAAAAAAAGTGAGAAGTAAAATTGGAGACTTTTATTTCAGTATTTTCCATGAGTTAAGTTTTTTATGTAATAACATTTAAGGAAAAAAAGGTAATTTCGACCAAGTCAGGATGCAGCAGAATGACAGTCAGCACTGTGCATCGACACATCTGCAGGTTATGTAAGTATTCCAGGGCTCTTTGGACATGTGCAAAGGAGGGAGCTGCTGCAGGCTTAGTGCTCAGGGACTAGTAAGGAATGTGCCTTTTCACTTGCCCAGGAGTGAGTATGAGTCATCCAATCTGTGCAAAAAGAGGGATATAAAACCAGAGCAAAGCATATTAATGAGACAAAAAAAAGTTATTGTTTCTCTGATACCGTTCCATAAAGAAAAACATCTGTTTAGAGTTCACATGTTTGCACGGAAATGCACTCTACATTACACTGCTGGCACCATATTTCATTGGCAAGTAAGACTTGGCACCAACTTAAGGGCCGTTTCTCAGTTAACAACTTTGTGGAAGTTTACCTTTTCAAAGCTTTAAAAGTCCAGGAACAAAGGCTTTTGTTTTACTTTTAACACTTGTGGTTTTTCGAGAATTTTACAGTGAGGCACACATCGTTAAAGTGTGTATACAAATACAATGTGATATGTAGAGAAATGTGTTGCAACCTACACATTTGGGTTTGTTAATGTTAAGTAACAGGAATTCATGATGAACTCCTGCATGCAATCAAGGCATGTGATCAGGAAAGATGCATTTCTCAATCATGTGTCAGTAACCTTCTTATAAAGTGTTGTTTTAACTTGATTTCAAAGGATGGTAAAGAATGTTTAGGTAATTAGTTTCAGGCATAATTAGTAGAGTACATTTCAAACACAATCATGGGTCTACGACACAAAAGATGCACTGTAGAAACCCCTTATGACAAATAGTTACTCTTTGACATAAAGAGCCAAACCAAAAGTTTGTATTGTTGTGTGTTTGTTATCTTAGAATGAGCCCTTCATTTAAAGAGAGGGAGCGGGTGCTCTTCACAGAGTCTAATATGTTGCACTGCCATGTCTCTACAGTAGCCCAGAACAGACAAACTACACACTGGATCTGGAGGACGTGGGTTTAGGTTCAAGATACTGATGACTACACAGGAATTAGTTTGGAGTGAAAACAAACCATTGTAGGAACACAAGTAGGGGCGGGGCCAGAGGCCTTTGCTTTACTTCCTGCTGGGAGATAAGATGAAAGCAAAGCTTTGAGAGTCGGTCAACAGGGTGTGCACATGCACACAAAATGAACTGTGGCTGTACCATTGTGCTGATTGAAAGAAACAATGAAGGCCATTATTTCATGTTCATGTAGATAGTTAAGTTCATTTGCATTTAGAAAGGTGAGGTGAAGCACAGGAAATGTGACTGACTGTGACAGCTACTGTACTGTAGTGTGCCAACATAATATTAGTGTCACCCCATGTATTTGTGCTGAAGACATATAGGCTCATTAATATCGGCTATTAACCTCAGTGATTCTGCACCTCTGCTGCATATTTAAAAGCCCTCATTCCCAGTACTTCTGTTACCTCTTCAGCCAAATTGGTCCACTGGCTGGTCAGCTTTTTCAAACTCATGCTGTGTACCCAAATTGTATTGAAACACACACACAACTGAATAAATTGATGACATTTAGGAAATCTCCAACAAGCTTTGTGACATGTTCCTATCTTCTTCGAGTTACATTTCTAAATTAAACTGGAAACAGTGGCTTAATAAAAACAGTCTCTCTGTGAAATGAAAGTTATGAAGCTCTAGCGTGAGTTCAGTCAGGAAGACTTGACTCTTGCCTGCCTAAGCCCGTAGTTTATTTTTCATACATCAGCCATTCATTCCTCACGCATGCTCACTCATAATTTCCTTGCTGTCATTGTTTGGGGTTGTCAATCATGATATCAGCTGTTTAGATCAGCTGGTCTCCTTTATCCAATAGCACAACAAAACAATTACATATCCCATCATGTTGCTGCTGTCTCTTTTAAACATGATCGTCTCGCTACCTTCAGTACGTTCATGCAGCTGTTACGCACCCCTCCACCTCCCAATCGCCGCCCAATCTTGGCAAATGCATCATTCTATCAGCCTCATCAGCCATCACCAGTGTCTGGACTCCATGAGGGGATTTATCTTGCTGCTGCTCAGGGCAGACCTTCTTTGCATCCTTTCCAGCAATGCATCCTGGCTTTCATTGCACCCCCACCACAAAGACACCGGCATACTCCAGCAATGGCCTGACCACAGCAGTGTCGATGGTAACAAGGTGCTCAGAAAGTGGAGCTTTTATAGGCGTGAAGGCTTTCCTCACCACATCTTCAATGTGGGTTTCCCCACTGAGGTCAGAGTCCAGGTGAAAGCCTTGGCACTTGGTGGTGGTCATGACCGGAACTTCCTGTCCTCCAAAAAACAGAGGATTAGTTTGTGGTGAATTTCTAGAGAAGCAGATTCTCACAGAAACTGAATTTTCTCCATTGAGCAGCTGCATCAAGCTGCTGGCGTTCCATCACCACTGAAATGTCAAGATGAATATTGATTAAGGGAATAAGCTCCAGTGTGTTTCTCATTGATTTACCATATTGGCGCTGGGTACCCCCTTGAAATGTCGGTGTCGAAATGCTGTCACTCCCTCAAAAAGTCCACTGGGGACGGAGCAAAGGAGAGGGAAGACGAAGACAAAGAGAAGTGATTATAGAGAGAGAAAGAGGCAAACAGGAGTTCTCCAATGTTCCCCAGTGATCACATCTTTTCAACTTTGCTTCAGAAGAAAACAAAAAAACCTGAGAAGGAAAAGTAAGAGAGGCGGTGGAAGGAAGAGATGATTACACACAGACACACTCAGTCATGTGTTTTATGAGCCTTAGAGGAGCAGTAAATAGTGACCTGTTGTGCAAAGAGACCATGAGGCCAGATGTCTGAGTTCACAACATACACAAACATACACACACGCACACACACGCACACACACACACACACACACACACACACACACACACACACACACACACACACACACACACACACACACACACACACACACACACACACACACACACACACAAGATCTCTCACAGGTTTTATCTAACAGATTTTTAGCACTCAATCTGATATCTGTGGCTTTTCTGTTCCTGATTAAGCCAGTTGTGTGTGTGTGTCTGTGTTTGTGTGTGTGTGTGAGCTGCTAATAACTGCCGCTCATCCTGAACACAGCTCCCTCTCATTCAAGTGCAGATCAGGGTGTGCACTTTGACATTAATGCGGCCGAGACTTGTTTACTCCAGAGCCACTTCCCAGAATTGATCTAATTTATGATCAACCTTGCCAAAACCCTCCTGCCAGAGCGAATTCAAGCAAGTGAAGGCAGGACACGACACCAGAGCTTCGAAACAGAACTGCGTCTGTGTCTTTGGCTCCGATGCAAGACATACGTCAAGATTTCAGGAAGCAAATATTTGAAAGGTTTCGAGCGGTTGAAGGGTCTTATTAGAGGTGGCGGGGCTGAGGGAGAGAGTGTGCACATATACAGTACTAATGGTACTAATGTGCTGATAGCTGTCTGAGGACCTGTAACAACACTTTCAAGGCCTGATTCAGTCCAGGATTAACTGGGATTTAAGACGGCCAAATCGAAGGTGTTTCTCAACCTGAACAGAGTCAGCTATCTGCAATCTTTGTTCTATGTGCACAAGAAGCTTAGCTATGAATAAAGTACAGTACAAAAAATATATGTCTAAACTTTTTTCAATTGGCATACACATGCAATGACATGACATTTTACGTCTGCATTTCACCCATTCTAAGCATTCGGCTGCTGTAAAGTGCCATCAGCATCTCACTCAAGCACACTTCAACATAGGTATGGAGAAGAAGAGCCGGGGATCAAACCGCCATCCTCGTGGTTAAAGGACTGGCAATTGGTCAATGGCCAAGCTGAGGTCAGTTTACAGATGTTTTTAGTTTTATAGTCGCAATGTCTCGGCTTTCAGAATGTCCTTTCATGACTTTCCAGAGACCAGCTTTCTGTACAAACCTCTCACCAGTTTGTTTCTTACAATATCACGCAAGCATTGAATATTCCTAAAACTTCTTTTGAGAGCTCATTGGCCCGATCTTACTCCCTACTATATGTTTGTCTTTCAAGTGTTAAAGGACAACTCAATAATAATACATCACATTTATCTCGTGCTTTTCAAAGTGCTCAAAGACCCTTTACATACTGTACAATAACATTTAAAAAATAAGAATAAAAGAGTTCATTCAGGACTTAGTCAAAGGTTCCGGCTTCGAGGATACTGTTGCAGGAGTCAAATCCGGATGTTCCGAACGAGTGTTTCCTGAGCAGTAACTGACGGGAGATGTCGGGAGACGGCCTGACCTGCATTAGATGCAGGTCAGGCCGCGTGCCGTATGAAAAGACTCTCAACTTATTTTTACCAAGGCGTGGTCTTCCTCATTGGATGGAGTTTTCTCTGTTGTGAACTCGGGTCTAGATGTGCACCATGTGTGTTCATCAGACAGACGGCAGCAGTGTGCGTGTCACATTAAGCGCTCCACAGGCTGCAACTGAACCTTTCTTTGTTTTGTTAAAGGAACAGCGCGTAACATTTAGAGGGATTCATGGGCAGAAATAGGAGGTTACTCCTTTAGTGGGTTCCATTTGGGGTCTTTTTTTACCAAAACACTGAAGACTCAAGTTGTACTAAACCAGTCTATCATTCACGTGTTTGATAGAGAACCATGTTTGATGTGTTTGAATATAAGATGACGTATATTAATGATGCATTAATATGTGTCACACTAAGAGTTTGGAGGAGGTGAGGCAGGAGGAGGAGGAGGTGCTGGAGGCCGAGTCGGTCCCCATGAGAAACTACCTGATGGCGCACGTCATGCCCACTCTGACCCAGGGCCTGATGGAACGCTGCACAGCCCGACCACAGGGCCCCGTGGACGTCCTGGTATTACCCTGAGCCCTGGTAGTGACTCATTCATATCATCTGTCTTCTTGGGTTTGTCTCTTGTGGTTTGTCTGGTTCCTGCTTTCCCTTTATTAACTACTGAAAGTGGAGGTCATTTCCTCTCCTTCTACCTGATGCGAAAACAAACAAAATAAACTGGAAAAACAAATGTTTTTTTCCCCTAATTTTCCCGAGCCCTTCTGTATATTAGAGACTGAAGTCAATTACAAGCAGCATTTCTGTTGGAGGAAAACCTCCCGGAGTCTCGTCGCTGTAGTTCAGCCGGCACACGCCAAGTGTCCCTCTGTTCACGCTGGGATTTTGATTAGATCTGATTTGGAAGTGGCCCATTCTTCTGCCCCTGTTGTATTTACACACTGCTTTGTTTGGGCTCTTGTGTGCCGGCCATTACTTAAAAGCCCCCGAAAAAAGCGGATGAAAGTGTGCATGAAGCCAAAAGCTAATTAGGAAGTTAATTTGCGTAATGAACTTGGTAAACTCCAAAGTAGACACGCTCGGGTCATAATTGCTTTGATTTGGCTTCAGATATCCAGGAAGGATAAATGTTACAAATGGCTGCTAATTTGCCTCTCTCTCATGTTGCCACTCGCGACTCCAAAGTGTACATAATTGGTTGCGACAGAACACCAAATTATTTCATTGTACATCCTTAATCACCACACGGGGAAATTAGTTGAGTTTATTTGGGAAACATTGTGACTCGAGCCGACGATTGGGCCGCGCCATCTGTGGGTCCCAGGTACACACACGACATGGAGAGTTTCCTGAAAGTAAAATATGGTCATGCAATATTTCCATAGTCTCATGAGTTCTGAAACACGGAGCAGATATTTCATTTTCTATCTCAGTGAACATACATTTGACAACATAAGCAGGTGCACGCAACAGCACCTCTATGTTCAGTGGGGGAGGAAGAACTGAGACCGTTCACTGAAGCAGAAGGAATCCCACAATGAAAGAATACTCCAACTCAATTCTTTTCTTCTGACTGAAACTGATATTAACATTGTAGTTGTTTGTGAGAGCAGCGATGGGGTGACGGACCTCGAGCGGCTCCGGTGTGGTGGCTTGGGACGGGACAGCTTGGACCTACATCCCTCTCTCTTTCAAACCCCCCCCCACAGAAAAACACAAACATATACCAACAACAACAACAACAAATAAACAATCAAAGACACTAAAAAGTCCCTCCTCAGCAGTCAGTCTCTCTCCAACATTGTCTGGGAGGGGTCCCATCCAGGACAGGGCACAAGACCTGCAACGGGCCAGAGTCAGAGTAATGTTAATTCGGATAATAATTGCAAAAATAACAATTATTCTTATTCATGTTATTATATGACCATTATATGATAACATGTCATTATATTATTATTATCATTTTGTCTTTCCTCCACACCTCTCATAGACTACTCACACACACACACACACACACACACACACACACACACACACACACACACACACACACGTATAGCAACACACAAACTCTACGTAACCCAATCTAATTGTAATCTATACTCCTGGACTGATATCATTTCATTACCTCATCGTAATTGCTTCATATTATTGTCTGCATGTCTGTCTTTACGTCTGTCTTCCATGTTTGTGTCACTCTATGTATTATTTTGTCACATTGCTTCACCAATAATTTAAAAAAGTAGTACTCCTAATGCAAAATGGCCCCATTAACAGTGTTATATATTCTGAAATGAACCAAACCGAGCAGGCCAAAGCACCATAATTCCAAAGTAATCAAGTATTCTCAGGGGGGACATAGAGGGCAGGTTTGTTGTTCATCAATGCAGCAACAACTGGTCGAGAACAAGTATCACTGATACTCTATGTGGGAGGTAGGATTTTGGGTATTCGTTTTTTTTAAATACTGTTTTTAAGTCAATTGAAAGACACGTGATGCAGGGCTGTGCTGTCCATCACGGACGAGATGGGGAATGCATGACTGAGTCCTTCCTGAGTCATGTTATAGCCCCCCCCCCCCCCCCCCCACCAAGCCAAAGATGACCCTCCAGGCTGGGTTGCATGTTTGGACTGAGCTGAAACATGGCTCAGTCACCAGAGTGTTTCACCACCAGTGCAGTGGCACTAGGTGGCAGTCTTTAATCATCTATTAGCTGTCAGGAGCCAGTCGCTCTCACTGAATAGGTGATGATTATGGGATACGTCTGTGTTCTCACTCCCTAGATGATTTGGGATGAGATGTTGTTATTGCTTTTTATTTAATATGAAATTCAGGATGTACGACAGCTACAATCCACACTGAGCTTTGGCCAAATGGAACTTGGGTCGTCTGAGTGTTCTTAAGTTTGGGTTTCTGTTGGTTCTGCTTAAGTCATGATGGCTATTGGTGTTCGTGACGGCAGCCGGTTTTCCACATATACGTCACAAAGGGCTATTACTCTGTGAACACAGTCGTATTGTGTCTTCTGTGGCTCTGGAGGATCTTTGTCAAGTCTGAGAAAATAACTGTATATCAGTTCAGACTGGGCTGATAAAAGATGCAGGCTCTCAGTTACAAGTATGTGGTGACTGTGAGCGTGTATATATGTGTGTATATATACGTATATATATATATAATACATATACATTTATAGAGGATATAGATTGTGGGAGTGGGGGAGGTAAAACAACATTCCGAAAAAGAAGGAAGTATTCATGACAATGTAGAATAATGGACATATATAAAAAGAAAGGGGAAAAAATGAATAAATGGATACACTCACATACATACATATATACTGTACACACGCATACACACAACCCCTAACCCAAACACTTATTCTTGCATGTTTAATGCTGTTATCATATTGCAAACAACTATTTCTCTTTTAATAACAGCTTTATTATTTACTTCTATATATGTATTATTCCCTTTTACTGATAATGGGAAATGGCCGGTCTGTCAAAATCCCTTGATATATTTGAATCATATTTCATAATATTTGTATTAGATTTCTTTCATTTATTTATTGACACATGTTTTATACTTTAATATTTTTTTGTTTTTGCCTGTTAATATGTAGCCACTCTGAGTGGTGACCTGTCTCTCTGGGTCCTGAGGGGCTTCCTTCGAGGGGATCCATGGCCAACATTTCCCCGATCTGTCCCTCTGGTTCACCCGTCTCCCACCTGTCAGCTAAATATTATGTATCATAATAATATCAACAATGAAAACAAGGGCAGAGGGATGCAACAACTAAAAAGAAATCAAGCAAAATAAAAGACAGGAATATAAGAATTAAAGAATTAAAGAACAATTGTGAAATGAAAAAAGGACACAAATGACAATAACAACAGTAATAATAATAAGAAAGACAAGCAGTGTGTATGTGCACTGCAGTGTTGTGTTGAGCTGTGCTGTGACCTGCTGCATACTTAATGAAGTAAAGCATTGAGGATTGGCTCCCAACACTTCCTGTTTGGTGGTTCACAGAGATATGTGTTCTGGAAAGAAGTGGACTCATTGTGAGACCAGGTGAGTTCCAGATGAGGGGTTATAGGCTATCGTGTTGTACAGGTAGACTTGAGTAAACCTACATAGTTACTTTCCACCACTGTCTGTTTTGGAGTTACTTTGCACTCTTTGAGAACAGCTAAAATGTAATCAGGATAACCTTCTCAACATTCTGTAGTTTCCTTTTTGCTCCTTCACATCCATTAGCTTTACAGCTATTAGTTAACAGAAGAGCTTTAGTGGAATATGGAATAGTCTGCTGTTATTAGTAGTGAACTGACAACAGTACGCTATACTGCCACAGCACCAAATCACATGGCAGTGTCAACCTTTATATATATATATATATATATATATATATATATATATATATATATATATATATATATATATATATATATATTATTTCATCATAACTAATACCAGCCATCAGCTGCAGTAAGCCATGTGTGTCTGGGAGTGTGGCAGCATCTGGACTGAATCCACTGTCACTGATGCTGGTCACTGTTCCCTAACACCCCTTAATCCATGGAGGGATGACACACACACACACACACACACACACACAGAATCAAGCAGCAGACACACGCATGCTCACACATACTATACAGAAGTGACAGACAATGTCAACCTGGCCGACGGACAAATACACAAAGACTGATGCCCAAATATACACAAAGACACTTTTTAGAGACAGACAGAATGACCAACACAATCAACTGTTGGTTGAAGTAGTCAGTGCCCCGAAGCACACACCAACACATGCTCTCACACACACACACACTCCCCAAAAACCCTGCCACCAGCCTCGTTCTGAGCACTCGCAGAGGGAAAATGTGTTTTGTTGCTTAGGAACAGTTTGCCTTGCATCTCGGCAGGGGGTCTCCTTTTGAATATCATTATGTCCCCCTCGATTGGGAAAGACGACACATTTTTCTTTTCTGCCAATATTTATCTTGGGCTCCACTCGCCCAAGAGGCCCACAAAAAGGTTTTCATTGATTAAAGGCAGTGGAAAGCAGATCCCGCCACCACACTCCTCAGCTCTTTTAATGTAAACGTATCAAAACGGCTGCACGGCACCGTGGCAGGTGTCAAGGTTAGGCAGCGTTGCGCTTTGCTTTGGGTAGAAGCCTGAGGAGCGGAAGAGGATGGTTATTAGGATACAATGAATGTACGCTTTGTTTGAGAGCCTTCACCTGCAAATACACAGTTGCCATAATACAGAGGTGGACAGAATCAAAAAGATAAAACTCATCTGTACAAACCCATTCTACCCATCATTCTAGCGTTATATCAGCAGCTCTTTTTTAAGCAGCTTTTTTTTCTTCAGGTAAATCAAGTACAAAAACTTGAATATTCCTTAGTTACATCATGATGCCCTGAAATTTACGAATTAATATCGGACAATACACAATGCGAGCACAATATAAACTTAAGTAATGCAGATGTTAAAACTCTTTTTTAACAGAGGAATCTTCTTCAAGATGGGGCCTCAGGATGAATGCAGGTCCGGTCATTCGCTATTTGCAAACATTTCCGGTGATGAAGAAAACTTCACTATTTGAGTGAATTGAGTGAACACATAACCTCCATATGTTTTGTCACCAACTACAGTTAATGTCAACAAATAGTTGGTGTGAAAGCAAAGTGGAAAGTAGTTTTCTGCTGATTAACTTTGACAGTGTGATCATGATGATTTTTAACCCTTAAATTGAACTGTCAACTATATATATACAGTATATATATGTACACACATTTTTACATTGAACAAAAATACAAATATAACAAACTTTATTTCATTATTTCCATTAAAAAGCCTGGATATGACTTCATGTTCTGTTCACTTAAATCTGAAACCCCCTCGAAGGTGTTCCTTAATGTCAGAAACACATCCCAGATTTGTCTAGTTTTGCTTTGGCCATTGTTTAGCGTGGATACCACACTTTCAGAGGTTTTAACCCACACGTCTATGAGAGCTCTTCCAGTTACCCCAAATGAACCTGGTGGCTTTACAATACAAGCTGTTATCTCCGCCCAAACTCTGTCAGTAAGCCCTGGTTGGTAGAGAGATTATACCCGTATGCTGTGGTCACACACAAGCACTCGTTGGCCTAGTTATGTCGTTAGATAGCACTGGGAACTGGCTAACGGCATTTCCTTTTACATTAAACGGAACAGGTTGAAACAAAGTCATATGATTGGTTGATATTATATGAAGTTCAGAGCAGCTCTGCATTGACTTGTGTCGCGTCCATCATGCAGCGTCTGGTCAGTTTGCAGCTTTGTGTCACCGGCTTCGTGTGAACACAACATAACTGGGGCAGGTTGTTTCAGCCACTCAGCAAGTTTTTCTTTACACTTTCCAAAAGGTAATTGGGACAATCCCAGAGAACATGTAGAAATCGACACGGTTACACTACATTTCCATCGTGTCCGTATCTTGAGTCCATATTTAAAGAAATTAAAGATTGTAAAATAATATTTATCTGCAATTTTGTAATCAGCGGACTTACTTGATGCTTGTAGCGCTGCCTATATTTGAGATCGCACCCTGCCATAGGTCTTCCCACTTTACTCACACACTTCCTGTACATCATCTCTTGCAGTTGTTCATCAGTGTCACATATCAAGCTGTGTCCTTTCCTCCCACTGTGTCACTTCCTGCCATGACTTATGAGTCATTGTTGAGCTGGGCGCACATCCATGAGCCTCATTTCCACTCCCACAGTTTGTCATGAATGGATGTGGGCACACCTTTAAACACCTGTTAGCATATCGATATCAGTGTCCGCTCTCTATTAGAACTCTCAGGAGGAACAAATACGGCAAAGAAAGTGCAATTTCACCAACTGTGTCGCATCATCGGGGTTCTCCATCGGCCCCAGAGACGCTGTCATTACGCACGGCTGTGGCTATTTGTAGCGTCCCGACCACTAATTCATCACACGTTTCTACAAAACAACGGGGGTAAAATCTCAATCATCATCATTATAATTAAACGTCGGAAAGAAAATCAAGGATTCATTCAAGGACTCATGTTGAAACTGAAAGTGCTTCAAATGCAGAATAAAACTAAATGAGATGACGGCTCGAATGTGAATAAAAATAATAATTTATCACAAATTATTTCAAATTATTAAATATACTGTGTATATTAAATGCGCCTTTGATTGACATTTTACAGAACTGTGTGTAGAGATGATAACACATAATGCTGTTTCAGCAATAAAGAGGGGTGTGGCTCCACACATGATCATTGTAACACAAAAATGGGGGAACGCTCAGGCTGGTTTGTATTACTTTAAACCAATCACAATCTTTTTGGGCGGTGCTTAGCCCAGGATGCAGCGACGGTGGCGTTGAAAAATACATAGCACAGATAGCGGAAGGGGAGGAGAATGCCGCTTGAAAAACATGGCCAATGGCGGACTTATACCCCGTCTACATCCAGTGAGTCAGACTACCTGTCTCTTACTTTATATTCACTCTCCTCCTCTTCCATATCTCTCACGGTTAGCTCAGCTGTCACATCCTCACGTTCTTCCCCTGTAGATACCAGTTCATGTGTGGGCAAACTGTTTATACATCTGGCCCCTGGAGTCTCAGTGAGGGCGCTGACATTTCCTCACATCTCCACATCCGGCGGCAGTGCGACAGCCTTTGTGAACAAGCCAAATTTGGATTTTCATTGGGAGAATACATGGAGGCTCAACTCGCTTGCTCCCCACTTCTACTCCTGTCGTCTGTTTCCCAAAAGTTGGCACAGCCACAAGAGCCCCGCAGACGCGATCCTCTCCTCCTCTTCACTTCCTATTTGCCCACTAATGAATGGGCATGTGTCATTCCAACAAGCAGGCCAACTTGAGAGAGGAAGAGGAGCAGTCTGCTTCCTCCTCTCCAATGATGAGTACCAGCAGCTTCTTGGCTTTTATCAAAGGGGAATGTCTTCATCCAGTAAGCGCAGTGCTGTGATACATGAATCCCTGTCTGTTCAACGTGATGTATATATGCAGTATAAGAGTGAGTCATTCTTATATTTATGGGCCCCAGAGGATGTTTCCAAATGATTTTGACCACCTTCGACCTGCACTGTAACAGTGGCTGGCACAGAACAGACAAAAACCTGAAAGCACAACTTGAGACAGCAAGTTTAGAGTAAGTCCAGAATCTTTGATCCAAACAAAAGGTAAAAGGTGAGAAGGAGACAGGCAAACATCGGAACACTCAACCAGGCATGTGAGGAATCAGAGTCTGGGAAAACAGTTTCAGGATACACAGGAAACATACAAGGAATACTTGAACGCTTGGCGTAGGGCAAAAGACCATCTGGTAAATGACTTGTGGGAGTGGACCATCGATGTATGAAGAGAACTGGATACGGTGTTGGAGACGGGGCTCCGTACATTCCTCTGAAAGTTGCTTAATGGCGCGTGAAGTAAAAAAAAGTTTGAACCGTGAGCATAAAATGACCCTGATCTTCCATCAATCCTTCGCATCCAGGGGCCCATCGAGCAAGAGCACTGGTGTTTCCTTTAACCCCGACTCCCAGCTGCTAGTTCTCGGGCTCATTCATACGAATGGAAGAAGGAGAATAACTCTGGATTTGGCTGTTGGTGCTTTCAAGTGTTCTGAGCTTTTTTTTAAATGATCTGCTGAGTTACAGACGTCTCTTTTCCAGAGTATGTCTCTGGAAAACGTTATATATGCCCAGTGACATGTGACCCAGTGCCCAGTGACAGACCACTGAAGTTTGCTTCAAAGCCCGGCGCTCCACCTGGGGAGGGAAGCAGTGGGGCTATTGGGATGATCAGGTCAACTGGTGAAAATGATGGGAAATGGTTCATCAGAGCGAGAGAGAAGGGAGTGAGTGATGAGGAAGGATTCATGACAACTGCCACATTTAGATTAAATTGGCCCCTTTTGCTTTAGATGTTCAGGGACTACCAGACTTTGGCAAAGGAACCCCTTCTAATGCTACGCACTGTTCCTTTAAGGAAGCAGATCGCCATGACATCTGCTGTGCATATTCCTGCTGCTGAGGGGAAGAACACTTGTGATTTTTCCCCTGACCTTTCCTCCACCAGCACCTTCAGGACCAACGTTTATAGCCCTGCTACAGTTAAAGCCGTAGCACCTTGTGTACACAGTCACGCAGAGTGAAAGCAACACACCAGCAACACTGCAGCAGCATCTGCAGTCCTGTGTCAGTGTCAACAGTTCATCCACAGAGCTGCAGTGAACTGAGCATCATTTTCCAGCACTCGCAGCCAAACAAACAATCAGTTTGGTTCCATGCTTTGGTGAGAAAATGAAAGTGTAAAAAAACGATTCTGGTCTCAGTAAAGTGTAAAGTCCAAGTGAAACACCTCTGGTTATGTAGACAGCTTTATTGATTATATCTGAAGTGTATCTGTTGCGCCAGACATGCATGGAACAGAAACACGTGTGCTGTACACAGGGTGTCCCAGTACAGTTGCAAGAGGCAGTTGGAAGTTGGGGCTCTTCAATGACTTGGATGGACAGGAAACTCCTTGAATCTTTCAGTACACAAGACAAAGAACTGGGATAGAAACATGTGGTTGCATTTTGTGCGCTCTTAACAACATATGATTGCTTTTGGCTTCACGCAGGATATGACCAGCGGTCTCCTGTATGAAAGTCCTGTGTTTGTCTGACCCATCCTCCCGCTGAAGGTGGACTTCCTCACCTGTTATACCCCTTAATATACCACATCAATTTAAGGATCACCTGCTCGTGATAAAACATCACTGGCTCTATGCGTCACACCTTACTACGGCTCTTGCTCTTGCCGAATGCAAAAGAAACGTTGGCATTCAACGTCTACGTGAAGTATTGTCCTGCAGAATGTGAAAGCTTGGAAGTCGGCAAAACAGACCAGCTAACATTAGCTGAGCATCACAAACTTGGACGGGCCAAACAAAAGATGTGGGTTCATTCAGTACATTATAATGTTGAGATTCTGATACTAGTAAGAGAGCGAGAAATATAACTATTTAATCGGGAGTGGGTTAAGAGAACTGAGGCAATAAATCAAAGGACCTCACTGGTGTCCAACGACAAAAATGTGTGTGTTTGTGTGTGTGTGTGTGTGTGTGTGTGTGTGCGTGTGTGTGTGTGTGTGTGTGTGTGTGTGTGTGTGTGTGAGTGTGTGTGTGCGTGTGTGTGTGCAGTGGGAGGGGGACCAGAGGAGAAGCAGAAAGCACCCAGAGGACACTGCGAGGGGTGGATTGGCCCCCGCCGGGCCCGGGCCTCAGGACGGATGGATGGAGGGATTGTGTTGACAAGGGGGAAAGACGAAGAGGAGGAGGAGGAGGAGAAGCAGCCACACGTTCAGCAGGGAGGCTGAGAGCATCGGCCAGAAACTCATCAAAGCGGTGGAAACACCTCCAACAACCCAACAACAGCAGGGCCCGCGTGTGTGTGTGTGTGTGTGTGTGTGTGTGCGTGTGTGTGTGTGTGTGTGTGCGTGGTGGTGGATGCTCATATTTTGGGGAGCCAGCGGTGTGTGTGTGTGTGTGTGTGTGTGTGTGTGTGAGAGAGAGCTTGGAAAAGGATGTTTTTGGGTGATGGATGGGGGCGTTGAGGGAGTCTTCGTTCAACCATTGTTCATTAGTAAAGTACACAGTTGTCCTGCCTAATTGCTCAGCCTTCATGTCAGACTGCGATGAATGATTACAACCAGCTCTGACCTATTCCTTCCATCAGTGCTGAGCAAAACTTCACCTCGTCATCTCCCAGAGGGACTACATGCTGTGTGCATACTTAGTATGTCTTATTCGAGTCTGTGTCTTCACGCGAAGACGTGGAAACACTTTCTCCATCGCAAAATGTGAATGACGACGTTTTCAATTTGACCCTTTGTGGCTACACGTGATGTCATATGTCATACGATGTATAAATGACCTCATCCATCCAACAATTTCCAGCCGGATAGGCATGGTACTTGGTATGGGTATTCATGGTTGGTCACTATCAGGCCAAACTTTTCCCTTCACCGTGATTTGGACAACACATTCTCACTCCAAACTCCTCAAATACCAACGCTTGCTCAGCGGCCCGACTCTTCAAACTGCGGCGCTCTGTGTTACACTCTAGGTGTCGATCTTCGACATGTCAGGGCCGACGTGTCAGTTTCCATTCTCCACGTGCATCGTGTCTTTTCAAAATAAACTCACGTCTTCACAGTTTCTGCTTGTTACATGCATATAGTGTCTTTTCTAAATAAATCTTGGTTGGGTTAGGTTTCCTCCATCGGCCACTTTAATATACTTTGAGGAAGACGCCTCTTGAATAACTGTCAAAATATTTTCAGTCCTACAAGTTCAGTCCTATGGATTATTCCTTGTCACTGTCAAATGTAGATCCAAGCGCGCTATGGTCTATTTTTGTGTAAGTGCATTGAGAACAAAGAAAAGCTTCGTCAATGCAGCTGATGGTGATTCTTAACGATGCAGCCACTACTTTTAGTCTTGTGAACGCTTGTTCAGCTTTCCTCAAGAGTGACGCACTGATGCTGCCATCCAGGCAGGTCACACATGGATATGCATGGTTGTGTTTTACTCCACTCTCTCAGTGGCCATGGATCAGTCCAGTGCTTGAACTGGGCCAGAGAGTTTCTGACCAACTGGTTACCGGTTGCTTATTCCTTATTACCACTTTACTTCCATTACAAAGTGAAGTGGGGTCAAACGATTGAAGAGTCAGTCGTCCTATTTTCTGCTCAAACAAGCCAAGATAGGTGAGGTCACCAGAGATGTGTTTCTAATATTTAGTACCCTCATTGATCTGCATTGGGTGGACACAATATCAGAAACAACTGTGTGTATGAAGCAACATAGTTTGTTTAAATTGCGACCTCAAAAATGATCATGAAGGTGAATCGACCCCTCTCTAAAACACAAAGTGGAGGATTCATTACAGGACTGTTGAATTAGACTGCATCAGTGTTCGTTGGGGGATGTAATAAACTGGAGTGTATATTCACCAATCGGTTCCAGGCTTCAGAAATGCAACCTGCTCCAGCAAGAAATAGACCCGGTGTGTAAATATAGTGGAGTGGAGTGGAGGACAACGCAGGTTTCGGGTTTCCAGCTCCATGAGAAAGCTGCTGGATAAGAGCTCAGATTCCTGCTCGCACATCAGAAACCCTCTGTCCAGGTATGAAGTGTGCTACTCTTATACCACAGAAAGCAACAGTCTGCAATTTAACTTGACTTCTGTCTCATTTCAGTGGAAACATGCAGTGAAATGACATTAATGAGACCTGACAGAATACTTTGACTCCATTGCAGAACGTGCGATGGCTTTTTCCCCCTGTAGTCTTATCATGTGCTCTGATGTTAGCGTCCACTTGGTAGGAATTATTCAACATTTGCTCCCTACACAGAGGATTGATGATGACTGTCACCAACTGAAAAACACTTTTGGAAGTTAGAAAGCACAGAAAAATAAAGGCTGCAGTGTATCTGAGGATGCAGGTTGCTTTATTCTGCACATTGCATGTGTGTGTGTGTGTGTTATGTGTGTTTGCTGATATTCATGCCTTGCCCTCACTCCTTCCTAACTATGATAAAGTAGGCCCGGCCCCATCATGGACGCTGCCCTACTCCCACTGCCCAGGCATCTGCTTCCTCTACCTCTGCCATCAGGACTGGATCAGGTTCAGATCGCCCCGGGCTTCAGGGAGCGCTGGAGGGAGGGGGGGGGGGGGGGGGGGGGATCCAATGAGTGGGCTTGGGTTTAGGCTTGAAACCAGTCCTGGGGCCACTTTGGCTGCAGTAGAGGGAGGTTGGGAGGCCGCCATGCCCACATGGGTTATGATGGAGGAGGTGGAGGAGGAGGCGGGTGAAGGCGAGGAGCTGAGACATCAGGTGAAGTCGGAGGTGAGGGGGTTGAGTCACGTTGGCGGCCACATGCTGCCGTCGGTCTGCTTCCACGCGAAACAGGAAAATCACATCCACAGTGTCATCTGGGAAGGTGTCTGGAGCGCGCGTGTGTGTGTGTGTGTGTGTGTGTGTGTGTGTGTGTGTGTGTGTGTGTGTGTGTGTGTGTGTGTGTGTGCACTGGGGGTGTGAATCTCAGCTCCCCTGCTAAATCCACCCTTCTGATCTCATCTGTCAATCACTGGATCTTTCACAAGTGATGTCTATGTGTGTGTAGGTGTGTGTGTGTGTGTGTGTGTGTGTGTGTGTGGATGTGTTAGTCATGAGAGTGATGAAACTGATATTGCCAACTCCAGCACAGCAGATCACACAGGCCTGCTTTACCTGCTCACTGCTTAGTTTGATGGCCTGCAGCAGGAAGTACAGAGGTCCACATCCACAGTTATTAGTTACAGTACATGGAATGAGCCTCATTTCATCATAATGCATACAAATGAAACAACAACTTAAATCCAGACCTAAAGTCAAATTATCCAGAACAAATAAAGATTATAGAGCAAAGGCAGAAAGAAAACAAGCATACATTTGATGACCGAATGTTTCTGTTCTTCTCTTTCCCCTCCTGTGAACCATCTTGTGACCCTTCAGGTTGATCTCTGGTTCCCCCGGTTGGTGAAGCATTGATTTATTTGATAGGCCTACAGTTTGATGCTGCATTGAGGAGAATAAGTGACGTTTCTTTGGCACACTTGAACAAAGAACCAGCCTGTTACCTTAACACTACGCCTCACAGGTGACAGATGTTTCTTGGTCACTAATACAAATGTTTTCCTGCGGATTAAAGCACCATGCCACTGGCTTCCACCTGCCAGACTATAGGCCTGTGGAGCAGTGTTTTTCATCCTTTTCTGAGCTGCGGCACATTTTTGACATTAAAAAGATCCCACGGCACACCAACAACCAAAAACGTTACAGAATGACACCTTTTAGCATAATCCAGCATATATGCCAGGGCTGTCAAACTCTAAACCTGAAGTTATGATTCTTTTTTTAATTTTTATTGGTCAGTTACCTTCTTCAGTAGCTCCTTATACGGATCAATATGTACATATGACTCACATAATGATCACAGAGGCAGTGTAGAGTTTCATATGAGGTTTAATTTCATCATAAACACGAAGAGGTGTAAGAGTTGTGTTGAAGCGTACTCTCTCTGAGTCTTTAAGAATGCTGTGACCTCCTTCTCAGGAGTCCAACTTGCCAAGTTTGAACTCCTAAAAACGTGAGTGTGTTGAGAAAGGGCCTATAGTTTCACTAGATGGACAACAATAAGCAGCAAACCACAGATAATAACTGAAAACATCCCATAATGCATCCTGTGTGTGGACAGCCCGGCCTGTCTCACAGCGGTGTGAACAGACTTGCTGACAGACAGACCTCTGTGTTTACTGTCGCTGTCTGCACCGTGCTCAATTGTTTCACTTTGTGTTGCTGCTCAACGTCTGCCTGCCACTGCTTCTCAGCTGATTAATGCAGATGGAACTTGGCTGAGTTCATGGCTGCTACCTCTGTCAGAGTAATGACGCTACATCCCGACACACACACACACACACACACACACACACCTCCGAGGAGTGTCCCGCAATGCATCACTGTGAACATTAAGTGATGATGGAACACAAGCAAACAGGGATTTGCTACGCAGACACACAGACACACGCACAAGTAGAGCTCCAGTGTGAGTGTTGTAGGGAGAGGAGGGGGAGTTCAGGGGGGGGGGGGAGCAGTTCTCTTCATTTCTAGGTGATTCACGATTGAAGTGGGCTCGCAAAATTGCTTTATGGAAAGTGGCGAGCGGCTCGGCGGGAACATTAGGCGGGACGCAGCGGGGAGGCCGGCGTTTCATTAGGGAGCTCCACTCCGCCTTTATTACCCGGATTTGGAGTTTTATGGTTATCATTATTTGCGATAGAATTATTATTCGCATATATCTGCTAGTCAGCTGTTTGGGTTTGGGAGACTGGGACCTAGCGTCTGTGTAACTGAATCCATGAGTGCTTTCTGAGGTGATCTGTACAAGGTTAGCCATTTTTCCTCCTGTGCGTGTGTGTGTGTGTGTGTGTGCGCGTGTGTGTGTGTGTGTGTGTATGTGTGTGTGTGTGTGTGTGTGTGTGTGTGTGAGCTCAGGTCGTAGTCAGGCTGTCTGCTCGTAAAGGCCCAGAGATGTCCGCGGTGAGGAGGGAGCGGCTGGCATTAGCGAGGCATTGCTGGGTGATCTCTGACTGGAGCCTCGTCTGAGTCTCCATCAGAAACTCGTCCTGTTGATCAGACACAAAGATACACCCATCACAATCAGCCAGCAGCATCAATGTCAAGAAACCGACTCATTTATTTCACATCCGTCAGATAGAAAATAAAACTCTTTTTTTTCCCTTATTTTTGTTGATGACAAATGATGGAAGAAAACCTCGATGATTCGCTCTCCCTCTCCTTGATTTGTGTAAATCTGGTCGACACCATGGGACACGTCATGGAAGTCAAACTCAGTGAGAGAAGGCCAAAAACTCAACTGTGACGTTTCTTGATGATGTCACTTTTTATCCCCAGAAGTCAATTCACCTTTAAGAGGTCGTTGCGTCTAAAAACGGGTGGAAAACGCCGGCCGTGCCGTCATCCTTTCATCCGAGGTGCTCGGTGGGGCTGCGCTACTGTCACGCCTGTCGTTACTAAGCAACCAAAACCTGTGCCCTGTGATAACTGTGATGGCATAAGGATGATAGTAAAGCCCTTAATAGTCCTTCACTAAAATGATTCACTTCTCCTCCATTTATTTACCGTAGAATGATATTGACTGAAGAAAGAAAGGATATCTGCCAGAGCAGTCTGAAGTAGAGATGGTAATAATTAACCCTGTAACCATGCTATCAGTTCAGCAGCAAAAATAAATAGAATATGAAAGAGCTGAATGAAACTCAAAGGAGCGGCTTGTCAATTCAAAGGAGAATGGCTGATCCACCTCAAAGGTCAGCCCACCTTGAGTGCGTTTGAGCCGGAGTTGTTGCTAACTCCGGGGCTAACCCACTGCACTTTAATCATCAACTGGCTGACAAGCAAACAATGGGAACTTGGCTTGAGTCTTGAGGAGTTTGTAATATTTATTCAGTGAGAAAATAAACTGTACACACTGCAGTGCTACGTTCACGGCTTGAACTGCTGATAGTTACTGCTGACTTCATACTCATCATCGCACACGCTCTCTATGGGTGAACTGGTGACTGCCTGTATTGTGCATTCACTGCAGCTGGCGTTAAATGATGGATTAAACCTGTTTTTGCATCGGGTTATCGCTGCAGCTTGGCCCAACTGACGAGAGGTGAAGCTCACGTTGCTATAAGCGGTTTAGGTGCGGTCGTATCGGAGTACGAGTACATGAGCACACTACCCGATACGAATCGGTATTGGTGCATCCCTTGGTATAATGTTATTATTACCAAAAATGCTATGATGGCAGAAACTCTGAAAATCAGACCTAAGTCTTGTTCTTAGTAAAGGCCATTGTGCCATTAAAATCCAAAGGTTCATCCCACTGGGAGCATGAATATGCTCAGTAACTGTTATCACATTATAAATCCTCTTGGAAATTTTGCCACCTGGGAAAAGCTAATCAAATGTCTAAAAATTGAAAGGGCTCATCTCCTGGTGAGAATTATATGTGCTGGCCATTCTGTTTGTTATATTTCTTAGTCAGTTCTTTTGGACATTTTCACCAAAAGTTACAAAATCCCCCCCCAGCAGATCTCATAATGTCTAAATCGGGTCATATGGCCAACCCCTGCTGATCAATTAAAATCAACAATGCACATTTCCATATGATTTCAGCAACATTAATTGTCAAAAGATACTTTCAACAGACACATATAACTTGTATGGAACTTCATTGGAAAACAAATATCTGTCTTTACCATAACTTGAATTACTACTTGAATTACAACTTGTCCTAGAAGCACAATTAACCGACAATGATACTAAATCCTTTGAACACAATGAATAAAAAGTTCCTCTTTCAGAGGAAGTGCCAACAAAACTTTGCCCCTTTTTTCTTCTTCCTTTCCTAGAGAGAGACACGGGCCTGTGACTGCCCTGCCAGTGTTGCCTTGAATGGAGTTAGTGCCACTCTCATGTACTTGGTTTTAACAATGTTCACAGCAGAGGAAGTCACACAAACTCACATTTATAAGTTGATCCAAACATGGCCGTGTCGTGCTACTTTGGTGAGACCAGGGTACACAGTCTCAGACACAGAACAAGACTGTGGCCCACCATGTTGGTGACGCTGGCGCTGGAGGAAAGGTCGTGGAATCATTGAAATCATTAGAACTAATCCTCTGGGGAGCATGAACGTCACGCGGTCTGACTGACATCGCCGCCCTAATGCGTGGCTGCTCACGGGGGAAAACTCTGCCCTGAGATCTTCTTCCACCTCGGACCTCATTAATCTGCGATGCCCATTTCACTCCAACAGTTCCTTTGTGACTGTATGTTGTAATATACGTTCATGGTTCCCTCTTTACCTCAACCTGCTTTATCTGCTCATCTGCAGTTAGAACAAATAAACACATCCGAATAACATAGGACGGCTGCATCATTTAGAAACTAAACATGGATGGGAGGACAAGAGGGTCAGTGCATGAAGTAGAAGGAAAGAGGAGACGTGACAGAAGGCACACATGAAAGGGTGCAGAATAAAAAGGACAGAGCAGAGGACAGACAGTGTGCTGACTCCTGGCTCGCTGCTGGTCGCCAGAATCACTGATGCACTTTCCCGCCTCATAAATTATCGCTATGATGACGGGTGTGATGCTGTCAGGAAAACCCAGCATCCCAAAAAGCAACAGCCAGCCAGCCAGCCTCTGTTACTCCTGTCATCACTCTCTGCTTTGTCTTTTTAAACACATGGAAATAGATTATGACGCCAAAACCAACAATTTCAAAAGAAATCCATTTATGAAAATGCTGTTAGCAAAAATGCTGTTAGCAAAAGGAGAGAAGCCTCAGGAGTGAAAAACAAGTGCCACCGTCATTGAAACACCTTCCAATCAAGAAAGCAGCCTGAAACATGATTCCTATATCCATATTTTCTATATAAGAATATCATTTATTATAGTTTCTATGATAATAAAGAGAAAGATAACATGAAAGAGGTCACAAGTTGTGTAGGCAGGATTAAAGAACTTAAAGAACTTCCAACTCGTTCTCATTCCCAAAAACACATCGCTTGGTTTCGGCATCAAAACTACTTGGTGAGGTTAAGTAAAAGATTGTGTTTTGAGTTAAACTAAGTATGCAGCATAGGAAGTTACGTAGCCTGCGTTTCACACGTGATGTAAGTTACGTTGTTACGTAACATGCTTACGTAACTTAAAGTAAGTCAACAGCAGCCAGTCCTGTGTTTGTTTGAGCCATCCATCCAGCCCATCCTCCTCCATACACACACTTTGTCTCTTTGTATACTACTTCATCTGGCTTCCTGGAGCAGTTGCTAATAGTGGGTTTACGTTGGAGTTGAAGCCCATACAGATGCTAAAAGGGTGCCTTGTGTGTCGGCGTCAGACGCAGAGGGCCGTGACAAAATGTCAGTATTTGATGCCCTGAGAATGAGAACAGGATGTGACTTCCTTTGCCAGAGCTAGAAGACGAAAATAGCAACAACTGTGGATGGAATCAATGGAGCTGCAAAGACTGCTGTTGGTCGACTTCAAGAAACCACAACAATCTGAATATTCCTTTGAATGTTGAGAAAACTGTTCATGTCACAGCCAAAAGCTAACTGGGCTAATGGGAGCACAATATTACACTGAAGCTAAAAGGAAGATGAATATTGGAATACCGGACCGAGGCACAATCCACAATAAATGCTCATGTTGCAGCTTGATGTGGAAATAGATATGCGTTTGCTGACATACCGGCTATAATAACTTCAAGTTATAATGTTGTGTTTTGGTCTCACAACCAACCAACTAACCAAGCAACCAACCAACCTCCACCCTGCAGCTTTAAAGTCACAGTGAAACAGAAGAAGAGGGACCCCAGCTTTGCAACTTGCTCTGCAACAAACAAACTAATATTCACCGTATTAAAACATAAAGACGGGAAACTTAAAGGAACAAAAGATACATTCTAAAAACGTATTGGAGCTGCATTCAAATAGGGATCCCAGGAACAGTAGTTGTTGCTAATGGGGATCCTCACAAAGAAACAATGAACATATTCTCGTGGCTCCCGACCTTTTTGGCTTGTGTAGCCTTAAAATGAAGCAATGTCTATTTCCAACCCACTCAAATCATTCAATTTGAATTCTTCTTAGAAGAAGACTTTATAAGTCAAAAAAATAAAAATGAAGAAAAAAATTAAGAATTTAAGAAAATAATTAAGAAAAAAGCATCCAGTGACACCTCAGATTTATTCTGCGACCTCGGTGGGGGTCCCGACCCACATGTTGCAAAACACTGCCATATTCCCTTTGTGGCATAAATAATAATTTACTATTTCTAAGAAGTCATGAAACCGCTCCAGCTGAAATGAACCTTTTCAAGAAACAACGATCAACAACTATCAACTTTGAAGCTGCTGCATGATCTTCTCTTTTCTCCTCCCTCCCTCCTTTCTGTTCACCTCCCCCTCCTCCTCCCCTTCCTCCTTAATCCCTCCTCCCTCCCTCCTCTCTGCAGCAGAGCAGTTAATAAAGAGATTGATTATCGGCCTGTCAGGAAGTGACAGTTGGACAGGGCTGCTCTGCGTGAATGACAGAGGGCACGCTCACCACGCAGCAGCCCGCCTGACACACACATGCACACACACACACCCACGCACACATACACACACGCACACATACACACACACACACACACACCCACGCACACATACACACACGCACACATACACACACATACATACACACACGCACACATACACACACACCTTTGCCAACACCGGGGGTAGATGAGGTGGTGGAGGAGGAAGATGTGGGGGGCTGGATGGGTGAGAGGCAGGCATGTGGAGAACAGCAATGCAACCTTCTGCTGGTGGAAGTTGGGAAGTGTGTGTGTGTGTGTGTGTGTGTGTGTGTAGGAGTGTTTGTGGTGGTGGTGTGGTGGGGGGTCAGAGTTCACAGCCACTGCCTTCTGGAGAGAGAGGAAGAGGGATGCCAATGACACCACACACAGTCAAAGAGGTCAAAAGAGACTCAGGAACACACATTCCCTCTCTCTCTCTCTCTCTCTCTCTCTCTCTCTCTCTCTGACACACACACACATGCTGCTGTGTATCTGTGAGCATACTGTACAAACACACACACAGACAACAAGACAAGACCAGGATACACTTAGATCCTGTACCAGCACACACTCAGGTACACTGGTAAGTGACAGTGGGTAACCACAGCACTTCAAACACAAAAGGTAAAGCTATGCATAACTCTAAGACGTTTTAAGGCGACCAAAAATGTTACAATTAACTTTCATGAAGTAAAAACTCACTGTGAAAGGGTTAAAGTTGTAAGATGAAAACACAGACAACACCCAGAACAAACAGTGCTGTATACAAGGTAGCCCCGCCCTAAAGCATCCCCTGCTTTATGGTCTGTTTGACTCTAAATGGACCATAATGTACTCAATGAACATCATGCTGTATTGAAGAAGACTTGAAACTAGAGATTGAGACATAAACTCATGTTTACAATATTTACTGAGGGAATAAATCAAGAGAGAAGTAGAGTCATTTTCTCATAGACTTCTATACAACCAGAGGAGTCGCCCCCTGGTGGACATTAGAGAGAATGCAGGTTAAAGGCACTTCCACATCGGCTTCACTTTTCAGACCCGGAGGTTGCCGCCTGGTCTGTCCACACCACACCAAACCACCAGGGATAGCTCGGAGCTGTGAGCTAAATTTGGTGTAGTGGCCCAAGTGGACCAAAAGGACGTTTCCCTCTACACAATCATTATAAAACACTTTTTTAAAACATCGACAAAACAACGGCTACGTTTTTCGCAGCGCCTGAAATAATCTAAAGTGACTCTTAGAAGCCTGAGAGAAGGACTCTAATGCTCATGTAAGGGGCCAAACATTTGGAAGGCCAAATTACTTTTTGGGTACACGCATCTGGTGAGCAGCTGTCACTGGAATGAATGGAGCACCAGATAGAGACATTTCGACTTCCTTCAGTACGGGTGGATGGGTCAAAAAACACAGGACATCCATCCAGGAGACCGCTCACCATTTTATTTAAAATGTTGCTGCAACCCTAAACCTCACATGCATCAGCTCATGTTACCCTGTCTGAACCCTACAGGCTGGTGAAGCTGGGGGACCAGTGTCCTCAAAAGGGAGGCGAGTCCCCATGTGTGTCAACTCATTTCATGCTATTCGTACACAAGTACACTCCCACACAATGCATACTTACACAAACAATGTAAACATACTTGGCCTTCTGTGACATCAGTGCCAACTGGTACTGTAAAAGAAGGCCTTCCACCATTCCACCTCTTCCATAACCACGAATTACTCCCACTGTGTGATCACATTTCACAGGAAAAAAACTAACATTTGAGAAAAGTTAGTAAAATTATAATGTATTTTTTTTTTTTTTTTTTAAATAACTGTGACATAGTAATTGAATCAGAATATTTTTTCTTATCCTTTTAATCAACTTGTGAACCCTCATATTTAACCCTCAGTGTTACTCGATGCTGTGATTGGGACCCTGTTGACTGACGCATTATTAATAATTGTTTTAATAGGATTTGTTGATGATAATAATAATAAATATTATCATTTCATTTGGCAATTTGACTATTCCTCATCAGTGTTTTTGTAAAATGTACGTGTGGCTAGCAGAGAAAAAAGGAGATCTGTTTGAATAACTACTCCATGGGTTAATACGCCTGCTGTAGATCATATGATATGATGATACTGGACCTTGTGCTGAGGCTGCTTTCAGCGGCTGTTCCGAGGTCAATAAACTTCAAACCTCGGAATGTAACTAATTAAATTTTTTTTTTTTGCATATTTGTAAATTCTTATCGTTACGAAAAAAATAACGAGTAAGTGGACCTTGAGTTAAGATTATTTTGTCAAACTACTGTTCCCAAAGTCTGAACTGTCAGGTTCATGAAATACATGTTTTTTTTAAATATGCTTCAGTGTGGCAATATTTACAGAACAAAGGTTTGAATTAGCAGGGGGCCCAGAGCTGGGAATATGCATCTCTAAAATATATATATGTCATTTTTAATTTTCAGTTTATTTTTCTTAATCATGTTGTGTTTAAATTTTTTTTTCATCTAATCTACAAATTAATTTATAACCATCCATTTAGTGCTGAATTCAACTGAACTCATCTGGCCTTTCAGTGCAAAAAGCACAGCTGGGGAAACGCATTAAAAAGATTATTGACAATAAAAAGAACACATTTTTCCATGAAGAAGTGTATTTGACAAGCGGCCGGTCATTGTTTATGTGTTCCACTTTCTCAAAACGTTGGATTGCTATTAATGATATCTTGGTGTCTGATTCCTTCTTGTACATTTTGATGTGTAAAATTGCTCCACATCTCACGGGAATGTGCTGCTGTAATATGTTACAACACAGGAGAGAGGTGCCAGACTTTCAGCACAGCAAAACTCATTCACTGATCCCACAAACACACACACTGCGTCGCTTAATCCACACTGCTTTTTTTGTTGTTGCACTTGATCAGCGAGTGGAACAATCAATACCTCTAGACTGAGTAGGTGGACTGCTGAGCCTCGTATCAAGATGTTTTTTTTCCCTCCTCCCCATCTTTCACACCCAGAGAGAGGGAATAGGAGAGGGGGAGGAGGAGGAGGAGGGGGAGGAGGAGGAGGAGGAGGAGGAGGAGGAGGAGACGCAGATGGACAAGTGCTTTTACAGCTGAGTCTTCCACTGGCTCGGTGCCATGGCCACAGACTCTCTTTGTTTGCCCGGCTACTAAACTAATAGAGATAAAGGCAGGTTCCTGCTGGCCCTGAATTAGAAAATCATTAAGGAGTATAAACACACATGGGAGCACACACACACACACACAAACACAGACACACACTTCCACACTGGCTGTCAGTGCTGACATTCCAAACAAACTCTTTCCCGATGCCAGGGGGAACTCCTTTTTCATTTGTAACCAAACAATTACTTCTTTATCCACGTCCTCCTCCATTTTCTGCCGTGTCAAACGGCTCCATTTGACTGGTTGGTACATGTAGGTATGTGTGTTTTCATTCATTATATCACGATATAACAACCCGTTCTCATTCCCAAGTCGTCACATACGGCGGCTTGGTCGGATCTCCTTGGTGTCACTTAGGTTTAGGCAACCAAACTAAAACGATTGCGTTGAAATAACGATGTTGTTAGTAGGTTTACTTTACGTTAAGTACCTGTTACTAAGTACTTAACAAAGTCTTCTTAGTTACAGTTAATACACGGATTATGGATCAGTACCTCGTACAACCCCATGAGGCGGGTTGGGGAGTTTATATGTAGCAACATCATCATGCAGGTCACGTGGGAGAACGTCTTATTAAGAAGGGCTTGGTTAGACACTGAAACATCAGTACTTTGACCGTAATTTGAATTTTTGGATTCAATCACGACTAAGACTACTGGGAAGCTACAGCAAAAAGATAATACTAACACTAAACTCTGAATATGTACTCGTCATATGAAAGGGATGAGCACTTGTTGAGCAGAATGGCCTCGTTTAGAGGATCACTGTCGGTAGTTGTGGTTGCCTCGCTCTGGAGAGAGGTTTCACGCTCGTGGCCCCTTCGGCCAGAATCTGGTGTCCCCATCAGAGAGTTTCTGAATGGTGGTGCTCTGTGTGTTTCTGCTGCCTTCCTGCTTGCTTATACGTTCTGGGCAACATGGTGGAACCTCCTCTTTATATTCATGTGTAATTCAAAAGATGTTCTTCTTTCCTTCAATAATAACGCCTTCGGTGATAAAACGGTATAATTCAGGCTTGTGAAATACTTTTGTCCCCAGAAGGAGAAGAATGAAATGATTCAAACCTCCAGTCAGTCGATGTTCCCACAGTGTCACATGACAGGGAGGATACTGCTGGACCTTTGTGTTGAATCTGTTTTCCAGTCCAGAAAAGCGTCAGTGACCCTCAATCATGACTGAACCACAACGCTCTCCAAGCATGGAGTCAGTCTGTTGTTCTTTGGGCCCTCTGCGGTCTACTCAGTGGTCACATGTGACAGCCCTCAGTATGTTCAGCTGGTATCTACTGCTGATTTATTTTATGATAAATAACAATACTAACAATACAAACAATAATAATTATGATTATTATAATTCTTCTTCTTGTTATTACTGGATTATCATTACTGATGCATTGTCCTTTATGCAGCATTTTAATGTTGTAACTGGTTCTGGTAATGTTTACTACTTTATCTGTAGTTAACAACACATCATATTTATAAATTGATCATAGGTTCTGCGGTTTATGTGCATTTTTAATATGCAGTATAATTAACAACCAAAGTTATCAAAAACATGTGGTGCAGTAAAAAGTATCTAAGCAGCATTTAAAGTACAAGTCCCTGAAAAATGTACTTGAGTAAATGTACTTCAAAATCTTTCCACTGCATAACACGTGGTGGTGAGTCACAATCCACAGTGAGCGAGGACTTTAATTAGAAAAAGAAGAAGACAAGAAAACGCGAGGAAAGGAATAGCAGAGGACTGCTCCTGACAGACAACAAGATGGCAGCAGAAGACAGCTAGAAAGCCAACGATCACGCGGGTGAGTGTTAACAGCGAGACACGGCACGTCAGGTACGGCCTTATTCTCTGCAGCTGAGGTCAATAGTGAACCCCAATTCAACTACAACACATCTGGGAGGTTCTGATTATGCCGCCTTCCTCCTCGCCTGATGTTTCCACGTGGGATATCTCTCTCTCTCTCTCTCTCTCTCTCTCGCTCTCTCTCTCTCTCTAGTCCCCACATTAGTTAAGATGGCTGCACAGTGGCTGCCGGGAACGAGCGTTTTTAAAGCTCTCCGAGGTGCAGGCGGCTTAAACTGGCTCATTTGTTGGCTCGGCATTCTAGAAGACGACCCCGCAAATGGAGCCACGATCCAATTATTATTAGCTGGGAGGGGAAGAAACAACGGCCACAATCTGTTGGCCCCAGCTCAGGACGGGCCGGTACGCTGACACACACACACACACACACACACACACACACACACACACACACACACACACACACACACACACACACACACACACACACTGTCAGAGTCAACACGGTCAGATGGAGGCTGCTACATGAGGAGGCGTGTGCCGAGTGAAGTCCTGTTTTGATATCACGGTGTGGATGAAGCGGTAGAGAGGGAAGAAGATGGTCTTTGTCGAACGCGAAAACATGTTCAGGTTCAAAGGCGGATCAATTTTAACATTTACACACACACACACACACACACACACACGCGTGAAGCAAGACAATACCTGAGCCTAAACCAGAGCTCGGCGAGCATTAAAATGTCTTCATGAAAAAAAAGAAAAAAGAGAGAGAGAGGAAAACAGCATATGGAAGTCCCAGCAGAGGCATTCTTATTTCTATCTGTGAAAATTCATGACGCATTCTCACAATGAGTGTGTGTGAGAATTTGCCGTTTGTTCTCGTCTCGGGCTAAACAAAGGCACATGTGCTCATTTTCAGAGCGGGACGCGGCGCCGCCCGATTTCAAAGGTACAACTTGAAAGACGACAGACAGCTATTTACAATATTTATACATTTAGGATGCTGATACTATGCATATTACATGTCTGTCTCCCACTCTGTGTGTGTGTGTGTGTGAGAGTGTGTGTGTGTGTGTGTGTGTGTGATTGAGAGACGACAACAGTGGGGAAGGGAGTCGCTGATGAAAAAAGGTTACTTTGGAAATTCTCTGATAATTGGTGCCTTAAAAGGAGCTCATTTTTAACTATGTCACCACGACTGCTCGATGACAATTAATCTGTTTGCGGCTGCTTCCTTGGCATCTGTGCCAATTACTTTATATGCTAATATATGTAAATGACATCTCAGATGCCAGTTTCAAGTGTTATGCGAGTGGCGTATTGTGTCTTTTTTATTTATTTTTTAAAGTCATATTGTTGAGGCGAGTGCTTTATATTTGGAGGTGTAAGTTATTGATTTCCTCCCTGGCTCATAAACATTTACTCACTCACTCACATTTCAAATGAATTTCAGGATTTGTGGTTTTTTCTTTTTTTTTCTAAATTCTTCTCTTGTCAGGGTGGAAAAGTCTTTAAATGAACTATTCATTGCCACAGAAAGATAATTGCACAGTTTGTATGTGTTAAATGAAGGCCCCGTGTCTTGGAGCAGTGTTCTGGCTTCACGGTCTGAAGAGCTGAGCACACGAACAGTTTTCACACCGCACACATGTTCTACAAAAAAACAAGATCCTCGATGTTAAATCTAATTCTGCAAAAAGCAATTGGTCATTTGACACGGTTTTGGTCAGAGCGTCACTAAAAAAAACAAAGACAAGGGTCAAGTCTGAAGAGTCAACATTCATTTATTTTCCTATATGTGTTATGAATTTCCTTTAAGATCAAACTCCAGATATTAGCATAAATCCAGTGTCTCAGGCCAGAGGTCAGAGGTCAACGCTTTATTTCATTTGGCTTTAATAAGCAGTAGGACGACACTTCACACTTCATACCACATTATAATGATGCAAATATGAGCACAACAGTGTATTCACACATTATCAATGATTGTAACTCCTCCTATGAAGCTTCAATAACTGGTATATGAAGAGTTCATGACTGCTTCTGATATGATCACACGCATCAACAAATCCTGTGTTATAAAGTGTTTATTAACCATGCAATTGGTTCACAGGCAAGTTTCAAGCTCTATAAACATGTTCGATATGATGAATACTCATTTACAGCTACAGCAAAGTAGTTCAGAGTTTTATGAATGTTAAATAGAGGAGTTAAAGTCAGGGTTTGAATCCCCGACAGAGCAAAGAAGACATTTGTCCGTGACCTTTGACCTTTATGTGGAAGTATATTATTGTAAAACAGATGAACAGATAACAGATTCTCTGAACGCACTCATCATTTTTGCAGTTATGTTCTCTTTTTTGCCGTGACACGATTTTCCACAATTGTCATAATTCAGTCAAATGGACAGAGATCGTACACCGGGGGGATGTTTACGTTTGACGGTCAGGAAGAAACATACAGTTTCTCAGCATGTATCCGTGTACATACCTGTGAATATATTCATACACAAAATGAATAAAGAAATAAGACATGATTAAAAAGTTGCCTAAATATTAAATGAAGCCGAAATAATTTGATGTCAGAAATGTGGGTTATTAAAAACAACAGATGTTCATATAGGCTGAGAAGCTTCAACACGTTTCCCTTCAACAGAGAATCCCACCGTGACTCGTGTGAGGCGTTCAATCCTCCCGGTGATGTGGTGAGATGCTTTGCATTCCCAAAGACTGCACATAGCAGCATTAAGGCAATCAGCCGCTGCTCTAACTGTACAACAAACGAGGATTCACTTTCTCCTTTATTAGCCGGATAGCGCTGAGTAAATGTTAATGAATGCACTTTCAGCGTATTCACAGAGCCCTTCTTCTCTTTCTGTAAATGGCAGTAATTACCAGTTGCCTGCTCTGAGATGCTCCTCTATTGTTCCTCCTCTTCCTCCTCTCTGTTCACTGCTGTCTGCAGCCTTCCATCACTCCGACTGAAGATGTCACTGTTGTATACCAAATGTCTGCTGGCTGAAGTTCTCTGTGTGTGTGTGTGTGTGTGTGTGTGTTCATGTTCATCGGTGAGAAACAAAGCTATGTCGTATTTAAAGCGTTTGACTGTGAAGTTTTGACAATGCAGGGGATACGACAGACAAAGAAAGAAATCCATTAGAATGAATCCAGCTGGCTGATCTTTAAATAAGAGATAAACGCATTATTGCGAACACAAATACAACAAAATTACATTTTTGAATTTGATTGTTGAGCATTTAAGATAAATGGGGTTAAAAGCGTCATTTGAAGCTATGAATCCAGTCGCTTTTAAAAATATTTTTTGTAATATTTTGCACTATTTCGTAATACATTTCCTGAAAATGACTTTTATTTTGTGTGAGGCATGCGGTACACACAGATTTAACATGGCCTATGAAAATACAAAGACAGTGATTCCAGTATTACTCCAGTGCTGAAGTATTCATTACAACACTTATGAAAATGACGCCTGGTGTTTGAGGAGTGGGAGGTGGTGCCACGCTCTGTTTTAACGTACACATGCATTGTTCACCGGCTTCACTGCAGTCTTCTTCATACGTATACACGTTTGGCTGTTTTTCTTTCTTTCTGGTAATTACGGCATCACCATATTTTGGAAGTTATGATTTGATAATTATATTGAGGTTTACTGGGAGAGAGAGAGAGAGAGGATTTTAAAAAAGGAAGAGTCAAAATAAAAGTCACAGGAATGAAAACAAGAGGCTGAACATGAGACGCTCCAAAAATGGTGTGTGAATAAAACATAAAGTATTCCTGTGACCCTGTGCACACACACACACACACACACACACTCAGTCCTGCCAGTGTATTTGAGTAGATTTGATATGTGCGGAAACAGATTCAACAGGCTTTTTATTACCTTTGGAGACAGATTTTGCGTGTGCCTCGTCTTTTGTTAAATTGCTCTGTTTTTGTGCTGCAGTTTGGATGATGGCTTTCTACATAAACTTTATCTGCGGATGTTCAGGGAAGAGGTTAAACCAGTCTAGCATTTGAATTCATCAGCACCAACATGGCTCGTAGCCTGGTTGATGTGGAGCTTGCACAAAGGGAATATTGAGACATTGATATTGATGATAGATATACTGATATTTGAATGGAAATCTAAATATGTATTGAACAGACAAACCTTTAAACGTTCATCCCAAATCACAGCTGTGTTCCCAGCGGGGACAGCAGCTCACCAGTGACCAGATTGCAGATCATAACCAACTAAATCAAGACTTGACAAAAACAATAATAATCTCTAAATGACACAGTGACTGTAATTGTTTTCGTGTGACATGACAAGAAATAAAGAATTATAAAAATGTAAACATTCTCTGGGCAGTGAACCCAATTCCATTCAAACGCTTTCATTCGGCTGATGGGAGGAATAGTCCCCTTCCTGTTTGTTTGATTAAAATACAGTGAGCAGCTGTTTTAGGAAATGACTGAGCGCTTTCTGAAAATGTAACTACATATTTGTGAATGTCAGGAAGTAGGGAGGGATATAAAATATATAGAATAACAGCAATCACATCCATTTAAACAAATGCAATGATTTGTATATGAATAAACTAAAGATATCAAAACTGATCTTTGACACATCGCTCGGTAATTATGGAGGATCTGGTTCAAGGCTCTTGTTAATTCCAGTTCATATTATAATTTAATGGTGCGTATTCACCAACAAATTTGCACTTGATTAAATTACAACCCATAAACACAGTCGACCCGGGACTTTGGGGCCTCCGTAGCATGTGGGTTACATTTCTTCATGTGGACCAGATTTGAAACTGACTTCTGGTAAAAACTTCCCCAAAACCTGACGCGCACAAAATAATGAAAATGTTTTCAAAAGAGCTCCAGTCCAAACAGGAACCCAAAGACAATCACACCCGATACAATTAAACCGGAGGACAATCATCCCAAATGCGGCCAACCTGAGCAGACAAAGAGAGAATGACAAAACAAGAAGTAAAAAAAGAAAAACAACACCTGACTTTGTCCTGCCAACACTCCCCATCTGCCTAAAAAATAGACATTTAATCAGGATGCAGCACACGATTAGACATATTGACCTGCAGCAATATACAGATTGTATATTATTGTGATGCAGCCTGCGGCCCAGTTCTTGTATAAAATGGACCCATGACGACCTCCAGTCAGAGGTCTCAGAGGTCTGCTGGTTGGTAATCCTCGGTCCTACTCGGAGATGTTGCTGAAGAGGTGGATCGTAGCAGATACAATCTGTGACTTAGCGATACTCAATTATCTGTTTCAACGTCAATTTCACAATCGTGCATCTCCCCTACTGATGTTGTTTTGCACAGCATGGGAATGCTGGTTTTTGGAATCAAAGCCAGCAACTACTATCTTTATAAATGAGTTATTTTTTAACTGAACGTCTGTCGCAGATTAGGTCGCAGATTAGTTTCTTTCCAACAAAACAGACAAGTGCTCCACCAGTATACGTCGCTACTCCCTGACCTGAGACGGCCCGAGCTACCAGAACGCACACCTACAAGCTGTCTCTTCCTCGCTCTCCTCTCCCCATCCCACCCTGTATTTATCAGGCGGTGTGACTTTCTAATCCCTCTCTTTAGCAGCGGTGTGTGAAAGCTAACACTCCTCCGTGTGATTACGGAGGGCCCTGGGCTGCTGATTATCTGGAGAGACCACCGCGGAGACCCCCAGCCATGCTCTTCCAAGCCAGCGCCACTTTAATTCTGCCTAATTGATCTTCACACTGTTAACTTTTCCCATAACTCCACACAGGTAGAACTCTGTTTGATCCTTGTGGCTGCAGGAGATTTGTTTCCTGTTTTTTTTTTTAACTGGATGTTGTTGATGTTTTCTCTCTGTTTCTTCATATGAATTACTTGAAATGTGGAAGAATATTTGAGTGAAGTAACCACCCACATGAGTGGTGTGGCTCTATGGTCAGTTGGTCCACACTGGGATATCTCAAAAACTGTCGCATGTATTGCCATGGAAGTTGGTGCAAGTACTATATTCATGGTCCCAAGATGATGACTGCGGTAATTTCCTGACTTCATCTGGTGCCACCAAGAGGTGCACATTGGTGTTATTGGCTGGGTTGTCATGAAATACTGTATGTTTCAGACATTCATGGTCCCCTGAGGATGAATTGTAATAGCTCTGGTGATCAGGTTCGTCCAGTACTTTGGTTTGTGACCAGCAGAACTAATTACACCGTAGTCAGTCAACAAACCATACTGTCTGTTTGGTGCTAATTATCAAGTTTTGTGTCCGGACAGAACATGAGGCTGATTTTAGAGGTGCATGGTGGGATTACATGGAAAAGGCAGCGCTAACTTAGGCGAAGACGTTTCCAGCTGAAAATGTCTCATCATGATTGAAAGCTTTGTGAATCTGATTCATAAATGTATTGTAATGTGGACGAGAAAAAACAGAAGAGAGTCTGGAGGGAAACGACACAAATAACTGGAGTCCCTGAACACACACACACACACACACACACACAGGCAAACTCTCACACACTGCGTCTGTGTCTTGCTGGCTTACAGCTACTGTCTGCACACTTTGCTCATTGGCATTGACACGAATTGCACATCAGATTTGCAACAATGACGAGAGGTGGCTATTCGCTTCGCTATGGTGAGAAGGATAAACGTTAATGCTAAACAGCAGCATTCAGCTCAAAGCACCATTGTGCCAGTTCAGCCTCACTGAGAGTTTGTAGGTATTCTTCTGCAATTACTAGAAAAACGATTTAACTCTGAACCACAAATTCAAAATGAAGAGCACTTGTTTTTTCCCCAAAGCTTATTGAAGGATGTCCGAGGCCCGTCCCCTATGGGCATCCACCTTCACCAGCACTCCCGAAGCTGTTTGGGTTTTTGTCTCCTCTTCCAGCTCTTCCCTCAACGCCACCTCTCTGAGGCGTTTAATGACACAGAGTGAGACGACAGCGGCCGTGGTGCTACCTGTGATTGGGTCTTTACACAGGTGAATATGCAATCCAGGGCTCGGTAAAAAGCTTCCAGGCCTGTGACATTTCCCAAATCGACTCCCTGAGGGCGGAACCCTGCCGACTGCCTCGCCATGACTTGTGTCTCTGTGTTGCCTATGATTACAGACTGTTTTTAAAAGTCATACTTCTCACGCTAAACAGATCGCCACCCCCCATATCTTGTTCACCGTGGCATTTAGTTCCCCGCTAACACTGGAATACGGAAGGTTCAAATAAAAGGTTGACTTTTCAAAGGACCTTCGTGTGTGTTTTCTCCTGTTTGGACAGAGGGAGCGGAGATGACAAGTGAGGAATCTGTATCATCAGCTGATAGCAGCTGTTATTCATCAGCACACAGCAATTATCTGATATAGTCATTAGTAAATATATGCAAATAGTTTTCATACATGTGTACTCGCGGCTTATGGGAGTATGTTGGTGTCTACCACGAGTGTGTAAATGCAGAGGAAGGAGAGCCGGCCATCTCAGCAGATTGAGCGGAGCTGCCATATGTACGGAAATGTTTCAGGTGACAGCAGTCGCCCCGACATGTTCTCCGAGGTCACCGTGTTGGTGCGGTGTGTTTGTGAGCGGACGGAATATAGGTCACCGACACCTTAGTCATGCCAGGTCATCTGTCAGAGAGCATCTTAATCACCGTTATTAAGCACCAAGCCATCTGTCCTGATCTGTTCTCACACCACCTGCTGGAACGAGCCCTGAAATAGAGAACTGTGTTATTTTGTGTTTTATAAAATTTGGTTTCTTCCTTTTTTTTATTACCTGTGTTATTAAAGGCCTTTTTTGGGGCAGTTTATGCTTTGATGGTCCAAAGACAGAGGATGTCGTATGTCGTACGGATTGTAGAGCCTTCTGAGGCAAATTTGTGATATTGAGCTCTATGAAAAATATCGAGGTTTACTTGAAGAGAAGCAAAGGTTTTGTCTCCATTTGTGGACTCCTGAACGTGTTCTGTCCACCTCCAGAGGGGCAAATCAGTGCTGTGCCGCCACAGGGACTGGAATCAACCCCAACGAGACACTATTCTGTAGTATTTAACAATGACTAAAACTATGGGATGGAAACTATGGTCATGTGGTAACAGGTCCTTGTTTATCGGGGGGGGGGGGGGGGGGGGGGTGTTCGGCGATGATGTCTGGCCTCAAGGTGAATGTTCTCCTTGACCACTGACTCCAGGTGGATGACCTTTGACCTTTTGGCCTCAGGGGATGCTGGTCCGGTGTCACACACACTCAATGTTAAATTCAAACACAAGTGATGTTGGCTTAGTTGTTCAAGACCCAGTCCCCAGAAACAGATGCTGGCATTGTACGTTTCTGCACAGAACAGTATATGTTGAATGTCAGAATTTCCGAAACAAAAAACAAGTTTCATGAATGCCTTTATAACAGCCTCGTATCTCACTTACACAAACACTCAACGCCACATGGTTATTGTGTTGAACAGATTGGAAAGGTTTAGGCAACAAAACTTGGTTTCGGTTCGAAAAAACATCATGGTTTGTCTTAAAATAATAACATAACTTAACTATGATGAATAAATGACAATTGCCTTTCGTGGACTGTCTTACATAACGTTACATAAAAAGCATAACAATGTTTCCTAAGAAGCGCAGAGTCATCGTTTACTTTTGGTTTCACGTGGGACACGAACAGCCGTCTCCTGGGTGAACGTCCTATGTTTGTTTGACCCTTCCACCCCTCTCGCCCGAAGTGAATTTTATCACTTGTTATACGAGTTATTATACCACCGAACTTTCAAAAAACGCCTGCTTAATACACTACTTCACTTGCTCTGCCAAACATAAAAGCGTTAACATTCAATCTATCTGACGTTTGCATAAACCGTACCATGCCGACCTTTTCCCCTGGTGACTGGGCCGTTGTTCTAGCTAGCTAGCTAGCTCATCCAGTTTACTATGACTACCTTTCAAATGATTCAGAATACTGTGAGCATTGTAACAGCTCTCACCATGTTAACGTTAATTCGATATTTTCAAACTCAGCGGGTACTCCCAAAAATGTCACGGTTAGTATTCCTCGATCTTTATTGCTGTTCCAGTGGAAATGGTATTGCATTTTATATGTTGCATTATGGTCTTATGTTGTTGAACAGCAGTCAGTTTGAGGTGGACAGCCTGGCCTGCTGTGAGAGGCACTGTTCTACTTAATCCTCATGAGGAGAGGTCAAATCGTTGCTGAAGTAAGATATAAAGAGAATCGATAGTCTGAAAATGTGAATAACTACAGTGGAGAGGCTGATTATCGAATTTTTTCACGATATTAGTCCTAAAAATAATGAATAAAAAGTCAAATACGTATATTTGTAGCACACTTTGTAACCAACATTTGCCAAAGGAAGTTGCTCTCCGTGTTGTTTTCTACTTGGTTGGAATGTGAGCTCACCACGGAGCATCTAATAAAGCAGCTACAACATTGAATGGACAGCAGCCTTTCCTTGGCTTTATGAAAATTGAAGTCCACTAAAATGTCTCCTTATTAATCATATTTAAATTCATAGTGCAGAGACAAAAGTAATACATGCAGCAGATAAATAAATAATGGCAGACTACCCTGCACTTTTGTTTCCTTAAGGGCACATGCCTTGCTTATGCAGCACTCATCTGGTTTTCATATAGATTTAGTTCATCTCTATATTGGCTATTTAGGTTTTCAAAGGTTTGTTTGTGTCTTTTTTTGTCAAAGCATCGATAATTCACATATTTTCAGATAGAACTGACTGAAGAGAATTAACAGATTAAGGAATGACTTGCTCTGCAGCTTCCTTTTTGGATATAAACCCGAGACTTTGGGAGCACATGCGATGGTTTATCAAAATGTTCCACAAACTGCAAATTGCCTTTAATCGTGGCCACAAGAGTCAGTGAACACATCACTGTTTGAAGACACTTCAGTACATAACTACAACAGCAAGTGAACACATCACCGCTCATAATGCCAAACCTTTACCCATAAGGCCTCTGAAGGTGCATAAAGGAGCTCGGCTTTAGATTTAGCTGAAAAATCTAAATTTCCCCACAGAAAAATATTTGGAGCGTGATTTGTGGGAATCTAAAGAATGTGTGTTTTGTAGAAAATGTAAAACAATCAGTGTGTCATCAACATTACACTTTCATCACTACCATGCTATCATGCATCCAGTCACTTTATCACAGCCTCAATCCTGACATGCTGTCGTTGCCCCAACACCACCATCACAACCACATTATCACCACTGGCATCACTGCATCCCACCGTCATAACTTCAGCCATCACTGATATCACATAATCAGTGCACACCCTGTCCTGCACAGGTGCCAGGTCAGCCTCATATCCACAGCACTCACATTTTAATACCACACATACTTATTGAATTACAATAAAAACACTGACATGCATATTGGTTACTTTCCACTTTGTACTTCAAATTGATTGATTGACTTGTTTTTTGAAAACATTTCCCATCTCTATGTCTAAGCATCTGTTGGAAGATCAACTGTAATTTATTTAGTAGACTGTTTAAAGGCAACGTGCTTTGCAGGACACTGAGGATATAACTGGTTGATCCCTGATGGGGTGAACCAGGGGACAACCGCAGTGAAGCCTAAACTACAGACCTTGACTTTGGCTGACCTCCTGTCAGTGCTTTAATAAGATGGCTGGCGACACAGTACGTCACAGGGAATACCAGGACACTGGGACCTTGTGCCAGCATTGCCCGGAACCACAGAGGAGTGTTTGGGGAGCGTTTCTCTGACCTCTCCAACAGAGCGAAGGGGGGACTGGCATCTGTTTTAATAAGGCTGCCCACTCTGCATTCACCGTGTCAACCCCCCCCCCCCCCCCCCCCCCCCCCAAGCCGTGGAATGGGCCTCGGCACTGGAGGAGAGGTGGCAGAGGTAACAGCTGGCTGCAGCCGTGGCGGCATGGCCGTGGCATGACCACAGCTTTATTAGTGGCGTCCAGGACACCGGCTGATCCTCTCCCAGGGTCCCTGTCACACTGATGTCTTCATCACTAAGCTGAGTAGACAGGCCAGGCCTGCCAGCCAGTGGAGGTGACAACAAATCCAATTACCTCCCCTCCATGGTGCCTGGACCAGACTTAGGGGGGGCAATGGGACAGTGGAGGATGTTGCCGGGATAGAGGATGAGGGACATGCAAGACAGGGCCGTAGGACAAGAGGTGGTGTAGAGGCGTTCATTTTGGCTGTTGAATCTGGCTTACTGTATTTTTCATTCTGTAATGCATCACATTTAGGACAAAGAAATGTCTAAATTGACTTAACATGGATCGCAATGCAAGGCCAGTTTTCCTCTGAGCAGCATGAATTTGGCCAGCAATTCTTGGCAGTTGTGTGATGTTGACTAAATCATGCCGAGTAATGATCTTGAATGTGGATGTATGGCCGGAGCTGGGTTTAAGATCACAGGATCACCTAATTCAATAGGGTCAATCTTCTGGGGACTATGAATATCAATAATATCTGTATTAATGAAAATCCAGCCATCAGATACAGTATATTGCGTACAAAGTGCATCTGGTTGACACAAGACAAAAGCTCATTCGTGCCCACAATGAAAAGGGTTCATCCTCTCTTGAGCAGGAATGTGCTCATTAAATTGAACCCACCATACGACATAGTGTAGACCAATGTGTGTAAGCTCTGCACAAGTTGAAAACTGAACACAAAATGACTCAAACTTGACCTGATACTTTATCAAGGCCCCTTCAGGTAGCAGAGCTCTACTGTCGACAGACACAGTGTCCGGATGAGAGTATGACACTTGTGCCTATTGTTTTATACACGTCCACAGTGCTTTGGGATATTTCCCAGCATCAACTCTGCAGAAAAGCAAAACTTCTACACATTTATCGAATTCGGGCTACCATACATGGGCTACTTCTTCGGTCTATTGGGTAAATCCATGTGTGCTGGCAATTAATGATGAGTGTCACTTTCTGCAACATGGCTGGTGTGGGAAATATAAAGACAAAGAAAGAAGTCTCACTTGACAAAGCGAGATTCTAGATTCTAGCATCAAACTAATTCATTACGATTTGAATATCCTGAAAGTCAGACACTGTCAAATAAAAGCATTTCCCTCCTTGAGGATCCATTAGGTGAGGATATCTGGCCCAGAGCAGAGAATCATGGTCTAAATGTGGCCTTGAACGTGGCCTTGGATATGGCCTTGAACGTGGCCTTGAACGTGCCCAAACCTGATTTCCCCCATTTAGGTCCGTCTTTTATTTCCATACCAAGCAGGAGGGATGTGGAGGTTGACCAAACACAAACCCAATGAGCTAACACAGGCCATGTTTTTAAATCATACTTTTGAACAATAACTCAATTAAATCTCCATAAACAGATTGGTTCCCACTGACGGTCTGGGATGGAACATGTTAAGTGCTGATCATCGCGGGCCGGTATTGATCTGCAATCGCCACAGCTGTCCCCTTTGTGGATTGAGGTGAAGGAGAGGGGAAACGTGTCTGGCAGTGAGGATGTAGGGAGGGCCTTGAATGGAGATAAAAGCAAAAGGAGGCAATTCGCCAAAGCAGAACTCCTCAGCCGTTGTGTTTCCCCTCACTCTGTCAGTCTCCTCTCTCCACCAGAGCCCTCACCTTATCATCCACAGAGCTCCGGTGTCTGGAGTTTCGCCTTCAATCTGTGACGTTGGAGCCCAACCGGAGAAGATCATTCACCACTTCCTCTCCTGACATCCCTCCATACAGGGATGGGATGATCGACCCACGAGTGCAAAAAGAGGAGAGGGGCACTGGGATGGTGAGCGTATGCTGAGAGAGAGTTGGAGGGGCTCTCACTCTTGAAGGTGGTTGAAGTCTTGCCAAGATATTACATATTCATAGTTAAATATTCAGCGAGCATGGTGGACAGGGGCAAATTCTGCAGTCAGCCCGCCATTCAAAAGTGAAAGGGATGTGGCTTGTGGATGAAGGGAGCGAGAGAGATAGACACGCATGGGGCTTCATGGTAGTCAGATGAGAGGCTGCCAGCTGCTGATGGGTGACTGTTTGAGCGTGGCGCCTCAGGACATGCCCGTTGAAAGGCGATGCGATCCGATACCCCCACTTATGCGGCGGGGCTTATATACATATGCCCCCTTATGCAGAGGAGGCCCATATCAATGGCAGAACTTCCAGTGTTTTGGTCATTATGCCAAGTTGTTTGAGCGAGCGTCTTGCATGTCTGAATGAGGAATGTGGACTTACTGGGCTATGACCAGTGAGAAAAGCCTGCTCTGCATAAAACCACCTTGTGGCTTCTGGAAATTGTTTGTGTTGCAAAGCTGCTAAGTGAATAAAGTTTTGATAAAGGAACTTAGCTTCACCAGTGAAACTGTGAATTTGGAGTCGGCCTGCAGCATGCCGGCCGGGCTCACTCGAAGGAAAATAAACAATAAAACTATGCAGTATTATGCTGACAATGACTTTATCCTCTGAAGTAGGAGTCGGTCTGATGGGTAACAAAATCCTTCAATAAAAGCTTTCGTTCTTCATGGTGTGGCTCAACTCCAACACAATGGAGGTGAATGGAATGTACTGGTCCCTACTGTCGTGACTTTTACTTCCACTGATAATAGTTGCTGTATTACTTGTGGCAGCCGGAGGGGCAACCCCAGAGGGGCAGTGATAGAGGGACGATATTGCCTGACATGGAGGCGGAGCCCCCATGTCAGGGAATGGAAAAGAGCGCCAAACCACCATCAGCCCAACAAGCAACACCTGAGGAGGAGAGACGAGGGAGCGACCACACCCTATCAGAGGAGGAGGAGGGGACTACAAAAGGGCCCAGGCAACAGGAAACCGGGAGAGAGTAGGAGTAGAAGAGGAAGAAGAAGAAGCAGAAGAAGTAGCCTAATCAGAGAAACCCTTGGAGAAGACTGCCTTACCCCTGGATCACCCTGGAACGTCTGACTACCCGCCCGGCTCACGACCCCTGCCTGTACGACTACCCTGCTCCTGCCCGCGCCCTGGACCGTCTGAGGAATACCCGTTGTGCACCGACCCGTGGAATTGGACACCGACCCTCCCTCTGGAAAGCGGACCTTGTGTTCTTGAGTGTCTATCCTACCTCTTTCCACTCTCTACCTTCAGTAAAAACCTCACTTGAACCGTTTATCTGCCGACTGGTTGTGTTTATTGGTCAGTGTTGTCGTGAAACCCCCTGTCCACCCCGGGGGCTGTCACAACTTGGGGGAGAATGTGGGCACAACCCGGTTCTGACAACACTGACCGATAGACCAACCGACCCAGTAAGCATGGCCACCCCGGTGCCATTTCAAGAGCTGCTAGCGGGGCTAATCGCTAGCAACCAAGAAACCCAAAAGCGCCACGAACAAGCCATGCAAGTACAAATGCAAATCCTCCAATCCCAGCAGCAACAACAATACCAACAGCAAATACAAATGGAGAAATATATGGAATGGCAAACAGAACGCGCGGATGCCATGCAAAGCGAAATCAAGGGCATGTTACAAAACCAACAGGAGCAACATACCGTGGAGAAAGCCAATCCAGCGCGCTTCATGCTCAAACAAACGGCAGCGGACGATGTTGAAGTTTTTTTTCAAATATTCCAGACAACGGCACTCCGCGAAAAATGGCCAGAAGAGCACTGGGCAGAGTTAATAGCCCCCTTTTTGATCAATGAAACGCAAGTAACGTATCAGGACTTAGAGCGCGCTGGAAAAGTTGACTTCCTGGTTTTGAAAGCGGAAGCGTTACAGCGATGCGGGGTCACGTTGTTCTTAAAGGCCCAACGATTTCATGAATGGTCATATGACGCCTCACTTTCTCCGCGAGCCCAGATGCATGAGATCAAAAGGATTACGACGGCCTGGCTACACGCAGAGCCAACAGAGGTGTCGCCCACCGATCGCGTGGTCATGGACAAATACATCAGATCACTCCCGTATGAGGCAAAAAAATTGGCAGGCCAGAGAAACCCCCGCAACATCGAGGACCTGGTGGAAATAATGGAGGGTTACCAAGCAGCACAAGCTTTAGTGCGTGGGGGAAGAAACCAGAACTTAGAGGGGCCCACCCGCAAAGAAAAAATTAAAACTGAGGAAAATAAATATGTGTCTCCCTCCTTCCCCCCAGGCTTTCCCCGACGTCGGCCGGCGTTTGGACAGGAAGAGAGGAGGTGCTACAACTGCGGCGAGATCGGGCACATCGCCTGGGAATGCCCTCACCGCCAGGACGCCCCCATGCCCACGGCCAGTGAGGGGAGTCGCCCATGCGGCTTGATTACAGGATGCTGGGCCACTCACGAGGACAACATGCCCCTCACCCCTGTCAAAGTCAACGGCCGCGACGCCTCAGCGATGGTGGACTCCGGGAGCGCCATTACATTGGTGAGACCCACGTATGCTCAGTACCCGCTCCTGACAGGCACCCGAGCGGTCACGTGCATCCATGGGGAGACCCGCGAATACCCCACCACCGCCCTAGAGATCTACACGACGAGGGGTAGATACCTCGGCACTGCAGGAGTCGTGGAAGGACTCCCCGTAGAGGTGCTCGTCGGCCGAGACCTGCCCGTGTTCCAGGAGCTTTGGCGCAGCCTGGTGGTGAAACAAGGTACGACCCCTCCCCGAAAGTACAAAAAGAAAGCCATCTGTGGGCTGGGGGAGGAGATCTCCACCTCTCCCCTATCGGAAGGAGTCGCCAGTGCCGTGGCCCGGGCGTTGGTGGAGGCCACCCAACCCAACCCCGATGACGTCTATGCCACAGCCATCGAGAACGACGGACCCTCCAGCCCCAGTGAGCCCGAAGGAGAGGCGCCGCCCATCCCCGAGGAAGCAGATACCCCCTCCCTCGACGAAGAGGAGCTGGCCGGGCTGTTTCCCCAGGACCCGGAGGAGCCCATCTTACCCGGGCCCCTCACAGGGAGGTTTGGGACGGCCCAGTTGGAGGACCCCAACCTAGCCAACGCCCTTCGGCAGGTGGCCGCCGTAGACGGACGACCACTGGACGGGGTAAGAGACCTCCCTCCCACACATTTCTCCATATATAACGGGCTCCTATACCAGGTAGTAATGAGGGACGGGGCCCCCCTCAGGTTGTTACTGGTGCCACGTCCTTTTATACCCTCTGTCCTACAGTTAGCCCACTCCCATCTCCTAGGTGCCCATCTAGGAGTGGAGAAAACCCTGGAAAGGGTGAGGGCCAGGTTCCACTGGCCCGGAATAAAAAAGGCCGTAGAAGATTACTGCCGGAGCTGCCCCGAATGTCAACAAGTGGCCCCAAAACCCCATCACAGAAACCCGCTGGTGCCCCTGCCGATCATCACCGTCCCCTTCAGCAGGATCGGGATGGACCTAGTGGGGCCACTACCCAAGACCAACAGGGGACACAGGTACATCCTGGTTATTGTTGATTACGCCACCCGGTATCCCGAAGCCATCCCCCTACGCTCCATGGCCACCAAGGGCATAGCAAGGGAGCTTGTGATGTTGTTTTCCAGGGTCGGAATACCGGAGGAGATTCTCACCGACCAAGGGACCCCGTTCATGTCTAGGATCATGAAGGACCTGTGTGGCATGCTGAAGGTGACACAACTGAGGACGTCGGTGTATCACCCCCAAACGGACGGCCTAGTAGAGAGATTCAACCAGACACTGAAAAAAATGCTGAAAAAGACCATGGACCAGGACGGTAAGAATTGGGACCAACTGCTGCCATTCCTTATGTTCTCCATCAGAGAGGTGCCCCAGGCGTCTACAGGATTCTCGCCCTTCGAGCTCCTGTACGGTCGACGACCCCGGGGACTACTCGACCTGGCCAAGGAAGCCTGGGAACACCAACCCTCCCCCTACCGCACCATGGTGGACCACGTCGAGGAGATGAGGGTGAGGATGGCATCACTCTGGCCCATAGTCCGAGAACACATGGCCGAGGCACAGGCGGCCCAAGCCCGCGTGTACAACCGGGGAACACAACCCCGAGTGTTTAACCCAGGGGATCGGGTGTTGGTCCTGGTGCCCACGGCGGAATGTAAGTTTTTAGCCCGATGGAGGGGGCCTTATGAAGTTATGGAAAGATTGGGGCCGGTAAACTACCGGGTCAGGCAACCAGGTCGAAGGCACCCGACGAAGATTTATCATGTTAACCTTCTCAAGAAATGGGTGAGTAGGGATGCCATGCTCTGTTTCTCTCTCTCTACACCCCCAGGAAAAACGGAGCCAGTCGAGGTACCCGTGGGAGAAGAGTTGACCCCCCGGCAGAAGCAGGACGTCCGGGAAATGGTGGATCGGTTCCGAGACGTGTTCTCCCCGGACCCCGGATACACCACACTGGTGCAACACCGGATAATCACCGAGCCCGGGAAGAAGGTAAAACTAAGGCCGTACCGCATCCCCGAAGCCCGCCGGGGGGCGATAGAGAGAGAGGTACAGAGTATGCTGGAGGCAGACATCATCGAACCCTCGACTAGCGAGTGGTGCAGCCCTATAGTGTTGGTTCCGAAACCAGATGGCTCAGTCAGATTCTGCAATGATTTTAGACAGCTCAACGCCATCTCAAAATTTGATGCCTACCCGATGCCCAGGGTGGACGAAATGATAGAGCGCATCGGGAGGGCCAGATACATAACCACCCTCGACTTGACTAAAGGCTACTGGCAAGTGGCAGTGGCCCCCGAAGACAGGGAAAAAACGGCCTTCACTACTCCCATGGGCCTGTACCACTATAAGAGGCTGCCGTTCGGTCTCCACGGAGCCCCCCCCACGTACCAGAGACTGATGGACCAGGTGCTTCGTCCCCATCGAGAATACGCGGCAGCCTATCTGGACGACATCGTCGTACACGGGGAGGAATGGGGGGCTCACCTCCAAAGACTGGAAGCAGTCCTGAAAGCTCTGCGAGGGGCGGGGCTGACAGCCAACCCCAAGAAATGTCGCCTCGGCCTCCGGGAAGCTGACTACCTGGGGTACACCATCGGCCGCGGCTGCGTCAAGCCCCAGGTAGGGAAAGTCGAGGCGATCCGGGAGTGGCCCCGCCCCCGCACAAAGAAACAGGTACGAGCATTCATTGGGCTAGCTAGCTACTACCGACGTTTTGTTCCCCAGTTCTCTGCCCTTGCAGCGCCCCTGACGGACCTAACCAAAAACCGGCTGCCAGATCGGATCGTCTGGACGGCAGAGACCGAGGACGCCTTCGAGAAGCTGAAGGAAGCACTTTGTTCCGAACCAGTGCTGGTGACCCCGGACTTTACCCAACCGTTGGTGGTACAGACGGATGCCTCCGAGACCGGGGTGGGTGCCGTCCTGTCCCAGCTGAGGGATGGAGAGGAGCACCCAATCACATACGTAAGCAGAAAACTATTACCTAGAGAAACAAGATACGCCACGGTCGAGAAGGAATGTTTGGCCATCAAATGGGCGCTGGGGGAATTGAAATACTATCTGCTGGGACGGCACTTTACCCTGGTCACGGACCACGCCCCCTGGTATGGATGTCCAGAACGAAAGACAATAACGCCAGGGTCACCCGCTGGTTTTTATCCCTTCAGCCGTATGCTTTCTCTGTTGTCCACAGATCCGGGGCCGCTCATGGAAACGCGGACGCCCTGTCAAGACGGGACGCCCTAGGTTCCTGGAGCAGTCCTCCCCCCAGGTCGGATTTAAGGGGGGGGGTATGTGGCAGCCGGAGGGGCAACCCCAGAGGGGCAGTGATAGAGGGACGATATTGCCTGACATGGAGGCGGAGCCCCCATGTCAGGGAATGGAAAAGAGCGCCAAACCACCATCAGCCCAACAAGCAACACCTGAGGAGGAGAGACGAGGGAGCGACCACACCCTATCAGAGGAGGAGGAGGGGACTACAAAAGGGCCCAGGCAACAGGAAACCGGGAGAGAGTAGGAGTAGAAGAGGAAGAAGAAGAAGCAGAAGAAGTAGCCTAATCAGAGAAACCCTTGGAGAAGACTGCCTTACCCCTGGATCACCCTGGAACGTCTGACTACCCGCCCGGCTCACGACCCCTGCCTGTACGACTACCCTGCTCCTGCCCGCGCCCTGGACCGTCTGAGGAATACCCGTTGTGCACCGACCCGTGGAATTGGACACCGACCCTCCCTCTGGAAAGCGGACCTTGTGTTCTTGAGTGTCTATCCTACCTCTTTCCACTCTCTACCTTCAGTAAAAACCTCACTTGAACCGTTTATCTGCCGACTGGTTGTGTTTATTGGTCAGTGTTGTCGTGAAACCCCCTGTCCACCCCGGGGGCTGTCACATACTGTTCAGAGCAAGATCTGTGGATGACTGTACGCGGGGCACTGTTTCTGGAAAGAGATGCTGTCGTTAAATTCTTTATCTCTGATCTTTGGATCGTGATTGGTCAATGTTGTGAGCGCCACAGATAGAGAACCCTGTTGACCTCCAATGCATTGGGGTGAAGAGAGAAATCTAAGAGACAGATACTGTCGCACACAACTGTTAGCATAGCTAGATCCCACTGGAGGTAAGGATACGTGAGGTTCTCCTCTGAGGTATCTCTTTTAAGCATTAAATATCCGTATCATTTGCACCGCTACAGTAAAACCAATAGTTGTTTTAAAATGTGATACAAATGAGACGCAGCATGAAGTGTGAATTAGTGAGCGTTGTTCACTAGTGCACAGGTGTTATGTAGAGATATCTTTTCAATTAGCACAGAGGCTACCTCTTTCTACCTGCTTCCAGTCTTAATACTAAGCTAGGCTCATCACTCCCTGGCTTTAGCTTTAATATCAAGCTTCTCATGTCACACTCACAAAGAAGCCAAATAAGTCTATTTCCCAAAATATTGAACTATTACTCCTTACTGCATGATTCAAACACACAAAACCGTATTTTAAATTATTTTAAAATCAATATTCAGATCAAGTAGGGAGATCTAGAATATGTAATTTGATGTAATAGTGCAGCTTTAGGTTCATAATGAATGAATTACTTGGTAGTGTGGATCACATTTGGTGAATTGCTGGAACAAGCATACACAATGTATATGTTACGTTTTTGAACAGTGTGCAAAAAACATTTTTGTAACTTTGAAGATACTTGAGGGAACAACTGAGGGCCAATCACGTTTCAGGAGATTTCCAATCAACACTTGTTAACACTGTGTGCTGAAAGTTGTGTTACAGTTTGCCAATGAGTACTTTAAAAAGAGTGTTTCCTTGCTCCCACCTGCTCTCCCGACTGTTCTCCGTCACCTCCACTCACTGAGAGGATAGAAAAACACATCCCTTCTTCCCGTGATAGTGCAGGTCACACCTCTCAGTTTGGGAGAGTGGGAGTGATTAAAAATGACAAGGAGACATGTCGAGTGTTATTCATCAAAGAGCTCCACCTCGCTCCGCATCAGAACCAGCCGGTCCACGGGGGGGGGGGGAACCGGGGCGGGAAGTGAATCCGCTCCCCTCCGGCCCCAATCCAGACCCTGAAATGCTGATCCCCCAACCCCCCCCCCTTCCCCTGACTACACGTCCAAGTGATTACACTACACCCCCCCCCCCCCCACACACACACACACACACACCCCTCACTCACACAGAAACACACACAGGCGCACACACACGCTCAGAGGGGCTAATTAAGGCTTTAATATGCAAATGAGAGCCGCAGTAAATTACACAGCTGGCAAATATGCCTGTTTTTGCCTGAAAATACATCAGGAGTGCAGCGAGGAGTGTGTTGCTGCTGTTGTTGTTGTGTTTGCAGAGAGACAGGGGATTGCCCCCCCCCCCTACCCACACCCCCGAACCCCCCTGAGCAACCCATGCGCCCCCCTCCCCTCATCTGCTGGAGTAACTCATCCAGCTTTGTCCCTTTCAGAGGTATCAGGAGGAAAAGTCGACTCTCTGCACAAGTAATGTTGCATTTCAGAGAAGGACACAATGAGGGACACTACGGGAGTGTTGTGGCTTTGGAAATGAACGTTCTGTCGTCTGACAGTATGAAGCTCACATCAACGAGTCTGTAGCTTTGACTTGGTAGCAGACTGGGAAACCTGACGTGACACTTTCATTCACATTTTTACATATTCAGCTGTTTTCAAAAATGCATTCTTCATCAAAATGATTGATTCTTTTATTCTATATTAAAGGGTGACTTCACCCAGAAACACCAATGACAGTGTTAACCATCCACGCAGACAGTTTAATCCGTCGGGGGTTGAAGATCCCAGACTGAGGTGTCTGCCTCAATACAAAGATGTCAATATAATGTTGTTGTTGGGGCTGAAAGCATTGAAAAGGCTGCCAAAAGTTCTTTGGTGTAATGTAATCGGGCTATTGCTGCAATTGGGGACACTGAGGTCGTGAAAATTGGTGATTTTACAAATCTGGAGACAACACTGGATAACAACCCTGCAAAGCATGTAAAGGCCCCAAGGCTCCAGACCAGGGGCGGAGCCAGATGTTGTAAACATTCGAGGCTCAGCCCAAACCTCAGGGGATGCGAGGGCATCCTCCCAAGTCGAGATTTTTTTTCCCCATTTTACGGCAGCTATATGCACTATTATCATCCCATTTGATGATAACATGCCAAAAAAAAAAGTAAATAATTTTGTCAAAACATGATAGTTGCCAAGGTCACAAATCAAGAGCCTACATTCTATGTTGCATCGAATTGTTACTGTCTTCATCATTCTGACACCATAACACAACAATAAGTGAAATGAATAAAGAGAGTCTGGTGTCACTATTCTTCAGTTACATAACGTACGGGTAGGGTAGGAATTTGACTAAACAGCATTGTTAATTATGCATTGTTAATAATTATTGAAAGCTAATTTTGTTTTACTATTTCACAAGTTCGCAGAATGAATGTTGAGCTGACAAATCTGCTACGTTTAAATCAAAATGCCAAAACAATGTGGGCCGTTCCAACTGCAAATCAAGGATTCACAACAATTCTGAAAGTACAACATCAACGAGGATGGCTCCTGTGTCAAAATTCAGTTTTAAGAGCTGAATTGTTTTGGGTGATTTTGTGATCACAAGGTACATATTCTATCATAAAGTTGTTTTGAATTGAAACATTAATAAACCCAAAGAAAAAGCTTGGGGCAGTTAGTGTTAGACTTGTATGTTTATGTCCACTTTTAAGATGTGGTATGGCAACCAGAACTATATTCCTGCGAGTGTTACGAAGGCTCTGACTCATGATCAGAGTACTTTTAATCCTTGCTGTGGCCCTGAATGTAATCCCGATACAGACTGTTGACAGTCAACTCCATGGATTATCCCGAATCACAGGGACAGTTTCTGGAAACGGATGCAACTTTAGAATATATTAAAAGGATCTTTTTCATCATTCAAGTTAATTTCCATTCACCTTCATGATATGTATATCTCATTTTATATTTGTCAGATACTGTTGTGTAATGTTTCAAATTACTATAAGAGCACATATTGTCATTCTGGATTAAACACAGGACATGTTAATTCACTGAGAACTCTCTTCTTATTCTCCATTAAAGGATGGATTTCTGTTGGTCATCAGAAATAAGACGTTCACTTGGTAAAAAGACTGATCAGGTAGCAGTATGAACCCTGGTCCCCCCCCCCTCCTGCTCGGAGCCGTTCCCCGCTGCCCTCTGAGGCGTTGCTTGGAGGTTTGTTCTGCCTGGTTGCTGTTGTCTGCCTACGTACTCTGTTCCCCAGAGCACCGGTGTCATCATGATGCAACTGAAACCTGAGTGCCGACTACATGCATGGTCAGGCCGTCCTGTCACCCAGCCACCCTACTGGGACTGACCGTGACAGGAAGGGTGCCCGAAAACAGACCCAGAGACCTCTTTGTTTCACGCTGTTCCTAAAAATAAGACTCCGCTCTCCTTCTAACGGTGCCCTCTGTGCACTGCATTTCCCACAGCAATCTCTCCACAGACCCGTACAAACACATGTAACTGTTCTCGGATGTCACTCCCGAAACCTCTCACATTCACAGCGACGTGATCTAAAGCCAGCAGACTGCTCTGAGGCGTGAACAGTCAAGGTTGTTGGATGAGATAAAGAACAGCCGCAGCAGATTGTTTTAATGGACATCAACACATGTGAGACATCTGATTTCTAAGGCCATGTTTCATTCAGGCTACATATTCAATACAACCCTTGTGTGGAAAGGTACTAAAAAGGAAAGATCACAAATACAATGTGTTCAAAGAGGCCTGCATGCATTTTAGGGATCGAAGGAAGCCTTTGACGTTATGGTATAGATTTTCATTTTGTGTGTATGTACTGTATTTCACCCTTCACCTTTTGCTATATTGCTAATTTCCCATAATTTGTAGCCCCTTGACCCCGTGGTGGTTCAGGGTTAAGTCCGGCCGTGCATCTTGGAGCAACTGTTCCAACGACGATGACTCGTTGTTGTTTTTAAGACACAGTTTCATGAAAGTAAAGAAAATAGATTCTCTTATTCACTCATCTGATGGGCTGTTCTTCCTGTAACTATGACCATGGGAGGCGTTCACCGATGACAACAGAGATTGACACATGGTTTCAAAGTGTTTGACGGCATCGAAGTCAAACACCTAATTTCTAATATGAAAGGTGTCATATACGCCCAGTACACTTTATTAGGTACACCTGTACAATCTAATGCAATCTAATCCCGTCACACTTTACACCTCTGGCCCTGTATGGTGTTGCGATTGGTGTGATCACATCGCAAGATGCTCTCTATTCAGCGGTGTTTCAAACATTTTGACCTCCTTATTTGTGTAAATATGAAGAACAAATGATTAGACACCTCCCTATATATTGTATACAGGACCACTTTTGACTATAGTCTCATAAACATATCGAATTTAAACATTTTTCACAAACAAAACGACACATTATACACTTCGTAAAAGTAGAAATTGGGGCAGAGTAGTGACAGATTGTACACGTGTAGACGCCTCAGAGTGTAAGGGTTTATTTAACCACATAGAAGTAAAGTTAGTAAAAATATCTTTAAGCATGAAGATACTGTGTTGTTCCTCTGGCTTCCTTTCAAAACCCCACAACTGCTCCTGTCGCCCCCCTCCACTGGTCCACAGACACAAACCTTCCTGTTGCCTCTCCTTCCTACACACACACACACACACACACACACACACACTCTGCCATGCTGCTGTAATTATCACTCAGTGAGACAGCCTCTAACAGCTCCACCTTGCTGACATGCGACATTCAGGAGAGGACACTCTGCAGCGTTATCGCTGAACTCCTCTGCTGGAGGACGGCTGACAGGACGCTCACGCTGGCTAAATCCAAAGCCAAATATTGAAGCATCAAACAGGTAAACAGGCTTCCGAGACCGCTTCGCCCGACCCGCGATTAATAGAGCGCCGGGCAGGGGAAGTTTAGTGCATTAGCTGGGTTGACGGAGTCCACTGATAAGGGTGTATAAACAGCTCCACCTTGCAGTGGCTACAGAGAGAACTTGCCTGTCAGAAGAGACTGCTTTCCACCAGGGCCAGGGAGCATGAATATTTTAGATGGGTAAATAATTAATAATTAACAGCAAACAGGCCAGTGATCAAATGGAGCAGCGTGGCAACAGACATGAAAAATCAGACTTGTAAACAAAGACAAGAGGACCCAGATTTCCTCCCCTCTTGCCACCTTCTTTTTTCCCCCCTTTTAAATATGCGCATCTTCAATTGCCCCCCCGCATCGCCATGAAACCACACACATGCAAAAAGGCACACGTATGAACACACAAACTCCACATCAGCGACTCTGTCAAACACACACAAAGTGCTGCCATAACCCCTCCATCACTCACTCACATTCATACCCACACTTATTTTCCTTCACACGAATGAAATTTTCACGTATTCCTTGGCGACCCGGGGAATGTGACTGAGCGAGAACACTTGATCTGGCCACCCGCTGTTTTCTGATGGAAAGATTTGCTTTTTAATACAATCGTCACTCCTCCCACCTGGATATGCCACGCCAAGACAAATCCCAGCTGTGTGACTCCAAAACCTGACAGAGCTTAAAAATTCCCTTATTACCATTCCCTTAAAATATCCAGCCACACTAACTCCCGACAATGGTGAAAATGCTAATCACGTCTCTCGGCGGCTTAGAGGAGCATGAAAACAGAGCCGCCAATATGGAGGCTTTGGTGCGTGTGCAAAAGTGAGGAAGAAGAAGAAGAAGAAGAAGGAGAAGACGAAGACGATGGCGACAAAGAAGTCCCAGCTTTAATGGCACACATTCACAGAAGCGTCATGGCTCTTAAAAGCTGCTTCTCCAAAATCTGTCGCATCTTGCCGCTTGACTTTAGCCAGAGGAGACATTTCATAAAAATCTGACTTAATTGTGTAAACAACACGCAGACAGACAGAAAAACCACTGCAAACAAAAATAAAACAACTCTGGAAGCTGTGCACGGATCGCCTTCAGAGTTAATTTTAAAGTAAGCATTCAGTTCCTTGGAGATTTTAATTAATGCTTTAATATGCAAATAAGTTAGCAGAGATAAAATCATGACAAAACAGATGGCAAGTGTGGGTAATTATTTTGTGAATCCAGCAGGGGTATGTATTAAAGTTATGGCATCGTTTTCCTCAGGCCTCTGCAGCCATGGATGGTGAAGAGGGGGAAAAAATGTGTCTGATGAACTGAGACACAAATGACTTACTCCTGTCTCCAAATGACAAATGACACCACAGTGAGTCTGAATACATCACACAAGACAAGACGTTAAGGATAAGTAATCCTCAGTCACCAGTACCCCTTCATTCCAAATTAGGAAGGGAAATTTAAATGAAAGCACCAACAGTCATTTAAATGCTTGCAGAGCTGAAACACAGAGTGTGTCCGTTTTACTACCAGAGCACCATCAGTAGCCTGTGCTGTTTATAGCAGGCAGGGTCCATTCACACAAGTCAAATCACTATTCATAACACCAAGTCATGTTTTTTATGCCTTAAATAATCCTGTTGATGAAACAATCTCACCACAAGGTCTAATTAGTAGACCGTTTTTAATTGTATCACATGCAGCAGATGGAGTTGTTATGGATGTCATAGATGTTCAAATTTCCATTTTTTGTCTGAGCAATTCAAGGACTTCCCCTCCATGCTGGTTCAAAAGTTGAAATTAGAAGTTCATTACTTTGCACGGCAGCTGCATTCTTGCGATACCACGAGATATCATCGTATCAGGCCTCAGGTAAAGGCCTTTACAATCCAGGGACGTGACCAATAAACAACCCGGAAATGCAAAATACTCGCCAAAAAGTCAACATTAAAACTATTTATACCGGCAGATAACCTAAACTACTGACTGTAAGATTGCTTTTAGAGAAACGCTCTGAGTGCATAGTTGAGCGTAATGTATTTGTCAAGGGCTTTTATTGTGAAAGGTAAAAAAGGAAGGAGTGGATCTGGTCTTCGCTGCCCTTGTCAAAGTTAAAATGAGTAATACATTGTGCCATCTTGGTTCGGACTACATAGCCTCTGGGTTGTACTTTATTCGCTGAGTGGGAAGTTTAGAACGATCAACCTCGAAATACGATGACGCAAATATTACACAGTAAAAAATGACTTTTTTTACTGTGTAATATTTGCGTTCTGTGATGACAAAAACAACAAGCCCCAGCATGTGAAGACCTTGTCGCATTTGAGTCCGGACCACCAGTGATACGGACCAATCAGCATCCTGTGAGAAGCTACTGGCAGCACCGTGCGTATTTGAGCGTATGTGTGAGACGCAATGACACGGAGAGGCGGCCGTACAACCAATGGCGGCTCCTGAAGAGGTTAGCGTAGATGCTGCGGTAGCATCAAGAAAAGATGTTTTCGCTCTTCTCCCGACTGACTTCGGCAAGAGTTAGATTGACAGATCACTCATCCAATTACCTACCAAGCATTTATTTAAAGTGCCGGGTCTTTTCCAAACAGTATCCAATGATGGCTTCTCTGACCCTCACAACTAGGCACTGAAGATGTGTGATTCGATCGGAAGCTCCAGAACAGCAGTGGCCCTTATGTGATTTTGCTTATGAAAAATTGGCCCACATTTCAAGTACCCAACAGTACAGCTCTCTCTCTCTCTCGACATCATCGCGACCTGTGTTTCAGTGGTATATATGTGCACCTACGATGATAGCTGTGCCTACCTGCTCCTGTGGAGGGATGTGGTCCAAATCCAGGCTAGCAAGAGACCGGTTGATCCTCAGGGCCAGACACAAGGCCATCAGGCCTCCAACCTTTACTTCATTCTGACGGAGGTCCAGCCGCTGAATCTGACGACTCTCTGCAAGGAACTCTGCCAACGCCACAGCACCTTCAGCAGAGAAAACGTTGAAAGGGTAGAGGGGGCTGGGTTAGCAGCTTAGTAGTAGTAGCAAGGCTCGTTTGATCCTGGAAACCTCTCTTGGCTAGCTACCATACATCATAAAGTAATGATTGCAAGTTGCATTTCTCTCCCTATTCAACACTAATCAGACATGCAAGTGGTTGATATGAAACCAAAGTTGTGAACCACATTTAACACAATTATTCCTAAAAAATATAGTTATAAATGATATATTATAACGGGCCGAATGTGTACTTCAGTTCTAGATTCAAATACCATCACAAGAGTGTTGCTGAATGTAAAAGACTGACTGCACATGTATTATTGTACCTTCACACATGATGTTGGCTCGGGCCAGGCCGAGCTGCAGCAGCGAGCAGTTCACCATCAGAGGCTCCCTGATCACATGCATGCCCTCGTTCCCCAGGAGGTTCTCACCCAAATCCAGGACCTGCAGGACCTTCAGCACGGGCTGAAAAACAGCATTCATCTCCACGTTTACCTTGGACCAAACAACTGGGACCAAGGGCTTTTCATCACTGCTTTACTTTGCCTTTACCACGACAATGAAGCGTTTGGTTCAGACTCTGTGTAGCTTTCAGTGTGAAAAGGCTGAGATGTTTTAATCATCATTATTATTATGCGGTGATTATTATTCCTTTTCAAACTGTTTCCTCTCGTGTTAAATGCTCAGAACTTCTGTTTCCACTCTCCAGAGTCACATTAGCGTTGAAGGTTGATTAGCTGGCGCATAAAGCTGGGGATGTCTGGGGCACAAGAGGCTCATGTTGCCCAACAGCTTGAAGAGGAACGCGCCACCCACTCCTCGGTTGCCCCCTCGCCTCGCCACCCTTGTTAAACTCCTCTGGTCAGCGTTCTGAAGAGAGAGGCAGTGCGGGGGCGGAAAGGAAGCCAGGAAGGCAACAGACAGACCCAGAGAGCCTCTTCTTTTTGGAGTTAATTTGCACCACGGTGACAACAAACACACTTGAGAGGGTCCCCCCCCTTTCTCTCCTCGGCACACACAGGGGCACCGCCACATCCAACGCGTGGCGAGAAGCTTCTCCGGTGAAGAGGGGAGGAGGAGAGGGAGGAAGAGCATCTCGGATGGATATGCACGAGGGATAATAGCAGACAATTAAAGAGGCGACTGCGTGGTTGAGAGTGTGTGAGAGTCGAGCATGGTTGAAGCCTGTCAAACGTAAACCACAGGAGGGTTGGAGTGAGAAGTTTGAGGGGGGTAAGAGTGTGAAACCACCAAAAACACAGTATGCTTTCACACATGACATGCTGGCTTTAAACAAAAAACAGCGGAACTCACAAAGTAGAAAGAAAACAAAAGCCCTGCATGGCATAATCACCTCACCTTTTTTTTATAGAGTAAATTTAGAATCATCATCCAAATTCAAGACCAGGAAGTGGATTTTGGCCCACATCTGCTCCGCTAGTTAGTCTTTCAAAAGACGAGCCACGAGGACAGAGAATAAAAGCACACAGACCAACCAGAAAGGTTAATAACAGCATTCCTCGTCATCATATTCGACACGACCAGCTACGGGTCTAATTATCATCATTACGGCCTGCAAGGACATCTACTTATCTCCTTGACTGGCAGTCTGCATGAGCGCCCCTCCTTAACGCGCATCTATTATTTAATCAAACTGTTCCTTATTTTGGTAGCACTGGAGGAGACAGGGGAAGTGTGTGTGTGTGTGTGTGTGTGTGTGTTTGTGTGTTTGTGTGTGTGTGTGTGAGAGAAAGCGTACGTGGCAGGCCTTTAATTTCTAGCCTTTTGACTTCCACAGTCGCCACTCACATGACAGGAAGGTGCAGTTTATGCTGCCAATCAGGCGGAAGGAATGCATGTTATTAGGAGTGTACAGTGAAACGTGTGGAGGCGGGACTTTTGGGTGGTGGTGGGGGGGGGGGGGCGGGCGGGGGTTCTCTGGATGAGGCCGCCGCAATATATAAAGGAAAGCAGGTATAAGTTGGACAGTTTAACTCGGTTTAACAACGCTTAGAGGGTTTCTGTGATCACTTCATGGTCAGACATAACATGTTCGTTACACAGAACCATCTGAGAAGCCAAACTCTTTCAGGAGCAGAAGAGCATAAACATCCCTTCCATTGAATAAAGCCTTCAGTGTCGTTCTTTGCTCTTCTATCAATGAATAAATACTCTCCAGGTCCGATGTTACTGGTGCTATTGCAGCATCTGCGCTAATCTCTTCAGGAGTCGCCATTGTTGTTAGGAACAGTCTCCTCCCTGTGTCGTTTCCCACACACACTTAGGCCACACCCCTAGCTGCCAGTAGCTACTCACACTCATTGGACATAAATGCATTACCTAAAGCCTGACAAGATGGAATTCTGTGGGATATGTGATGCTGAGATTCTTCCCTCTTTCTGTTCATGTTTCCTTGCAGAGCTGTGGCAGAGGTAACACAAAGACTGTATCTTTGTTATGACCTGTTAGAGTTGTCTAACTCAGACTGCTGAAGCCTTGTGTTAGCTTCAGATAAACTTTGTAATGAGTTGACCATGGAATGAGGGATGTGGAGTTTGTGCCGCATCACTTACATTAGAATAGTAACGAGGAACAAATCTATTCATCCTTTTAAGGGTTCAACACAAAAGTTAAGCAGCCCCTGGAACAAATCATTTCCCCTTAAAATTACAAGTGCAAGTTACTTTAATGATGAGAAATGGCGGGATAGTGACTCGGATTACACTGCACAAGTTGTGAGAGAGTTTTTTAAAACGGATGTTTTGAAATGCGGCCTCCACTTATTTCAATTCATCAAGACTTTTCTCTGTGTTTGGATTCTCAGTTCACCGTGGAGGCACGAGAGAAAAACAACGTTCTCTTCAAGAATTCAAGGTAACACACTGTGAGTAATAGATATACAAATGGTCCCTTTTGTGGGAGAAGTTTTCTTTGAAGTTACATTGCGAGGAAAACTACGGCCGCTACGGAGAAACCGCTGCACTTAGACTGAAGTTTCAGATGTCCATGGAGAAAAGAAAAGCTCTGTTCTTTGCCCTTGGAACATATATGTAATGCTGACTTTGGGCATTAATGGATTTAGTTCCAAACTAAAAGCTGGTATCATGATCCTCACCAGAGCCTTGGCCAGATGGACCATTCCATTTGCAGTGATCTGGTTGTTCCTCAGCAGTAAGACCCTCACACCTGCCGTCTGCCACCTCAGACCATCACACAGCTCCTCCAAACCTGCAAAGTGAAAAAACACAACCAAACTACTTGACATTGTAGTAACTAAACAGGTTCAGCTAATTGTTAATTACAAGTAAGAATTCCACTTTGTATTTGTAAGCTAAATGGCACTGATGGAGAGGAGTGGGTTGCTATGTGCTTAACCTTTCCACGTGTGAGATCATCTTAATAAAGCTGGACTGTGCATGTCTGCAAACTGTGTTTAGCTATCCTGTTGCTTTGGTGTGTTTTCTTGTAAGCTGCTGGCAAGCAAAGTTAGTAGGGTCATTCTGTAATTAGCAGAAACTGAACAAAGGCTGCCAAAGTGTTACTAATGATTAATGAGGTTATGTGTCTCAATTGCAAACAACTTCTGTGAACATGTGCGCTGCCTCTCATTCACACGATGTAAAGCATGACGATGTGGGAATCCATTTCGCAGCGAAAAATGTTTGCGTCAGGTTTAAAGGCGTTGTGCAACATTCTGGGAACTACACGCTGATACGGTTTCTTTCTTTCAGAGAGTGAGATGTGAAGATTAACATACTTGTGACTTCTTCTTTAACCATAAGTCGTTGTTTTCACATTTTTGTTTTACATTCATTTACCCGAAACATTTTTTACCAATCGTTTATTTTCAAAATGTTCAACTAAATCCTTTCAGAAACAATTATTCAGAGTAAATTAATTAATCTGCACTTCACACATTGAGTGTGTGACATATCAAATAGATCTGTGATTCCATTGGCTGAATGTCAAAAGATGTTGAACTCTGACCTGTGAATTCGCAGCTCAAAAGAACAGTTGGACATCTGGCAAATATGCTTATTCAAGAGAGTTAGATGCCAGGCCTGACATCAATCTCATGTCCTGTGCATTAAGCACAAAGCCAGAGTCAGGACCATAGACTGTATATAGAGATGGAGGACATCACAGCTACCGAAAGTGAAGCCAAAACATCCAGATCGCCCCCTGGTGGCTGGCTCCGATATTGCTGCTCCTAATGGAGCAGCAATGAAGTTTTCATCGCGCTGTTGTATATTAAATTGTTAATTGATGTGATGAATTATGATTTAATTGGTTATTTGAAGCTATGAAAAGGGGGGTGACATCATAATTGACAGCTGGGATTGACAGCATGCTCTGAGTGACGTAGTCGTGGACTCTGAGGCTCTGGAATTGTATGAGAGAGGAGATGTAACTCTAACCATCCATAACTGTCACTATGCTGTGCAACACAACATGTATCGATTTGATCATGAATGTAGTTATAGAGATATAATAATTTTGTCCCTTTAGCAAAACAGCTCCCGTGGTGCTAGCATAGCAGCTAGGTGGCTCACGCTAACAAGCTGGGTTCCTTCAGCTCTTCTCAGGCTCCTCTTCTCGCCAAAATCACTGACTCAGTAGATGGTACCAATGATGTTCTGGGTGGTTTTAAATACCCGCTGTAGAGCCCTCCTGTCCTGTGCCGTACACATCCCACACCAGTTTGTAATGTTTGCAGTCAAGAGGCTTTCTATTGTTCTTATAATGTGGCGCCATCACCCCCGGACCACAACCGCACAGACTCTGGCTCCAAATAATGTCAAGATGGCGGCTCCCATATCTAGGATATTTTGGCTTAATTTACAGTGGGATGAAGTGGAGACGCATCGTCCATCTATATACGTATACAGTGTATGGTGAGCACATGGTTAGCTTAGCTTAGCATAAAGACTGGACACAGGGAGAAACAGCTAGCCTGGCTCTAGCCAAGGTTAAAAACACCACCTTCAACACCTCCAAATACCTCTTTTCAACTTTTAAGGCAGGTGCTCTTTGTGACTATATAAACCTTATTTTATTGTTATTTTATCATTCAGCACTCACCACACCAAACATGTCCTCCATTAAATATACATTTCATCAATAGGATGAACCCATGGGTTCTCAATTAGACAAAACCGAGTGCTTTGAATAAATATACATTTTTTGTTCAGTAGCAAAGATGAACATCCTACCAGCATCTGCTACGACATTGCTGCTGAGCTCCAATGTCTGTAAAGTGGTGTTGTAGCGCAGCAGGTCTCCTAAATGCAGGGCATCCTGGTATCTGTTCAGCAGGTTGTTGGTAAGGTGGAGCTCTTTCAAAGCCTTGTTTGACTTCAATGCACCAACTACAAGCAGCGGCAAAAGAAAAGATCAACAAAAGATAAGAAATTGGATCCAGAATTTACATTACTACCGTAAAGTAGAATTACGCTCCTCAAACTGTTGAATTACGTAGCTTGAAAGGCAAATACTGGCAGACATGTGTGTGACTTTAAGATTTGTGTAATTTGTTTGATTAATAAATACAAAATCAACTTTGTCAGTGCTTCTCTGTTGAGAGAATCAATATTCAATGAAGGACTCTAACCATGGACGTTGAGATGCGCCATCACGCTCTCACTCCCAACTCGTCAAATACGAACGCTCGGTCAGTGGGCCTAAACTTCCGACTATGACACTCTAGATTCCCCTCTAGCGTCAGCCTTGTATGGGTCAGCTTCCGCTTGTTTTATGCAAAGTGTCTTTTTAAAGTAATTTTCAGAGGAAATTCACAATGTACATCCATCCACCTTGGCCCTACTCCACAAGCAGACTTCCTTGCTCTTTCTATGTCAGTTGCTCTTAGCATCTAATAATGAATGGGTTTACATTGTTTGTTGAGTTTGTTGAAAGCCCAGTGCGTCATGCAGACGCTAAATGGAGCCTTGGTCCGCTAGTATCAGCTGCTGAGGGTCACTGACTAAGCATCGCTATTTGCTGAGCTGGGAGTGAGAACGGGTTCGATATGCAACTTAACCATTGGGTCACCAGCCAAAACTGCTAAACACAATTTATTTCGTGAAGTTATTCTGAGCTGAGTGAGTGTCGTGAGTTGATATCTGAGCAGAGCAGGAGCAGTGGTTGTTGATGGGAAGCCAGTTGGGGACCAGATCCTTGTCACTGGGATAATGTGAAGCTCCCACATGTTACACACAGCTGTCGAAGCTCCTGGCTGGAAGGTAGAATGATCGGAAGCATATGCCTGTCTATAAACTCACAGCAACAGAGAAGTCAGCAGTGCTCAGGACCGGAGTGTGGAACCAGCCCCCCCCCCCCCCCCCCCAAATTAAGACGTATGGATCTTTGTAAATTGATGTTAGATATGATCCAGTAGAATGTCCTCTGAGAAGCCAAACATGGGGCCTTTAGGTTGTAACTGTGATAGACTGATTGATGTCGAGTGAACTTGAGCATGAAAACGAAGCACAGCAGGACTCGCCGCCTGCTGCAATTACTGCGGTAAGGATCAAGTGGCACGAAGTCGCCATTCTAGAACAAGCCATTGTTGGAGCCAGAGTCGTGACTCCCCAGCACAGGGGACCTTACAAAACACCAGTTAACTTCCACAGCCCTCTCTTCCAAATGTCAGTGTGTACGCCAGTTAGATGGATCTTGCCACTTTGGTACTTTGCCACATATTTGATTGTGTTTCGGAGACATATCTTGTATTCATATTTATTTGTGTAATGTGTACTGTACTGCGGTACACATGTGTCAGTGTTGCCTGGGCCCTCGCTGCCCCTCGCATCCAGATCGATGCGGTAGATTTGATCAAGCCTGTTGGGCTGCATGTGAAATGCCAACATTGTCATCAGGCACAGTGGGACTCAAATGGTGGAATTGGTGGGATTGATCTGGTCGAGTCCGCTGCGAGCGCCCAATCCCGCAATCAGAGGCCCCTCCGATCGAAGGCAATGATCCTCAGCCGGGACCCCCCGCCGGGGAGGGAAGGATGGGAGGTGGCGCTGGGCTCAGCTAAGGCGGAGAGGATGGGGTGGGATGAGAGATGAGCGGGGGGAGTTGGGGGGGGAAGTTGTTGTGAGACCCCATAATATCAAAGAGATCCAGAAAATGTCAGAAACGTTGGAGGAGCAAGTTGCTGTCGGGAAGAGTGGGCAGCACACTGCGTCCATTTGGTTCTCTGTCTGCTCCCAGCTGAGAGGAGATGAGAGGCGGTGTTCACTCATCTTTTTGTCCCAACAAAGAATAGGGATTGTTTTACCACGACATTTGGTGATATTCTAAAAAATATTGTGATTTTATTTGATGATATAATGAAAATGCATGCGACTGTCCATGTACTGTATGTGTGTGTCCATCCATGTGCAGCCCTCAACCCCCCCCCCCCTGAGTGTTGTGTCCGCCCGTGGCTAGGGTATTTCTTTGTGTGTATGTACATCCAGTAATTGTGTATGTGTGTGTGGGACATGTGACCCTTCCAATATCCCACTCCCCCATTCCCCTTCTCCATCGTTCAGAGATAGAACAACAGCCAATCAATGAAGGTCTGGGAGGACAGACCTCGCTGAAGTGGATGAGCTTTATTTTCTTTCTTCTTTTATGTCAAATGACCCTTTAAATCATTTGTAGGAAACAATTTCAGTGTTTCTATATGCTGTAAGTGTGTGTGAACAAGTGTGGCTGTGGTACCATGTGTGTGTAGTATGCCTGGGAGTGTGTAGAGAGCAAATACAACAAAAGCAAATCTATTCATCGATCTATCTATTTATATTTTTGTTTGAGAGATTCTACAAGGCTCCAAAAAGTGTATGGTGAATATGTGTGTGTGTGTCTGTGTGTGTGTGTGTGTGTGTGTATGTGTGTGTGTGTGTGTGTGTGTCCTGGCTGCCATAGATGTGTGCAGCGGTGTGTAAAGTGACAGGTAAGAGATTAGAACTGTAATCCCGGTGCAGACCTGCAGAGAGGGTCACAGGTCAAAATCTGGTCCTGCTGGCCACAGGACACACCCAAACACACACACACACACACATTCACAAATGCATGCAGGCACGCATGATTTTACACTTACAGTCCACACACTTGCATTCAACAAACAAAAGCTAAAGATCAGGTATGTGCAGTGAGGGTGAACTGTGTGTGTGTGTGTACATCATACCCAGTGTGTACAGTGGCATGCCGCTGAGCTGGGCGTTGTGAAGGTGCAGCACTGTGAGCCGGCTGGTCAGCAGAGCTTTGGATAGCGACTGGGCAGGGTAGTCGACCACGGGCACATTACACACATCCAGTCTGGACAGACGCACGCTCTGCAACAGACACACAGTGAATAACAGACGCACGCACAAAGAGACAGTTCAAAACGTATCAGAATGTCTCATCTCCCAGAAAAAGAGCGATGTACGGTGGAAGAAAGAGCTTCACTATCACTCAGGCCTGTCTCAGAAGAAAGGTGCAGAGGGCGGTTCTGAGTGTTCCACTCTCGCACTGGACCGGCCTGTCTGTCCTCCCTCCCTGACATCAGACACTTAGGAGAAACGATGAGGAAGAACAAAACCAGCCTGACTGACGCCAAGGTCCGGGCGATACTGTTTTATCATTTGCTTAGTTATATTTAATTTTATGTTCGTGTCCACCCGACGAATCTAAAAATCGATGTATTTTATTTTAGCTCTGGCTGTTCTTGGGCTCTACATACTCCAGAGAAACATATCTGTCTCTTTAGCTGCTAAAAGCTCCACCACGTTCACCAGCTAGTCACAAACTGTCTGTATGCTGCTTCCAAAATCTAAAACTGGAGAAAAGTCTTGATTCAACAGCCAAACCACATCAAAACATCAGTTTACAGACTCTCACAAAACTCATTAATCCATTAGAACGCTCACTACTCCCCGAACACATGCACGCTAAAACCTGATCATTTAAAACACTTTGGACTCGCTTGGATGAGTAGCACGCCTGTGCAAGCATGAGACATTAGAGACTTTAAGACACATCATGCTCATTTTCAGGTTCATACTTGTGTTTCGGGTTTCTACTCTAACATGTTGGCATGTTTTAATGTTAAAAAGACTCATTGTTTTCCTCGTATTGTCTGTGTGAATATACCTTAATTCACGCTCTGTTGGAAACGCTCCGTTTTAGCGCCTGTCTCTTTAAGCCCCCCCTCCCAAAAAAAGCCCAGTCTGTTCTGATTGGATCTACAATATGGGACTTTTAAATCATTAAGCACGGCCACATTTACTCCAATCAAGACTTTTCTCCGTGTTTGGATTCTTGGTTCACGGTGGAGGTGTGAGAGAGCTATGTGTGACCGGCAGGTACCCATAGGTTTTTTTTCTCGTAAATTTATGACTTTAATCTCTGAGTTTTCTTTTTCTTCGAATATAACCCCCTCTCCCGGCTCCGTAGCTATTACATTTTTAACTTGCAGTGGCTCTAGTACTCCGTTGTGTAGAGTGCGTTTCCCTCCAAACGTCAGACAGCACGTCGAGCTTGCCAATTTGATGAAGCAAATGTCAGTTCTCCACAATGCCAAAGGAATGAACCAAAATAGTGAGGAGAAAACTGTTCAAGTAAGTTCATCTAAAGAGAGAGAGAGAGTCCTTACATTAGTGAAGAAAATAATCTAAACTGGGGGTCATGCTCTAAGTCCTTGCATTGTGTTCCCTCATCCTGTCCCGCTTTGATCGCACAGACACGGAAGTCAGTCGCTGGTAACATTTGGGCCGACTGTGTCTCCCCCCACAGCTAATCAGTTATGCTGCTAATGCTATCTGTGATGCTGCAGCGATGCCGCGTGTGGCGGCGTTTTGATGTGTTTATGTATCGTGTTCGCAGTGGGAGAACTTCTCACCCTGTTTGCTCTGCCCTGCGTCTTCAAAACCATGTAATGTGCAACAAACTCACTTTCTAGGATGTACATTATCCCCCAGAGAAAGCCCACAAGAAAAGATTACTATTCCACTGCGTCAGCCAACCTGCTTTATCAAATGAGCGAGGGCCCTCCAACACAATGTTCCCATACTGCTGTTGTCAGAAATGTCAAGATGGGTTGTAGATTCATAGTACAAAATCATATCCAGCAAGGACGATGCTCCCTGCAAGAGAGAGAAAATAGGGAGGGAGAGAAAAAAAAAAAATGAAGAAAGCAAAGCGCCAAATTTGACAGGAATGTTATGAAGTTCTTTTGGAAGGAAAAAAATAGCCTCTAATCTGATACAGGGAAGGCCTGAATATGAAACTGTATTGGAAGAGCGAAGATGAGGAAAATAAGTTTTGCTCATAAAACTCACATTTTCTTCCAGTTGGGCTGCTTGCAGATTGATGAAATCAAAGTGCAGCGATTTCAGAACGACTTCCAGAGCTTCACAGGAGCGCTGGTCTAATCGCTCACCTTGATAGAGGCAAGCAATCAAACGGAAGATAATTGGGAGGCTGTTTGCTAACAGGCAAAAATTGCACGGCTCTAAATGCGCTTTATCCTTTTTTTTTTCTGAAATGAACATTTCAGCAGAAATCACGGCAAAACAACTTCCTTTATGGGAAAAGTTGATCTGCTGGCGCGTGTGTGTGTGTGTGTGTGTGTGTGTGTTTTCTTTTAATAAAGTTCTGAGACTTGATGAGAAATAGAGAAAGAGAAATAATGACAGCTTCAGTTAGAAGAATAGGATGCCGTTCCTCATGATTGGACTTCTATGCGAGCGCTGCAGTGTCTATTGATTACTGACTACTGGCAGAACACTGTAATCAATACACTACTTGTATACCAAACCTCAAAATGTAGTCTGATAACTTTACCTACAAAGTCACATCACATTGAGTAGGGAACTAACAATTTAACATTCATCAATTTAACATTTATATAACATATATATGTGTTATATAATATATATATATACATGTATACATGTACATGTTATTTTATATATATACAGTATATATGTATATGTAGAATTTAAGTACATTTACTTAAGTACAGCTGTAAGTTACTTTGATGCTATTTTATCCCTCAAAACATTTGATGCTAATGTATAATGTGAAGAATTATTATTGATTAAACAACCCAGAATGCATCATAATATACAGGAACATTGGGCTGATGTGCGTGTTTACTTTGATACCATATTTAATGTATACTCAAGTGTGATAATAGTTTGTACACAAAATGTTGAATGCCGGACTTTTACTTGGAATGTCGTATTTTGACCTTGCGATATTGCTTGACCCTGACACCAGCACTGACCTGGGATGATTATATATATAAGATTATACTTCAAATTCCGTCCTGTTACCTATCTGCAGTGTGATGCAGCCCTTCATACAGAGTTCTTCTTTGTAATGTTCCATTTTTTACTCAACTCTTCCATCCTTATAGCACAAGTTACATTCTTTCTGTACAGCTGTTATATTTGACATATATATGAATTAATAGTTTGTATAGTTTGTTTATTACTTTTTCCTTTACATTCATGTGTCACACACTGCTCTTGTTCCTAGCACTTAACCCTTCACTGGCCTGTTTATTCTGCTGTGTGTGTGTGTGTGTGTGTGTGTGTGTGTGTGTGTGTGTGTGTGTGTGTGTGTGTGTGTGTGTGTGTGTGTGTGTGTGTGTGTGTGTGTGTGTGTGTGTGTGTGTGTGTGTGTGTGTGTGTGTGTGCTATGTCTGTTTGTCCTGAACCAGTTCACAGGACGTTTATTCTGGTAAGTGTCTTTCTCTGGTTCGGTCCCTGTCAACCAAATAATCACTCACATCAATGTTTTACTTCAACTTCAGCTGAGCGTGTATTCTGCTGAGGCAGCGGGACAGTTGTCTGGGTTAGCTCCTGATATCTCATGGAGCCAATGTTGCTGTTATGGCGAGCACAGATACCAAGAACCATATGCCAACGCTTCAGCGCCGTACTGGTGACAGTAAAAATGATGTCACCGTTACTTTATTTGATATTTACATTTTGTCCAAATAAAAGATGAAAATGTTATTTTCTGAGGTTCTGGTTTTCCTTTCTGTACAAAAAAAGGCCCCAAATGTGAGTTATGCACCGAAGCCATGATTCTATATGCTCTATTTGTGCGATATATTTAACCACAGTGTGTCTGCAGAGTATCATGGACACACACATGTCCTTTGGGATGAGAACAATTCTGTTATTTAGACTTCTACCCCCCCACAATCTGAACAGTGTTACCTCCACTATGTACCTCTGATCTGCCATCTGTACAAATATACGTAGAATTAACCTTTCTTGATTTCATATATTTTTGTTACCTCAACATTATTTCATTTTTGTAATCCTCCCACTAATCCTGTTGTTCTGACGTTATTATTGTGTTTTTAGGAGTCATTGTCAGGGATCAGTGTTGCCGTTTTGTAAACTGATTACTGCAATGTGTCGCTCCTTTTTAAAGTCATCTTACGTGTGATGTGCGTTTGTGAATGCTTTGAAGGAAGAGCAGTGAAGATTTGGTAATCTGATTACTCTTGCTCCCCAACTCTGATCAGGAGTCACACTCCAAGTCTAACTGTGACCGATCAAACAATCAAACAAATCCTTGAGACTTTTAAGACTCTCTCTCTCCCCCCCCCTTTCTCTCTCTCTCTCTCTCTCTCTCTCTCTCTCTCTCTCTCTCTCTCTCTCTCTCTCTCTCTCTCTCTCTCTGCTGGGTTAATTCTTATCTCCCCAGCCAAGCAGGGGGAAATGATAATTACTCTCATAATTCTTTCCAAAATTTTTTTTTTTTTAACAATAATCACTTAGCTGAGCGATGGCAGAGGGCGTGTGGGGTGGAAGGGAGAGCCATCTGAAATCCCATTTTTCTAATCCGCCCTGCGTCGGCAAGATAATAAGGCAGCGACACTCGCAGTCAGATGTCATCAGTGCGTGACGACAGTGACGCCCATCACGGCATCGCACACAACTTCACCCTGCAGTATGCAGATGTGTCTGCTGCTGTACTTCTGAGACATTCCGTCCAGCGTTCACTTGTGACTACTTTGGATCCCAGTTGGTATTTAGGAGTTGATCTGGGATTAGGTTTATCTTAAATTAAGGACTAGAATCTGATTTAGTTTAGGTTTCAGATTTGGACTAAGATTAGGTTGAATGTAAAGGTTGCAATCCAATTCGGTTTGTGTTCGGGGTTAGTGTTTGATGTGCTCAGATGTGAGTCATGGTTATGCATAATTCAATTCAAGATTAGGCACCGATTCAGGTTTCAGTGGGTGCTGGGGTTGAGATTAATATTGGATTAAGGCCAGAAAAAAGCATTAGGACTGCAAATGGGGGTTAGGAAATGAAATATTTTAAAGGAGTTTGTTGGTGTTATTTTCTTACTAATGATATGCCTCATGTTGCATATAGCATTGTATAATCACAAGCATATGAATTTCAAAACATTTGCAAAAATCTGAAGCTGCTTCAGAAAGGAGTCGAATTATCCAGTGATGGAGACATTTTTAAAACAAACCAGCATCTTCACTGGGATTTATGGCACATTGTCAAGTTCTGCATGTTTTTGATGAACACATGAAGATAAGCAAATAACAATATGTGCACTCACTCATTTCAAATAAACCATCCCATTGGCTTTAAGGACTAAATCTAAGGCATTGTGTAAAAAAAATATACATTTAAATATGAAACAATGTTATCGACTGTCAATTTAATCATCATTTTTTTCTGCACAAATTGTCTCATATATATTTTTTTGTTTTACATATTCCCTATAATTCCTTGTAGAAGATTACAAAATCAATCGGTGTATCATGAATGTCACATAAAGTCCTCAATCATGTTTAATAATGAAGGAGTGAGGCGTTCGGCTTACCTTGGAGATCCAGACATTTCACACCGCCACCTACACACACACCCTGCTGAGAGAGAGACAGAAAGAGGGGCAGAAGCAGGAGGTGTGAGGGAAAGGTGCGAACACACACACACACACACACACACACACGCACACACACACACACACACACACGCACACACATTTGGCAACAGCAGTGCACCATCCACCCTCCCGAGTCTCTTTCCGCACGGCCTCTCCATCCATGCCA